>NC_090323.1:59302589-60676438 GCF_040869045.1 Eurosta solidaginis
TTAAAAATCATACAAACAGACAAAATTGGTTAATTCGTTGTAGTTCTATAAATAGAACGAAAGCAGCAACAAAACCAAAGTTCTTTGAAAACCGCCGTACCAAGCATAGCTTTAACACATAATTGCATACGAAGTATGCAATGTGTAAAAGATTAAAATATGCAAAAAAGAAGGCAATTGGGAAAGACTTCACAACAGGCATGACGTAGCTGAATGCGTTTACAACCATTTCAACTATCGTAGGGGTGCGAGTTCGACTCCCACTCCCGGGAGAAAAGGCTTTGAAGAGATTTACAAGGTATAATCGAAACAGCTGTCGCCTTGTCCGTCCTGATGTCACGTTGTTTAAATTTTTCCCAAATTATTAAATAAATTATAAAATTAAAAAATTGCTTCAAATAAATGTTTTCATACACTTAAAAAAAAGCAATATGGGCAATCCCCGATTATTAAAAATCATACAAACAGACAAAATTGGTTAATTCGTTGTAGGTCTATAAATAGAACGAAAGCAGCAACAAAACCAAAGTTCTTTGAAAACCGCCGTACCAAGCATAGCTTTAACACATAATTGCATACGAAGTATGCAATGTGTAAAAGATTAAAATATGCAAAAAAGAAGGCAATTGGGAAAGACTTCACAACAGGCATGACGTAGCTGAATGGGTTTACAACCATTTCAACTATCGTAGGGGTGCGAGTTCGACTCCCACTCCCGGGAGAAAAGGCTTTGAAGAGATTTACAAGGTATAATCGAAACAGCTGTCGCCTTGTCCGTCCTGATGTCACGTTGTTTAAATTTTTCCCAAATTATTAAATAAATTATAAAATTAAAAAATTGCTTCAAATAAATGTTTTCATACATTTAAAAAAAAAGCAATATGGGCAATCCCCGATTATTAAAAATCATACAAACAGACAAAATTGGTTAATTCGTTGTAGTTCTATAAATAGAACGAAAGCAGCAACAAAACCAAAGTTCTTTGAAAACCGCCGTACCAAGCATAGCTTTAACACATAATTGCATACGAAGTATGCAATGTGTAAAAGATTAAAATATGCAAAAAAGAAGGCAACTGGGAAAGACTTCACAACAGGCATGACGTAGCTGAATGCGTTTACAACCATTTCAACTATCGTAGGGGTGCGAGTTCGACTCCCACTCCCGGGAGAAAAGGCTTTGAAGAGATTTACAAGGTATAATCGAAACAGCTGTCGCCTTGTCCGTCCTGATGTCACGTTGTTTAAATTTTTCCCAAATTATTAAATAAAGTGTATAATGTTTAATGTGTGCCAGCATATTTGATGTACGCCCAATTGAAGTTCGGTTAGTAAGTGCGTACATATGTATGTATATGTAGCAAGCATGCGTATATATGTATTCACATATTTAGGTATGTATGTATATGGCAACATATGTACTTTCGTACAGAGCTGTCGCAACAACTTTTTTTGTTCATTTGACTACTAAAACGGTTAATTACAAATCAACGATTTGTGCGCAGTTGATTCAACATCTTGTTGCGATGGATAAAAATTTACAGAAATTTCGGTTGAATTGACCCGTATTTCGGTTGATTTTACCAGTCTTTTTCTTTAAGTGTACTCTATTCGGATATAAGAACATTCAAGTAAAGTAATTTCTTACAAACCCTGGGCTTCGTAATCTTGGCATTCGTATAACAAGAAATCAAACGGTTTCCAAACATTCAGGAAAGTTTATGGTACTGGTGTCCTAATTTTATTGTAGGAAAAATATATTGTTTTATTTGCTCGCATATTTCGTATAGATTATCATAAACTTTAAAACATAAGTTTGTCAATTAAAATTAAATAAAGTTCTGCACTCACCTCTTTCGTTTACCGCATTCAAGCACCTTCTTACAAACCCAGCCGTCATCGGTTTTGACCCAAGCTTCACCAGGCGAACGCCAGTCTCTTGAGTAGAAAGGCATTTTTCAAGATTTACTTTTGCAGGTGTGATGTTTTTTAGAAGCTGATGTTATTGCTGATTTTTGTCTCACACAAACTTTTTGATGTTATTGCTGCTATTGCAACTTATTCCGTTAATTCTTTAGTTCGTTTTGATTAGTTAATCCACTTAACTGTAGTTCAAATTAAATTTCAAATCAAAATTCGTTTTACTCTTGACTCAAACTACTTTAAAGCGTGTATATGTTTTATACCGTTAAAAAACGATTGATATTTTTCTGTTTAAATTACAATGGTTATATTTTGACTTCGTTTGATATATCATTCGGACGGTTTCGCAGTTCCACACGCACGGTAGATGTCTTTGCGAGTATTATTCTTGTTTATTTATAACTGAAAATGGTGAATTTTCAACTGCAATTATTATGCAATTCTCCTAATTTTTTCTTATGCGTTTATTCATTATTATATCATAAGTATCGCCATTTGCGTGTGTAAATAATTTTCATGCAGCCAATAATGGGCGCGTCAGAATGAGCTTTTTCATATACATACATATGTAGGTGCGTTCAACGCAAGCTTATGTATAACAAGTAAGGAAGGCTAAGTTCGGGTGAGCTTTGGAGACAAAATAAGGGAAAATCACCATGTAGGAAAATGAACGTAGGGTAACCCTGGAATGTCTTTGTATGACATGGGTATCAAATGGAAGGTGGTAATGAGTATTTTAAAAGGGAGTGATCCTCAGTTCTATAGGTGGACGGCTTTTCGAGATATCGCCATAAAGGTGGACCAGGGGTGACTCTATAAAATGTTTGTACGATATGGGTACCAAATTAAAGGTATTAATGATGGTATTAAAAGATAGTGACCCATAGTTGTATATGTGAAGGCATTTTCGAGATATCGAGCAAAATGTGGACCAGGGTGACCCAGAACATCATCTGTCGGGTACCACTAATTTATTTATATATGAAATACGACAAACAGTATTCCTGACATGATTCCAAGGGCTTTTGATTTCGCCCTGCAGAACTTTTTCATTTTCTTCTACCTCATATGGTAGGTGTCACACCCAAAGTTTTTTCTGAAGTTATTTTGGCGTCAATAAACCAATCAAATTATCACGTTCCATCCCTTTTTTCGTATTTGGTATAGAATTATGGCATTTTTTTCATTTTTCGTAATTTTCGATATCGAAAAAGTGGGCGTGGTTATAGTCAGATTTCGGCAATTTTTTATACCAAGATAAAGTGAGTTCAGACAAGCATGTGGACTAAGTTTAGTAAAGATATATCGGTTTTTGCTCAAGTTATCGTGTTAACGGCCGAGCGGAAGGACAGGCGGTCGACTGTGTATAAAAACTGGGAGTGGCTTCAACCGATTTTGCCCATTTTCACAGAAAACAGTTACCGTCATAGAATCTATGCCCCTACCAAATTTCAGAACGATTGGTAAATTTTTGTTCCACTTATGGCATTAGAAGTATTTTGAAATTTCCTTTCATTGTTGTTTTCGTTGCACCATATCATTACTGGAGTTGAATGTTGACATAATTTACTTATATACACTAAAGATATTCAATTTTTTGTTAAATTTTGACTTTTAAAATTACTTTGTTTTAAAAGTGGGCGTGTTCGTTATTCGATTTTGCTAATTTACTTTAGCACGCATATAGTAATAGGAGTAACGTTCCTTCAAAATTTCATCATATCTTCAACGACTTCCAAATTACAGATTGCAAAACTTTTAAATTACCTTATTTTAAAAGTGGGCGGTGCCACACCCATTGTCCACAATTTTACTAATTTTCTATTCTGCGTCATAAGGTCAACCCACCACCCCAATTTTCATCGCTTTATTCATCCTTGGTAATGAATTATCGCACTTTTTCGAAATTTTCGATATAGAAAAAGTGGGCGTGGTTATAGTCCGATTTCGTTCATTTTAAATAGCGATCTGAGATGAATGCCCAGGAATGAACATACCAAATTTCACCAAAATACCTCAAAATTTGCACAAGTTATCGTGCTTACGGACGGACATGGCTAAATGAATTTCTTTTTTTCGCCCAGATCATTTTGATATATAGAAGTCTGTATCTATCTCGATTAGTTTATGCTATTACACGGTACCGTTATGCGAACAAAAGTAATATACTCTGGGGGCTCTGATCAGCTGAGTATAACAAGTAATATCGCCACAATCACGCAATATGTTGCGTTTGTAAATATAAGGGAACTTCAGACTTAGCAACTGAAACTTAGCACTGTAACTCACTCACTTTACAAGACAAAATACTTGCTAGCAAAGTGAATTTAACAAAGTGTGATTGACAGTTGAATATGATTATCTTGTAAGGGACTATTATGTCAAACAAATGTAAACAAATGAATTAACCCTATGAGATGCATGTATCATTTTATCACTTCTGCTTATTTTGCATTTTACTTTGTGTAACAGCATTATTTATGACAACGAAGAAGAGAATATGAGAACCTTAAAAGGCGACAGTAATTATTTCAATAAAACTTAACACACAAGTTACATTTGTCTATCTATTTTTCTAAAAAAATAAAACATCTGTTTACAAACCGTTCAAGCCATTTTTTTTTGTATTTAATTGCCCAAGATTTATGTTTTTCCGCATTAATTATCCTCCCACTTCCAGAAAAACTTTTTGTTAGGATTTTTTTAATTTGTAGACCTAGCCTCCTCGAGCCTCACTTCCATGTTTCATATTTTCTCCTTTCGAAAACTGGTTTCGAAAGGGCTTTCTCTTTGAGCTTCCCATTCGGCAGCATATATGGTATTTCGGGCAATTGCGGCCATCTTGAAGGACTTAGTTCAATTAGAATTGAACCAGCTCCTGCATACAGCGTTTGTAAATACTCAGATCTGAGGGACAGCTGATAAAATCATATGCCTTAAAATTATTTTCTAAAAAGCGAGATTAATTTCTTAATACAACCCCCTAGCTTTCTTCCCATCGCTTCTGTCTTTGTTCGCAAGCTGGCGTTTAAAAAAAAAACGGATAATTTTGCTGTCCTCGCTGTTGTTGCACCCAACGCAATCTTCATACCTTGTGCTTCCGTTCATACCTTTTACCATCTGTGAATTGAATGGAATTGTAAGAGAATTGAAGGGGTTAATGAGCGCAATAAAAAGCTTATAGCTTTACAACTTCCTCAACCCAAATCTTGTTACAAATATGAAAGTATCATACGCATATTTCGTCATGGAATCAGATGTGCATGGCGGGATTCCCTAGAATGATCAATGTGGTCACATTAAATTGTTCCGGGATGGTTGGGCCTGTACCTTAATGGTGCTTGCTACCGGAACGTACTGGATCTATGTTCGAAAAGGGACCACAACATCACAACACTCCCCAAGCCTTCGGTATCTTTATCGCTACAACAACAACAACATAGGTCTGTACGCTGCGAAATATTATAAGTGTCATGTACCCTACTGTTTTTGGCTTATTCTTATTTCAAATGATGGTGTTTTATTCAAAAAAAAGAGCTATTTTTCACAAATTTAAAAATTATGAAATATTTTTGAGAGGGCTAAGATTTTTTTCTTTTTGAAATTATAGTCCCACGGTATAAATATTACCAGGTAAAACCATTTACTCTTCTTGGCGGCCATAATGGTTTTTCGATTTTTAAAAAAATTTTGAAATCACTCTCTTAAACTTTGTGGAAATGCCAAACCAAAGTAAACACAAAAAAATTGTTGGTTTGACATTTTTCACTTTTTTAAATCCCAAAAAAATAAAATGCTTATGACATATGTAAGTGAAAAAATATTTTGAAAAGTTTTGAAATCGGTTTTTATGTATATGGCAAAAAAATTAGTTGCCAATATAGTGGATGCGTCAACACGTCCTATTTTTGCAAAGGGACAAAAGAAAAGGTCTTCCTTCTTAACCTATTCTAATTAAGAAGCGAATGTTGAAGACCACCCCTATTGATGTTTCATTCATCCTTCTTCACTTGTGTGATACGTCTTTAACTCTTAAATATGTTGAAACTTCACTTTATAAGAGATCAGTATTCTCAAGAGTCTTCGCTATTGCGGAAAAAAATGATTTTGGAGGTATTCTTTGGTTTGTTTTGGCCCTTTTCCACGCGGTTGGAAGATACATTTTTTAATTGGCGCTTAACCATTTAGGTGATGCTGATCGTTGCGTAACAAGTCACTCCAGCTAACGCTGTTTCGCGATAACTGACGCCAACAGGGGGCACCAAGAGAGATCAAAGTCTTCCCTGCTTCTCCGAACCCAGTGGAGATCTTCCCATAACTTGACCACGCCAGCAAAAACGCTGTAGCTCTTCGCAGCTTAGATAACCATCATCGTCCAGTTGCAGTATGATAGTTCGTAGAGGCTGAATTTACCGGCTGAACGGTCAAAGTATGCCGCCGTGGTGTAGAGCTAGTGTGTTGGCCTATCCATCAAAAATATTTAAGAAAAATTGTATAAATGTTATTGATTGTCCCTCGGCATTACCTTGGAACCAAAGGTTCGTCCGCCTTAGCAGACAAATTTTTGGGTCGGCACAAAACATGTATTTAGGTGAGCCAGTTCGTAAAAAAACGAATAAACGATACCTAGCCTTCGAATTGGATGGAAAGCTAGACCTTAATCTCCTCAGATATATACCACACCAAATTGTTATTATTAGTAGATATGTATCTCTTCCGTACACCTTGGCGGTAAGTCGGGTTTTTATTCTCGTCGCGCAGACGCAGATAAATTTCTAAACAATTTGTTGAAGAAAATTCCTCAGAAGAGGATCTTGGCCTGATGCTTCTTTTTGCGGGAAAGCACAATACAATTCTTGAATTGAAAATTCTGGAATGCGGTTGACCGTTGAGATTTCTTTCCCACCAAAAAAAAGTTATTTCTACCAATAAAAAATTCGGTTTTGGATAAAATATCATAATATTGTCACGGATATTAGCATCACTAAAATCATGTATACACATATATAAGGCAGCCGAGAGATGTCACACACAGATGCATTTACTTATACGCCTATGTGTGCGCGAGAGACTGTAAACTACAAACGTTCACATCAATAATTCAATCATTATGTATCTACATAAACGAATAAATAATTGCGCCTACACATATGTACCATGTACGAATACGAGCAGCGGAGAGTCAATGCGCAAACACATGCATATATCTGAGATACTCCTATAAGTATGCAATGAGAAAAACTATAAAAATTGTGCAATTGTAGTTACAGCTGAGAAGATGCGAATGTTAAAATCAAAGAGTATAAAAGGCGACAGATGTAGAGGCGCTGCAATTCAGTTTGATTTGAGTTGTCAAGCAGTTACGACTAAGACGATATCTAGCGAGCAATAGCAGTATTATTTTGAAAGTCAGTTTCCTTTAAGCTATCAGTTCGGTTATTAAGCTATTCGTTGCACAGTTTGAGTGTTATTGTGAAGTATTTTAATAAAGGCCGTTTTTTCCATTATTCAATATTGGAGTTATTTATTCAACAGTTTAGCGATACGAACCTAGCAAAAGAGCAAATAAGAGGATTTGCAGAAAATTCGTTACAATTGGTGTCAGAAGAGGAATTGTTGAATAAATTCCAGAAGACAACAAGGACATGGCAAAGTTCAGTGAATTAAAGATCCAGCAACTGAAGAAGGAGTTGGAGAGCCGTGGATTGAATACAAGCGGCGTTAAACTCGAACTTCAGGCACGGCTACGAGAGGCAATGGAAGCAGAAGGAATTGATGTGGAAGAGTATGTCTTTCACCTTGATGGCGAGGAGACAACAAAAATTGAAGAGAAAAACGAAACATCGCAGACGGTTACCAGCACAGACTTGAACATGATATTGGCTGCAATATCTGCACAAACATCGACAGTAGCATCAATGTCGTTGCAATTGGCATCCCAACTGGAAGCGCAAGAGGCACGTATAACAGAAATGTCATCGCAAATATCCACCAACATGCCATCTCAACTAGAAGAACAGAAAACGTATATGTCATCTCAACTAGAAGAACAGAAAACGTATATGTCATCACAGATGGAATCCCAAGAGACACGAATAACATCGAAGATTTAAGCACAGGAAACACAAATTTCTTCACAACTGGAAGAACAGAAGACGTATATGGTATCCCAACTGGAATCGCAGGAAACCCGTATAACATCACAATTGGAAGAACAGAAGACATACTTGGCATCTCAACTGGAAGCTCAAGAGGCAGGTATATCTGAAATGTCGGCACAAATTTCGGAACAGGTATCATCGCAGCTCTTTGTGAAACTGGAAGAGCAGGATGCAAAAATTTTACAACTCGAGGACAAAATTGATGCCGAAATAGAAGCGTTAAAAGGTCGTATGGAGCAATTACAACTAAACCGCCCAGCTGTTTCAGCAAGCAATCCAAAGGTAAAAACACCATCATTTGACGGTTCTGTTCCTTTCCAGGTCTTCAAGATACAGTTTGAGAAGACCGCAGCAGTGAACAACTGGAATGCGGAAGATAAAGTTGCTGCACTGTTCGTGGCATTGAAAGGGCCTGCAGCGGAAATGTTACAGACGATTCCAGAGTACGAACGGAACAGTTATGAAGCATTGATGGCTGCTGTAGAATGACGTTATGGAAGCGAGCATAGGAAACAAATATTCCAAATTGAGTTGCAAAACCGTCACCAAAGAGCTAATGAGACTTTGCAGGAGTTTGTCTCGGATGTTGAAAGGTTGGCTCATCTCGCAAATGCGGATGCACCCGTGGAATACACCGAGGGTAAAAATCCAGAGTTTTATAAATGGCATACGGGACGTGGAATTGAAGCGAGCTACATACGCAAACCCAAAGCTGACATTTGCTGAAACGGTATCACATGCATTGACTCAGGAAACGGCTTCACTATTGAGTAAACCAGCATACAAAGCTCATCGTGTGGAAGTGGAAAGACGAGATTGGGTAGACACAATTTTGGAAGCACTGAAGGGATCACAACAGAAAAATGCCGGAGTTATTAAATGTTTCAAGTGCGGCAACCCAGGTCATATTGCACGACATTGCAGCAGCGGTCCCAATAGCTCCAACAATGTGGGTGGCCGTAAACGCAGAGCTGAAGGAGATGAGCAAATCTCCAAGTCCACTCAATCGTTAAACTAAAGCGAGTCAGCCGCAAGGGGCGACAGCTGGCTCCCTCAATTAAATGCCCCATAATCTCTTTCTCACAAATTGGAAGAAGGTCAAACAATCTTACTGTCGGAGGACATGTGGATGGAAAGGAACGTTTACTGACTGTAGATACGGGTGCATTCCATCATTCGAGCGGATTTAGTCAACAAGGAGGTAAGACCATTGCATGGAGCAAGATTGCGTACAGCCACTGGAGAAGACAGCACGGTTCTAGGAGAAGTATCATGTGAAGTCGCAATTGGGAACGTCACAGTAGTACACAATTTTATAGTGGCAGAGATTGTTGATGAAATCATAATTGGAGTGGACTTCTTAATCGACCAGGGCATCAAGATCGACATGCAAAGCAAGACGATGCGATATAAGAACATGGATGTGCCACTTAATTTCGGCTACGAGAGAGGCTACAGCAGTAAACGAGTGCTGGTGGAAGAGAGTCAGCAAATACCACCAAAATCAGAAGCAGTCATCTGGGCAAAGGTTGATGGAGATTGTGGGACAAACAAATTGTGGTTGTTGAAGCAGCAAATAAATCAGCACTGAACATACTTGTAGGAAAAACCCGGGCTATGACAAAACAAGATGGACGTATTCCGGTAAGAGTACTCAGTGAGTTCAAGTCACCATTCAATTTGACCAAAGGAACTATTTTGGGAAGATGCCAAGAGGCCGAAGTAGTTATTAACTGTTAACAGCTCCAGGAACACGTTTCATCTAGTAATACTGATCTTTCAAACGACATCACGGCATAGACGCAAGGGCTAGAGGAAGCCTATCAGAGTAAGGCAAAACAACTGCTCCTAAAGTACGCGAACATCTTTGACCAGGATGGTTTCAAACCAGGCCGCACCAACGTTGTGAAACATCAAATTGACACTGGAGATGCGAGGCCGATCCGTCAAGCTCCACGTAGTGTTCCACTGGCGAAGCGGGAAGTTGTGAGTCAAATCATACAAGAAATGAGCGACAGCGGCGTCATTGAACCATCAGCTAGTCCATGGAGCTCACCGGTAGTACTTGTAAAGAAGAAGGATGGAAAAATGAGGTTTTGCGTGGACTACCGGAAGTTGAATGACGTAACGAAAAAGGATAGCTACCCATTGCCAAGAATTGACGACACTCTGGACTCGCTATCTGGTACGAAATGGTTTTCCACTCTGGACTTGAAAAGCGGCTACTGGCAAGTGGAGGTGAAGGAGGAAGATAAAGAGAAAACAGCCTTCAGTGTCGGTGATGGTCTTTGGCAATTTACAGTGATGCCTTTTGGACTTTGTAATGCACCAGCTACTTTTGAGAGACTCATGGATCAGGTACTGAAAGGACTACATTGGAAAACATGCTTGGTGTACCTGGACGACATCATCGATTGGGCAAGAATTTTGATGAACATCTTAGGAACTTGGAGGAAGTTTTCCAAAGAATAGCTGGCGCTGGTCTGAAGTTAAGTCCCAAAAGGTGTGCGCTGTTTAAAAAGGAAGTAAATTATTTGGATCACAAGGTAACGACAGAGGGCATCTGCACTGCGAACGAAAAGATAGAGGCAGTAAAGGATTGGCCAAGACCACAGACTCTGCATGAATTGAGAAGTTTCCTTTGGCTGTGCACATATTACCGCCGATTTGTACCAAATTTTTCCAGTGTAGCCCATAGCCTCCATGAGCTTACAAGAAAAAATAAAGCTTTTGAATGGAAAAAGGAGCAAGAGGTGGCTTTCCAAACATTGAAGGAGCGTTTGTGCACTGCCCCAATGTTGGCATATCCGATTCCAGGAGCAATATTTATTCTAGATACAGATGCGAGTGGATATGCTATAGGCGGCGTTTTGTCACAACTGGTTGATGGACAGGAGAAGGTAGTTGCATATTACAGCCGTTCGATTGGAAAACCAGAGAGGAACTACTGTGTTACGCGGAGAGAGCTGTTGGCATTGGTAGAGTGCATTAAACATTTTCACAAATACCTCTACGGCCAGCGATTCCGTGTCAGGACAGATCACGCAGCGTTAAAATGGCTTCTGCAGTTCCGTAATCCGGAAGGACAATTGGCACGGTGGATCGAGCGACTACAAAGCTATGACTTTTCCATTGAGCATCGAAAAGGTAGTACCCATGGAAATGCCGATGCAATGTCACGAAGGCCATGTAGTTTGGAATGCAAGCACTGTTCAAAGGCCGTGGCTAAAGAAGACATTATAGATGTCCGGCTAATGACTATAACGTGTACGGATGAATGGGACAAGGAACAACTAAGAAAGTGTCAGCTAAAAGATACAGATATGTCACATGTTATGCAAGGCTTCGAACGAAACGAAAGACCAAGCAGAGAGGAGATGTCAGCAGAGAGTCCCATTGCGAAGTCATATTGGGCACAGTGGAACAGTTTAGAATTGATATCCGGTTGCTTGCATCGAGTATGGGAGAGTGAGGATGGTCAATGCAAGAAGAAACTGATAATTGTTCCCAGAAAGAGGATTCCTAACGTGCTCAGCGAGCTGCATAATGGTCCAAGTGGAGGTCATCTTGGAATCACGAAGACAATCGAGAAAATTAAGCAGAGATTCTATTGGGTTGGTTGCCGTCAGTGGTCACCGAGTGGATTGCCAATTGCGAGGTATGCAACAGAGCGAAAGCGCCCAAAACCCGAAGTCATGGCCAGATGAAGCAGTATATTTCAGGTGCACAATTTGAAAGGATCGCCATGGATGTCGCAGGTCCATTTCCTACTAGCAACCGCGGAAACAAATACGTACTGGTGGTTATGGATTATTTCAGTAAATGGCCAGAGGTATACCCAATCCCAAACCAAGAAGCAGAAGCAGTAGCAGAAGTGGTTAAAAACGAATGGGTTGCAAGGTATGGTGTACCAACGGAGTTACATTCTGACCAAGGCAGGAATTTTGAATCAGCTGTGTTCCAAGAAATGTGCAAGAAGTTGGGCATTCGAAAAACACGGACAACTGCATTGCATCCTCAGTCCGATGGTATGGTGGAACGTTTCAATAGAACATTGGAGGTGCATTTAAGGAAAGTAGTAGACAAGTACCATAAGGACTGGGATACACACATATCATTATTCTTGATGGCCTACCGATCGGCAGTACATGACACAACGGGCCAAACTCCCGCAAAGGTAATTTTTGGCAATGACCTTCGACTACCAGCTGATTTGAAGTATGGGATAGATGCCGATGCGGAGAGGAATGTCAAGAATTCCACTGGTGTCTTGGAAGAAGAACTGAGAGAGATACACGATCTGGTAAGGCAACGAGCAAAGATTATGAGTGACAAGATGAAAGCGAGGTACGATAAAGCAATTAATTCGGAAGGGTTTCAGGAAGGAGATTTGGTGCTGCAATACAACCCACAACGAAAAAAAGGTTTGTCCCCGAAATTGCAGTGTAACTGGGAAGGCCCATACAAAGTTGTAAAACGGATCAGCGATGTAGTATACCGCATACAAACCACTACCAAACCACGAACCAAAATGAAAGCGGTTCATTTGGAGAGATTAGCAGCGTTTAGATCGAGAGATTTGTCTGATCGGGACGATCAGACTTAGGTGGAGGGCAGTGTCACGGATATTAGCATCACTAAGGCGATGCTAAGGCATGCTAAGGGATATTTACGTCAATAATCAAATCATGTATACACATATATAAAGCAGCCGAGAGATGTCACACACAGATGCATTTACTTATACGCCTATGTGTGCGCGAGAGACTGTAAACTACAAACATTCACATCAATAATTCAATCATTATGTATCTACATAAACGAATAAATAATTGCGTCAACACATATGTACCATGTACGAATACGAGCAGCGGAGAGTCAATGCGCAAACACATGCATATATCTGAGATACTCCTATAAGTATGCAATGAGAAAAACTATTAAAATTGTGCAATTGTACACGCTGTACAGCTGAGAAGTTTGAGAGCTACTGGACTAGTAGATTCTGGAAGCGCCTAGAAGATGTATAAAATTGTGCAATTGTAGTTACAGCTGAGAAGTTTGAGAGCTGCTGGACAAGTAGATTCTCGAAGCGACTAGAAGATGCGAATGTTAAAATCAAAGAGTATAAAAGGCGACAGATGTAGAGGCGCTGCAATTCAGTTTGATTTGAGTTGTCAAGCAGTAACGACTAAGACGATATCTAGCGAGCAATAGCAGTATTATTTTGAAAGTCAGTTTCCTTTAAGCTATCAGTTTGGCTATTCGTTGCACAGTTTGAGTGTTGTTGTGAAGTATTTTAATAAAGGCCGTTTTTTCCATTATTCAATATTGGAGTTATTTATTCAACAGTTTAGCGATACGAACCTAGCAAAAGGGCAAATAAGAGGATTTGCAGAAAATTCGTTACAATATTAATGTTAGAACTCAAAAATATTTGGTAATTCTATACGACGGCATGACACTGGTAATACGCGTCCAAAAATACCGAGAGGTGTCAAAAGACTCGTATTGACCTCGACAACAATAATCCGAAGGCGGAAAATAAAAATTTTAGATCGTTCAAAAGATATTAACGAAAAACTGAAAAATTACCACGGAGGGCTTCGAAACCGAGGGTGGGATCTTTTCGATTTTTTGGGCAGAACACCTTTCTGCATTGGCGGTCATCGGCCGCGATTATAAAAAATTACCTTGGGTGGGTCCAACACCGGTTTGAAGACCAAAACTATATCCGCGCAAAACACTTATGTTAAAATTTTTTTTGTCGGTACCACAAAATCATCAAAATTACAACAACCACATGAAAATTTTCAAAACTTCTTTTCCAAATATCTCTTGACAGACCCAAAATTGTTTACCTCCGCTTTCGGATTTGCGATCCTGGATCCAAAACGCGTCTTTTGATACCCCTCTTGATATTTTTGGATGTGTATTAAGACTGTCATGCTGTCATATAGAATTACCAATTCCTGTTATGAAACCAAAACCAAAATAAAAAATAAAAATGTGAGAGCAGTGAGAATTTTAAAATTTTTTTAAACGTCATTTCGGTTCTCACCGGTTTTGCCTTGTAATATTTATACCATGTTATAGTCCGGTCCTTAATGAGACAACTGTCAAAATCAATCACCCTTTGTTAAAGACACTTTTCTTGCTAGCATATGCATTCTGTCTCCTTTTATGTTGTTGTATGACAGTTTTTAATTGTGAAAAACGCTGGAGAAGTAACAAAGAGTAAGAAAAATAATATCACGTTTGTGTGTGAAAGCACTCATAGCCAAATGCCGAATTCTTCTTATGCTTTACAAGTAGCAAAAGTTGAAGATTCCCTGCAAAAAATCGTGCAATTAATCCCTAAAGAGAGTGGTCTCCGGTTGATTTCTTTTGTCTACATTTGGGCATAATTGAACCCCTATAGGCCTTTTCGGGTACAGTTGGGATTAGTCAGTTTAATATCTATGTAAAAACATTAGAAGAAACAGCAACGAAGTAAAATAAAAAAGATGACAGGTGATTGAATCGAATTATTTAAGAAAAATGCGGAGCCCTATACCGAAACTAAATTATTAGGACTTGACGACTACGCCGGAGTTAGGGTTACATTTCCGGAGAATATTTCTTATTCCATTTAGAAAAGCTGTTCGGCCCGCTCAAATAAATTTTGTGGCTTGGCAAACCCTTCGATTGTGTTTATGTCATGAAAAATGCGTCTGGGCCCTATTTGAGTCCTTATATAACCGAAAAGGGACTAGTCTTCTTATGTTCCCATAAGGGGATTGGTCCTATCGATCCCTTTCGGGTATAATTGGGTACAATTAGTCTCTTCATAGGACATACCCAAGCAAAAGGGTACAGTTCAACTCATCCAAAGAGATCAAAACTGGCATTGGTCGCATACTCCTTTGCCCCGAATTCATCCTAGACCAATTGCATTTTTTGCAGGGTTGCCATCTTTTGTATGCCGGATGGCTCTGGTCCGCCCCGATCTGCCGTTTTGAACGCATTTATATGAAAAAGTTGATTGGGACGTGGCCATAAGATTTCATAAGATTTGTCGATTGTTGTTGATTGCGATATAGTACGACTATATGCATATCTAATCCCAATCGGAAATTTTTAGCCGCTAATTGGAGTATATGAATATAAAGTGCCTTTAATACCCAAATATGTACCCAAAAGAAAGGTATGCATCAGAGTTGTTAAGAAATGCAGTCAGCCCGCAATGCAATACATGCATTCTCATTCTGGACTAACACTTTTGGATTGCAGCCTTTATTCCTTTTTGTTAGTTCGGACTAATTATTTATTTTTGAATTCCTCATGTGAAATAATAAAATTTAAAGGCATTCCGCAAGTAAATAAAAATATTGTAAAGCAATAGCAATGCAAAGGATTGCAGAATGCATTCCTCCGAGTACTGCAGTCCAAGGAATGAATTTATGGAATAAAAAAAGACAAGTAAAAAAGGAACAATGACTAAAATTTTGTATTCATTATTCCGGACTTACAAAAAAATATTGCAATCTAAGGAATAATTATTCCAAATGGAATGCATTTCTTAACAACTCTGTTATGGAGTATGTTTTGGAAAATATGGGAAACAAACGCAAATTCAATCCAAAACTGACCCGGTGTAATAGTCCGTTATTATACCTATTTGGCCTACGTATTAGGCTTTGTGAAAGCATATACGAAAATTAATGGAGAGTCAAGAAGTAATGTTAAATGATACATTATAGGCACTAAATAACAATATTAATAACAAAAAATTTAGGAGGAACCCTTAAAAGTAGGGCCCACCGACGTCAGCGCCTGTTGGAGGCATATGCATGGGTTCCGAAACACCAGGACAAAGCGCGGCGGTTACATTAAAAAATGTTCAAACTACTGACATTGTTAAAATAAATATGACTGTGAAGAATCAATCTTCCACGTGCGGAAAAATTCATTTTGATGCGAAGTTGCAAACATTGTATAGCTTTTCAAGTAAGATATGTTTATTTCCTTTTCTTTCTGACACACTTCGGTCAGTGTCAAACGGCAGTTGGAATGAAAGTTTGACACTGAACGAAGTGTCGAAACCGCCAAGGCTGCTACCATCGGGATCGAAGCAGGGATGCAATAATTAGCAAAGAAAGGAGACAATGTAAAATATGGGTAATGTAAAATACGGGTTGCTGTGACCTTTTTAGTCAAGTTTAGTATGAAATATATATATAGTGCATTATATGTGACTTATCGAAAATGTTACAAAAGTCGTAGAATGGGATATCCAAGACTTGTTTTTACACCCCCTCAAAAGTTATCAGCAAAAAAGGTACAACAGCTACTGAGCACACTACAGCTACTACACTATTTTTTTTTTTCTCGGACGTTGTGGCAGCGTACTGCCCTCAAGTGGCCCGATGAAACCAGGCTAATCCTGTTTTTGTTTGTTTTTTTTTTTTAATTCATACATACTTTTTTTTTCGTTTATAAAGATCAAAAACAGAATAGGACCGAGATGGCTGCCCTGAGGCACACCGGAGGGAACATCGATGATATTCGAACAAATGTTTTTAAAAATGACTCTTTGAGTTCTACCGCAAAGATAGGAGGAGATCCAGCGAGTTAGGCCATGTTGAAAACCAAGCAATTCGAGTTTATAAACAAGTAATGAGTGGCGTACTTTGTCGAATGCTTTGCTGAAATCAGTGTATATAACGTCGGTATGATGATTGTTTCTAAACCCATTAAAGACGTGAGTTGTACATTCAAGCAAATTGGTTGTGGTTGATTTGGCTCTACAAAAGCCATGCTGAGAACTATCTATCAATGTAGAAATACGACTTGCTTCCTTTTTTATGGAGTGGGATAAGAAGAGATTTCTTCCAAGCCGTCGGGAAAATGCCATTTTTTAAAGAGAGGTTAAACAGATCAGTAAGGGGCTGGTAAATATATTCCGCACATTTTTTAAGAAAACATGTTGGGATCAAATCGCGACCGTATTTGAAGGATTCTTTTAGGGTCTTTAGATGTAGTAGAACATCTTCAGGCAGCAAATGTGGGGCATATATTGAGTTACTAGAATGGAGCTCATACGGATAATTTGTAGGTGATGAATCAACCACAGCAGAGTAATTAGAGTGAAAGAAGAGCGAAGAAGTTTGCAATCTCTTGATCGTCGCTGGAAATGCTATTTCTAAACTTCATAGCAGAAGGAAGCCCGTTAGTTCTGCGTTTAGAATTTACGAAATCATAAAAAGACTTCGGGTGGGAAATAATGTTTCTTTTAATTTTACATATGTAAGCTTTATAATACTTTTTATTAAGTTCAAAATACTTATGACGGAAAATAGCGTACTGTGCATAATGAGAATGTAAACCGGTTCTCTTATATAATTTTAATAAACGTGATTTCTTATTTTTTAAAGCTTTTAAATCTATAGTAAACCAGGCTTGCACTGGTTCAATGTACGAGCATGTGCGTTTGGGCACATGTTTTCCAAATAAAGTATAAATGGTTTTATTAAAATGTAAAATGTTTTCCTCTACATCCTCTTTATATCGAGGCCACGTTATCTCAGAAAGCTCTTTATTTAAACTGTTGAAATTAGTTTTGGAAAAATCAAAGCATCTGGTAGAGACACGTGTTTTGTTAGTGCTGCCGACTTCGTTGCTTATGATTTCGTAAGTTATGTCAAGAGAAGGATGGTAAACGTCTTCTGGCAAAACAAGAGGTTCACACCGATTAATAGAGAATTTAGATATGTCGTCAACAAATGCTAAGTCTAAGAATTTTCCATACTTATTCGGAAAGAAGTTGATCTGATTAAGGCAAAGATCAGTAATTCCATCCAAAAAGTCATTGTTATGCATCTTGGATGATACGGGGACAATATTGTGATCAACGGTATTCCAAGATATATGTGGCAGGTTAAAGTCGCCTAAAACAATCATTGAGTCCGTGGGCTTTATCATCGAAATGACTGATTGTAACAGTGAAATATGGTGCATATACACTGATAGATCAGAAGACGGTGGAATATAGCAAACGGCTAAGTAAATATGACCCCGGCCTAGTAAGATTCGGATGCTTTTATACTCGATGGAATCAACTTCGGCTAAATTAACATCTTCAGATGGAATTGAAGAATGTACAGCTAGCAAGACACCACCTCCGGTCCTATTTAAGCGATCATTTCTATAGGTCTGATACTCACCGCAAAAAATTTCGGAATTTAAAACATTGGGTTTCAGCCATGTTTCGGTAAAAGCAATAATATTATAGTTAGAGTGAATGGTTTTCATATATATGCTTAAGCAAGATGTTAAATTAAGTTTTTTGGATCGGAACTTTGAGGAGGAATTTTCGCTACATTTTGAGTAATCTCAATAGTCTTATGCACAAATTCGCGAACAAAAGCTCCTGGCGGCCAAAATGCGCTGTCCAAAAGTTTATCAAAATCTTTTGAGTAGACATCAATTCTAAATGAAGAAATGTTTCTTTCGTAATTAAATTTAAATTTTCTTAAAGTCATGCCGTCAGCCTTAATTTTCGAAGTGATATACGACTTGATATCCTCAACGGAAGTGTCTTTGTCAAAGCGAGATACAAAAATCGATTTTTTCAGCGGGACTACAACCAGCTTCTTAGCCGGTGCTTCTGAATAAGAAGTCACAGATTGAGAAGTTACAGTTTCCGAAGTTACAGTTTCAGAAGTTACAGTTTGAGGCTCTAAGGTTTTTTCCGCGGCCTTAGAAGTGGATGGAACCACAGCTTGCGGATTAGGGGAAGCCAAGTCTATGAGCTCCACTTGCGGAAGATTAATGTTCTGAGCAGGATTAAGATTCAAAGCGTTAGGTGAGTCTTCAGAGTGTTTTTTTTTATTATCGCGGTTGTCTTTATTTCTATTTAAACAATGCGGTAACTCATCCAAACACTTGAAGGATTTGAACAAGCTATCGTATTGATTGAACTTTTCCGTGATTATGGAAAACTCTTTAGCAATTTCAGAAAGCGCATTTCGTGTTTGTCTAAACAGTTTAAATAGGTCAACCTCAGTTGATCTGCATTTAATGCATGACCAACGTACTCCCTTCTCCCCATCATTGACAGTGTCAACAACTCTAGCCGTCAGTTTCGCGCACTTTCCATGGGCGAGTCCATCGCAAGGCCAGCAAGGGACAAAACGTTCGGATTCGCTTTTTACCTGACAGTTTTTGAAAATGCAAGTCATTTTTTATAGAAAGGTGAAAATAGACTAGTATAAGAATATAGAAATGGTAAAGATATGTTTGTAAATTACAAAGAAAAAACAGTTGAAATAGCACTGAGAATGAGAAAGGTTATATATAAAGCCACTCTGAAGGTTTGGGAGCTTAGCGGTAGCTAGCAGTTTTAGAGTCACTGTCACTTGACACTTAAAAAGCGACGCAAACAGCTGCGAAGACAGTAAATTGCGAGAAAAACAAAAAGTGTGCGCACAAAAACAATTGCAAGGTGAAAAGGTGCCAATCAAAATTGCAACAAAAACACAAATGCACAATGACTCGGCAAACACAAAATGAATAATAAGAAATTGATTAAAAACTTTAAAAATTCACAAAATCTTAACTTTTAAAAGCAAACCAATTGTATTAAAATGAACTCTAGGTTTTCGCACTTATTTTTGTCACAAACTAGTATTACAATTTAGATATTATAATTTAAAACTCGCAAAATAAACACAGCAAAATAAAATGCAACTTCACAGCTATAATGACGTTTGCGTTTCCGCATTTCCAAAGTAATACAACGCTGCCGAATAGCCTCCACAAAAAACGAGATAGAACAAGCATTATGGTTAGGTGAGCGCAGCTGTGAACGAATACCTGATTCAATTCATGCTGGGAAAAGTTCTTCTAGCACAAATAAGCAAGCACGGAAACCTACGAAGTAAACCATTAAATCATTAAAGAAACCAAGCTAGACATCTGAAAGATTCCACAAAATAAGAATTAGTTATGGCGTTATAGCTTCTAAGTAAGCGGGGCCAAGGTAGTCTTTCATTCAAATAAATGAATGGAAGCAACTTGGCACCGCCCGTTAAAAAAAATGTCACCCCATTTCCTCATACAATAAAACTTGATAAGTGAAATGTCATTGATTAAAAACTATATTTTTGCTAAGTTATAGCTTATTATTCTAGTCTACGACCCTTTTAAACTTGTTGTATATCTAAGTTGCCGTGGTCTTTAACCGATCCCGTCCATTTTCACTAGAAATATCTTCTGCTATAAGGAAAATATGTGTACACAATTTCATTACGATATGTTAATTTTTCTTCGAGTTATGGCTCCCGAAACAAAAATTGCTTAGTCATAAAAGGGGCGGTGCCACACCCATTTTCAAACATTTCAGTGTTTTCAAATTTGATGTTATAATTGAATTTAGAAAGTAAAATTCTAAACAAAGCTCTTTTTCGCCAAGATATAGCTTATTATTTTCGTCTACGACCCTTTTAAAAATCTTTTATATAAAATTGAGCGTGGTCTTTAACCGATTTCGTCAATTTTTCTTCAAAGCATTCCATATAGTAAAGGCAACCTCTCTGCCGAATTTTGTTACGATAGGTCCAACCATTTTTGATTTATGATTAATAATATTTGTAAAATTTATTTTATCACAAGTGGGCGGTGCCACGCCCATTTCAAAAGTTTTTTTCAAATTTTTATCAAGAGTCTCAATATCAGTCCACATGTCAAATTTCAACATTCTAGGTATATTATTTACTAAATAATCTGGTTTTTTGTGTTTTCCAAAATGTTATACATATATATAAAAAGTGGGCGTGGTTATCATCCGATTTCGCTCATTTTCAATACCAATCTATTCTGGGTCCAGATAAGCTCGTGTACCAAATTTGGTGAAGATATCTCAATATTTACTCAAGTTATCGTGTTAACGGACGGACGGACGGACATGGCTCAATCAAATTTTTTTTCGATACTGATGATTTTGATATATGGAAGTCTATATCTATCTCGATTCCTTTATACCTGTACAACCAACCGTTATCCAATCAAAGTTAATATACTCTGTGTGCAAAGCACGCTGAGTATAAAAATGAATTTTTGCGCGTTTACCGCCCGTTACTCATACTTGGCATAGACTTGACTTGACTTGGCAACTTAGCCTTGATTATAGTTTACTTTGCACATACCATCTGCATTGTCCTTGATTTTCGCTTAAATTAAACAAAAAATGTAAATAAACATATTTGCTCCCAAATAAATGCCAACATTATTTAAGAGCAAACACGTTTATTTTCCTTTTTTTATTTAAAGCTAAGTTACCAAGCCAAGCTAAGTCAAGTCAATACTATTTAGGAGCAAAGAAAGCTTTAGTCTCGGAAAAAATCTACTTCTTCTTAATGCTAGTAAATGTTTTCATGTGTCGTTTACGAAGTCACGTTCCTCTATTCCCACTTCCTATTCCATTGGCAACTCCAATCTAGCCACCTTGAATGAAGTGTCCTACCGGGATGTTATTTTCGATGCTAAGTTTTCATTCTTGATCCATATCAACAGCACTATAGCAAAATCGTATGCTATGCTTGCTTTCATCCGTCGTTTTAGTTCGAACCTTAGTGATCCGTATACGTTGAAGGTCTTATACACGACACTTGTTTCCTCCAAACTTGAACATGCGGTCTTCATTTGGAGACCTTATTTTGATTGTCATATCAAACGACTTGAACGTGCTCAAAAGGTGCACCATGCTCTACGTTCATTAAATGTTATAGACCCACTTCCACCATATAATGCCAGATACAAATGAGAATCGGCCAACGTCTACCTTTTTTTTCGTTACGTGCCTAGGGTCTTGAGATCAAAACGTGGACCCGGGTACCCCTAGAATGTGTTTATACAATATCGATATCAAATGAAAGCTGTTGATGAGTTCTATGGTACAAGATAATTTTCATACCCCTGGGTGACTAGGGTCTCGAGATATAGGCCAAAACATGGACCCGGATACACCTAGAATGTGTGTGTATTATGGATATCAAATGAAAGCTGTTGCTGAGAGCTCTAAAGTTCATTGTCATATTCGATTTAGTCGCATCAACCTGGCAAAACTGATAAATATGCATGCGAAGCCGAAATAAAGACATGAATTAATAATACCCACATATTCACTATTTACATACGTCCTATTCGATTTGCCTGAAAGTTCGTATATAAATTTGCCTATATTAGTATTTACGATGCTTTTTTCCGGGAAGTATACCAGAGACGGAATGGGATTAGGACTAGGACTGGGACTGAGACTGAGACTCGGAGTGGGACTGAGACCGAGACTCGGAATGGGACTTGAACAAAATACATACCACCCTCTGGGACTGGCAATAAGAGATGAAGAACAATGAGAAAAAATTGAGAGAAGAGAAAAGAGAGAAGGAGACTGAGAAAGAGATATAATGAGACGAAGATGGAGATCGATGAAGCGAAAAAGACGAAGGGACGATTGAATAAAAAGGTTAGGAAAAAGTGTAGAGGGGGAGGGCAGAGTTAGACGGAAAAAGTTTATTAAAATGTATGCAGATAGACCAAATTTAGGGCAGAACAACGTCTGCCGGGTCTGCTAGTATTATTTATAATAAGCAAAACATTTTTAAGTTATGTCATTAGTCTGTAAGTGCACCCTCGCCATTTATGACTACAAATAAATAAATAAATAAATATAAGGGACCTAACGAAAATTTTACAGAAGTTGTAGAATGGGGTATCCAAAGACGCGTAGTTATATCAAAATTTAGAGTCCAAACACGGATGTCAAGTTTTTCCACCCATTCAAAAGTTATCCGCGAAAAACAGTACTACGGCTACTAACACCCTACAACAATACAGTTTCTACATTATATTGTACCAGAGTAGTACAACGCTGCCGAATAGCCTCCACAAAATATGAGATAGAACAAGCATTAAGGTCAGGTGAGCACAGCTGATACATATCTTATACATATATATGGAGATAAAGTTAGACATGGACAGCGAGGGACGCAAAGGGGAGCTTAAAGAAGGAAATTTTGATAAAGGGACAGAAATGTTGGAGATGCGAGGGGATAGTGATGAAAATTTTGATAGAGATGAACATGGATATAGATACTAATATGGAGATGGATTCGGAAGTAGACGCGGATAGGAGATTGAACTTATGTATATATAAAAATCTCATTTTTCCAATTAAAAAATCTAATTTTTCCAATTTGTTTTTTTTTTTTTGGCTCATTTTAAATTGTGAACTGAAATAAACGTGAATGAGAAGCGAGGAAAAAATTGGTCACTAATTGTTGGGGAAGATCAATCGCAGCATTATTGCTATGGCAATTATCTCAGTTTCGTAACATAAAAAATAAGCGTCACAAACAGAAAATATTCCACCCACCTACCAAGGGTGGTTGATCTTATGACGCAGAATAGAAAATGAGAAAAAATTTCGAAAAAAAATTTCCTCATGGAACTTGGGGGTAGGGAGGGAGGGATGGCCTGAAGGTTTAATGTGGCCACATAAATCGTTCCCGAGATGGTCGGGCTAGCACCTTAATGGTGCTGTGTTACCGGAGCGTATTGGATCTGTATCTGGAAAAGGACCATCACATCGATAACACTCCCCAAAGCCTTCGGGGAGCAGCCTTATCGCTACAACAACAACACTACTCCTAGGAATCCTGTTTTAGAGTAAAATACAATTTTTTCTCTTTGGGTTTTAATCCACTTCGCACAAATATGCTCCTCAATAATATGTAAAAGCAGTCCAACTCCAAAATCATTTTTGATAGCTGCCATCACCAAGGAGTCTGAGTGTGGCGCATAATTTTAAAATAGGGGTACAGCCTTCCCTCGAAAGCGTTTGCGGAAATGGTCCTTAATTTTGTTTAGTAATGAGCAAAATGCCTCCTTTCAAATGTGCAAAATAACTTCATTTGAAGCTCATCATTTGCCAATTAAAAATTTTTTTACTTGGTGCTTGGTAGTTCCAAGGGATTGGAATGAATGTTTTCCGTATTCGCGACATGTCAATCGCCAACATTTTCGCCATTATAAAATACATTTCATATCATATAATATCTTGTAATACAAAATCACTTTTGCAAATGCTTAAATTTCCGCGACAAACTGATCAGCTGTTCATTTATCTGTCAAATCATCACTTTCCGAGGTTGGCAGCACTAATTCAACTTCAACTGAAATAAGTTGTAATTCGTAATACCAAACAGGAGTTGAGTTGTCTGAAAGTTGAGTTGTTTTAATTACAACCCAACTAAGTTGAGTTGTATACCGTAATAGAGGCATAAGTCAAATTTATAAAAAAATTGCTTATCTTTACAGTATATAAGTAAATTATGTCAACATTCAACTCCAGTAATGATATGGTGCAACAAAATATAGAAAGAAATAAAAGAAACTTTCAAAATGAGCGTGGCTCCGCCCTTTTTCATTTGTCTAGAATACTTTTAACAAAGAGGATAAATATAATAAGAGCCGTCACTCGTTATTTTTTAGGCATTTACTCGATGTAAACTATGAGGTAGTCGCTACTTTTTTTTTGGGCGAGATGTTTATAAATGTCTTCTATACATTTTCATGGGGTATTTGTGTTTATTTTTCCGACTGTATTTAATTAATTATTTAATTCTCTTTCCAAAAAACACGTTTGCATAAAGTGACAACACCGCATGGATAAATGGAAGGCAATTCAAAAATGTCCCTCATAAAACAAAAGTAGCGACTACCTCACAGTTTACATCGAGTAAATGCCTCAAAAATAACGAGTGACGGCTCGTATTATATTTATCCTTTTCGCTTTTAATACCATAAGTCGAACAAAAATTTGCCAAACCTTGTAAAACTTGGTAAGGGCGCACCTTCTATGACGATAACTGTTTTCTGTGTAAGTGGGCGAAATCGGTTGAAGCCACACCCAGTTTTTATACAGTCGACCGACCGTCCTTCCGCTCGGCCGTTAACACGATAACTTGAGCAAAAATCGATATATTTTACTATACTTAGTTCACGTCCTTATCTAAACTCACTTTATCTTGATATTAAAAGTTGGCGAATTCCGACTATGACCACACCCACTTTTTCGATATCGAAAATTTCGAAAAATTAAAAAAAAATGCCATGATTCTATACCAAATACGAAAAAGGGATGAAACATGGGGATATTTGACGCAAAATATAACTTTAGAAAAAACTTTGTAAAATGGATGTGACACCTACCATATTAAGTAGAAGAAAATGAAAAAGTTCTGCAGGGCGAAATCAAAAGCCCTTGGAATCATGGCAGGAATACTGTTCGTGGTATTACATATATAAATAAATTAGCGGTACCAGACAGATGATGTTCTGGATCACCCTAGTCCACATTTTGATCGATATCTCGAAAACGCCTTCACATATACAACTAAGGGCCACTCCCTTTTAAAACCCTCATTAATACCTTTAATTTGATACCCATATCATACAAACACATTATAGAGCCACCCCTGGTCCACCTTTATGGCGATATCTCGAAAAGGCGTCCACCTATAGAAGTAAGGCCCACTCCCTTTCAAAATACTCATTAACATCTTTCATATCGTATAAACAAATTCTAGAGTGACCCCTGGTCCATCTTTATGGCGATATCTCGAAAAGGCGTCCACCTATAGAACTAGGGCCCACTCCACAGCCCAATTCTAAATATTCCCTCGGAATTTTGTTCTCGCAGATTTTTTTATTCCCGCGGAAAAATTCCCCCAATTATTTTTTCCTAGGGAGAACAATAATTGGGGAATGGGAATTTCGAATTTTCGAAGTCAGCTGTTTTTCGTTGCAATTTCGTCGTTCGCAATTTCGTTGCGCATTTCTTATTTTGTTTAAAAAATTGAAAAGTTTAATTATTGTTGCGAATTTGTTTGAAATTAAGAAATAAAATATAAACAATGCACATTATTGTTTATCAAGTGGTGCTCATTGAAATGAGTAATGAATTGATGCCACAGCAACATCAACAGAGGAGCATAAGAAGAAGAAGACGGCGGGATAACACAAATCCCTAGGCTCATTTTCATACATGATGATTTTCCCTTATTTGACAAAACTTATAAACCATCTACGAAACCCTACGAAACCAACGCAGCTAAGCTCTCAGCTGAGTATGTAATGTTCGGTTACACCCGAACTTAGCCTTCCTTACTTGTTTCACTTCTCCCTTTCCTCCTATTCTGAACAATGTTCGAAAAAGCGGAAAACGGTTATGGGAGAAAAGTAGGTATTATGAATGTAAGTGTGAGGGAGATTTCTCTGCCATTATTTAGGAGTTTTTTCACTTGTTAAATTAAAGGGAATGCATCAAAATAGTTAAAGGAAATTGGTTCTTTTAAGAAAGAACACTTATTTGTACAAATTTTTGCTAAAATATGTACATTCTACCACAATATTCTTTATTTTAAGTCGAAAAGCAAATCATAAGCAACGGTAGAACTCTTGGTATATTTGAAGCAGCCATCCAGAAATTGCGAAAGGATTTTTTAAGAAGGCTTAAATAGATTTTGGCATATGGCGAAAGACGAATCCAACTCGACTTGGCCGCCAGAAAATTGCTTTGCTGAATGGAAGCAGGCAACTCCGGCGGATTTGTGTTATCCCGCCGTCTTCTTCTTCTTATGCTCCTCTGTTGATGTTGCTGTGGCATCAATTCATTACTCATTTCAATGAGCACCACTTGAAATGCAATACTGTGCATTGTTTATATTTTATTTCTTAATTTCAAACAAATTCGCAACTATAATTAAACTTTTCAATTTTTTAAACAAAATAAGAAATGCGCAACGAAATTGCGAACGACGAAATTGCAACGAAAAACAGCTGACTTCGAAAATTCGAAATTCCCATTCCCCAATTATTGTTCTCCCTAGGAAAAAAGAATTGGGGGAATTTTTCCGCGGGAATAAAAAAATCTGCGAGAACAAAATTCCGAGGGAATATTTAGAATTGGGCTGTATAATTTCTCCATTGCCCCGAGAGGGTCCGAAATATGAGGCCCGATCCATAGTTTTTTTGCACAGAACATCTTTCTGCGTTGGCGGCCTTCGGCCGCGATTTTTAAAAATAACCCTGGGTGGATCCAACGCATTTCTGCATTAGTGTGTACAAAAAATCCGGAAAAATGCAACAACCACATGCAAATTTTAACCGAAATGATATGACAGAAAATAAATTTTTAATTTTGTTTTCGGATTCTAAAATCGGAGGTCGAAACGTGTCTTTTGATACCAACTTTGAAAAATTTTGTTAAAAATTAGGTGGTGAACCGTCTTGTAAAACGTTACCTTTTTTCAAAACAACTGCAAAATTGTATGAGACAACTGCTAGTAATCAGTTGTAAGATTTTGACGTCTTTGACAACTACACCAACACAAGGTTGTAAACGGTAATGCCACAAAAAGTTGTTACGACTAGATAACTCAACCGACATTTTTTTTGACAGGTTGAATTGTAATCTGTAATACCAAATTGCGAAATTTCAACCCAACCAGAGTTGCGTTGTAAACGGTAATAGGGACATTATTCACCGATGTCTCCATATTTTCTATAACTTTGCCTTTTCCATGGGTCACGACTTTAATTAATTTTTGGCAGGTTTCCAATAGAGTGCTATCCCATCCCAACCCTTCGTCTTCTGCCAAAATAACTAAAATGAAAAGGACACGACAGTCTCATTCTAAGGTCACTTCACAAGCTCTCAATCGGGTTGAAGTCAGGGATTGACTTGGCCATTGTTTACATGCGACAATCCCATTTTTAAATCACTAAGATACCAACCGAAAAGTATGTTTTGTATCGTTATCTTGGTGATAACTCAATCTCAGTCAAATATCCCGTAGTCTACGCCTAAGCGTCCCCCCCCACTACCTTCCAGCAGCCCCGCTGCTCAGCAAGCCACAACAAGTAACCGCTGCTGCTCGCGCCCCACGGCGCCAACAACTCAAACAGCTGGTACCACTCATAACTACTACCTTCGTAGTAGAGTTGGTAGCAATGCTGAGCATCAGCCCCTGCCCCCGTCTTCTCCCCCCTCTTTTCCGGCAGCAATCGTGCAGGTCAGGGAAATAGACTCTTAGTCCCTACCTCCGTTTGCGCCGTCTGCCAGCATAGAATATATAGGTTTACGACATCCGCCCAATGCAGCTCCTGCCTTGGGTGTTGCCACTTTCCTAGATGTTCTGGTCTCCGCGACGGCAACCCCCCGACGGGTTTCATCGCGCCATGTTGCCAGGTCGCAAACCCAAATCATCCGGGTACCCCAATGCTTGCCCAAGGACGCCCAGTCCCAGGGCCACAACAGCAATTGCGTCCTGGCCTTCCACAACCCAGGCGTAGTCACCCGTCACTTACCCCCAGAGTGGCGGCGTCTCCCCTTATGCACTTCAGAATTCTGCAGTTAAACTGTAATGGACTAACTGGGAAGATTATGGAGATAGTCGATTTCATGAAGCGGCACAACATCCGCATTGCTGCGAT
Organism: Eurosta solidaginis; assembly: GCF_040869045.1. Lineage (NCBI taxonomy): Eukaryota > Metazoa > Arthropoda > Insecta > Diptera > Tephritidae > Eurosta > Eurosta solidaginis. The sequence goes on from NC_090323.1 coordinate 59,331,212, forward strand.
TCAAGAGACTAAACTCACAGCAAGATCTGCATTGCAGACCTGCTCTGGGTATAATGTCCACAGGAAAGACCGCGAGAGCGGAAATGGAGGCGGTCTCGCGTTTATCATACACCACTCTGTGCAATATTATATATTTGATCCTGGCATCGACCGCAGGGACAATGTCTTAGAACGTCAAGGCCTATCTGTCCGGTCAGGCGATGCAAACCTAGAAATCATCAACATCTACATCCCTCCTGCCACCTGTTGCCCCAGTGGATACCGCCCTAATATCAGGGCCTTACTCACTGGCAACAATCGCATTATCTTAGGCGATTTCAATGCCCATCATGATCTATGGCATTCAAACTTGCGGGCGGACAGTAGGGGTGAGATGTTGGCGGATCAAATAGAAGAAACGACGTTCTGCACAATAAACGGAGACGCCCCCACAAGTATGGTAGGAAGCTGTCACAGCTCGCCAGATATCTCAATCGTGAGCGCAGAACTCGTAAACTGCGTCAACTGGCAGCCGATGGTAACATTGGCATCCGACCACCTGTCCATACTTATTTCGCTTGAGCGTACCGCCGACTTCATCGTCACTGAAAAACGCAATTTCATAAACTTCAAAAAAGGAAATTGGGAAGAATATAAATCCTTTACAGACAACCGCTTTGCTGCCCTCCCTATCCCGACTGATGCCCGCCAAGGGGAGCGTGCTTTCCGCAAGGTCATTGAATCCGCCTCGGCACATTTCATTCCCGCCGGGAGAATTCCCGAAATCCGGCCCCACTTCCCGGCGGAGGCCGCAAACTTAGCGAGAGAACGTGACCTTATAAGACAGCTTGATCCAGGCGACCCCCAAATAAGGGATATAAACCAACGCATCAGATTGCTTGTGGATGAACACAAGCGGGCGAAATGGGAGGAGCACCTAAGAGGTTGTAACCTCTCTACCGGTGTGGGTAAACTTTGGTCCACCGTAAAGTCCCTATCGAATCCGACTAAGCACAAAGACAAAGTTTCCATCGCCTTTGGCGACAAAGTGATGTCGGACGCGAAAAAATGCGCGAGCGCTTTCTGCCGACAATATATAATGCATCCTACGGTCGACAAAGATAGACGGAGAGCCAATAGACACGCACATAAACACAAATTCAGCGCTTCACCAATCACCATCACCGCTAAAGAGGTTGAGGACGCCATTGGTCGTGCTAAACCATCCAAAGCAGTGGGCCCAGACGGCATAACCATGCCGATGCTTAAAAACCTAGCGAAAGAGGGTTTCAAATAGTTAGCGCATGTCTTCAACCTGTCTCTTTCCACCTTTGTCATACCTGAGAAATGGAAAATGGCCAAGGTGGTCCCGCTACTAAAGCCTGGGAAACCAGCTAACATAGGTGAGTCGTATCGTCCGATATCTCTCCTATCGCCAGTGGCAAAGACGCTTGAAGCCATTATAACCGCACTGCGTTACCCGCCTTTACGCAACAAAACGCACCCCTGCGTGCAAGTGGCATCGCCGTCACCTGTTGCTGAACAGCAATGCCAATTGCACTCAGCAGTGGCAATTTAATTCAGCGATAGAAAAAATGGCAACGCAGCGTGGAATATATATATATAGAGAAGCGGCATTGATATATCACAGAGACGTGAACAAAATCGGAAAGTCAAAACTACGAATAGAAATTAGAAAAATCAAAGTTAAACTTAAAAACTAAGAACTGAAAAATGTGTAAAACTAAGTGTTAAATAAAACAATTATATTTAAAAACTAAAAGACATTTATTGAACTAAAAAAGGAAAAAGTAAGTACGTGTAAGTGTGCGTGTGTGTAGAGCGCATTTTTTGGTGTCCCAAAATGGACACCTTTCATGGCGACCGTGGGCCGAAGGCCTGCAAGTGCGGCGAGTGGCCATTCAAGCCTCCCAACAGGCACTAATTAAAGTACAAAGATCTAAAAATTAAATATTAATAAAATACGCATATATAAAAACAAAAAAGTTACAAATAATAATCCAAAAAAATATAAAAATGCAAAAATCTTACAAAAAAAAATTTAAATAACTATAAAAATCTACAAAAAAAACCATAAAATCTAAAAAAAAAAAACTATAAAAATGCAAAAATTTTACAAAAAAAAATTAAAAACAACACTACACAAAATGTTCTTTAAAAAACTATAAAAAATACAAAATTTAGGAAAACCCTACAAAAAAAATTACAAAACATTTAGAAACCTACAAAAAAAAAATTTTATTTAAAGACATTAAAAGTCACACAAAAAATACGAAAATTTGAAAAATATCTACAAACATACATCACACCTTTACGGATTCCTAAAACCTGGTGGAATAATCACCAGTTTTGAAACATTAAAAAACCTGAATTACAAAAAACCATACACATGGAAAATTGCAATTATATTAAATATATATGAGAAAAGTACGGAAATTGAATTACCAAAATACGCAAAATTAATATGGAAAATTTTAATTCAAAGCATACATTAATGTGTGCGAAATGAACAAAAAATTACATACAAACATTAAAATCATACGGAAAATCTAAAATTTTTAATTTTCGGCGAAAAACGGCTGAAGCCACGCCAACTCCATAACGGAACCATAATACGGTACATATTTATGTATATTGAAAAACGGCATTAGCCAAGTAACGCCCATAACGGAACCACAAGAAGAGAGCAAAAATAGCGGAAAGTACTCAGCAAAAGCAACGCCATCAGCAGCAGAGCAGTAAGCAGAGAGCAGCGGTACAGTAGGCGACATATGGTATGGCGAAATAAAAATTTCTTTACTTTCATACAATTTCATACAAATTCATTTAAAATACATTTTTTTCCCCCCAATTTTTATACTTATCAAAATTACAAAACTATTTTGCATTATATTTACAACTAATTAATCTAAATAACAACAAAAAAATAATAATAATTTACATTATATTAATCTTCCCTCTTTCAAAAATTATTTTTTATAAATACGTCAAATTTCCAAAAAAACTCATACTTAACTAATTACATTAATCACAAAAAAAAAAAATTTTTTTTAAATTATAATTTTCCACAAACATATAGGTATATGCATAAATATACAGGTAGGCACTGTGGGTCAGGGTCGGACAAAAAACGGGAAATTTTATAAGTTTTAGTTATTGGTCATCAAAGGAAGGTGGCAAAATTAATAATTAACCATTTGAACACAATGTTAGTTTTGATCCCACTCTGCCCTACAGTGGGCTTCATCAAAAACAGTACAAAAAAAAATAACATGATTACAATTTTTATTTAAAGCGGTGGTTCCGTAATTAACCAAAAAGATTTTTTTTGCGTAAACGGTGGTCCCGTAAACAACCAATGAATTTTTTGTAATCCCGGTGCGTCCGAGGATATTCATATTACAAATTTGAAAAGATGCGGTGCGCCCGTATCTATAAAAATAAAACCATACAATTTTAATAAAAACGGTGCGTCCGTAAAAGCACAAACACATTGAGATCTTTTTAATAAAGCGGTGTGTCCGTTATCAACAGCCAAGTCCTTTTACCAAAATAAAATATTTTCCTTTGAAATCAATTTAAATTAAATTACTTCAATATACATTCAATTTATCATTAAATATTCAGTCTTTCATTAAATTGCCGGATAATTCTTTCAATTTCACATCAACATTCAATTCAATTTCAATTTCTATTAAATTTTCGTAAGCAATTTCTACAAATTCGACTTTAATCAGTTTAAATATTTCTTCTTTGCTTCCTACTACATATGTTCCTTAGAAACCAAAAAGTAGTTCCCAGAATTTCAGAACAAGACTCAGATTCCGAAAATTCCAAAAATTCAGATTCCAATTCCAAAAATTCAGATTCCAATTCCAAAAATTTTAATTTCGAAAGTTCCGATTCCGAAAATCTCGATTTTAAAAGCCCAGTTTCTGAAGGCTCAACCACATATTCGCCCAGTACAATCAAAAACCTTGCTGTTAGACTTTCTTTGTCCGGAGAATTTCACGGATTTGAGGAATTGCCCGAAACAAATATTTCAAATCCTCCTAATTCCGATACAAACATGGCGACTCCTGAAGAAAAAAGGACGTTTATCGGCATATGTGCTGGTATTATGCGTGAAAATTATAGCGGTGAGCCCCTAGGTCTCGAATCTTTCATTACTAAAATTGAGTTAATCGAACAATTTGTCGACGAAAATTTAACTAGCATTTGTATTTCATATATTAAATCCCAACTCGATGGTAAAGCTCGATAGCAATATCAACTCAAGTACTTTCAGTTAACGGTATAAAAATAGCACTACGTAACCGTATAAAACCCGACAACTCCAAAGTTGTGGCCGGAAAAAATGAAGCTTTGCAAGTTAATAATAATAATTACACCGATTTTGCAAAACGCGTCGAGGAATTGTCTGATGCTTTAGAGCGTTCGCTCATTATCGAAGGGATTACTCAGACCAAAGCCCGTGAAATGGCCATCGAGCAAACAGTTAACGTTTGCCGATTGAACGCAAAAACCAGTTTAGTCAAATCAATCCTCGCTTCAACCAATTTTTCTGATTCCAAGGACGTAGTAGCTAAACTGATTGTAGAGCAATCGAATGAAATAAAAGAACGCCAAGTTTTAGCATTTAGAGCTCGGAACAATAACAATTTTAGAAATTTTCAAAGTAATTACCGAGGTCGAAATTTTCAAAATTAAAGTCGTAACTTTAACAATTATAGCCAAAATAGACCATCTTTTAGTAACAGTAACTACGGCAACAACTTCAATCGCGGCAATCAAAGGCAAAATTTCCGTTCCGGCGGAAATCGGAATCAGCCTAATAGTAATAATAATAGCAACAATAGTCGTACTAGCAATAATAGCGGTTCTAACATTTCCAATAATAGAGCTAGAAATGCAAGCGTCCGGGCTTTAAACAGGGAAGCCCCTCAGGAGCGAACACTGAGGGAGGAGGAGACAAATTACTAACTGATTCAGCTCACAATTTTTCTTCTCAAAACGTTTATTGTCTTAACTTAAATTATTCCGATTTTATACAAATAAATATTACTGGTTCTAACAAATTTTGTACATTTCTAGTCGATACACAAGCCGACATTTCGTTAATTAAAATTTCTTCTCTTAATAAAAATCTGTCAATTAATAACAATGATACAATTAATATTACTGGAACTACAGATACAGTTTCTACATTAGGTACTTTTACAACTAACTTACACTTTTCAAATTTTTATATCAAACATACGTTGCATGTAGTAGACAATGATTTCAACATTCCATCAGATGGAATACTTGGTAAGGATTTCCTAAAAACAAATAAATGCGATATCAGCTATGCAACAAATTGCATTTCCTTCTGGATAGGCAATGAAAAGATCGCACTTCCCATCCTTCACGGAATGGAAAACGATACATTTGTTATTCCACCTCGTTGCGAAGTTTATAGAATTTTCGCCTTGGAAAAAGAATCAGAACCACTTTTCGTGGATTCTCAAGAGATTTCTGACGGTGTTTTCTCAGCAAAATGTATAGTTGATACTAGTAATCCGATCATTAAAGTAATAAACACCACAAATAGCGTAAAATACGTAAATAACTGCAACATCCAAACAGAAAAACTTTCTAATTATCACGTTTATAAAATCAATAACCCAGTAAAACAAGATAGTCGTATTAAGGAACTTAAAAGCATTTTAGAAAAACAAATACCTAATTATGCTGAAAATAAGCTTATTAACTTATGTTTACAATATTCCGATATTTTTGCGCTTGACAATGATGAAATGACAATAAACAATTTTTATGAACAAAAACTAAGACTAAACGATACGACTCCAGTATACATTAAAAATTATCGCCTACCGTATTCTCAACGCGAAGAAATAAATAAACAGGTTAATAAATTATTGGAAAACGATCTGATCGAAAATAGTTGTTCGAATTATAACAGTCCCTTGATTTTGGTACCGAAAAAAGACCTAAAAGGCCAAAAATCGTATAGAATGTGCGTTGACTTTAGGGCTGTAAACAAAAAGTTAATTGCCGACAAATTTCCCTTGGCACGTGTAGACGACATTTTGGATAACCTTGGCCGTGCGAAATTCTTTTCTACTTTAGATCTTTTTTCGGGTTTTCACCAAATTCCACTTCACAAAGATTCAAGAGACATAACATCTTTTAGTACTGACCGCGGAGCTTTTCGATAGAAGGTTTTACCATTTGGTCTAAACGTAGCTCCAAATTCATTTTCAAGAATGATTTCAATTGCATTTTCTGGTATTTCACCCAACCAAGCCTTTATGTATGTAGACGATGTAATAGTAATTGGATGTAGCGAAGCACATCATCTCAATAATCTAAAAAAAGTTTTCGAAACCTGTAGGAAGTTCAACTTGCGACTTAACCCAAAAAAATGTAATTTTCTTAGGCCTGAAGTAACTTTCTTAGGGCATAAATGCTCAGCAAATGGTTTGCTACCAGACGATTCAAAAATTAAAGCAATTAAAAGGTATCCTAAGCCACGCGATGAAGATGCTGTCCGAAGATTCGTGGCATTTGCAAATTAATATAGGAGATTCATTCCAAATTTCGCTTCTTTAGCAGCTCCATTGAATCATTTGAGTAGAAAAAAGGTTGAATTTAATTGGGATACGGCATGTGAGATAGCTTTCGAAAAACTAAGAAAAAGTCTTATTTCTCCAAAACTTTTACAATATCCAGATTTCACCAAAGAATTTTTAATTACGGTTGATGCTTCAAAGTTAGGTTGTGGTGCGATACTGAGTCAAAATCATAATGGTAACGACTTGCCAATTTGTTTTGCTTCAAAATCCTTTAGCAAATCGGAACAAAATAAAGCAATAATAGAATTAGAACTTTTGGCAATATATTTTGCAATAAAGCAATTTCGTGCATATATTTATGGCACTCACTCCAAAGTTAAATCAGACCATCGTCCACTAGTTTATCTATTTAATATGAAAGATCCGTCGTCGAAACTTTCCAGAATCCATTTGGAATTGTCCGAATATAATTTTACAATAGAATATATTAAAGGAAAATCTAACGTAGGTGCAGACGCATTTTTGCGAATTTCAATTCAAGAACTTAAAAATTCCAATAATCAAATTTTAGCGGTACAGACGAGGTCTATGACGAAACGTCACGAACAATTACAACAATCGGTTGAAAACATAAACGAAGAAAATGTTAAATTACAGGAATTCGACAAATTTTCATATAATTTTTCCAAGAAAATCCATAGGATAAAAAGCCAAATATATCATGACAACGATAATGATAAAATCAATCTAAAAATATATGCGCATTTAAAACATAAAAAACCCGAGTTACTTAATATTGTGTGTACTAACAAAATAATGCAATTATATGAATTACTTTTGAAGCTTGAAAAAGAAGCTGGTAAACACAACATTAAGAAAGCAGAATGGCAAAAAGATGATCAGTTATTTAAATATTTTTCTATTTCAAATTTTAAAAGTACAGGAAATTCAATTTTAAAAAATTTAAAAATACTATTAATAGAACCTGTCGAAACAGTTACAGACAACGACAAGAAACTTAAATTAATGGAAATTTACCACAATGGCCCGATATCAGGAGGTCACTGCGGAAATAAAAAGCTTTACGCAAAAATACGTACAAAATATTATTGGAAAGGTATGACCCGTGATATTGCCACATACGTCAAAAATTGCAAAAAATGCCTTTTGAATAAAGTCAAGCCAAAAACCAAAGAAAATTTGGTGCTAACACCAACACCCTGCAAACCTTTCGATGTCGTAGTTATAGATACAATAGGACCTTTGCCTGAGTCGAATAATGGGAATACGTTCGCGGTTACCATTATGTGCGACATAAGCAAATACCTAGTTACAATATCAATCCCTGATAAGACAGCAAAAACAGTTGCAACAGCCATTTTTGAAGGCTTCATCCTCATTTATGGCATAATGGAATCAATTAAAACCGATTTAGGAACCGAACATAAAAATGAAATTTTCTCTGAATTATCTAAACTCCTAAAAATCGAACATAATTTTTCCACAGCTTACCATCATGAAACCCTAGGTACAATTGAAAGAAACCATCGGGTGTTTAATGAATATTTACGAGCTTTTCTAAATGATAACTTCCCCGAATGGGACGTTTATTTGAAATATTTTACATTTTTGCATAATACAACTCCTAGTACAGTTTTTGATAATGGATTTACTCCATACGAATTAGTATTCTGTAGAAATGTTACCTTACCAAATGAAGTTCAAAAGGAACAAATCGATCCAATTTACAATGTTGAAAGTTATGCAAAAGAAGTAAAATATAGACTATAAAAAACGCATAAATTAGCAAAAGATTTAATTAATAAACATAAAATTAAAAATAAGGATCTTTATGATAAGAGGGCGCGTCTGTTAGCTATTAATATAAACGATAAGGTAGTAATACAAAAAGAACCTAGAAATAAACATGAAAGCATTTACCAAGGACCATATATAGTCACAAAAATTGATGGAGTTAATGTCACGGTTTTTGATGAAGTAAATAAAAAGGAAAAAACCGTTCACAAAAACCGAATCAATAAGGTAAACTGATAATTTTTTCTCATACAAATTTACAAACTAGCTTGTAACTAATTTTAAATTTTCGTTACTCTGTTATTGAAGCATGAATTATCAAATTAAAATTTATATTAATATACGAAAACATAAATTTCAATTTGCATGTAAATAAAACCAAATGTTAATATGCACACACTATTTGTAATAATTATATATATAATACATTAATTTAGTGCAATAGAAATTAGAAAACAAATTACATGTACGTAATTAAATTAATATTAACAAAATTTCATATAGGAAAGGAAAAAATTGTTCTGATTGAACGAATGAGAAAAAAGGGGAGGAACACCCTAATATCATACATTCATTCAACCAAAACAATTTGAAAGTCATGAGAACAAGAAGAATATGACAAATCTGATCAACTTGTCAGATTCTTCTTTTTCTAAGGAGGGTTTGTATAACCGCACTGCGTTACCCGCCTTTACGCAACAAAACGTACCCCTGCGTGCAAGTGGCATCGCCATCAGCTGTTGCTGAACAGCAATGGCAATTGCACTCAGCAGTGCCAATTGCATTCAGCGATGGCCGCTGAGCGTTGGTGAAAAACGAACCCGAGTCTATTTGTTGTTAGACACATTGTGAATGATGACAAAGTGTGATCTCTTCTGCATAAACGTCAAAATTCCAAAGTGATTGGATCACCTGATTCGTATTTGACTATCGCTGTCTCATTCTGTATCTCTTTCTATCACCCGCTGAATATAGGCACCGCCCTATTGAACAGCCTGTCAAAACGCTGAAAAGTATCCATATTGAACAGCCTGTCAGGCAGTTGACAGATAAGAGATCAAACTTTGTCATCATTCACAATGGTTAGACATTTGAAGTGACCGGTCGTGACCAAACCCAAACCAAAGAAAAACCCAAAGTAAAGTTGAGACCCAAAGGAAAGGTTAAAACCAAAGTGTATGTACGATATCTGTAAACGAAATAGAAGACATGTGGTGAACAAAAAAAGAATAAAAGTCTAAGAACAGCAAAAGAATAAATTTAATTAGGGTTTACCATAAGTAAAACTGAAAGTGTACAGATTTCAATAATCAAAAAAGAAATTTATTAAATAAACTGTGAACAGAAAACTAAACCAAGTCTAATTAATTTGGAACTAAGGAAAAAGAAAGAAGTGTTTGTGTGTGCACAGTGGGCTGCATACCCACGAGCAAGCGTGAGTATATCCCACACCGGAAAAATGGTTGGCGTTAAAAGGCCAACATTTCACCATTTTGCTCCCTTATTTCCAAGCAAATTTGCAGCTAGCCCCTCATCAACATGGCTTCAGAAAACTCCATAGCACTACCACCGCGCTAAATGCCATTAGCACCCAGATAAATTGCGGTTTAAATCAATACCCCCACCATAGAACAGTACTCGTAGCGCTAGACCTATCAAAAGCTTTTGATACGGTCAACCATGGCTCGTTACTGCAAGACCTGGAAGGGTCTACCCTTCCCCATGTCTTAAAAGGTGGACCGCAAATTATCTGGGTGGTCGGCAGGCATCGGTGCAATTTAGAAACGAAACATCAAAACCAAGGAGAATTAAACAAAGGGTGCCACAGGGTGGTGTCCTATCCCCACTTTTGTTTAATTTCTACATATCTAAGCTACCTTCACCACCGGAAGGAGTCACAATCGTTTCCTACGCCGATGACTGCACAATAATGGCCACATGCCCAGGCCCAAAGATGATGCGCTATGCAATAAAATAAACGGCTACCTCCCTGATCTCTCCAGTTTTTTCGCCTCGCGAAACCTGGCATTATCACCGACTAAATCTTCCGCGACCTTATTTACAACATGGACGTCCCAAATGTCGACCATTTTGAACATCCACGTCGATGGCACTACGCTACCGACTGTCCTACACCCCAAAATCCTGGGTGTGACGTTTGATCAGGATCTACATTTTGGTGAGCACGCAATTGTTCCGAGCCGTAACAAAATAAACAGGCGTCGGACCTTTATGCCGGTGAATCCAGTACTTAACGAAAATTATCCAAAACACGCGGAAGAGGAACGCATACTCCCCAGGGAAACGCGTGTCACTCTTGCTAAACTTCGTTCTGGATACTGTAACAGGTTAAACTCTTACCTATCCAGAATCAACCCCGACATACAAAATGTATGCCCCGCTTGCAATGTGTCCCCACATGATACCAACCATCTCTTCAATTGTAATGTGGAACCAACGCCTCCAACACCCCTTTCCTTATGGTCCACCCCTGTTGAAACGGCAAGTTTCCTTGGACTCCCGTTAGAAGATATTGATGACAATTTGTGATCGGTCGCGGCTATTAGGTGGGGCGAGCATTGCTACAACAACAGACAAAAGATGCTAGCAAATATTTTTCTTATATAGTGAGAATGCTCATAACAGTGCTTTGCGAAATTTTGTATGTGAACGGGTAAGGCGAAATAAACTTCAATTGCCAAGTCTGAAGTTGCTTTATGTTTATAAACGCAACATCTTGCGTAATTGTGGCGATGTTATTGGAATGCATAATAAATACTATGTTTAAACAGAAAAATAAATTGAAGCGATTTCGATTTAAATTGAGTGGTGTTCAATTTAGCTTACAAAATAGTATTTTGGTAGCTGGTTGGCTTATCTCTACAGCAACAATATACCTTTGTTCAGACTGTCAAAATGTGCATGTTGGTATTAGGCGAATGGAATGGAATGAAAACATAAAACTTTGAAATTTTTTTGTGTTGTAAGAAAATGTGTTCAATGTTTTGGTTTTATTCTTCTTCTTTTGGCAATTCCTACTCCAGTGATATGAAAAAAAAATAAAACAGCTGATGAAATGAGCCAACCATATGGTTGGGCCATGCTTAAAACTGACGCTTAAATCTACTCAATAAACACACTTTACAAGGTTGCATTTGCAGTTTGAAACAATTTATTACGCAATTTTATTTAAATTGGCATTTTATTACAATTTAAAAATAAATAAATGTGTTACAATTTATTATATGATAAATTGCGTAATAAATTGCCCAAATGGTATAAATTGACAATTTGGTGTGTGTTTGTACCAGGCATGCTTAACCAACGAACCGATATCATTTCGTTACGATAATTAACGTTAATAAACGAAACAAAGCCGTTTCGTTTATTAACGTTAAGAACGTCAAATTAACAAAATGATTTTGTTTCGTTTTCTGCCATATCAAAACGAAATCAAATCGTTTATGTTGATTATTAATTTCAAACTATGCTGGCAAAGCTGATTGATGGCGGAGTCATTAAAGGTGAAAGCATTAGCCAAGCTGATTGCAACTTTTCTCATGAATTTTGACAGTACGAACATTTCTCAGAGTATTTTTGACATTACCACCAACGAATTACACAAACAAATTACATGGAGTTTGTGTGTGTATGCCCGCTCGCTGTTACCACCTTACGGATTCACCATGGCTATAGCATTGCCAGCACAATTCGAACATAAAGTATCACGTTTTTGTTAACGTTTTTAACGTTAACGAAAGCTTTTCGATTCGGTTAAAAACGAGATACAGTTTATCTTGATAATTTTTTTATCGATAATATTTCGAAGTTTTTCAACGGAAACGGTGGAAATTTTTTGATAAATGATTAGCTTAACGTGTGTCTCGGCCATGCACTAATCTCTTTAATTTCGAGATTCCATCTAGAGACAACACAGTAATTGTTTCATAACTAGCAAGTACTGAACATCTTATATGAAAAAACTAGTTATTAAAAGATAATCTCGTTATTTGTAAACTAAGTCTTAAATTTATATGGTTGAACTGCAAGGGATTTTTGCATTAATGTCGACGTGCCACCACCTTATGCTATGTTCAAACAGAAAAATAAATTGAGGCAATATCAATTCAAATTGAGTGGTGTTCATACAACTCAATTTAGCTTACACAATAGTAATTTGATGGCCGGTTGGCTCATCTCTACAGCAACAACATACCTGTGTTCAGAATGTCAAAATGTGCGTGTTGGAATTAGGTGAATGGAATGGAATGAAAAAATAAAACTTTAAAATTTGTGTGTGTTGTAAGATAATGTGTTCAATGTTTTGGTTTCATTTTGAGTTTGCCATCCTCTTTTGACAATTCCTACTCCAGTGAAATGAAAAAAATAATATCAGCTGATGAGATGAGCCAACCATATAGTTGAGCCATGCGCAGCTGACGTTTAAATCTACTCAATAACCACACTTTACAAGGTTGTATTTACAGTTTGAAACAATTTATTACGCAATTTTTTTTAAATTGGCAATTTGTTATTACAATTTATTATATGATAAATTGCGTAATAAATTGCCCAAATGGTATAAATTGCCAATATGGCGTGTGTTTGTACCTAGTATTAAATGTTCTACCAAGTTAAACAAGATATTGTTGAGGAGCTGGTAACACTATTCGCCACGTTCATATGTTTTCGTTTATTTAATTGCAACAACGGAAAAAGCAACAATAGTACCGAAGTGTTTTCCGCGAATAACTTTTAAACGAGATAAAAAATATAGTTTCTGCTTTCGGATTCTGAATCTTGACAAAAATACGCGTCTTTTGATACCGCTATCGATGCAATGTTACTAAATTTGGAAATTTAAAAGCGTATATTTCATAAACTAAGAGTTTCCTAAAGCTACGGATTCCATTTTTAGGACACCCTCTACCCCTACAAATCAACAAACGTTTGAAAATCGTGGCACCTTATATAAAATCCAACTCGTTTTCGCTTAGACCTCGAAATCAGACTTCAACAACAATCGGTAGCGAAGGTTCGTTACATCTTTAGTACCCACTCATGCATATGTATATATGTAATGGATTACACGCACATATTTGTACCTATATATATAAAATTAGTAAAATTTGCGAAATTTTGAAACATCGAAAATTTACACGTTACTTTTCTGCATTCCATATCAAAAATGTCTTAATAAAAACGACTGAATGTAAACCATTCATCTAGTTTGAATGCACTTTCTTGCTTGAAATATGTAGGTTTCCCATTTAATTCCCTTCCGTATGCTCTGGTGAAAAAGTTACATACCCAGGTAATAAAATATATCAATATTTACTTGCTAATTTTCACCTGTATTTTGTTTTAGCTTAATTTGTAAATGTTATCTAGTGATATGGCAGTATTGCAGTAAGCAACAATTGCGTTTTAGCAATAAATGCTTTTTTACTTTTTTTCACTTATTTTCAGCACTTGAATATGTATATGTTTGGAATTTCTTTCTTTACTACGCTTTATTGATCAGCAATTTATGTTTTACACGAGCCGAGCCACAAAAGTGAACTGAACGCAACGAACAGGAAAATTCAATGCATCAAGTATTGGCTCCATTAAGTTTTGTTTTTTTTTTTTTTTGTGTAGTGGAAAAATGGGGAGCCTCGTATTTGGAAATTTGTCGAACTACAAAAATAAAGTGCAATTGGCTTTAATTTGAGCGTTGCCAGTTGACTCAATGAAAATGTGTGTACAGAGAAATTGCGGGATTTTGGAGTCGTATTATGAAACCCCTGTAAGAACTACTACCCTTCAAAAAACGCGAGTACCCATAAATAATGTAAGGAATACTCTTTTGGGAGTATAGGAGTATTCCAAAACTAATCTGTATTCATACAAAAAATGTGCTCCAATTAACATTGCGATGTCCTAGGAGAGGAGTAGGTGATCCCACTCTCGCTTTGTTTGTGAGTATTCCATAGAGTACATAAGTGAGAGTACTTTCCATCTACGCTGGGTTAACTGGCGCCAGAAATTTAAGTTGTTTTCCACCTGGTCCCTTAAGTGGATTCTGGGTCCCCTCTTCCTCTGCTTCCATAGGCGGGTTTCGATTCATATACTTTCTTAGCCAGAGCATCATCTTTCATTCGCATGAGATGGCCTAGCCAGCGAATCCACTTTGTTGTAATTCTTTGGGCTATGCTGATGGCTGAGCAGCATTTGCATGGGACCGCATGTACAGTTTCAATTTTTGTGAAGTTTTTCAGCCACGAAAAAAAAATTTTTTTCGAACTGAACACAAGCATTTTTGCATTTACTGTAAGGCAAAAATATATCTCAATGTTCTATTTTGATACATTTTTTATTAATTATTTTAATCACGTTTGGCAATAAAAATCTTAGCTTGAGAATCTTCAAAAAACATCTGTCATCCATGAATTTAAAAACTGCTCCTACCTTAAAATATTTTTTATGAAAAAATTACATGACATATGAATTTAGGTTGCCATACCAGAAATATTGTAATGATTGAGCAAATGTTTGAAGATTTAATGAAGATTTAACTTAAATCTTCTGCTTTCAAGATTTAATTTTGTATGATAAAACTTGCAAGATTTAGCGTTAAATCCTTTTAGATTCCTAAATCTCGAATAAAGCTCTAAGTGGAGTGCTATAAGAATATTTATATGAAATAAAGTAGTGTGTATACAACACGAATTATTTATATTTTGTAAAAACGAGCCTAATTTTTTTCGGTAAGCTACTCATATTAGTATACGAAACATAATTATTTTTGTACCATAATTCAGAGATAATAGTCTCTGAATGATACCAAAAAATTCCGGATTGCCGGGATAGTCATTTTAAAATCCCAAAATCCCTTGCAAAAGATTTTCGGGACTGGATGCCTTATTTCACAACTTTTTTTTTTTGTTTAAATATTTCGGGAGCCCTGTATGTTCCTTTAACCACACTTTCGTTATTGCCTTTGTATCAGATGGTTGTCAAAAAAATGCGTCATAGTGTACAAGTACAAGTGTGTTGACTCGCTTAAGTGAGCATAACGGGAAAATCTGGGTTGTCATTGTTGTTTCGGTTGAAAACGGTCAATTAGGGTTCTGTGCAGAGACGTAAAAGATTGAAACAGGGTTTATGTAGTCACAAAAGTGTTGCTCCTGTTCCACAGCATTTTAATTTTAGATCATTTTCATTAAAAGTTTAATTTATTACGGAGGGTTACTCCTTTAAGTGTTAAAAGCAGAGAAAACGTAGAGTTTTTCTAATTATTGTGAAAAACTTTTTAATTTGAATTTCTGTACCCAAGTTTACTATATTTGTGTAACACAAAAATCTGGAGGTCAATTCCTTAACTATGAAAAACTGAAAAATGTGCACTTATTGAAAACTCATTTGCACACACAATTTACACTTTGAATTTAGTTGTGTTTTTATGCACAAAATTTTGAAACTAAAAACAAAATTTTCATTTGTCAGAAAAAACGGCCTAATGTCAAAAAACCCTATCGAAATACAAACTGGCTTATTTTTTTTTTAATGAACTACGTTGTCTTGTTTGGTTGTACGTTGTATTTTTCTTGTATTTCGTGGGTTTTTATATTATACCTTTATATTAAGTCGCTTTCATGTTTGTCCCCTCATTTCCATACGAATTTTTGACCCACGGAAAAGTATTTTTCGGTAAGTTCCCGTTGAGCTAGGCACTTGATACTTAGAGCATAGTTCAGATCTGGGGAACATTACAATGCAAGTGAAAAAAATCCGATAGGTGACGGGTCGAGATATACAGAAAATTTATTTTAAAATGGAAATTTTGCGATCGAAGTTTAACTAACTTCTCGATGATCTAGAGACTTGAAACTTAGCACACAGTTTGCGAGTCGATGGCACTACAATTCGTGGAAAACAGAATGCCGTCAGGTAGCAGACGAGTCGAGATAAACGAAAATCCCCGAAAAAACGCATGGAATTTAGCGATCGATTTTTAGGTAACTTCCCGGTGAGCTAGAGACTTGGAATTTGGGCCGTGAGTCAGAACCCGGTGAGAATGCAATATTTGATCAAAAAAATTTCACTAGATGGCGCATGGATCGAGATATTAAGAAAATTAATTTTGATTTGGGAATCTTTCAATCCATTTTTAACTAACTTCCCGGTGGCCTAGAGACTTGAAACTTGGCACACTCCGCTAGGTAGCGCGTTAAGTGAGATAACTAAAAATCCTTGCAAAACGAGGGGAATCTTGCAATCGATTTTATAGTAACTTCCCGGTGAGCTCGAGTAGTGTCATATAGGAGTTTGATTTGTTTGCACTTACAGTACCGTTTATTTGCAGGAGACTTTCACAGCTACAAAAATTAAGGCAGATTTACATAGACGCTTTGGCTGTGTTGCATTCATTAATTCATCTGTCGGGCGAAGTATCGAAAAATTTACATAAATGCTTTGATTGCGTGCCTACGCTTTGACAGCGCCGTACGAAAAACAATGACTTTAATTTGAATAAATTTTGCTTTACGTATGTTTCCGCATTGTTGCAGGCTACAAATCTTCTAGTATTCTTATTTCCGCGGAAATATATGCAACTATTTCATCTGTAAATACTAAAAAGTTTTATTAAACTATTAAATGCAACTCAGCTTGAAGTACTCTTACGTACGAAAAATGCAACTCTAGACCTGAGATTTGCATCAGGTCAGCGAGGCTGTTTGTAGTTTTGACGTTTATCGCTTAGTTGACACACTTGTATAGGTACACTATAGGGCCGTTCCATTGGTTTATCGAGCTCTGGCTCTGGCTCAAATCTCATTGGAACGATCTGGATCAACTTTATGAGAACTGGCAGCACTAATATAAAACATCTGTTTTGTTGAAAATAAGAAGAAACGTACACAAAATTTTAAGATACTGATAGAATTATTAACATTTAAATAGTTTCGCACGTAAGCAAACTATTTATTTTCCTTACATCATCTTCAAGTTGTTTACTCTTTCAGTGTTTTTGCTTTTAAATATGACGAATTCTTTTATGTATACACAAATGTACACATATTTAGTTCAGTGCTACAATGGCTCAACTATATGGTTGGCTCATCTCACCAGCTGATTTCATTTTTTTCATATCACTGTAGTAGGGATTGTCAGAAGATGGCAAACTTAAAATTAAACCAATGACTTTACAACATTTTCTTACTACATACAAATGCTGCTAAGTTTTATGTTTTCATTCCATTCCATTCGTCTAACAGCAACACTCTGATTTTGGCAATGTGAACAAATGTATGTTGTTGCTGTAGAGATGAACCAACCATATAGTTGAGCCATGAGTGCTACCAACTCAAAAGTGGTTAGCTATCAAAAAATCTACTACAGAAACCGAAACGAACAGAACTGCTATACGGATCAGAAATTGAACCAGATAAATATCAGGATCACAACGTTGTTGCATTTGCATCATTGTAAATTTTACCAAGTAGCGCAACTAACAGCTGATCGGTGAAAATTCGCACATTCACACGCACAGTTCTCGACTCAATTTCAAAACAAAACTTTAGATTATTTAATTCAAATTTTAAAGTGAGATAATCCTTACAAATTTATGTTTACAGAATATATATGGCGTTTTTGTTGTTATTAAAACAATAGTTTTATTTATATTAAAGCCTTTATCATTTTTTTTTTTTAACTTTGAAAAATCTCCGAACACCATTCCTTCATTATATGACATTCGACTGCCTAGTCCACTGCCTTCCACTCTATTCGCAACATAACCTCTACTTAAGCTGCCAAACTATATAGTAAACAATGATTTGCATGTTAAATTTCTATCCATATCTCGCTCAAGTCTCAATGGCATTGTTTACTATATAGTTTGGCAGCTTAATTCGAGGTTATGTTGCGAATAGAGTGGAAGGCACTCGCAGGTCGTGAAAATAGGCACTCGAATGGAGTGGAATGAAGAACAGTAGGAAGACCAGAGTTGCATTGGATCAATCATTGTATCAATATTAAAGATAAATTTCGAAAAAATAATTAAATACTTGAGTATAAGCAAAGATTTTCTTTCAATTACTGCAATTAAGGTGTCTTAGATGCTATATATTCTAAAATTATAACATTTTATGTCTGTTTAAAAATTTAACTTCAATTTCCCTAAGATTTCCGTAATATGGCCATTAGTGATGTTTGTGTGTGTGTGCAAATTTTGAGCGATCAGCTGTTAGTTGCGCTACTTGGTAAAGTTTACAATGTCAATGGAACGTAACTTATGAATTGCGTCAATGATCAACAATTTTTTAATCTGTAAAAAACTATTTCGCTTGCATATTTAATTTGAAATAAAGGTATTTTCGTGCAAAGAAATATTATGTCAGCACCTTCTGATAGCCAATTACCCAAAATAAAGGTCGATGGTAAGGCACCGAAATTGGATAGAGTGCAACTCGAGTTTATGAAAATCATCGAAGAAAAGAACTTTATACGTGTCGAAAAGTTGCAGCGCACACGAAGAAATAACCTTATTACGGCCGGTATACTGGGCGCATCCGTACTTGGAATCTATGTTTACTCAATGCTATCAGTACATCAAGAAGATTTTCTAGATAATTTCGAAGAACCTAAAAAAGTATCAAAGGAATAAACAAATTATATGTTTCATAAAGTTAAATTTAATTTTAAAGCATCTACAAACCATTCGGAGGGCAACAATATTGTTGTGTAATTACAATTTTTCTTGAAATCGCGTGAGGCAAGTTTGAACCTTTTTTACATTGTTCACAATGATTTTTTACTTTATACTTTCTTTTTTATAGACATTTGTATTTGTTTAGATATTATTTGCATTGAAAATGCCACATGCTGCTGTACGAGTACTCACCGGCGGCGTACGATTGCCGCCCATGCCAAGCATCAGAGATCTTGTCAAACTTTATAAATTACAAGCTCTTAAACATATGAGCCAAAATTTCATTATGGACGAACGTTTAACTGATAAAATTGTAAAAAGCGCGGGACGTATAGACACCAAGGATACCGTACTGGAGGTTGGCCCTGGGCCAGGTGGCATAACACGTTCAATTTTACGAAGAAAACCCGCC
The DNA here is from genome assembly GCF_040869045.1 of Eurosta solidaginis. Lineage (NCBI taxonomy): Eukaryota > Metazoa > Arthropoda > Insecta > Diptera > Tephritidae > Eurosta > Eurosta solidaginis. The sequence continues at coordinate 59,350,713 of NC_090323.1, forward strand.
CGGCTAATTCTCGTTGAAAAGGATGAACGTTTTATGCCAACACTGGAGTTGTTGAAGGAATGCGCCGGTCCTCTAAATACGGAAGTCGAAATATATACAGCAGATATTTTACGTTTCGATATAGCAAAGCATGTGCCTATGTCAGAAAATCGTTTGCACTTAATTGGTAATCTGCCGTTTTCAATATCTACACGTCTACTTATAAATTGGTTAAATGATTTGTCCTTGGGACGTGGTGCTTTTCAAAATCATAACACCTCTATGACTTTGACTTTTCAAAAAGAGGTTGCTGAACGCATTTGTGCAGAAATTGGAGACGCTCAACGTTGTCGCTTGTCAATAATGTCGCAAATATGGACACAACCTTTTCTAAAATTTATCATACCTGGCAAAGCATTTGTGCCCAAGCCTGATGTTGATGTGGGCGTAGTTAAGCTGGTACCACTTAAGCATCCGAAAACAGATTTGCCATTCGAATTGGTTGAACGTGTAATGCGTTGCATATTTAATATGCGTCAGAAATATTGTAGGCGTGGTTATAGTAACTTGTTGCCACCAGAGAATCGTGATGAAATGACTGATGCACTTTTTGAGTTGGCCGATGTTGATCCAACAGTAAGACCATTCGAGCTATCTGTTGATGAATGTTTACGTTTGATTACGGTGTATGCAGGTTTCATAGAAAAATATCCCGAAGTGGCAGATTATGATTATAGAGCAAGGAAAAAACCTCTGAATGACAACATAGATTAAGAAACAGTTTATTTGAATTTTAGCTTATTGGATTTTGAACAGCTAACTGAATGTAGCAAAGTTTTACGTTCGCTCACCTTTGTTTGTTCTCTTATATATATTATATGTTTAATATATTCTTTTGATTAAAAAAAATGTCTTTATTGAATCTTTTTAATTGGACTGCACGTAGTTCTATATGTACATCGTAACTTAATAAGGATTTGTAAAGGAATTATCGGAAGTCGACTAACTTTATGTACAATTGATTCTTATTACATAGATGTATGTATAATTCAATATGTATAAAATGTAAAATTTGCACTTGGACGGAACCTTTTATCGCGTATTTAGAAACTTTAATCAAGAGATTCGAGATTTCGTCATAACATATATTTTAAATGATTAATAACAGCTAAGAATTGTGTCAGCTAGCTTGATTTGACTTAAAATTACTGCCATATAGTTATTAGCTAAGGCACTTGTGAAAACTTTTCATCTGTTAATCGTATTCACTAGTGAACACAAATTTCGAATCCTAATATTAGTCTTCTTGCTAACAAGAGTACAGCACTTACACCTCCAACCATTGCTATTGAACTAATTCGGGAAATACCATCAACACCGTTACAACGATGATCAAGAAAGCAGAAACAAAACGTTACATCGTTGAAATAATCGCGTTTTACATCATGCTCTTTAATTGTGTGATTGACATAGTTCGCCAGACGTACATCTTTTGCAGCGAGACGGCAGCCTTCATACTTATCAGCAGGTATATCTGTACGAAAGCTCAATGAACTCAAGCAATCACGTGTTATAGCTTCTTGTGCTGAAATTGATCGGTAATTTATTATTCTAATAAACAAATTTTTTGCAGCTTTTGTACGTACCACCACGTTTCTCAATTAATTTTACACAAATGTCGTTGGTCTCCGGACATTGCTCGCCCAGAAACCCGATTCCACGCCAATTGAATTTTTCGCCACATCCTGGTGTGGATGATGTGCATCGATAACACCAAATCGCTGAGCCTATTTTGTTGAGAATACAAAAAAAAATAAAAAACTTAACCAAAGCTGTGAACGAGTGATAGAAACTCTTTTTTCTTTAATCTGGATATTGTGACAAAAACGGGGCTGGTGATGAACGAGAATAATCCTAAGTTCTTTCTACCACCGCTGAAAGAGAAATCAAGATGTGTATACTCGCACGAAACAAATTTGTCTAATACAAACGTCGCTTTGGTTCAAATTTTTGAAGTCTCAAGTATTCTTGAACTATCAGTAGATGATATCGATGGCATAGAAATTACGGAAGTTAACTATGAACCATGTAATCATAGTTAATAAGTGTAGCGGATTGTCGAATGTCGATACCAGCAATTGTAGTTTGATGAGTTCCGTCTCATCGTAAACACGGCTGCTCTGTATGCCAGCATGAGCGCCTCATTCACCAGCAGTGATCATCAACGAGTTCTTGGGATTCAAGGGGTTGTGTAGCGCAATATATAGATTCTCCAACCCAATTGTCAACCTCACCTTCGAGCGGCGAATCCCGTTTCACTAACAGACGAGGCTCTGGCGACCCCAAGCTCCTCATGGAACTTGCGGGTGGGGAGGGAGGGATGGCCTGAAGGTTTAATGTGGCCATATAAATCGTTCCCGAGATGGTCGGGCCAGCACCTTAATGGTGCTGTTACCGGAGCGTATCGGATCTGTATCCGACAAAGGACCATCACATCGATAACACTCCCCAAAGCCTTCGGGGAGTAACCTAATCGCTACAACAACAACAACATCAACGAGTTCTTCCAACATCCATTCAATTTTTTTTTTTTTTTGAACTCGATTGAAATAAAAGTGAAAAGCACGATTCAGTTGTAATTGGTTGCGAGTTTGTAGACATCTTAACAATTCTATTATGATTTCTTACCAACTAAATGTTCTTATTCTATACTCATTCATAAATGTATACGTCACAAGTTGCTCATTCTAATCTTACTGTCAGTAGCTTTATGTATTCCTGCTTACCTTCCCGAACAGCTAATGTTGCAACAATTAATATAGTATAAATTAATTTTCCCATCATTTTATCGTGTAAGTATAATGCAAATAAATAAAAAACATAAATAAAGCAACTATTCTGCGATATAGTAGTAAACAAATGAGTGAAGCAATTTAACAACGCCCAATAGAATTTTTACAATTTCAAATGTCATTTACTAACTCACAGTGCTACCAGACAACTTTTTCGTAAACCAACAGAACTGTTGTGCACTGTTCACATTTCCATGACAACACTCTTGGGTAGATAGCATGTTACGTTGTAGTTGTTGTTGTAGCGATAAGGTTTCTCCCCGAAGGCTTTGGGGACTGTTATCGATGTGATGGTCCTTTGCCGGATACAGATCCGGTAACACAGCACCATCAAGGTGCTAGCCCTACCATCTCGGGAACGATTTATATGGACACATTAAACCTTCAGGACATCCCTTCCTCCCCACCCCCAATTTCCGTGATGAGCTTGGGGTCGCTAGAGCCTCGTCTGTTAGTGAAACAGGATTCGCCGCAGATAGGTGAGGTTGACAATTGGGTTTGGAGAAGCTATATATTGCGCTGGCAACCTGAAAGCGTTGCGCTACACAGCCCCTTGAATCTGGTATTTTAGTCGCCTCTTACGACAGGCATACCTACCGCGGGTATATTCTGACCCCTTAACCCTCATGTTACGTAATTGATTGTTGTTGTAGCCATAAGAATTTTAAAAACAAAAGAAAAAAATTAAATGTGAAAATCAATTTTTTTTAAAAACCCTCTCAATATAAGCTTTAAATAAGGCATTTGCGACTTTTTCATTTCGTACCTTTTAATGGAAACTATTGAAATATATGAGGTGAATATAATTTTACGTCCTTTCAGCAAAGAGGATAAATATAATAAGAGCCGTCACTCGTTATTTTCTAGGCATTTACTCGATGTTGACTGAGAGGTAGACGCTACTTTTTTTTGGGCGAGATGTTTATAAATGTCTTCTATACATTTTCATGGGGTATTTTTGTTTATTTTTCTGACTGTATTTAATTAATTATTTAATTCTCTTTCCAAAAATCACGTTTGCAAAAAGTGCCCACGCCGCATGGATAAATGGGAGACAATTCAAAAATGTCCCTCATAGAAAACATTCGGCATCAATTTTTGCTTTCCAGCGAGTTACTCGCCACAAAATAACGAGTGACGGCTCATATTATATTTATCATCTCTGCTTTCAGCTTGCTATTGGCAAAACTTGTCACTGCAGTAAAAACAATGCTCTGAATTGGTAAAGGCTCTTATCATTGAAGAATCTCTATATATACATATGTTATTGACATTTCGACATAGCGATTTGAATTACTAAATTTTTATACTCAGCTGAGCAGAGCTCACAGAGTATATTAACTTTGTTCGCATAACGGTAATCCGTAACGACATAAACTAATCGAGATAGATATAGACTTCTATATATCAAAATGATCTGGGCGAAAAAAGAAATTCATTTAGCCATGCCCGTCCGTCCGTAAACACGATAACTTGAGTAAATGTTGAGTTACTTGATGAAAATTGGTATTTAGGTTCCTGGGCGCTCATTTCAGATCGCTATTTAAAATGAACGAAATCGGACTACAACCACGCCCACTTTTTCGATATCGAAAATTTCGAAAAACCGAAAAAGTCCGATAATTCATTACCAAAGACGGATAAAGCGCTAAAACTTGCTAGGTGAGTTGATCTTATTACGCAGAATAGAAAATCAGTAAAAGTTTGGACAATGGGCGTGGCATCGCCCAATTTTAAAAGAAGGTAATTGAAAAGTTTTGCAAGCTGTTATTTGGCAGTCGTTTAAGATATCATGATGAAATTTGGCAGGCACGTTACTCCTATTACTGTATGTGTGCTAAATAAAAATTAGCAAAATCGGGTGACGAACACGCCCACTTTTAAAAAGAAAATTTTTTTAAAGTCAAATTTTAACAAAAAATTTATTATCTTTACAGTATATAAGTAAATTATGTCAACATTCAACCCCAGTAATGATATGGTGTAACAAAATACAAAAATACAAAATTTCAAAAAGGGCGTGGCTCCGCTCTTTTTCATTTAATTCGTCTAGAATACTTTTAATGCCATAAGTCGAACAAAAATTTACCAATCCTGGTGAAATTCGGTAGGGGCATAGATTTTATGACGGTAACTGTTTTCTGTGAAAATGGGCGAAATCGGTTGAAGCCACGCCCAGTTTTTATACACAGTCGACCGTCTATGCTTCCCGTTATGTCATGTTTCTGCGACCTTTTCTGTCATGTATGGTGGTGTTTGCCAGTTCGCGCAAATGTTCGCCAAAAATCAAAATATTTTAATTTTTGGCGAACATTTGCGCGAACTGTTCGTGCGTGTATGGCGAAATAGCTCATAATCGTAGTAATTTCTGAACGGAACAGACGTGCGCGAAAAGTAAAATGGACAATAAAAAATTTCTGAGTGAATTTATTGAAATGTATAAATCTTTGCCATCATTGTGGCAAGTAAAAAGCAATATTGCTGCAGCACAATTGTTGTCCGTATTCATCGCTGTCTGAAAGAGAACTAATGCGAACAAGATTGCGGAATGTTCGTGGAAATGTTCGTGTCGTGTATTTAACGCTTTACTTCACGTACTTATCTGTGAACTCACTTTTTCTTGTTTTAAAAAATGGCCGAAATCCGACTATGACCACGCCCACTTTTTCGATATCGAAAATTACGAAAAATTAAAAAAATGCCATATTTCTATACCAAATATGAAAAATGGATGTGACACCTACCATTTTAAGTAGAAGAAAATAAAAAAGTTCTGCAGGGCGAAATCAAAAGCCCTTGGAATCTTGGAAGGAATACTGTTCGTGGTATTACATATATAGATAAACTAGCCTTTACCCGCGGCCCCGTCCGCAAGGAGAAATTTAAATATATGGGCTCTTCGCATTAGCCTGCTTATCAAGTTATCTGTTTAAAATTTTGTTTTCTGTCTAATGCATTTTATTTTTGAAATTGAGTAAAAAAAAGCACTAAATGAGCTGATAACCTGATAGGATCACAAATGATCCCGAAATTGTCCAGAAAAAGCTACGAAATGACCCCCACGCTATAGCGGACGGATCCCGAAAACCATCCAGAAATGCCCCGGAAGGGTCTCCAAAAGTTCCCGAAAAAGTCCCAAAAAAACCCAAAATGACAACGACACGATTCCAGACGTATCCAGAGAACCACACAGAAATAATCAATGAAGGTGTTCCAAAATGATCCCGAAAAGGTTCCGAAATGACCCTGACGGGCTCCAGGGCGGATCTCAAAACCCATTCCGAATATATCCAGGAAGGGTCCCTAAATTATCCCGACATACTCCAGAGAAAGTTCCGAAATGGCTCCGAGGGGATCCACGATGGATCGCGAAAACCATACAGAAATGATCTTGGGAGGGCCCAAAATGATCCCGAAATAGTCTCGGAAAAGTCGAGAAATTACCCTGACAGGATCCCGAACGAATCCTGAAAACCAATCTTAAATGATGCCGAAAAAGTCCCGAAATGACCCTGATGGGACCCGAAAGTATCCCGAAAACTATCCAGAAATGATGCCGGAAAGGTCCTCAAATGATCTCCTAATAGTTCCAAAAAGACCCTGACGGGATCCAGAACGGATCCCGACAACTATCCAGAAATGATACCGAAAGGGCCCGCAAATGATCCCGTATTAGTCGAGAAAAAGTCCTGAAATGACCCCGACGGGATGCCGGACGAATCCCAAAAACCATCCAGAAATGATGCCGGAAGGGACCCCAAATGATTCCGAAAAAGTCACGCAATTATTCCGACGGGATCCTGAACGGATACCGAAAACCATCCAGAAGTGATGCCGGAAAGGCCCTCAAATGATCACATAATAGTCCCAAAATGACCCTGACGGCATCCCGGACAGATCCCGAAATCCATCCAGAAATGATCTTGGGAAGGTCCCAAAATGATCCCGAAATAGTCTCGGAAAAGTCCAGAAATTACCCTGACGGGTTCCCGGACGAATCCTGAAAGCCATCCTTAAATGATCCCGGAAAAGTCCCGAAATGACCCTGACGGGATCCCGAAAGGATTCCGAAAACTATCCAGAAATGATTCCGGAAGGTCCTCAAATGATCCCCTAATAGTCCCGAAATGACCGTGATGGGATCCCGAACGGATCCCGACAACTATCCAGAAATGATGCCGAAAGGGTCCGCAAATGATCCCGTATTAGTCGAGAAAAAGTCCCGAAATGACCCCGACGGGATCCCGGACGAATCCCAAAAACCATCCAGAAATGATGCCGGTAGGTATCCCAAATGATCCCGAAATAGTCCCGAAATGACCTCGTCGGCATCCCGGACGGATCCCGAAAATTATCCAGAAATGATGCCGGAAAGATCCCCAAATGGTCCCCTAATAGTCCCGAAATTACCCCGACGGGATCCCGGACGGATCCCGAAAACCATCCAGAAATGATGCCGGAAGAGCCCCCAAATGATCCCGAAAAGGTTCCCAAATTACCCCGACGAGATCCCGGACGGATACCGAAAACCATCCAGAAATGATGACGGTAAGTACCCCAAATGATCCCGAAAAAGTCCCCAAATGACCCCGACATACTCCAGAAAAAGTTCCGAAATGGCTCCGAGGGGATCCACGACGGATCGCGAAAACCATACAGAAATGATTCCGGAAGGATCCCAAAATGATCCCGAAATAGTGCGGAAATGACCCAGATGGGATCCCGCACAGATCCAGAAATGATTCCGGGAGGGTCCAAAAACTATCCCGGAAAAGTAACAAAAAATGCCGAAATGGCTCCTACGGCATCCCGGACGGATCCAGAAATGATCTCGGAAGGGTCCCTAAACGATCCCAAAATGGTCCCGAAATGACCCTGATGGATCCGGCAAACCATCAAGAAATTATGCCGGAAGGGTCCCCAAATGATCCCGAAATAATACAGAAAAAGTCACCAAACGACCCCTAGAGGATCCCCAAATGATCCCGTAATAGCCCCGAAAAGGTCCCGAAATAACCCCGACGGGATCCCGGACAAATCCCGAAAACGTTCCAGAAATGATGCCGGAAGGGATCCCAAATGATTCCGAAAAAGTACCGCAATGATTCCGACGGGATCCCGAACGGATACCGAAAATAATCCAGAAGTGATGCCGGAAAGGTCCTCAAATGATCACCTAATAGTCCCGAAATGACCCTTAAGGGATCCTGGACGGATCCCGTAAACCATCCAGAAATGATCCCGATATAGTCCCGAAGAAGTCCTGAAATGACCCTGAGGGATCTCGAAAGCATCCCTAAATGACCCTGACGGGATCCCGGACAGATCCCGAAATCCATCCAGAAATGACCTTGGGAGGGACCCCAAATGATCCCGAAAAAGTCCCGTAATGATTCCGACGGGATTCTGAACGGATACCGAAAACCATCCGGAAGTGATGCCGGAAAGGTCCACAAATGATCACCTAATAGTCCCAAAATGATCCTGATGGCATCCCGGACTGATCCCGAAATCCATCCAGAAATGATCTTGGGAAGGTCCCAAAATGATCCCGAAATAGTCTCAGAAAAGTCCAGAAATTACCCTGACGGGATCCCGGACGAATCCTGAAAGCCATCCTTAAATGATCCCGGAAAAGTCCCGAAATGACCCTGACGGGATCCCGAAAGGATCCCGAAAACTATCCAGAAATGATGCCAGAAAGGTCCTCAAATGGTCTCCTAATAGTTCCGAAAAGACCCTGACGGGATCCCGAACGTATCCCGACAACTATCCAGAAATGATAACGAAAGGGCCCGCAAATGATCCCGTATTAGTCGAGAAAAAGTCCCGAAATGACCCCGACGGGATGCCGGACGAATCCCAAGAACCATCCAGAAATGATGCCGGAAGGGACCCCAAATGATCCCGAAAAAGTCCCGCAATTATTCCGACGGGATCCTGAAAAGATACCGAAAACCATCCAGAAGTGATGCCGGAAAGGTCCTCAAATGATCACCTAATAGTCCCAAAATGACCCTGACGGCATCCCGGACAGATCCCGAAATCCATCCAGAAATGATCTTTGGGAAGGTCGCAAAATGATACCGAAATAGTCTCGGAAAAGTCCAGAAATTACCCTGTCGGGTTCCCGGACGAATCCTGAAAGCCATCCTTAAATGATCCCGAAAAAGTCTCGAAATAACCCTGACGGGACCCCGAAAGGATCCCGAAAACTATCCAGAAATGATTCCGGAAGGTCCTCAAATGATCCCCTAATAGTCCCGAAATGACCGTGATGGGATCCCGGACGGATCCCGAAAACCATCCAGAAATGATACCGAAAGGGTTCCCAATTGATCCCGTATTAGTCGTGAAAAAGTCCCGAAATGACCCCGACGGGATCCCGGACGGATCCCGAAAACCATCCAGAAATGATGCCGGAAGAGCCCCCAAATGATCCCGAAAAAGTCCCCAAATGACCGCGACGAGATCCCGGACGGATCCCGAAAACCATCCAGAAATGATGCCGTAAGAGCCCCCAAATGATCCCGAAAAAGTCCCCAAATGACACCGACGAGATCCGGGACGGATCCCGAAAACCATCCAGAAATGATGCCGAAAGGGTTCCCAAATGATCCCGTATTAGTCGCGAAAAGTCCCGAAATGACCCCGACGGGATCCCGAAAACCATCCAGAAATGATGCCGGAAGAGCCCCCAAATGACCCCGAAAAAGTCCCCAAATGACCCCGACGAGATCCCGGACGGATCCCGAAAACCATCAAGAAATGATGCCGGAAGAGCCCCCAAATGATCCCGACAAAGTCCCCAAATTACCCCGACGAGATCTCGGACGGATCCCGAAAACCATCCAGAAATTATGCCAAAAGGGTCCCCCAATGGTCCCGTATTAGTCGCGAGAACGTCCCGAAATGACCCCGACGGGATGCCGGACGAATCCCGAAGACCATCCAGAAATGATGCCTAAAGGGACCCAAAATAACCCCGAAAAAGTCCCGTAATGATCCCGGCAACCATCAAGAACTTATCTCTCGAAGGTACGCAAATGATCCCGAAAGTACCCCGACGGGATCCCGGACGGATCCCGAAAATCATACAGAAATGATGCCGGAAAGGTCCCCAAATGATCGCGAAATAGTCTCGAAATGATTCCGGAATAGTCCCGAAAATGTCCCAAAATAACCCCGACGGGATCCCGGACGGATCCCGAAAACTATACAGAAATGATCCCGGAAGGGTCCCAAAATGATCCCGAAATAGTCCCGAAAAAGTCCCGAAATTACCCCGGCGTAATCCCGGACCGATCCCGAAAACCATCCAGAAATGATCCCATAAGGGTCTCGATATGACCCTTACGGGATTACAAATAAGGTGAAGATAATTATAAAACCATGTTAATAAGGCAGCAGGCGCATTGGAGCGAATAAAAGGTTACATAGAAACATACAGGTAAAGCTAATAAAAGCGTGCTAATAAAAACAATTGATGGAGGGCGGATGGCGGGAGTAGAGGAGAGGACCACTGATCGTTCCTCCAAAATTGTCTAGATCTCGTTCTGTATGTACCAGATACCAAAAACTATTGATTTAGGAGAAAATTTATATTGAGTTATAACAATTTATAGATTTTACACCAGAGGGGGAGATAAAGGGGGCGGGCGGAGGGTGTCACTGCTTACTTTGTAATCCCTCGACTTATTTGACCCCTTGAGTCTGTGATATTGGTGAAGGCCAGTATACGTGAAGTTATAATGTGTAAAAATTATTAAAAAGTAATTGCTCGAAAGGGTGGTGGGACCGCCACCCCTCTTTCCATATTCGAAAAAATTTCGCTAGTAGACTACTGTCTGTGTCCCAAATTTCATCAAAATCCGTGTAGCCATTCTGGCGTTATTCAGTCGCAAAAACGAAAAAATATAATAATTAAATTATAACTGTTCCTAGGGGGCGGGGACCACGCCCCTTTTGAAAAATATATAGCTAGTAGATCCTTCTAGACTATTGGCTATATGTGTGCAAAATTTCATCCAAATCGGTCCAGCCGTTCTTGCGTTATTGAGTCACAAAGACAAACGTCTGGACAAACATCCAAACATCCAAACATCCAAACATCTTCACATCCAAACTTTGCCATTTATAATATACTAGCCTTTACCCGCGGCCCCGTCCGCAAGGAGAAAATGAAATATGTGGGCTATTCACGTTAGCCTGCTTATAAAGTTATCTGTTTAACATTTTTTTTCTGTCTAATGCATTTTATTTTTGTAATTGAGTAAAAAAAAGAACTTTATGAGCTGATAACCTGATAGGATCCCAAAATGATAACGAAATTATCCAGAAAAAGCCACGAAATGACCCCGACGCTATCGCGGACGGATCCCGAAAACCATCCAGAAACGCCCCGGAAGTGTTTCCAAAAGTTCCCGAAGTAGTCCCAAAAAACCCGAAATGACAACGACACGATTCTAGACTTATCCAGATAACCACACAGAAATGATGCCTGAAGGGTACCAAATTGATCCCGAAATAGTCCCGAAAAAGTTCCGAAATTACCCTGACGGGCTCCCGGACGGATCTCAGAAACCATCCAGAAAATATCCAGGAAGGGTCCCTAAATTATCCCGACTAACTCCAGAAAAAGTTCCGAAATGGCTCCGAGGGGATCCACGATGGATCGCGAAAACCATACAGAAATGATTCCAGAAGGATTCCAAAATGATCCCGAAATAGTCCGGAATTGACCCAGATTGGATCCCGCACAGATCCAGAAATGATCCCGGAAGGGTGCAAAAACTATCCCGGAAAAGTAACAAAAAATCCCGAAATGGCTCCTACGGCATCCCGGACGGATCCAGAAATGATCTCGGAAGGGTCCCAAAATGATCCCAAAATGATCCCAAAATGGTCCCAAAATGACCCTGATGGATCCGGCAAACCATCAAGAAATTATGCCGAAAGGGTCCCAAAATGATCCCGAAATAATACAGAAAAAGTCACGAAACGACCCCTAGAGGATCCCCAAATGATCCGGTATTAGCCCCGAAAAGGTCCCGAAATAACCCCGACGGGATCCCGGACAAATCCCGAAAACCATCCAGAAATGATGCCGGAAGGTATCCCAAATGATTCCGTAAAAGTCCCGCATTGATTCCGACGGGATCCCGAACGGATACCGAAAATCATCCAGAAGTGATGCCGGAAATGTCCTCAAATGATCACCTAATAGTCCCGAAATGACCCTTAAGGAGTCATGGACGGATCCCATAAACCATCCAGAAATGATCCCGATATATTCCCGAAGAAGTCCCGAAATGACCCTGACGGGATCTCGAACGCACCCCTAAATGACCCTGACGGGATCCCGGACAGATCCCGAAATCCATCCAGAAATGATCTTGGGAGGGACCCCAAATGATCCCGAAAAAGTCCCGCAATGATTCCGAGGGGATCCTGATCGGATACCGATAACCATCCAGAAGTGATGCCGGAAAGGTCGTCAAATGATCACCTAATTCCAAAATGACCCTGACGGCATCCCGGACTGATCCCAAAATCCATCCAGAAATGATCTTGGGAAGGTCCCAAAATTATCCCGAAATAGTCTCGGAAAAGTTCAGAAATTACCCTGACGGGTTCCCGGACGAATCCTGAAAGCCATCTCTAAATGATCCCGAAAAAGTCCCAAAATGACGCTGACTGGACCCCGAAAGGATCCCGAAAACTACTTAGAAATGATGCCGGAAATGTCCTCAAATGATCACCTAATAGTTCCGAAAAGACCCTGACGGGATCCCGAACGGATCCCGACAACTATCTAGAAATGATGCCGAAAGGGCCTGCAAATGATCCCGTATTAGTCGAGAAAAAGTCCCGAAATGACCCCAACGGGATGCCGCACGAATCCCAAAAACCATCCAGAAATGATTTTGGAAGGGACCCCAATGATCCCGAAAAAGTCCCGAAATTATTCCGACGGGAATCTGAACGGATACCGAAAACCATCCAGAAGTGATGCCGGAACGGTCCTCAAATGCTCACCTAATAGTCCCAAAATGACCCTGAGGGCATCCGGACAAATCCCGAAATCCATCCAGAAATGATCTTGGGAAGGTCCCAAAATGATCCCGAAATAGTCTCGGAAAAGTCCAGAAATTACCCTGACGGGTTCCCGGACGAATCCTGAAAGCCATCCTTAAATGATCCCGAAAAAGCCCCGAAATGACCCTGACGGGATCCCGAAATGATTCCAAAAACTATCCAGAAATGATGCCGGAAAGGTCCTCAAATGATCCCCTAATAGTTCCGAAATGACCGTGACGGGATCCCGAACGGATCCCGACAACTATCCAGAAATTATGCCGAAAGGGTCCGCAAATGATCCCGTATTAGTCGAGAAAAAGCCCCGAAATGACCCCGACGGGATCCCGGACGAATCCCAAAAACCATCCAGAAATGATGCCGGTAGGTATCCCAAATGATCCCGAAATAATCCCGAAATGACCTCGTCGGCATCCCGGACGGATACCAAAAATTATCCAGAAATGATGCCGGAAAGGTCCACAAATGATCCCCTAATAGTCCCGAAATTACCCTGATGGGATCCCGGACGGATCCCGAAAACCATCCAGAAATGATGCCGGAAGAGCCCCCAAATGATCCCGAAAAAGTCCCCAAATGACCCCGACGATATCCCGGACGGATCCCGAAAACCATCCAGAAATGATGCCGGAAGAGCCCCCAAATGATCCCGAAAAAGTCCCCAAATGACCCCGACGAGATCCCGCACGGATCCCGAAAACCATCCAGAAATGATGCCGGAAGAGCCCCAAATGATCCCGAAAAAGTCCCCAAATGACCCCGACATACTCCAGAAAAGGTTCCGAAATGGCTCCGAGGGAATCAACGACGGATCGCGAAAACCATACAGAAATGATTCCGGAAGGATCCCAAAATGATCCCGAAATAGTCCGGAAATGACCCAGATGGGATCCCGCACAGATCCAGAAATGATCCCGGAAGGGTCCAAAAACTATCCCGGAAAAGTAACAAAAAATCCCGAAATGGCTCCTACGGCATCCCAGACGGATCCAGAAATGATCTCGGAAGGGTCCCCAAATGATTCCAAAATGGTCCCGAAATGCCCTGATGGATCCGGCAAACCATCAAGAAATTATGCCGGAAGGGTCCCCAAATGATCCCGAAATAAAACAGAAAAAGTCACGAAACGACCCCTAGAGGATCCCCAAATGATCCCGTATTAGCCCCAAAAAAGTCCCAAAATGACCCTGACGGGATCCCGAAAGGATTCCGAACACAATACAGAAATGATGCCGGAAAGGTCCTCAAATGATCCCCTAAAAGTCCCGAAATGACCGTGACGGGATCCCGACAACTATCCAGAAATGATGCCGAAAGGGTCCGCAAATGATCCCGTATTAGTCGAAAAAAAGTCCCGAAAGGACCACGACGGGATCCCGACCGAATCCCAAAAACCATCCAGAAATGATGCCGGTAGGTATCCCAAATGATCCCGAAATAGTCCCGAAATGACCTCGTCGGCATCCCGGACGGATCCCGAAAATTATCCAGAAATGATGCCGGAAAGGTTCCCAAATGATCCCCTAATAGTCCCGAAATTACCCTAATGGGATCCCGGACGGATCCCGAAAACCATCCAGAAATTATGCCGAAAGGGTTCCCAAATGATCCCGTATTAGTCGCGAAAAAGTCCCGAAATGACCCCGACGGGATCCCGGACGGATCCCGAAAACCATCCAGAAATGATGCCGAAAGGGTTCCCAAATGATCCCGTATTAGTCGCGAAAAAGTCCCGAAATGACCCCGACGGGATCCCGGAAGGATCCCGAAAACCATCCAGAAATGATGCCGGATGAGCCCCAAAATGATCCCGAAAAAGTCCCCAAATGACCCCGACGAGATCCCGGACGGATCCCGAAAACCATCCAGAAATGATGCCTGAAGAGCCCCCAAATGATCCCGAAAAAGTCCCCAAATGACCCCGACGATATCCCTTACGGATCCCGAAAACCATCCAGAAATGATGCCGGAAGAGCCCTCAAATGATCCCGAAAAAGTCCCCATATGACCCCGACGATATCCCGCACGGATCCCGAAAACCATCCAGAAATGATGCCGGAAGGGTCCCCAAATGATCGCGAAATAGTCCCGAAATGATTCCGGAATAGTCCCGAAAATGTTCCAAAATAACCCCGACGGGATCCCGGACGGATCCCGTAAACTATACAGAAATGATCCCGGAAGGGTCCCAAAATGATCCCGAAATAGTCCCGAAAAAGTCCCGAAATTACCCCGGCGTAATCCCGGACCGATCCCGAAAACCATCCAGAAATGATCCCGGAAGGGTCTCGATATGACCCTTACGGGATTACAAATAAGGTGAAGCTAATTATAAAACCATGTTAATAAGGCAGCAGCCGCATTGGAGCGAATAAAAAGTTAGATAGAAACATACAGGTAAAGCTAATAAAAGCGTGCTAATAAAAACAATTGATGGAGGGCGGATGGCGGGAGTAGAGGAGAGGACCACTGATCGTTCCTCCAAAATTGTCTAGATCTCGTTCTGTATGTACCAGATACCAAAAACTATTGATTTAGGAGAAAATTTAGATTGAGTTATAACAATTTATGGATTTTACACCAGAGGGGGAGATAAAGGGGGGCGGGCGGAGGGTGTCACTGCTTACTTTGTAAGCCATCGACTTATTTGACCCCTTGAGTCTGTGATATTGGTGAAGGCCAGTATACGTAAAGTTATAATGTGTAAAAATTATGAAAAATAATTTCTCGAAGGGTCGTGGGACCCCCACCCCTCTTTCCATGTTCGAAAAAAATTTCGCTAGTAAACTACTGTCTGTGTCCCAAATTTCATCAAAATCCGTGTAGCCATTCTGGCGTGATTCAGTCGCAAAGACGAAAAAATATAATAATTAAATTATAACTGTTCCTAGGGGGCGGGGACCACGCCCCTTTTGAAAAATATATAGCTAGTAGATCCTTCTAGACTATTGGCTATATGTGTGCAAAATTTCATCCAAATCGGTCCAGCCGTTCTTGCGTTATTGAGTCACAAAGACAAACGTCTGGACAAACATCCAAACATCCAAACATCCAAACATCCAAACATCTAAACATCCAAACATCCAAACATCTTAACATCCAAACTTTCCCATTTATAATATATATTAGATATTAGATTAGATAAGCGATATCCGACAGATGATGTTCTGGGTCACCCTGGTCCACATTTTGGTCGATATCTCTAAAACGCCTTCACATATACAACTAAGGGCCACTCCCTTATAAAACCCTCATTAATACCTTCACTTTGGACCCATATTGTACCAACACATTCTAGATTCACCCCTGGTCCACCTTTATGGCGATATCCCGAAATGGCGTCCATCCATAGAACTATGGCCCACTCCCTTTTAAAATACTCTTTAATATCTTCCATTTGAAACCCACAACAACAACAACTACGTTTTAAATAATCATTAACATCTTCCATTTGATATCCCTATCGTACAAACACATTCTAGAGTCACCCCTGGTCCACCTTTATGGCGATATCTCGAAAAGGAGTTCACCTATAGAAATAAGGCCCACTCCCTTTTAAAATACTCATTAACACCTTTCATTTGATACCCATATCGCACAACACACATTCTAGAGTCACCCCTGGTCCACCTTTATGGCGTTATCCCGAAATGGCGTTATCCCGAAATGGCGTCCACCCATGGAACTATGGCCCACGCCCTTTTAAAATACTCTTTAATACCTTCCATTTGAAACCCATGTCATACAAACACATTCCAGGGTTGCCTTATCTTCTCAGCTGAGTATGTAATGTTCGGTTACACCAGAACTTAGCCTTCCTTACTTGTTTTGTGCCAATATCTTCATATTATACCAAATGATTTCTATAAACTCAAGAGAGCTTGCTCCACTACATCTATTTCGGTCGAAGGATACTACAAAGATGATTGAAATAATAAGAGACATCCACTTTTACTCTTTGCGAAATTAATTTGTAATGTCTCATTTGCGGGCTAATTTTAAATTGCTTCTACGCATTTTCATGAGGTATTTTTGTTTGTTTTAAGGGATTGTATTAATTAAATTCATCCTCTTTCCAACAATCACAATATATAGATATTAATGTAAACTTCCTAAAAATTTGTAGCATTAATTTTCTAATACCCACCCATTAGGTGCATTACAAATAAATATCGAACTGACTCCTCTTATTATTTCCAGCACCAAAGATCTGTGGCTAGCACTTTTGATAACGTTTTACAAGACGGTGCACCATTTTTTTTTTATTAAATATAATCAAAGGTGGTAACAAAAGACGCGTTTCGACTTCCGTTTTAGGAATCCGAAAACGAAAAAATTAAAAATTGTATTTCTGTCAAAAGATATAAACTAAAGATCAATTAAAATTTTCATGTAGTTGTTATATTTTGCTAGATTTGTTATGCACACACGCACTAAGATGTTGGCCCACCCAGAGTTATTTTTATACAAAAAGCCATATATCTGGCACCCCAATTACCGCAATTTTACCTGGCAGCACCAATGCTTTGCTTATGTAAATAATAACAACAGCTGTTTTTGATATAGGCAGGACACTTGACATTTCTAGCATAGTGTATTAGTACAAGTTGACTTCATTCTGACAGGCACTCGCTTAAGTGAGCATAACGGAAAATCTGGGTACCCATTGTTGTTTCGGTTGAAACGGTCTATTAGGGTTCTGTTCAGAGACGTAAGAAATTGAAACAGGGTTTATGTAGTCACAAAAGTGTTGCTCCTGTTTCACAGCATTTTAATCATTGTGAATGATGACAAAGTGTGATCTCTAATCTGTCAACTGCCTGACAGGCTGTTCAATATAGCTACTTTTCAGCGTTTTGACAGGCTGTTCAATATGGCGTCGCCTATCTTCAGCGGGTGATAGAAAGAGATACAGAATGAGACAGCGATAGTCAAATACGAATCAGGTGATCCAATCACTTTGGAATTTTGACGTTTATGCAGAAGAGATCACACTTTGTCATCATTCACAATGATTTTAATTTTATATCATGGCGGAAATGTTCAGTTCAGGGTTATTGATTTTCATTAAGAGTTTAATTTATTACGGAGGGTTACTCCTTTAAGTGTAAAAAGCAGAGAAAACGTAGAGGTCTACAAATTATTGTGAAAAACTTTTTAATTTGAATTTTTGTACCCAAGTTGACCATATTTGTGTAACACAAGAATCTGGAGGTCAATTCCTTAACTATGAAAAACGGAAAAATTTACACGTGTTGAAAACTCATTTGCACACGAAATTTACACTTTGAATTTATACTATGTACAAACACAAAACAAATTGGCAATTTATACCATTTGTGCAATTTATTACGCAATTTTTTATATAACAAATTGTACTAATAAATTGCCAATTAAAAAAAAATGGGGTAATAAATTGTTTCAAACTCCAAATGCAACCTTGTAAAGTGTGCTTATTGAGTTGATTTAAATGTCAGTTACGAATGGCTCAACTATATGGTTGGTTCATCTCATCAGCTGATTTAATTTTTTTCAATTCACTGGAGTAGGGATTGTCAAAAGGATATGGCAAACTCAAAATGAAACAAAAATATAGAGCACATTTTCTTACAACACACAAAAATTTCAAAGTTTTATGTTTTCATTCCATTCCATTCGCCTAATACTGCTTTCACACAGAAACTTAATGATCTCATTTCACCTGCTAATGAAATCGTAAATTTTTTGCTTTCACACAGAAGTAACTGCTCGCTTAGTATGAAGGATGAGACAGCTACTCATGGCGGAACAATACAAGGTGGGAGCATGAGCACTGAACACACCAAAAACTAAGAAGCGGAAACGGAGGGATTCAAGGGGTTGTGTAGCGCAATATATAGCTTCTCCAACCCAATTGTGAACCTCACCTTCGAGCGGCGAATCCCGTTTCACTAACAGACGAGGCTCTGGCGACCCCAAGCTCCTCATAGAAATTGGGGTGGGGAGACAGGGCTGGCCTGAAAGTTCAATGTGGCCATATAAATCGTTCCCGAGATGGTCGGGCCAGCACCTTAATGGTGCTGTGTTACCGAAGCGTATCGGATCTGTATCCGACAAAGGACCTTCACATCGATAACACTCCCCAAAGCCTTCGGGGAGTAACCTAATCGCTACAACAACAACAACAAGAACAAGCGGAAACGGAAGCGGAACGCTGCCAACAGAGTTGCATTGTGCGTTTGACTTCATTAGGCATTCGATTAGCTACTAATGAAATAATAATAGATTCGAATTTTGTAGGGAAGATTGAGCTCAATAAGCGTCTTATGTAGAAAACTGCCTTTATTATTCAATAAGCCGTCTGTGTGAAAACAGTATAATACCAACACGCACTTTTGACAGTCTGAACAAAGGTATGTTGTTGCTGTAGAGATGAGCCAACCAGTTATAAAATTACTATTGTGTAAGCTAAATTGAGTTGTATGAACACCACTCAATGTAAATCGAAATTGCTCAATTTATTTTTCTGTTTTAACATAGTATTAGTTGTGTTTTTACGCACAAAATTTTTAAAATAAAAACTAAATTTTCATTTGTCAGAAAAAATAAAGAAAAAACGGCCAAATGTCAAAAAACCCCATCGAAATACAAATCGGCTGGTTTGTTTTTAATGAACTACGTTGTATTTTTCTTGTATTTCGTTAGTTTTTTTTAAATATAGTTCACACATTTACAGAAGTACTGAAACCTTATTGGCTCCCTCGACAAAAATATAAGAGAAAATACAAGAAAAATACATAGAAAATTAAAGTAGTGTCATATAAGACACAGCTACAAAAATTAAGGCGGGGCGAAGTATTGAAAAATCTACATTAATGTTTGGTTGCGTGCCTACGATTTGACAACGCCAGACGAAAAACAAAGAAACGCCGTACGTTATCTTTGCTTTGAAGCGACCAAAGCGTTTATATAATTTTGCCCTTATGCATTTGTGTAAACAGACTTAGAAGTGAATTATTTCCATGTTACACGTGTGGCGCTTTATATTTTGACTCTAATTTAAATAAATTTTGCTTTCTGTATGTTTCCGCATAGTTGCAGGCTACAAAGCTTCTAGTATTCTTATTTCCGCGGAAATATATGCAACTATTTCATCTTTCAATACTACAAAGTTTTATTAAACTATCAAATGCAACTCAGCTTGAAGTACTCTTATATACCAAATATGCAACTCTAGACCTGAGATTTGCATCAGGTGAGCGAGGCTGTTTGTAGTTTTGACGTTTATCGATTAGTTGACACACTTGTATACATTGTAAATTTTACCAAGTAGCGCAACTAACAGCTGATCGGTGAAAATTCGCACATTCACACGCACAGTTCTCGACTCAATTTCAAAAACAAACTTTAGATTATTTAACTAAATTTTTAAAGTGAGATAATCCTTACAAATTTATGTATATAGAATATATAAGGCGTTTTTGTTGTTATTAAAACAATAGTTTTATTTATATTAAAGCTTTTAACATTTTTTTTTTTTAACTTTGAAAAAACTCCGAACACTATTCCTTCATTATATGACATTCGACTGCCTAGTCCACTGCCTTCCACTCTATTCGCAAATTAACCTCTATTTAAGCTGCCAAACTATATAGTAAACAATGCTTGTATAGGTACCATGGTTCAATTATGTACAGGTTGGCTTATGTCATCAGCTGATTTTATTTATGTCATTGCATGGTCGAAGGGATTGTCAAAAGGAGACGGCAAACTCAAAATGAAACGAACACATTGGCAAAATTTTACTTACACATACAAAAACTGCTATGTTTTATGTTTTCATTCCATACCATTCGCACCAACACCAATGCACAGATTTTGACAATTTGAACAGACATATTTTGTTGCTTTACAGATGAGCCAACCTGTATATAGTTAAACCATGTATAGGTACACTATGATTTCTAGGGACGTTCTGTTTTGAACATTGTTTACTATATAGTTTGGAAACTTAAATAGAGTGGAAGGCAGTGGACTAGGCAGTCGAATGTCATAAAATGAAGGAATGGTGTTCGGAGTTTTTTCAATGTTAAAAAAGAAAAATGATAAAAGCTTTAATAAAAATAAAACTATTGTTTTAATAACAACAAAAACGCCTTATATATTCTATATACATAAATTCGTAAGGATTATCTCACTTTAAAATTTGAGTTAAATAATCTAAATTTTTGTTTTGAAACTGAGTCGAGAACTGTTCGTGTGAATGTGCGAATTTTCACCGATCAGCTGTTAGTTGCGCTACTTGGTAAAATTTACAATGGTTTTGAATTTCCATATTTATTTTTGATCCTTTTGAACCATTGTTTACAATGTTTTGAACCCTCTTTCAACAGATAATGGACAATTCAATGGCTCCCTTGGAGGAGCTACTCACTGAGATGGTGGTACCAACGCAGCGTGCTGGAATGAATATGAACCCCGAGCACGTAACAATGCTCCATGGAAGTAAAAGTAAAAAGCAACTTAGCCGAAAACGTCCTGCCGTCAAGAGTAAGCAACTCACGAGACGAGAGTATGCCAAGTTGGGATTGCACACATTAGCTACACGCCAAATGTTGTATGAAGAAGCGCTACCATTGCATCGCCTCTGGAAAGGTTATATGCGTGAACATTTGGGATTACGCGAAGGTGATAATGTGCCTGCAGTGCATGAACCTGCTTATGATGCATTTAGCAAATTACTAGTTAAAACTGATTTACATGGCGCTAAGGTGCGAGTGATTGAATCGAAGTGCGCCACGCTACTCGGTTTAAGTGGCATCGTTGTGCTTGATACCAAGAATATACTAAAGATTTTGGAAAAGGACAATCGCATACGATCAGTGCCAAAGACTGAATGTGTTTTCGGTATGCGATTTGGTAATATGGAATTTACAATCTTTGGTAAACATCTGGCTTTGCGGCCTGCAGAACGTAGTGTAAAGAAGATTAAAAATTTTATTGAACCATTCGAACTGAGTTCATGAATCAATACTTTGTTATAATTTATAGAAACTAAGTATTATTTTGGTACCCGCAAAACAAAAAAAAAAAAAAATTAATAAAATTACTCTAACCTTTTATTAAAAATCTGTAGCATGTTTACACAATCACCATGTCATATTTATCTTAATTTAATTGCAATCATTTGTTTCCTTTAAATATCTACATATCTCTGGTCCCAAGCAAAATATTCGCCTAAGTCCTATAATTTTACACGGAGCATAGGCGATATTGCTTATTCCCACAAAATCTTAAAAATTTGAATTTGTTCAAAACCCTAAAATTTTTGAATTGCATTTTCTCAATTCTCTAGGAACTGAATGGGGCGAAGCACTCTTAAAAAAACAACAACAATATCCGGCAAGGAATAAGCATCATCAATAATACTCCCCAAAACCTTTGGGGAGTGACTATCGTTACAATAGGAAGAAGATTGTTGTTGTAGCAGTGCTTCGCCCCAACCAATAGGTGGACTACTCACAAATTGGCTTTAAGAACTGGGTTCGCCGGGCAATTTCTACTATAAAGGTTCGACTCCTTTTTGTGGATATCACTGAGGGCTTCGTTGTGCTTTTCTTCAGCATACCGCTGAGTTCTCAGGTACCGTATATCATCATAGTGCTTTCCGAGATTACTGCTTAAGTTCCTGGGAAGCGGGGCCTCTTCAATCAGATGTCTGTTGGGATGCCCAGGTTTCTGGGTGTTCAACAGAAACTGTTTCTTTAGCATTTAATTTCTCTCCCTAATGGGGTCTACTCTCCCCTTACTGAGGTGTTGTTGTTGTTGTTGTAGTAATGCTCGCCCCACCTAATAGCCGCGACCGATCACAAATTGTCATCAATATCCTCTTAACGGGAGTCCAAGGAAACTTGCCGTTTCAACAGGGGTGGACCATAAGGAAAGGGGTGTTAGAGGCGTTGGTTCCACATTACAATTAAAGAGATGGTTGGTGTCATGTGGGGACACATTGCAAGCAGGGCATACATTTTGTATGTCAGGGTTGATTCTGGATAGGTAAGAGTTTAACCTGTTACAGTATCCAGAACGAAGTTGAGCAAGAGTGACACGCGTTTCCCTGGGGAGTATGCGTTCCTCTTCTGCGAGTTCTGGATATTTTTCTTCAAGTACTGGATTCACCGGGCAATTCCCGTCATAAAGGTCCGACGCCTGTCTATGGAGTTCACCAAGGACCTGCTTGTGTTTTTCCGCTTCATACGGCTGGGTTCTCAGGTGCCGTATTTCCCCAAAATGCTTACGGAGATGACTCCTTAGGCCCCTGGGCGGTGCTGGTTCGTCAATCAGATGTCTGTTGGGATGCCCAGGTTTCTGGGTATTCAACAGAAACTGTTTGGTCAGCATCTCATTTCTCTCCTTGATGGGGAGTATTCTCGCCTCATTATGCAGATGGTGTTCTGGGGACATAAGAAGACAGCCCGTGGCGATTCTGAGAGCAGTATTTTGGCAGGCCTGTAGTTTCTTCCAGTGGGTGGTTTTTAGGCTTGGCGACCATATGGGTGACGCGTAGCACGTAATCGGCTGGCTAATTGCTTTGTATGTGGTCAAGAGCGTTTCTTTATCTTTTCCCCAGGTACTGCCAGCAAGGGATTTGAGGATTTTATTACGGCTCTGAATTCTTGGACCAATTGCGGTTGCGTGCGCACCAAAATGTAGATCCTGATCAAACGTCACACCCAAGATTTTGGGGTGTAGGACAGTCGGTAGCGTAGTGCCATCGACGTGGATGTTCAATATGGTCGACATTTGGGGCGTCCATGTTGTAAATAAGGTCGCGGAAGATTTAGTCGGTGACAATGCCAGGTTTCGCGAGGCGAAAAAACTGGAGAGATCAGGGAGATAGCCGTTTATTTTATTGCATAGCTCATCGATCTTTGGGCCTGGGCCTGTGGCCATTATTGTGCAGTCATCGGCGTAGGAAACGATTGTGACTCCTTCCGGTGGTGAAGGTAGCTTAGATATGTAGAAATTAAACAAAAGCGGGGATAGGACACCACCCTGTGGCACCCCTTGTTTAATTCTCCTTTGTTTTGATGTTTCGTTTCTGAATTGCACCGATGCCTGCCGACCACCCAGATAATATGCGGTCCACCTTTTAAGACATGGGGGAAGGGTGGACCCTTCCAGGTCTTGCAGTAACGAGCCATGGTTGACCGTATGAAAAGCTTTTGATAGGTCTAACGCTACGAGTACTGTTCTATGGTGGGGATATTGATTCAAACCGCAATTTATCTGGGTGCTAATGACATTTAGCGCGGAGGTAGTGCTATGGAGTTTTCTGAAGCCATGCTGATGAGGGGCTAGCTGCAAATGTGCTTGGAAATAAGGGAGCAAAATGGCTTCAAGCGTCTTTGCCACTGGCGATAGGAGAGATATCGGACGATATGACTCACCTACGTTAGCTGGTTTCCCAGGCTTTAGTAGCGGTGTTCTTACAGGCCTGTTGTTGTTGTTGTAGCAGTGCTTCGCCCTGCTTCCAATAAGCGCGGCCGATCACAAATTGTCATCAATATCCTCTAACGGAAGTCTAAGGAAACTTGCAGTTTCAACAGGTGAGGACCAGAGTGAGAGGGGTGTTAAAGGCGTTGATTCCACATTGCAATTAAGGAGATAGTTGGTGTCATGTGGGGACACATGGCAAGCAATACATACATTATGTATGTCGAGTTTTTTTCTAGATAGGTAAGAGTTTAGCCTTTTACAGTACCCAGATCGAAGTTGAGCGGGAGTGACGCGCATCTCCCTAGGGAGAGTGCGTTCCTCTTCTTCGAGTTCTGGATATTTATCTATCAGAACTGGGTTCGCCGGGTAATTCATGGCATAGAGGTCCGACGCCTTTTTGTGGATATCACTGAGGACCTGTTTGTGTTTTTTTACTTTATACGGCGGTATTCTCAGATGCGTTATTTCCTCATAATGCTTTCGGAGATGACTCCTTAAACCCCTGGGCTGTATAGGCTCATCAACCAGATGTCTGTTGGGATGTCCAGGTTTCTGGGTATTCAACAGAAACTTTTTGGTTAGCATTACATTTCTCTCCCTAATGGGGTGCATTCTCGCCTCATTATGTAAATGGTGTTCAGGGGACATACAAAGACAGCCCGTGGCGGTTATAAGGGCGGTACTTTGGCAGACCGTTAGATTCTTCGAGTGAGTAGTCCTTCGACTTCGCGACCATATCGGGGACGCGTAGCATGCAATCGGCTGACCAATTGCTTTGTATGTGGTAATGAGCGTTTCTTTGTCTTTTCCCCAAGTACCGCCAGCAAGAGATTTGAGGATTTTATTACGGCTCTGGATTTTCGGTACAATTGCGGCTGCATGCTCACCAATATGTAGATCCTGATCAAACGTCACACCCCAGATTTTGGGGTGTAGGTCAGTCGGTAGCGTAGTGCCATCGAAGTGGATGTTCAAAATGGTCGACATTTGGGACGTCCACATGTTGTAAATAAGGTCGCGGATGATTTAATCGGTGATAATGTCAGGTTTCGCGAAGCGAAAAAACTGGAGAGATATATTTTGTTGCAAAGCTCATCGATCTGTGGGCCTGGGCCTATGGTCATTATTGTGCAGTCATCGGCGTAGGAAACGATAGTAACTCCTTCTGGTGGCGAAGGTAGCTTTGATATGTAGAAGTTAAACACAAGTGGGGATAGGACTCCACCCTGTGGCACCCCTTGTTTAATTCTTCTTGCCTTTGATGTTGCGTTTCTAATAGCACCGATGCCTGCCGACCACCCAGATAATTTGCGGTCCACCTTTTATTATATTTATCGCTTCCCAAGGCAGTCGGTTCTATGTACCGGATCGACTCGGGTGTGTAGCGCAACCCTTCAGGTTGCCAGCGCAATATATAGCTTCTCCAAACCCAATTGTCAACCTCACCTATCCGCGGCGAATCCTGTTTCACTAACAGACGAGGCTCTGGCGACCCCAAGCTCCTCATGGAACTTGGGGGTGGGGAGGGAGGGGATGGCCTGAAGGTTTAATGTGGCCACATAAATCGTTCCCGAGATGGTCGGGCTAGCACCTTAATGGTGCTGTGGTACCGGAGCGTACCGAATCTGTATCCGGCAAAGGACCATCACATCGATAACACTCCCCAAAGCCTTCGGGGAGCAACCTTATCGCTACAACAACAACAACAACGCGGGATTTTTGCCGACCAAGCACTGTAATTTCAGTGTAACCCCATTTAATTTGTAAATAAGGTCGAGTATGATTTTATCCGTTTGAAAGTCAGGTTTCGAGAGGCGAAAAAACTGGAGATATCAGGGAGGTAGCTGTTTATTTTATTACAAAGCCCATCGATGTGTGGGCCTGGACCAATATTGTGCAGTCACTGGCGTAGGATACAATGGTGACTCCTTCTGTTGGCGAAGGTAGCTTCGTTATGTAGAAGTTAAACAGAAGTGGGGATAGGACACCAACCTGTGATACCCCTAGTTTAGTTCTTCTGTGTTTAGATTTTACACAGATGCTTGCCAACCAAACAGATAATTTGCGGTTCACCTTTGGAGACTTGGGGGAAGGGAGGACCCTACCAAGTCTTGCAGTAACGTGCCGTGGTTGACTGTATCAAAAGCTTTTGATAGGTCTAGCGTCTCGCGTACTATTCTGTGGTGGGGTTTTTGATTCAATCCACAATTTATCTGCTTGTAAATGGCGTTGAGCGTGGTGGTAGTGCTATGTAGCAGGGCTGTAGTTTCTTCTAGTGAGTAACCATTAATCTCGGCGACCATACGTATATTTGAGCCACACTTTATAATTCATTAGAAGCAATTTAGATGCAAGTGTGTATGCGGCCGGCCAGCTGCTTTGTAAGTGGCAATGGGCGTCTCTTTATGTGATTCAAGGGGTTAATAAGCGCAGTTCAAAGCTGTATAGCTTCAGAGCTTCCGCAACCAATTGTCAACCTGACCTACGTGAGGGGAATCCTGTCACAAATACGAATGTATCATACACATATTTAGCAGGCGAGGGTCTGCCGACTCCAAGCTCCCCAGGGAACTGGGGCTGGGGCATGTCCTTGAAGGTTTAATGTGGTCATATTAATCGTTCCCGAAATAGTCGGGATAGTACCTCAATGGTGCTTGTTACCGGAACGTACCGGATATATATCAGGCAAAGTACCATAAACATCGATAACACTACCCACGCTTCCCAAAGCAGCCGGTTCGATGTACCGAAGCGACGCTTCCCAAGGCCGTCGGTTCTATGTACCGGAGCGACTCGGGATTTTTCCCGACCAAGGACTGCCATTTCAGTGTAATCCCATTTAATTTGTTGCGTCCCTTCCACAAATTGTCATCCTCCCAGCAGCTCCTTGCAGCGGGACTGCTCCATATTCTCTTGCCCCGGGAAGGTATCGAACCCAATCCGGGTCCGTCTCCTGACCCCGGTCCTGAGAAATGGTTTTGCTGCATCTGCCGGAAAAGAATATTTTTAGGACGGTCATACTCTTGTCAGTGTGTCCCGTTTAAAGGATGGTTGCATCGGACAGGTAGTTCTGGGCTAGACCCCAAAACCAGACGTCCACGTAACTTCTATAAATCTTTTGTGGCTCCTTGCTGTTCACGTCCTAGGACGTTCCGTAGTCTGCGCCTTAGCGCCCAACCAAATACACCGGGTACCCCAATGCCTACCCAAGGACGTCTAGTCCCAGGGCCTCAACAGAAATCGCGTTCTGACCTTCCACAACCAAGGCGTAGTCACACGTCACTTACTCCCAGAGTGACGACGTCTCCCCCTATGCACTTCAGAATACTGCAGTTAAACCGTAATGGATTAACTGGGAAGATCACGGGGATAGTCGATGAAGCGGCACAACATCCGCATTGCTGCGATTCAAGATACTAAACTCACAGCAAGATCTGCATTGCAGACCTGTTCTGGGTATAATGTCCACAGAAAAGATCGCGAGAGTGGAAATGGAGGCGGCCTCGCGTTTGTCATACACCACACTGTGCAATATCATATATTTGATCCCGACATCGACCGCAGGGACAATGTCTTAGAACGTCAAGGCCTATCTGTCCCGTCAGGCGATGCAAATCTAGAAACCATCAACATCTACATCCCTCCTGTCACCTGTTGCCCCAGTGGATACCGCCCTGATATCAGCGGTGCACTCACTGGAAACAATCGCATATTCTTAGGCGATTTCAATGCCCATCGCGATCTATGGCATTCATACTTGCGGGTGGACAGTAGGGGTGAGATGTTAGCGGATCAAATAGAAGACACGACGTTCTGCACTATAAACGGAGACGCCCCCACACGTATAGTAGGAAGATGGCACAGTTCGCCGGATATTCCAATCGTGAGCGCAGAACTCGTAAACTGCGTCAACTGGCAGCCGATGGTAACATTGGCATCCGACCACCTGCCTATACTTATTTCGCTCGAGCGTCCCGCCGACTTCATCGTCGCAGAAAAACGCATTTTCATTAACTTTAAAAAAGGAAAGTGGGACGAATACAAATCCTTTACAGACAACCGCTTGCCTCCCTATCCCAACTGATGCCCGCCAAGGGGAGCGTGCTTTCCGCCTCGGCTCGTTTCATTCCCGCGGGTAGAATTCCCGAAATTCGGCCCCACTTCCCGGCAGAGGCCGCAACAAAGTTTAGCGAGAGAACGTGACCTTATAAGACAGCTCGATCCCGGCGACCCCCAAATAAGGGATATAAACCAACGCATCAGATTGCTTGAGGATGAACACAAGCGGGCGAAATGGGAGGAGCACCTAAGCGGTTGTAACCTCTCTGCCGGTGTAAGTAAACTTTGGTCCACTGTAAAGTCCCTATCGAATCCGTCTAGGCACAATGACAAAGTTTCCATCGCCTTTGGCGACAAAGTGCTGTCGGATGCGAAAAAATGCGCGAGCGCTTTCTGCCGTCAATATGTAATGCATTCGACGGTCGACAAAAATAGACGGAGGGCCAACAGACACGCACGTAAACATAAGTTCGGCGCTTCGCCAATTACCATCACCGCCAAAGAGGTTGAGGATGCCATCGGTCATGCTAAACCATCCAAAGCAGTGGGCCCAGACGGCATAGCCATGCCGATGCTTAAAAGCCTAGGGAAAGAGGGTTTCAAATATTTAGCACATGTCTTCAACCTGTCTCTTTCAACCTTTGTCATACCCGAAAAATGGAAATGGCCAAGGTGGTCCCGCTACTAAAGCCTGGGAAACCAGCTAACATAGGAGAGTCATATCGCCCGATATCTCTTCTATTGCCAGTAGCCAAGACGCTTGAAGCCATTTTGCTCCCCCACTTCAAAGCAAATTTGTAGCTAGCCTGTCATCAGCATGGCTTTAGAAAACTCCATAGCACCACCACCGCGCTAAATGCACCCAGATAAATTGTGGTTTAAATCAGAAGCCCCACCATAGAACAGTACTCGTAGCGCTAGACCTATCAAAAGCTTTTGATGCATTCACCCATGGCACGTTACTGCAAGACTTGGAAGGGTCTACCGTTCCCCCATGTCTTAAAAGGTGGACCGCAAATTATCTGGGTGGTCGGCAGGCATCGGTGCAATTCAGAAACGAAATATCAAAGCCTAGAAGAATTAAACAAGGGGTGCCTCAGGGTGGTGTCCTATCCCCACTTTTGTCTAATTTTTACATATCAAAACTACCTTCGCCACCAGAAGGAGTTACTATCGTTTCCTACGCCGATAACTGCACAATAATGGCCACAGGCCCGGGCCCAAAGATCGATGAACTTTGCAACAAAATAAACGGCTACCTCCCTAATCTCTCCAGTTTTTTCGCCTTGCGAAACCTGGCATTATCACCGACTAAATCATCCGCGACCCTATTTACAACTTGGACGTCCCAAATGTCGACCATCCACGCCGATGGCACTACGCTACCGACTGTCCTACACCCCAAAATCTTGGGTGTGACTTTTGATCAGTATCTACATTTTGGTGAGCACGCAGCCGCAATTGTTCCGAAAATCCAGAGCCGTAATAAAATCCTCAAATCCCTTGCTGGCAGTATTTGGGGAAAAGACAAAGAAACGCTCATTACCACATACAAAGCAATTGGCCAGCCGTTTGCGTGCTACGCGTCCCCTATATGGTCGCCAAGCCTAAAAACTACCCACTGGACGAAGCTACATGCCTGCCAAAATACTGCGCTCAGACCCGCCACGGGCTGTATTCTTATGTCCCCAGAACACCATCTACATAATGAGGCGAGAATACTCCCCATCAGGGAGAGAAATGAGATGCTAACCAAACAGTTCCTGTTGAATACCCAGAAACCTGGGCATCCCAACAGACATCTGATTGATGAGCCAGCACCGCCTAGGGGCTTAAGAAGTCATCTCCGTAAGCATTTTGAGGAAATACGGCACCTGAGAACTCAGCCGTATGAAGCAAAAAAACACAAGCAGGTCCTTGGTGAACTCCACAAACAGGCGTCGGACCTTTATGCCGGGAATTGCCCGGTGAATCCAGTACTCAAAGAACAGTACACAAAACTTGCGGAAGAGGAATGCATACTCCCCAGGGAAACGCGAGTCACTCTGGCTCAACTTCGTTCTGGATACTGTAACAGGTTAAACTCTTACATATCCAGAATCAACCCCGACATACAAAGCGGGGCTTGCAATGTGTTCCCACATGACACCAACCATCTCTTTAATTGTAATGTGGAACCAACACCTCTAACACCCCTTCCATTATGGTCCACCCCTGTCGAAACAGCAAGTTTCCTTGGACTCCCGTAGAGGATATTGATGACAATTTGTGATCGGTCGCAGCTATTAGGTGGGGCAAAACATTGCTACAACAGCAAAAACAATATGTACCGAAGCGACTCGCGATTTTTCCCGACCAAAGTCTTGTCCCGCAAATTGTCATCCTCCCAGCAGATCATTGCAGCGGGACTTATCCATATTCTCCTGCTCCGGGAAGGTATCGAACCCAATCCGGGACATGTACCTGATCCCGGTCCAGAGAAATGGTTTTCTGCTTTTGCCGCAAAATAATCTTTTTAGGACGGTCACACTCTTGTCAGTGTGAGGGATGGTTACACCGGACGGGATGTTCTGGGCTAGACCCCAATGCATTTCTTTGCATCAGATAGCACTTTATAGCCAAAGGCGATGGATATTTGGTCGTTAAAACACCCGATTGCGGCTACATACACTGTATGTCATACAGTGGGTGTTAAATATGTCCAAGCTATTGGTTCACCAAACTGGATTTGGCCATTGTATCAGTTTACAATAGCTTTGGCAAAAAAATGGGAAAATTTTGAGCCCACGATACATAAAAATAAATGTAAGGGGCGAAAACTCCGGAAGAGATTTTAGGCCAAGTTTCTCTTCCCATTTGCGACGTGCTCCTTTTAGTTTTTCCAACAAATTGGCGGGACGAACCCTATCTGTTTTATGCTGACTCCGAACGGCATCTGCAAGGCAGATGAGTTTTCACTGAGAAGCTATTCAAGGAAGAAAAACGCTCGGAGTGCTTGCCAAGCACTGCCGAAGAAAAATTTTCCTCTAATTGAAAAAACTTGTTTATAAAATTTTGATGTTGCTTTGCCATGGGCGTGAACCCAGGATCTTCGGTGTGGTAGGTGGAGCACGCGACTATCACATCACGGCGGCCGCGTAGTGTATTATAGGGTTAATAATTTCTAGTCGCTCTACTTAAAATTCGCCTTTTAGGTTAGGTTGAACTGGATGGGTCGTGAGGACCTTACAAAGACTGAATGATTTTAACGACCAAGCTGAAAAATCCTATCAAAAAGCAGGACCTATGTTATAAGATAACTCTAGCAGCACAAAACGTGCTCGATCGTTTCGTCCTCCAACTCGCTCTTCTCACATCTGCTAACGCTGACCAAGCTGAATTTAAAGGCATGTGATGCCAAAAGGAAGTCTCCAGTCAGTATACAGTTCTCTCTTTTTAATGATAGGAGTAATTTTGCTAGTCTAAAGTTGTAAGACCTACACATGATCTTCGATACTTTACAGTCCGGACCTTGGGTCTACGCCTTTCCCGCTTGGTCGATCATGTGCCCAATCTAACTGGGACGTCTACGGAGCAAGCTTAATGGAATGCCCCATTTTAAGCTAGTTCATCTTCTTTTTGTTGTTGTTGTTGTTGTAGCGATAAGGTTGCTCCCCGAAGGGTTTGGGGAGTGTTATAGATGTGATGGTCCTTTGCCAGATACAGATCCGGTACGCTCCGGTACCACAGCACCATTAAGGTGCTAGCCCGACTATCTCGGGAACGATTTATGTGTCCAAATTAAACCTTCAGGCCATTCCCTCCCTCGCCACCCCCCAAGTTCCATGAGGAGCTTGGGGTCGCCAGAGCCTCGTCTGTTAGTGAAACAGGATTCGCCGCGGATAGGTGAGGTTGACAATTGGGTTTGGAGAAGCTGTATATTGCGCTGGCAACCTGAAGGGTTGTGCTACACAGCCCCTTGAAACTGGTATTTTAGTCGCCTCTTACGACAGGCATACCTACATCGGGTATATTCTGACCCCTAACCCTCTGGGGGACCATCATCCTCTTTTTCATTCCCATCTATTCCTATATGCCCGGGACCCAATATAGATGTATGCTTCTTCTTCTGCCGAATCTTTCCAGGGATCGCTTACACTATAACACACTTTTAGATGATGTGCTATGTGATATTATTGCCTTAATTGCTGCGATAAACCCCTCGTACACCCTAGCATTGTTCTACATGCATAAAGTACCGTCGAGGCCTACTTCACTACTCTCTCCTCCACGTTGAGCTTCCATGACAACTTACGTTCTAGATATTTTGTGAAAGATTTCTCCTACAGGGTCACCCCTCCGAGCTTAGGCCTGGCCCAATTTGGGACGTTATACGTATCAATACCATATCCGTTCTCTCCGCTTTGGCGGCCCGACATTAGGTGCGCAGGTATGTATAATCTTTGGAAGGTACTTTCCACTTGTGACAATTGCAACGTCATCTTCGTAAGCCGTAAGTTTGACGGTTCCTCATCAAACTTCTTGAGCAGTTGGTTGCTGACCAGCGTCTGCCTGGAGTAATTTTACAACAAATTATTATTACCTTTTCCGGTTTAAGTTCACTGTCCGGCCGATTCAACCTAACCTTACTTAAGTTCAGAAAGCCACATTTGATTTTCAGAATTCCCAATTAAATTCAGAAAATTACAACTTAAGCTCAGAATTTGTATTTTACGAGTACATTCAAAAATTTGAGCATACATTTGTGGAAATCTCTCTTGAAACAAAGTTCGGCGCACTCATCTTCAGGAAGACCAGTATAATCTAGATTTTAAACCAAATTTGGTTGGTCATCTATGTAGTACAAAAAAGTTTCAAACCTAAGCTCAAACTTTTAACCGTGTAGTTTGAATTAGAACGTCTGGAATTCATTTGTTCATTTGCAAAGCGGCGCGGTTGAGAAAATTCCTCGCAAGGGGAAATGTTGTACATGGACTAATAAAGAAAGAAAACGGGAAAGAAATGATTACGCACTAGTAAACAGTTCCTTGAAGCGCTTATCGACACATATTTCAGATGGGTAGAGGATTCAAAAGAGCCAGCAGACAGCGCTTACTAGTTCACGGAGTGAGTATTGCAGGGCTTGATAACGAAGATCGAATGCGCGGTGAAGACTTCAAGTTTGATCCGCCGGGCCCTGTTGGTATAGTCCGTACCATGCTACAAATCTCTGGTAGAGCAATAATTAAATGACTTGAAATAATATTCGACGGTGAATAAGACTTAATCATGAACCCAACTCTTGGAGAGCTCAACATGGACAAAAACTGTTCTCCACAACACAACATGCATACACCAAAGCCAACTCGGTAGACACGGCACTAAATAGGGTGGTTATAAACATATAGAAAGGTTTGGAATATAAGGAGTACGCCTTAGGAGTCTTCTTAGACATTGCCGGGGCTTTGAACAATGTCTGTAACCAGGCGATTATGGATGGTCTTTAATACATTGAAGTACATCCAACCTTAACCAGGTCGGCAGAATGCTTAATTGCAGGAATATTACGTCGCAGTTGGGGCAGAATGAGACCAGGGCACGCCGAAAGGTGGGATATTATCTCCTCTGCTATGTACGCTCATCATCAAACAACTAATCATGCGATTCGATGATGGACCCGTCAAATTTACAGCGTACACAGATGAAATTACGCTTGTCATAAGTAGAAAGTGCCCAACAACAATTAGCTCTTTGATAGATCGGGCGCTTCGGGCATCTAACGTCGGGCTGAACGCCAACACGGAAACGATGGATATGAACTTGTTTACTAACAGGTATAGGATCCCGAATTCGGCTTGGTCCAAGATAGGAGAGGTGACCCTGCAGGAGAAACCTAAAATATCTAGGAATGAATTAAGACAGTAAGTTGTCGTGGAAGCTCAATGTGAAGGAGAGAGTGAAAAAGACAGCGATCACATTTAAAAGAATGCTGGGGTGTACTTGGGGTCTATCGCCCTCTCTCTTATTGTATATTTACAGCGATTGAAAAGTATTTCTTATATTACTAGGTGATGCACGTGTACACCGGTGGCTCTAAAGTAATAGAAGGAGTAGGATATGTGGTATACTGCGCTGATACGGAAATGAACATATCCTACAAGCTGCCAGATCACTGTAGGCGTTTTCAGGCGGAATTAGTAGCCGTGACTAAAGCAGTACAAACACTGGAGGAAAATAGCTTAAACTGCAGTCTGGAAATTGATAGCCAAACAGCAATTAAGGCAATAATCTCTCTAGAAAGAATCGAGGTAGGGTATAGTATAATTTTGCACTGGGTCCCTGTTAATGTGGGACAGATGGAAACGTACAAGCAGATGATCTAGCAAAAGGGATTCAAGGGGTTGTGTAGCACAACCCTCTCAAGGGGTTGCCAGCGCAATATATAGGTTCTCCAACGCAATTGTCAACGTCACTTACCCGCGGCGAATCCTGTTTCATTAACAGACGAGGCTCTGGCGACCTTAAGCTCCTCATAAAACTAGGGGGTGGGGAGGGAGTTATGGCCTTGAATGTTTAATGTGGTCATATAAATCGTTCCCGAGATGGTCCAGCTAGTACCATAATGGTGCTTTGTTCCAGAACGAACCGGATCTATATCCGGAAAAGGACCATTAACATCGAAAACAAAGCCCAAAGCCTTCGGGGAGTGTCTTTATCGTTAATACAACAACAACATCTAGCAAAACAGAGCGCATTCCTCGAAGCTAGCACTGTAGACGTCCGAATCAGATTGGGAAAGATTAAACGAAAGCGAGTGTTGCACATGATCGACCTAGCACGAAAGGCGTGGCACCAAGGGCTGCAAAATGTCGAAGATCATGTGCCGTTCTTACAACTTTAGACTTACAAAGTTACTCTTATCACTAAGGGAACTGTAGGCTCATGATAGCTTTTCTGACTGGACACTGCCTTGTGGCGTCACATGCTTTTAAAATAAGGCGTATTCAGTGATAGCAGAATTAGGAAGTGCGAGTTGGAGGAGGAAATGATCGAGCACGTTTTGTGTTATTTTTGTAGCGATAAGGAACCTCTCTGAAGGCCTTGGGGAGTGTTATTGATGTTGGTGGTCCTTTGTCGGATGCAGATCCGTCCTAGGTAGGCAACTGAAAAGTAAAGTCCTCTCTTAGCAAACGAAAATCATACTCTACAAGTCACTTATCGTACCCGTCCTGCTATATGGTGAACCATGACAACATCAGATGAAGCGGCTCTGGGAGTGTTTGAGAGAAGGTTAGGTTAGGTTGGGTTGCGAGGGCTGAGCTGGACACTATGGTCACTACTTAGGCAACCAACGGGCCTAAAGCGGGTCAAACCACTTCGTGGAATTTATATATTTTGCTAGAGCCTTAACTTCATAGCTAGAGACCTCAGTAAGGTCATGTAGAAAACGTTTACCAAGGATGGCCAACCTACGCCTACAAAGCGCTGGACAATGACAGAGAAGGTGCTGGACACTCTCCTCCTCTTCTGTACATCTGCAGCTGCGACAATAGTCGAAGGTCGTTACCCCCATTCTAGCACCATGCATTCCTATTAAATAATGCCCTGTTAGAACCCTTATCAGGGACGATAAAACTGATTTGTTTAAAATCAGAAGTGCTCTTGTGCGCCCCTTGTCATATGAGGGCCAGGTTAGCCTGGATGTCTCACACGATGATATGGCTGACCATAGTCCATTTGCAATTCTTATAGTGCTTGTGTTCACACGAAGCCTGAAAGTGGCCATGGGTATACCCCGAATCATTTCCCGGAAGGATATGGCCGGTGGTGTCTCTTCTGGCCAGCTCGTCTGCTCTGCAGTTGCCTTCAATATCCCTGTGCCCGGGTACCCATATAAGGCTGATACTGAAGTGCTGAGCCATCTCGTTAAGAGATCTGCGGCAGTCAATGACCGACTTTGCGTTGTCGACGCATGAGCCCAAGGTCTTTAATGCGGCCTGGCTGTCTGAGAAAATAAACACCCGTTTACCATCCTTAGGCATAGACCCAAGATGATTCACGGCCCTGTGTATTGTCAGAATTTCCCCTTGGTAAACACTATAGTGATCTGGTAGGCGAAAAGAGACCTCTAGACCCAGATCCGGTGAAAAGAGGCCTGCTCCCTCCTTCCCGTCAAGCTTAGAACCATCCGTGAATATGTTGATGGCACCCGGTACCGTATGTTGTCTGGTATTCCAGTCTTGTCGCGATGGTATATATATACTATAGTTTTAACCGAAGACGTTGTTTGGCGTGCAGTAGTCAGTGCGTACCGGTATTGGGACAGGGGCGTTCGTGCCCAGGATTGTTGCGTGTCCACTAGATCCATTTGGCCAGAGACCTGTTTCGCCTTTGCGTAAAGCGGCGATGACCGCTATTTCCTTCGCCACCAGGTCAAGAGGTGGAAGCGTTGTGTTGAGTGCTTCAGACGGAGTGGAGCCGAGAGCCCCGGTAATGCAGCGCTCCGAACTCCGTTGCACCTTTTGAAACATTTTAAGATAGGTACTTTTAGCTAGTGCAGGCCACCAGACCAAGGCACCATAAAGAAGAATCGGGCGCACAATGGCTGTGTAAATCCAGAAGGCCACCTTAGGGGAGAATCCCCAGGAGGTGCCAATTGCCCTCTTGCAGGTGTACAGCCCTGCTTCTGCCTTCTTGCATCGCTCCACTATATGGCCACTCCATAATAGCTTCCTATCCAGAATGACTCCCAAATACTTGACTTGATCGCTAAACGCTAAAAACGTACCCCCAATTCTTGGCGGTGTTAGATTTGGTACTTTGTACCTCGTCGTGAAGAGTACAAGCTCGGTTTTATCCGGATTGACTTCCAAACCTGTGGCTTTGGCCCAGTGCGAAATTTTGGATAGTGCCCCTTCCATTAGGTTGCAAAGAGTTTGCGGAAATTTCCCCCGCATGGTGACGCAAATGTCATCTGCATACTCGATCACTTGGTGACCTTCCGATTCCATGAGGCGTAGTAGTTGGTTGACGGTAATCACCCCAAGTAGCGAAGAAAGAACGCCGCCCTGTGGAGTGCCTCTGCCGACCGGTCTGCGGATCACGCATCCACCTAGCTCAGTTTTAATCTACCTACGCGTAAGCTGATTCCACCAGGCACGCGTCGACCCCCAGATCGGTCACCGGCGAGGTGATGGCCTCCGGGAGAACGTTGTTGACGGCACCCACTATATCTAGAAATGCCACGAGTGTGTATTCCTTGAGGTCAAGTGACCTTTCGATAACGGATATCAGTGAGTGCAAGGCCGTGCCAGTTGACCTGCCTTTAGTATAGGAATGTTGAGCTTGCGAAAGAAGCGATGGCTAAATCTTGCTCCTGATATAGTGCTCTAGGAGTCTTTCGAGTGCTTTAAGCAGAAAAGAAAAAAGCTTATAGGCCTATAATCATTTGGTTTAGAGTGGGAGGTTTTCCCTGCCTTGGGGATAAAGACCACGTTGACTTCTCTCCCCGATGCTGGAAATTGAGCCTACGACAACCTATAAACATCCCTTTTATCCAGGGCCTTATAAGTTCGGCAGTATACTGTAGCTGAGCTGGAAAAATTCTATTCGGCCCCGGCGATTTGAAGGTCTGTAAAGCCCAATCTATCCTTTTATCATCTGTGATTTCGCTTATTAGCTGATCATTAGGTGACCCTCCGCTAACAATATTTGAAGTCATGCCCGCGCTTGCTGGGAAGTGTGTATGCATAAGCAAGTTTATGGTTTCGGCGCTGGAGTCCGTTCAGTGCCCATTGGGCCTTTGGACGTAACTTAACTGAGTTGGAGATAGCACCTGCCTTAACCGGGAGGCCGCGGATGTGGATTCAATCCTGCCGCAGAAATCCCTCCAGGAGGATCGCTTTTCATTTCGGATTGCTTTTTTATATATATTTATTTTCGTTTTATAAGCAGCCCATGAGGATTCATGTCCGTCATACTTTGCTTTATTAAAGGCCGCCCTGCATGACTTCCTAAACTTATCAAGATCTGGCGACCACCATGGTGGTTTGTGAGTTTCCATAACCTTTTTAATCGGGCAAGCCCTATCTAAAGCATTCCTACATTTTTGAATGAAATTATTTACAAGCACGTCCAGCTCCTCCTCGCTTTCTGTGGCTCGCACCTCTTCATATAACTTTTTACCTATTATCTTCTTATAGTAGCCGCAGTTCGTTCTTCGAATATTTTGTATTGTAACGAATTTGCTGCAAATCCTCTTATTTGCAATCCTCTGCTAAGTTCGAATCACTAAACTGTTGAATAAATAACTCCAATTTGTAATAATGCAAAATGGCCTTTATTAAAGTACTTCACAATACACTCAAACTGTGCAACGAATAGCTTGCTTAATAACCACACTGATTGATAGCTCAATGAAACTCTACTATTCAAAATAATACTGCTATTGCTCGCTAGATATCGTCTTAATCGCAACTGCTTGACAACTCAAATCAAACTGAATTACTTCTTACTCACCTGCCCCGCTTTTATAGTTTACGCTGCATACTTCTAGGCTCTTCGATTTCCAGAAGTTACTAGTTAGTTCGGCTACAAAATCGCCAGCCACAACTACGTGCACAAATTATTGCTCTCTCTTGTGACAACTCAAATAAGATATATGAATGTGTTTGTGCATTGCCGCTCCGCTGCTCGTATAGGTACATATGTGTAGACGCAATTATTTATTCGTTTATGTAGATACATAATGGTTGAATTATTGATGTGCATTCACGTCACTGGTTAGCATCGGCTTAGAGACAGCAGCACCCCTTTGTTTTGTCAATATTCGTAACACTGCCCTCCACCTAAGTCTGATCGTCCCGATCAGACAAATCTCTCGATCCAAACGCTGCTAGTATCGCCAAATGTACCACTCTTCTACTCCGTAGTTTCTCAATGCTTTGTATGCGGTAGATGGTATCACTGATCTTCTTCACAACCTTGTACGGGCCTTCCCAACTGCACCGATGGATGGAACACCTTTCCGCCGGTGAGGGTTGTATAACAGTACCAAATCTCCCGCCAAGAAACCTTTCGAATTATTTTCCTTGTCGTACCTGTGTTTCATCTTACTACTCATTATCCTGGATCGTTCCCTCGCACTCTGTTGCTTGGCCAATGAAGAACTACTTTGTAGAGCTTGTTCTTGACGGATTGGCTTCACATACTCAGTATCGTTCCGACGTTTCCCAACAAAAGTGCGCGCTGGCTTGAAACCATCCTTGCATTCTTTCTGAAAAATTCTTTCAGTCATTTTAGTGCGTCCATTAGGGTTTGTTGATGCCGGTCTTTTCCTCGCAGGTACTTTTAATTTCGCTTTATTTGCCACATTCGATCCATCAACCTTTGCTCGATCTACTTTCCTTGACTTTCGTGGTCTCTGTCGAATCTCCTCCACCAGCACTCGCTTACTGCTGAACCCTTTTTCCAAACTGAAGTTAAGTGGCACATCTTGGTTCTCATAATGCATCACCCTTCTCTGCATATCGATCTTGATGTCATGGTCAACCAAGAAATCCACTCCCAATATAACTTCATCAACTATCTCTGCCACAACGAATTTGTGTAGAACCATGACCTTCCCAATTAGGACTTCACATATTACTTCTCCCTGGACTTGGTTATATTCGCCTGTGACCGTACGCAACCTCGCTCCAGGTAATGACTTTACTCTCTTGTAGATCAAATCAGATCGAATCAAGGAATGAGATGCGCCCGTATCTACAGTCAGTACACGCTCCTTGCCATCCACATTCCCTCTGACGGTAAGACTGCTTGATTTCCTTCCAATTTGCGACACAGATATCACAGGGCATTCAATAGCCGGGGCAAGTTTTCGTTCTTTATCTCTTACTCGCTCTTGCTCATCTCCTCCAGCTTTGCGTTTACGGCCACCCACATTGTTGGAACTATTAGGACCAAGATCGCAATGACGTGCAATGTGACTGGACTTCCCGCATTTGAAGCATTTGATAACATTTTCACTCCGCTTTTGCGATCCTTTCAGCACCTCCAATATTGCGTCTACCCACTCTGGCCTTTCTACTTCCACACGGCGTGCTTTGAAAACTGGCTTACACAGAAGCGACGCTGTTTCCTGAGTCAATGCATGGGATACCTTGTGCCTTATGCCATTTATAAAGCTCTGAATCTTCACTCTTTCCGTGTATTCCACGGGTGCGTCCGCATTTGCGAGATGAGCCAACCTTTCAATGTCCGAAGCAAACTCCTGCAAAGTCTCGTTAGCTTTTTGGTAGCGGTTTTGAAATTCTATTTGAAATATCTGTTTCCTGTGTTCGCTTCCGTATCGCCGTTCTACAGCAGCCATCAATGCGTCATAACTGTTCCGTTCGTACTCTGGAATAGTCTGTAAGATTTCGGCAGCTGGTCCTTTCAATGCTACGAAGAGTGCGGCAACTTTATCTTCCACATTCCAGTTGTTCACTGCTGCGGTCTTCTCAAACTGTAGCTTAAAGACCTGGAAAGGAACAGAACCGTCAAAGGATGGTGTTTTTACCTTTGGATTACTCGCTGAAACTGCTGGACGGGTTAATTGTAACTGCTGAATCCGATCTTTCAAAGCATCCATCTCAGCTTCCATTTTATCTTGTCGTTCACTAAAACCCTCCAACTGCGATGATATGCGATCCTCTTGCGCTTTCAACTGCTGAGCCAACTGAGATATCATATATGTCTTCTGTTCTTCCAGTTGCGATGCCATATATGTCTTCTGTTCTTCCAGTTGAGATGACATTTGCGACGACATTTCTGAAATACGCGTTTCTTGTGCTTCGATCTTTGATGTTATTTCTGACGACATTTCTGCAATATGCGTCTTCTGTGATTCTAGTTGTGATGCCATATATGTCTTCTGCTCTTCCAGTTGTGATGACATTTGTGACGATATTGATGCTACTGTCGATGTTTGTGCAGATATTGCAGCCAATATCATGTTCAAGTCTGTGCTCGTAACTGTCTGCGATGTTTCGTTTTCCTCTTCAATTTTTGTTGTTTCCTCGCCATCAAGATGAAAGACATACTCTTCTACATCAATTCCTTCTGCTTCCATTGCCTCTCGTAGCCGTGCCTGAA
Organism: Eurosta solidaginis; assembly: GCF_040869045.1. Classification (NCBI taxonomy): domain Eukaryota; kingdom Metazoa; phylum Arthropoda; class Insecta; order Diptera; family Tephritidae; genus Eurosta; species Eurosta solidaginis. Next base: position 59,392,292 of record NC_090323.1, read on the forward strand.
GTTCGAGTTTAACGCCGCTTGTATTCAATCCACGGCTCTCCAACTCCTTCTTCAGTTGCTGGATCGTCAATTCACTGAACTTTGCCATGTCCTTGTTGTCTTCTGGAATTTATTCAACAATTCCTCTTCTGACACCAATTGTAACGAATTTGCTGCAAATCCTCTTATTTGCAATCCTCTGCTAAGTTCGAATCACTAAACTGTTGAATAAATAACTCCAATTTGTAATAATGCAAAATGGCCTTTATTAAAGTACTTCACAATACACTCAAACTGTGCAACGAATAGCTTGCTTAATAACCACACTGATTGATAGCTCAATGAAACTCTACTATTCAAAATAATACTGCTATTGCTCGCTAGATATCGTCTTAATCGCAACTGCTTGACAACTCAAATCAAACTGAATTACTTCTTACTCGCCTGCCCCGCTTTTATAGTTTACGCTGCATACTTCTAGGCTCTTCGATTTCCAGAAGTTACTAGTTAGTTCGGCTACAAAATCGCCAGCCACAACTACGTGCACAAATTATTGCTCTCTCTTGTGACAACTCAAATAAGATATATGCATGTGTTTGTGCATTGCCGCTCCGCTGCTCGTATACGTACATATGTGTAGACGCAATTATTTATTCGTTTATGTAGATACATAATGATTGAATTATTGATGTGCATTCACGTCACTGGTTAGCATCGGCTTAGAGACAGCAGCACCCCTTTGTTTTGTCAATATTCGTAACAGTATGTACTTAGGACTTGTGTTGCCCTGTGATATAGAAAAGCTTATATGTCTATGATCAGAAAAGGAGTGCTCCTTTAGAACTCTCCATGAAACGATCAGGTCACTGAAAGAGCCTGTGACCAGGGTTATGTCGAGGACCTCTTCGCGTTTCCTCGTAATGAAAGTGGGGTCATTTCCCCTATTACATATAGTTAGATTAGTGCCTAAAAGATAGTTAAATAAAGACTCACCTCGGTCATTTGTATCACTGCTGCCCCACTGGGTATGGTGAGCATTGGCACCCAAGGCAGTCGGTTCTATGTACCGGAGCGACTCGGGATTTTTCCCGACCAAGGACTGTCATTTCAGTGTTACCCCATTTAATTTGTTTCGTCCCTCCCACAAATTGTCATCCTCCCAGCAGCTCCTTGCAGCAGGACTGCTACATATTCTCTTACTCCGGGAAGGTATCGAACCCAATCCGGGTCCGTCTCCTGACCCCGGTCCTGTGAAATGGTTTTGCTGCATTTGCCAGAAAAGAATCTTTTTAGGACGGTCATACTCTGTTCAGTGTGTCTCGTGCAAGGGATGGTTGCATCGGACAGGTTGTTCTGGGCTTGATCCCAAAACCCGACGTCCACGTAACTTTTATAAATCTTTTGTGGCTCCTTGCTGCTCACGCCCAAGGGCGTCCCGTAGTCTACGCCTAAGCGCCCCTCCACTACCTTCCAGCAGCCTCGCTGCTCAGCAAGCCACAACAAGTATCCGCTGCTGCTCGCGCCCCACGGCGCGAACAACTCAAACAGCTGATACCACTCATAACTACTACCTTCGTAGTAGAGCTGGTAGCAATGCTGAGCATCAGCCCCTGCCCCCGTCTTCTTCTCCCCTCCTCTTTTCTGTCAGCAATCGTGCAGGTCAGGGAAACAGACTCTTAGTCCCTACCTCCGTTTGCACCGTCTGCCAGCACAGAATATATAGGTTTGCGACATCCGCTCAATGCAACTCCTGTTGGGTGGTGCCACTTTCCTAGATGTTCTGATCTCCGCGACGGCAACCCCTCGACGGGTTTCATCGCGCCATGTTGCCAGGTCGCAAACCCAAATCATCCGGGTACCCCAATGCTTGCCCAAGGGCGCCCAGTCCTAGTCCTGGCCTTCTACAATCTAGGCGTAGTCACCCGTCACTTACCCCTAGAGTGGCGGCGTCACCCCTCATGCACTTCAGAATTCTGCAGTTAAACTGTAATGGACTAACTGGGAAGATTACGGAGATAGTCGATTTCATGAAGCGGCACAACATCCGCATTGCTGCGATTCAAGAGACTAAACTCACAGCAAGATCTGCATTGCAGACCTGCTCTGGGTATAATGTCCACAGGAAGGACCGCGAGAGCGGAAATGGAGGCGGCCTCGCGTTTATTATACACCACTCTGTGCAATATCATATATTTGATCCTGGCATCGACCGCAGGGACAATGTCTTAGAACGTCAAGGCCTATCTGTCCCGTCAGGCGATGCAAATATAGAAACCATCAACATCTACATCCCTCCTGTCACCTGTTGCCCCAGTGGATACCGCCCTAAAATCGAGGCCTTACTCACTGGCAACAATCGCATTATCTTAGGCGATTTCAATGCCCATCACGACCTATGGCATTCAAACTTGCGGGCGGACAGTAGGGGTGAGATGTTGGCGGATCAAATAGAAGAAACGACGTTCTGCACAATAAACGGAGATGCCTCCACACGTATGGTAGGAAGCTGTCATAGCTCGCCAGATATCTCAATCGTGAGCGCAGAACTCGTAAACTGCGTCAACTGGCAGCCGATGGTAACATTGGCATCCGACCACCTGCCCATACTTATTTCGTTCGAGCGTACCGCCGACTTCATCGTCACCGAAAAACGCACTCTCATAAACTTCAAAAAAGGAAAGTGGGAAGAATATAAATCTGCAACAGACAGCAGCTTTGCTGCCCTCCCTATCCCAACTGATGCCCGCCAAGGGGAGCGTGCCTTCCGTAAGGTCATTGAATCCGCCTCGGCACATTTCATTCCCGCCGGGAGAATTCCCGAAATCCGGCCCCACTTCCCGGCGGAGGCCGCGAGCTTAGCGAGGGAACGCGACCTTATAAGACAGCTTGATCCAGGCGACCCCCAAATAAGGGATATAAACCAACGCATCAGATTGCTTGTGGACGAACACGAGCGGGCGAAATGGGAAGAGTACCTAAGAGGTTGTAACCTCTCTACCAGTGTAGGTAAACTTTGGTCCATCGTAAAGTCCCTATCGAATCCGACTAAGCACAAAGACAAAGTTTCCATCGCCTTTGGCGATAAGGTGCTGTCGGATGCGGAAAAATGCGCGAGCGCTTTGTGCCGACAATATATAATGCATCCTACGGTCGACAAAGATAGACGGAGAGCCAATAGATACGCACATAAACACAAATACAGCGCGTCACCAATCACCATCACCGCTAGAGAGGTTGAGGACGCCATTGGTCGCGCTAAACCATCCAAAGCAGTGGGCCCAGACGGCGTAGCCATGCCGATGCTTAAAAACCTAGGGAAAGCGGGTTTCAAATATTTAGCGCATGTCTTCAACCTGTATCTCTCCACCTTTGCCATACCCGAGAAATGGAAAATGGCCAAGGTGGTCCCGCTACTAAAGCCTGGGAAACCAGCTAACGTAGGTGAGTCATATCGTCCGATATCTCTCCTATCGCCAGTGGCAAAGACGCTTGAAGTCATTTTGCTCCCTTATTTCCAAGAACATTTGCAGCTAGCCCCTCATCAGCATGGCTTCAGAAAACTCTATAGCACTACCTCCGCGCTAAATGTCATTAGCACCCAGAAAAATTGCGGTTTGAATCAATACCCCCACCATAGAACAGTACTCGTAGCGCTAGACCTATCAAAAGCCTTTGATACGGTCAACCATGGCTCATTACTGCAAGACATGGAAGGGTCTACCCTTCCCCCATGTCTTAAAAGGTGGACCGCAAATTATCTGGGTGGTCGGCAGGCATCGGTGCAATTCAGAAACGAAACATCAAAACCAAGGAGAATTAAACAAGGGGTGCCACAGGGTGGTGTCCTATCCCCAATTTTGTTTAATTTCTACATATCTAAGCTACCTTCACCACCGGAAGGAGTCACAATCGTTTCCTACGCTGATGACTGCACAATAATGGCCACAGGCCCAGGCCCAGAGATCGATGAGCTATGCAATAAAATAAACGGCTATCTCCCTGATCTCTCCAGTTTTTTCGCCTCGCGAAACCTGGCATTGTCATCGACTAAATCTTCCGCGACCTTATTTACAACATGGACGCCCCAAATGTCGACCATATTGAACATCCACGTCGATGGCACTACGCTACCGACTGTCCTACACCCCAAAATCTTGGGTTTAGCCAGCCGATTACGTGCTACGCGTCACCCATATGGTCGCCAAGCCAAAAAACTACCCACTGGAAGAAACTACAGGCCTGCCAAAATACTGCTCTCAGAATCGCCACGGGCTGTCTTCTTATGTCCCCAGAACACCATCTGCATAATGAGGCGAGAATACTCCCCATCAGGGAGAGAAATGAGATGCTGACCAAACAGTTTCTGTTGAATACCCAGAAACCTGGGCATCCCAACAGACATCTGATTGACGAACCAGCACCGCCTAGGGGCCTAAGGAGTCATCTCCGTAAGCATTTTGAGGAAATACGGCACCTGAGAACCCAGCCGTATGAAGCGAAGAAACACAAGCAGGTCCTTGGTGAACTCCATAGACAGGCGTCGGACCTTTATGTCGGGAATTGCCCGGTGAATCCAGTACTTGAAAAAAAAAAATATCCAGAACTCGCGGAAGAGGAACGCATACTCCCCAGGGAAACGCGTGTCACTCTTGCTCAACTTCGTTCTGGATACTGTAACAGGTTAAACTCTTACCTATCCAGAATCAACCCTGATATACAAAATGTATGCCCCGCTTGCAATGTGTCCCCACATGACACCAACCATCTCTTCAATTGTAATGTGGAACCAACGCCTCTAACACCCCTTTCCTTGTGGTCCTCCCCTGTTGAAACGGCAAGTTTCCTTGGACTCCCGTTAGAGGATATTGATGACAATTTGTGATCGGTCGCGGCTATAAGGTGGGGCGAGCATTGCTACAACAACAACAACAGCATTGGCATCGCCCCCGAGTAAGATAAAGTCATTTCGTGGATTTGCTGCTCTCACGAACTCCCTGAAATTATCCGGTGGTAGTGAGCCTTGTTGATCGTGCGCTATGTAGAAGGAAGCAAGTTTAAAGCTCCTCCCTATCACCTTGACGCTAACCGCTGTCAGATCCCCGTAGCCAAAATGGATAGAAGAAAAACATTAAGAGTAGACTTAGCCAATATACATGTGCGAGGCTTACCCTTTTCTTGACCGCTATAGAGCTTATACGCTGGAGTCCGCAGGCCACAGTTCCTATTGCCAGTGATCCACGGCTCCTGGGCTAGTAAGGTGTCTACTGCACCTAATGACAGGTGCAGTAGGAATGAGGCTGTTTTGTGGTTTTCAGTTGGGTCGTTGAGCAAACTTCTGGCAGCACTATAGAATAATTCACCTTTTCAGAGGTATTGTGATTTAAAAATGAGTTTCGATCACGGATCGTAATACGGGCTCTGGTCAAATAATACCAATTGAAAAAATTCTTCAGAAAAGTTTTTTAAAAATCTGGCAGCCACTCGGCAACTAGCGAAAAATCCTTCAAGTATTCACAGTTGACCGATGAACCTCATCAGCCCACACTATGGTGATCTGAATCAAGTTAATCAACATTTTCTTTACTAATTCACGTTTGTGTCCTATGCGCTGGCTCTATCAATTGTGATCAGCCTACAAGTGGCTGCATTGTGAGTACATAAACCAACACATACACCAAACCGACAATTCACCGCATTAATCGTTTGTGTTTCTGTCATCTGTTGTGATGTTCATAACATGCTGATAGAGATTGTAAGGTTAATGGATGGTGAGGTGCGGTAAGGTGGAGGGAGAATGACAATGAGAGGGGGAGGTGAGTTGGAAAATGTCTGAAATGCATGAAAGCGAAAAAAAAATTTATTAAAAAATTACGACGACAGGGGAGGGAGAAAAAGATGGAAAGCAGAATGAGAAGGAGAGGGTGAGAGAGAGGAGATTGGAAACTTATGGAAGCCAAAGGCGTTTATTTGTGAGTAGATTGATTCTTTCATTGGGGATTCAAGGGGTCGCGTAGCGCAACCCAATTGCCAATCTCACCTAATCGTGGCCAATCCTGTTTCTTTCGCAGGCGAGGCTTTGGCGACCAACAGTTCCTAATGGAATAAAGACGTTGGGCGGGATGGCTTAGAAGGTTCAATGTGGTCATATTAAATCGTTCCCGAGACGGTCGGGCTTGTACCTTAATGGTGATTATTATTACCTGAACGTACTGCGTCTTTATTCAGCAAATGACCATTTACATCGATAACACCAGTGCTTGCATTTGCTACTCCAGAGCAGCAGTAGCAACCAAAGATATGCTCTGCTAATGTTCCGGCTCTGAACAAAAACTTAGCATAGAGCACAGCCGTAGCACAAAAAAGTGATAGCATCTGTTACGAGCTACGTCATGCTTTAGAGTATAGCAAATAGCAAAACAAAAACTCAAAACGAAATGCTATATGTAGTAGAGCTAGAGTGATGTTGTTGTTTTTAAACGGTTTTATTTAGCTTGACTTGACAAGCTGGCTGGTTGGCTGGTTGGCTGGCTGGCACGAATTTTGTAATTGAAATTTAAATACCTTCCCGATAAGCTACAAGCTTGAAACTTTGAATATAGTTTAGAACCCGATGGCAATACAATTATAAGAAAAAAACCCCGATAGGTGGCGCATGGATCGAAATATTTAAAAAAATCGTATTTGTGGTCCGATTTTTTTCATATTTGGAACACATAATACATACGTGAATAGAAAATGACCTATGAAAAAATCGCCGCTAAGTGGCGCAAGGATTGAGATATTAAAAAAAACGTAATTGTGGTTCGACTTGGCTCATATTTGAAACACATGATACAGTCATGAATAGAAAGCGACCTATTAAAAAAAATCGCCGCTAGGTGGCGCAAGGATCGAGATATTCAAAAAAATCGCATTTGTGGTCCGATTTGGTCCATATTTGGAACACATAATACATACAAGAATAGAAAGAGACTTATGAAAAAAATTGCCGCTAGGTGGCGCAAGGATCGAGATATTAAAAAAAAACGTATTTGTGGTTCGAATTGGCTCATATTTGGAACACATGATACACTCATGAATAGAAAGCGACCTATGAAAATAAAACCGCAGGTGGCGCAGTGATCGAGATATTCAAAAAAATCGTATTTTTTGAACACATAATACATACCTGAATAGACAGCGACTTATGATCTCCGATTTGGCTCATATTTGGAACAAATGTTACATATAGTCCGGCAGAAGTGACATCAAAATATTTTAGAGTTCGTGGAGGGACAAGCATACGTGGCGCAGAGTCGAGTAAAGTCTTTGGAAGGATTATGTATTGAGGACTTAGATTGTAACAAATTGTGAGGAAAGAGTCCTTGTAAGAATGAGTCACTAAATGAACTAGGTAGGTAGGTGAACTAAATAGAATGAGAAATACTTAAAGCTAGAAAATAATTAGGTAGGTCCTAGGTACTAGTCATCACACTCCTTATCAATCTAGGGCGTTGATCAGATAACTAAATAAAAGCGTTGGACGCGTGAAATTTCTAAAAATGTGAGGCGTAGCATAACCTGATTAAGGTTCAGTTGATCTTACTTATGACTATCAATAGAAATTTTACGCGCCCAACGCTTTTATTTAGTTATCTGATCAACGCCTTAGATTGATAAGGAGTGTGATGACTAGTACCTAGGACCTACCTAATTATTTTCTAGCTTTAAGTATTATTATTACTTCATGTAAGCATTGTTTTCAATAAAACCGTTTATTTAAAATTTTTTTTAAATAATTTTATTTATACTTGGGTTTTTATATTGGTCTTTAAGTTTTTGTTGTTGCTTCTTGTTTTTGTTGTTATTGTTATTTCATCGGGACACTAACCCATATTCCAATGTTGCATTTCACGTTGTTGCAAACAAGTAGTAACTCCAATCGGGAAGTTTCTTTACCGCTGCAACAGCAACAACAACTACAGTGGGAAATATGGTTTAGGATATAGGAAAAACAGATGAGAGACTTGCGTGAAGAAAAGATGAATACTAAATATTTTGGCTCTTGGGAGCGGAGACTGAATTATTTTGTATGACCGCTGATTGATTTATCACCTTGTTGCCTCTCATGAGTCGTGTTATTGTACAGTGATCGAGTCCCCCTCCACCACTTTCATAAAGATATAGGCAAGCGGGGCAGCTGCATCCATTCTAACCATGGTCAGTGGGTAAGGAGTCATATTCAAAGCATTTTTAAGATTTTTCATTGAAGGTGAATTAAATCTGACAGCCTCGTATACAATACGGTGCCTACGTTAGGGCATTGGAAAATAAAAGCATTTCCTACAGTCGTATCTCTTTGTGACCAGACGTTGTTTCGACCAGCGAGCTTGTGTATGTGTAACGGGGCAAACATTAGTAATCGTCGTAATTTTGAAAGCTTTTTTTGAATTTGTTTTTAAAAGGTATCAACGAAAAAACTTGGCTTACAATATTTCTGCTATTAATTAGGTTTCAGACGGATTTGTCTAAATACTGGAGTCAGCTTGAAGGCCACATATCTCAGTGTTTATATTTTTTTGTTTGTATTGAATCGTCTACGCAATATTGTTTCGCAATCTTTTATTTTTATTTATAATGAAATGCTACCTTTTCATAAATTCAAATTATCATAATCTCGTATTTTTTTGCACAACATGCTTGGTTGGGAATTTTGGCGTCGTTCAGACGGCGGCAACTTTCGCAAACTTGATTTTTTTTTTAAAACGAATTTAAATCATTAAGTGACGTACATTCAAATAAGCCTTTTGTTAAAAAATAAAAGATGATACAAACATTTTTTATAGGACTACCTTTATATAAATGGAGCTAAAACATTAGCCCTTGCTTGGCTTTTATTTTGACTGATAGAATCGTATAATTTATGTACTATTTTAGCGTTAGCAACATCGATTACCGAAGCGTTAAGCTGTGAGAAGACGCTCCGGCACCTTACTTTCACCTTAAACTTTACCTTCACCTTTACCTTTACCTTTACCTTTCCTTTACCTTTACCTTTACCTTTACCTTTACCTTTACCTTTACCTTTACCTTTACCTTTACCTTTACCTTTACATTTACCACTCGCAGATACTAAAAACATTTCGATCCAATGTTTCATTTAAAGACACCAACTTTGCTCTAGCAAGAATTACTCCAGTATCAAACAACAAAGTCCGCATTGAGTTTGATAATCAAGACCAGCGCGAAGTCACAATGAATAAAATATCCAACGTAACTACGCTTATAGCTGAACACGCAAGAAACCGCCAACCACTTGTTATAGCAAAAGGAATATCAAAGTCAATCACCACAGATGAACTGATAACTTTAGTGAAAAATCAAAATCCAAGTGTATGTGCTAGTATGAAGAAAGGTATAGATATAAAGTTGCGATTTATAAAACGCAACAAACGAAACCCAGAATTTCTGTACAATGCCGTGCTTGAAGTTTCCCCTCTGCTTCACAATGCAATGATTAAAGCAGAACGATTAAATGTAGATCACCAAAGAGTCCATGTATCAGACTAGAGCGGCTTCGTACAATGCTTCCGATGTCTTCAGTTTGGTCACACTAAAACAAAACGCAATTCGAAAATCACACCATGTTCTCATTGCGCTATCAAAGAGCATACATTTGTCCATTGTCCCTACAAAAACTACAATACAAAGTTGAAATGCTTCAACTGTGCAGCCCGCAATTAAAAATCTGAAGCAAAGGTAGATATTCATCACTCAGCAACGAGCATAAAATTCAGTCCCCAAATCCAGGCAGTATCCCAACGTATTAGTGCTCGCACCAATTATGGGTCCTAAGCCTCTGAAATTTATACAAGTCAATGTAAATCATTGTCATACCGCCTACAACGAACTAGTCCAATATATTACTTCAGAATCAATAGATATAGCATTAAGCAGCGAACCACCAGTTTATAAAGATAACAATGTTCGTACAACAAATGGCGTTCATATATATCAGTTCCCAGCAGAGAATAGAAGAACAAAATTATGTATATTGGTAAAAGAAAACGTGACGGCACCACTAGGTATTACTCAACTATCTACTCCAAATTTAAGTGTAGTAAAAGTTCGTATTGGTCAGCGTCTATTATACGTCGGCAATGCATACGTAGAGCCTTTAGTTGATGAGTACGATACTCTAAGTGCAATAAACCATTTTCTGTTACCAACATCTTCCTCTTTACGTATAATGGGTGGGGATCTTAATGGCTGGCATTATTCCTGGGGCTCGAAATCTGAAAACGCTCGAGGAACGGCAGTTGCGAACATTGCAGCTACTAACAATATGATAATTTGTAACGTGGGAACAACACCTACTATCACAGCTATACGGCACGGTTTGTCGGCGACGTCTATCGTTGACATTACAATATCATAGCCAAAACACAAAGAATTTTTAACAATCTGTGTAAATTCGTTCGACCAACTTGGGGCATCCATCCTGAAAACGTCTTAATAATATATCGACAAGTAATAGAACCGATGATTACTTACGCTGCCGCCGTTTGGGGTAGTGCAACAAAGTGTTATTACATTCGTCTACTTCTACGATTGTTCCAACGATGCTTCGCTATTAGAGCAATACGAGCTTTTCACACCGTATCTGCAACATCGGCTTTAGCATTATCTGGCTTCAAACCATTACATCTGAAAGTTACTGAAGCAAGCAATATATACGAAAGAAAAAGAACAGGTTACTTTAATACAACATCAAGAGAATAAAAAAAAAAAAAAAAAAATAACATCAAGAGAACTCACTATAAAAAAAGCGTACGCCCACATAACCTACTGCATCCGGCAGATCGACAAACAATTAATTATGGTATGGTGATGCAACAAACACAAATCGATATAATATCAACAACCAATACAACTTTAATTTTTACTGATGGAAGTAAGCTGGAAACCGAAGAATGTGGCTGCGCTTTTGTTGTTTTTCAACCAAACGGCACTCACTATAAGGAGACATTTAAATTAGATAACGTTTGTACTGTCTTTCAAGCCGAGACCTTAGCTATAGATTCAGTTCTAGCATGGTCCCAAACCTATCTTGCGTCTACCAGGCTACACATCTTAAGTGATAGCCAGAGTTGCCTTGACGCTATTAAAGATCGGAGCAACACGAATTCATTGATTGCATCCATACACGAAAGATTATACCAATTACGTCAAAACTATTTGGTTGAGTTCTCATGGGTGAAATCTCATATCGGTATCATGGGCAATGAGCTTGCAGATGAAGCTGCTAAAGAAGCAGCGGCGCTAACAACAACTCCTCGTAAAGATTGCTGAAACGTGGCATAGTGAGTTTATGAACGAACCAACCGGAAGTGGCACTCAACTATTCTTTCAATCTCCTGCGGAAGCGGAAAGTTATAGTCAAATGCTGGGTATATCTTTCGAAATGACTCAAATCCTAACAGGTCACAGCTATTGCAAGGCGTATTTAAAACGTTTTAAAATCATCGAAGAAGATACATGTCGATGTGACTCGACAACATCACAAACAATCAACCATCTTTTGATTGACTGTCCAGCCTATGAAAGAGCCCGAAGACCTCATACAATACTATGTGAAGAGCTCGGCGTACGACCGTTCAACATTATGGAAGTCTTTAGACACAAGCAACTAATAAAATCACTTAATAAATTCGTTTATACTATTATTAGTACTCTAAAAACTTTTAACGCATAGATTGTTATTTGATAAATTTTCAATGCTTGCTATTAAATTTTAAATTGTAATATATTTTTGCTTGTATCCATTCGCAAGCAGTATTATTTTAATACTATTTATAACTAATCTGGATACATACATACCAATATTATAAAGAGTTATCATACAGTAACATAAGATTGTAATCACAAAGTTAAAATAACACATTCCTCGAAGCGCCGTTAGCGTGTAGAGACAAAGGAAAAAAAAAACCTCTACCTTTACCGTTACCTTTACCTTTACCTTTACCTTTACCTTTACCTCTAACTTTACCTTTACCTTTACCTTTGCCTTTACCTTTACCTTTACCTTTACCTTTACCTTTACCTTTACCTTTACCTTTACCTTTACCTTTACCTTTACCTTTACCTTTACCTTTACCTTTACCTTTACCTTTACCTTTACCTTTACCTTTACCTTTACCTTTACCTTTACCTTTACCTTTACCTTTACCTTTACCTTTACCTTTACCTTTACCTTTACCTTTACCTTTACCTTTACCTTTACCTTTACCTTTACCTTTACCTTTACCTTTACCTTTACCTTTACCTTTACCTATACGGGGCTATGTGCTTAGCAACCACCATCACATAAAGGTAACTAAAACAGGGTACAAAACTAATAATCCAGCTAACATGCGGCTGTATAAATAGAGCAATTTGATAAACAAAATTCCATAAACAGCGCAGGTGGGGATGAACGGCAACAAAAAATTGTCACAAAACCGAACATTTAAATTTTACGATAAAACCCAAAATTTGCATAATTGTCAAAAGTATTTGTAGTGGAATTGGAAGCGGGTATCAAAGGGGGTTAATTTACGTTTCAGCAGTGCTAAACTATAAAAGTTAATAGAAGAATAAATAAATTTAGGCATAAACAAAAATTCGCAAATCAAACTAAAATGAAAGGACTATGGAGCCCGAGCTTCTCTTCCAATTATGGTGCGGTGACATAAGGTCAACGACCAAAAGATCAATTGACATTATGACGACTTCAAATAATCATAAGGTCTATTGAATTTATGACCATAGTTAATTTGAATTTATGGCCGCTTAGGAAACTTCCGCTTGACCTTACGACTTCTGCAGGATTGATCAGACTTTTAGTTAAATATGTTCTCCATATTCAAAAGGAGTCCTACTCGGCCAAGCTTTTAATTTGATTTTGCACTTCAATGAAGCCAGAGTTAGGAAAAGTAGCACCACAACTGAAAACATGGAATAAAAATCATAAAATTTCATTTAAAAAAGTTATTCTTATTTAAAAAAATCCACGCTGGACCAGTATTAAATCCGATTTTTCATTAAAGTGAGACCAGAACTTCAAAAGTTAAAATTTTGACTTGAATACGTTTAATGAAAAAAACAGTTTTTATTCAGATTCATCTCATAAGAACAAAACAAATATTTTATGTTTCGGTTAAGACACCTACGTATGTATGTATGTAAAAAAACAATAAACCAAAGTTGAGCGAATTACATTTTTGAACAAACAAATTTTCAATTTATACAAGAACAAAATTTAGATCAATGTCCACATTCATAATAATTCAAAAAATCATACACACATGTTTAATTTTATGTTTATCAAATGTATGCAGTATTCGTTTTTTACATTTGAGTCCAAATACAGAATTGTGTGTGTGGGCAATTTGAGAACTATCGTTTTCCCGGCTGGAGAAACAGCATTTTTTGCCATATAATCACTGTTGGGAAACAACATTTAAGATTCGAGATGCTAGTTATCAAATTTAGCTCTAACGTGACTCAAGCCTAAATCTTAACTGGGTACAAGCAACAGCCTTTATTACAAAATGGTGTTAACGTTTTTATTTTGCTCTTTAATTTGAAAGTAACACCACAAATAAGTTTTGATATCACTCCGAAAAATGTGCATACTGCACCTTACTCTCTTGTGTGTCCTTTTCTTTCTCCTTTTTGAAATGTTTCAAAAACTTTCATACTCTAAACTGTACATATATTTAATGCAAAACAGAAATTCATAAAACGTTTCCAGTTAAAGGACACATTTTTAAATAACAGCCATGTATACATACATACTTATACATATATCATCCCATCATAATCCCTTGGGTACAGCTAAAAAAAGGCATATCTGTATATTTTTTGTTGAAATTTTTTAAGGAACTTAGTTTTACAATTTTTATATACATAAATAGGCATACTTATTTTTGTTGTCAGGTATAAACATATAAGTCAGGTTAAAGCGATAAGTATTCTCAAGGAACAATTGGGAGAAGGACTCACACTACGGATGCTACATACGTGTGCTATGTTGTTAGGATGAAAAAAACAGCAGGCCTTATACAAATGAACTGAATATTACTCAAATTTCATTTCTAGAGCAAATGAGCGAATATAATTGTTTTTATGGATGTATAGCGCGAAAATCAGCAAAAATTGGTAAATGTGAAATTTTTTTTGCTCATATCTAAAGTGTTTACAATAGCAAACGCGGAATATTCAAGTTGGAGTATTTGTTCGTTTTGATGGTCGTATGTTGTATACTACTTTGTTGATTAATTAAACAAATAATAAATAAAATAGAATAAAGTAAAGTAAAAGAATGAAACAAAATGAAATAAAAAAATTAAGCAAAACAAAATGAAATAAAATAAAATGCAATAAAATAAAATAAACAAATTAAAAAAGAGGAATTAAAAAAATTAAAATAAAGTGAAATAAAAAAGTTCAATGAAATCAAATAAAGTAAAAAAGAGTAAAAAAAAAAATAAAACAAACCAAAAAAAAAAAAACTAAAATGGGATAGAACGAAATAAAAAAATGAAATTAAATAAAATGAAGTCAAATAAAATAATAAAATAAAATAAAATAAAACAAAATAAAATAAAATAAAATAAGATAAAATGATTTCAGGTGAAATAAAATAAAATGAAATAGATTAAAATAAAATAAAAATAAAATAAAACAAAATAAAATAAAAAATGGAAAAGAGCAAAATAAAAAAATAAAATTGAAAAAAATATAATCAAACAAAATATAGTACAATAAAGCAGATATTAAAAAAATAAAAAATTAAAACAAAACAAAAAAATAAAATTTAATAAAATTAAATAAACCAAAATAAAATAAAATATAATATAATAAAATAAAAATTCAAGATCGTATTGTGCTAATACTGTCAATAAATAAATGAAATGAAATAAAATATAATAAAATAAAATGAAATAAACTAAAATAAATTATAATAAAATAGTAAAACAAAATAAGATAAAAAATAGACCAAAACGAAATAACACAAAAAAATAAAATAAAACAAGTTAAAAATAAAGGAAGTAAAATAAAATGATATAAAACAAACCAAAATAAAAGGAAAGGATAGGTAATTAAATGATAGGAAATTAAATTATGGAACAGGTAATGAAAGGAAAGAACAGAAAAGAAAAGAAAAGAAAAGAAGGGAGAGAAAAAAGAGGAAATGAAAGGAAAGGAAAGAAAAGAAAATAAAATAAAAGAAGGTTAAGGAAAGGAAAGAAATGGAAAGGAAATGAAAGCAACCAACACAAAGGAAAGGATAGAAAAGGAAAGCAAATTAAGGCAAACACATGGAAGGGAAACTAAAAAAACATGAAATGAAAGGAATGGAAAAAAGAAAGAAAAGCAGATAAAAGAAAAGGAAGGGAAAAAGTTAATGGAATGAATGGAATATAGAAGTCTCTAGTGGTTCAATTTCAACTCTAATTTGAATGACCGCTTTAAGAATGCCTTTATAAAATGGGTTGAAAAACAAGGAATTATTAGCAATGTGATAGTTATCTTAAGTATTTAAGAATTTATGAGCTTAATACCAATTTCTAATAATTGAATATTAAATTATTATATTTCACAAAAAAAGCAAACTCTACACAAGAAACAAATTAATGGTGGTGCAATGTCTTAAATTGTTTTGTTACGCCCCGATTCTGAGCGTTACCGGTAAAATAGTACCCAGAACATTATGTAACCGAATATCGTTACCAGTTCTTTTATCCGCGATTCTGGCCCAAGTGGTAACGCTGTCATCACCGAAAAACTCACAAGTGTCTGTGGAGAAATTTGATGAGTAGTTTTCTTCGCTTTGACGGTTGCCACTTTGGTCCATTTGGACCAAAAATGGTCTTGGTCCGCTGGTCCCTTTTCTTCAATTTTGGTCCTTTTTAGGCAATAGCCACGGTTGGTACTTTTCTTTCTTTTTGACTCAGGTAAAAATTCACAATATTGCCCAAAAATTCGCCACACTTTCGTTAGCTCCCATATAATTTTGAATTTACTTCAACTTTCACCATAAAAAATTGCTCAATCAATAAAATGTACCAGGACAATAACATTTCACCTAGGATAAATTATACAACACTATGTAAAATATATGAAAATAAAAATTGCTTCTCGCCTAGCATAGATTATAGCGAGCACTCTGCCGTGAGCCTAACACTTTCAAAACTTATACAAAGGAATTTGGCACGTTGATATTTAAATCTTTCTCACCCAGCTCAATGAGTTCAAGGAATTCCAGGACTATTGTGGTGTTAAGCCACGCAAGGTAATTGAAAATTAAGTACCTTGGCACAAGAAATATTTTAACTCGAAGACAGAAGGAAGCAAATGCAAAAGAGATTGGATTTCGCAAGAAATGTTTTGTATAAAATTATTCCCGTAAGTGCTAGCAGAACCCCTGAGACCTGGGATCAAAACTCACACTTAATGAATCTAGGCTCTGATGTGAAGTTTAAACGTTAAGGGAAAAAGTAAGCATCTATAAAAATAGCACTAAAAAATTGCCTAGTTTCATTTATGATTTACTGAGTTTTCCACATACATAGTTGGGCAACACCAGAACGCAAATTTTGAAACGTTTCTTACTAAAACCCAACTGCACTATACATTTTATTTCATTGCAATCAACAACATAATGCCAGAACCAAGAGCTTTGTGACCAAAACTAGGTTCACAACGTTTGATTGGTGAAAGACTTATCCTATGTTAAAATATAGTACCATTTTGGGTTGCATGCACAATAAACGGGACGATGTGCATATGCATATTCTGCATGATAAGTTTCTACATAGGTATATTGTAATTTATTCTGTGAAAGTACATAATGTAAACAAATATGTATAGCAAGAGGCAACACTTTTTTACTATTATCTTTACTTATTTGCGCTTCCAATTCTTTATTTTTCAGTTTTGCCTTTTTCTAAACAACAGCTTGTGTGGTTATTTCGATGTAACCACCTACTTTTGTGGGTAAAAAATTATCCGGCTACCTTTGCGGGTAGAATACCAAAAGGGTGTAAAAGTGGCACCTTTTTTCGTTACCGTAGTGAAGAATGTTGTTACCACACTAGAATCGGGGCGTTAGTGTAAAAATGAGATAAACTGAAATAACCAAGAAAGCATATGCATGTAGGATAGCCTAGTGGTTAAGGCAACTGCAATTTCTCCGAATTATTGCTGGTTCGAATTCGGTGAAACATTTGATAATATCAGGAAATTATATGGCGGAGATTACGTGGCGGTTTTTGAGTAATATTAAGAAAACATTTTATTGTCCACTGTTTTTTTTAATTTGTTTTCATTATAAGCATACAAATGTATGTATATGGACATATATAATGTTATGTATGCTGGCTCATATATATAAATACAATTAATCAAGCTTTATATATGTTGATGAGTCGTATGTTAATTGGCTATAATCTTTACAGTTATTGTCTCAATTTATTATACTCAACTATAACTAATTTATACTAATATTATTTATACTAATTATTAGTATCCAGCCGATTTTTGTATTTGAATTGTAAACCCACGCATTTTTATGTGCTAAGTGAAAGGTTTCTAATTTGGTAATAGAGGCAAACATTATTTACAAACATTGTGCTCTACGCAAAATTTGGCATCTAATTGTAGAACAAGTCTTTGAATGTCTAGTTAATCAAAGTTAGAACTTGTTAGATTATTTTTGTTGATTAGAACTATAGAAATTTAAGAATGGGTATTTCGAAGCCGGACTTGATATTAATTAAATTGTATTTTGTTAAATTTAAAGTGGTATACTATTCATGTTTTTTGTTGATCTATGCAAATTTGTATTATCATAAGCTGTGAAAAGTGCGCGACCTACGAGCGCCTGGAACGCACATATGAGCGCTGTTCGAGCTTTATGCAGACATCAACATAATCCAGCGAATGGGAAATGTTGCTCTAGCTAGGAAGGTATTCTAAACGGCGGCCCCCACTCCGCCGGAAAGAGCAGGTGGAAAACGATCAAATAAATTTGGCAATGTTTTTCTTAAATTTTGGGCAAACAAATTTCATTTTGATAAAATATAATGGAAAACAAGTAAGGAGTCCAAGTTCACTGTTCAGCTGTGAGATTTCATCGTTCCGTTTATTTAGGTAGGTGGTGTTATACCATCAACTGAATGCTAGCCATCATTCAGCTCACAAATGCGACAGATTTGTGTACCTGTTGGATTTAACTTACTCAGGTGATTTCGTAGACAACAGTGTCCCGTATCATACCCAGTAAGAGTTCGTAGGTCCTCTCTGCTTAGATTAATAAGCTTGGCATTTACTCTCGATGCTGGGAGTACAAACAATTTGGCGTGCCTTTGACCTGCGTATTCAATTCAGTGTTGTCTCAACCCCCACAAAACTTGGTTTTAGCGCCCAAATCATTTAGACTCTAATGCATTCATCCAATGCTAATAAACAAATGCAAGGCGCGATAACCTCCGCAGAGATTATAGGCCGAGCTTCCCTTCCAATTTACGTCGTGCTCCTTTTAATTTTTTCTATAAATTGGCGGGACAGGACCTACATGTTTATGCGGACTCCGAACGGCATTTACAAGGCAGATGAGCTTTCACTGATAAGGTTTTCATGGCAGAAATACATTCGGATTGTTTGCCAAACCTCTGCCAAACTTGTTTTTAAATTTTTTATGTTACTTTGACTGGGAATTGAACCTAGGATCTTCAGTGTGGTAGGCGGAGCACGCTACCACCGCAGCTTGGCGGCCACCGCGTTCATCCATTAGCTTAGAAATAATTATGTAAGACTGCAAGGCACGTAAGGCTGCCTGACTGTCTGACATAATGGGGATACTCCTCTTCGTAAATATTGTCTACCGCAAACTTCTATTGCATGGATTTCTGCCTGAAAAATAGTACGGTAGCATTCCATTGATATTGATTTCTTGAAGTTCGGCCGATGGATGCCAGCTTCCAATTTTCGGTATTCAAGTTTTGATCCGACAGTGGACCAGACCACTGAACCAGGGGAGTAATGCATTCTCTGTTTTCCAAAGAGCTCTGCACATAATAGAGACCTCAAAATTTCGTGAGATTCTGGGCATAGGGTCCATTGCATTACGTATTTGCAATACGGGATTTATTATGAGTTTTCTTATAACTTACATATGCCCTGTCATGTTTCTGCTCTTTAAGTCAGAGATATTTTGAAATATCTAAAGAAGTGTTACCTCTTTCTCTATTTTGATAGCGAAGGGAATTTAAAAACGTCATATATTCAATTGACCTTATGATCATTTAAAGTGGTCATAAAGGCAATTTAGATGTTTTTCTCATTCTAGGTAGATATGTGTTTTTTCTGAGATTGTACAAGGCCGCGTGCGTTGATGGATTGCCTGCGGAGCTATTCAACATTCAAGGAGAGGCAAGTTAATAGTTTGGCAAATGCATCAGTTAACTGAGAAAGTAGATACATCACAGGGAGGAATATTATCGGGCAGAAGAACGTCTTCATTACCTATCTATATCTTATAAGTAAAGATTAATACGATTTAAAAATTCTTTATGTATTAGTGTCATAGAGATTCGTAGTAGTTTATAATAACAAATATGTTGCGACAAGTTTTGGGTAATTCTTGACTGATTGAGTATTACTCAGCTTGCGCTGCTTTTAGACTCTCAGTTACCTCCTTCGCCTAATTATCCTAGGGTATAGACTTTTCACGAGCAGCCTTTTCGAACAGTTGTATATCATAGTAGGTTATTTAGCTATACATATGTACATATATGTGTAAGTAATGCCATCTTCGCTCTTAGCTGAGGGTTATATGATGTATGACTGTTTCACTTTCTTCTTCGCTCTTAGCTGCTGACTACATGTACATATGTCAAATATTCTCTTCGCGCTTAGCTTTCCTGTTTACATGTATGTGTGGCTGCTTGCTTTGCTGCTGCTGTGTAATTATTTACTAGCAGCATGGTGATGTATCGAAATGTTAATATTCGCCACAATATTGAAATCGGCCGGTCAGGTGAAGCAGGTATGTATACCATATTTGGTATAGATATTCCATATATGAAGAAATTGATGTAAGATAGAGGGAGTGGGAGTGGGTGTGGGAGTATCCTATGGGTTTGAAGGAGGAATAAGAAGTTGAAGTGGGAGTGTGAGCAGTAGTTGGAGTGGGAATGGATTCGTGAGTGGGAGGAATAATAAGAAGAAAATTTGAAGATAAAGTAGAAAAGAATGAGATTGAGTGTGAAGAGGGCGAAACGAGGTCAACTTTTGAAATGTAGGGAAACCAAATTTGGGCAGGACAATACCTGCCTGGTACACTATCGTAACAATAAAATCGTTCATGGAAGTACTTTTACGCTGAGCGTTTAATTTTCGGATATTTGGTACAACTTTCTCACTGGAAACCAAAAAAAGATATTTTATGTTTATTATATATTCAAAAATTATTTTATTTATTTTTTCTTCTTATCAAAATACACTTAAATGTATACTTAATATATGAACTATTTAGTTAAGAATCTAAAGAGCAAGACAAAAACGCAGGCTCTAGTAGTAAAAAATTAATGATTAAGTTAAATTTACTTACAAATATACCACATTCAAAACACATACAAACAATATTAAACAAAAAATTGTAAATACAAGCTAAGCAATAAATTGATAAAAAAGTGAAAGTTAAACTAAATATTATAACAAATGTGAAATACGAATTATTTACAAATTGATTTTTTTTATATTTTCAATAAATAATTTTAAAAGCTAAAAGTTTTAAATGAGCGAAAAGCGGAGAAATTAAAAATTAGCACAAATTTTTTTACATAAACATTTATACTTCAGATAAAATTCGCACACTTAGAATATATTGTTAAGCTTCATTGATGGTAGCTTATAATAAACAATAGTTAAAATCACGTTTTTCCTACACATAAATTGTGTGTATGTGTGCAACTTGTAGCACTTGAGTATTTTCCCTTCTTTCA
This sequence comes from Eurosta solidaginis, assembly GCF_040869045.1. Classification (NCBI taxonomy): domain Eukaryota; kingdom Metazoa; phylum Arthropoda; class Insecta; order Diptera; family Tephritidae; genus Eurosta; species Eurosta solidaginis. Next base: position 59,413,303 of record NC_090323.1, read on the forward strand.
CTTTGCAAGCTGCTTTTGGTTTTCTTTTTCAAATCAACAATTCTTAAGCCGACACAATAAATTCCTTGCCAGTTTTAAAATCAGTGCACTTGAATTGTGGACAACATTTGGGAAATGACCATTGTGGATCACTGGGCAACTCCTTACAGCCGGGCATCTCAACAAAGGGGCAAGTTTCAATATTAATTGTTTGTGCATGCAGATCGCACGTCATAACGGCACAGATGCCCTTTGGCTTGTATTCCTTATTGGGCAGCATAGCACGACGGGTGATCTTATCAAAACACTTGCCATGATGCGCTAAAGAAAACAGGAAGAGAGAAGAGGTGAAAAAACGAAATTAATAAATTTGTATGATTTTGTTCACTGTATATATGTTTGTGTGTGTTGTTGTTGTCGTGTGTAAACTGAGATGTGTAAGTGAGTTTTGATTGCATTGTAATTTATTCTTATTATTGCTTAAAGCCTTTGCTTTGTAGTTGTTGCTTATTGTTGACTAAGCGAGTGCTCAACAAGGAAGTAATTATTATTAAAAAAAGGTGGAAATAAAAATAAACAACAGCAAAGTAGCGCTTAAAATATTGTGCGTGCGTAAATTTTGCATGCCGCGCGGCATTCGGGTTGATGAGCTACACACATCCATACATACAATAACATATGTATGTGTTTGCATGGGTGTCTGTTTATCATGCAAAACAGTTACGCTTGCTATTGACCGTTTGAGCAGGAAGTGCTTCCTTTCTTATTACATTATGATAAAAAGATTCAAGCGAAAATCTTGTCGTATGAAGGTTGGTGTGCAATTTATACAATTAAGTGTTTAGTAGTTGTTAATTAAAAAAGAAGCAAACGTGATAGTGTGAAATTTTAATTAACAAGAATGTGCAGCTTACTGCAAATAACTAATATAACTAACAAAAACTAAAACATACCATAACATATGACCATTTCGGAAAGGCACTATGTTCATAATGTCAATATCGCTAACATTGTATCTATTTGAAATTTGGCGTTTTGACCATTTCTTATGGTTATAACTTCAGTTGACTTTATTGCCATTTGGAGAAGTTATAAGGTCAAGCGATGTTATAGCCGTATTCCTCATGCCACCACTCCATATGTTATACATAAATCAATCAGCAGATATTTTACATCCCTAATCTCTATGAAATAATATAAAAGAGTTAAGATACAAACTTCATAGTTAAAAGTTGCTTTTGTAGGCTTTCTTTAAAATTTAACAAAATACTCAAGACAAGAACTTGATATTTTGAATTTAATATGGATTGATTTATATGGGTATATAGCGTGTACTTGATATTAGCCGTGTTTTTTAACACGCGTATATCCGTTTACGCTTAAACTTTATATGGACTGCTAAGCGACAAACTTTAAATACACCTCTGAAGTTGTTGGGCATAAAATTTGTCCTACTAAATTTCAATACGCATTATACTCAGATGTAACTGAAATATGTGTCTTTGTTCCACCCTCTACACTAATTCTATGTATTCTATGTGTGTCCACAATTCATCGCAACTGATTCAGCTATATGTTATACCCTATGCCCATCAGAGCGCTGTGTCTCCGCTTTTCGGTACACCCTGTTGCTGTAGCTAGTTGTTTAACCACAGCCGCTAGATGGGTCTCCTAAGCATTATCTAAGCGCGGATAGGCGTTTTTTTTTCACGCGCAAACGAAACATATACGCGTGTAAAAAAAAAACACGGCTAATAACAGTGTTTTTTTTTTACACGCGCATACGTTTCGTTTGCGCGTGAAAAAAACGCTTATCCTCGCTTAGATAATGCTTAGGAGACCCATCTAGCGGCAGTGGTTAAATAACTAACATAACAGAACAGGGTGTACCGAAAAGCGGAGACACAACCCTCTGATGGCCATAGGGTATAACATATAGCTGAATCAGTTGCGATGATTTGTGGACACTAGTGTAGAGGGTGAAACAAAAACACATTTCAGTTACATCTGAATATAATGCGTATTGAATTTTAGTAGGACAAATTTTATGCGCAGCAATTTCAGAGGTGTATTTAAAGTTTGTCGCTTAGCACTCCATATAAAGTTTAAGCGTAAACGGATATACGCGTGTTAAAAAACACGGCTATTAACGAAATTGGCTTTACCTGCTTATTTGTACCCATAAAAGATTGGCATTGAAAATGGGCAAAATCGAACGGCAACTACGCCCACTTTTTCGATACCGAAAATTTAAAAAAATGCGATAATTCATTGCCAAAGATCGATAAAGTGCCTAAACTTGAGAAGTGGGTTGGCCTTATGATTAGAAATAGCAATTTAGTAAAATTTTGAAAACGTTTTTGAAGCCGTGAATTAAAAGTCGTAGAACATATTATGGTGAAATTTTTGAATTGGATTGAAATTTATGAAAATTAACAAAATGGTTTGGAGATCACTCTCACTTTAAAAAAAAAAATCTATCAAAATTTCGAAAAATGGAAAAAATGCGATAGTTCATTACTAAAGATCGATAACAGTAGGAAATTTGATACGTGAATTGACTTAATGGCAAGAAATGTAAATTTGAAAGGTTTACAAGTTTTGCAATCCATGAAACAAAAGCCATTCAATTATTATTAATTATTATATATATAAACTTTAAAAACTGTGGAAAAGGCGGGGCCAATCCCTTTTTAGGTAGTCTTTGGATAATAATTTTATTTATATAAATAGAAAAAACGACCAATTCTAGCATACTAGAAATCGTGTTATTTTGGAAAATGAGCATGGAAGATTTATTAGAAGAAAATTTAAAAGTTTTGCATGTCGGAAATCAAAAGACGTTCTTACAGCTTTGTAATTTTGCATAATTAAGGTACTGCAAATTATTTTAATTAAACAAATTGCTTTTTGTGGTGCTTAGAAATTGACAATGTCACATCATATTGTAACGGATTTTGCCAGCGTTCGAATCGCTGAACTGTCGAAGAAAAAACTCCAATATACAGTATTGCAAAAATGGTCTTTATTTAGACTTCTTTGGGAATAGTACTTCACAATAACAATTATACTTCACTAATAGCGTTTTTAAATCAAACTGATTAGTTATCCCTCAGCTTGCGGTGCTTTTATACTGTATGTTACCTCGTTCGCGTATTTCTTCTAAGGTCTGGACTTTTCACGAACATGCCTTCTGGAACAGTTGTACCTCATACTTGGTTATTTAGCTATATGCGTGTGTATGGTGAGTAACTTCTGCTCTTAGCTGATGACTACATATGTGTATGTGAAAAAAATCTCTTTGCTTCAAGCTGTCGCTTAAGTGTGTGGAATATTCTTCGTTGCCTTGTACATAAGTGCGGCCACTTGCTTTAATCTGTACATGTACATAAATGTGACTGCTTGCTTTTTTGCTGTTGTGATTATTCACCAACATCATAAAAAAATGTAAGGCACGATAACCTTCGAAGAGATTTTAGGCCGAGCTTCTCTTCCAATTTGCGTCGCCCTTCTTTTAATTTTTCCTACAAATTGGCGGGACAGGACCTACTTGTTTTATGCCGGCTCCGAACGGCATCTGCAAGGTAGATAAGTTTTAACTGAGAGCTTCTCATGGCAGAAATACACTCGGAGTGCTTTCCAAACACTGCCGAGGGGCGACCCCGCATAGAAAAATTTTCTTCTAATTGAAAACCTTGTTTCTAAAATTTTTATGTTGCTTTTTCTGGGATCTTCGGTGTGGATGGCGGAGCACGCTACCATCACACACACCGGCCGCCAATCATAGTGATGCTAATATTCGCCAAAATATCAATAAAAATAGGTTAGTGAAAATATACGAACAAGCTTTTCACAAAATTTTCAATAGCCAAATCTCGAACAAAAAGCGATACATTTTAATAAGATTCGGTAAGAAAATTTTTCCAATAACAGATAATATTTTATAGCTTTTTACCGAAGTCTATATTTGCATGTGTATAAGTAATATGTTTCAGCTTCCATATCACTTAATGCTGATTATATTTCTCCTTAAATATACCCCTAATATAGAGTGGCGGCCACCGTGGTGTGGTGGTAGCGTGCTCCGCCTACCACACCGTATGCCCTGGGTTCACACCCCGGACAAAGCAACATCAAAATTATTGAGAAATAAGGTTTTTCAATTAGAAGAAAATTTTTCTAAGCGGGGTCGCCCCTCGGCAGTGTTTGGAAAGCGCTCCGAGTGTATTTCTGCCATGAAAAGCTCTCAGTGAAAACTCATCTGCCTTGCAGATGCCGTTCGGAGTCAGCATAAAACATGTAGGGTCCCGTCCGGCCAATTTGTAGGGAAAATCAATAGGAGCACGACGAAAATTGGAAGCGAAGCTCGGCCTAAAATCTCTGCGGAGGTTATCGCTCCTTACATTTATTTATTTTTAATATAGAGCACACAACTTGGTATATAATTTTCGTTTTCGCTGGAACCTAGACATCCTTACTTGTTTTTAAAATGCTGTAATGGAAAAATTCTTTTTGTTATTTATTCATACATTTTTTTACTAAAGTAAAAAAAATTTATGTAAATAACAAACAAGTTTCTATTTTTGTTTAAACAAACAACTTTTGCGTGATAACTTAATGAATATAAATATTTTAATAATGAGTGTCACAAATTCAATAATTAATTATTTGAACATCATATATAAAAAAATAGCACGACTAGTTGAAAAAACTTCAAAAAACGTAATTAGCTGTTCGTATCAGAGTAAAAAAAAAAAGATATTTAGTTCAGTGCTAGTTTTATAATTTGCGCATGTTAAAAGCATCTAAAGTGAAGGCTGAGACGATGAAAGTACTTAGTTACTATATATACATATATATACATATATATATATATATATGTATGCATTACATAAGTATATATATAATATAATGAACCCACATTCCAATACAGTGGTGTACTCAAGAGTTTAGTAGAGCTGCGGAAAACTATTCTGCGTTTCCTATATGTCATATAAGTGCAGCGGCAGCGATTCAGTAAAGCAAGCAATCAATCAGTTTTAGCTTGTATTTCAAGCAGTGAGTGCCGGCCGCACAAAGACATTTTTCATATAAATGCGTTTAACACAAGCTTATATATTCCAGTAACATCGCCACAATCAATCAACTTGCGGTCTTCAGCACGACCACATGAACAAGACCATCCTTTCCTGTTATAACTTCTAGAACTATTGCAAGGGGCCACTTAAGAGGCGGGTAGTTCTCTTCCTTCATTAAAACCATGTCACCAGCCTTAAGGTTCGTCTCGGGTGAATTCCATTCTGTACGTTTCTGTAGGAGAGTTAAATACTCAGACCGCCACTTGTTCCAAAAATGCTGTTGCATGCAGCACACACGTTGCCATCTTTTGAGTCAGCTTATTTCGATCTGTATCAAGTCTAGTTCCACGATAGATAAAAAGGGTGCGCGTATTAAAAAATTAGCAAGAGTAAGCACCTCCAGTTTACAAACCTCTTCAAAGTTTGAAGTTGAGTTTATAAATATGAATGAACTATAGACTGGCGATTAAAGTTTATTTCGCCATGCCCATTCACAAAATTTCGCGAAGCAGTGGTACAAATATTCTTAATTTCACTTGCAAAGTGTGCCAGCAGCCTTAGCTAAAGCAAATGTCAAATTATTCTTCTTATGTTTTGCATGCAACAAAATTAGAGAGTTGGCTACTTTTTCATATCAGATGGCACCAGTGTAGTTCGATCTGTCATCCTCCATAAAAATACGTGAATCTACTCATAATGCATAAGCTTGTGTGTCATCTATATGAAAAACTGCTTATGTGACGGAGCTTTAAACATCTCATGCGTTAACTCCATGCTCAAACATTCTCCATGTAAACGCATGCTACTGCAAAGAAAAGCTACGTTTATATTCGAAGCTCTGCTGGCGTTGTGCATCACTGTTAAATATGTAAGATGCGCGGACTGCAAACAAAATTTTCCAATACACAAGAAATACAACAGCATTTAAATTTTAAGAAAACTTGCATAAAATATGACGAACTTGCTTGGTTTTTTATCGCTACAATAACAACAACACGCTTGCCCTTAAAACTTGAACCACAAAAACGCTGTGGCGTACATTCAAATTGACTGCAAGATGAAAAACAAGCCTTGCCATGCGACCTTCAGCCAACAGGCGCCATGCCGTCGCCATAAAAATATTTACTTTATTTGGAATATTAAGAATGCCGTCGATAAAATACAAACTTATAAAAAAGGCATAAAAAACTAATTAGTTTCAAAACAAACAGAATAAGATCTAATCTGTTACACAAAAAAAATTATAAAATTTAGCGCCGAAAAAGTTAATAAAAACAAGTAAGGAAGGTTAAGTTCGGGTGTAACCGAACATTACATACTCAGTTGAGAGCTATGGTGACAACATAAGGGAAAATCACCATGTAGGAAAATGAACCGAGGGTAACCCTGGAATGTGTTTGTATGACATGTGTATCAAATGAAAGGCATTAAAGAGTATTTTATGAGGGAGTAAGTATAGTCGCCTTTTCGAGATATCGCCATAAATGTGGACCAGGGGGGACTCTAGAATATGTTTGTACGATATGGGTATCAAATTAAAGGTATTAATGAGAGTTTTAAAAGGGAGTGGTGGTAGTTGTATATGTGAAGGCGTTTTCCAGAAATCGACCAAAATGTGGACCAGGGTGACCCAGAACATCTTCTGTCGGGTGCCGCTAATTTATTTATATATGTAATACCACGAACAGTATTCCTGCGAAGATTTCAAGGGTTTTTTATTTCGCCCTGCAGAAATTTTTCACACCCATTTTACAAAGTTTTTTTCTAAAGTTATATTTTGCGTCAATAAACCAATACAATTACCATGTTTCATCCCTTTTTTCGTATTTGGTATAGAATTATGGCATTTTTTTTCATTTTTCGTAGTTTTCGATATCGAAAAAGTATGCGTGGTCATAGTCGGATTTCGGCCATTTTTTACACCAATTCAAAGTGAGTTCGTATAAGTACGTGAACTGAGTTTAGTAAAGATATATCGATTTTTGCTTAAGTTATCGTGTTAACGGCCGAGCGGAAGGACAGACGGTCGACTGTATATAAAAACTGGGCGTGGCATCAACCGATTTCGTCCATTTTCATAGAAAACAGTTAACGTCATAAAATCTATGCCCCTACCAAATTTCAAAAGGATTGGTTAAGTTTTGTTCGACTTATAGCGTTAAAAGTATCCTAGACAAATTAAATTAAAAAGAGCGGAGCCACGCCCATTTTGAAATTTTCTTTTATTTTTGTATTTTGTTGCACCATATCATTACTGGAGTTGAATTTTGACATAATTTACTTATATACTGTGAAGATATTAAATTTTTTGTTAAAATTTTATTAAAATTTTTTTTTTTAAGTGGGCGTGGTCGCTCTCCGAATTTTGCTAATTTTTATTAAGCATACATATAGTAATAAGAGTAACGTTCCTGCCAAATTTCATCATGATATCTTCAACGACTGCCAAATTACAGCTTGCCAAAGTTTTAAATTACCTTCTTTTAAAAGTGAGCGGTGCCACGCCCATTGTCCAAAATTTTACTAATTTTCTATTCTGCGTCATAAGTTCAAATCACCTACCAAGTTTCATCGCTTTATCCGTCTTTGGTAATGAATTATCGCACTTTTTCGGTTTTTCGAAATTTTCGATATCGAAAAAGTGGGCGTGGTTATAGTCCGATATCCGAGTGCTCAGGAACCTACTTACCAAATTTCATCAAGATACGTCAAAATTTACTCAAGTTATCGTGTTAACGGACGGACGGACGGACATGGCTCAATTAAATTTTTTTTCGATCCTGATGATTTTGATATATGGAAGTCTATATCTATCTCGATTCCTTTATACCTGTACAACCAAACGTTATCCAATCAAAATTAATATACTCTGTGAGCTCTGCTCAACTGAGTATAAAAATGCTGCTAAAGCGGTTTAGAAAAAGAAAAAAACAGAAAATAAACAATAAAAATTGTCTAAAAAGTAAATTAACATAAAGTTTATCTTACGCATGTATGTATATATGCTGTAGAATACAAAAAACACCGGAATCTTTATTACATTGCTAAATTCTTTTATTACCAATTCTACACACAAGAAAATTTTGGTGCCAAAGCCGCACTTTTTGGTGTTGATCCCCAAGAAGTGTTGGAAAAAGCAAATCTAAAAATAAAGTTAAAATTATAATAAGAAAAAAAAAGATTGGTTGTTACTTCAGCCGGGACTTGAACCTGTGACATTCGATGTGAAAGGCGAATTACGATACCATCACACCACTGTGACTTGCTGTTCACATTTGCAATTACTAAATCCAAAGAGCAACAGCGTTGACTACAACATTAGTTTTGATTTTACACCGAAAAGTGTTAAAACTGCACTTAATTTTTTTGTGTGTACATTTTTTGTGCCTCTTTTTTCACGTAGCTTCGTTTTACCTGTTCTTGTTTATATGCTTGCGCGCTTTGACGTCATACTCAGCCGGTCCAACTACCGCACATAAAGAGGCTATCAACAGTTGTTTGTCAAAATAAAATTTTATCTTTTTGCCAAAAATAAAGTAATCGAAAATTTTAATTGGCGATTGCCATCAAATGCAAATTTTTTTTTGGGTTTTTTAATACAAAATGTTTATTTGCATGAATGAGTCAGTGCTAAATTAATGCAAATACGACGACCTTAAATTGCAGGAATTTTGTGGGTTTTCAGTTCCGTTTCATTTGGGATGCATTGTTTTTGTTTTTTTCGTTGCTTTTGCATTACTAATTTTTCGCTAATTTGAGCAAGTGAGTCAACAAAAACCGGCAATTGTTTTATTGTAAAGAAATTAAAGCAAACAAAAAAATTTACAATATTTAATGTCAAGGATGTTTGATGGCCTTCATTGCCGGTAAAAATTTGCGAAGAGCACGAAAGGCCAGGTGTGATCTGTATATATTTCATCATTGGGGTTTCATCTCCTGTCCTTAGGTTCGGCTCCTATTCGGATAATCTCGAGGTCTGTGTTTTTACTTTAAATGCGAGAAGACTTTACTTTTGGGTAAGTTGAAATGAAAGCATTCTCAATGAAGCTATGCATTTCCTTCAGCTCTCGAAGTTGACACTAAAGCATTTTCTTCTGACCTATGCGGTCGCTTTGTTAGAAAGGTTAGGAATAAAGTTTTCCTTTGTAGGCAATGTCTCCAAAGCCGGCTTTTTTTTAACCTATTCTAAGCTAAGCGTACATTTTTTAATTGATTCTTCTGCGGTGGTCAAAGTAAAGGTTAATCACATAGCTCAATTGTGACCCACATCACTTAATTGCCAAGAATAGGTTGTTCAAATCCCTTAATACTTATATTATTTATGCTTAGCTGAATGATATTGAAACTAACGGTGTAGTGGCCGTGAAACCGGATGTCAATATCCATAAAATGGACGAGGTTACATCTTACTAAGGTAAGACCTTGTTATTGTACACAACATTACAAGCTTTTTGGTACCAACGATCGTGCACTGAAGTGTTTGGCAGATAATCTACTTAGTTGGTTGCTATGCCGCCCGGATACCAAAGATCCGAGCCCAAGTAGCGCTTGTGGCGGCATCTGGATGCGTTTCGTTGCCCTCGATGTTCCTGTGACGAGGTACCCATATAAGGGTTATGTTTCTAAAGTTAGCTCCGGCTTGAAGCGACCTCTTGCAACTGCTGATGGCCTTAGAAAAGTGAAGGGGGAGTTAAGCGCCGTGCGCCATGCTTGGCTATCTTAGTAAATACTACACAAACTATTGAATATTTCATAATATTAAAGTATGCAAATAAATGTTGCCTGTAAAGGCGGCAGATTTAGTCTATGAATAGCTCTTAACACATTGTTTTTTAAATATAAAATTTAACTCTGTTTTGGAAAGCGTTACTTAATTTCTTATATTTTTTAAAATTATTTTTAATATTTTATAAGCAACACTTTAAAAGTTTTTACAATCGTATTTAACTTTTTCTCATATTTATAAGCAAATATACGCAATGACTGAGAATAATATTTTTATCTATCACATTCTTAGTCATTGTAATAAAACACGGTTATATTTTTTTTTTAATTTCGTGCTGTCATTATTAGTCCTAAAAAATAATTTAATAAAATTTTAAGTTAAACGGTTTTGAAAACAATACTTACATGAAGTAATAATAATACTAAAAGCTAGAAAATAATTAGATAGGTCCTAGGTACTAGTCAGCACACTCCTCATCAATCTGGGGCGTTGATTAGACAACTAAATAAAAGCGTTGGACGCGTGGCTTTTAGTGGCTCATTAAGTCCTCAATACATAATCCAAAGGCTTTATTCGACTCTGCGCCACGTATGCTTGTCCCTTGAACTCCAAAGTATTTTGATGTCACTTCTACCGGATTGTATGTAATATTTGTTCCAAATATGGACCAAATCGGACCACAAATACGACCCTTTGATTATCTCGATCCTTTCGCCACCTAGCGGTTTTTTTTCATAGTTCACTTTCTATTCTTGTATGTATTATGTGTTCCAAATATGAGTAAAATCGGACCACAAATACGATTTTTATGAAAATCTCGATCCTTGCGCCACCTAGCGGCGATTTTTTTTCATAAATCGCTTTCTATTCTTGTATGTATTTTGTGTTCCAAATATGAGCCAATTCGGACCATAAATACGATTTTTGTGAATTTCTAGATCATTGCGCCACCTAGCGGTGATTTTTTCTTACTATTGCATTGTCATCGGGTTCTGAACTATATTCCAAGTTTGAAGCTTGTAGCTTATCGGGAATTTACTTAAATTTAAATTACAAAATTCGTTCACAACGGCCGTGCAGCCGTGCAGCCTGTCAAGTCAACCTAAAAAAAACCGTTTAAAAAACAAAAGATATAAGCTATGAACTTGCGAACGCTAACTAGAGCCATGAAAAAAATTTAGTGTTGCTTTGGAGAATATGGCTAAATCGCAATTTGTTCGAAAATATTGCCTAAAATTGGGTTGATTTAGTTTAGTACCAAAGCATGGTTTGCTCTCTTCAACAAAAGACTTAAGAAACGAACTCGCCTAGGAAAACGTCGGCTCAGCTCCAAAAATGGTTCTAAATAAAAAAATTTTTTTTAATAACTATTCGCAATATGTTTAAGAAATATTTTCGTTAGTGAAATGTTGAAAAGGACTTTAAGATTTGATGGGAATTATTGACATGATCTGCGTCCTGATAACAAAAGATTTAAGCAACGAGTTTGAACTAATTCGATTCATAAAAAACTTTTTTTTATTATTTATTTTAATTTTATTTAACATCTTATACTCATTGAAAACACATCACTTGTAAACATTCTTTTTTTAATTTTTTTCTTTATTTTTACTTACCAGGATGGAAGACGGCAGGCTGTGTGAAAACGGCAGCACTGCTACTACTTATGCAGCTTAACGCAATAATAACAGTTATGGTAACGGTGAAACACACTTTTAGGGAGCACATTTTTGTTTTAAATTTGTTTGCAAGTTTTCCTTTTTATTAATAAAAATTATTTTTTGTAAAATTTGTTATATTGCTCGCGCACAATTTAAATTCGCTCAACAAATAAAGTTTTTGAATTGTTAAAAAATATTTTCTAACACAAATATGTATTTTAATTTTGTATTTGTAAAAATTATTTAACTGTTTTCTCTTACTTTAACAAACAACTTTTTAACGCAGTTTTGTAGCTTTTTGATCTGTTTACGTTGAGTATGGGCTTACAACTGAACGTTACTTTAAGCCGGTGCTCATATTTAAACTAAATATACGCATTCTCCCAATATTGTTTTGCTGTCTGCTTAGTGCTTTTTGTTTTTGTTGTTTATACTTTGTTTACTATCGCGCACCGGCGAAACAAATACAAAAATCTATACAAATTTGAACGTCAGCAAATATCTCGTAGCGGCGATTGAGAGAAAGATCGAGCATATGAAAGAGACAACAAAACGCAAAAAATTAAATAACAAAAAAAAATAAAAAATAGGAAAGAAATCATTCAGATATGTAAAATAAAAAAATATAAAAGACAATACTAAAAAAAGATGATAAAAAAATTTTAAGGACTACCTTTATATAAAGGTGGAGCGCAATCTTTCAATTTAAGGCAAATCGTGTACTTGGGATTAACTAATTCATTATTTAAAATTTAAACACGCACTCTACCTTATAATTTTAAATCCCAAAATTCTTTTAGTAGAGCTATTGTTAAAGTTTTTTAGTCAAAATTCGACAAACTATGTCTGTATTAAACGAAAAATGGCCTTCTATTTTTTGGTCCATTTATATAAAGGTAGTCCTTAAATTTTTTTTATCATCTTTTTATTTTCAATTTTTAGTACTGCCTACAAAAAGGCAATTGCAACTTTGATTAGTAATTTAATTAATTCCTAAGCGAAAATTCTTATCTTTATTTATTTGTTCAAAATAGCAAGATTTAAAAGAATTGGTGGAATTTTCGCTGACCACACTGGCGAAACCAACAGAATTCCACCTCTGCATCATAACAAGAGAATTCCACCTTGTTTGTCAGCTACTTGATTTGCACAGCTGAAAATCGTGGTGAAATTCGCATATGCCTGAAAGTCTAAAAGAATCGTGGTGAAAGTCGCGTACGCCTAAAAGTATGCAAGGACGTGCATTGAGTTGGGCCTTCAACCAGGTGGAATTCTACAATGCCTGCAAAACTCAGGAGGCTAGCCATGAATGTATGGCCTAATCTTCTAAATAGTTCGACCTGTACGTTACGCAGCTCAAATTTTTTGATCAAACATTGCACTGTCACCGAGTTTTAAACCATATTTCAGGTTTCAAATCTCTAGATATCCAGGAAGTTAGTTAAAAATCGATTGCAAGATTCCCAATTTAAAACTAGTTTTCTCAATATCTCGATCCATGTGCCACCTAGCGAAGTTTTCTTGATCAAATGTTGCATTGTCACCGGGTTCTGACCTGCGGCTCAAGTTTTCAAGTCTCTAGCTCACCAGCAAGTTACTCAAAAATCGATAGCAAGATCCCCCCTGTTTTTTTTCAGGGATTTGTAGTTATCTCAATTAACACGCCACCTAGCGGAACTTTGTTTTCTATAAATTGTATTGTCACCGGGTCTCGAACTATGTGCTAAGTTACAAGTCTCTAGATAACCGGGAAGTTAGTTGAAAATGGATTGAAAGATTCCCAAATTAAATTAGTTTTCCTAATATCTCGACACATGCGCCACCTAGCGTAGTTTTTTTGATAAAACATTGCATTGTGACCGAGTTCTGACTTACGGCTCAAGTTTCATATCTCCAGCTCACCGGGAAATTACTCAAAAATCGATTGCAAGATTCGCCTCGTTTTTCAAGGATTTTCTTTTATCTTGATTCGTCTAACACCTGGCCGCATTTTGTTTTCCACGAATTGTAGTGCCATCGATTCGCAAACTATATGCAAAATTTCAAGTCCCTGGATCACCGAGAAGCTAGTTAAAAGTCTATCGCAAAATTTCCATTTTAAAATTAATTTTCTGTATATCTCGATCTGTGCGCCACCTAGCGGATTTTTTTCACTTGCGTTGTAAAGTCTCTCAAATCTGAACTATGTTCTAAGTATCAAGTGTCTAGCTCAACGGGAAGTTACCGAAAAAGACTTTTCCGTGAGTCAAAAATTCGTATGGAAATGGGGGGACAAACATGAAAGCGACTTAATATAAAGGTAAATAATAAATAAAAAAAATACTAATAAAAAGTGAATAATTACATGCTTTTGATGATGAGCCAAGTGAAGCACACTGATCAGAGCAGAAAAGTAAGACCTTTGTAAGGAATTTTGTATTTGCATTTGTATGTAAAAAATAAATATTTATAGTCATAAAATGTATACAAATATGTGCATGGCCTAAGTAGAAGGGTGACGAAATATAACCGCAATGTTGGGGCTGTCCATATATTCTTGTGTTTGCAACTTGATTTTTTGACCTCTACTTATTTGATGGTAATAAATTCTTAAGTCGTGATTCATTGAGACGCATTTGGCTTAAAAAGGCTACAAACAAAAATTATTCGTTTTTTTTTTTGCATTCTCCTTCTTAACTCTTGTTATGAGACTAGTTTTACCCGACGTACGTTGTAACGCCCGAGATCGAATAAATGTTGCGTTATTTTTTCTGCTTTGTTTGTTAATAATTTAGTTTAAAAAAAAATAAATGTAAGGCGCGATAACCTCCGAAGAGATCTAAGGCCGAGCTTCTCTTCCAATTTGCGTCGTGCTCCTCTTGATTTTTCCCTACAAATTGGCCAGACGGGACCTACATGTTTTATACCGACTCCGAACGGCATCTGCAAGGCAGATGAGTTTTTCACTGAGAGCTTTTCATGGCAGAAATACACTCGGAGCGCTTGCCAGACACTGCCGAGGGGCGACCCCGCTTAGAAAAATTTTCTTCTAATTGAAAAACCTTATTTCTAAAATTTTGATGTTGCTTTGCCCGGGAGTTGAACCCAGGGCATACGGTGTGATAGGCTGAGCACGCTACCATCACACCACGGTGGCGTTTATTGTTCCTTAAATTGAATTAAATTTTGTAAGATTTAATCGGGGACTGCCCGTATTGCTTTTTTTTAAATGTGTGCAAATATTTATTTGAAGCAATTTTTAATTTTATAATTTATTTAATAATTTGGGAAAAATTTAAACAACGTGACATCGGGACGGACAAGGTGACAGCTGCTTCGAGTATACCTTGTAAATCTCTTCAAAGCCTTTTCTCCCGGGAGTGGGAGTCGAACCCGCACTGCTACGATAGTTGAAATGGTTACAAACGCATTCAGCTACGTCGTTGAAGAGATTTATAAGGTATAATCGAAACAGCCGTCGCCTTGTCCGTCCTGATGTCACGTTGTTTAAATTTTTCCCAAATTATTAAATGAATTGAATTTTATTTGGTGAAATTTTCGTTTAAAACATTTCATTATTGCATCTTATTGTAATGCATGTCGGTACACAATATTTTTGGTTTTTTTATTCAGTGCAAAAATAAAAAAAATTTTTTGCCGTTCCAACTCTATAGCAAGCAACATATAGCTGGCCATGGGAAAAGCGCGGACTCTCTAAATTTAATCCTGCAACAGTAAGCGATAATCCTTGTGCTTTGTTGATTGTAATTGCAAAAGCAAGGCGCACAGGAAACTGTAAGCGATTAAAATTGAATGGCAAATCTGTAGGAATCATTGGGATCCGTGGTATGAGCACATCTTCACCTTTGCTTTTACCGCTGATGATTGTTGTTTCGATTACATTCGGCATTAATTTCTTAACGCAAAGTCTGGTTCCATTGCACAATTTGGGTGGGTCTAAATTCCGAAGAAGCATGATTGGTGAGCAAGTTTTCAAAGTTAATATATGCGCAGGCATATAAGTCAATTGTATAATTGAATATTTGATTTTCATCTGTAACTGTGCCGATCGTCACTTCACCAGGAATTTGGTTTTGAATGCGATCGTTGATTTTGTTAACATTATTATTTTTGGGAGCTAAGATTGCTCGTTCGCATAGCCAAAAAAAAATTTTATTTAAAATTCTTAATTCTGAAATACGAAAAACCTTAGTCTTGATATGAGGAACCTACAGCCAAAATTTGGTGAAATATTTAAGTGTGGGAAATACGTTTTCATAGGGAACACACACGCAGAATTTGATTTTTATAGAAGATATGGATAGACTGAAGCAAACAAATTTTTTTAACGGCGGGAGATTACTACGTCCAAAAGGAATAACAGCCAAACTCAACAATGCAGTCGAACTTTAGGTGTTAAAATAACCTAAGTTTGTACGGCAGCCATAGTTCTGAAAAATCCCATTTGTAGGGGAGGTGGCACGCCCTTTTTTCCAACTTCCACATTTTACTGGAGGTGTTAGGACTTAACGTCATATAGGTTCTTACCAATTTTCATTATCCTACCATTACTACATTCAGAGATATGCAGTATGATATATTATATATGATATATTCCATTTGTATGGGAGGTGCCACACCCCTTTTTTCCTAATCGCACATTTTGTTAGTGGTGTTGGGGGTTGACTTCATATAACTTCTTACTGAATTTCAATGGTCTGGCATGTATACCTTCAGAGTTATGCAGTTCCAAAGGTTCCATTTGTATGGGAGGTGCCACGCTCCTTATATATATCGAAATTATTTTTAGCCTAAAACCTTCGTGTTGATCGAAGCAACCTTCAGCTAAAATTTGGTGATGATTGAAGTGTGGGAAATACGTTTCCATAGCGAATACACACAGACACAGAATTTGATTTTTATATATGTAGATAATGCTTTGCGGCCTATAGGTCTTTTGCGTACTCATTCTCTTCATAGCGCCTTATCCAAGTCAAGCTCCCTGAAGAAGCTCCCAGGTGCTCGGCTTTAGAGAGTGTATGTACTAAGGTTATGTAAGCCGTGTTTATTTTACATTTATATACATATGCACTTAATCTTCATATGGACTGCTAAGTGCATGACTTTATCTAAAATTCTGGTCTTCACTTCTATGGCCAAGAAGTGTGTGTCCACTATTAATTGCAACCGATTCAGCTGTGGTTTTGTACTATGACCAACAGAGGTTCGTGTCTCCGCTATTAAGCAGAACCCACTTTGTAGCGAGTTATTTAAGATGGGTCTCCTAAACATTATCTATGTGATGATAAGCGTTTTTTACCCGAAAACTTAGATATAAACGGCTATAGTTTTTATAGTTATATATTTTTGTGTGAATTAAGCGAGAATTGTCCTCATTGCTTTTTAAATGTATGAAAACATTGATGTGAAGCAATTTTTAATTTATAATTTATTTAATCATTTGCGAAAAGTTTAAAGAACGTGACATCAGGACGATCAAAGGCGTGTTCGAATCTCACCGAGAAAGAAACCTTTGAAGTGATTTACAAGGTATAATCGAAACAGCTGTCCCCTTGTCCGTCCTGTTTATATATAGTTTTATCGATCCAAAGATTCTTAGTCTTCTTCTCGCGATTGAATCACATTCGAGAAGGATGTGTTCAGCAGTCTCATCATCGCTGTCGTGGAACCGACTGAGATTATTATCAATGAACACTTCAAAATCAGATATGTGCGCATTTTGATTGTTCTATTGATAGGTGAGTGATAATAAGCAGGCACAGCGATTTAGTGAATCAATATGAGTGACTGTCGTGCTCTTTGTAGATAGAACCATCTAGTCGGTTTATCAGTTATCAGCTGTCATGCCAAAGGTATGTGAAATATACTCATCCTTAGTCGAGATGCTAATTTTATAAGAAGGAATAACTAATAACTGAGAATGTATGTATGTATATTTATATAGCCATGTATCTTTTGGTGATAAAATTTGGTTTATTAATTCCTTTGATTATGGCATATTGCAAATTTTAATAATTTCTATTTTAAAACTGGTTGGATTCTTTCGCTTGTTTGCGTTTATAAAAGTAATAAAATTAAATTTGAGTGGGTTTTTTGCAAAAAAATTGAAATGATTTAAATTAGTACCATCTGTATTTTAATACTGCTAAAATATATGTCTCTGAGGCAGTTTTATTAAATTTCTGCCTCCGCTTTTTATCTACGTATTTGCAAAAGATAAACAAAACACATATCTGCAATATTTTTTTGGAGCTCGAGTTCACATTTTCAAATTGATCGCCAAGAATCAGTACAAAACACTTTTTATTTTTCTCATTAAGAGATTGCAATGGGTTTCTTTGTATAATCTGCCACCGTATACTAACCGCCTGAATCTTATTAATGTTCGTTCCCATGCTAGTCGTAGAGAAATGCTTGGAATTGTTTTTATGATTAAACTACTACATAAATGGTTCGGTCTCTAGCTCATTCCTTCTGAGAAAAATAAAGCTTAATGTCCCTTCCCTGCCTTCAAGACATTTTAAACCGCTTTACCTAAAACGTTTTAGACGCAATTTTGAATTAAATGAGTAATTCCGCTATTTATGTCAAAATTACAACTCTCACTTTAGCATATATGATATTTCGGACTCACCCTTTAGTATTAAAATAAATCTGTTCATTCCCCTCTTGGTAGCAACTATTTGTATTCACTAACATATTGTTGCGAGTATTAGCAATTCCCATACATCACAATGCCGCTAGTAAATAAATGCTTCACAACTACAACAGCAATGTAAGTTGATGAGACCATAAATAATTACGTACTCATGTAAACAGCGACAAATAGCGCAGACAATACTCACACATATGCAACGCAACAAAGAGCGAAAACAACGTTACTCACACATAAACACATCAATAAAGAGTGCCTATGAAATCACATAAGCTACAGATATACATGTATATTGCCAAATTCAATGTGAGATACAGAAACAAGAAATAAATAAGCAGTCTTTCGAGAAGGCTGTTCGTCTAACGCAGGAGAAAAATACGAACAAAACAACTGAGAGTATGAAATAGTCAATCACATTAATTTCACCACGGCTTAACTGAAGTAAGTGAATACAATAAATTGTGAAAATCTACAAACATACTTAGTAGGGCTGTGAATGAAGAGCATTTTACATACAGAACATTCGTGTGTATTTATTCGACAGTTCAGTGATACGAGCGATAGCAGAAAGCGAAAATAATTGGGAATTCCTAAGATTTGCTACAATATTAAATTTAATTTCTATTAATTATATCCATCTTTGAATAAATTACTCATTTATATTTTTATATAAATCTGGTATATATTTTCATGATGAGTTTTCCTCTGTTACTGAGCAGTTTTAGATCTCTGGATTAGCCTTGAGGGCAGTTCAATATCACAAAGTCCAGGAAACCAAAAAAATATTCAACAACCACAACATCGATGACAAATAAATCGTAAAAGAGAAAAGGATAGATAAACAGATACATGTGCGTAGAGGAAAAGCAGCAAAAAACAGCATTGGTAGCAATGCGTAGAAGGTAAAGATACCATTGTAAAGGGTTGCAAGCATTGTACAGGTCTACAAGTAGGATATGTAGCAGCACGCACATACACAGCCACGCTCACCTGATAAAATGCTTGTTCTTGTTCGTTTTTTTTGTGGATGCTATTTGGCACTGTTGTACTTCTTAGGACCAAACAAAGTTTAGTAGCTGCTATCGAAAACTGCTTAAAATTTTTTTTTCTTATATTACAAAGAAATATACTTATTTACTTTCAAACGAGCACTTAATTACATCTCTCTTTAATAACCATATATTTTGGACAATTTTAATTAACAAATTGTGATACTTTTTTACGCGGACGATTGCTAAAACACGGCCAAAACCGTCGGGGGAAGTATTAATAGACGCGTTTTTGCCTCGGTTCCAATAATTCGAATACTTTTTCTCTTCGGACTATTGACAACAAGACAAAACGCGTCTATTCATTTTTCTTTCCGCTTTTTTGGACGGGTTATTGCAGTCGACCTCGGTTTCAAACTGTTTTTCGCGGAGAACTTTTGAACGGGTAGAAAAACTTAACTCCCGTGTTTGTATTCTTAATACTGAAATAACTACGCGTCCTCAGATACCCCAATTGAAGACCTTTTTATAATTTTCTGAAGGACCCACATGGGTGCACTTAAAATTTCCTACTAAATTCGTTAAAAGAAATTTACCATCACAGCAACCCATATCTGATATTCCGATCCCTTTTTTGCTTCCCTGTGTCGCTTTCGACGAAGCAACCCCGGTAAATTTGACACTTCGTTCAGTGTCAAAACTCATGTTCCACGCAGGTTCCATTGGGTTCCACGCTAGTTTGACACTGACCGAAGTGTCAAACTGCCGTATGTTAGAAAGGGAAGGAAATTGTTTCCCTCTCATACATATCATACTTGTAAACCTGTACAATGGTTGCAAGTAAGATATGTATCAGTTGTTTGTCTACAGTTGCGTTCACCTCACCTCATGCTTGTTCTATCTTTTTTTTTTGTGGAACGCGAATTTGTAGAACGCGAATAACACAGAGATATGTAGTAGCTTCAAGTGTGGTAATTTATGCTCTACTAGACTATGAATGACGACGAAAAATAAAAGTAGTTCAAGATTGTGTTTTTCTTTTAAGTGCTATACTATTATTTTCTTATTTACTTCATTGGCCACAATTGGCAACACCAAGGGAATATAAATCGTTTTCCTCCTCTCTGCTCCAGCAGAAGCGAATACCAACCTTCACTAACGCTAAAACTGTATCGCCAAAAATATCTAAAACAGTATCAAGTGCGCGGAAAAGTATACAACATGTAGTATCTTATGGCCACAAACAATAACCACCTAAGTCATTTGTAAAAGTATAGGAGTTAGGCTGTTATTCGTTATGACGGCATAGTACTAAATGTTGCATACTTGTCTGCCTGATTGATACTATTTTAGATATTTTTAGCGATGCAGTTTTAGCGTTATCGAAGGTTAGAATTTGGGGGAGCAGAAGCCCCTTACCGAAAAATCATTTACAACTTAGTTTTAAAAGGATACAGGTAATATAACGGTAAGTCGCAGCAGTTATTATTAAATAAATTTAGTACTTCTGTCTTCATATTTAATACATTTTTCATTCATAAGTTTTAAAATTTTGATATTTAGCACACCACAATAAGCACACACATCTACGTAAAAAAGCACATATAATAACGCCTTGAAGCCGCATATTAATAACCTATTATGGTATGGACTTCGCAAAACTTTACATCGCTGCTCAATGAACTTCAGTACATTATTAATCTGTAGGTATTTGTGTGTCAATAGGGACTTGGCGGGGACAGGCCCGCCATTATGGCTTAAGCAGATACAATACGTCACTTACTTGGCGGGCAAGAAAGAAACTGAAAGCAGAGTTCGCTGTATTTATTTTAATGGTAAACACCAGATAGACATCATATCAGTAGTTAAATCCTTTATACTTTGCCAATTTTCTACTTGTGACATACGTCAGCCACGTCATAAATGTTGGACTTTATTTTTTTTTGTTGCTATTTTTGGTACGCGTGTGTGAAAAATTGGTGTTTAAAACTAAGGAATGCTATTAGTTGACTAACTATTATTATTTTCATAATGGAATCTACAATTTTATTACTTAATATAAGTATTTATTTACATCAGTTGTTATCTGTCTCACTTTCCACCAAGTACGTGCTGTCAGTGAAAAATGGCTTACGCCGTGAAGGTGACGGATTGTATCTGCTGAGCTCATTAGTCGGCTGTTGACTGCGTTTACACCCACACAATCATTCATTAATCATCATCATATATATTTCCATAGCTAAGCTCAAACACCTCTAATGGAAATGTTGCGATTGGCATTCGACCCACTCAATTATAAGTTTCGATAATCCATAAAAGTCAACTCTTTGTTATTAATCGTGGCTTCAAAGCGATTAATGCATATTTAAGTTGCCACAGAATAAACGATAACAGTACTTGTTCAAAATGTCAATTATAATGACAAGCCTAACAATGGAGGTGTTAAGTAATTTATATTGGCAACCAGTGGCATAGCCAGAGATGAGCATAGTGAGTTGGGTCGAATCGATTTCAAACAAAAGTCTCGAAAAGTAAAGCATCTATGTTCTATGTGGGGGAAGGGAGGTAAGTACCCCTTAAAATATGCTAGAACTTCTATTAAAAAGCTATTAAAGAAGCGTTATAAACTTAAAATAATTTAGACATGTTTTACTTCATTTTTATAAAAGTACTACCTCATTGGAATCTTTCATTTGATTCCATTAAGAAATCACACTTGAGTGCAGGTAGGTAGGTAGGTTGAACTGGCCGGTCCACGAGGACCTCACATAGACTGATTGAGTCCGTAGTGTTACCAGAAGTTTGTTTTAATGACCAAACTGAAAAACCCTATCAAAAACCAGGACCTATGTTATAAAATAACTCCGTCCTCTTGGCAAATACTAGAAGCTTCCTAGGACTTAAGCCACTTGCTGCTTCTAGATCTGACGGCTGTATCACTCCTAATAGCTGGAGTCTTAGCCTGGCAAGTGCAGGGCACGAGCACAGAACGTGCTCGATCGCTTCCTCCTCCAACCTGCACTTCCTACATCTGCTATCACTGACCAAGCCTAATTTAAAGGCATGTGACGCCAGAAGGCAGTGTCCAGTCAGAATACCCGTCATGAGTCTACACTCCTCTCTTTTTAATGATAGGAGCAACTGTGTTAGTCTAAGGTTGTAAGACCTACATATAATCTTCGACATTTTACAGCCTCGCGCTTGAACCCACGCCTTTCCCGCTTGGTCGATCATGTGCACCTCTCGCCTTCGCTTAATCTCGCCCAATCTAATTGGGACATCTACGGAGCAAGCTTCAAGGGGTGCGCCCTTTTTAGCTAGTTCGTCCGCTTTTTCATTCCCATCTATTCCCATATGCCCTGGGACCCAATATAGATGTATGCTTCTCCCTGTCCCGATTCTCTCCAGAGACTGCTTACACCCTAAAACGCATTTAGATGCTGTGCTATGCGAGATTATTGCCTTAAGTGCTGCTTGACTGTCAATATAAAAGTTAACACGGTTGCAGCTTAAGCTATTTTCTTCCAGGGTTTCTACTGCTTTGGTTACGGCTAATATTTCCGCTTGGAAAACGCTACAGTAATCCGGCAGCCTGTAGGATCTGCTTATTTCCGGATCAGCGCAGTATACCGCAGACCCTACTCCTTCCACTACTTTGGAACCATCGGTGTACACATGTATCGCCTCGTCCGCCATTTGCGCACCCTTGCGCCAACCGTCCACCTCTATTGTGGCCTTAAGATCTGCCTCGAAGCGCAGATAGGGAATCAAGTAGTCTGTTCGTCTTGTGATAGATGACGCTATACTACTATGGCCATATGGTCGGCGCTCAAGCTGCCCCGAAGCACCGAGCCTGGTTGCGGTCGTTAACGCTTTGTTCTTTGCTACCAGGTCTACAGGTGGAATGTGCAGAACTTGAGAAAGCCCAATCTTGCTATATAAAAAAACATAATTTTTATTGAGAGTACGTACTATGATTCTCAAGTTGAGCCACTGTGAAACAAAGCTTTAAACTAGAGTTTGCAAATGTCCGTGCACCTGTGATTTTTTCACAGATACTGAAATATCGCAGTACATTTCAGCGATAGCTTAGAAGGAATAACCGTTATCGATTGCCTGCTACATAATTTATTTCCCGTTAGCAATCACGCTTACCTATAAACTCAATCACATACTTAAACATAGCTCTCATCACAGGAACAAATTCTATGCTATGAACCAATACAATGAGCATGTTACTTAAGCTTCGACTGAATAACAGTAGATGTCCCAGAAAATTATACAGAGACGGCTATAGAAATACCCTCAGTCCACATCCACCCTTAAATCAATGGCCGCAGTAGCAGTAATGTTATGTATATGCGAGCCGGACCCGTGCGTACCTTGCGCAACCAACTATCAACAGAAATCATCTGTTCTATCAATCAATTAAAACTTACAGCTTGCGCTGCCATCTAGCGTATGGTATCAAATGCCAGTAATGCAGTGCAAATATTCACAATAGTTCCATAGTACAAATAAATTTCTTTGTGTGCTCACAATCGTCTATATTTAACAAATTATTTTAATAAAATATAGCTAAACAAAAGCACTTCGACTAAAATTGCCCAAAGCTCCATCTTTGCAACCAAAACTTTATTTATAGATTTTGATTCCAAATAGGAGCGAAAAAGGGACCCGTACATAAAAACAGCAATTATAAATAATATATATGATCTGCTACTAGTGAGTGCGTTTGTAGAGGCTGTTCCTTAGAGATTTTCTGCGACATCTGCTGTAGTGTAAGCAGCCAACAATTCAATTTAATCCAAAATATTTAAATCAGTCTAATATTCTAACCTGCTACAAAAATAGTCTAAATGTTTATCAACACATAAAAATGCATTTGAGAATTAATGCTGACACAGCCATTAATAAACAGACGTGTAGAATACACAACCAAACGAATTTGAATCCCAGCAATTTGCATTCCTGCAACTTGCAAGGTTAGCATTTCCCATAAATTTGCAGCTCATATATGTAGGTACATATTTTGTGCCGAGTAGTATGTATGTATGTTTAGGGTAGTTATGTATGTAAGTATGTAAACTTAAATGTAAATAGATATGTAAGAATATGTTTAGAATAATCTAATATAAATAAGCTGAATTATTTGAATAAAGACAATTCGACATTCATAATTCAAGCAGTGAAATCTTCTATGTTTTAATTGCGTTAGGGACCTTTCTACATGGCGATCCTGCCTATGATTCTGTTGGCTGATTTTTCAGCCTAATTTCATAGCTGGCAAGGATACGCCTTTCTACATGGCGATCCTGCCTATGATGCTACTGGCTGATTTTTCAGCCTAATGTCATAGCCGGCAGGATTTTTCTGGCTGATTACAGCCTAAGCCTTGTAAAAAGAAAAAAAAAAAAGAGAAGGTGTTAAAGTCGGGCACCAATAATAAAAATTGAGGCAATTACTTCAACGGAAAATACACGAAGATTTGCATATTGTGGCAATTACTTCAACGGAAAATACACGAAGATTAGCATATTGTGGCAATTACTTCAACGGAAAATACACGAAGATTAGCATATTGTGGCAATTACTTCAACGGAAAATACACGAAGATTAGCATATTGTGGCAATTACTTCAACGGAAAATACACGAAGATTAGCATATTGTGGCAATTACGTCAACGGAAAATACACGAAGATTAGCATATTGTGGCAATTACTTCAACGGAAAATACACGAAGATTAGCATATTGTGGCAATTACTTCAACGGAAAATACACGAAGATTAGCATATTGTGGCAATTACTTCAACGGAAAATACACGAAGATTAGCATATTGTGGCAATTACTTCAACGGAAAATACACGAAGATTAGCATATTGTGGCAATTACTTCAACGGAAAATACACGAAGATTAGCATATTGTGGCAATTACGTCAACGGAAAATACACGAAGATTAGCATATTGTGGCAATTACTTCAACGTAAAATACATTAAAATTGGAACGATATTAGCATAGCACCAGAGCAAGAATGACACTGATCTCGTGAAGCGTACCACATTTTCAATGGTGATAAACAAGAGGAGCATGATAATTATAAGTATAATAAATATAATAAATACACTAGCTTAAGTATGAAGTCATTTCTTTAACCATTATTTAAAAAAAAAAAAAATATTCGGGCAACCTAGCGGCTGCCTATTGACAAGCAAAAATTATATTTTTGCTGTAAAAAACAATTTTTTTTACTGCTTATTGAATTATGTTCCCAGAAGAGGACATACAAAATCAAAATCAAATGTTTAGGTCGTTTTCATAAAACTCCTTAAATGTGAAAAATGTATTACCAAAATTGAAAATTTTTTTAAGCCCAAAATGACATAGAAAACAAAATGAAAAAAAAAGAAAATAGCATAGGAATTAACTTTTAATAGTTAAAAAAAAAAAAAAAATTAACTCTATTTAACAATTCATCATCTGAAAAAAAAAAAATAAATTTCAGAAGATTTTGTAAGAAAATTTAAAAATGTTAAATTAAACAAATTTTCCCTTAAGAACAAACATTTTTAGAAATAAACCTTTTAAATAATAACTTTTATAATGCTAACTAAATAAAGAAAAAAAAATAATAAAAGTAAAAAGTAATGCTTAATATTATAAACATAAAAAACAAATTAGCATTTTTTCCCCACCCCCAAAAAACAGGAATAAATTTCTAATTTCTCTTTAATTTTCTCTTTCAATCATATCATCTCTTTAAAATGTCTTCGTGGACAAAAATTAACCCCATAGCTGGTTACGAGGTAGAAAAAAGAAACTCTGAAACATCAGAGAATAGAGTATTAAAATATAAACCACCAGCTGAACCAGAGCCAAAAATTAACCCAAACATTTCAGATGTTTCGCTAGCAGTTTCAACCTACGGAATCGTGCTATTGATATAATATTCAAATTTAGCACCCTAAATCCCCTAAATTCAACACAATTTCGATAAGAACAGTAAATATTACAAATGAATCACTGCAAAATGCCTCACTCAATAGAAGAATTAATTAAGACAGCTTCATTTGCACTGTCTAAGTTCATGAATTTGCTAATTCACAGTAGTAGCTGTCAAAGTATAAGATTTATACCACAAACCTTTCGCAACATAATGCTTGACTAAAAACCTTACGTAAGTGGAAATATGCAAAATACCTAAATTTACCACAAGATCGGAAACTTAAAACCAGCCAGAATGAAGAAAATAAAAAGTCACAAAGAGAACCTTATTATAAATAAAGCGCTTAATAAATAAACTTGCAATTAGACATGTCACGCTCGTTTTCATCCAAAATGATAGAAAAATTGTAGCGCAATACAAGCAACCAGATTGTTGCGGAAGTTATTGACTTAGGACAATATTCAACCAGGCTTAAAAATGCCTGTAATCTAGGACTTGTAAGAAAAAAGACAGTTGTCCCTTAGGAGACAAATTGGTCAAGAATAATGAATAATCGAGTAAGCATATTTAAAAATAAAAAAATAGGTACCCAAGTTCTCAAAGATCTAATATTTGCATTAACCCCATAAGATATGCATGTGACAAATGTCGACAGAAATTAAAGAAATTCTTCATAAATATCATGACGATCCCATCTGGAAAGGCCACCCAGAAAATCGCATGACACATAAGATCTAATAAAAATATTGCTGGAAAATATGAAAAATGGTATAAGAAAAGATTTGAAAAATTTTTGCATCCACTGTACCCATTGGTTTAACAACTTATCACTATATAACTACTTCTTGCTCTAGCAGCAACTGAATTTACCCAATCTACTGTATATCATGCGCTCAAAGATCCCACTTTTTAAAACAATGTCAATTTTCACCCAATGATGACTGTAACCATAATCTTATTCTATACGTTTTAATTTTAATAACAATGTCAAAGCTTTGTTTAATATGAAATAATCCAGGTAAGGAAAACTAAATCTCCTATATTTAGTCGATAGGATATATATAGGGTCCTGTGGAGTAGAAAGTAAGGAAATCTAAATCATTAATCTCCATTATTTTTATTAGAAATATAAATTTAAGTTAGACCTGATTCATCTAGGATAACCTCGCCTTTTAGAAAGGCCATAATTTTAGATAATAGGATCCTTTATACCTAGTTAGGCTAGATAGTAGATATAAAGAGCCCTTTGGAATAGAAGATATCAATAGGAAAAATATTTTTTTCACTTAAACCCTTTAGAGTAGTAAACATCGATGAAAACAATAATTTTACATTAATCCCCTATAAGGTAGAAGAAATCGATGAAGAAGAAAACACTAATAATAAAAATTATGACACCTTAATCCCATCTATAATAGGAAATGAGGATAAGCAAAAATTTAGTAGTAACATAGAGAATAGGCAAATAAAAATACAGAAAAATAGACTTAAATTAGTAGAATAAGAAGATGTTCAACCTACAAATATTAAAATACAAAAGTAGAATTAATTTACAAAAATAGAATACTCATGCATTCCCCAAATGCATAAGCATTCTAAAAAAAAAGGGAGATGTAGTGTAAGCAGCCAACAATTCAATTTAATCCAAAATATTTAAATCAGTCTAATATTCTAACCTGCTACAAAAATAGTCTAAATGTTCATCAACACATAAAAATGCATTTGGGAATTAATGCTGACACAGCCATTAATAAACAGACGTGTACAACACACAACCAAACGAATTTGAATCCCAGCAATTTGCATTCCTGTAACTTGCAAGGCATTTCCCATAAATTTGCAGCTCATATATGTAGGTACATATTTTGTGCCGATTAGTATGTATGTATGTTTAAGGTAGTTATGTATGTAAGTATGTAAGCTTAAATGTAAATAGATATGTAAGAATATGTTTAGAATAATCTAATATGAATAAGCTGAATTATTTGAATAAAGACAATTCGCCATTCATAATTCAAGCAGTGAAATCTTCTATGTTTTAATTGCGTTAGGGACCTTTCTACACTGCTACTTATTCCCAACAAAATCCGTAGCGAAAAACATATAACTGATTCCTGTTGTCCTTTTTATTTTGCTTCAGTCATAAAATAAAAAATAAATAAATGTAAGGCGCGATAACCTCCGAAGAGATCTAAGGCCGAGCTTCTCTTCCAATTTGCGTCGTGCTCCTCTTGATTTTCCCTACAAATTGGCCGGACGGGACCTACATGTTTTATGCCGACTCCGAACGGCATCTGCAAGGCAGATGAGTTTTCACTGAGAGCTTTTCATGGCAGAAATACACCCGGAGCGCTTGCCAAACACTGCCGAGGGGCGACCCAGCTTAGAAAAACTTTCTTCTAATTTAAAAACTTTATTTCTAAAATTTTGATGTTGCTTTTTCCGGGGTACGAACCCAGGGCATACGGTGTGGTAGGCGGAACACGCTACCATCACACCACGGTGGCCGCTTCAGTCATAGTCACGGGTAAAAGCCGCTGTGACTTAGAGGTCACAGTCACATATAACGTTGTTCCTCAAAAATTACGGGATCGGCCAACGACACTTGAGATCTGAGAACTATGCTAGTTATTAGCCGATTTGCGTCGTTTTTCGCACGCCGCCCCCGAATGTCAAAAAAATCGGCGCGCTGGCAGCGGCGTTCGGCGCGTTACTATATTTTCTACTCTTTTATGACTGTCTACGCCATTTATTTTTTATCTCGAAAATTGGTCCGATATGGTCGAAAGGGGTATAAAGGGATGCGCATCACTGCCAGTTATGAAAATCCAATCCAAGAATAAGTGAAATCAGTGATGCAAAATCCTTTAGTAGGCTCCAGTGGTTTAAATTCTCCTTTGAAATGATTCGCAACTCACGCTTAAGTTGCATACATCTAAAACACGAGAAGGGTTTGAAAAATCACCTTATAGGCTTGGCTATAAAATAGCGTCTGAAATCTTATTTTGATTTTCACACTTCATCATTCAACACCCAAGTCTCCCGGTTTGATATTTCCTTAAGTTGGTGGCCCTATTCCCAACTAGTCCCTTAGAGTGAATCACATTGGATATAGCCTATCAACTATGTTTAAATATGAGCAGCACGTGACGGCTCCTGTTAAAAATGTGAATACGTAGGCATATTTTTTAACCAGGTTAGGCTTTGTCCTTCGCAAGAACACTCAAGGTGGTGAAGCAAAAGCTTTCTCAAGACAGTCGAACAAATTACCGGGTGTTCTACTGTCCTAACGTAGAGAATAGTCGAACTAGTCTGAAAACGGAAGGCGGTCATCCATAATGAGTTCTTATATCATAAGGCTGCAAACGAAGACTATTGACGTCAATGTATCGAACACTATACGTTTTAAAACTTTTATCCACGCTCATTGTAAAGTTTAAATTATGTAGATGCGCCAAGGACTATATTATTTTCACCCATGCGTTACCCAATTATAACGACTTAGACTGCTTATGATTTCGATGGCGGCATCCTTGGCCGAATAAATACTCCCTAACATTTCAAGGTGTTTGTTTTGGTGTAGCTCGGAAGCATAGCGGGACAAAAACATCCGTCAGAAAGCCTTCGGAGCTACACCTAGAGCTTCGAGCAAAGTGACGTCGACGAAGGTATGAGTTCGAAGTTGCAGTCCTACAGCTTCTGTGCTGGCATATGGTATAAGGGCCAGGATGCGTGGTAGCGACTGATGTTCGGGATAGCTACTGTTCGCACGTCGGGAATTGTAGCTCCTAGAAACAGCCGAAAAAATTGAAGGCGCCTTTTGGCGCGGTCAACAATAAGCCAGCATTGGCGCTAATCGTTAAAACTGTGCCACGAGAGTTATGACTATTAGTAGATAATTGATAGCAACCGTAAGTTGCCTTTGTGCCTGACCAGCATGTAGCCACAAATGATTTAAAGAAATCGTGCCGACGACGGGTATTAGAGTTAGCCCAGAACATCTCCTTCGGTAAAACTACGCTACAAAGTAAAAGGAAGTAAAAGAGCTCTCTCGCAGTACCGTGCAGCACTAAGAATTGTCCAACGCCTGGGAGCAGTGGTCAACCCAAAAGAAGGGGAGATCGAGCGCTTGGAATGGGCCCATGAGGCGGTAGAAGTAGGTCGAGGGCAGTTCAAAAGGTTTGCTGCTAGAAACCCTCGGTCCTGCAATCGGTACGAGGAGGAAGAAGCGCTAAATAGCAGAATGAAGAGGCAACGTTCGGCGGAAGGCGAAAAGCCTGCTTTCAAGAAGCAGAAAGGACCCAGTCCCAGAGCGGCGAGGCAGGGCAGTCGCATAGACAAAACAAGTAGGCCCAAAGCTGTAAGAGAGTTGGGCCCCAATAGCGAGGTAGCAACTACCTCGAAAGCTGCGAGTCAGAGGGAAGTTCCAACTACGGAAGTAGGAGATAAGCCAAAGGGAGATAACGCTAAGACTCCGGCTTTCTCGGAGGTGCTAAAGGGAGTTAAAGCTAAGACTCCGTCTTTCTCGGAGGTGCCAAATCAGGTTCTACATAATCAGAATCCGAACATACCGACACAGGGTTGGAAGGTACTTACTGTATCTCGGCCTACCGAGGAAGGTCAGTTCAACATCTTCCAAATAAACAAGCAGGCGGAGGATATATTGTACACGCAGCTTGGAAAAATGTCCTTTGGTACAGGCAAAATTTATATGCGACCCAGGAAAAGAAGTCCCGAGGATAAAAATCCTTACACGCTGTAAGTGGGCGAAAAGGACCTAAGGGAAAAAAGACAGGTGGAGATAGCCGACATCACCACGAAGGCGTTAGAAGAGGACCAACAGATGGTGCTGTGAGTCGCACAGAGGAACACACGGCACAACAGTTACAAGAGGCTGAAGGGGGCTTCGAACACTCTAAACCAAAAGGGAAAGGGGAGGACGACGACGTAACGACGAAGTTGCTGGAGGGGGACAAACAGCCCAATGGCGCTGCGAGTCCTACAGATAAACCTCCAACACAGTAAAGTGGCGTCGAGCGAACTCCTCCTAATCCTTGAGGAGGGGTCGTTTGACGTGGCGCTGATCCAGAAGCCGTGGATCTCATTGGGAGGAAAGGTTTCTGGATTTAACGCGTGCGGATTTGGCGTTTACTATGCGTAAACGGAAGGACGGGTGCGAGCTGTAGTAATGGTAAGGAAACAGCTGCATTCATATATGCTACCTAATTACACTACTGAGGACCTCGTAGTGGTGGCCGTTGAGCAAAGGAATAATCAGGAATTTATCCTGGCCTCCTGCTACTTGGCCAATGCTGCGGAGGTTCCGCCGAAGGAGTGCAAGAGGCTAGTATAGGACGAAGGGCGCAAAGGGCGGCTGGTCATAGGCGCGGATGCAAATGCGTGGTGAGGAGCAGATACGAACGAGAGAGGCGAATCTCTATTTTGTTACATCCTGCAAACCAATTTGCAGATAGCCAACAGGGGAAATGCCCCTACATACATTGGTCCAACATCCAGCAGTGTTTTGGATATTACACTGAGCTCCGAACGTGATATATCAAGGTATGATTAGATGGTTCATGACAGACCACCCTTCTCCGACCATGCGTATATCAGCTTCAGCATCCCCTAAAGAGGGCAGAGAAGGGAGGAAGCTTTAGAAACCCTAGGTCAACGAACTGGACTAAATTCCAGAAACAGGTAGAAACGAAACTGGGGCAACCCAAAGAGGGTGCCAATGTGGAATAACTGGAGAAGTCTAATGAATTCCTAACAAGGACGCTTATGACTGCGTATAACAAAGCTTGCCCTCTAAGAAGATTCAGAGGAAAAGCAAAGCCGCCATGGTGGAGCAATGAGCTGAGTCTTCTAAGAAGACAGGTAAAAGAAATGTTTAAGCTAGCAAAGACCGCGGAAAGCGAAGCGTGTCTGGAGGAGTACAGGGATCTACTGAGGATCTACAAGCGTGAAACTTCCAGGGCGAAGGGAATCTCATGGAAAAGTTTCTGTACGGACATAGAGTGCTCCAGCGAAACAGCACGGTTGAGAAAAGTCCTAGCAAGGGGAAATGTAGTCCAGGGACTAATAAAGAGAGAGAACGGGGAATGGTCACGTGATAGTGAGGAATCCCTTGAAGTGCTTCTCGATACACATTTCCCATCGGGAGATGGTTTAGAAGAGCCAGCAGACAGCATTCACACTTCGATCACGGAGCGGGTTGTTCCGGGCTTTCTAACCGATACCAAGATCGAGTGGGCAGTGAAGACGTTTTCTAAGTTTAAATCGCCGGGCCCAGATGGTATATTCCCGGCCATGCTACGAGTTTCAAGTAAGGCGGTCGTGGAATGGCTTAAAATAATATTCGATGGGTGCATAAGACTGAATCATGTACCGCAGTCTTGGAGAACTGCTCGTGTAGCTTTCCTACCAAAGGCGGGAAAGATCGGTCACGTGTATCCCAAAGATTATAGACCCATTAGCTTAACATCATTTCTGCTCAAAACCTTTGAGAGGCTGATAGATGTGTACATAAAGTCCAATGTGGATGAAAAGCTGCTCTCCACAAAACAACATGCGTACACCAAAGGCAAGTCGGTAGACACCGCATTGCATATGGTGGTAATAAGCGTAGAGAAAGCCGTGGAATATAAGGAATATACTCTAGGAGTCTTCTTAGACATTGCCGGGGCTTTCAATAATGTCTCTAAATGGGCGATTATGGATGGTCTGAATTACATTAAAGTACATCCAGCCTTAACCAGATGGATCGGCTGCATGTTAAATTGCAGGAAGATTACATCACAATGGGGATTGTACGAGGCCACGAAATCAGTGGACAGGGGAACGCCGCAGGGAGGAGTGCTATCACCTCTGCTGTGGACGGTGGTCATCAACCAACTGCTCCGACGATTTGATGAGGGACCCGTAAAACTTACGGCTTACGCGGATGACGTTGCAATTGACATAAGTTGAAAATGCCTTCCAACGATTAGCTCTTTGATGGATCGGGCGCTGCGGGATATTCATACCTGGGCATCAAATGTCGGGTTGAAAGTCAACGCGGATAACATGGATATGGTCTTGTTTACAAAGAGGTTCAAGGTCCCAAATTGGATCAGGCCTAAGTTAGGAGGGGTGACCTTACAGGAGAAACCTTGCACAAAGTATCTAGGAATCATCCTAGACAGTAAGCTGTCATGGAAGCTCAACGTGGAGGAGAAGGTGAAGACGGCTTCAACGGCACTTTATGCATGTAAAAGAATGCTGGCTTGTACGTGGGGCTTATCGCCCTCTCTTTCTCATTGGGTTTTTACAGCGATTGTAAGCCCTATCCTATACTATGGAGTTCTTGTTTGGTGGAAAGCTACACAAAAAGCAACCAACCTCAAAAAAATTAGAGGGCTATGCAGAATATCAATGCTTAACATTACGGGAGCCCTGAAAACAACCCCGACTGCTGCACTGTATGCCATTCTGCACATTCCACCTGTAGACCTGGTAGCAAAGAACATAGCGTTAACAACTGCAATCAGGCTCAGTGTCTCGGGGCAGCTTGAGCGCCGACCATACGGCCATAGTAGTATAGCGTCATCAATCATAAGACGAACAGACTACATGATTCCCTATCTGCGCTTCGAGGGCGATCTTAAGGCCACAATAGAGGTGGACGGTTGGCGCAAGGGTGCTCAAATGGCGGACGAGGCGATACATTTGTACACAGATGGTTCCAAAGTAGTGGTCTGCGGTATACTGTGCTGATCCGGAAATAAACAGATCCTAAAGGCTGCCGGATTACTGTAGAGTTTTCCAAGCGGAAATAGTAGCCGTAACTAAAGCAGTAGAAACCCTGGAAGAAAATAGCCCAAGCTACAATCGTGTTAACTTTTATATTGACAGTCAAGCAGCAGTTAAGGCAATAATCTCGCATACCACAGCATCTAAATGCGTGTTAGAGTGTAAGCAGTCCATGGAGAGAATCGGGACAGGGAGAAGCATACATCTATATTTGGTCCCAGGGCATATGGGAATAGATGGGAATGAAAAAGCGGATGAACTAGCTAAAAAGGGCGCATCCCTTGAAGCTTGCTCCGTAGGCGTCCCAATTAAACTGTGCGAAGAGCGAAGGCGAGAGGTGCACATGATCGACCAAACAGGAAAGGCGTGAGTTCAAGCGCGGGGCTATAAAGTGTCGAAGATTATGTGCAGGCCTTACAACTTCAGACTAACAAAGTTGCTTCTATCATTAAAAAGAGAGGACTGTAGACTAATGACGGGTATTCTGACTGGACACTGCCTTCTGGCGTCACATGCTTTTAAATTAGGATTGGTCAGTGATAGCAGATGTAGGAAGTGCGGGCTGGAGAAGGAAACGCTCGAGCACGTTCTGTGCTCTTGCCCTACGCTTGCCAGGCTAAGACTCCAGCTATTAGGAGTGATACAGCTGTCAGATCTAGAAGCAGCAAGTGGCTTAAATCCTAGGAAGCTTCTAGTATTTGCCAAGAGAAGGGAGTTATTTTATAACATAGGTCCCGATTTTTGATAGGGTTTTTCAGTTTGGTCGTTAAAACAAACTTCTGGTAACACTACGGACTTATTCAGTCTATGTGAGGTCCTCATGGACCGGCCAGTTCAACCTAACCTAACCTAACGCTACGAAAGTGTGACCATTTTAAGTATTTCTCCCTTTCTCTGCAAGGAGCTACTCACGAAATTGTTTGAACGCTCCGAGAGATTTTGAGGCAAAAATCGCGGATCTTTCCGAAATGGCCGAAACGTCGATTTCCTTAAATACTTATAAACAAAACTTTTCCAAATAGTTTTTTTTAATTTTCGCTTTAAAAGCCTCCCAGATACTCATCCGCAAGTTGATGATATTGTTCCAGATCATCAAACATACTCGTACCATTGACGTCAGCAGTATATTTCCATATTAATTAGTTGTGGACAACTGAAGTCCAGCCATTCAATTAAGAGGTTTACACCGATCACGCCACCGCCGCCGGTATAATAGAGCCCAAGCCGCCGCCGATTAAGTGACAGGGGTAAACCTCTACTAGTTATCATCTTGAGCTCTAAAGTGACTCAAGCCCAAATATTTATTGGGGATGTGGATGAATATGATCTTGAAATATTTCACAAACATACACATTTCATGTTTCATATTTCAATGCTTTTTACATTGCACATATTGTGCACTATGTTAATGCAGTCTTCATTCAGATTTAACTCATTATTTACGCTGATTAATTTTGAATTTTAATGTCCCATTCAACCTTTGAGGTCATAATAAATTTCATGTTTACAGTAAATAAATCAGTAGATGATTTGACTTTGGCGCCAATCATACATTATTCACATGGGCTCAGACGCTATTGAGGTTTTTATAATAATTTTTGTTTAAAATCTATTTTGATTTTTGTATGAATGTACGGTCTTTTCACCATGTGAATGTACTATATGTGTAAGTATGTATTGAGATTAGTAAACTTGACACTTGAATTAAACATTCTAGGCATGCAACAAGTAAATTAGCAAATTAACATTTATGTTTGAAATTAGTTGTTTATGTTTGAACATGACATTAATTATTTAGCGAAATTTATGTATGGGTGTTTTTCGTAAAAGTGTCAACAAAAAGCAATAAAGTAAACTTTTGCCTGAGATAATTTTATAGATGTCAAACGATAGCCACAAATGGCGTCCTCCATGACATAAAATATTGGTTTAATTCTTTGGCTAGTGTAGGGTACTTTTATTGTGTTAGTCTTAATGTTTTAATTTTAATACTACTAAAATTCTGTTCTACTTTGAATTGTTTTAATATTTATCAAGTTATTTAAATATTTATTTTCAATTTTTATATTTAAAAAATGTTCATTCAATAAAAAGACATTTATCATTATAAAATTATCTCAATAACTTTTATTAATTTTTGCATTGGCCCATCTCCAAAGCTAGTATAGAAAATATGAAAGGTTAGTCTAATATACTAAGGTAGGCGTAATGTGTGGTTATAGTGTATGGGGTATTAAAGAATATGTATGCGAAGTGCGTAGCATTGGTGTACTGAATGGGGAACCACAGAATATGTAAGCATAGTAGTGTGTGACATTACTATACTGTTATTGGTTATGGGAGGATGGAGCCGTGTGTAGAAGTTCACGTAAGTGGGGAAAGCTTCTGATCGCTATACACCATGGAATGTAGAAGGTGATTCTTTTGCATGTGGTTCAAGCAGCTCACTTCTTACGGTCGCTTGCGTCCAAGTAGCCTCTAGATAGCCGCTGAATATCCGAAACGCCATTCCGGAGTCGGATCACCATTAGGTGCGGCGGCAGGGCGGCGTCTACCTTGGA
This sequence comes from Eurosta solidaginis, assembly GCF_040869045.1. Lineage (NCBI taxonomy): Eukaryota > Metazoa > Arthropoda > Insecta > Diptera > Tephritidae > Eurosta > Eurosta solidaginis. The sequence continues at coordinate 59,449,694 of NC_090323.1, forward strand.
TCAAGGAACTTTCTACATAAACGTGCCAGTAATACTTTCATTCCCGTTGTGCGTCTTGTGCGCTGGGCTTGGGACCTGAGTCATAAATGGAATGTCTGTCCGTAAATGGGATTGGTGCAGATGACCGGCTGGTTGATGTCCTCGTTAAAGTAAAAACCGACATCACCACCATCAAAGATGTACGGTCCGCATGTACCGACGGAGGAGAATGATGATGAGGTGAAGAACGCAATCTACAGGCGCCGAGAACGTATATATTAGTGCTGTCCCTGCCATGATAATAAAAGTCGCGCTTGCCTACTTTAACGTATGGTGGGCAAAGAAGGTGTTTTTGGCCCTACGTTCGGAAAGTTCAGCCCCAAAGAGACCTCCTTCAATGGCCTGAGACGGATCGATTTCGCCAGTGCTCAAAATATGGTCATAGCCAGCACCATGTTTAGACATGAAGATATATATCAAGTTACATGGCTGTATCGTGATCGAAATACAAGTAACCAGATCGACCAAATTGTGATAGAAGGGCGGAATGCCTAACGTCGGCTCGGACCAAGGGCGGCAATCCCAACAAACTGCCAATGATTTCTCAACCCGACTCTCAGACCTGCTCTGCGAGAAGTTTGAGCTGCTAGCCACCAGTAGTAACGCTCGCAAATTTTACAAAAAAATCCGGCGACAGACAGACAATTTCAAACCCGGGGCAAACTTCTGTAAATACGAAAACAACGACCTGGTAACCGATGTCCATGCTTGGATTATAGAGGGAACACTTCTCTGTGCTCCTAAATAAAGAGAGCGATTATGACGAAGAAAAGCAGTAACCAGATTAAAAAACAAAATGATTGATAGCCTTCATATAAGGACCTATCAATAATTGACACACAACTCTTCCTCGATTTTAAAGCCACCTTAGACAGTACGAAAAGAAGCTGCCTATATGCCAAGGATTTAGTCGGCTGTCCGATGTGCAGGTTTATCTCCTTAATTTGATGGTCGCCACGGTCTTATTGTCTCTTATCCGCACCGTTGGAAAGTGGCCGGATTTCCGACGCGCTTCCAGCGGAAGTGAACGGAGCCCACGCGGAAAGCACAGTCCCCTTGTCTGACATCAGTCGGAATTGGGAGGACTGCGAAAGGATTATCTATGTATGCTTTATATACTTTCCACTTTCTTTTTCAAAGAATAGGAAGTGCGTTTCTCAGATGCCATTGCTATAGCGAATGAAGTATGAGTAGTTGGTCGGATGACAATGTTACTGTCGGCTGTCAGTTGACGCAGTTTTTATGTCCTGCACTTACGAGCTCTATAGAGCTATGAACATTTCCTACCATTCGTGCGAGGGCATCCTCGTTTAATGTGCTGAATGTCCCTATTTGATCCACCAACATCTCCCCTCTACAGTCGGCTTGTAAATCAAAAGCCATTAATCGTGGTGGGCCAGAATAATGTGGGTTTCATCAGTGATAAAGCCACTGATATCAGGGCAATATCAACGGGGGCAGCAGGTAATAAGAGGGATGCAGATGTTGACAATTTCTTACTTCGCATCGTCTGAGTGGACAGATATTCCTTGGACACTGTAATAGATAATACTGCACAGAGTGGTGAGTGATACATGCGAGCCCGCCTCATTCCCTCTTGCACGATCTTCACTACGTACGTTGTAGCCAGAGCAGGCCTGCAAAGCAGTGTGCTTAGTCTCTTGGATCGCAGCTATGCGGATGTTGTGGCGCTTCATAAATTCGACTTTCTCCACTATCTTCCCACTTCAACCATTGCAGTTCAACTGCAGTCTTCTGAAGTGCAACGGGGAAGACGTAGTCACTCTGGGGTAAGGTACGAATGGTTGCTCTAGGTAGTGTAAGGCTAGGTCGCATGCACTTGTGAAGCCCTGGAACGGGATATTCTTGGGAGGGTGCCGCAGTACCTGCACCGTACTACAAAAGCACTCGTCGGGGATTACCGTCGCTGAGCCCAGAACATTTAGCAAAATGGCATCGTCCAAGACAGGAACTGCACCGGGAAGATGTCGTAAACGTATGAGAGAGATAGTTATTTATTATATTACAAAAAGAATTACAAAAGTAGAAATTGTAAAACTATACTTTAAAATAATAAATAGTGGATCTTAGACAATAACATTAATTGTTGTGTGTCTACATAGCACATATAGTTAAAAACAATAGTTTAAGCAAATTCTGTTACAATAAGTTCCCTATATTTAACGCAACTACTTATATAAAAGCGTATCGAGTGATAGTTACCACCACTAAGAATAGTTAAAACCTTTTGCAGGTCCAAAACTTTCTCACCAAACATTGATCACGGATATCTTTGTAAATAGGACATATCCCAAAATGCAAGGTGTCTTCAGCAGTACATAAGTTGCAAACCGAGCAGTTTACAGAAGTTACATTTTTAAAAGCTCTTGCATTGAGGTTTAGCAAGCCACCCCTAGCGCGAAAGATCAGACTTATGGCGTAGGCTGAGAACTCATCGGAGAAATAAGTAGCGTCCACAGGAATCAAGTACGGGTAAAGATCGTGTGACCTAGATTGCAGCATACTCTCGTTGTAGCTAGCAAACTCTTTTTGCAGCAATTTCTCTAGTACTACAGGAATACGCAGTTTTAGCGCTGCTGGCGAGAAATCACGCTGAGGGTCCATATCAACACTTACATAAACATTATCCCAGTTTTTCACCCAGCACGTGCCTTGACGCACTGTCTCCTCAACTACAATGCGGGACAGTCTATTTGGTGATAAACTGAAACAGCGCGCGATATAATGCATGTGCGTGCTTAAAGTATGGTAGTACAGCGAACATAAACCTGATTCGAGGTGCAACATATAGTTTGGAGTGTTAGATGGCAGAAATATTAGCTTTTTTATAAAGAACCGCAGGAATTTCTCTACGGACTCAAACTTATCAATACCCCATAGTTGCGCACCATAAAACATGATAGACCTGGACGCCGCTTCGAAAATTTTCATCTTTTGCGAGATGGGAATTCTGGGATTATTTATATATTTGAGCCATGTAGCAACTATAGCAGTTTTAGCTTCTGGCAGTTTCGCATCTAAGTGCTTGTTGAAAGAAAGTTTATAATTTAAAACGCCTAAGTATTTGTACTCATTTACAATCTCAATAGTGTCATTACCATATTTCCAGGAACACCCCGCGGACATCCTGCTAGCTTCCCTAAAAACTAATATTTTGGATTTAGAAAGATTAACTGTCAACCCCCACTGCTTACTGTAAAGGTAAAGCGCATCTATCATTTTCTGTAAATCTGTCGAAGAGTCTGCCAGAAGCACAATATCGTCAGCGTACAAGAGAACTTTAACTACAACGTCAGCAACTTTTACACCACAGGAGAGAATGCCACTTAAGTCATTAATATATAAAGAGAACAGAGCTGGACTTAGCATGCACCCTTGCCGTACACCCTGTTTAACAGAAAATGGTTCCGAAAGCGCTCATCCATTCAAACCTGACTAGTTGTATCTTCATAAATTAAGCGAAGTACCTCAATAACGTGACTAGATAGACCGAGCTGGGCAAGCTTGTAGAAAAGCAAATTCCTTGGAACTGTGTCAAAAGCACATGAAAAATCGACAAAGAAAGCGAGTTTTCTTTTTCGCACAAAAGTTCAAGTGTACAATACTGGTCAGGTTGAACTTATTGACAATTGTTGAATAGTTTTTGCGGAAGCCCGCCTGAAACTCGGTAATAACATTATTGCATTCGAGCCAAGCGTTAATGCGACTCAGAAGCAAAGCAGCGAAAATCTTATATATGGTTTGAAGAGGGCGATAACAATTGCGCTGCGGAAACATTGCGGAATCTGTTTCTTAAGAAATATTGCATTGAACAAAGCCAGTAGTTCTGTTAAGAGACACTGCGGGGCGTACTTGTAAAATTCATAAGAAATTCGATCTTGACCCGGAGCTTCGTTGTCTTTTAGACTTTTCAATACAAGCTGTAACTCGCGGAGCTCAAAAGGAGAATCGAGAAAAGGTTCTATCACTGAAGGTAACGTACAATGCATGCAAGGTGCTTCTACTGTACTAGATAACAATAACTTGAAGTGGTTGTAGAAATCTGACAACGACAGACTACACGACACCCTATGGGATTGACTTTTCAAAGAGTTAGCAATCCGCCATCCGTCCCTTGTGCTTCTCACAGTACTTAAGAGGTCAATATTCTTTCCTTCATATTCCAGTTTTTTCTCAGAGCAAAGATTGTAGTAACTTGAACGTAATGCGACATACGATATACGAGCTGCTTCCAAGCCACTCCTCCTCCACTCGTCTAGGTATACTAACATTTTTCTACGGGCTTTAAAGCACTGGTTGTCAAACCAACTATTTTCTGGGCCGTATTTTCCAGGACTGTCCGGGGCAGCAGATTTTATTTTATTTTGTAAGGAAGACACCATAACATCAATGCTTACATTTGGAATGTCAAAACTGCTGCTGGGCATTGAGCTAATAAGATTGGCATACCTTTGCATGTGCTTCGGCTTCCACACTAACTTGGGGGGGCAGGTCCTTGAGGTGTCCTTAGCGTTTTTATCTGAAACCTCCAAATTTACGCAAAGCGGCATATGATCAGAATATTCTTTTTTGCTAATTGAAAGGCTCTTAACGGCTGGTAGAAGCTCAAACGAAGATATAACGTAGTCTATAACAGAACACCCTATAGCACTGCAAAACGTAAATTCGCCACTCATATCACCGGGTGACCTACTGTTTAGTATAACTCCGCCCACATCCTCGACAAAATTTAGTAGCTTTTTGCCTTTAGCATCTAGCACTACATCCTTAGATTTTCTGCTTACCTGTGCACCCGAATGACCAGACAGTAAGTTTTTGTCAAACAATAGATGTTCACCTACGCGCGCGTTTAAATCACCCAAAACACAAAAAGAGACCGGTTGCTGCGAAGCGAAAAAGTTCTCTTAGAGCTTAAAATCATCAACCCATTTGTTGCAGTTCAGATACTGAGGGATTAACCACGTACACACATGTAGGTTTACCGACAGTACAACACACTCAGAAAGACTAAGAAATTTTAAATTGTAAACAGCTTCCAAACTCCTCTTAAAACCAAAAAGACATCCTCCGCTAGTGCGACCAGCAACATGAGTCTTAACCGCATGTACCCAGTGTAGTACATAATCTTTAAAATGGTGAGAAAATTTTGACCTGGCCTCGTGAACAACATGAGTCTCAAATAAGAAAAATGCATTGAGATCCTTCTCTAAAAATATAGACGACCCCGACAGTTTTTTAGCGCTTTTGAGCACATAGGTAGCCATCTCTGCAGAAGAAAACTCAGCAATCACGCCCATTTTTTGATTTTGAATGTACAGGCGACGCGCATCTGGGACCTGTACGTGTTGCAGACCCAGCCTCTCAATGCATAGCTTTTCTACCGCTTTTTTGGGGAGTCTTCCTTTGGAATACCTCTTACTACAACGTTGTTCCTTTTTCTGTCATCAATAAGTCGGTTTAATTCCACCCTATCCAATTCCCGATCGTGCTTAATTTGCGTTAGCTCAGCTTTCAGTGCCTCATTTTCAGCTTTGAGGTGTTCGATTTGAGCCCCCACTGTCTGCTTTAGCTCGTCAATGTCGCTTTTCGTTGCTAGCCCTTCAAGCTTTCTACTTACATTGCTTTCTATATTTTTAATAGCAGACATTATGTCATGCAACGACAAGTTAGGGGAAGTGTCGCCCACCTTGCGCTTTTCAGCTTGCGACGTAGGTGTGCGTTGCATTTTTATTTGCTTGTGGTGTTATTTGGTAGCCCTGGCTATATGAGGGTCGATAACGAAGTGCAGGGGAACAACTGATATTGTCTATTGCTTTATTTAGGCTTATTTTGAACGCGCCTTACAATTCGTTGATTTTGTGTAATAACTATTTTTGCTTCTTTTAGTGTTTTTTTCCACGCGCCAGAAATTTACGATATTTGTAATTACATATAGATAATAAATCAAGTTTAAAACAAATTACAAAACTCCCAAAGAGAGCAAACGTAGCACAGGCTAAGAGTTTGTTTCTTTAACATACGATGCTACCGAAATGGTACTGAAGGGTTGAAGCAGCCATGTGACCTGCTCTGAATATTACAATGTGTGGGAGCGACGCAACAAATAAAATGGGTATCCACTGAAATGGCAGGTTTTGGTCGGGAAAAAGCCCGGGTAGCTCTGGTACATAGAACCAGCTGCCATGATAAGCGGTACCACGCTTTCCAAATAATCAGTTTTTGCGATACTTAACTTCTTTGTAATTGGAACCAAGATAAAACAATGTAAATGCGTCGGAAGCACTGTGACCAGAGCACTCTTTTTAAAGTATCTGCACATTCCAGCATGAAGCAACCTACAGGGTTGATTTAAACACGTGCAATACCTGTACTTATCTCACAACTATTTTAATAAAAAAGAAGCAAAATAAAGACAAGCAAAATTCCTAAAGTAGGCTGCAATCCGATACTTCTCATTTAAACACCTTTTCGCTACTCAAGCCAGCTGACGTTGCTGCAGTTATACTTTTACAAACGTCTGACTAAAACTATTTTTAGCACCTCACTGCAGCTACCTGGCACAATTGAATTGGAAGCAAATCACAGAGTATTCAAGATAAGTATTTATCAACCACAAATTGGTAGTGCAAATTAATTCAGACGCAATGAAACAATTTAATGGACGTGCTTATGGATACGTCTGAGCTTTGCACGATGTTTATTATCATGGCAGCGGTTCGAACGAATGCGGTGAAATGTTGGTGCGAAGAACCGAATACGGGCAGTAGTTAAAGAGGTTAAGACCCTAGCAAAGTTGGCATAGTCATAACGCCTTAGACATAAACTTAATTTTACCTAACCATATCTATTGGCATCGGTTTTTGGTGTCTTAACCTAAAAACGGTGATGATTTCATTAAAAAAGAAGAAACTGCAAAAAATAACTAACAAATTGCAAGAATAACGGACGTAGTCAAAACGTATTCAAACGTAACATAACTTCTATAAAAATTATTAGTATTTATAGGTTACTAGCGGCCCGGTACGTGCTTCGCTACGTATAATGTGAAATATTAAATCAAACTCATTTATTACAAAAAAAAAGATTTTTTATTATTTGCTAGCTATTTTAAAACTTAATCCAAAACATTTGGATAAACAATATTTTTTGTTTTTCCATTTTGAGCACGAATAAACAAACGGCTGGGGTACCGACTCTGGAACAGGCAACATAAAGTTGGCCATGTGAAAAACATGATTCCTCAAAATTCACACCACAAACGTTAAGTGTTTGCCCTTGGGCTTTGTTGATGGACATCGCAAATGATAAACGCACAGGATATTGTAACCGCTTGAATTCAAATGGCATATCAGTTGTAATCATAGGGATACGCGGTATTAAAGAAACTTCTCCTTTTGATTTACCAGTTAAGATCGTAGCTTCAATCAAATTTGGCAATAAATTTTTCACTGCCAATCTGGTGCCATTCCACAGTTTTGGTGGATTAATATTTCGCAATAATATATTCAAAGAACCCACTTTCAGATTCAAACAATGCGGTGGCATACCAGCCGGTTCTAATGAATTTAAAAATTCAATTGGATAATTCATTGCCTCATCTTGATTCCTAGCACTGTTAATTGATTTATATGTCGTGACTACACCTGGGAGTTTTGATTGAATTTGAAAATTAATGGCATTGATATGAATGTTCTTCGGTGCTAAAATAGCGCGTTCTCTCAACCAATCATGATTTCTGTAATTCTGAAGAATATTTGGAAAAACTCATTCAATCTATTCATCTATCGATTTCGTAATTGTACAAAAATTGTTCGGTACAGTGATCAATCCGCTGGTTCTGTCGATTTATATTTTGCCATCACCAATTTCTAACAATTGTTTTGAAAACTCATGGGCAGCTGGATCGTTTTGTAGGTGAATACGCATATTAATGTTCGGTGTCAATTTTTGTACATGTCTCCAAAGAACTGATGACTTCAAACAGGCATTTATTTCATCAGCAGGAGCTGATCGAGGAATGACAGGCAATGTTTGTCGAAAATCCTCTGAGTAATATCAAAGCACCACCAAAAAACTGTTGAAATGGTATCTTTATACTATATAATCAGTTACAATGAGATTTGAAAAATACAGCAAACTATTATGTACATATGTAAAAGTTACAATAACAGGAAAACTTGAATAGTGTCGTCGAAGTAAACGTAATTTAACATAACATTTACATAACATTTATTTAATTAATTTCATTGTACAACTAAGACTAGTCAGTATTTTATATGTACATCAGCAATGGGATACATTCTATTATTTAGTATTTATATTAAAAAAAAAAAACATTACTTAAAAGATAAAATAAAATATTTGATTCAAGCTTAATACTAATGCAATGGCACTTAACAATTTAAAAGGAAGTAAGTGATATAGATAGTAAGTGAAATTTAGAAAATAGAGGGAGACAGAAAATAGAGATTAAGATACTAGCAGCTTATTTATAGTTACGAGGCCAGCGTCATATCGAGGTCATTAAAATATTTGTATATTCGCTTTCTGAAGTTGCTTCTATTTAGTTCTGATTTTAAATTTTCTGGAATCCTGTTCCACATTTTAATTGCACTAATGAAAAACAGCCGGCTAGATATTAGTGTACTATATTTCGGGATTATTAAGCTGTTTAGTCTCTGAGATCTGGTTAATTGAATCTTGTCATACAGATATTCAGGGGTTTTCCATTCTAGCAACTTAACATGAAAATACAGTTCCTGGCGGCCAAATATTGCATAATACTACAACCCAAAATTTTGTCGTGCCATGGTGATATGTGAGCATAACGACTTATGCCATAAACATACCGTGTAACATTGTTGAAGGCTACATTTACCTTATTTGCTGAGAGCGAGTCAAGTTTACTATATACTAATTCCGCGTACGTAAAATGGGGCACAATCAATTGTATCGCGAGTTTTTTACGTGTCTCTCGTGGCGTAAACGCTGCAGACATTCTCAACCTACGCAGAATAAAATAAACATTGCTTACCAATTTGTTAACATGATCACCACAGCTAAGTTTATTATTTATTATAAACCCAAGGTTCTTTATTTTGTGAGTGATCTCAAGGGTGGATGTACCGATTACTAAAGGCGGTATATCATCAGGGTCTATTTCGGTTTTACATATGGGTACAACATATGATTTACTTGCATTTAGACACAAAACATTACCACGTAAATCTTGCATTGTTCGATTAAATGCTTACAGTAATTTTTTATTCGCCATTGTACACTCATCCCATAAAATAATTGACGTTAATCGCAGAACTTTTGCCATAGCATAATTTCTTGAAATATTGCAAGTTGGAGTTTCAATCACCTGTACATTCAATGGCAATTTTAATGCAGAGTGTGCTGTCCGACCACCTTCTAATAATGTAGCAATTCCCGAAGATGCATGTGCCAATGCAATTTTCTGTTCTGATCGAATAGTCGCTAAAATCAGTGACATAACGAACGTTTTGCCTGTACCAGCAGGTGCATCCAAGAAATATAATCCACCTGCATTATTGGAAATGGCTTGCATGATTGTGTCATATACATGTTTTGCTGAATATTCATTTTGATTATATTCGATTGTACAAATAAACGCAAATCATTAGAATTGCATTCCTGCTCACGTTGCAATTCACGATCAAACAGATCATGCATCTCACGATTTGGTGCGATCACACCCAATTGTACTAATGTTTTATTTGCAATCGTTAGACACATATCTTCAATTATTATCAAAGCTTCGTTGTACATTTCCAAAGTTATCAACAAATCAGAATTTCTTGCATGATGACGCATACGAATTAAAATATCTTCTGCAATATAATGTTTATATTTGTTCCATATTTCAAGTGGATTTGATGGCATACATGTTGATAATATAATGGCAAATAACATTCGTATTTGTTGAGGATAAGCCGAAATAGATGCATCATGAAGTGTTGAATCCCAATGTGCATCATCCTCCAACAAATGCAAAAGTTGGCATGCTTCACGGTATGTTTGACACAAATGACCGTTGACTGTTCTCAATTCTTGAAATGATTTTAGGCCATTCATTGCACCCCAGCGGGTTAGGGGGTCAAAATATTCCCGCGGGAGGTATGCCTGTCGTAAGAGGCGACTAAAATACCAGATTTAAGGGGCTGTGTAGCGCAACCCTTCAGGTTGCCAGCGCAATATATAGCTTCTCCAAACCCAATTGTCAACCTCACCTATCCGCGGCGAATCCTGTTTCAATAACAGACGAGGCTCTGGCGACCCCAAGCTCCTCATGGAACTTGGTGGTGTGGAGGGAGTGAATGGCCTAAAGGTTTAATGTCGCCACATTAATCGTTCCAGAGACGGTCGGGCTAGCACCTTAATGGTGCTGTGGTACCGGAGCGTACCGGATCTGTATCCGGCAAAGGACCATTACATCGATAACACTCCCCAAAGCCTTCGGGGAGCAACCTTATCGCTACAACAACAACAACAACTCAAAAGGTGTTTCGAATTTTCAGAAGTCCCAAAAATTAATGAAGACAATGGTTCGGGTGGAATTTCTAATGCTGACAATCTCACTTTGCCATTAGCACAACACATGCCGGGCGTTTCACCTGGAAATTTAGCCGCATTTTGGGATATATTGTGTCAATTATTCCAATATATCCGTACATACTGTAATCAATCTGACTGTTGTAATTAAAAGCAGCACGCATAATTTCAGGTACAACAGATCTATTTCGTGCATTACGGTCACGCTGCGATGCATTAGCTTGTGCTCGTTCATCTGGAGTCTGTGATCGCCTTTGTAATTCCGCAGCATTTGCATGACGGGTTCGGCGACCTATATTTCCTCGTGTCGGTCGTGACATTTTTCTTTCAATTAAAAAAGAATAAATTTAATTTAAAAAAATGTCTACATTAATAGTGGTACACCATATGTTTTTTCAAATAAGGAAACACACATGCATTCGTGTAATTCACTTCAACAGTTCAAAACTTCCCGTTTTTTTCTCGGAAATTCGCTTTGCGCTATATTTCTTCTTTTCACAAATTCAAACAAACTTCAATAATTATTAAACAAAAACACTATTTGCATTTTTATGTAATAATTTGCACCGCGGTAATTTCGCACACTACTGAACGTATTGGGCTGCTTCGTTTATTCTCCTAACGAATGGTGTTGAGGCCAAAGAAAACGCTACAGCGATGTTTACACTCCAATGTCATTTATTCTCCTAATTTGAATTTTCTTAATGCTAAGAGCCAAAGCTCTTTATACCTATCTATACAAAATATTCATGTATTCCTCTATGCAAAAAAAAAATGCACCGTAATATTGTTCGATGTCTTTTCAAAGCCTACTTTGTTTGTCGATCTGCCTGCTGCATACATACATGTTGATATAAATATAATGCAAGCAAGTTTGTAGGTGGGAATAATAAGTAAGCTAGTTAAGACGAAAGTACATAAATTTTGAGAGCGAAAGAGCGTAGATAAGTAGGTAACAAATCGTTTAGTAAATGATTAAACTATTATTGATGTATGTATATTAATATGAAAATATATAATCCGCTGGCTAAGTGGGATGAATCTGACCAAACAAATGGGTTTTTGGTCTGTTTTTCAAAATAATTTCACCATACATAGAGCGCTTTTCAGCGCCTTCAGGTAAAAAGATCATATTGTTATGTGATTGAATATACCATATTAACTGGTTGTAGTACATAAAACGCAACCTCTTAACCTGAAGGCAAGTTCCGAATTGGTCTATATCTCGAGTCCTTAGTTACCCAGCGAAAAGAAAAGCCCTCTTTTCATTAGCATTTATCAACAGCTCCCATTTGCTACCCATATTGTACAAACACATCCTAAAGTTATCCGGGTCCACGTTTTGGTCTATATCTCGAGGCCCTAGTCACGGAGGGGCATGAAAAATACTCTATACTATAGCTTTCATCAACAGTTTTCATTTGATACCCATGTTGTACAAACACATCCTAGGGTTACCCGGGTCCACGTTTTGGCCTATATCTCGAGACCCTGATATCCGATTCTTAAAATTTCAAAATACAAAACATTTACTGAATAGTCAGAACAAAGCCAAAAAATTTGGTTTGGATAGGTGAGCCCGTTCTTGAGTTATAAAATCAAAACGAAAAATGGCATTCATTTTTATACTCAGTTGAGCAGAGCTCACAGAGTATATTAACTTTGATTGGATAACGGTTGGTTGTACAGGTATAAAGGAATCGAGATAGATATAGACTTCCATATATCAAAATCATCAGTATCGAAAAAAAATTTGATTGAGCCATGTCCGTCCGTCCTTCCGTCCGTCCGTTAACACGATAACTTGAGTAAATTTTGAGATATCTTGACGAAATTTGGTATGTAAGTTCCTGGGCACTCATCTCAAATCGCTATTTAAAATGAACGATATCGGACTATAACCACGCCCACTTTTTCGATATCGAAAATTTCGAAAAATCGAAAAAGTGCTATAATTCATTACCAAAGACGGATAAAGCGATGAAACTTGGTAGGTGGGTTGAACTTATGACGCAGAATTGAAAATAAGTAAAATTTTGGACAATGGGCGTGGCACCGCCCACTTTTAAAAGAAGGTAATTTAGAAGTTTTGCAAGCTGTAATTTGGCAGTCGTTGAAGATATCATGGTGAAATTTGGCAGGAACGTTACTTGTATTACTATATGTATGCTTAATAAAAATTAGCAAAAGCGGAGAACGACCACGCCCACTTAAAAAAAAAAATTTTTAAAGTGAAATTTTTACAAAAAATTTAATATCTTTACAGTATATAAGTAAATTATGTCAACATTCAAATCCAGTAATGATATGGTGCAACAAAATACAAAAATAAAAGAAAATTTCAAAATGAGCATAGCTCCGCCCTTTTTCATTTGATTTGTCTAGGATACATTTAATGCCATAAGTCGAACAAATATTTACCAATCCTTTGTGAAATTTGGTAGGCGCTTGAATTCTAGGACGATAACTGTTTTCTGTGAAAAAGGGCGAAATCGGTTGAAGCCACGCCCAGTTTTTATACACAGTAGATCGTCTGTCCTTCCGCTCGGCCGTTAAAACGATAACTTCAGCAAAAATCGATATATCTTTACTAAACTCAGTTCACATAATTATCTGAACACACTTTGTATTTGTATAAAAAATTACCGAAATCCGACTATGACCACGCCCACTTTTTCGATTTCGAAAATTACAAAAAATGAAAAAAATGCTATAATTCTATACCAAATACGAAAAAAGGGATGAAACATGGTAATTGCATCGGTTTATTGACGCAAAATATAACTTTAGAAAAAAACTTTGTAAAATGGGTGTAACACCTACCATATTAAGTAGAAGAAAATGAAAAAGTTCTGCAGGGAGAAATCGAAAGCCCTTGGAATCATGGCAGGAATACTGTTCGTGGTAATACATATATAAATAAATTAGCGGTACCCGACAGATGATGTTCTGGGTCACCCTGGTCCACATTTTGGTCGAAATCTCGAAAACGCCTTCACATATACAACTACCCCAACTTCCTTTTAAAATTCTTATTAATACCTTTAACTTGACACCCATATTGTACAAACACATTACAGAGTCACCCCTGGTCCACCTTTATGGTGATATATCGAAAAGGCGTCCACCTATAGAACTAAGGCCCACTCCCTTTTAGAATACTCATTATCACCCTTCGTTTGATATTCATAATGTACAAACGCATTCTAGAGTCAACCCTGGTCCACCTTTATAACGATATCCCGAAAAGGCGTCCACCTATAGAACTAAGGCTCATTAACACCTTTCATTTGATACCCATATCGTAAACAAATTCTAAAGTCACCCCTGGTCCACCTTTATGGCGATATCTCGAAAAGGCGTCCACCTATGGAACTAAGGCCCACTCCCTTTTAAAATACTTATTAACACCTTTCATTTGATACCCATATCGTAAACAAATTCTAAAGTCACCCCTGGTCCACCTTTATGGCGATATCTCGAAAAGGCGTCCACCTATAGAACTGAGGCCCACTCCCTTTTAAAATACTCATTAACACCTTTATTTTGATACCCATATCGTACAAACAAATTCTAGAGTCACCCCTGGTCCACCTTTATATCGATATTTCGAAAATCCGTCCACCCATAGAACTAAGGCCCACTCCCTTTTAAAATACTCATTAACACCTTTCGTTTGATACCCATATTGCATAAACGCCTTCTAGAATCATCCCTGGTCCACCTTTATGGCGATATCTCGAAAAGGCGTCCACCTATAAAACTAAGGCCCACTCCCTTTTAAAATACTCATTAACACCTTTCATTTGATACCCATATCATACAAACAAATTCTAGAGTCACCCCTGGTCCACCTTTATGGCGATATCTCGAAAAGGCGTCCACCCATAGAACTAAGGCCCATTCCCTTTTAAAATATTCATTAACACCTTTCATTTGATACCCATGTCGTACAAACAAATTCTAGAGTCACCCCTGGTCCACCTTTATGGCGATATCTCGAAAAGGCGTCCACCTATATAACTAAGGCCCACGCCCTTTTAAAATCTTCATTAACACCTTTCATTTGATACCCATATCGTACAAACAACACATTCCAGGGTTACCCTAGGTTCATTTTCCTACATGGTGATTTTCCCTTATTTTGTCTCCATAGCTCTCAACTGAGTATGTAATGTTCGGTTACACCCGAACTTAGCCTTCCTTACTTGTTATATATATAGAACATGTGTATGGCGAAAAACTAAAAAACAATTGTTTGGCTATGGCATGGTTCTGGCTAAGACGTTATGGTATGGCGCCATTGACCAATTGACATCCATAAGATTTGCTGGACCAGCTGTTGTATATGAATATGGATATGGCGAGTTTGCCAGGGCCTTAACGTGAAAATGCAAAAACAATGTGATCCATATGGATCCCTGGATCACTTTGTTGTTGCAATTGTATGTTAAATTTCTATCGGGATCTGGATCACTGTTAATTGGAACGCGAGGTGAGTGTGCTTGAGGTCTGCAAGCATTATAAATAAGGCTTTCAACCACTAGCTTACACATTTCCTATACAAATTTAATACTTTCACACCGAAAATTGTTCTGATATCTCTCCAGCTGATTGTAAATGGCCGAGTACCGTACTCATTGAGTAAACGGACTCCATATAACTGGTTCATTAAATACTCCAAATCACGCATCACTAATACATCGTCCAAAACAATATAACGCAATGGAATACTTTGTGTCCGAGCGAGTAAAAAAATCTGATAAAAAGGCACAAGAAACAAATCGCAAATTAATTCTTATGAAGTAAATTTACAAGTGTGCATTTTTCTTTATTACTTTTGTAGTGCTGACCATATAATTTCTTATATTTTATGAATTTTAATTTAAACCCATTAAGGTTCGTAATCGTGAAAACTTAAGTGCTAGATGTGATTTCAATCACTTAAGATCACTCTTCTGGTACTTGACACTCAATAATCGCTGGTGAAGAAAATGTAGATACGAAAAAACACTCTAGAGATTACTTGAAAAGGCACATAGGTAAAATATTTTGAATGATTGGCAGATATTTACATCTTTACAGGGTGGTTGAGCGAAATGACTAAATAATATACATACAATATTTCATTTAAATGTGGTTGAATGAGTGTACAAATGGTTTTAAGTTTATTTAATTTACATAGAACACATGTCAAAAAAGAATAGACTTTGGTGTAAGTTCTAACTTAAGACCACGTTTACACATGCCCTAATCTACAAAAAATCGTAAATCTATGAAAAAAATCTGCATCTCTAAAAGTTGATCATAATTACCGATTATCTAAGGAATAAATTTATGTGGAAAATCTAGTTATATAATTAACGAAAAATCAACCAAAATACGGGTCAATTCAACCGAAATTTCTGTAAATTTTTATCCATCGCAACAAGATGTTGAATCAACTGCGCACAAATCGTTGTACCGGAGCGACTCGGGATTTTTCCCGACCAAGGACAGCCATTTCACTGTAACCCCATTTAATTTGTTGCGTCCCTCCCACAAATTGTCCTCCTCCCAGCAGCTCCTTTCAGCGGGACTGCTCCATGTTCTCTTGCTCCGGGAAGATATCGAACCCAATTCAACCCAAACTTCTATAAATCTTTTGTGGCTCCTTGCTGTTCACGCCATAGGGCGTCCCGTAGTCTACGCCTTAGCAAAGAAGAAACGACGTTCTGCACAATAATCGGAGACGCCCCCACACGTATGGTAGGAAGCTGTCACCGGATATATCAATCGTGAGCGCAGAACTCGTAAACTGCGTCAACTGGCAGCAGATGGTAACATCCGACCACCTGCCTATACTTATTTCGCTCGAGCGTACCGCCGACTTCATCGTCACAGAAAAACGAACTTTCATAAACTTTAAAAAAGGAAAGTGGGACGAATACAAATCCTTTACAGCAACCGCTTTGCTGCCCTCCCTATCCCGACTGATGCCCGCCAAGGGGAGCGTGCTTTCCGCAAGTTCATTGAATCCGCCTCGGCTCATTTCATTCCCGCCGCTAGAATTCCCGAAATTCGGCCCCACTTTCCGGCGGAGGGCGCAAATTTAGCAAGAGAACGTGACCTTATAAGACAGCTCGATCCCGGCGATCCCCAAATAAGGGATGTAAACCAACGCATCAGATTACTTGTGGATGAAAACAAGCGGGCGAAATGGGAGGAGCACCTAAGTGGTTGTAACCTCTCTGCCGGTGTAGGTAAACTTTGGTCCACCGTAATGTCCCTATTGAATCCGTCTAGGTACAATGACAAAGTTTCCATCGCCTTTGGCGATAAAGTGCTGTCGGGTGCGAAAAAATGCGCGATCGCTTTCTGCCGAAAATATATAATGCATTCTACGGTCGACAAAGATAGACGGAGGCCAACAGACACGCACATAAACATAAATTCAGCGCGTCACCAATTACCATCACCGTCAAAGAGGTTGAGGATGCCATCGGTCATGCTAAACCATCCAAAGCAGTGGGCCAGACCATTTTGAACATCTACGCCGATGGCACTACGCTACCGACTGTCCTACACCCCAAAATCTTGGGTGTGACGATTGATCAGGATCTATATTTTCTGGTGAGCATGCAGCCGCAATTGTACCGAAAATCCAGAGCCGTAATAAAATCCTCAAATCCCTTGCTGGCAGCACTTGGGGAAAAGACAAAGAAACGCTCATTACCACATACAAAGCAATTGGCCAGCCGTTTGCGTGCTACGCGTCCCCTATATGGTCGCCAAGCCTAAAAAATACTCACTGGAAGAAGCTACAGGCCTGCCAAAATACTGCACTCAGAACCGCCATGGGCTGTCTTCTTATGTCCTCAGTACGCCATCTACATAATGAGGCGAGAATACTCCCCATCAGGGAAGGAAATGAGATGCTAACCAAACAGTTCCTGTTGAATACCCAGAAACCTGGGCATCCCAACAGACATCTGATTGATGAGCCGACACCGCCTAAGGAGTCATCTCCGTAAGCATTATGAGGAAATACGGCACCTGAGAACTCAGCTGTATGAAACAAAAAAAAAAACACAAGCATGCTCAGTGAACTCCACAAACAGGCGTCGGACCTCTATGCCAGGAATTGCCCGGTGAATCCAGTACTCAAAGAACAGTACCCAAAACTTGCGGCGGACGAACGCATACTCTCCAGGGAAACGCAAGTCACTCTAGCTCAACTTCGTTCTGGATGCTGTAACAGGCTAAACTCTTATCTATCCAGAATTAATCCCGATATACAAAATGTATGCCCCGCTTGCAATGTGTTCCCACATGACACCAACCATCTCTTTAATTGTAATGTGGAACCAACGCCTCTAACACCCCTTTCATTATGGTCCATCCCTGCTGAAACAGTAAGTTTCCTTGGACTCCCGTTAGAGGATATTGATGACAGTTTGTGATCGGTCGCACCTATTAGGTGGGGCGAAGCACTGCTACAACAACAACCAGTATACCTACCACTGGCATATTCTAAACCCCTTACCTGCAGGGAAATTTCTCTGCCTTGTAGATGTCGTTCAGTGTCAGCATAAAACACAAAGGTCAATTTCTGTCAATTTGTAGGAAGAATTAACACGGAACACAACGCAAATTTGAAGCGAAGCCCGGCCTATATGTCCTTGGAGGTATATCGCGTCATGTATTTAATATCTTTTGCATATTTGGGTGCGGGACAGTTTACTCGTGCTAAAGCTTCAATAATTGACTTAATTGATCAGGCAATATAGAACTCTATAAACTGCTATAAACCGACAAACCCAGGGAGAAAGGAATTTCACAGCATTGAAAAAATCCATGCCTGTTTTTATTTTGTCCCTCTTTTTTACCTGTGTACCAATAAATCAAAAATTAATTAATGCAGGTATTTTGTGATAAATTTACATACATATGTATATGTAGTATATGAGATTTTTTACTTTCCAAATTCTCTTATGAACGTAAAGCATTCAAAAATCCCTAGTTAATTAATTACTGTCGAGTAATCCGTCGCAAAATGCTTTAAATCCGCAACACATGTCAAATTTTAAGGGCGATAAAAAAATCTGGCGCCCATGACCTGTTATAAATTAATCGAACATTGCGAAATGTCACATTTAACCTCTAATTGTATACTAAAATCGCTCAATAATTAACAAATTAACTAACGGCAACGGGCAACGGGCAGTGGTCAGTGAGAAATGTTAAAAAGTGGTTTATTTTGGGGAATACCTAGCAGATATTTTATTGCGATTAATTTATTGTAATTTTATAGCTATTAACGTGTTTTTGAAAAATTGTTTGTTCATATTTTTAGTAATTTTTTATTGGTTCTTATTTCAATGCTCAATTATTTATTGTTTTGTTAATTTTTTTATCCATCCATCTTTCCTAACGATTAAATGAACATAGAACTTAAATTCTCATCATGAGCTGAGGCTGATCGACTTCGCCGGTGCTAGTAACATGGTCATAGCCAGCATAAAGATATACATAAAGCTACATGGCTGTCGCCTGATTGAAATACATGTTATCGGATCGACCACGTTACGATAGATGGACGCACGCCTCCGCTGTTTTAGATGTACGCACGATTTGAGGTCCTGACATTGACTTGGATCACTATCTTGTTGCAGCCAAAATACGCCTTCGCCTTTGCACGGCTAAACGCATGGAACAAAAACAAAAATAAAGCTAGAGGTCGAACAGCTGTAATGGCACCATACTGCCAATGGTTTCTCAACTCGATTCTCACACCTGCTCGCTGAGAGCACAAGTAAACCTGGTAGAATGCACGAGCAGTGGGGGCATATGTATCTCTAAAGGTTTTCGTACCGCTGCTGAGGAAAAAAAAAAAATGGTTACCGGCGAACACTGGAAAACTAGTGGTACGATTGAGAATGCCGTGTTGTGACCGAGAGATAAGACGCCGCCTACGGAGTGTGTGAACGCTAAATAATTTCAAGACCTCTACGCGTCGTCGAGTACTGAAAAATATTTAATGATGAGAACTGCGAGCTTTGCGCTCACACCAACATAGTCCAGCGAGATAAAACACAGCGGCTACGCTGTATAGGACATGTTATACGAATGAAAGATGATACTCCAGCCAAAAAAGTATTCCTATCGAAACCCGCCCATGGGAGCAGAGGAAGAAGGCCACCATCACTCCGCTGGAAGAACCAGGTGGAAACGGTTTTAATTCCTATGGAGTGATCAATTGGTGCCAGTTAATTTAAAGGGTGAATCGCAATTAAGTAAGAATAAGATTTTGTATCCAATGAAATTTTTAAGATTACAATACCATTCTTCTTCTCCCATGCAAACAAACAAAATGTGTAAGTCTTCTACACAAATAAAGTAATTTCAAAAAATATTAAGTATAGTTTTCAATAAAACCATTTAACTTTAAAATTTTTTTTTAATTATTTTTTTTTCAAGTTTTTAGTCTTTAGTCTCATTCTATTTAGTTCATTTAGTGACTCATTATTACAAGGACTCTTTCCTGACAATTTGTTACAATCTAAGTCTTCGCTTCTAGCGGAATTTCTTTCCATAAAGCGATTTCTATTTCTGTTTGTAATATGTGTTCCAAATATGAGCTAAATCGGACCACAAATACGATTTTTTTAATATCTCGATCCTTGCGCCGCCTGTCGGAATTTTTTATCTTATTATTGCATTGTCATCGGGTTCTGAACTATATTCCAAGTTTCAAAATTGTAGCTTATCGGGAAATTACTTAAATTTTAATTAATCAATTTTAATAAAGTCAAGCTAAATAAAACCGTTTAAAAATGCAAGCAATGAAACGTGAAAGCTTGCATGGGATTATGTCTAAAAGAAAAATGTGTGCACACTAAACGACGCGACAGTAGCCATCATCCCGTCGCAAATATCCTGAGCCAGATAATTAATTTTGCATGTAAATGCAACACCAACGATTTGAGCCAGACAATTTGTTAATTTCTTGCCTTCAGTTATACGCCAATTACACGGCTCAAGTATCCTTGTGCCAATTACCAATTTGTACAAGGATTTGCCCGGTGTGTGCACTAGTTGCGCTATTTGCGCAGAGAACTGCGCTGAAATCAAAACGATTTTGATATTTACGCATGTCTGCAAATATTGCACATGCTTTTTTCTTCGTGTGTGGTGAATGTTATACAGTTTACCTGTGGCTTCTGATAATATAACATCAGTAATTGTTGCTTAAAAATGTTAATATCGAAGGCGTAAGGACCATCTCTAGCTTGTAACAGGAATTCACATAAATTCAATAATACATAATAATTTTTTATACAATTAGAACACATGTTTCATTTGTTACGCTAGTTGAAAAATGAATATTGCGTAGTGCTGCAATGAGTTGAGCTGGTCTTGCAACTAAAAAATATATATTATTAATACAATGGAAAATAAACGCTTCTGGTGCGAGTTTTTCGACTTATACTGTAAATTACCAGCACTGTGGAAAATAAATAGTGTTTTTTTTTTATAAAATTAGTGCGTTTTTTACACAATTAAAACACAGCTTTCATTTGTTGCGCTACATTAAAAATGAATATTGTTTTTGAGCCGTGTATGTCAAAATTTTCATTTGTACAAATTCCGTCGTTTTATATTTGCGCATGGCTTTTGTGTCATGTATGCGCCGTCTTAAGCAACGTTTCCTGTAACAAACCTACTTTTTTCAGAAATAGATGACGCTGCTTGCTTTTAGCCGTATGTGTTAAATGAAACAAAACGGCCTATCACAGCTCATGCGTACAAAGATATCAAGACCTCTGCTTCTCAAGTCTCCCAATGATCCAGAATGAACGTAATACCGAGCTAGAAAAATCACTGGATGATAAATAAATAAATGTAAGGCGCGATATCCTCCGAAGAGATCTAAGGCCGAGCTTCTCTTCCAATCTGCGTCGTGATCCTCTTGATTTTCCCTACAAATTGGCCGGACGGGACCTACATGTTTTATGCCGACTCCGAACGACATCTGCAAGGCAGATGAGTTTTCACTGAGAGCTTTTCATGGCAGAAATACACTCGGATCGGAGCGCTTGCCAAACATTGCCAAGGGGCGACCCCGCTTAGAAAAATTTTCTACTAATTGAAAAACCTTATTTCTAAAATTTTTATGTTGCTTTGCCCGGGATGTGAACCCAGGGCATACGGTGTGGTAGGCGGAGCACGCTACCATCACACCACGGCGGTCACTGGATGATGGCTAGTTTTTTTTTTTGCTTCTTTGATCAGCATTGTCGCTCGTTTCCGCGCCGCGTAGTGCCGTTTAGTGTGCGCTTAGCTTAATGGTTTTCGATTGCGGCAAGTTTGTGACGACGCGGCCTCAGCCGAGATAAAAGAGTTAGGCCCAGTTTTTCAGTACAAGTTCAACTCAGTTTGTCAGCTAAACTACGCTTAAACTTATTCTGCAGTTTTAGTCTACTTTAACTGAAGTTTAAGCTGAGCTTAAGCGGCCAATCTGGCAGGGTTAAACTCTAATTAACCTATCGGTGGTTTGTGTTCGTTCGAAATGGCGTCGAATATACCCAACAAGCATTTGGGTTTGAGTACCATTAGAGCTCATGTTGATAAATAGGCATACTTCTCAAGAGCTGTTTCGAAACAGTGGCTCAACCCAAGAATCATAGCGTACTCAGCACATGAGGAAATTTTTTATATAGCAAAAAATGCCATTACTTAAGTTGAAAAAATTTAATTAACAACTTGTGGTTCTCTAACTGGACTCAAATGTAAGATTCGTCTACGTTCTCGCGTAATAAAAGCTTATCCTCACTAAGATAATGCTTAGGAGAGCCATCTAGCGGCAACTAGCTACAGAACATGTTGTACCGAAAAGCGGAGGCACACACCTCTGTTGTATGTCTGTGTATAACCTATAGCTGAATCGGTTGCGTTTAATAGTGGACACACACCATTTGTAGAGGTGAAACATAGACACATATTTCAGTAGCATCTGAGTATAATGCGTAGTGAAATTTAGGAGTACTAATTTTCTGCGCAGCAATTTCAGAAGAGTAGATAAAGTTTAACGCTTAGTAGTCCATATAAAGTTTAAGCGTAAACGATTATAAGGCCAAATTAAACTTCCTTAACCCTAACGCCATAGTCGTAACCATACCCATATCCATATCCATCTCCAATGTGATCGATTAATGGTGCCTTAACCTAAGAATCGTGAAAATTTCATAGAAATGAAGAAAACGCAAAAAATTACAAACATACTCCACAAAAAATAAGTCTCTTAGTCATAACATCCAAAACAATGAATAAAATCTACAAAATTATTAAATTCACCAACTCAAATATTTTTAGGTTATGGATATGGCGAGAAATCAAAAACCAAATGGTTGGCTATGGTATGGTTATGGCGCTAGCGTTATGGTATGGCACCATTAATCAATTACATTGATTTCCATAACCCTTCAAAAAACCCGAGTACTCCATAAATAATGTAAGGAATACTCCTTTGGGAGTATATGAGTGTTCCAAAACTAATCTGTATTCATACAAAAAATGTGCTCCAATTAACATTGCGATGTCCTAGGAGAGGAGTAGGTGATCCCACTCTCGCTTTGTTTGTGAGTATTCCATAGAGTACATACTTGAGAGTACTTTCCAAAGTACTTTCACTGTAGTACTCCATGGAGCACCCACAGAGGATCATATGCCAAAGTACTAAAGAAGAATTGTGTCGGAAAGAATCATCGGAGTGAATTTAATTTAAAACGAAAGTAAATGAAGAGGGGCAATATAACTTTTATATTTTTACTACGAATATTCTTATGTTATTTATCTTTTGCGTGAATAAAGAAACTAATATTTCTCTATACTATAGTATGTATACATAAAACCAGTGCGCGGTTGCATTTTATCAGAGTTGCAAAAGTAAAATTTTATTATCAGTTATTTGTATGCAATATTTTACTTTTGGCAACTCTGTTCGATGGTCATCGTGTCGTGATCACGGTCGTTAAAAAACGAGCAATGATCAGCTGATGGTGTTCCGCAAACGCATTGCAAAGGAGTATTGGTAGAGTACTCCAACATGAAGAAAATCGAACACTTAATCCAACAATTTTTGCAGGGAAGGTAGGTTTGATTTTTTCGATAGGTTTTACCTGGTTATGGCTTTATGGCAGGCATGCTTAACCAACGAAACGATATCATTTCGTTACGATAATCAACGTTAATAAACGAAACGAAGTCATTTCGTTTCGTTTATTAACGTTAAGATCGTCAAATTAACGAAATGATTTCGTTTCGTTTTCTGCCATATCAAAACGAAATCAAATCGTTTATGTTGATTATTAATTTCAAACTATGCTGGCAAAGCTGATTGATGGCGGAGTCATTAAAGGTGAAAGCATTATCCAAGCTGATTGCAACTTTTCTCATGAATTTTGACAGTACGAACATTTCTCAGAGTATTTTTGACATTACCACCAACGAATTACACAAACAAATTACATAGAGTTTGTGTGTGTATGTGCGCTCGTTGTTGCCACCTTACGGCTTCACCATGGCTATAGCATTGCCAGCACAATTCAAACATAAAGTATCACGTTTTCGTTAACGTTTTTAACGTTAACGAAAGCTTTTCGTTTCGGTTAAAAACGAGATACAATTTATCTTGATAATTTCTTTATCGATAATATTTCGAAGTGTTTCAACGGAAACGGTGGAAATTTTTTGATAAACGATTAGCTTAACGTTAAGGTGCATCCCTGCTTTATGGTTATAAGTCACCATTAATTGGCTCTTTAGATGTAAAAGAGAACACAGCTTATATGTATTGTAACGAATTTACTGCGAATCCTCTTATTTGCAATCTTCTGCTAAGTTCGAATCACTAAACTGTTGAATAAATAACTCCAATATGGAATAATGGACAAATGTCCTTTATTAAAGTACTTCACAATAACACTTATACTTTGCAACTTGCTTAATAACCAAACCGACTGATAGCTTAAATGAAACTGATCTATTGCCCGACAGATAGCGTACGTAACTGAAACTGCTTCTAGCGCCTCTACCGCTGGTGCTTTTATACTCTGTGATTTCCTCGTGGCATCTTCTAGGCGCTTACAGAATTTACTTAGTCACCGCCATATAATTATAACTACAGATGCACGTATATAGCTACTCATATGCTTGTATTTGTGTGCGACACTTCCACAATTACAATTGCATACTTTTGGGAGCATCTCAGATATCTGAATGTGTTTGTGCATCTCTTCTCTGCTGCGTGTACGTACATATGTGTAGACATAATGATTTATTCGTTTATGAGGATACAAGTGACTGTTTGCTTTATTGTTGTTGTGACTTCATTTACTTAGCATCAGACTAGGGATGTGAGTATCACTTAGTGCCACTCATATTCGCCACACTGCCCTCCACCTAAGTCTGATCGTCCCGATCAGACAAATCTCTCGATCTAAACGCTGCTAGCATCGCCAGTTGTACCACTCTTCTACTTCGTGATTTCCCAATGGTTTGTATGCGAAAGATGGTATCACTGATCTTTTTCACAACTTTGTACGGGCCTTCCCAACTGCACCGATATTTGGATGGAACACCTTTCCGCCGGTGAGGGTTGTATAGCAGTACCAAATCTCCCTCCCGGAAACCTTCCGAATTATTTTCCTTGTCGTACCTGTGTTTCATCTTACTACTCATTATCCTGGATCGTTCCCTCGAACTCTGTTGTTTGGCCAATGAACTACTTCGTAGAGCTTGCGCTTGACGGATTGGCTTCGCATAATCAGTATCGTTTCCACGTTTCACAACAGTAGTGCGCGCCGGCTTGAAACTACCCTCGCATTCTTTCTGGGAAATTCGTTCCTTCGTTTTTGTGCGTCCTTTAGGGTTCGTCAATGCCAGTATTTCTCTCGCAGGTACTTTTGATTTCGGTTTATTTGGCCATTCGTTCTATCAACCTTTACCTTGGACTTTCGTGGCCTTTGTCGAGTATTTTCCACCAGTACCCGATTACTGCTGAACCCTTTCTCCAAACTAAAGTTAAGTGGTATATCCTGGTTCTTGTAGCGCATAATCTTTCTCCGCATATCGATCCTGATGTCATGGTCAACTAAGAAGTCCACTCCCAATATGACTTCATCAACAATCTCCGCCACAATGTATTTGTGTAGACCATGACCTTTCCAATTAATACCTCACATACCACTTCTCCATAGACTTGATTATACTCGCCAGTGACCGTACGCAACCTTGCTCCAGGTAACGGTTTTACTCTCCTGTTGACCAAGTCAGATCGGATTAAGGAATGAGATGCGCCCGTATCTACAGGCAGTACACGGTCCTTGCCATCCAGCCTTCTTTCGACGGCAAGACTGCTCGATTTTCTTCTAATTTGCGACACAGATATCACAGGACATTC
The DNA here is from genome assembly GCF_040869045.1 of Eurosta solidaginis. Classification (NCBI taxonomy): domain Eukaryota; kingdom Metazoa; phylum Arthropoda; class Insecta; order Diptera; family Tephritidae; genus Eurosta; species Eurosta solidaginis. Next base: position 59,475,774 of record NC_090323.1, read on the forward strand.
AATAGCTGGGGCAAGTTTTCGTTCTTTACATCTGACACGCTCTTGCTCATCTCCTCCAATTTTGCGTTTACGGCCACCCACATTGTTGGAACTATTAGGACCAAGATCGCAATGACATGCAATGTGACCGGGCTTCCCGCATTTGAAGCATTTGATAACTCTTTCACTCCGTTTTCGCGATCCTTTCAGCGCCTCCAATATTGCGTCTACCCACTCTGGCCTTTCTACTTCCACATGGCGTGCTTTGAAAACTGGCTTACACAGAACCGACGATGTTTCCTGAATCAGAGCTTGTGAGACCGTTTCTGCGAATGTTGGCTTTGGATTCGCATATGTAGCCCTCTTCGTTTCCACATCTCGTATGCCATTTGTGAAACTCTGGATTTTTACCCTTTCAGTGTATTCCACAGGTGCGCCCGCATTTGCAAGATGAGCCAATCTTTCAATATCTGAAGAAAACTTTTGCAATGTCTCATTTGCTTTTTGGTAGCGGTTTTGCAACTCAATTTGGAATATCTGTTTTCTATGCTCGCTTCCATAGCGTCGTTCTACAGCCGCCATCAATGCTTCATAGTTGTTCCGCTCTCCTTCGGGAATCGTCTGTAGGATTTCGGCTGCTGGCCCATATACCATAGATACCATATACGTCTTCTGTTCTTCCAGTTGTGATGAAATTTGTTTTCCTGTGCTTCAATCTTTGATGTTATGCGTGTCTCTTGCGATTCCATTTTTGCCGATATCTGTGATAACAAAGCCAATATCGCATTATTCTCGCCGCTTGCGACTGGACTCGGACTTCCGTTCTTCTCTTCAATTTTTGTTGTTGTCTTGTCCCCATCAGGATAAAAGACATACTCGTCGACATCAATTCCTTGCGACTCCATTACCTCTCGTAGCCGTGCTTGAAGTTCGATCTTATTGGGGGTTGTATTCAATCCACGGTTCTCCAACTCCTTTTTCAGTTGCTGGATCCGCAATTCACTCAACTTTGCCATGTCCAAGTTGTATTCCCAGTATTCGGAATTTACTCAACAATTCCTCTTCTGACACCAATTGTAACGAATTTACTGCAAATCCTCTTATTTGCAATCTTCTGCTAAGTTCGAATCACTAAACTGTTGAATAAATAACTCCAATATTGAATAATGGAAAAATGGCCATTATTAAAGTACTTCACAATAACACTTATACTTTGCAACTTGCTTAATAACCAAACTGACTGATAGCTTAAATGAAACTGATCTATTGCCCGACAGATAGCGTGTTTAACTGAAACTGCTTATAGCGCCTCTACCGCTGGTGCTTTTATACTCTGTGATTTCCTCGTGGCATCTTCTAGGCGCTTACAGAATTTACTTAGTCACCGCCATATAATTATAACTACAGATGCACGTATATAGCTTCTCATATGCTTATATTTGTCACTTAGTGTCACTCATATTCGTCACAGTATATATCATTTCGATAGAGAATTTTTTTCCATGTTTGTTGGGTAAACAAAATCCCGCTGTTGCCGCACAAAAAAGCATACCCCAAAGGCGGCCTTAAACTGTAACTGAAAAGTTGCTCAGTAGTTTAACTGGAGTTTAAATTTGACTAGAGTTTAAGCAAACTTAGTTTAAGCTTAGCTTAAACAACTATTGAAAACCGGGTCTTAAAATGAATTTGGTGCGCCTCAAAGTATGCCACATAAAGCTACTTCCGTCTTAGTCTCACTGTTGCCAAAGAGGTAGTTACACAAACAAATACTCTGCAAGGAAACACAATAGTTGCGAACTTATGCAGAGCTATAGTGTTCATACACGGTATTAGTTCTAATTCTGCCCCTCGCAGTGCTTTCAATTGATACTTTTGGCGTTACCTCCTCTGCAGACCTTTTGAACGCATTCGTAGCTGCTTCAGTCATGTTTGGTTCTGATATAATCGCAATCTTTGATTAAAAAATTAAAATACTTATAGCGCTATACGAGCGTGTGCCATCTTTACGCACTATTTGATCTGTGATTGAAGGTGTCGCTTTACCTGACCCTTTCCCATTTCTCTGCACGGTAGATATATGTACACTCATTGACAAATTAATAGGTGTGCACTACGGCTGGGACTATCCGCATATTCGAATATCCGGATATCCATACGGATATCCGTTGACACGGATACAATCCGGACGGCATGGATATCCGGTTAATATTCGTTTGTGAAACTATCCGGATATCCGGATATTTTTGGATATCCAGTGAAAGTTAGCTTAATGTGAAAATGTGCTAAGTTACTTTTTTTGAAAAATTGTATTTTAATGCAGTTATAAAACTGAATTCAAAATACATCGATCACAAAAAAAAATATTTATATTTTTCAATTTTACGTGCTGTGGGCAATGATGTGTAAATGTGCTAAGTCGTCAGCTGTCAAAAAAAAATGTGCTAAGTCAACCTGTCAATAATATCAATCTGAATTATTAGTCATTTCTTTGTGCGCGCATTTTATTTACTTATTTAATTCATTAAGTCTAAAAGCACATGCTTTGTTGTTGTTGTTGTATTAACGATAAAGACACTTCCCGAAAGCTTTGGGGATTGTTACCGATGTTGATGGCCCTTTGCCGGATATAGATCCGGTACGTTCCCGTAACAAAGCACTATTGAGGTACTACTAGCTCGACCATCTCGGGAACGATTTATATGATCACATTAATCCTTCTAGGCCATCCCGCCCTCCCCACCCCCTAGTTCTATGAGGAACTTGGGGTCGCCAGAGCTTCGGCTGTCAATGAAACAGGATTCGCCACGGTTAGGTGAGTTGACAATTGGGTTGGAGTACCTATATATTGTGCTGGAAACCCCTTGAGAAGGTTGCGAACACAACCCCTTGAAATTGGATTTACCCAATTGAGACAAGCCTTTGGGGTATGATAAATGCTTTGCGCTGACTATAATCTACTTCAATTCTTACATGTCGATAACTACATGCTTCCTTACAGACTAGTAAAAATAGAAACCAATTCAAGCTTAAACTTATATAAGCTGTTATTAAAATTAATAACACTACTGAATCGATTTGCTAGATGTATAGTCCTAGTTATAGGTTCATTCATAGCATAATTCGTTTTATGAGTTATTTCGATAAATAATCTTTTATGCCGAAGATCACGCAGTGGAATATATGGAATTAACAAAGTAGATAAATCAGAGTAATTCGTGCTAAAGTTTATTACATTATAGGCAAGCATGAGTGAGATAAAAGTTCTTCTGTCATGCAAAGCCTGAAGACCAAGCAATTTGTAACTGCTGGTATATGATGGGAGGCCGTCTGGCCAGTGAAGCATACGTAAAGCAATTTTGTAAAATTTTTTGGAACTTTCTCAATTTTATAGGAGTTAGATACATAGAAAGGATTCCATATTATTGAGCAATATTAAACACCACTTCTGACCAAGGATATATGTATAAAGTGCCTTCAACGTCATAGGGTCCTTAAAGTCACTGGTGTTACGTGTACAGAACCCAACCATTGCAACAAATTTTGAAATAACGAAATCAATGTGACTAGAAAAACAGAGTTTGGAGTCAAAAATTACACCCAAGTCTTTACTCTCTTGACAACGATTAAGAGATTTAGCATTTAGTTTGTAGATAAAGAATGTGGCAGTTGTATTTATGGAATAAGACACAACACAGCATTTGTTTGAATTTAAAAATAAGTTATTGTCTGCGCACCATCCGGCAAAAGAGTCCAGATCGGAACCGTTAGAAATAAAATAAAATAAATAAATAAATGTAAGGCGCGATAACTTTCGAAGAGATTTTATGCCGAGTTTCTCTTCCAATTTACGTCGTGCTCCTTTTTTTAATTTTTCCTACAAATTGGCGGGACGGGACCTACTTGTTTTATGCCGACTCCGAACGGCATCTGCGAGGCAGATGAGTTTTCACTGAGAGCTTTTCATGGCAGAAATACACTCGGAACACTGCCGAGGGGCGACCCCGCTTTTCTTCTAATTGAAAAACCTTATTTCTAAAATGTTTCCGGGGTGTGAACCCAGGTCATTCGGTGTGGTAGGTGGAGCACGCTACCATCACACCACGGTGGCCGCCAATAGTTAGAAATAGTTTGCCAAATAAATAGTATTTTTTGTGAAATATATACAGACCGATTCTAAATATTCTCGCGAATTTTTTTATTCTCGCGGAAAAATTCCTCCAATTCTTTTCTCCTAGGGAGAAGAATAATTGGGGAATATGAATTTCGAATTTTCGAAGTCAGCTGTTTTGTCAATTGAAATTTCATCGCGCATTTCTTATTTTGTTTAAAAAATTGTAAAGTTTAATTATTGTTGCCAATTTGTTTGAAATTAAGAAATAAGGTATAATCAATGCACATTATTGTATTTCATGTGGTATTCACTGAAATGAGTAATGAATTGGTGCCACAGCAACATCAACAGAGGAGCATAAGAAGAAGACCGGCGGGATCACACAAATCCGCCGGAGTTGCCTGCATTCATTCTGCAAAGCAATTTTCTGGCGGCCAAGTCGAGTTGAGTTCGCCTTTCGCCATATGCCAAAATCTATTTAAGCCTTCTTAAAAAATCCTTGCGCAATTTCTGGATGGCTGCATCAAATATACGAACAGCTCTTCCGTTGCTTATGATATACTTTTCGACTTAAAATAAAGAATATTCTGGTTGTTTTTGTTGTTGTATTAACAGTGAGAATATTGTGGTAGAATGTACATACATATTTTAGAACAAATTTGTACAAATAAGTGTTCTTTCTTAAAGGAACCAATTTCTTTTACTATTTTGATGCATTCCCTTTAATTTAACAAGTGAAAAAACTCCTATGAAATGACAGAAAAATCTCCCTCTCCCTCACATTCATAATACCTACTTTTCTCCCATAACCAGTTTCCGGTTTTTCGAACATTGTTTAAAATAGGAGGAAAGGGAGAAGTGAAAAAACTCACAAGGAATTTTTATTTAGAATACGAGGAATGGGAGAAGGGAAAAAACTCGCACGGAATTTTTGTTTAGAATTGGGCTGATAGTTTTAGTGTTATATTTCAATCATTAAAGGGTAGGAGTGATGGAGAAACATATTGAGTAAAAAGTGCTAAGTTAGGAGAAAAAATTTGTTTTGAGTGAGGAAATTGTGCTAAGTCATAAAATAGCTGCTGGGTTAGCATACATAATTTTTATTTATCTTTTTCAAAACTTCTACACTCAAAAGTATTGCAACTAAGGCATCCTCATTCACAATTTAAAAAAAAAAAAGTTATTTCAAAAATTATTCAGTTTTTTTCGTCTCCTGTAAAATTCGTAAAAAGTAACTTAGAACATTTTCACATTAAGCTAACGATATGTTTATTTAACATTAATAACAATAAATTCGTCGGGCATTTAAATCAATTAACAGCCTTTTTTCCCAATATAAACAAATGTCACTGTTCTTAATTTCACTTGTTTGTAAAATTGTAGCTTTTTAATTTTTGACGTTAATTTAATAATCTACAAACATATTTTGTGAATAATTTTTTGGTGTTTGCTTCGTTCAATTTTGCGAATGAAAACAAATTTTGTGTCGTAATAGTTCTTAGTAACTTTATTTACTTATACTAAATATATGAAAATGATTATAATTCATCCATTTAAAAGAAAACTGTATCATAATTAAATAATAATTTCGTTGGTCAAAATAAAAGGTCCATGAAACTATTCTTAGAAAACAAAGCACACAAATAAATTATAGTTCCTTACTCCACCACATCACCGGCATCTCCTCCATGTATTGTATCACTTTGTCTTTTCTATTGGCCACGGCTTTAATTAATTTTTGGAAGGTTTCCAATGGAGTGCTATTCCATCTCAATTCTTCGTCATCTGCCAAATAACTAACTGGTTTTGAAATGAAAAGGACGCCTATCTTCTTCTAAGGTCACTTCGCAAGTTCTCAATCGGATATAGGTCAGGGATTGGCTGGACCATTGCATACATGCGACAATTCCATTTATGAACCACTCAGATACCAACAAAAAAATGTTTTGTATCGTTATCGTGGGGATAACTCAATCTGAGTGGCATGTTTTTCTCCGCATATTTCAGCTTAACATGACTTTTTTATAAATGGCCTAGAGCTTCAATAAAGTCTTTATAAGTAAACTGCAAATGCCGAATTTCGAAATGAATATTATAACAAACCTGCAAAAAACGCAAATACTCCATAAATAGTCTTAAAGGAGTATAGGAGTGCTCCAAAACTAATCTTAATTCATACAAAATATTTGGTAAAATTACCATTGCGATGTCCTAGGAGAAAATCACCTACTCCTTTTCACGCTTCGTTTGTGAGTACTGCATGGAATAATTACGTGAGAGTACTTTCAAAACACCTTCAGAGTAGTACTCCATGGGGCACCCACAGAAGATAATATGCCAAGGTACTCTAGAAAAACCGCTCTGTGGCGTATCTGCGGTACAGTACTCTCTAAACTGCGCCTCGAACTACTTTACTAAATTCGAAGTAACACGAGAGAAAAGCGTGCGAATCCGAATGTGGCTGTGTTTATGAGCTTTTGAAAATCGTTCAGTTCTTTTTTTCCATTCCAGCTCATAACGCTAACTGTGAGCAAGTGTTTTCATTACTAAATTCGTAATGGACGGACGAAAGGAATCGTTTCGATGTGGAAAACATGACGCACATTATGATCGTGCAATTTAATTTTGCAAACTTTACGTGCCATGATTTTTTCGCCATTTGTCAGACCCTACGAATGTTAAACTTTTAAAACAAATTGCTAGTTCACAGAAGTATGGACTGAGTCAGTAAAAACTGGACAAAGATTCAACTGCAATTTAAATTTGATTTGTGCTCTAAAGATTTGACTGAAGCTATGTATGTATCATATCTTTGTTTCCAATGACTATAGGATAATGCAAGAAGTCTTGACTGAATCTTATAATTTATGATAGAAAAACTACATTAAATGCGGATAGTAACATGAATGTGTGAATCGTGTATTATTTTACTTTTGTGCCTAAGAACAAGCCAATTGCTCTTTTACTTTTGGTAACACTGTTCAATCGCCATCGTATGGTGATCGTGATCGTTAAAACAAGAGCAGTGATCAGCCGATGGTGGTTTGCTAAGGAGTATTTTGATAGTACTCCAACATGAATAAATGGAACACATAATCCAACAATTATTCCAGGGAAGTCATACAACAGTGTTCAGTTCATACCAAGAAGCATAATTAATATATTGTAACAAATTCTGGAGATCTCTGATATTATGCACCTTCTGCTAACATTGGAATCGCTAAACTGTTGAATAAATCACTCCAATATTCAGTATTGTTAACTGGAATTTATTTAAATTACTTTGGGAGTAGTACTTTACAATTATACTTCACAACCAATAGCGTGTTTAAATCAAAACTGATTAGTTATTCCTCAGCTTGCGCTGCTTTTATATTCTCCGTTGCTTCGTTCGCATATATCTCCTAAGGTATAGACGTTTCACCTTCTAGAACGTGTGTATCTCCTGCTTGGTTACCCTCTATATACGTGCATTTTTGTAGTTTATGTTTTTTACAGCCATATGCGGGTGTGTGTTTGAGTAACTACTTCGTCTGAGGACTACATGTGCATGTGTGTGAGATAGCTCTTCCCTTCGAGCTGCTGGTTATGTGTGCATGTACATAACTTTGGCTGTTTACTGTGTTGTTGTTGTTGATTATTTACTAACAGCTTAGTGATGTCAACATTCGGCACAATATCGATGACATGTTGTTTAGAGCGTAAAATGATTCCCAGACGGTGAGTTAATTTAAGTCCCTGCCAATCATTCTATTTCAAAATACATATAATTTAAAATGATGTATTTCTATGTATGTATATCAACATTCAGGTTGGTATGTTTCTCGGTTTGAAATATAAAATTTATTTTTGTTTATTTTTGAGTTTAAATCATAGTGTACAAGAACAAGTGTGTTGACTTCTTTCTGACAGGCACTCGCTTAAGTGAGCATAACGGGAAAATCTGGGTTGCCATTGTTGGTTCGGTTGAAAACGGTCAATTAGGGTTCTGTGCAGAGACGTAAAAGATTGAAACAGGGTTTATGTGGTCACAAAAGTGTTGCTCCTGTTGCACAGCATTTTTATATCATGGCGAAAAGTGCTCAGTTGAGAGTTATTGATTTTCATTAAAAGTTTAATTCATTACGGAGGGTTACTTTCCTTTAAGTGTAAAAAGCAGAGAAAACGTAGAGTTTTTCAAATTATTGTGAAAATCTTTTTAATTTGAATTTCTGTACCCAAGTTCACTATATTTGTGTAACACAAGAATCTGGAGGTCAATTCCTTAACTATGAGAAACTGAAAAATGTACACTTATTGAAAACTCATTTGCACACACAATTTACACTTTGAATTTAGTTTTGTTTTTATGCTAAAAATTTTGAAACTAAAAACAAAATTTTCATTTGTCAGAAAAAATAAAGAAAACACGGCCTAATGTCAAAAAATCCTATCGAAATACAAACTGGCTTGGTTGTTTTGAATGAACTACGTTGTATTTTTCTTGTATTTCGTGTTTTTTTTAAATATAGTTCACACACACCAGTACTGAAACCTTATTGGCTCCCTCGACAAAAAATATAAGAGAAGAAAAACAATGAAACGCCGTACGTTATCTTTGCTTTGAAGCGACCAAAGCGTGTATATAATTTTGCCCTTATGCATTGGTGTAAACAGCCTTAGAAGTGAAATTTGTCCATGTTACACATGTAGCGCTTTATATTTTGACTCTAAATAAATTTTGCTTTCCGTATGTTTCCGCATTGTTGCAGGCTACAAATCTTCTAGTATTCTTATTTCCGCGGAAATATATTCAACTATTTCATCTGTAAATACTACAAAGTTTTATTAAACTATCAAATGCAACTCAGCTTAAAGTACTCTTAAGTACCAAAAATGCAACTCTAGACCTGAGATTTGTATCAGGTGAGCGAGGCTGTTTGTAGTTTTGACGTTTATCGCTTAGCCGACACACTTGTATAGGTACACAATGGTTTAAATATTTTCCAACTAATTAGAATTTTCTTTTTTTAAGTTATTCAAAAATTTTAAGTTAACACGAAAACTCAATTAAAAATTATTTCAAAAATAAAGTAAAGAATACAAAGTAGTTAACACTATATTTACTCCCCCTCCAAGAAAGTTTAAGATAAACAAATTATTAATTAATATTAAATGTAACCTTTTTTTGTTTTTTGTTGTTTAATGTATTTGTATTTAAATTAGTATTAATAAGTATGTTTGCTGGTTTAAGTAAATCAATTGAAATATTTTTAGTAGTATTTTTGTATTGAATTGTAAATGTTTTATGTTTCTTAGAAATAACTTTAAAAGGTCTTTCATAAGGTGATTCTAAATTAGATTTGCGAAGAACTTTGACAAAAACATACTCACAATTTTCTAATTTTTTAGGAACGAAAAAGTTTTCTTTGTTATGATGGAAAACTTTAGAACGAACAAGCGAAAAATATTCTCTTATTTTTTGAAGAGTGTTATTAGAAAAATCATGTTCTTTATTACTATTTGAAACAATTAGTTCACCAGGTATTTTAAGTGCTTGGCCATAAACAAGTTCAGCAGATGAACATTTTAAATCTTCTTTAATAGAAGTTCGTAAACCAAGTAGAATGAATGGTAGAATGTCAGACCAATGAACGGAGTAGTTTGATGCTATAATTGCTGCTTTTAAAGTTCGATGAAATCTCTCTATCATGCCATTTGCTTGGGGATGGTAAGGAGATGTATGAATTTTATGAGAACCTAAAAGTTTAGTTAATTCCGTAAAAAATTTTGAGGTGAATTGTGAACCTTGATCTACCGTAATATTCAATGGTATACAAAATCGTGGTATATAATTTTGAATAAAAGTTTTTACTATAGTATTTGTTGAAATATCTTTAAGTGGATAAGCTTCAGGCCAACGTGAAAATCTATCAATAATTGTTAAAATATAAGAATTTTCATTTGAAACTGGAAGAGGTCCAACAATATCCATATGAATATGTTCAAAACGACCTGATGGTATTTGAAGTTTTTGAATAGGAGAGTTAGTTTTGAAATTTTGGATTTTTGACAATTGATGCAAGATGAAGTCCAATCGTTAATTTCTTTACGCATGTTAGGCCAATAATATTTATTTTGAATTAATTTTCTAGTTGTTCTTATACTTGGATGAGATAATGAGTGAATTTTGTCAAATATAATTCTTATCATAGAATGTGGAACATAAGGTCGAAAAGGTTGTAGAAAAACATCACACCATGTCGCACCAAGACAGATTTTAATTAATATGAAATATAAATCTTTATTCTTCAAGTTCTCGAATTCAATTCAATTATATACGTTTACAGAAAATGATTCAAACCTTGTCTTTTAAAATGAATTAAGGATACATACATTTTTAGAGAGAGTCAATTGAGAAAGATGAACACATAGAAATAAAGTTAACAAAGAAGAATAGAAAATAAAGTAGCTAGCAATAATGATGGCAGCTATGTAGTGATTACAGCTCGGCCTCTCCTGACAGAAACTTAACATGAGTTCATTCGGTGTCGCCATCTTCTTCAGAATCACCTGTAACATCGATTTCAGGAAACAAGGCACACCACGGTTTCATTTTGTCTGAAGAGGCAACAGTACTATCTCTCCGCTGAGTACATTGTCTTCCGTCCACATCTTCGACCACATATCTGTAATACCTCACGACTTTCTTCACGCAGTATGGCCCCTTAAACTTTGGCTGAAGTTTCTTGACTCACCCGTACTTGGTGGTGGTGCTTCAAGTACGACCAGATCTCCTTCCTTATATGGAATGGTTTACTATGCTTCGCGTCGAATGTAATCTTCCATGTCTGTCGGGCTACTTCGATGTTTTGAATAGCTTCACTTCGTCTACCATTCATGCGCAATTCCTCATTATCATTGTGCAAAGCGGCCAATAGCTTATTCCCACTTAAATCGCGAAGAGGAAAATCATAAATAAGATCCATTGGAGCGAACTTGGTTGTCGCATTTATTTTTGTGTTCAAAGTCCACTGGTGCCTTCGAATATGCGTATCCCAGTCACGGGGATCATCCGTTGACGGCTTCAGAAATGATAAAACAGCTTGATTGATGCGCTCCGCCTACCCATTTGAACGGGGAGTCCGTACAGCCACCTTGATATGTTGTATACAATGAGATTCACAGAACGACGTGAATGCAGTTCCCCGATCTGTGACGATCCGTTGTGGTAACCCGAAATACAGAGTTAATTGATTTAAGGCATCAACTACAGGCTTAGTTTTAGTTGATCTTGTTGGTATAATGACGGAATATCTCGTGAGGGCATCAACGACCACGAGAACGTACTCATACCCATGTCGACTCTTGATGAAAGGACCGAGATGATCCATGTGCAGGGTATGGAACGGTAGTGGAGGAATCTCCATCCCATACAACTCGCATTGCTTTCGTGATGGTTTTTTGTGGAAGCAGCACTCAATGCACGAACTTATGAAACCCTTAACGAAATTCCGCAACCGTGGGAACCAGAAATGTTGTAACGCTCTTTTCACAGTCCCGTCTACCCCTGGGTGACCTATATCGTCATGACACAACTTTACAATACGCCAACGCATGCCTTTGGGTATAACCAAGAGTAGCTCTCCACCATCAGTTTTCCGAAACAGGCGATGACCTTTTAAAACATATTCGGCGTTGATTTTATTACGTTGATCTGAAAACTCTGTTCCTTGCAAGATCTTGACTATTTGGTAAAGCTTATCATCTTTCCTCTTCATCGTTGACACCCATTCGGCTATTGACAATGACAAAACCTTGCCTGTAACGTCCTCTATCTTCTGTGTATCTTCGACTGGTGCCCGACTCATAGCATCGACATGACCCATAGATACCCCTGCGCGATGCATGAGTTCATGGTCATATTCCTGAAGCTTTAACAGCCACCGTGCAATTCTCGGTGCCATCGGTTTGCCCATTTCCGCGGTCGTCATTGAGTGGCAGTCAGTGACAATGATGAATGACTTACCCAGAAGGAACATTTTGAATCGCTCACATGCCTCAACTATAGCTAAAACCTCTAATTCATACGAATGATAATTCTTTTCCTGCGTACTGCATGCACGACTAAAATATGCAATTGGTTTTAACCCATTATGATCCCCTTGCAGAAGTATAGCGGCTAGGCCAACACTCGATGCGTCAGTATGTAATTCATGTCTTTTGTTGACGTCATAAATGGCGAGCACTGGCTCCTTCGTAATTGCTTTTATAAGGTTACTAAAAGCCAGTTCACACTCGGGTCCCCACAGAAATTCTGTGCCCTTCTTCGTAAGCTGTGTAAGGGGTTTAGCGATAAATGCGTAACCTGGAACAAATTTCCGAAAAAATCCGGTTAAACCTAAGAAACGTCTTATTTCCAACTGACTACTCGGCTTTGGATACTTGTTTATTGCCAATGACTTCCGACTCCCCGGCTTAATCCCATCTGCATTGACCTCATGACCCAAAAACGTTACCCCTCTTCTCATGAAAGGACACTTTGAAAGTCTCAACGTTAATCCCTCACCTCGAATAATTTTCAAAAACTCCTCCAAATAATACAAATTCTCTTCTTCAGTATGCGTTGCTATTATTACCTCGCCTACATAACTCACGACGCTCTTGCCTAACGGAGCAACAAGTTGGCTCATCATCCTCTGGAAAGTACATAGCACATTACGTAACCCGAATGCCATCCTATTAAATTCAAAGTGACCATTATGGGTGACAAATGCCGTGAATGGTTTGGCTTTCTCTTCTAACTCTATTTGATAGTACCCTGACATAAGGTCAAGGGTTGTGAAAAACTTCTTTCCCGAGAGTGTAGCCAGCACCCCATCCACAGTGGACATCAACCACGGTTGCTTCTCTGTGACCGCATTTAACTCATGGTAGTCTACACACAACCGCTCTTCTCCATTTTGCTTGCGCACCAAAACGATTGGCGATGCGTAAAGTGAGTTTGACCTACGAATTATACCTAATTCCAATAATTCCCTAACTATTGCCTCTACAATATTTTGCTTCGGGATAGGGATGTTATACGGCTTCTTGAAAATTGGATTTGTCGAGGTAACTTTCATTTCCATTTTAAAACACTTAGACTTACCCAACTCCGGAAGCCTTTCCCCAAAACAATCCGCATACGCGTTTGCCAATTTGACAAGATTTCCCTCCATACCTGCCTGTAACTTATCGCCGATGTCTAAAACATCTTTCCGGATCGTCATAATACTGCAACAACCACCCTCTATAATTACTTTACCCTTTGACAATACATCGATTCCCACAATGGCATCATATGCCATTAGTGAATCATTCACAACTAGCATTTCGACCGATCTCGTGACATCATCCATTTTAATTTTTATTGTTAAGTTCTCACAACACGAAGTTTCGCCACCTGCAAACCCGTTCAATTTTTCTTTACATTCACCAAAATCCACCCAGCACTGTATTGCAATACATCGTTTTAGTAATGATTTGCAACTGCCTGAATCAATAAGTGTCTTGCATTTTACTGCGTTATTTCCTACTAAGACGATATCTTTGCACAACTCCTTGCATAACCTACCTGGCGTCACCTTATTTACTGGCGCACTTGATTCATCACCCTCATATTCTTCTAATACCTGATTAATGCGCTCACTTTGTTTGCCATCACGCTTATTTTGCGGCTTACTGCAATTTCTCGAAATATTCCCCCTTTCTCTGCAATTAAAGCCGGTTGCCCTTTTGTTAATTTCTTCCGAATTATTTAATGAGAACGTTTTATCTGCCCTTTTCACTATATTTGTTTTGATTTGTATTCGTTGATATGTTGGAAATCGATTGCAGTAAATCGGCACATTTCGAGAATTGCATTGCGCTAAGGTTTTTGCGCAAGCCTTCACCATCTAATCCATTTATTATGTATCGTATTATCGCAGAGTCATCGATAACTTATTTTCTTCCTATCGCTAACATTTCATAGTAAAACTCCACAACACTCCTTTTTTCCAATTTTTGTACTCATTAACCGAATATGAGCGTCAGCTGAATTTCGAATATAAGGAAAATCTGTTAAAAATTGACTTACCAAATCGCTCCAATTGCGAAATACTGGCTGCGCATCTGCCCATCGCTTTGCAACCCCCTTAAGTTTACTGAGAGCTGCAAAAGTTAACAGAATATCTTCCCAACGATACAAACTTCTTAATTGCTCAATTCTTTCAACAAACTGCATTGATGAGTATACATTGTCACATGGATCGAACTCTGGTAATATCGCTCGGCGTATATCGCGGTCTTATGTATGTGCCCTGTTGCAATAAAGTTGCATAATGAATATCTGCTGTAAATTCGTTTGCCTGCTGTACGAAGGTTTCTCTTTGTAGTCGCTCTGCATTTCCCTGTCCTGATGGCATGGTGTTCATTTGAGTTGCGTATTGGTGTGTGTTAATCGGCATCCTCGGTGTTGATACACATGATGCTAGCTGCGGCTGCGTCGACGGTGGCGCATATATCTGCATTGTATACGGCTGTGACGTAATGTCCATATTATTAAAAGCAGGCATCGCTGCGAACGTTGACGTTGCTGGTGTGTATGTTATCGGCAGCGTATGTAACCCATTTGATTGTACAGTAGATGCTACGTTTGACTGGCATGCTTCCGAAATTTCTGGAAGCGTTTTTTGTACCATCGGTGTGTATATCTGCTTATATGCCGGGACTGTTGACTGCGGAATAAATAGTGCGCTGCTGTCATTGCTATACGTACATGCCGTGGTACCTATAGAGTTCAGCATCGATGCACGAAGTGTTTGCACTTGGGTGGTCAACATGTCGACAGCACTGCATAAGCCACTTATCTGTGCCTCCAACTGCTTTCTTACCTCTAAATCGTTCGTCGTTGATGCATTACTTCTCTCTTGACCTTGGTTAAACTTCATTGATGCAGCTCGCTCTGCTATCACCGTCTCGAGAACCCCGTTTACCAGCTCCTGGTCCAACTCCTGCAGCCTGCCAATTAATTCTGATTTACTTCCGCTTGTTTTCTGCTCTAGCTTTTGCAGCACTTCTTTAAGCTGCAAAACTGTTAAATCGTTTAGGTTCACTTCTGATAATCTGTCGCACCAAGACAGATTTTAATTAATATGAAATATAAATCTTTATTCTTCAAGTTCTCGAATTCAATTCAATTATATACATACGTTTACAGAAAATGATTCAAACCTTGTCTTTTAAAATGAATTATGGATACATACATTTTTAGAGAGAGTCAAATGAGAGAGATGAACACATAGAAATAAAGTTAACAAAGAAGAATAGAAAATAAAGTAGCTAGCAATAATGTAGGCAGCTATGTAGTGATGACACCATATGTTAAAATTAATAACTGGAATATGAATTTCTTTTAAATTATTTTTAGAATTTCGATAAGAAATGTTTTTTTGTAAAATTGTATCAGTTTGTTGTTCTTTATATAAAGTTTCTAAATTTATATCTTGAGTTGAAATTGCATCTATTTCTGGAATACGGGAAAGTGTGTCGGCAACTATGTTGTCTTTTCCACGTATATATTGAATATCATTTGTAAATTGAGCAATATATTCAAGATGACGTAGTTGACGAGGAGATCTATCTACTTTAGAATTTAGAACATGAATTAAAGGTTTATGATCAGTATAAATTGTAAAAGTTCTACCTTCAAGAAAATGTTTAAAATGTTTAATTGAATTATAAATTGCCAAAAGTTCACTATCAAATGTTGAATATTTAGTTTCTGTTGTAGTTAATTTTCTTGAAAAATAAGCTAAGGGTTCTTGTATATTATTGCTAGTTTGTTGAAGAACTGCTCCAATAGCAACATTTGACGCATCTACTGCTAATGATAAAGTACCATTTTTGTCGAAATGTGTAAGTAAAGTATTTTTAGCAAAGAGTTTTTTAACATTTTCGAAAGCTGTTGTAGTTTCATTTGTCCAATTTAATTGTTTGAGTTTATTTTTAATTGCATGTGTTTCAAAATTTGTTATGATTTCAATTCTATCTAAAGATGGTTTAATACCTTCGCCTGAAATTTCGTAACTTAAAAAATTTAATTTATTTACACCGAGAGTACATTTTGAAGGTTTGATATTTAAATATATTCTTCAAGTCTTTTGAAAACTGATTTTAAATGATTTATATGTTGATCTTTGTTGTAATATAACTATGAGAGTGAGAGATACAATTTACACACTTGGCAACCCTTTTTCTTTTATGTGCACTTTACCTTCAAAAAACGCGAGTACTCCATAAATAATGTAAGGAATACTCCTTTGGGAGTATAGGAGTGTTCCAAATCTAATCTGTATTCATACAAAAAATGTGCTCCAATTAACATTGCGATGTCCTAGGAGAGGAGTAGGTGATCCCACTCTCGCTTTGTTTGTGAGTATTCCATAGAGTACATACGTGAGAGTACTTTCCAAAGTACTTTCACTGTTGTACTCCATGGAGCACCCACAGAGGATCATGTGCCAAAGTATTAAAGAGGAATTGTGTCGGAAAGAATTATCGGAGTGAATTTAATTTAAAATGAAAGTAAATGAAGCAATGATCGGCTGATGGTGGTCCGCAAACGCATTTTGCGTGAATAAAGAAACTAATATTTCTCTATACTATAGTATGTATACATAAAACCAGTGCGCATTTTATCAGAGTTGCCATAGTAAAATTTTATTGTCAGTTATTTGTATGCAATATTTTACTTTTGGCAACTCTGTTCGATCGTCATCGTGTCGTGATCACGGTCATTAAAAAAACGAGCAATGATCGGCTGATGGTGGTCCGCAAACGCATTGAAAGGAGTATTATTAGAGTACTCCAACATGAAGAAAATAGAACACGTAATCCAACAATTTTTGCAGGGTTGTCTATTCTTCTTAAATAAATCTTTCTTCTTGGCAAATTATTCAACCTAGTAAGACGTGTTTTAATATAATTTCCACTAAAACTTCTACAGGTTATGGGCACCCACGTTTTATCCTTGAAGATAATTGAATAAGCAAATTTGCCACCTTCTGATGGCGAAAATAACTTTTTGTCCAACATACGAAATTTGTGAACATATTAATTGCGGCGAGCAAGTGGTGTGATTTTTGGGGTTAGAATCACGTGTTGAAAGAAATAATATTGGGACTGGACAAAATCGAATTGTTAAAAGGCCGGGAAAATTACGATTCCTGGAAATTCGCTGCAAAATCATATCTTGTGTTGAAGGCGTACTGGCCTTGCGTCGAAGGTTCAGAAAAAGATGCAACAAAAAATTTACATGCCATATCAGCGTTAGGGCTGCTAGTAAAGCCGTCTAATTATCCGTATATACAAAATTGTGCAAATGCAAGCACTGCTTGGAAAGCGCTTGAGAGCGCATTTGAAGACAACGGAGTGTTGCGTCGAATGGATTTACTTAAATATTTAATGCGGCTGGAATTAACAGATTGTTCGTCCATGGAAGATTACGTTAACAAGATGACCAGCACACATAAAAAGCTAGAGAAATCCGGCACAAAGATTCCTGATGACATTGTGGCGTAAATTATGCTAAGCGGTTTGCTTGATGAATTTCGGCCAATGGTAATGGCAATTGCAAACAGCGGTAGAGCGTTAAAAACTGATCTGGTGCGTACGAGTTTACTTCAAGAAATTAGACACGATCCTGCTGGTGGTGAAGCATTGGCTTTAGTTTAAAAGAAGCACAAAAATTTTCAGAAAAAATCAAAGGTTAAACATGTCGTTTGCTTTGAATGCAACCAAAAAGGCCATTATGCAAACAAATGTCCGCTAAAATCTAAGAAGGAAACTAAAAATGTATTATTGGCACAAACACCTTTAATTGCAAAAACAACAAAGAATGAATGGCTTATTGATTCGGGAACTTCGTCGCATATGATTATGCATTCAGCTAATTTAAGTAAGCGCAATGTAGCAAATTCAAACGAAGTAATTGTGGGTAACAATGGGCGTTTGAAAGTGGAATGCGTTGGTGATATTAGTATGTCAATTTCAGCTGAGGGCTGGTCCAGCGCCAATAAAGTTATTGTTAAAGACGTTTTATGCATTCCAAAAATATGAGCAAATTTGATGTCTGTAAGTCAAGTGGCCAAGCAAGGTAAAACATTGATTTTTAATAGTGCAAACTGTCGTATTTTCGACCAAAATGGAAAATTATTGGCTACTGCTCCGCTAGTCGACGATTTATATCGACTAAGCTGTACTACGGAAAACGTGCAACGGCGTTGCGGCGACTCGCAACTTGTGGCACAGACGCATGGGACATGCGTGTGAATCAAATTTGAATCGTATAAAAGAGTCGACCGAAGGTTTTGAGTTACAAAATGAAAAATTGGATTCGTGCACGGTATGTGCGCAAGGTAGGCAAACTCGTGCTTCATTTAAAGAGAAGGGTAACCGCGTCGCTGAAGTTTTACAAATTATACATACAGATGTATGTGGGCCCATGTCAACAAAATCACTCGGGGGTTCGAGATATATGTATGCTGACATTCGTTGATGACTTCAGTCGCAAAGTATTTGTTTATCCAATGAAAAGTAAAGATGAGGGATTCAAGGGGTTGTGTAGCGCAATATATAGCTTCTCCAACCCAATTGTCAACCTCCCCTTCGAGCGGCGAATCCCGTTTCACTAACAGACGAGGCTCTGGCGACCCCAAGCTCCTCATGGAACTTGGGGGTGGGGAGGGAGGGATGGCCTGAAGGTTTAATGTGGCCATATAAATCGTTCCCGAGATGGTCGGGCCAGCACCTTAATGGTGCTGTGTTACCGGAGCGTATCGGATCTGTATGCGACAAAGGACCATCACATCGATAACACTCCCCAAAGCCTTCGGGGAGTAACCTAATCGCTACAACAACAACAACAACAACATGAGGTTTTCGATATATTTACAAATTTCAAGGAATTAGTTGAAAATCAACAAAACGCGACTATAAAAATATTGCGATCGGACAATGGCAGAGAATTCTGTAATGGGAGGTTTGAAACATTTATCAAAAAGCATGGAATTATACATCAGCATACGTCGCCTTATACGCCTGAGCAAAACGGTGTCGCCGAGCGTATGAATAGAACGTTAATAGAAAAAGTACGATGTATGTTATACGATGCGAATTTAATTAAACAATTTTGGGCAGAGGCAGCAGCCACTGCAGCGTATTTAATTAATCGAATTCCCTGTAGAGATATGAAATGTACCACTCCAGAAGAAATTTGGACAAAACAAAAACAAAACTTGTCGTATGTTAGGGTCTTTGGATGTAAGGCCATGGTACATATACCAAAAGAAAAGCGGCGCAAGCTAGATTCAAAGTCACAAAATTGCATTTTGTTGGGCTACTGTGACAGCAAAAGCTTACAAATTGTATAACAAATATACAAAGAAGACTGTGGTAAGTCGTAACGTTATATTTTTTGAAGATCCAACATCAAATGTAAATAGTTATACCGATGATCGATATGCACAGAAACCAGTAACACGAAACAAAAATGCTGAACGGATCGAAATCATCAATGATGACGAAGACACGGACTATTCTGATGAAGATGAATCTATTGGATTAAGTGAGGGCTTATCTCGCCTTGAGGGATACGAATCCCAGAACAAATCAGAGGGCCGCAATGCAAGTGAAGACACTTCGCGACAAGAAGTATTGAACTATCCTGAGTATAATATATCTGGTGATCAATCTGATTTTCTCGGATTCAGTGAGGGTGATGACGATAGCAGTGAGGTGGCGAATCCTCAACATCAATCACCAGGTGAGATATCCACTATTCAAATATCTGACGGTGAAAGCAACGTGGCGAACGATGCAGAAACGCAACTAGTGCTATTAGCAACAGCAGGTTGCGGTAACGAGCCATTGACCGTTCGGGAGGCGCTGGATAGCGCAGATAGTAAAGAATGGAAAGATGCTATGGTAAGCGAATATAATGCTTTGATACAAAACGGTACTTGGGAGCTAACAGATCTTCCACCTGGAAGAAAGCCTATTGAGTCTAAGTGGGTTTTTAAGATCAAAAAGAACTCGGATGGTATAGTTAGCCGATACAAGGCACGTCTAGTCATGAAAGGCTACTCGCAAGTTAAAGGCATCGACTACGATGAGACGTACTCTCCAGTCGCGCGATATTCTTCGATCCGCTTTCTTTTGACTACTGCCGTTAAATGTGACCTGATTGTGATATATAGCTTCACCAAACCCAATTGTCAACCTCACCTATCCGCGGCGAATCCTGTTTCACTAACAGACGAGGCTCTGACGACCCCAAGCTCCTCATGGAACTTGGGGGTGGGGAGGGAGGGAATGGCATGAAGGTTTAATGTGGCCACATAAATCGTTCCCGAGATGGTCGGGCTAGCACCTTAATGGTGCTATGGTACCGGATCTGTATCCGTAAAAGGACCATCACATCGATAACACTCCCCAAAGCCTTCGGGGAGCAACCTCATCGCTACAACAACAACAACAACAACCTGATTGTGCATCAGATGGATGCAGTATCAGCTTTCCTACAGGGCGAATTAGATGAGGAAATATACATGCGCCAACCACAATGCTTTAAAGATCAAACTACTAGGGTATGTCGACTTCGCAAATCCCTATATGGACTAAAGCAGTTCAGTCGGATGTGGAATATGAAGCTGAATTCGGTCTTGATAAGTAAACTTGGGTTTAAAAGGTCAAACTTTGATCAATGCATTTATTTCACAAACTCAGCGCAAAATATCTTGATACTGGCTGTATACGTTGACGATATTTTGATTTTTGAAAGCAATATTGTAATAATTAAGAAACTTAAAGATGATTTATCTACCCAATTCAAAATGAAGGACTTGGGACCCGCCACATCGGTACTTGGCATGAATGTCACGCGCAGCAATGATGGATCGATCTCCTAAGATCAGAAGCAGTATATACTGGATGTGTTACAGCGATTTAACATGAGTGAATGTACTCCTGTGGGCTCGCCGATGGACCCAAATCAGCATTTATCAAAGGATATGAGTCCAAAGCCAAATGAAGAGCGACAAGAAATGTCTTCGATTCCATATCAAGAAGCCATAGGCTGCCTCATATATGCTGCACAAATTAGTCGCCCGGACATTAGTTACGCCGTGAGTACATTAAGTCGTTTTAATTCAAATTACGGCAAAGCTCATTGGACCGCCGTGAAAAGAGTTCTTCGCTATTTGAAAGGTACTTTAGATTTTAAATTAACATACAAGAAGATGTATAATGATCAAATGGTGGGATTTTGTGATGCGGATTTGGAGGCGACCAAGATGAACGCCGTTCTACCACCGGTTACGTGTTTGTCTTGCAAAGTGGTGCAATTTCGTGGGCCACACGTAAGCAACCCACTGTGGCATTGTCATCGACAGAGGCAGAGTTTATGTCAATGGTAGCTGCAATACAAGAAGCACTTTGGCTGAAACGCTTTGAAAACGAACTTTTTGAGACTGCAGCAACTTCAATGCAACTTTACTGCGACAATCAAGGAGCAATCAAATTAGCTTCAAACAACAACTATCATGCTCGCACCAAACACATTGATGTGAAGAATTATTTTATTCGTGAAAAGCTCGCTGATGGAATAATTAAACTAAATTATATAAGTACAAATGAAATGATTGCTGACATAATGACTAAGCCAATAAACTCTTCAAAATTATCTAAATTCACTAAACAATATGGTTTAGGCAAAACTTAATTTATCATACATTACTATTTGAATCACTTACATACATATACTTAATGTAATATCGAATTGTTAACATTATTAATGAATTTTGAAATTGTTAATTGAAAAGAAAAATTAATTGAATCGCTAGTGAGGGTGTTGTAATATAACTTTGAGGGTGAGAGATACAATTTACACACTTGGCAACCCTTTTTCTTTTATGTGCACTTTGTCTATTCTTCTTAAACAAATCTTTCTTCTTGGCAATTATTCAACCTAGTAAGACGTGTTTTAATATAATTTCCACTAAAACTTCTACAATCTTCATTATCACTAGCAATAAGAATGTCATCAATGTATGTAAATACAAAATCGAAATCAGAAAATATTTCATTAATAAAGCGTTGGAAAGTTTGAGCACTGTTTCGTAAACCGAAAGGCATTCTTACGAATTCAAACATTCCAAAAGGGGTAGTTATTGCAGTTTTATGAATGCCTTCTTCTGCCATTGGAATTTGGTGGTAAGCAGGCACAAGATCAATTTTGGAAAAAAATTGTTTGTTTTTTAAATCAATTGTTAAATCGTGAATATGTGGTAAAGGATACCGATCTGGTGTAGTAATAAAATTAAGTCTTCGATAGTCTCCGCAAGGTCTCCAATCATTTGGTTCTTTCTTAAGAACGAGATGAAGTGGAGATGCAATAGGAGAATTTGAGGGTCTGCATATACCAGTTTTAACTAAAAATTCAAATTCAGCTTTAGCAACTTTAAGTTTGATTGGATCAAGACGTCTGGGTTTCGAAAATTGTAAAATACCTTTTGTTTCTATCCTGTGAATTAGTATAATCTGGTTCACAGGTAATAGATGGAAATTCATTAAGTAATTTTGAAAACTTATTTTCGACAATAGGAATTTTGAGTGAGAAAATATCAGAAAATCCAGAAGATCCAGCAACTTTAATTTTTGTAGTAGAATCCATTATTTCTTTATTTTTAATATTGACAATAATTCCGAATTTTTCTAAAAAGTTTGCTCCTAAAATTGGTGTATCAATGTTCGCAATAATGAATGGAAATTCATAATCTCTTCTTAAACCTAAATCAATTTTAAGTAGTTTTGTACCGAAAGTTTCAATTGAGGAACCGTTTGCTGCAGTCAAAGTAAGATCCGAATTTCTTTTATAAATTTTAAATGTAGAAAAAGGAATAACTGATACAACTGCGCCGGTATGGATAAGAAAATTAAGTTTACTGAATTTATCAAATATGAATAGGCGACGAGTAGGTTTAATAATAGTTCCATTATCCGTCACCGTCATAATGGGTCGTTTCAGTTTAAATTTTGTTCGAAATTTGAATTATGATTTAGATTAAAGTTGCATGGGGGTATACATTTAAGAGCGTTATTCTTAAATTGTTTGTGATACCAACAAATATTTGTTTGTGAATTAAATTACAATTGTTTGAAAAATTTCTTGATCTTGAAAAATTTCGAGATTTAGATCTATTTCTATTTTAGATCTTGAACGGATTTGTAATTGATTAATATCATTAGAAATTTTATTTAAATTTTGATAAATAGCCGTAGTTAATTCAGCTAAATTTTTAACGTATTGTTCTAAAATATTATTATTTATACTTGAGACTACAGAAGATTTTGAAGAATGAGGTTTGTTGATTAAATCAAAAAGTTTGTCTGCTAAAATAATAATTTCATCTCTGTTTTGATTATTATTGGAAGTCAAATGAATTTGTATTTCTTGTGGTAATTTACGAATCCACAATTTAAAGAGCAATTCTTGACTAACTATGGAGTCAGAACCTATAAGTGATTTCATAAATCTGAATAATTCAGATGGTGAACGATCACCAAGTTCAGCTTTTGAAAATAATTGTTCTAATCGTTTTTCTTCGCTAAGAGTAAATCTTTCACATAGATTTTTTTTTTTGATTGTATCATATTTATTAAAAAGAGGAGGAAGGTTAATAACATCTAAAATTTTAGAAATAGTATCTCGTTGAAGGGTAACTAGAACTTTTTGAAATTTTAAATTATCATCAGTGATATTATTAATTTCAAATTGTCCTTCAACAAGTAAAAACCAGGCATCAGGACAATCTTACCAAAATTGTGGTAATTTAATAGATTTAGTAGAAGGAAAATTTGTAAAGTTGTGTTGAAGTATCTTGTGTTATATTAGAGATGTTGTTTTGTGTTGTATTAATGTTAGAATTTTGAGTTGTATTGTGAGCCATGATGTTATTTGTATGAAAAAAAAAAAATATTTAAATGAAAAATTTTAAAATTATGAAATATTTAAGAATTTTTTGGAAAGGGAGTTAACAATTTAAATAAAATATTTAATTTTATATAAAAAATAAGTAAATTTAAATAATTTATATAGAATTTTTAAAATATAAAAATAATCTTAAAATAAATTTTGAAAATTTAAAAAGTTTAAAATTTTAATTCTAATTATAATTGAAAATTTTTTAATTTAATATTAAAATAATTAGATTAGTTGAGCTGAAAGGCCGCGGTTAATGAATAAAACTTCCTTTTGGTTTGTTTTATATTCATAAATTTTAATTTTGGTCGATATTTCGACTTCAATCTGAAGTCATCAGGGCTGAAGACAAAACAATAACAATAGTTAATTACACAGAACATACATATGAACACATGAATAACAAAATATGACTTACACATATGGATATGTATGATCGACTGATTGGGAATATGACCAAAAAATTACAAAGAGGTCGAGAAAAACAAAAGAAGAAATCAAAATATAAACAATTTGGAAAAGTCCCGTAAAAATAAACAATTTTCATGAACAGTAAGGGTAAACAAAAATCATGTATACAATAACAACATTGATATGACAACTAGACTTAGCTTAACACATATGTACGTGTGTATGTACATATTTCATCCCATTTAACTATTTGACAATATTTCAAATGACCGCCTTGTGGTGTTGTTGCTTCAAAATTAAATTCCTGTAAGACTGCGCACAATTGTCTGTGTCCATTTTGAAGTTCATTCTTTTTTCATTAGGGGTGTTCAAAATATGTAGCATTTCTAAAGTGTATCGTTTGCTGTAATGTCTTTCATTGTCCAGTATAGTTACATTATCGAAGTCGGGGAAGTGCCCTGTGTCCTTGCAGTGGGATGTTAAAGCCGTATTGTTGTCCGAAGCATTATTCCTTAATTTAATGTTAGATCTATGAGCGGAAATCCTCTTCTTGAGTTTTAATTTTGTTGTCCCCACATATACTTTCTCGCATACGTGGGACCCGTCGCCGTTGCAAGGAATTCTGTAAATAACATTAGATTTCTCCAGTTTTGAAATTTTGTCCTTAGTTTTGCTGAAAACTTGTTGCAGTGTGTTATTGTATGTAAAGGCTATTTCATATTTTTCTTTGTCATATATATTCGACATCTTGATCCTCTCTGAGGTTCCGGGAACATAGGTGATTTACTTGTATATTTTACAATCTTTCTCCTTTTTCATATGTTCTTTTTTATTTTTGGCATGATAATTCCGGACCAGCTTGTTAATTAAGTTTATGGGAAAATCATTTTCTTCTAAAGTTTTCTTGATTATCGCAATATTTTTGTTATGAAACATTTTATCACTTATCGTGAGTACCCTTCTAATAAAGTTTTTCGCAGTAACTCTTTCTTGATTATCGCAATATTTTTGTTATGAAACATTTTATCACTTATCGTGAGTACCCTTCTAATAAAGTTTTTCGCAGTAACTTTATTAGAAGGGTACTCACGATAAGTGATAAAATGTTTCATAACAAAAATATTGCGACAATCAAGAAAGCTTTAGAAGAAAATAATTTTCCCATAAACTTAATTAACAAGCTGGTCCGGACTTATCATGCCAATAATAAAAAAGAACATTTGAAAAAGGAGAAAGATTGTAAAATATACAAGTCAATCACCTATGTTCCCGGAACCTCAGAGAGGATCAAGATGTCGAATATATATGACAAAGAAAAATATGAAATAGCCTTTACATACAATAACACACTGCAACAAGTTTTCAGCAAAACTAAGGAAAAAATTTCAAAACTGGAGAAATCTAACGTTATTTACAGAATTCCTTGCAACGGCGACGGGTCCCACGTATGCGAGAAAGTATATGTGGGGACAACAAAATTAAAACTCAAGACAAGAATTTCCGCTCATAGATCTAACATTAAATTAAGGAATAATGCTTCGGATAACAAGACGGCTTTAACATCCCACTGCAAAGACACAGGGCACTTCCCCGACTTCGATAATGTAACTATACTGGACAATGAAAAACATTACAGCAAACGATACACTTTAGATAGGCTACATATTTTGAACACACTAATGAAAAAAGAATGAACTTCAAAATGGACACAGACAATTGTGCGCAGTCGTACAGGAATTTAATTTTGAAGCAACAATACCACAAGGCGGTCATTTGAAATATTGTCAAATAGTTAAATGGGATGAAATATGTACATACACACGTACATATGTGTTAAGCTAAGTCTAGTTGTCATATCAATGTTGTTATTGTATACATGATTTTAGTTTACCCTTAATGTTCACGAAAATTGTTTATTTTTACGGGACTTTTCCAAATTGTTTATATTTTGATTTCTTCTTTTTTCTCGACCTCTGTAATTTTTTGGTCATATTCCCAATCAGTCGATCATACATGTCCATATGTATAAGTCATATTTTGTTATTCATGTGTTCATATGTATGTTCTGTGTAATTAACTATTGTTATTGTTGTGTCTTCAGCCCTGATGATGACTTCAGATTGAAGTCGAAATATCGACCAAAATTAAAATTTATGAATATAAAACAAACCAAAAGAAAGTTTTATTCATTAACCGCGGCCTTTCAGCTCAACTAATCTAATTAATTTGCAACACTCAAGGCTCAAGACTAAATTTTATCAAAATAATATTAAAATAAAAATTATACTTACATAAAATTAAATTTAATAAAAAGAATATTAAAATTAATAAGTAGTTGATTGATGATTGTTGAAAAATTTCTTGAAATTAATATCTGTATTTGATGTCGCAATGGTTTAAAAAAATATGTAATGGTTTTGTTGTTTTCTTTATAAACCTCTTCATTTTCATCGTGATGTCTTCATTTGAAATCTGTTCTTTTGTGTATTGCGTGCAAAATTGTTGTGGTAGCTTTTGTTGTTGTGGCTTGGATAACCCAATCGTTGCTTTTAAGAGTATTATGTTGTAAATTTTTATTTTATTTACACACACATTTTAGAGTTCTTTATTAATCAACAAATCGTAGGCAAATTTTATTTTGTATTTTTCTTTATGTTGCATAAAATTCATAGAATGTCTACTAGTAAATTTCTGTTATACGTACTTTTATGTTTTTAAACAGATTTTCAACACTTATTTTTTGTTTTAAAGTTTAATATATATAACTTACAGCGACTGTTATATGAAATTTGCACAGAATGTTGTTGTATTGCTTCCTGTCCACAAATGTATAGGGAACACAAACATAAATATATTATATGCATAAGAATTTCAATAGTGCAATTTATTAATTTTTTAATTTTTTTTTATTTAGTTAATTCTTCAGCGCGTATTGCGTAATGCTATTTTTATTATAACAAATATGGAGGGATAGTTTTGTAATTGGTTTAGGCAACTAAAACAAATTTTCTTTGGTAGCACGTCACTTAGTTGCATTTCTATTTGCGGTATTGCACTGGTCAGTAGCTCTGTGATACGTAAAGCGCCACATTCAGTAATTGTATCAAATTAAGATATAGGTCCGTTGGTAGGATCGCCAGTATATCAACATTCAGGTTGATATTTAAAAAAATTATTTATCCTCGGTTTGAAATATAAAATTTATTTTTGTTTAATTTTGAGTTTAAATATTTTCCAACTAACTAGAATTTTCTTTTTTTCAAGTTATTCAAAAATTTTAAGTTAACACGAAAACTCAATTAAAAATTATTTTAAAAATAAAGTAAAGAATACAAAGTAGTTAACACTATAGTATGTACATGATTTTTTTAACGAAATAGAAACCGTACACAGTTTCACAATCTAAAAAAAAAATTTGGCTTTTAGCGAAAATAAAATTTATTCGGGAAGTTCACATAATGAAATTGAGAGGTAGCTAACAGTTAAACTTATAAATTAAATATAAAATAAAAATAGTTTTTACATAGTTTACAGCAAAATGTTTATAATGCACAGTATCGATAATAGCTAAACACAAAAGGTTAGTGCTCATTTGCTTCAACGGTGTCATAACTCAAACAACACAAACTTTAAACAGCCATTTTCATATTTGAATTGCTAGTTGTCAAGTAAAGCTAGCTTATTATATTAATTCTAGCAAGAACTTATATGCACAAATTTGATCATGATACTGAGGACGTCTTTTCAAATTTAGCTTGTTTTTTTTTTTAATATTACACTACTGACGTAAAAGAGCGATATTAGATAAAAGTTAGGTTGAACTGGGTGGTCAATAAAACCCTCACATAGTGTTTGTCGAGTAAAGTAGTAGGTAGACCTTTTTTATGCACAAATCACAGCAATAAAATCAAAACACGTTAATTTAACAAAAATATTTACACTTAATAAAGTATATCCCATACAATTTTTAGAAATTTGTGAAATATAAAATAAATCGAGTAATACATTTGTGTAGTCCAGTTAAAAAATGCATCAAATCATAAGTTAGAATAATATCAAAAGTCTTAAAAAATGCTCTTTAATTGCATAATGTTTACAGAACAAATTATTAGTCGTTTATTAATGCATTTTAACTGCTTGTCATAGAAAATATTTAACACTAATGAAGTAGTGATGCATTCAATGCTGCAGAGAATTCGTCTATCAGTTATAGCTTAGTATTAAAGTAACAAATAGTTAACAATGACTTACACTTAATTATTATTTCTATGCATAAGTCAATCTAGTTTTGTGTCCAGATGCAATAATCCGCAAAGTCCTTTCTTTTTACATTGGACTTAGACGATTATTGCTTATGACCACAGCATTGTTATTATTTATTGCGAGATAGCTATCTAATTAATAACCTATGTATGTATCAAAATACAAATTACAATTTTAAGACTAACTAAATATTTGCTTTATAGGCCATCTTAAGTCTAACATTAGCGTATTAATAAATGTGACCCGGCCTATGAAAAGGTGGCTTATGACTCAAAAAAGAAATTGCGAGAAACAGCTGTTAAAGATAAACAATGCATTTCTTCAGTTTCTTAGTAGTTTTTCTTTTGCATTATGAACAGTCATGCCCAAAAGGCAACCAAAAAAGGCAAAAGAGCATAAATGAGATAACTTCGTGTGTGTATATAAAGAGCGATGTTTTTTTCAATGCAAAGCACAAACCAGTGTCTGACCGAAAAAAAATCGTGTGAGTGCTCAGATTTAATAGCAATGCTGAACGAGTAGGACGTGTGTCGCTTATGAATAATGTCTGTCGAAGAGGAATTTAGCGAGGTTTTTCCAACATATTTCCGTGAAAACGAAGAGAATGATGGTGAATCTTTCGATGATGTTGGTATCAATTACGAGGACGAACTACATGCATTGTTTCAAGCTGAAGATCAAATGGAAGTGGATGAAAATATCATCTCCAGAACACTTCTAAGCAAGTTCGGATTTTCTAGTTTTGACCGCGTGAAAGAGCGTCTCAAAAACTATCGAAACCAGAAAAAAAGTGGAAACATTTTTTTGAGTCATAAGCCACCTTTTCATAGGCCGGGTCACAAATATATAATTATAACTTTTTTTCATACATTCTCCGTAGCCATATTTGCAAACCAAGTTAATGCCCACCAGTGGGCATTCTTATTTACTTTCTAGAGCAACATGCATGCATATACAATGTGAGATGCTAACGCAGCAATCAAGCTGAACGTTTCTATATTATCAAGTCATTTTCAATATATATATATATATATATGGTTTTGTATAACATATAGGCTTACGTGCTAAAATTTACTTTTTGGCTACACTCATCATCTTTATTTGCTTGTTTTTGTTAGTATTTTAATATAATTTGTTGCTCTAAATGCGACTTGTACTACTCAATATAGTTTTCGAAAATTATTCACAATCGCTTCAGTTGTTCGTATGTGATAAAAAATATGATGTTCCAAGGACCCATACGCACCCAGGTTGGTATGAAGCCCTTATAGAGTGCTAGTAATCCTTCATTGCGTACAGTCTGGAAAAGGCAAAGAATTGCAAAAATCATCAGAAACCTTGCAATCAAAATTGAAAACAGGCAAATTTATATCACGTACCTGCACTGCACAATCAAAACTGCCTTTGTAAAGCTGTTGAGTGCTCGCTACAGCGACACCATTCACAAACGCTAAAGGCTTTTGATTCATAAGGCGCGTCTGGAATATGAAAAATATAAATAAATAAGCATCACTATTTATGGTGCTGCACCGAAAAAAGCTTCAGTTTTTTGAGGGAAAGCATAAAATTTAATACAGCTTTGTTTAAAATGTGTCAACGAATATCATCATAAATCGGCAGTAAGCAGTCGTAGCGATTTTTTTTACCGTTGAGTAACAAGCTGTAGTGTTACAGTATCCAGATCGAAGTTGAGCTAGAGTGGCGCGCGTTTCCCTGCGGAGACTGCTTTCGATTACTTCAAGTTCAGGGTATTTGACTTTAGGAACTGGGTTCGCCGGGCAATTCCAGGCATACAGGATCAATGCCTTTTTGTGGGTATCACAGAGGACCTATTTATTGCTTTTCTTCTATATACGGTTGAGTTCTCAGGTGTCGTATTTCCTCATGCTTTCGGAGATGACTTCTTAACTCCCTGGGAGGTGGGCCTCTTCAATCAGATGTCTGTTGGAATGTCCAGGTTTCAGGGTATTCTGTGTGTTCAGCATCTCATTTCTCTCCCTAATGGGGAGTACTCTCGCCTCACTGTGTAGATGGTGTTATGGAAATTTACGAAGACATATATAGCATAGTGGTTATGGGAACGGTGTTTTGGCAGGCCTGTAGCTTCTTCCAGTGTATATCCCTTAGACTCGGCCGACTAATTGCTTTGTAAGTGGTAATGAGCATTTCTTTATCTTTACTCTAAATATTAATGTATCATACACATATTTAGCAGGCGAGGCTCTGGCGACGCCAAGTTCCTCACGAAACTAGGGGTGGGGCCGGATGGCCTAGAAGGTTTAATGTGGTCATATTAATCGTTCCCACAATGGTCGTTCTAGTAATTGAATGCTTGTTTGTTACCGGAACGTACCGGACCTATGTATATCCGGCAAAAGACCATCAACATCGATAACACTCGCCAAAACCTTCGGCGAGTGTCTTTGTCGGTATTAAAACAAATGGGTACAATTGCGGTTGCATGCTCGCCAAAATGTAGATCTCGATCGCACGTGAAACCCAGTACAGTGGATGTCCAATATGGTCGACATTTGTTTTGTCAACGTTGTAAGGTCACCGAGACTAAGAAACTGGAGAGACTAGGGAGACAGTCCTATATTTTATTGCATAGCTCATCAATGGGCAGGCCGGGACAAGTTACTATTATCGAGCAGTCATCGGCGTAGGATACAATTGTGACTGCTTCAGGTAGCAAGGGGAGTTCCAATATATAAAAATTAAACAAAAGCGGGGATAGAACACCACCCTTTGGCACCCGTTGTTAAATCTTCTGGGTTTTAGATGTTACGTTCCTGAATTGCACCGATAGCTGTCATCCAGACAGATAATTTGCAGTCCAGCTTTTGAGACTAGGAGGAAGGTAGACCTTTCCAAGTTGCTGTAACGCGCCGTGGTTGACTGTATCAATAGCTTTGATCGCGCAGTTTTTTAGCCGACAGCACTTTATCGCCAAAGGCGATGGATATTTTGTCGTTGCGCTTAGTCGGGTTCGATAGGAACTTTACGGTAGAGCATAGCTTACCCACACCGGCAGAGAGATTACAATTCTTTATGTGCTTCTCCCATTTCGTCCGCTTCTTTTTATCTACAAGGTTGTGAGGACCCCAAAGCCGAGGACTTTGTATCCTCACAACATGCACATATCCATACATTTTTCTAAAGAACATACATTTTGAAATAACTTGAAATTTATAATAATATTTGAATCTATCACTTATACATTTTATATGAAGCACCAGAAATACACATATGTATACCTTTATGAATTATACCCTAAATACATATACTCTGTTGTACATCGAATTGATAATTATTAAATCGAAGAGCAAATTAGACTTGCGCACTTTTGCACGCAAGCAAAATATTTACATTTTCGCAAACATAAATTTTAAATATAGGATCACCCTAACAAGCATTGAATATTTGGAAGGAAGGTAGATACGCACAAAACATAAAAAATGCAGCGGTCAACCAACCCTTTGCAATCTCAAAATCAAATACATCCAGCTACAAATACAACATACATAATAACTTAAGTGAACGGAGATCAGCAGCAAGTCGTCAAAATAAGCGCCGCTACTAATAGAAATTTCGCTATACATATTTACGCACTAGCATACAACACACCAACGCACGCCATACTACAGAAGGCAGAAGCATTGGGCAAAGCAAAACACAACATTAGAATCAGGTGATCACAAACAAATATACAAACACACAACAGTTATAGCAACGGCTGGAAAGCACGGTATGAGCAAGTACAAAGGCCTTCTATTCAATAAGGAGCATTATGGTGCATGGAAATTCATGGGGAGGAAATATTCACCGGAATAACAGTTGTTTTATATTGTTAATACTATGAGTTAGAAGTTGTTATTATCAAATAACCGTTTGCCTGCGTGCAAAAATTAGTATATAAGGGCGACGAGTTCGCATTAAAATTCAGAGAGATTAGGAGACAGGCATACGAGTCGGTTGTATTTATGACTACCGACCAAGGGTATACCTGAAGGTTTTTGACTTCATTTGTACTAAAAGTATACTAGTCTGGAGGCTTTATTACTCCATTCGACCGCAGAGGTTGGCCGGGGGCTTTATTACCTCAGTCACCTCTTACAAAGCAAGGGAGTCAGCTAGGAGTAGAAAGAGAATTTTATTAAATAAACACTTTTATAACGTTTTATAAGAACTAAACAGGGTTATTCTTTTAGGACCGGTAGGATTTTCTACTTTCAGGAACCCTGGACGGACTGAGGCCAGCCCCGGCAAAGTCAAAGGAAAAGTCCGTCACATTTTGGCGCCCGAGCAGGTTAAACGAATCAAATTTTAAGATATACTTTCAGAGCATCAGAAACGAAGAGGGAAAAAGATTCACACACTTCTGGGTTAATACGACGAGGATATAAAGCATAACAATGGTAAAGGTATCGTGGATATACTATCTCACTCGAGAGGATCTGGTAGCCTACAGCACGGAATTTGAACTAGACGATGGCGGAACGGTTGACGAACTAAGAAAACGATTGGCGAAATTCATCCAAGAGGAGAAGGATAACGAGAACTTACGGGATCGATTCACAGAGTTGGCGTTTCGGCATGCGCGGTTAACAAATCCACAAGCATCAAAGACAATCAGCGAACTAAATTCACCAAGAAATGATAGGCAGGCAAATGGTGCACCCAATCAATTGGAGGTCGGACAACCACCGGTACATTTTATTCAGCAGCCTGATAGGTACGCAACGACAAATTATATTCAACAGCCTGGCACATATACAACGACCATGGACAGAGTAAGGAAGTGGGAATTAAAGTACGACGGAGGCAAAGATCCCCTAGGATTCATCGAAAGAGTGGAGGAGCTAGCAGATGGGTATGAAATCAATCGCAACACAATTCCAAAAGCGCTGCCGGAGTAATTGAAGGACAAAGCGTTGGTATGGTACAGGAATAACAACCGGCATTGGCCGGAGTGGGACACCTTCAAGAAGGACTTCCTGAAGTTCTTTCTAAGCTCCCTATACTTAGAGCAATTGGAAGATGAAATTCGAATGCGCGTACACCGACAAGGTGAGCTATTTAAAGATTATGTCTTAGTATTACAAGGACTCATGCGTCACGCGGGCTACACCGAGGAGCAGAAACTAACCCGCATCTACAGAAACTCGCGCAGAGAGTACCAACTATATATAAAGCGAAGCGAGGTCAGCAATCTTGAGGAGCTGGTAAGTTTAGCTCAAGACTATGAAAATATTACTCCTGACAGGGAACCAATGCGACCAAATTGCATTGTCTATTGTACTATGTTTGTTTGTTGTTGCATGATTTGATATTAACGAAGATAGTTTTGTGCGAGCTTCCTCTTGTTGATCTTTGTTTTTTATGCTTTGTACCAAATCTTCGCCGTCTGCTATATATTTATATATTTATTTTTGTTAGTTGCTACAATCCTGAAGATGATTGCCGTTGAGCAATCGAAATATATCGATTTAAAAGAAGAATCAAAGGGTGTTTTTAATTTTTCAATTATAAAACACGGACCTAAAGCCAGCTATAGATACATATTTAAAGATAAAAGGTCGCCAAAAAATTCATAAGAAAAGGTTAAAATATCTAGGTCATGTCGTTAGCGAGGAAGGCATCCATACCGACCCAGACAAGATAGCAGCCATCACAGAACTGCAACCACCGAAGAATATACGAGAGTTACGACGTTTTCTAGGAGTCGTGTCATGGTATAGAAGATTCGTGCCGGATTTCTCACAGGTCGCACACCCGTTAACATCGATGCTTAAGAAAGGTAGTAAGTGGAGGTGGTCTGAAGAGCAGCAATCAGCATTCGAAGCACTTAAGGCAGCATTGACGCAGGCACCGGTACTCGCTTGTCCAGATTTCTCAAGAAAGTTTAGTTTACAGACGGATGCAAGTGATTTTGGTCTTGGTGCAGTACTTACGCAAGGTTCAGGCGACGAAGAACGAGTAATAGCATACGCAAGCCACAGGTTAAACAAGGCAGAGATGAACTACTCACCGACAGAAAAGGAGTGTTTGGCAATAGTCTGGGCAATACGAAAGATGAGGCCATACGTAGAAGGATACACGTTTACAGTAATAACAGATCACCTAGCGTTGAAATGGTTGAATGCGATAGAGAATCCGACTGGTCGGATTGCGAGATGGGCGCTGGAACTACAGCAATACTCATTTGACGTACAGTATCGAAAAGGAAAGTTAAACGTGGTGGCAGATGCATTATCAAGGCAACCGATGGACGAGCAGTTGGGTACGTTGACGATGGATGACGGAAAAGCCGCGTGTAAGTGGCTTAAAGCAAAGATGGAAGATATAAGAAAGGCCCCGGAGAAATTCCCAGAGTACGTTATCGAGGATGGAAAGTTGTACAGACGTATAGGAAGTCAGGTGGATGGCGAAGATGCAGTGCCATGGAAGCTATGTGTGCCGACTCCACAGAGGCGCAGAGTGCTAGAGGAGATTCACGACACACCGAGCGCAGGGCATATGGGCACCCGAAAATCGATAGCAAGAGCAACAACACGTTATTACTGGCCAGCAATGTTCAGGGATATAAGAAAGTGCGTACAGCAATGTCACGCATGTCAAATATACAAACCGAGTCAACAGCTGTTGGCATACAGAGACGGTCAAGTACAAAACATTGCGGAGAATCAGGTACGAATATTTCCAGAAAATAAATTACAGATCGCCAGAGAACCGGCACATGGATCAAGATTACACCTGGAAAGGCAGTTCGCTATGGCAGCCTTAAATGAACACATACCCCGAGACAACTGCGGAATTACAGACTATTTTGTAAGATTCTACTTCAATCCGGATGAAATCGGTAATAACGGATACGCCCAACCGAGACAGTGTCAAATCATACACGAAGAAATTTCATAACAAGAAGTACCCGGAAGTCGAATCAACCACTAAAAGCTCGGTAAACTCTAACCACAATTACATAAATATACTCTTTAAATATGCGCATGATATACTACGTTTTTTTTAAAATCCACCATACACGGTGGCAACACCCTAAGGAAAATCCACCAGTTTTTCATTTATTTTCTAGACTGGCATCACACATACCGCCGACGGGAAGCGCAGCGAAACGCCAACAACCAACGACCACAGCGAAATATTAAGCCGTAAGGCCAGCGAGGTTAACGGCAGCCTCAACCACAACGACGCCAGCAGAATATTAAGCCGCAAGGTCAGCGGGGTCAACGGCAGCCTCAACGACAAAAACAGCGACGGCAGCGACGACGAAGCAGCATGGGCGAACAACACTTCCGCGTACGGATCACGCGCACCGACCTGGTGACGGTGGGTCTCATTGCGGCAGGTGAGGGGGGAGTGTGAGGACCCCAAAGCCGAGGACTTTGTATCCTCACAACATGCACATATCCATACATTTTTCTAAAGAACATACATTTTGAAATAACTTGAAATTTATAATAATATTTGAATCTATCACCTATACATTTTATATGAAGCACCAGAAATACACATATGTATACCTTTATGAATTATACCCTAAATACATATACTCTGTTGTACATTGAATTGATAATTATTAAATCGAAGAGCAAATGAGACTTGCGCACTTTTGCACGCAAGCAAAATATTTACATTTTCGCAAACATAAATTTTAAATATAGGATCACCCTAACATGCATTGAATATTTGGAAGGAAGGTAGATACGCACAAATCATAAAAATGCAGCGGTCAACCAACCCTTTTCAATCTCAAAATCCAATACATCCAGCTACAAATACAATATACATAATAACTTAAGTGAACGGAGATCAGCAGCAAGTCGTCAAAATAAGCGCCGCTACTAATAGAAATTTCGCTATACATATTTACGCACTAACATACAACACACCAACGCACGCCATACTACAGAAGGCAGAAGCATTGGGCAAATCAAAACACAACATTAGAATCAGGTGATCACAAACAAATATACAAACACACAATAGTTATAGCAACGGCTGGAAAGCACAGTATGAGCAAGTACAAAGGCATTGTATTCAATAAGGAGCATTATGGTGCATGGAAATTCATGGGGAGGAAATATTCACCGGAACAACAGTTGTTTTATATTGTTAATACTATGAGTTAGAAATTGTTATTATAAAATAACCGTTTGCCTGCGTGCAAAAATTAGTATATAAGGGCGACGAGTTCGCATTAAAATTCAGAGAGATTAGGAGACAGGCATACGAGTCGGTAGGTTTTATTACTACCGCCCAAGAGTACACCTGAAGGTTTTTGACTTCATTTGTACTAAAAGTATACTCGTCTGGACGCTTTATTACTCCATTCGACCGCAGAGGTTGGCCGAGGGCTTTATTACCTCAGTCACCTCTTACAAAGCAAGGGAATCAGCTAGGAGTAGAAAGAGAATTTTATTAAATAAACAGTTTTATAACGTTTTATAAGAACTAAACAGGGTTATTCTTTTAGAAGGACCGGTAGGAATTTCTACTTTCAGGAACCCTGGACGGACTGAGGCCAGCCCCGGCAAAGTCAAAGGAAAAGTCCGTCACAAGGTGTCTGATGCGTTGGTTTATGTCCCTCATTTGGGGGTCCCAGAGATATTCTGTCTTATAAGGTCACGTTCTCTCGCTAGAGCTGCAGCCTCCGCTGGAAGGTGTGGCGGATTTCCGGGATTTTCCGTGACCTTGCGGAAAGCACACTAACCTTGACGGGCATCAGTCGGCAGTGGGAGAGCAGCAAGGCTGTATATGTTTTTTAGTCTGCCCACTTTCCTTTTTTGAAGTTGATGAAAGTGGATTATGGGTAGGTTGTCGGATACCAATGTTACCATCGGCTACCAGTTGACGCTGTTAACAAGTCTTGCGACGATGGAAATGTCTGGCGAACTATGACATCTTCTCACCATGCTATGGGGCGTCCCCGGTTATGTTTTTGTTGTTGTTGTTGTAGCAATAAGGACACTCCCCGAAGGCCTTGGGGAGTGTTATCGATGTTGATGGTCCTTTGCCCAATGCAGATCCGGTACGTTCCGGCACCAAGCCCGACCATCTCGGGAACGATTTGTTATGACCACATGCGGCTTTCTTGGCCATACCACCCTCCCACCCCCTAGATCCATGAGGAGTTCATGGTCGCAAGAGCCTCGGCTGTTAATGAAACAGGATTCGCCACGAATAGGTGAGGTTGGCAATTGGGTTTGGAGAAGCTATATATTGCGCTGGCAACCTGAAAGGGTTGCGCTACACAACCACTTGAATCTGGTATTTAAGATGCCTCTTACTACAGGCATACCTACCGCGTGTACATTCTGACCCCTTAACCCGCTGGGGGATGTCCCCGTTTATTGTGTAGAACGCCGTTTCTTCTATTATGTAGCTCAGAATGCCAGATCGTGGTGGGCATTGAAATGGCCTAGAATAATGCGATTTTCACCAGTGAGTAGTGCGCTGATGTCAGGACAGTGTCCACTGGCACAGCAGGTGACAGGAGGAAGCCTAGGCTTGTCACCTAGTTCTTTCATTAATAGACATTTTTACGTGGCGGGTCCAAAGCACAGATTTTATTTTAGGAACAATTGAACTTTTACTATTACAACTGTCAGCCACTGCCAGCTAGGAAAGAGTTTCGCTCAAGGTGTTTATTCGGCTGCATGGCAGTTCTATGACATTATAAGAGTTGGTTATGAACACAGTTTCCTTTTAATATTATAGCGAAGTGTGAAATATAAAAGGTCATATTCCTTTAAATTTAAAGATAATTATTTCTTTTAGCAGCTCAACTCGCCGTTCATAAAACAAAAATGTCTATCACTCAACCTGTTTGCAATCTATTGTGACGAATATTAGCATCACTAATTGTCTCACATCCCTAAGGTTAATAAATAAAGGCACAACAACAGAAACATTAAGCAAGCTACATAAACACATTAATCATCATTTACCCACATGCATTCAAGGCAACGAAGAGATAACTCACATACAGATGTAGTAATCGGTGGAAGTATTACTCACATATACACGCGCATATGGCTATACGAGAGGCTATAAACGTGTATCTGCAGTTTATAGCTGGTAACCAAGTAGAAAATTCTAGCAGAAGAAACGTCTACACTTGAGCACAGATTATAGAAACAGCGAAAGCTGAGTAATCAGTAATCAGTTTGATTTAAGCACGCTATCAGTTGCGAATTATAAGTGTTATTGTGAAGTATTTTCAAAGTAGTCTAATAAAGACCATTTTGCATTATTGAATATTGGAGTTATTTATTCAACAATTTAGCGATACGGACGTTAGTAGAATAAGCGGAGTTTCCCTAATTTCGTTACACTATTAACAAAAATTGTGTCCGCTGGACGCGCCCATTTTCAATATAACAAAGACAATCAAAGATAAATTATTTTTCAATAGTTTACGAAAAATAGAAAATCACCAAAAAAATGCTAAATTTTCTCTCTGCGGCATTTTAAGGTAAATGTATTTTCTATATATATAAAAAGAAGTGTACATTTTGATTGTCACTACATAACTCGAGAACGGCTCGACAGACTGCCATGAAATTTTTAGGAAAGATACAGGAAGGAGAGATGATGGTTAGTTGATTTTGAAATCCCAAATCGGTTTAGCCATATATATATAAAAACGTATTTCCCACACATCAATCATCACCAAATTTTGGTTATGGGTTCCTTCGATAAACGGGAAGGTTTTAGGCTAAAAATAATTTCGATATATAAAAGGGGCTTGGCACCTCCCATACAAATGGAATCTTTGGTACTGCATACCTTTGAAGGTTACATGCCAGAACATTGAAAGTCAATGAGGAGTTATATATGAGGTCAATCCCTAACACCACCAAGAAAATGCGGAATTTGGAGAAAGGGGGCGTGCCACCTCCCATACAAATGGAATCTTTAGTAACGCATAACTTTGAAGGTATACATGCCAGAACATTGAAATTCAGTAAGGAGTTATATGAGATCAATCCCTAACACCACCAAGAAAAGGCGGAATTGGGAAAAAGGGGGCGTGGAACCTCCCATTCAAATGGAATATTTGGTACTGCATAACTTTGAAGGTATACATGCCAGAACATTGAAATTCAGTAAGGAGTTATATGAGGTCAATCCCTAACACCACCAAGAAAAGGCGGAATTGCGAAAAAGGGGGCGTGGCACCTTCCATACAAATGGAATCTTTAGTACTGCATAACTTTGAAGGTATACATGCCAGAACATTGAAATTCAGTAAGGAGTTATTTGAGGTCAATCCTTAACACCACCAAGAAAATATGGAATTGGGAAAAAGGGGGCGTGGCACCTTCCATACAAATGAAATATATTATACTACATATATCTGGATGTCGTAATGGTAGGATAATTAAAATTGGTAAGGAGCTATGCGACGTTAAGTCCTAAAACCTCCAGTAAAATGTGGAATGGGGAAAAACTATGGCTGCCGTACAAACTTAAGTTATTTTAACACCTAAAGTTTGATTGAATTGTTGAGTTTAGCTGTTATGCCTTTTGGACGTTTAGTAATCTGCCGCTGTTAAAAAAATTGTTTAGCTTCAGTCTATCTACATCTTCTATAAAAATCAAATTCTGTGTGTGTGTTCCCTATGCTATACTTCGATCATCACCAAATTTTGGCTCGAGGTTCCTTCGATCAAGACGAAAGTTTTTCATATTTCAGAATTAAGAATTTTAAATTTAAATGTTTTTGTTTTTTGGCTATGCAAAAGAACTATCTTAGCTCCCAAAAATGATCATGTTAACAAAATCAATGATCGTTTTCAAAATCAATTTCCTGGTGAAGTGACGAAATATAAATCGATCGACACAGTTACAGATGATAAAATTGTGAATTATCCAAATGAATGTCTATACTCCTTAGAACCAAAAGGAATGCCTGCGCATATATCAACATTGAAAATTGGCTCACCAGTCATGCTTCTTCGGAATGTAATCAAAGCAACAATCATCAGCGGTAAAATCAATGCAATAATATAAAATAAGATACAATAAGATACAAGAATAAAATGTTTTAACAGAAAATTTCACCAAATATGCGTACAAAATTCAATTCAATTTACAGAACAATAAATTAAATTATCAACAAACAAAACAGAAAAAATAACGCAACATCCATTCGATCTCGGGCGTTACAACGTGCGCCTGGTAAAGCTATTGGCTTTTTAAAAAATTGGCACATTCTTGGTTAGACACAACATTTATGAACAGATGCGCATGCAATTTATTTTGTTTGTTTTCAAAGTTAAGGAGGAAATTATTTTTGGAAACAGCGAATTATTTTGAATGAATTGAATGAAACAAGTAGCAT
Source organism: Eurosta solidaginis (assembly GCF_040869045.1). Classification (NCBI taxonomy): domain Eukaryota; kingdom Metazoa; phylum Arthropoda; class Insecta; order Diptera; family Tephritidae; genus Eurosta; species Eurosta solidaginis. The sequence continues at coordinate 59,516,946 of NC_090323.1, forward strand.
GAAGTAAATTGGTATTAGATGATGATGATGATGATGCAACAAACCAGACAGGTGAAGCCAATATTACAAAATCTCGACTTATCTGCAGCATTGATTTTTTCAGTATCATAGCAAGATACTCCATTTATACTTTTCTGAAATATACAGCCTAATTATAAATATTCCCTCGGAATTTTGTTCTCGCGGATTTTTATATTCCCGCGGAAAAATTCTTCCAATTTTTTCTCCTAGGGAGAACAATAATTGGGGAATAGGAATTTCGAATTTTCGAAGTCAGCTGTTTTGTCAATTGAAATTTCGTTGCCCATTTCTTATTTTGTTTAAAAAATAGAAAAGTTTAATTATTGTTGTGAATTTGTTTGAAATTAAGAAATAAAATATAAACAATGCACAGTATTGCATTTCATGCGGTATTTACTGAAATGAGTAATGAATTGGTGCCACAGGAACATCAACAGAGGAGCATAAGAAGAAGAAGACGCGGGATAACACAAATCCGCCGGAGTTGCCTGCTTTCATTCAGCAAAGCAATTTTCTGGCAAGTCGAGTTGAGTTCGCCTTTCGCCATATGCCAAAATCTATTTAAGCCTTCTTAAAAAATCCTTGCGCAATTTCTGAATAAAACAAAAAAAAAAAAAAAATAAATGTAAGGCGCGATAACCTCCGAAGAGATCTAAGGCCGAGCTTCTCTTCCAATTTGCGTCGTGCTCCTCTTGATTTTCCCTACAAATTGGCCGGACGGGACCTACATGTTTTATGCCGACTCCGAACGGCATCTGCAAAGCAGATGAGTTTTCACTGAGAGCTTTTCATGGCAGAAATACACCCGGAGTGCTTGCCAAACACTGCCGAGGGGCGACCCCGCTTAGAAAAATTTTCTTCTAATTGAAAAATCTTATTTCTAAAATTTTGATGTTGCTTTGCCCGGGAGTTGAACCCGTATGCCCTACGGTGTGATAGGCGGAGCAGGCTACCCATCACACCACGGTGGCCGCCAATTTCTGAATGGCTGCTTCAAATATACCAAGAGTTCTTGCGTTGCTTATGATTAACTTTTCGACTAAAAATAAAGAATATTCTGGTTGTTTTTGTTGTTGTATTAGCAGTGAGAATTGTGGTAGAATGTACATACATATTTTAGAACTAATTTGTACAAATAAGTGTTCTTTCTTAAAGGAACCAATTTCTTTTAACTATTTTGATGCATTCCCTTTAATTTAACAAGTGAAAAAACTCCTATGAAATGGCAGAGAAATCCCCCTCTCCCTTAAATTCATAATACCTACATTTCTCCCATAACCGGTTTCCGCTTTCACGAACATTGTTCAAAATTGGGCTGATAGAGTAACGTGCCAGAGAATAACGGCTGGGTCTGTATTGGCCTTTGAGGAAGGGTTTATTTCCTTTTCCTGGGAGGAAATGAAATAGTTTTAGCCAACGGAACTCAATTCCTGGATCTTCAAAGTAGCACATTGTCCACAGCTAAGGAATATGAAAACATATTGATGGCCTCAATGAGATGATTGACGATCTGGAATAATATCATGAAGTTACGGACGAGTATCTGGTAGCATTGTATTACGAAAACTCGGAGTTGTCGGTATACGGTCCCCAAGACCCAACATTTATTTGTGTAAACCAATCGTTGAGGTAAGCTCATTGAACAGAAATAGGTGACTGGTGTAAAAATACTCAGCGGCAAAGGTTTTATGACAACTATACTTCAACAAATGATGACAAAAAAACTTTGGCCATCAGAACTTTATTTTAAACAGCTCTGGCTAACCCTGCAAACGTTTAGACATACATATAATACTTCCAGCCGTATAATAAAACCCAACATACATTGTTCTTACTTTCTCTATCCATCCACCTGCCTCTCCTCTGTCTTACCCTCTTCCTCTCTTATTTCTTCTCTACCCTGCATTTACTATCTTACCTTAATCAGCTCATTCAAGTTCCCTTTCCCCTTTTACTCTTCCGTAAATTTTGCTGCTTTTCCCGCTCTTGATCTTAGCCAAGTCTAATTTTCACTATCACTCTTAGTCTTATCTTTCTTCTTAATCTTCCTGTTAACCTATTTTTACAACTTTGTCTAAAATCATTACCCCTATCCTTTCTCTTTGCTCTCACTCTCACTCCCCATCTTCTTCTTGTTCTCTTTACTTTCCCGACTTCGTTACAACTTTCCCTACTTTTTCTTCTCTTTTCTTGTATGTCCTCGTTTCCAATGTGGAGATATATCGAGTTTGTTTTCTTCCGCATATTAAATTACTAAGGTAGTAAAAAAGTACCAAAACAGCTCCAACAAAATTCCCTCCCCACTACTTTAAAATTCATGACCGGATTACGAGGGCCGTCAAAGTTTTGTTGTTGTACTACTGACTTCACTTGCCTGTTTTTTTTGCGTCATGATATTAGGCAACTTCGATAAGAGTAGGTAGTCTAATAAATTTGTACTCTACTGGAACTGGAAAGTCTATCGGTTCGAATGCTACTATAATTTTACAATTTTATAACTTAAATTATTTTGCTTAAGCAAAACTTGCCGAAAGTCCTTGTGCCAATACTTTTTTTTGAGATTGTAAGCATAGAACTTTCCGCCGTGAATGTGATGGGATTCAAGGGGTTGATAAGCGCAATACAAAGCTTTATAGCTTGAAAGCTTCCGCAACCCAATTGTCGATCTCACCTTCGCGAGGGGAATCCTGTTAGAAATCTTGTGACTACCCAAATATACACTTGCCACAATATGTGGCAACATCATCATAGAACAGCTGATGCTTAGCAATTGCAGCCAACGTCAAGTGGTACTTTGAACTTCAACGTATAAATTCATTGGTACTTTTCTGTTCAAGCTGAAAGGTAGTTTTGTTAGTTTTAATAAAGATTAAAGAATAAGAAACTTGAGTATTCTATAAGTGGTGACTCCCACGACAGCAGAATAGTTCAACTAAGCATTACTGAGGCATTTTCCACATCATGCCCAACGAAAACGAAGAAACATTTCACGAGGCAGTAGCTCCATTCCAAGTGGCACGGTTAGCAGTAAAACTGCCACCGTTTCGGAAACCAGGAGGCTCAATTGGCACGAGCGGGAGTTACTACAAATGATACCAAATATTTCACTGTCGTTGCCGAAATTGATTCAGCTGTACTGGCACATGCCAGCAACATTATTTCCTCGCCACCCACTACAAAGAAGTATGACACATTGAAACAGCTATTGATCGAAGAATTTAGCGATTCAAAAGAAAAAAGTTTAGGCGATTAGTCGAGTTGGGAAAATTGGGCAAGAGGAAGCCTACAGTTTTGCTACGAGAGATGAAGGACCTGGCGAACCAGCAGCTGGGTAAAGAAGTGTTGAAATCTTTATGGCTGTGACGACTGCCCCTTCATGTACAGGAAATTTTAGCAACGATGGAGGGGGAAGTAGAAGAGTTGGCAAAAAAAGCTGATGACATATTGGCAATTCCAACTATGAGTAGCAGCGTGGATGACGTTTACAAACCAAGTGACGATGTAACTGCAACTATTTCAGAGTTGGTGAATACGCTAGATCCTTTAGAGAAGCAGGAGGCAATGTAATAACGACAACGAATCGGAGCACCACGGCAACAAGCACGACCGACCAGTTCACGCAGCGAGGACACACGGGATACAAATCGTGATTTCGGCAAGAACGCAACACGGTGGCGGCCACCATGCGCTTTCACACCAAAGCTTTCGGAAAACTAGTCAGCCCTCCGTTCAAAGCGGCTATGTCGGGGGAAGATATGAACTCCGGCCGTCTTTACATTCGAGACAGAACTTCCTCATCGCACGGGTGCCGGAGTTTCAGTTGTAGCCAAACGCCACGGTGAGAGTATGCAGCCAAACGCCTGTTTGCTGCGAACAATACTAAAATTAATACATTTGGCAAATGACATATAACATTAGATCTCGGCCTTCGACGGCCATTTGATCGGTGTTTCATAATCGCCGACGTTGCGCATCCTATAATAGGTGCGGATTTCCTAAGACACTACGACGTGCAGGTGGATCTAAAAAACAAAGCTATCACCGATCACCGCATACTCGGGCGCTATGTCAAATCATACTGCCGCCACATAATATACTCTCTTTAAAGGGAGCTAATCCATATCCTGCGATCACGTTATCCTGATCTTACTAATGACTTGCCCAAGGCCAATAGACCCATGACAGCAGTCCAACACCATATAGATACACGAGGGGCATCGGTAGCGCAAAGGGTGCGACGAATTTCTCCCAAAAAACTGGGATGTGCGAAGAAATAGTTTGAGTACCTAATCGAACGGGGAATTTGTCAGCGCTCAAGTAGTCAATGGGCAAGCGCGTTGCACGTGGTGCAGAAATCAACCGGGACGTGGCGGCCTTGCGGCGATTATAGGAGATTGAACGCGAAAAAAGTACCACATAGCTATCCAATTCGGGATATACAGGACTTTGGTGGTGAAATGTTCGGGAAGAAAATTTTTTTCGGTAATAGATTGCAAGAACGCATACCACCAGATGCCAGTGCACCCGGCAGACGTGCCAAAGACAGCTATTCTAACGCCGTTCGGACTATTTGAATTTAAATTGGGTTAGGAATGCTGCCCAAACGTTTCAACGCTACATTGACGAAACAGCAAAAGGTTTATCTTTTGTATTTCCATACCTCGTAGCTTCAACGTCGCCAGAGGAACATGCGGAGCATCTCAAACAGCTTTTTGATCGTTAACGCGAGAGGGTTGGTAATCAACGCTGAAAAATGTCAACTGGGTTTAGAGAAAAAGGAGTTTTTAGGACACTTAGCTCAGCGGATGGTATGAGACCACTGCCATAGAAGATCAAAGGTATTCTACAGTGCAAAAAGCCGAAGGAAGTGCACGAGTTGAGAAGGTTTCTGGTGACAGTAAATTTTTATAGGAGAGTTTTGCCCCATGCTGTGGCCACCGAGGCACCTTTGCAGAAATTAATGGGACCATGTAAGAGAAGAGATAAAACCGAGTTCCGTTGGACGAAAGAAACAACAAAAGGTTTCGAGAGACTGAAACAATTGGCAGAAGCGGCCATTCGGGCGTTTCCCATGAAAGATGCCACAATAGCCTTAATGACTGACACCTCCGACGTTGTTGTTGTTGTTGTTGTTGTTGTAGCGATAAGGTTGCTCCCCGAAGGCTTTGGGGAGTGTTATCGATGTGATGGTCCTTTGCCGGATACAAATCCGGTACGCTCCGGTACCATAGCACCATTAAGGTGCTAGCCCGACCATCTCGGGAACGATTTATGTGGCCACATTAAACCTTCAGGCCATTCCCTCCCTCCCTACCCCCAAGTTCCATGAGGAGCTTGGGGTCGCCAGAGTCTTGTCTGTTAGTGAAACAGGATTCGCCGCGGATAGGTCAGGTTGTCAATTGGGTTTGGAGAAGCTATATATTGCGCTGGCAACCTGAAAGGTTGCGCTACACAGCCCCTTGAATCTGGTATTTTAGTCGCCTCTTACGACAGGCATACCTACCGCGGGTATATTCTGATCCCCTAACCCGCTGGGGTTCCGACGTCGCAGTCGATGCCGTGTTACATCAGTTAGTTAAAGGTAAGTGGATGCCATTAGGTTTTTTTTTCACAAAACTTTACCCCAACAGAACAACGCTATAGCGCATATGATCGTCTAGCAGCAATTTACAAGGCAATACGGCATTTCCGTTATCATTTAGAGGGAACAGCTTTCATTATTTTCACGGATCATAAACCGTTAGCACATGCATTGGAACAGAAGTGGGAGAAACTTTCGCCACGGCAGACATGACAGCTTAATTTCATCAGTCAGTTTTCTTCGGACATACGACACATCAGCGGTGCGGATAATATTGTAGCCGATATGTTCTCAAGGGTCGAGACTTTTTCCCTACCAACGCTAGTAGATGTACAACAATTGCATGACGAGCAAACAAAATGTAATGAACTTAAAGGATCACTTGACGGCGAACAAACCTCGTTACAGTTAGTGGAACACCGACATCAACGCTCTGGCATTTTGATAAATGAACCGGCACACTGAGACCGTGCGTGCCAAAAGTATTACGACAAGTGATATTTAATACTTGTCACGTTGGCCCACCCGGGGCGAAAACAACTTTTAAATTGATAATAAAAAGCTATGTATGGAAGAAAATGGGTAAGGACATACGCAGTGGGGTACGCAGTTGCCCAGCTTGTCAACGATGCAAAATCTCACGGCTAAAGCAGAGCTAGAATAGTTCGCAGTTCCAAAAGGAAGATTTGAGTATGTCAACGTGGTATGTCCACCCTTCACTCGTCAAGAGGTTTCACATACTGTCTCACATGTGTGGACCGGTTTTCAAGGTGGTAGGAAGTGATTCCTTTGATGGACATGACAGCGGAGACGGTTGCCAGAGTTTCTCAGTGGTTGGATAAGCCGGTTTGGTACACCGAAGTTTATTACCAGAGACTAGAAACGCCAATTTGAAAGCGCTTTGTTTAGGGAGCTGACCAAACTATTAGGAGTCAAGCATATACATACCGCCAGCTACCATCCACAGGCACGGTATGGTGGAATGATAGCACCGAGTTGTACAAGCAGCCCTTAGATGTCACGCAGCGGATGCAAAATGTGTGGAGGTCCTGCCTCTTGTCCTTCTGGGGTTAAGAACAGCTGTTAAGGAAGACTTGGGAGTATCTGCGGCAGAGATAATTTATGGCCAACCAATTCGGCTTCCGAGTGGCATAATGGACTGGGTGGAGATTGGTCCTGTGGACCAACATAATTTTTTACGGGAACTACAACGGCATTTCGAGACGGTTCGTCCGATACAAACGTCACAGCATGGTAAACCTGCGGTATCCGTTCCCAAGGACCTGCGCTTTTGTAGTCATGTTTTTCTATGCGACGACACAACTAAAAGGCTATTGAAAGCTCCTTACGACGCGCCATATCTGGTTGTTAACAGATACCCACATATACGATAATGATAGGTTCGAGGCCGGTAACTGCATCTATCGATATACTTAATCCAGCTTATTTCCCTAGAGATGAATTAGCAGCAATAACACAAGCCACAAGTACTTATGCCTGTACATCAACGAATTTACTGTAAAGGGGGCGGTGTAGTCACTACCCAAATCTACACTTGCCGCAATATGTGGCAACATCATTATAGAACAACTGAGGCTTAGCAATTTCAGCGTCAAGTTCAACGTCAAGTAGTGATTTGAACTTCAACGTATAAATTCATTGGTACTTTCCCGTTCAAGCTGAAATGTAGTTTTATTAGTTTTAATAAAGATAAGAAACCTTGTGTATTCTATACAAATATGAATGTATCATACACATAATTAGCAGGCGAGGCTCTGGGGACCCTGATTTCCTCATGGAACTAGGGGGATGGGGGCGGGATGGCCTAGAAGTTTAAAGTGGTCATATTAATCGTTCCCGAGATGGTCGGGATATTACCTCAATGATGCTTTGTTACCGGAACGTACCGGATCTATATCCGGCAAAGGACCGTCCATATCGATAACACTCGCCAAAACCTTCGGGGATCGCCTTTATCGTTAACACAACAACAACGCGATGTGATAACAGAAATCCTTTATAAATCCGATTAAAAAAGTAAAATTTTTGTCTTGCATGGATTTAGTGAGGCAGTGTAATATAAATATGTACATACCCTTATAACATCTATGGGCGTAGAAGCAATAGCGCTACCGAAACTAGCAATAAAACTCGAGCTGTAAAAGAAAATTTAAATACCTATTAATCAATCTTGGTAAAATAATCAAATTCTTCGCTCACATAAAATGATTCCCCACATGATCACCAAATGCATTCATCAATTGCATTTTACAAAAATCATAAACGGGCAATTCCACTGAAGCAATAATTATGGCACGTTGCGCTGTTGGTCCAACGCCACGCCACAAACCACGTACACCTTCAAGCCGATAGATTTCCAAAAATGAACCAATCAATCCATTTTTATGCGCATCTTTGCCTTGCACTTGCATACGCACTTTCAAAACATCGGTAGGATTCGCAATGGCCGAGGAGACGGCACCTGCTGTTGCTGCACACAAAATATTCGCCCAAACATGCTCAGCGCCCGTGTCACGATTAAGTAGTAAATCATAATCATTTGCATATTTTTTTAGTGTATAATATGTGCCGAATTTAATGGTGCCATAGGTGGCTTGTCGCAATACAGCTGGCCAAATACTATGAAGGAGAAAAATGTGTTTTAATAAATTTTTTGTCTGTGTAATAATGCGATAAAAGAATGTCCATATACATCTGGAAACTTTTGTACAGCAAATTTTCGATTTTTTTTCTGGTTTTGGTATAATTTTTATTCAGTTGTTCTTTATCTCGCATGGAATAAAAATTTCCCGACGACCACCGATTTCGGCAAGATTAATTAATCATTAGTTGGCTCTTAAATCGACACCTTCTGTCAACACCGTCCATGATTTCGAGTAATACAAGTGAAATGGAAAGGTTTAGGATCGTGATCTCTGCGCGAGAGTGGACTTTACTTTTTAACTGCAAAGTAGCTCATAATGGCTCGGGTGATTCTCCAATATCAATTCGAGGAAATTTAGACCGAAAACCTCTGGGAATAAATGTGTGTTGCTTTTAATTCTTCTTAAAATTTGCCAAAGCACGGAATATTTTGCATATTCTGTACTTTATCTTCTAATGTAGATGCATTTTTACTGCGAAGTGCTTCGCCTCATTTAATAGAAGCGACTCAGAAATTGTCATTATAGTCCTCTCACTGGAGCCCAAGGAAACTTTTTTTCTTGAATTTCCTTTCCATTTGAGTCCTTATAATTTCTATTAAAATTTTTTTTGAAAATATGTTCGGATGGCACAATGCAATTCAATCACAAGATGTTTGCTCGGTCAACCAAATTTTTGACAATTGCAGACTTCTTGCATTAACTGTCTTGTAAAACTTTTTTATTCTCATTTTCAGGAACTAACGAACTATTGAAAAGCTACTCAGCACACCTTATTTTGGTTTGCTTAGATTTTTTTTTTAATTTTCGACATTTGGAAAAATGTTATCTCATTCGTGTAGATGCAATTCGCAATACTTCGAGTCCGTCTTAAATGGCAGCATATATCATTGCATAGCTCTTTTGCCTACTTGTGAGCTTAGAAAGACAGTTAAATTTTTCTGATATCAAAAACCAAATTCACTCAGAAATAGTTTTGAAGCAGATGAAACGGTCAATTGTATCGAATGACAAACATACAAAGTTACTATTCTTCGATTTCTGCCCACCATAACGTTAGCATTATCTGTTCTAAACCTTCTCAAATTTTTTTTCGAGCCCAAATTCATTCAATGTTCTTAAAATTTTATCTACATTAAACTGTTAATCTAGATTTTCTACAATTGAAAAAAAAAAAAGTAAAAAGAGTTAAAATATTTCTGAAAAAATTTAAATCAGAATTTTTCAAGCTAAACGGAGAAAAAACAGCTGAAAGGGCAACACTGGTTAGGACCACAGAAGATCTATAATTGGGGAACATCGGTTTCGAAAAAAACTGGAGATCAATCGCGTAGCAGGAAAATGGCATTTTCTTGTTTTTCGAAAGTCAATAACTTCGCAAAACCTCAGACACAATACAATTTTTAATATATTTAACTTCATAATCTAATTCTGTGAGTATTTCACGTAATAAATGGTCGCAAATTAACGGCTATTAATTATTTTATGTAAGCTGCTGCCAATATTATTAGTAGATTATTACTAATTCCGAAATTCCATTGTTGGAAGGATAGGACGGGATCCCGGGATTGGCATCCCTAATACATTCATACGGACATATCGTTAGCTTAATGTGAAAATGTGCTAAGTCACTTTTTTTGAAAAATTGTATTTTAATATTCAAGGTATGTTTGAGCCTTGAATATTTTAACTAAAAGGCCGGAATACAAGAAATTAATTGTATTTTAATGCAGTTTTAAAACTGAATTCAAAATACATCGTTCACAAGAAAAAACAAGTAAGGAAGGCTAAGTTCGGGTGTAACCGAATATTACATACTCAGTTGAGAGCTGTGGAGACAAAGTAAGGGAAAATCACCATGTTGTAAAAAGAATCTAGGGTAACCCTGGAATGTGTTTGTATGACATGTGTATCAAATGGAAGGTATTAAAGAGTATTTTAAGAGGAAGTGGGCCATAGTTCTATAGATGGACGCCATTTAGGGATATCGCCATAAAGGTGGACCAGGGGTGACTCTAGAATTTGTTTGTACGATATGGGTCTCAAATGAAAGGTGTTAATGAGTATTTTAAAAGGGCGTGGGCCTTAGTTCTATAGGTGGACGCCTTTTCGAAATATCGCCATAAAGGTGGACCAGGGGCGACTCTAGAATTTGTTTGTACGATATGGGTATCAAATGAAAGGTGTTAATGAGTATTTTAAAAAGGAGTGGGCCATAGTTCTATGTGTGGACGCCTTTTCGAGATATCGCCATAAACGTGGACCAGGGGTGACTCTAGAATTTGTTTGTACTATATGGGTATCAAATGAAAGGTGTTAATGAGTATTTTAAAAGGGCGTGGGTCTTAGTTCTATAGGTGGACGCCTTTTCGGAATATCGTTATAAAAAAGGACCAGGGTTGACTCTAGAATGCGTTTGTACAATATGGGTATCAAATAAAAGGTGTTAAAGAGTATTTTAAAAGGGCGTGGGCCTTAGTTCTATAGGTGGACGCCTTTTCGAAATATCGCCATAAAGGTGGACCAGGGGCGACTCTAGAATTTGTTTGTATGATATGGGTATCAAATGAAAGGTGTTAATGAGTATTTTAAAAAGGAGTGGGCCTTAGTTCTATGTGTGGACGCCTTTTCGAGATATCGCCATAAACGTGGACCGGGGTTGACTCTAGAATTTGTTTGTACTATATGGGTATCAAATGAAAGGTGTTAATGAGTATTTTAAAAAGGAGTGGGCCTTAGTTCTATAGGTGGACGTCTTTTCGAAATATCGCCATAAAGGTGGACCAGGGATGACTCTAGAATTTGTTTGTACGATATGGGTATCAAATGAAAGGTGTTAATGAGTATTTTAAAAGGGCGGGGGCCTTAGTTCTATAGGTGGACACCTTTTCGAAATATCGTCATAAAGGTGGGCCAGGGGTAACTCTAGAATTTGTTTGTACTATATGGGTATCAAAAGAAAGGTGTTAATGAGTATTTTAAAAAGGAGTGGGCCTTAGTTCTATAGGTGGACGCCTTTTCGATATATCGCCATAAAGGTGGACCAGGGGCGACTCTAGAATTTGTTTGTATGATATGGGTATCAAATGAAAGGTGTTAATGAGTATTTTAAAAAGGAGTGGGCCTTAGTTCGATGTGTGGACGCCTTTTCGAGATATCGCCATAAACGTGGACCAGGGGTGACTCTAGAATTTGTTTGTACTATATGGGTATCAAATGAAAGGTGTTAATGAGTATTTTAAAAGGGAGTGGGCCTTAGTTCTATAGGTGGATGCCTTTTCGTGATATCGCCATAAACGTGGACCAGGGGTGACTCTAGAATTTGTTTCTACGATATGGGTATCAAATGAAAGGTGTTAATGAGTATTTTAAAAAGGAGTGGGCTTTAGTTCTATATGTGGACGCCTTTTCGAGATATTGCCATAAACGTGGACCAGGGGTGACTCTAGAATTTGTTTGTACTATATGGGTATCAAATGAAAGGTGTTAATGAGTATTTTAAAAGGGCATGGGCCTTATTTATATAGGTGGACGCCTTTTCGAAATATCGCCATAAAGGTGGACCAGGGATGACTCTAGAATTTGTTTGTACGATATGGGTATCAAATGAAAGGTGCTAATGAGTATTTTAAAAGGGCGTGGGCCTTAGTTCTATAGGTGGACACCTTTTCGAAATATCGCCATAAAGGTGGACCAGGAGCGACTCTAGAATTTGTTTGTACGATATGGGTATCAAATGAAAGGTGTTAATGAGTATTTTAAAAAGGAGTGGGGGGTAGTTCTATGTGTGGACGCCTTTTCGAGATATCGCCATAAACGTGGACCAGGGGTGACTCTAGAATTTGTTTGTACTATATGGGTATGAAATGAAAGGTGTTAATGAGTATTTTAAAAGGGAGTGGGCCTTAGTTCTATAGGTGGATGCCTTTTCGAGATATCGCCATAAACGTGGACCAGGGGTGACTCTAGAATTTGTTTGTACGATATGGGTATCAAATGAAAGGTGTTAATGAGTGTTTTAAAAAGGAGTGGGCCTTAGTTCTATATGTGGACGCCTTTTCGAGATATCGCCATAAACGTAGACCAGGGGTGACTCTAGAATTTGTTTGTACTATATGGGTATCAAATGAAAGGTGTTAATGAGTGTTTTAAAAAGGAGTGGGCCTTAGTTCTATATGTGGACGCCTTTTCGAGATATCGCCATAAACGTGGACCAGGGGTGACTCTAGAATGTGTTTGTACGATATGGGTATCAAATTAAAGGTATTAATGAGGGTTTCAAAAGGGAGTGGCCCTTAGTTGTATATGTGAAGGCGTTTTCGAGATATCGACCAAAATGTGGACCAGGGTGATCCAGAACATCATCTGTCGGGTACCGCTAATTTATTTATATATGTAATACCACGAACAATATTCCTTTCAAGATTCCAAGGGCTTTTGATTTCGCCCTGCAAAACTTTTTCATTTTCTTCTACTTAATATGGTAGGTGTCACACGCATTTTACCAAGTTTTTTTCTAAAGTTATATTTTGCGTCAATAGACCAATACAATTACCATGTTTCATCCCTTTTTTCGTATTTGGTATATAATTATGGCATTTTTTTCATTTTTCGTAATTTTCGATATCGAAAAAGTGGGCGCGGTCATAGTCGAATTTCGGCCATTGTTTACACTAATACACAGCGAGTTCAGATAATTACGTGAACTGAGTTTAGTAAATATATATCGATTTTTGCTCAAGTTATCATGTTAACGGCCGAGCGGAAGGACAGACGGTCGACTGTGTATAAAAACTGGACGTGACTCCAACCGATTTCGCCCTTTTTCACAGAAAACAGTTATCGTCCTAGAATCTAAGCCTGTACCAAATTTCACAAGGATTGGTAAATTTTTAGTCGACTTATGGCATTAAAACTATTCTAGACAAATTAAATGAAAAAGGGCGGAGCCACGCCCATTGTGAAATTTTCTTTTATTTTTGTATTTTGTTGCACCATATCATTACTGGAGTTGAATGTTGACATAATTTACTTATATACTGTAAAGAATTAACTTTTCTTTTAAAATTTGAATTAAAAAAAAATTTTTTAAAAGTGGGCGTGGTCGTTCTCCGATTTTGCTAATTTTTATTAAGCAGACATATAGTAATATGAGTAACGTTCGTGCCATATTTCATCATGATATCTTCAACGACTGCCAAATTACAGCTTGCGAAACTTCTAAATTACCTTCTTTTTGGTGCCACGCCCATTGTCCAAAATTTTACTAGTTTTCTATTCTGCGTCATAAGTTCAACTCACCTACCAAATTTCATCGCTTTATCTGTTTTTGGCAATGAATTATCGTACTTTTTCGATTTTTCGAAATTTTCGATATCGAAAAAGTGGGCGTGGTTATTGTCCGATATCGTTCATTTTAAATAGCGATCTGAGATGAGTGCCTAGGAACCTACATACCAAATTTCATCAAGATACCTCAAAATTTACTCAAGTTATCGTGTTAACGGACAGACGGACGGACATGGCTCAATCGAATTTTTTTTTCGATACTGATGATTTTGATATATGGAAGTCTATATCTATCTCGATTCCTTTATACCTGTACAACCAACCGTTATCCAATTAAAGTTAATATACTCTGTGAGCTCTGCTCAACTGAGTATAAATATTTAAATTTTTAATTTTTACGTGCTGTTTGCAATGATGTGTAAATGTGCTAAGTCGTCAACTGTTCAAAAAAAATGTGCTAAGTCAACCTGTCAATAATATCAATCTGAATTACTAGTCATTTCTTTGTGCGCGCATTTTATTTACTTATTTAATTCATTAAGTCTAAAAGCACATGCTTTGTTGTTGTTGTTGTATTAACGATAAAGACACTTCCCGAAGGCTTTGGGGATTGTTACCGATGTTGATGACCCTTTTCCGCATATAGATCCGGTACGTTCCGGTAACAAAGCACTATTAAGGTACTAGTCCGACCATCTCGGAAACGATTTATATGACCACATTAAACCGTCTGGGCCATCCCATCCTCCCAACCCCCTAGTTCCATGAGGAACTTGCCTCGGCTGCCCATGACACAGAATTCGCCCCGGGTAGGTGAAGTTGGCAATTGGGTTGGAGAAGCTACATATATATTGCGCTGGGAACCCCTTGAGAGGGTTGCTTACACAACACCTTGAAATTGAATTCACCCAATTGAGACATACCTTTGGTGTTTCATAAATGCTTTGCGCTGGCCATAATCTACTTCAATTCTTACATGTCGACTACATGCTTTGTTACAGACTAGTTAAAAATAGAAAACAATTCAAGCTTAAACTTATATAAGCTGTTGTTAAAACTAAAACACTACTGAATCGATTTTCTAGATGTATAGTCCTAGTTATAGGTTCATTCTTAGCATAATTCGTTTTATTAGTTATTTAGATAAACTAGTATCGCCTGTGGTCGAAATTCGACCAACGTGTATTTTTTTCAACTTAGTCTATGCATCAAGTGTTGGAAATATAGCAGACTGGTCTAACTTACTTAACTTTTTCTGTAAAATTTTGAATTTTATCTAAGACTTTGTACTTTTTGATTGTATTTTCTTAAATTTTCTACAAACTTTTCACATGTAATTATAACATTTTGGTATGGAGCTCCTTAAACAATAATATAAAAATTATGTAAAATCAAATGAAATTGACATAGAATTATGGTGAAATTACTTGAAATTAAGTGAAGTGAACAAACGGTTCCATATAAAAACGCAATAAGTGCACTTAGACTTTTTTCCGGGTTTTAATGTGATCATTGTGGAAATATGAAGATTCTAATCTTCGGATAGAGCACTTACATAATTTGTTCAAAGATGGCGCGCTTTTGTGCAATGAAGTAAATATCGATATTTGGAGAGATTGTTGGATTTACAAAAAACTTTTTCTATTAATTATAAACAAATAGAGTAATATTTGTTAACAAAAATAGGCCTATGCACTGCGGCTGATCTATACGAATCGATTAATATCACTTTTATATGATTTTACGTATGCTAACTATGCGAAACCGCCTGTCAATTGTTTGTATGGAAATTTTGTTAGCGTATTAATATATAGATAGTGGGTAATATACTGCCTATGCAATACGGCCGCTATGATATGCCGGTTGCCGTTTTGCCGTTTTGGGACGTTTTTTTCATTTAATATACAACGTGAAATTTTCCGATTCAGTCAAGTTGCATTTAAATAATAATAACCTAAGTTGAAATAAAAGAATATATAATAAAATAAAATAAGAAATAAAATAAATTAGCATAAAAAACAATATAAACAATTTAATGTTATATTTTTGTAACTTTTTTTTTTTGTTCTGTATAAGACGTACTTTATCTAAAATGAGCATTAAATCTGCAAATGCAAAAACATTTTGGGGCAAATTTGCCATTAATTGTTATAAATAAATTAGTTAGTTTCAACAAAAGTTAACTCATTATTTGCGATTTCATGTTTTTTTGTAAACAACTAAAATAAAAAACAAAGAATCTGTTAAATAAAGACATATATTTATGTGTAAGTGAAATTTGCCACAAAAAATGGGCAGGTCAGAAATTAATTCTTTTTAAGATTTTTTGGTACGCTACAAATTATTTTGGAACAATTATTTAGGATTTTGGTAGAGGCTATTATAGGTAAGTTGCAACAATGGGAACCATGTTTTAATCTTTCACGCTTATGTAGGTTTGTGTCTTAGAGCACTTACATAATTTGTCCAAAGATGGCGCGCTTTTGTGCAAGAAAGTAAATATCCAAATTTGGAGAGATTGTTGGATTTACAAAAAAACGTTTTCTTGTGTTTTAGAGCACTTACATAATTTGTCCAAAGATGGCGCGCTTTTGTGCAAGAAAGTAAATATCCAAATTTGGAGAGATTGTTGGATTTACAAAAAACTTTCTATTAATTATAGACAAATAGAGTAATATTTGTTAACAAAAATATGCACTGCGGCTGATCTATACGAATCGATTAATATCACTTGTATATGATTTTACGTATGCTAACTATGCGAAACCGCCTGTCAATTGTTTGTATGGAAATTTTGTTATCTAATATATATTATAAATGGGAAAGTTTGGATGTTTGGATGTTTGTCCAGACGTTTGTCTTTGTGACTCAATAACGCAAGAACGGCTGGACCGATTTGGATGAAATTTTTAGCCAATAGTCTAGAAGGATCTACTAGCTATATATTTTTCAAAAGAGGCGTGGTCCTCGCCCCCTAGGAACATTTATAATCAGACCAATTCTAAATATTCTCGCGGAATTTTGTTCTCGAGGATTTTTTTATTCCCGCGGAAAAATTCCTCCAATTCTGTTCTCCTAGGGAGAACAATAATTGGGGAATAGGAATTTCGAATTTTCGAAGTCAGCTGTTTTGTCAATTGAAATTTCGTTGCACATTTCTTATTTTGTTTAAAAAATTGAAAAGTTTAATTATTGTTGCAAATTTGTTGGAAATTAAGAAATAAAATATAAACATTGCACAGTATTTATTGCATTTCATGTGGTATTCACTGAAATGAGTAATGAATTGGTGCCACAGCAACATCAACAGCGGAACATAAGAAGAAGACGGCCGCATAACACAAATCTGCCGGAGTTGCCTGCTTTCATTCAGCAAAGCAATTTTCTGGCGGCCAAGTTGAGTTGAATTCGTCCTTCATCATATGCCAAAATCTATTTAAAAGCCTTATTAAAAAATCCTTGCGCAATTTCTGGATGTCTGCATTAAATTTGTATACCAAGAGCTCTACCGTTGCTTATGATATACTTTTCAACTTAAAATAAAGAATATTGTGGTTGTAGTTGTTGTTGTATTAGAAGTGAGAATATTGTGGTAGAATATAAATACATCTTTTAGCACAAATTTGTACAAATAAGTGTTCTTTCTTAAAATAACCAATTTCCTTTAACTATTTTGATGCATTCCCTTTAATTTAACAAGTGAAAAAACTCCTATGAAATGGCAGAGAAATCTCCCTCTCCCTCACATTCATAATACCTACTTTTCTCCCATAACCAGTTTCCGCTTTTTCGAACATTGTTCAGAATAGGAGGAAAGGGAGAAGTGAAAAAACTCACAAGGAATTTTTATTTAGAATACGAGGAATGGGAGAAGGGAGAAAACTCGCACGGAATTTTCGTTTAGAATTGGGCTGAATTTAACTATTATATTTTTTCGTCTTTGCGACTGAATCACGCCAGAATGGCTACACGGATTTTGATGAAATTTGGGACACAGACAGTAGTCTACTAGCGAAATTTTTTTCGAACATGGAAAGAGGGGTGGGGGTCCCACGACCCTTTCGAGCAATTACTCTTTAATAATTTTTACACATTATAACTTTACGTATACTGGCATTCACCAATATCACAGACTCAAGGGGTCAAATAAGTCGAGGGCTTACAAAGTAAGCAGTGAAACACTACGCCGCCCCTCCCCCCTTTATCCCCCTTTCTGGTGTAAAATCTATAAATTGTTATAACTCAATATAAATTTTCTCCTACTTCAACAGTTTTTGGTATCTGGCACATACAGATCGAGATCTAGACAATTTTGGAGGAACGATCAGTAGTCCTCTCCTTCTACACCCGCCATCCGCCCTCCTTCAATTGTTTTTATTAGCACGTTTTTATTAGCTTTACCTATATGTTCCTATGTAACTTTTCATTCGCTCCAATGCGCCTGCTGCCTTATTAACATGGTTTTATAATTAGCTTCACCTTATTTGTAATCCCGTAAGGGTCATATCGAGGCCCTTCCGGGATCATTTCTGGATGGTTTTCGGGATCGGACCGGGATCCCGCCGGGGTAATTTCGGGACTTTTTCGGGATCATTTTGGGACCCTTCCGGGATCATTTCTGTATAGTTTTCGGGATCCGTCCGGGATCCCGTCGGGGTTATTTTGAGACATTTTCGGGACTATTCCGGAATCAATTCGGGATTATTTCGCGATCATTTGGGGACCCTTCCGGCATCATTTCTGGATGGTTTTCGGGATCCTTCCGGGATCCCGTCGGGGTACTTTCGGGATCATTTGCGTACCTTCGAGAGATAAATTCTTGATTGTTCCCGGGATCATTACGGGACTTTTTCGGGGTTATTTGAAGTCCCTTTAGGCATCATTTTTGGATGGTCTTCGGGATTCGTCCGGCATCCCGTCGGGGTCATTTTGGGACTTTTTCGCGACTAATACGGGATCATTTGGGGACCCTTTCGGCATCATTTCTGGATGGTATTCGGGATCCGTCCGGGATCTCGTCAGGGTAATTTGGGGACTTTTTCGGGATCATTTGGGGGTTCTTCCGGCATCATTTCTGGATGGTTTTCGGGATCCGTCCGGAATCTCGTCGGGGTCATTTGGAGACTTTTTCGGGATTATTTGGGGTCTCTTCCGGCATCATTTCTGGATGGTTTTCGGGATCCGTCCGGGATCCTGTAGGGGTCATTTCGGGACTTTTTCGCGACTAATACGGGATCATTTGGAAACCCTTTCGGCATCAATTCTCGATGGTTTTCGGGATCCGTCCGGGATCTCGTCGGGGTCATTTGGGGACTTTTTCGGGATCATTTGGGGGCTCTTCCGGCATCATTTCTGGATGGTTTTCGGGATCCGTCCCGGATCTCGTCGGGGTAATTTGGGGACTTTTTCGGGATCATTTGGGGCTCTTCCGGCATCATTTCTGGATGGTTTTCGGGATCCGTCCGGGATCCCGTCGGGGTCATTTCGGGACTTTTTCGCGACTAATACGGGATCATTTGGGAACCCTTTCGGCATCATTTCTGGCTGGTTTTCGGAATCCGTCCGGGATCCCGTCGGGGTCATTTCGGAACTTTTTCGCGACTAATACGGGATCATTTGGGAACCCTTTCGGCATCATTTCTGGATGGTTTTCGGGATCCGTCCGGGATCCCATCAGAGTAATTTCGGGACTATTAGGGGATAATTTGGGGACCTTTCCGGCATCATTTCTGGATAATTTTCGGGATCCGTCCGGGATGCCGACGAGGTCATTTCGGGACTATTTCGGGATGATTTGGGATACCTACCGGCATCATTTCTGGATGGTTTTTGGGATTCGTCCGGGATCCCGTCGGGGTCATTTCGGGACTCTTTCTCTACTAATACGGGATCATTTGCGGACCCTTTCGGCATCATTTCTGCATAGTTGTCGTGATCCGTTCGGGATTCCGTCACGGTCATTTCCGGACTATTAGGGGATTATTTGAGGACCTTTCCGGCATCATTTCTGGATAGTTTTCGGAATCCTTTCGGGTCACTTCGGAACTTTTTCGGGATAATTTAAGGATGGCTTTCAGGATTTGTCCGGGAACCCGTCAGGGTAATTTCTTGACTTTTCCGAGACTATTTCGGGATCATTTTGGGACCTTCCCAAGATCATTTCTGGATGGATTTCGGGATCTGTCCGGGATGCCGTCAGGGTCATTTTGGGACTATTAGGTTATCATTTGAGCACCTTTCCGGCTTCACTTCTGCATGGTTTTCGGTATCCGTTCAGGATCCCGTCGGAAAAATTGCGGGACTTTTTCGGGATCATTTGGGGTCCCTTCCGGCATCATTTCTGGATGGTTTTTGGGATTCGTCCGGCATCCCGTCGGGGTCATTTCGGAACTTTTTCTCGACTAATACGGGATCATTTGCGGGCCCTTTCGGCATCATTTTTAGATAGTTGTCGGGATCCTTTCGGGATCCCGTCAGGGTATTTTCGGAACTATTAGGAAATCATTTGAGGAACTTTCCGGCATCATTTCTGGATAGCTTTCGGGACCAGTCCGGGATACTGTCGGGGTCATTCCGGGAATTTTTCCCGACCAATACGGGATCATTTGAGGACCTTTCCCGCATCATTTCTAGATGGTTTTTGGGATCCGTCCGGGATCCCGTCGGGGTCATTTCGGGACTTTTTCTCGACTAATACGGGATGAAATGGGGACTTTTCGGCATCATTTCTGGATGGTTTTCGGGATCCGTCCGGGATCCCGTCAGAGTAATTTCGGGACTATTAGGTGATCATTTAGGACTTTTACGGCATCATTTCTGGATGGTTTTCGGGATCCGTCCGGAATTCCGTCGGGGTTATTTGACGACTTTTTGGAATCATTTTGGGTACCTTCCTTCATTATTTCTAGATAGTTTTGGGGATCCATCCGGGATCCCGTCGGGGTCATTTAGGGACTTTTTCGGGGACAATACGGGATCATTTTTGGACCCTTCCGGCATCACTTCTGGATGGATTTCGGGATCTGTACGTGAACCCATCAGGGTAATTTCGGGACTTTTTCGGGACTATTTCGGGATCATTTGGAAACCACTAAGGGGTCATTCCATGACTTTATCTGTATTATTTCGGGATCATTTGAAGACCCTTCCGGCATCAATTTTTGATCGTTTGCCGGATCCATCAGGGACATTTCGGGACCATGTTGGGATCATTTCTGGATCCGTTTTTTGAGATTTTTTTTGTTACTTTTTCGGGATAGTTTTGAAATCCTTCCGGGATCACATTTGGATCCGTGCGGGATTCCATCGGGGTCATTTTCGGCCTATTTCGGAATCATTTTGGGACCCTTCCGGAATCATTTCTTTATGGTTTTCGCTATCCGTTGTGGATCCCTCGGGGTCATTTCGGAACTTTTTCAGAACTTTTTTTGAACTATGTCGGGATAATTTAGGAACCCTTCCTGGATGGTTTTTGAGATCCGTCCGGGAGCCCGTCAGGGTAATTTCGGAACTTTTTCGGGACTATTTCGGGATCAATTTGGTACCCTTCAGGCATCATTTCTGTGTGGTTCTCTGGATAAGTCTAGAATCGTGTTGTTGTCATTTCGGGTTTTTTTGGGACTACTTCGGGAACTTTTGGAAACACTTCCGGGCGTTTCTGGATGGTTTTCGGGATCCGTCCGCGATAGCGTCTGGGTCATTTCGTGGCTTTTTCTGGATAATTTCGTTATCATTTTGTGATCCTATCAGGTTATCAGCTCATAAAGTTCTTTTTTTTTTTACTCAATTACAAAAATAAAATGCATTAGACAGAAAAAAAATTTTAAACAGATAACTTTATAAGCAGGCTAACGTGAATAGCCCACATATTTAATTTTCTCCTTGCGGACGGGGCCGCGGGTAAAGGCTAGTAGTATTAATATATAGATAGTGGGTAATATACTGCCTACACAATATGGCCGCCATGATGCCGGTTGCCTTTTTGCCGTAAAATCAAAAACGTTTTTGGGACGTTTTTTTTTTCATTTAATATACAACGTGAAATTTTCGGATTCAGTCAAGTTGCATTTAAATAATAATAACCTACGTTGAAATAAAAGAATATATAATAAAATAAAATAAGAAATAAAATAAATTAGCATAAAAAACAATATAAACAATTTAATGTTATATTTTTGTAACTTTTTTTTTTGTTCAATATAAGACGTACTTTATCTAAAATGAGGATTAAATTTGTAAATGCAAAAACATTTTGGGGCAAATTTGCCATTAATTGTTATAAATAAATTAGTTAGTTTCAACAAAAGTTAACTCATTATTTGCGATTTCATGTTTTTTTGTAAACAACTAAAATAAAAAACAAAGAATCTGCTAAATAAAGACTTATGTATTTACGTGTAAGTGAAATTTGCCACAAAAAATGGGCAGGTCAGAAATTAATTCTATTTAAGATTTTTTGGTACGCTACAAATTATTTTGGAACAATTATTTAGGATTTTGGTAGAGGCTATTATAGGTAAGTGGCAACAATGGGAAACCATGTTTGAATCTTTCACCGTGTAGCGCGTACGCTTATGTAGGTTTGTGGCTTAGAGCACTTACATAATTTGTCCAAAGATGGCGCGCTTTTGTGCAAGAAAGTAAATATCCAAATGTGGAGAGATTTTTGGATTTTAAAAAAACTTTTTCTATTAATTATAGACAAATAGAGTAATACTTGTTAACAAAAATAGGCCTATGCACTGCGGCTGATCTATACGAATCGATTAATATCACTTTTATATGATTTTACGCATGCTAACTATGCGAAACCGCCTGTCAATTGTTTGTATGGAAATTTTGTTAGCGTATTAATATATAGATAGTGGGTAATATACTGCCTACACAATACGGCCGCCATGATGCCGGTTGCCGTTTTGCCTTAAAATCAAAAACGTTTTTAGGACGTTTTTTTTTCATTTAATATACAACGTGAAATTTTCCGATTCAGTCAAGATGCATTTAAATAATAATAACCTAAGTTGAAATAAAAGAATATATAATAAAATAAAATAAGAAATAAAATAAAATAAGAAATAAAATAAATTAGCATAAAAGACAATATAAAAAATTTAATGTTATATTTTTGTAACTTTTGTTTTTTTGTTCAGTATAAGACGTACTTTATCTAAAATGAGGATTGAATCTGCAAATGAAAAACATTTTGGGGCAAATTTGCCATTAATTGTTATAAATAAATTAGTTATTTCAACAAAAGTTAACTCATTATTTGCGATTTCATGTTTTTTTGGAAACAACTAAAATAAAAAACAAAGAATATGTTAAATAAAGACTTATGTATTTACGTGTAAGTGAAATTTGCCACAAAAAATGGGCAGGTCAGAAATTAATTCTATTTAAGATTTTTTGGTACGCTACAAATTATTTTGGAACAATTATTTAGGATTTTGGTAGAGGCTATTATAGGTAAGTTGCAACAATGGGAAACCATGTTTTAATCTTTCACGCTTAGAGCACTTACATAACTTGTCCAAAGATGGCGCGCTTTTGTGCAAGAAAGTAAATATCCATATTTCCATCCAAATTTTGTTAGCGTATTAATATATAGATAATCTATTATGCCAAAGATCACGCATTGCAATATATGGAATGCTCAAATTAGATAAATCAGAGCAATTCGTGCTAACGTTTATTACATTATAGGCAAGCGTGAGCTGGTATATGATGGGAGGCCGTCTGGCCAGTGAAGCATACGTAAAGCAATTTTTGTAAAAAAATGTTGAACTCTCTCAATATTATAGGAGTTATATTCATAGAAAGGATTCCATATTATTGAGCAATATTCAAGACGACTGCTGACCAAGGATATATAAAGTGCCTTCAACGTCATAGGGTCCTTAAAGTCACTGATGTTACGTCTACTGAACCCAACAGTTGCAACAAATTTTGAAACAACGAAGTCAATGGTACTAGAAAAAGAGAGATTGGAGTTAAAAATTACACTCAAGTCTTTACTCTCTTGACAACGATTAAAAAATTTAGTATTTAGTTTGTAGATAAAGTACATATGTGGCAGTTGTCTTTTTGGAATAAGATACAACACAGCATTTGTTTGCATTTAAATATAAATTATTGTCTGCGCACCATCCGGCAACAGAGTCCAGATCAGAACCGTTAGAAATAGTTTGACAAATAAATTATATTTTTTGTGAAGTATATAGTTTTAGTGTTATATTTCAATCATTAAAGGGTAGGAGTGATGGAGAAACATATTGAGTAAAAAGTGCTAAGTCAGGAGAAAAAATTTGTTATGAGTGCGGAAATTGTGCTAAGTCATTAAATAGCTGCTGGGTTGGCATACATGATTTTTATTTATCTTTTTCAAAGCTTCTACACTCAAAAGCATTGCAATTAAGGTATCCTCATTCACAGTTTTGAAAAAAGAAGGTTATTTCAAAAGTTATTCATTTTTTTTCGTTTCCTGTAAAATTCGTAAAAGTAGACTTAGCACATTTTCACATTAAGCTAATGATATGTATATTTATACACAACTACTAGGGATGTTACGGATATGATCTTCAGAAATCAGATCCGATATAAAGTAATAATTTTGTCACGCATGCCAAAAGCCCAATTTTTTAATTAAAAAAACAACACAAAGGGAGAAAATGACAAATGCATTTGAGAAAAGAGCAAATAGAATACAGAAATGGAAAATGTATTTGAGAAATGGGCAAATATATCTCAGAGCAGGTCAATAACGTTATACAACATTTTTCTGATTTATTTATGCTCCTTTCTCAAATAATTTTTCTTCTTCAATACATTCGCCATCGCCACTCTTTCAATTTAACAACATTAACCCTTTTTACAATTATATTACTGTGGCGAGTATTAGCAATTTCGCTGAAAGAGAAAACAGCTACACATACATGTACACAGTTATAAACAGCGAATATTTACTCAGCCATATACATTCATATGCGTAGAAGGCAACAGTGCGAGCGCATAAGAGCTCAGATGTTATTACATATATCGTTAGCTTAGTGTGAAAATGTGCTAAGTCACTTTTTACAAATTTTACAGGAGACGAAAAAAATGAATAATTTTTCAAATAACCATTTTTTTTTTTCAAAACTGTGAATGAGGATACCTTAGTTGCAATACTTTTGAGTGTAGAAGCTTTGAAAAAGATAAATAAAAATCATGTATGCTAACCCAGCAGCTATTTAATGACTTAGCACAATTTCCGCACTCAAAACAAATTTTTTCTCTCGACTTAGCACTTTTTACTCAATATGTTTCCCCATCACTCCTCCCCTTTAATAATTGAAAGATAACACTAAAACTATATATTTCACAAAAAATAATGCTGTGTTGTGTCTTATTCCAAGAAGACAACTGCCACCGTCTTTATCTACAAACTAAATACTAAATCTCTTAATCGTTGTCAAGAGGGTAAAGACCTGGGTGTAATTTTTGACTCCAAAATCTCTTTTTTTAGTCACATTGACTTCATTGTTTCAAAATTTGTTGCAATGGTTGGCTTCAGTAGACGTAACACAAGTGACTTTAAGGACCCTATGACGTTGAAGGCACTTTATATATCCATGGTCAGAAGAGGTCTTGAATATTGCTCAATAATATGGAATCATTTCTATGAATCTAACTCCTATAAAATTGAGAAAGTTCAAAAAATTTTTACAAAAATTGCTTTACGTGTGCTTCACTGGCCAGACGGCCTCCCATCATATACCAGCAAGCACAAATTGCTTGGTCTTCAGGCTTTGCATGACAGAAGAAATTTTATCTCACTCATGCTTGCCTATAATGTAATAAACTTTAGCACGAATTACTCTGTTTTATCTATATTCCACTGCGTGATCTTCGGCATAATAGATTATGTATCGAAATAACTCATAAAACGAATTATGCTATGAATGAACCTATAACTAGGACTCTACATCTAGCAAATCGATTCAGAAGTGTTATTAATTTTAATAAATATGTAAGTTGAAGCGTAAATTGTTTTCTATTTTTAACTAGTCTGTAAGAAAGCATGTAGTTATCGACATGTAAGAATTGAAGTAGATTATGGTCAGAGCAAAGCATTTATCAAACACCAAAGGCATGTCTCAATTGGGTAAATCCAATTTCAAGGGGTTGTGTTCGCAACCTTCTCAAGGGGTTTCCAGCACAATATATAGGTACTCCAACCCAATTGTTAACCTCACCTAACCGTGGCGAATCCTGTTTCATTGACAGCCGAGGCTCTGGCGACCCCAAGTTCCTCATGGAACTAGGGGGTGGGGAGGGCGGTACGGCCTACAAGGTTTAATGTGGTCATATAAATCGTTCCCGAGATGGTCGGGCTAGTACCTTAATAGTGCTTTGTTACCGGAAAGTACCGGATCTATATCCGGCAAAGGACCATCAACATCGGTAACTCTGCCCAAAGCCTTCGGGTAGTATCTTTATCGTCATACAACAACAACAAAGCATGCACGCACAAAGAAATTACCAGTAATTCAGATTGACATTATTGACAGGTTGACTTAGCATATTTTTTTTAACAGCTGACGGCTTAGCACATTTACACATCATTGCCCACAGCACGTAAAAATTAGAAATTAAAATATTTTTTTTTGTGATCGATGTATTTTGAATTCATGTTTAAAACTGCATTAAAACACAATTTTTCAAAAAAAGTGACTTAGCACATTTTCACATTAAGCTAACGATATGTACTTGTAAAAAGCAGCTAAGAGCGCAAAAGTTATTACTCACACATATGCATAGAAACAGAAACCAGAAATAAACAAGCAAGTGTTCGAGATGGCTGCTCGCGAAAAGTCTAGATCATGGGAGAAATAGGCGAGCGATGCGTTCGAGAGTATAAAACCAGCGCAAGCTAAGGGAAGTATGCGAGTAATTTAGTTGTGAAGTACTACTACTAGTGTAGTGTGGTAAATAAAGAGCACATTGCTATCCTGAATATTTGAGTTATTTATTCCACAGTTCAGCGATTCGAACGATGACAGAAGGTGCAAATAATCAAAGAATCGTTACAATGCAGTTGGCTAAGGTATAGAGTAAAGCATGTGTAATTTCACAGTTTATAAAATAAAAAGAAGCGAAGCGAAAATGATTTATTTTCTAAAACTATTTATTATTGTAAAAAATTTTTTATTGAGCTGATAGGCCTTAGTTAAATAAAACACAATATTTAAAGTTGTGTTTTAGTTTTACTTCGTCGATATTTCGATTTCAGTCTGAAGGATTTCAGTCTGAAATCGAAATATCGACGAAGTAAAACTAAAACACAACTTTAAATATTGTGTTTTATTTAACTAAGGCCGATCAGCTCATTAAATTTTTTACAATAATAAGTACTTACAAGGCTATCAAAAATCAGCAATAAAACTATTTATTATTACGGAGTAGTACACTGGCTTTATGAGAAGGTGGTCAAACCGATTCTGCTCTATGGGGTGCTGGTCTGGTGGAAAGCACTGGACACGGCGAGCACCTCCAAAATGTTAGTGTCAGTGCAACGGACGGCGCTTATCGGTATCAGTGGCGCTATGAGAACAACACCTACCTTAGCACTGAATGTCATGCTGAATATACATCCAGTAGATATTGCGGGAAAGGCAGCCGCGGCCCGGTCGTTGGTCAGGCTTCGTGATATGGGTTATATGCTTTCTGATTTCGGACACTCTAGCCTTCTTACTAGTTTCGACTTTATACCGGACAGGACGGACTATTGCATGCCGGTGGCCGCTCCCTATACAACCTTCACCCCAGTCATTCCCCCGAGGGAGGAGTGGAGAAGAGGAATTATCTGGGGCATGGGATCGGTTAACTTGTTCACGGATCGGTCGAAGTTGGACGGAAAGGTTGGCGAGGGGGTCTTTTGTCAAGAGCTAAATGTAGGCCGCAAGTTTAAGTTGGCTGATCACTGCAGTGTATTCCAAGCGGAAGTTGCTGCGATTAAGGATGCGGTGGATGAAATTCTATCCAGCGCTACTACGGTTAGGGATTTTAACATCTACTCTGATAGCCAAGCGGCTATAAAGGCCTTGAGCTCAACTACAGTGCGATCGAGGGTGGTCTGGGAGTGCCTGACCTCACTTGCGATTGCATCGAATTATTTTACAATTAAGATTATCTGGGTCCCGGGCCATAGTGATATTCCGGGTAACTGTCAAGCAGATCTCTTAGCCCGAATCGGTACAACTGAACCGGATGAAGATGGCTGTAGGGATTTCGGGATTCCGCTAGCCACCTGTGGATTGCTCTTCCATAACTGGGCCTCGAGTCAGCTCAGCAAACGTTGGGCGGACACTACGTCTTGCAGAATATCAAGATCTTTCCGGCCGAAAGTGGATGGCAGGAGGTCTGCTGAAATAATTGGGTTCACTAAGGCTCACCTATCAATGGTCATTGGGGTTTTGACAGGGCACTGTCCCATGGGTATCCATGCGGTACGTCTCAATATATTGGAAACTCCATCCTGCTGCAGCTGTATGGAGGATGATGAGGTGGAATCACCAAATCAATTTATGCTTGACTGCCCGGCTTTTGCCAGAACTAGGCGAAAGTATTTCGGTCCAAGGTTGAGATCGGGATCATTCGGAACTTTATCGTTGCTACCCAACGATTCTCTAAGTAGTTATATCTACGTCACCGTTAGTTTAGTTTATTATATGTGGTATCACAACGGACCGTCATGTTGTCCAAGTGAGCTTCCCCTATCAGGGAAGCTACCACCCAACCTAACCTAACGATGGTATTGTATCACAATAATGTTGGATTTTTTTTAAGCGCGTCTCAATTTGCACAACTGTGCCGTGTCAAAAGCAATCAACAATTAAAAATTCAAGCCACTTGGCGACACAACGAAAGACTCTTTTTCTTTCTTTACATCTTCATGCATACATACACATTACATACGTGGGCATTGAAAATAAGCAATTGGAGAGTTTCCCCTTTTATTTAAAGGCCAACAGTTATTAAGGTTTAACGAAGCATTGCCTTCTTTTTCTCCTTTCGTTGTTTCGCAAGAACTAAGTGTACATATGTATATGGTTGCCATTAGAACAAAAAAAAATACACTGCGAGAAATAACCTGATACATGATCGACCTCGATTATACTAACTAATAATATTCTTAGAACTAATATCTGGTATATTTCTTAAGTAAATAATTTAGTTAATCATTAATTAATAAACTGCATATATTGCTCTTTGTTATTCATGTATTGCAACATCTACAAGCTGATCATTCCTCCTCCATAGTCGTATAAATCGTGACTCAATAATGCCGTTATATGGCAGTTGCGTGACCTGACAATTTTCAATGTCTTTAATAACATATCTATCATTTGGAAGTTTTTTAGCTATAATATATGGACCTTTGAACTTCGGTATAAGTTTTTTGTTAACACCAACTGTACTATCAACATTCTTTATCATGACGTATTCGCCAACTTCGAAATCTCTAGCAGGTCTGTTATTTTTCAAAAAATATTTCTCGTTGCGCCGCTGGGATGCCAGTATAGCCTCATTCGCTTCCTGCCTACAACTAGTTAGATCGCATTGCCTAATATCCTGTTGTTCGCATAAGAATTCAGCAAATTCATCAACATTGGGTCCCTTTTGGGTGGTCCCAAAAAGTAAATTGGAGGGAGTTTTACCGGTTGAGCTGTGTTCTGTGTTATTAATGGCAAACTCAATCGTACTTAACTTTGAAACCCAATCGGCATGTTGAATTGGCTCACTTAGTTTACTAAGCATAGGAGTTAAAACTCTGTTTACTCTTTCAACCTGACCGTTTGCTTGTGGCGACCTAGTGGCAACTTTAACATGATCTATATTATTTTTCAATAGAAAATCAGTAAACTCAAGGGATGTAAAACAGGTTCCCCTATCCGATATTATCCTGGATGGTAGACTATAGTACTGAAAATATTTTTTTAAAGACTCGACTACTTCTTTAGTACTAGTTGAGTTGACTGGGTACAGTTTACAAACTTCGTGAAAGCGTCAATTACCACTAGCAAATATTTTCGTTTTGACTTTAAAGCGGGAAGGGGTCCTAGATGGTCTATATGAATAGTATCGAATGGTATTGGCTTCTTAGGAATACTATGAATATTCCTTTCGTTTACTCGGGCAGGTGCTGAATATACAATGCATTTTAAACAATTTTTTATAAATTTATCAATTTTGGACCTCATTTCCGGAAACCAATAGTGTAGTTTTATTTGATTCAAAGTTTTATCTACCCCAAAGTGGCCAATTTTCTCATGTATACAGCGAATAATATTATCTTCCATCTCTCGGGGAACATAAAAGTATAACTGACCTTTCATATCTTTTCTATAAACTAGCCCGTTTTGGAGATCAAAAAGTTTCGATGGCTCCTTTTCCAATCTCTTCCGTATTTTTACTATATCAGGGTCTCGACTTTGGGTTGCCTGCAGCTTAAACTCTAAATCGTCTTCGTTTACAGCAAAAACTACCTCGCTTCGACTGAGAGCGTCAACGTGGCCCATGTTAGCGCCACCTCTATGTTGCACAGAATAATCATAATTCTGTAATTCAATAGCCCATCTCGCAATACGTGGGTTAAGCGTCTTTTTGCTTAAAGTAAGCGTAAGTGAATTACAATCAGTGATAATCTTAAAAGGGATTCCCTCGAGGTAGACTCTAAAGCGTCGCAAAGCATAAATGATTGCTAACGTTTCTAGTTCGAAACTGTGACATTTACTCTCAGTACTAGTAGTTCGCTGTGAGAAGTAAAAAATTGGATGGAACTTTCCATCTGATTGACGCTGTAACAAAATAGCACCATAACCTTGAGCACTTGCGTCACAATGCAACTCGGTCTCACTTTTGGGATTATATATTGACAAAACTGGAGGATCGGCGAGCCTCGCTTTTAATTCAGCAATCGCATTCAAACAGGCTTTGTCAAGCTCAACTTTTGAATTTTTCTTCAGCAAATCATACAATGGTTTAGCAATTTTTGAAAACTGTGGAACAAATTTCCTAAAATAGGAACATAGGCCAATAAATGAATGCAATTGTTTTAAAGTTTTTGGTAGTGGAAATTTCGCGACAGTTTGTTTGTGTTCCTCATAACTAACGTCATAACCTAAGTACTGAATGCTGCTATGACAAAACTTACATTTTGACAGTTTAAGTTCAAGACCATGCTTGGCTATCTGCTTCAATACCGATTCCAACAAAGCAAAGTGTTCATCTAAATCCACTGTGGCTAGCAATATGTCATCCATATAAACGATTAGGAGGCCCTTTGAAATGAAATCTTTCAAAATAAAGGAAATAAATCTTTGAAAGACGGAAGGCGCGTTTTTAAGACCGGATGGCATCATTACGTACTCAAACTGGCCACTTGGTGTAACAAATGCTGTTTATTTTATTGATTCCTCAGTTACTTTTACTTGGTGAAACCCACTTTTTAAGTCCAATAATGTAAAATATTTTTTTCTCCTAAATACTCCAGACAATCTTCGATGAGAGGAAGAGGATAATTATCTCTAACAGTTATTTTATTTAAATCCCTGTAGTCAATACACATACGAGTTTCGCCACTTTTCTTTTTTACTAACACTATTGGTGACGCATATGGGGAATCACTATGACGAATAATACCTTTATCTAAAAGCTCTTGCACAATCTTCTGAACTTAAAATTTATCTTTAAAAGATAGTCTTCGAGGACGTGAATAAACTGGTTGTTCAGAGGTCAACTTAATTGACATTTCATAGGGTTTTGTACTTGACTCCTTTGGATATTCTAGATAACAATTATGAATAATACGATTAATTTCTAAGCGTGTGTCATTATGCAAAGCGGAATCAATATTATAATCACTAGCACTGCTACTGCAAAAGGCTTCAACATCAATCGCGCATGTAATATTCCCTTCAATAAAGGAAAAACAATCTTCGTTCCATTCTTCGCTTAAGGCAATTCTTCAACAATACTGGCATGAGCATCCCCTAAAAAAGAATCTCTAAACAAGCTATCTGCGGGAATACCTCCATAGATATTGACATCAACAACTGGAGTTAAGGAATGATCAACAGGACAATCAATATAACAATGTTGCAAATTATCTGGAACATGAACAATATTATCAATTGAAGACACACTTGAATTTGACTCATTTATTTCCAACTTGAGCTCGTTACAATTTAACATATAAAGTTTAATATTAAATAATTTGAAAAAATCTCTTCCGAGAAGTAATGGCTGAAACAAAATGCTATCCGAAACAATAAATAATGTAATTATTTTAGACTTTCCATTGAGCAAAATCTCACAGTCAATTTTTTCAAAAGCTTTTAGTTTATTGCCACCTAGGCTGTAAAAATTTGATATGATTAATTCATCGGCACTTGTATCAAAGGGCAAAAGCATCTTGCTTATAAGGCTGGCAGGACTACCACTGTCAATCAAAGAAATACACTTCATAAACTTTTTATTGTTCACGTTCCGATTACAAAAAGCAATACTTACAGTTTGATATGGTTCAACATTAGACATGTTATCCTCATGGGTTGGTTCCTCATATACAGCGATCACGGTTTTCATTGGTGGCTGCTTGCACTGATTAAGCATGTGATCTTTGCCGCCGCAGCGGAAGCAGAAGCCTTTAACACGCTTTGGTTCTTTGCACTGAAGTGAGAGGTGTACCCATATTGCGAGCAATTGAAGCATCTTTTGGACGATACTGTCTTACTGCCACCTTCTGAAATCTGCAATTTTTTTGTTGTGTTGTCATTTGTTTTCTTTTTGTCGTATTTAAGCAGAAGTTGCTGAAGCTCATCTAAGTTTTTTGCTGTGTACAATATTGAGGTATAAGCGGTGTTGTCACGCAGACCCTCAATCACTGCATTGATTATTTCATCTTCGTTTAAATTTGCCTGCGCTGCGATCTCCTTTATCGATAGCATATAAGCAATAATGCTTTCATTAGGTGAGCGCCGGCGTGGGTACAGCTCCTGATATACGTCATTAGTCGAGACATTTCGATGAAATTGCTTTACAAGTGCAGCTTTTAACTCGCAATAATTCGATGCAATCGATGTGCGCAGAAAAATGGCCGCTGTACCCGACAACAAGCGATGCATGCACATATATTTAAAATGATCATCTTTGTGTCCAACTTTTACTGCATTTTCAAAATCGTTGATCCACTTTTCCACCGGATATGCGTTATCCCCAGAAAATTTTGGCACCATCCCATCGATATCCATAACGGTGATACGCTGACGTGCACTAGTAGCGTCTAATTCCGACGCTTGCAATTCTTTTTGTAGCAATAGCATTTTCTTGCGTTTCTCTAGCACTGCTATTTGTTCATCCAAGTTTTCTGCATCATCGGTTTCTCCTACATTACCGTCACCATCATGATATTCGCCACCGACAGCAGCAGCAGCAGCAACACCGGAGTCCGAATCGTCTTCTTCCAACAAGGCACGTAGTTGTGACACGGTAGCAGTAGCTGGATACTCAATGCCCACCTTTTGCAGGGCGTTTTGAACCTCCAATTTTGTTAAACGGGTCATGTTCAGACCCCACACCTGATGTAATTTCACAGTTTATAAAATAAAAAGAAGCGAAGCGAAAATGATTTTTTTTCTAAAACTATTTATTATTACGATGGTATTGTATCAGAATAATGTTGGATTTTTTTTAAGCGCGTCTCAATTTGCACAACTGTGCCGTGTCAAAAGCAATCAAAAATTAAAAATTCAAACCACTTGGCGACACAACGAAAGACTCTTTTTCTTTCTTTACATCTTCATGCATACATACACATTACATACGTGGGCATTGAAAATAAGCAATTGGAGAGTTTCCCCTTTTATTCAAAGGCCAACAGTTATTAAGGCTTAACGAAGCATTGCCTTCTTTTTCTCCTTTCGTTGTTTCGCAAGAACTAAGTGTACATATGTATATGGTTGCCATTAGAACAAAAAAAAAAAAAATACACTGCGAGAAATAATATACTTTACACATGGTTTATTCTAAATCTGTCACTCATAAATGTCATTTACATATATCTTAAATGAAAAGTATTGTAACGAATTTAGGGCAATTCCTCTTATTTGCAACCTTCTGCCAATGTTCGTATCGCTAAACTGTTGAATAAAATACTCCAATATTCTGTATTACAAAATGGTCTTTATTAGACTGCTTTGAAAATACTTCACAATTAAGCTTCACTTCGCAACTGATAGCGTGTTTAAAACAAACTGATCCCTGCCTACTCAGCTTTCGCTCCTTTTCTACTCTCTGCTGTCTCGTTCGCATACTTCTAGGCGTTTCTTCCGCTAGAATTTTCTACTTGGTTACCAGCTATACGCGCCGCGTTTGTATCTGTAGGTTATAGCCTCTCGTACAGCCATATGCGCGTCTATATGTGAGTAATGATGATTGCATACTTTTGTGAGTATCTCAGATATATGCATGTGTTTGTGCGTATCTCGCCGCTGCTTGTATGTACATATATGTAGACATAATGATTGATTTGTTTATGTACATACAGTTGACTCCTTAGTATCGGCTTAGAGATGATAGTATCCCTTAGTGTTGCTAATATTCGTCACAGTATTTTATTTTTCCAGTAGAATAAGAAAACTTCGGTCTCGTATTTTTTGATCTCAGATTCTATATATCGAAAAATCTATATCAGGTACTATGCCCACGCTATTATATAGTGTTTATATTACCTCAGCAACATACTTATATTTACTTCACTTGTATTTCAAAGAGGTAAATCGTGATGTGAAAAGCGTGCAGTTGATTACACAGTATTACTACAAAATTGTTCAAGTTGTTATAGCCTGATTTAACACATGACCCCACTCAAGTGATTCAATATTATAATTACATTGCCGGTATAAGCTTATGACAAACTTGCGATATTTCTATAAAACAGCTGATTTAACCAACCTTATGGAAATCAAAGTAACTGGTCAATGGTGCCATACCATAACGCCCTATCCATAACCATACCATACCAACCAATTTGTTTTTGGTTTTCGCCATATCCATAATCTACATAAATATTTCATTTGGTGAATTTATTAATTTTTTGAACATTTATTTTTTATTCCAGGTTAAGTTAAATAATTTGTGCATGATAATTATTGTTTTTTCTTTTTTAATTTTTCTATAATTGAAAAATTGTTTTTTTTTTTTAATTTGGAATAGAAGATAGAAATTTTTTTAGACAACTGCCATAGCTGCGCAGATACATAGATCAATTTCTAAGGTTGCTCAGCTTTCATCATCAGTACATTTCAGCACACTGCGCTTACCATTTAGCTGCACAGCGTTGGTTTGTTTGGTTGATAATTCGCTACTTCTATTCCTCTTTACCAACTATATTGTAACGAATTTAGGAAATTCCGATTTTTATGCACCTTCTGCTAACGTTCGAACCGCTAAACTGTCGAATAAATCACTCCAATATTCAGTATTGCAAACTGGTCTTTATTTAGATTACTTTGGGAGTAGTACTTCACAACCAATAGCGTGTTTAAATCAAACCTGATTAGTTATTGATCAGTTAGCGCTGCTTTTATACTCTCGGTTTCCTCGTTCACCTATTTCTCCCAAGGTCTGGTAATTTCGTGAACAGTTGTGTGTCATGCGTGGTTAGTTACCAGCCATATGCGTGTATATGTGTGAGTAACTACTTCGAATGATGGCTACATATTTGTGTGTGTGAGATATCTCTTCGTCGCCTTCTACATAAGAGTGACTGCTTTATTGTTGTTGTGCATTTATGTAGTAGCAGCTTAGTGATGCTAATATTCGTCACAATATTTTAGCAGCGTTGCGCCATCTGTTGCAAATCACTGATAATGTTGGATTTTTGTTTACTGTCAATTACTTTTTGAAATTTTCATGTACTCTTGGTTTTTTAACAATTGTTTTTCTTTTGATCGGCTATGTATAAAGGATTACAGAATTTTTATCCTCTTCTGCATACAAAATCTTTTCACAAATTTAAGTCTAATTTTAGACGCGTATGTCACATATTAATTGGTTCAGCAAACCTTGCATGTTCGAAATAAAATTATTTAAAACTTATTAAACAGTACATTTAAGTTAAAATAAATAATATCGTTGTGGTTATTGGAGCTTTCCGGCCGATGATTTAAAGACAAAACACAAGTTTTTCTTTTACTCCTACGCGTTTCGATGGGTATTTTCCATCTTCCTCTACACATATTGCATTAAAGCATTGACTCATTTCTGCGTATGCACCTTTTTACAAATTTCGTCAGCCTGTGTAATATTTGGAGCGATTTAACACCAATGGGATACGGTTCGAGCATCTTTTCCTACTAATTAAAATTTTGTCTTTCTACAAATTGGTGGAACCCAGTTTGTATGCCTACTGAGAACGGAATGCAAAAGTAAATGAATTTTTGCTGAGAAGCTACTTGTGGCACTTGCAACATCTCCAGGCAGCAATTAAGCTAGGTCCTAAAAAACTGTCAAGACGATCAATTTATTTTATAACATAATTACTGGTATAGAATTGAGGTATTTGCGGTTGGTGGTCAAGCAAAGTCTGGTAACACTATGGACACATTTAGCCTATGTGGGGTCGTTAACGACCGAGCAGTACAACCTAATACCAATTTCACACAAAAAACTTAATAGAATCACAAGTTTATTTAATAAAATAATTAGGTTTGCCTTTTCACATAGGGTCACTTGCTTCATTAAGCTAACTTCTGACAAGAGCCCCAAAAATATATTTGCATATAAATCAGAAAGTGTTGAAAGATTGTAAGCATATCTTAAATTCCAGACTTATGATGTGGATCTCTATAGATGATAGTTTGAATGAGGTGTTTCTATCTAGTGCTTCGAATAATAGTTCCACACCTTCTAGCAAATACTCTGACGTACCTTTCGAATTTTCAACTGTATCGGAGCTCCATGTCGCTAAATGCCTCAATAATATAAAATCTAACGCTGTTGGCGAAGATGGCTTACCTATTAGATTTTTGCCCTATATCGTCAGCACGCTGACGCACATTATTAATCATTGTATTACGACATCTTGCTTCCCTTATTCGTGGAAAATTGCCTACGTACGTCCCATTGCAAAATATAAGCACGCCTGTTCTCCGGGTGACTTTCGTCCAATCAGTGTTCTTCCCGTCTCGTCGAAAGTTTTTGAGTAAATAATGGCTGAACAAATTACGTCTCACATTACAGCAAAAAGTCTACTTTCCCCTTATCAGTCTGGGCTTAGGGCGGGTCATGGTTGTTCAACAGTTATGGTTAAAATTATGGACGACTTGCGTATTGCTTATGGCAAAGGTGAAATATCCCTCCTATGTTTACTTGACTTCTCTAAAGCGTTCGACTCTGTTGATCATTTATTACTTTGCTCTAAGCTTACGTATTATTATGGATTTGGTAAGGCTGCTATTTGTCTAATGAGGAGTTACTTAACGGATAGGTGTCAAAGAGTCAAGATTGGCGAAGTGTCATCAACAATCAAAACCATAACTTGTGGCGTTCCTCAAAGGTCCACTGCATTTTAGTGTATTTATAAACGATATATTTTTAGCCTGTCGGCATGTAAGTATGCATGCATATGTTGATGACGT
Organism: Eurosta solidaginis; assembly: GCF_040869045.1. Lineage (NCBI taxonomy): Eukaryota > Metazoa > Arthropoda > Insecta > Diptera > Tephritidae > Eurosta > Eurosta solidaginis. Next base: position 59,554,181 of record NC_090323.1, read on the forward strand.
TCAGCTGTACCTATCTGGTCGTTTTGATAATATTAATGCAATAACGGTAAAACTGAATGAGGAGTTACTAGCTATCTCACGATGGCCTACACGAAATGGCCTTCAACTTAACTCAAACAAGTCGCATGTCTTACCAGTTTTCAAAAATAAAATAAATCTTACTAGTATTCCTAATATTAATTTAAACAACAACTCTCTTGAAATAGTTGAAAAAATCACCAACTTGGGCTTCATTATTAACACATATTTAAGTTGTGTAAACCACATAAGTTCAGCTGTAGGCAAAGTGTATAGTACTCTACGAAACCTGAGGCAGTCAGCACCGTTTACTCCAATTCATATTCGAAAGAGGCTTTCCCGTCAAATTATTTTGCCTACCCTAACCTACTCTGAACTAGTATATAGCAAGCTTGACTCTCAGTCGGCGCATAAAGTTGATATTGCATTTAATGAAATTACGCGTTATGTATATGGAATACGTAGGTTTGACCACATATCTGCATGGAGAACATCGCTACTGGGATGTGACATCGCTGCCTATTTAAAAGCCAGAAACTGTATAATTCTATTTCGTTTAATGTATACGAAGATTCCAAATTATCTTTATGAAAAACTTATCTTTCCACAATCGGAACGCTGTCTTAACCTCATGTTGCCATATTTTAACCTTAAGAACTCTACTAGAATGTTTTTCATCAATGCTGTTAGAATTTGAAATTCAATACCTGCTGGCATAAAAAGCAAATTGAACGGAAGTAACTTCAAGGATTTCCTATATAAATACTTTTTCACAAATTGAACCATTTACATAATGTACTGTGTACTTATTTTTTGTTACGTGTTTTAATATACATACTTATTGATTGATTTAATTTAATTTATCGTTTTCTTATCGTAAACTATTTTTAACTTATTTCTGGATCTGAGTGTTATTTTTCTGTTGTGCAAAAAGAGATGTAAATCTTACTGTACTAATATTTTAGAAATAAAATTGAATTGAATTGAATCTAAGTGCGCCTACTTTTGTATGGTAATGACCGAAAAAAGACGCATTACTTATTAACTAGTTAACTGGAGCTGGAACAAAAAATGGAAATGTTAAATGAAATTCAGAAAAGAGCAAATGTACTTAAAAAAAAATAAAAATAAAATCAACACGCGATAACCCCAAAGAGATTTTAGCTTATCTTCCAATTTACGTCTAAATTTTAAAGTTCTGATTCTGTAAAGGAAATCTGTGAACAAGAAAACTCACTGGTAAAAGCTTCGTGAGGTTGCGTATGAGTTTTGAATGTCACCACAGTGTACACTGACTTGTTCACAGTTTTACTTTACAGAATCAGTGTTTACACAATTCTTGTATACACTTTAAAACTCACAGATAGTGAATTGAACTCCAGGATAAAACAAATACATATTGTCACGGATATTACCATCACTAAGTTATCCCATCACTAAGGCGATGCTAAGGCCATGCCAAGCAGTATTTACGTTAATAATCAAATCAAGTATACACATATATAAGGCAGCCCAGAGAGATGTCACACACAGATGCATTTACTTATACGCCTATGTGCGCGCGAGAGACTGTAAACTACAAACATTCACATCAATAATTCAATCTTTATGTATCTACATAAACGAAGAAATAATTGCGTCTACACATATGTACCATGTACGAATACAAGCAGCGGAGAGTCAATGCGCAAACACATGCATATATCTGAGAAGTTTGAGAGCTACTGGACTAGTAGATTCTGGAAGCGCCTAAAAGATGTATAAAATTGTGCAATTTTAGTTATAGCTGAGAAGTTTGAGAGCTCATGGACAATGCTAGTACATTCTGGAAAAATGCCAACGAGGAAACCAAAGGGTATAAAAGGCAACAGATGAAGAGGCGCAGTAATTCAGTTTGAGTTGAGCAATCAATCAGTTATTGATTAAGCACGCGATCTGGCGGCCAATAGTAGAGTTTAATTTGAGTTATCAATCAGTTTGGTTATTAAGCCAGCGAGTAGCAAAGTATAAGTGTTATTGTGAAGTACTTTAATAAAGGCCATTTTTTCATTATTCAATATTGGAGTTATTTATTCAACAGTTTAGTGATTCGAACTTAGCAGAGGATTGCAAATAAGAGGATTTGCAAGTAAATTCGTTACAATTGGTGTCAGAAGAGGAATTGTTGAATAAATTCCAGAGGACAACAAGGACATGGCAAAGTTCAGTGAATTGAAGATCCAGCAACTAAAGAAGGAGTTGGAAGCCCGTGGATTGAATACAAGCGGCGTTAAACTCGAACTTCAGGCACGGCTACGAGAGGCAATGGAAGCAAAAGGAATTGATGTGGACGAGTATGTTTTTTATCTTGATGAGGACGAGACAACAACAAAAATTGAAGAGAAAAATGAAACACCGCAGACAATGTGGAAGAACAGAAGACATATATGGCATCGCAACTGGAAGAACAGAAGACATATATGATATCTCAGTTGGCTCAGCAGTTGAAAGCGCAAGAGGATCATATCATCGCAGTTGGAGGGTTTTAGTGAACGACAAGATAAAATGGAAGCTGAGATGGATGCTTTGAAAGATCGGATTCAGCAGTTACAATTAAATCGTCCAGCAGTTTCAGCGAGTAATCCAAAGGTAAAAACACCATCCTTTGACGGTTCTATTCCTTTCCAGGTCTTTAAGCTACAGTTTGAGAAGGCCGCAGCAGTGAACAACTGGAATGTGGAAGATAAAGTTGCCGCACTCTTCGTAGCATTGAAAGGACCAGCTGCCGAAATCTTACAGACTATTCCAGAGTACGAACGGAACGGTTATGACGCATTGATGGCTGCTGTAGAACGGCGATACGGAAGCGAACACAGGAAACAGATATTTCAAATAGAATTGCAAAATCGCTACCAAAAAGCTAACGAGACTTTGCAGGAGTTTGCTTCGGACATTGAAAGATTGGCTCATCTTGCAAATGCGGATGCACCCGTGGAATACACGGAAAGAGTGAAGATTCAGAGCTTTATAAATGACATACGGGACGTCGAAACGAAGCGAGCCACATACGCGAACCCAAAGCAAACATTTTCTGAAACGGTATCCCATGCATTGACTCAGGAAACGGCGTCATTATTGAATAAACCAGCATACAAAGCTCATCGTGTGGAAGTAGAAAGGCCGGAGTGGGTAGATACAATTTTGGAAGCTCTGAAGGGATCACAACAGAAAAATGCCGGAGTTATGAAATGTTTCAAGTGCGGTAACCCAGGTCACATTGCACGTCATTGCAGTAGCAATTCCACTAGTTCCAACAATGTGGGTGGCCGTAAACGCAGAGCTGAAGGAGACGAGCAAATCTCCAAATCCACTCAATCGTTAAACTAAAGCGAGTCAGCCGCAAGGGGCGACAGCTGGCTCCCTCAATTGAATGCCCCATAATCTCTATCTCGCAAATTGGAAGAAGGTCAAGCAATCTTACTGTAGGAGGACATGTGGATGGAAAGGAACGTTTACTAACTGTAGATACGGGTGCATCCCATTCCATCATTCGATCAGATTTAGTCAACAAGAAGATAAGACCATTGCTTGGAGCAAGATTACGTACAGCCACGGGAGAGGACACCCAGGTAATTGGAGAAGTAGAATGTGAAGTAGCAATTGGGAACGTCACGGTACTTCACAATTTTATAGTGGCAGGTATTGTTGATGAAATCATAATTGGAGTGGACTTCTTAATCAACCAAGGCATCAAGATCGATATGCAAAGCAAGACAATGCGATATAAGAACATGGATGTGCCACTTAATTTCGGCTACGAGAGAGGCTACAGCAGTAAACGAGCGCTGGTGGAAGAGAGTCAGCAAATACCACCAAAATCAGAAGCAGTCATCTGGGCAAAGGTAGATGGAGATTGTGGGACAAACAAATTGTGGGTTGTCGAAGCAGCAAATAAATCAGCACTGAACATACTTGTAGGAAAAACCCTGGCTATGACAAAACAAGATGGACGTATTCCGGTAAGAGTACTCAATGAGTTCAAGTCACCATTCAATTTGACCAAAGGAGCTATTTTGGGAAAATGCCAAGAGGCCGAAGTAGTTATTAACTGTGAACAGCTCCAGGAATACGTTTCATCTAGTAATACTGATCTTTCAAATGATATCACGGCATGGACGCATGGGCTAGAGGAAGCCTATCAGAGTAAGGCAAAACAACTGCTCCTAAAGTACGCGAACATATTTGACCAGGATGATTCTAAACCAGGCCGCACCAACGTTGTGAAACACCAAATTGACACTGGAGATGCGAGGCCGATCCGTCAAGCTCCACGTAGTGTTCCACTGGCGAAGCGGGAAGTTGTGAGTCAAATCATTCAAGAAATGAGCGACAGCGGCGTCATCGAACTATCAGCTAGTCCATGGAGCTCCCCGGTAGTACTTGTAAAAAAAGAAGGATGGAAAAATGAGGTTTTGCGTGGACTACCGGAAGTTGAATGACGTAACGAAAAAGGATAGCTACCCATGCCAAGAATTGACGACACTCTGGACTCGCTATCTCGTACGAAATGGTTTTCCACGCTGGACTTGAAAAGCGGCTACTGGCAAGTGGAGGTGAAGGAGGAAGATAAAGAGAAAACAGCCTTCAGTGTCGGTGATGGTCTTTGGCAATTTACAGTCATGCCTTTTGGACTTTGTAATGCACCAGCTACTTTTGAGAGACTCATGGATCAGGTACTGAAAGGACTACATTGGAAAACATGCTTGGTGTACCTGGACGACATCATCGTATTGGGCAAGAACTTTGATGAACATCTTAAGAACTTGGAGGAAGTTTTCCAGAGAATAGCTGGCGCTGGTCTGAAGTTAAGTCCCAAAAAGTGTGCGCTGTTTAAAAAGGAAGTCAATTATTTGGGTCACAAGGTAACGACAGAGGGCATCTGCACTGCGAACGAAAAAATAGAGGCTGTAAATGATTGGCCAAGACCACAGAACCTACATGAATTGAGAAGTTTTCTTGGGCTGTGCACATATTACCGCCGATTTGTACCAAATTTTTCCAGCGTATCCCATAGCCTCCATGAGCTTACAAGAAAAAACAAAGCTTTTGAATGGAAGAAGGAGCAAGAAGTGGCTTTCCAAACATTGAAGGAGCGTTTGTGCACTGCCCCAATGTTAGCATATCCGATTCCAGGAGCAACATTTATTCTAGATACAGATGCGAGTGGATATGCTATAGGAGGCGTTTTATCACAACTGGTCGATGGACAGGAGAAGGTAGTTGCATATTACAGCCGTTCGATTGGAAAACCAGAGAAGAACTACTGTGTTGCGCGGAGAGAGCTGTTGGCATTGGTAGAGTGCATTAAACATTTTCACAAATACCTCTACGGCCAGCGATTCCGTGTCAGGACAGATCACGCAGCGTTGAAATGGCTTCTGCAGTTCCGTAATCCGGAAGGACAATTGGCACGGTGGATCGAGCGACTACAAAGCTACGACTTTTCCATTGAGCATCGAAAAGGTAGTACCCATGGAAATGCTGATGCAATGTCACGAAGACCATGTAGTTTGGAATGCAAGCACTGTTCAAAAGCCGAGGCTAAAGAAGACATTATAGATGTCCGGCTAATGAATATAACATGTACAGATGAATGGGACAAGGAACAGCTAAGAAAGTGCCAGCTAGAAGATGCAGATCTGTCACGTGTTATGCAAGGGCTCGAACGAAATGAAAGACCAAACAGAGAAGAGATGTCAGCAGAGAGCCCCATTGCGAAGTCATATTGGGCACAGTGGAACAGTTTAGAATTGATATCCGGTTGCCTTCATCGAGTATGGGAGAGTGAGGATGGTAAAAACAAGAATAAACTGATAGTTGTTCCCAGAAAGAGGATTCCTGACGTGCTCAGCGAGCTGCATAATGGTCCAAGCGGAGGTCATCTTAGAATCACGAAGACGCTCGAGAAGATTAAACAGATATTCTATTGGTTTGGTTGCCGTCAGTCGGTCACTGAGTGGATTGCGAACTGCGAGGTTTGTAGCAGAGCGAAAGGGCCCAGAACACGAAGTCATGGCCAGATGAAGCAATATAACTCAGGTGCGCCATTTGAAAGGATCGCCATGGATGTCGCAGGTCCATTTCCTACTAGCAACCGCGGAAACAAATACGTACTGGTGGTTATGGATTATTTCAGTAAATGGCCAGAGGTATACTCAATCCCAAACCAAGAAGCAGAAACAGTAGCAGAAGTGGTTAAAAACGAATGGGTTGCAAGGTATGGTGTACCAATGGAGTTACATTCTGACCAAGGCAGGAATTTCGAATCAGCTGTGTTCCAGAAAATGTGTAAGTCATTGGGAATTCGAAAAACACGGACAACTGCATTGCATCCTCAATCCGATGGTATGGTAGAACGATTCAATAGAACATTGGAGGAGCACTTAAGGAAAGTAGTAGACAAGTACCATAAAGAATGGGATACCCGCATACCATTATTCTTGATGGCTTACCGATCAGCAGTGCATGAGACAACGGGCCAAACCCCTGCAAAAGTAATTTTTTGCAATGACCTTAGACTGCCAGCTGATTTGAAGTTTGGGATAGATGCCAATGCGGAGAGAAATGTCAGGAAATCCACTAGTGATTTGGAAGAAGAGCTAAGAGAAATACATGATCTGATAAGGCAACGAACAAAGATTATGAGTGACAAGATGAAAGCCAGATATGATAAAGCAATTAATTCAGAAGGTTTTCAGGAAGGAGATTTGGTGCTGTTATACAACCCACAACGTAAAAAAGGTTTGTCCCCGAAATTGCAGTGTAATTGGGAAGGCCCATACAAAGTTGTAAAACGGATCAACGATGTAGTGTACCGCATACAAACCATCGGTAAACCACGAAACAAAATGAAAGTGGTCCATTTGGAAAGGCTGGCAACGTTTAGATCGAGAGATTTGTCTGATCGGGACGATCAATGCGGAAACACATGCATATATCTGAGAAGTTTGAGAGCTACTGGACTAGTAGATTCTGGAAGCGCCTAAAAGATGTATAAAATTGTGCAATTTTAGTTATAGCTGAGAAGTTTGAGAGCTCATGGACAATGCTAGTACATTCTGGAAAAATGCCAACGAGGAAACCAAAGGGTATAAAAGGCAACAGATGAAGAGGCGCAGTAATTCAGTTTGAGTTGAGCAATCAATCAGTTATTGATTAAGCACGCGATCTGGCGGCCAATAGTAGAGTTTAATTTGAGTTATCAATCAGTTTGGTTATTAAGCCACTCGCTGGCAAAGTATAAGTGTTATTGTGAAGTACTTTAATAAAGGTCATTTTCCATTATTCAATATTGGAGTTATTTATTCAGTAGTTTAGTGATTCGAACTTAACAGAGGATTGCAAATAAGAGGATTTGCAAGTAAATTCGTTACAATATAATAAAAAAAAATTTCATGACAACCAATAGTTTCGACTTTTATTTATGCACTTAGGCCCGTTTTTCAGTACAATTTCAACTCCGTTTGTCAGTTAAACTACGCTTAAACTTATTATTCCGTTTTTCAGTCTACTTTAACTGAAGTTAAAGCTGAGCTTAAGCGGCCGATCTGGCAGAGTTAAACTCTAGTTAACTTTTCGGTGATTTGCGTGCGTTAGAAATGGCGTCGAATATACCAAACAAGCATTTGGGCTTGAGTATCATTAGAGCTCATGTTGATAACTAGGCATACTTCTAAAATCTCAAGAGTTGTTTCGAAACAGTGGCTCAACTCGAGAATCATAGCGTACTCAGCAAAGGAGGGAATTTTTTATAAAGCAAAAAATACTACTACTTAAGTTGAAACAATTTAATTAACAACTTGTAGTTCTTTGACTGGACTTAAATGTAAGATTTATTACTACAGCAATTTCACGAAAATAAAATCAAATAAATGTAATTTAAAACATAAGTAAATGTGACGCGCTAACCTCCGAAGAGATTTTAAGCCGAGTTTCTCTTCCAATTTTCGTCTTGCCCATTTTAATTTTTCCTACAAATTGGCGGGACCGGACCTACTTGTTTTATGCCGACTCCGAACGACATCTGCAAGGCAGATGGGTTTTCACTGAGAGCTTTTCATGGCAGAAATATAAACGGAGTGCTTGCCAAACACTGCCGAGGGGCAACCCCGCTTAGAAAAACTTTCTACTAATTGAAAAACCTTGTTTATAAAATTTTGATATTGCTTTGCCCGGGGCGTGAACCCAGGATCTTCGGTGTGGTAGGCGGAGCACGCTACATCACACCACGGCGGCTGCCTATATAAAACAGGTGAATATTTCTCACAATGAACAGCTGTTGGTTTTGGTGGTACCACCTTGGAGATTTTTTTCAACTCCATATGCACAATGCATCGCAGGATATCCACTGGAGAATGTTCACTTCAGAACTGTACATTTATTAATTGGAATATATTAATGACGTTGGGAATCAATTCGAACACTTTTAATTTTATAAAACTTATCAAAGGTTGGATAGTGATTGGAGAATGAAATTGGATATCAACTCGAGAACTATATGGTTTAAGCATAATTATATAATGATGTTGGATATCACTTCTGGAACTATATATATAAATTCTGCTGGAGAATTTTTTTCCATGTTTGTTGGGTATACAAAATCCAGCTGTTGCCGTATCTACAAATTATCTAGATAATAAAAAAACCAATGTTGCCGCACAAAAAAGCATACCCCAAAGGCGGCCTTAAATTGTGACTGAAAAACTGCTCAGTAGTTTAACTGGAGTTTAAATTTGACTAGAGTTTAAGCAAACTTAGTTTAAGCTTAGCTTAACCATCTCCTGAAAAACCGGGCCTTAAAGTTGGATATACATTTATAAGTATACTCACCCCGAGTATAATGCACGTAATCCTTCCTCTTGAGAGATTTTAATAAAAGCATCCGTCATGCCACGATATCGTAATTGCGAAAATGTTTGATCAATTTTTTGACCTTGTATTTGGAGGCGCGTTTTTGTGGTATCAATGGGAAAAGTGCCTGTGGTGAAAAGCAAGAGAAAGATCAACAAAAATGTTTTTATCAAAATATTCAAATATGTATGTACTAGCCTTTACCCGCGGCCCCGTCCGCAAGGAGAAAATAAAATATATCTGCTATTCAAGTTAGCCTGCTTATAAAGTTATCTGTTTAAAAATTATTTTTGTCTAATGTATTTTATTTTTGTAATTTAGTAAAAAAAAGGAACTAAATGAGAAGATAAGCTGAAAGGCACGCTTTCATGAATAGTACAATACAGTTTTTTCGAATTAAAAAAAAAATACATTTTGCTTCTAAATTAAATTAACTGATATGAGAGGGGTGAAAGAATTACTACTCATAGAACAAAGGAGTGAAACTACAATTAGATAAAACCAAAGAGAATTTTTTAAATGAAAATAGTGTTGCTTTTTCGGGTATTTAGTTGGTTAAAATATTACAAAAAGTGTAATTATAGTTAAAACAATTCGTTACAGGATTCATTTAAAACACTCAAAAATAGATAAAACATACCGAATTTTAATTTGGAATAATTTGCAGCAAATCCATGGCCATAAAAGCTCATAATTTAAAAAGGCATGTGTGCTGAACTACCGGTTGCGAAGAGACCTAAAATGATCCCAGAAGGGTTCCACAATGATACTAACGAAATGATGCCGACGGGAATCTGGACAAATCCTGAAAATCATCCAGAAATTAACAAGGAGGGGTCCCCAAATGATTCCGAAATAGTCCCGAAATGACCCTGATGGGATCCCGAACGGATCCCGAAACGCATCCAGAATTGATGCCGAGAGGGTCCCCATATGATCCCGTAATATTGCAGAAAAATTCACGAGGTGACCCCTAAAGGGTCCCTAAATGATTCCGAAATAGTCCCGATAAAATGCCGAAATTACCCTGATGGGTTCCCGTACAGATCCCGAAACCCATCCAGAAATGATGCCGGAAGGGTCCCCAAATAATCCCATATTAGTCGAGAAAGTCTTGAAACGACCCCGACGGGATCCCCGACGCATCCCGAAAACCATCCAGAAATGATGCCGGGAAGGTCCCTAAATGATCGCGAAATAGTCCCGAAAATATCCAAAATAACCCCGACGGAATCCCGGACGGATCCCGAAAACTATACAGAAATGATCCCGGAAGGGTCCCAAAATGAACCCGAAATAGTGCCGAAGAAGTCCCGAAATGACCCTGATGGGATCCCGAAACGCATCCAGAATTGATGCTGAGAGGGTCCCCATATGATCCCGTAATATTGCAGAAAGTCACGAAATGACCCCTAAAGGGTCCCCAAATGATCCCGTATTAGTCCCGAAAAAGTCGCGAAATAACCCCGTCGGGTTCGCAAACGGATCCCGAAAACCATCCAGAAATGATGGCAGAAAGGTCCTCAAATGATCCCCTAATAGTCCCGAAATGATCTCGGGCGGATCCCGGACGGATCCCGAAAACCATCCAGAAATGATGCCGAAAGGGTCCACAAATTATCTCATATTAGTCGAGAAAGTCTTGAAATGACCCCGACGGGATCCCCGACGCATCCCGAAAACCATCCAGAAATGATGCCGGAAGGGACCCCAAATTATCCCGAAAAATCCCAAAATGACCCCGACGGAAAACCGGACGGATCCCGAAAACTATCCAGAAATGATGCCGGAAAGGTCCTCAAATAATCCCCTAATAGTCCTGAAATGATCCCGGACGGATCCCGAGAACCATCCAGAAATGATGCCGAAAGGGCCCCAACATGAACCCGTCGGGATCCCGGACGAACCCCGAAAACCATCCAGAAATGATGCCGGAAGGGACCCCAAATGATCCCGAAAAGTCCCGAAATGATTGCGACGGGATCCCGGACGAATACCAAAAACCATCCAGATTTGATCCCGGTAGGTACCTCAAATGATCCCGAAATAGTCCCGAAATTACCCCGTCGAGACCCCGACGGATCCCGGAAACTATGCAGAAACGATGCCGGAAAGGTCCTCAAATGATCCCCTAATAGTCCCGAAATGATGCCGAAAGGGCCTCCAAATAATCCCCTATTAATCGAGAAAAAATCCCGAAATAACCCCGACGGGATCCCGGACGGATCCCGAAAACCATCCAGAAAGGATGCCGAAAGGGTCCCCAAATAATCCCGTATTAGCCGAGAAGAAGTCCCGAAATGACCCTGACGGGATCCCGGACGGATCCCGAAAACCATCCAGAAATGATGCCGCAAGAGTGTCCCAAATGATACCGTATTAGTCGAGAAAAAGTCCCGAAATGACCCCGACGGTATCCCAGACGAACCCCGGAAACTATGCAGAAATGATGCCGGAAAGTTCTTCAAATGATCCCCTAATAGTCTCGAAATGATCCCGGACGGATCCCGAAAACCATCCAGATATGATGCCGGAAGGCACCGCAAATTATCCCGAAAAAGTCCCGAAATGACCCCGTCGGGATCCCGAAAACCATCCAGAAATGATGCCGGAAGGGACCCCAAATGATCCCGAAAAAGTCCCGAATGACCCCGACGGGATCCCGGACGGATCCCGAAAACCATCCAGAAATGATGCCGGAAGGGACCCCAAATGATCCCGAAAAAGTCCCGAAATGACCCCGACGGGATCCCGGACGGATCCTGAAAACCATCCAGAAATGATGGTGGAAGGGACCCCAAATGATCCCGAAATGACCCCGTCTGGATCCCGGACGGGTCCAGAAAAAATTTCCAGAAATGATTTTCCCAAATGATCCCCTAATAGTCCCGAAATGACGCTGACGGGATCGCGGACGGATCCTGAAAACCATCCAGAAATTATGCCGAAAGGGTCCCCAAATGATCCCATGTTAGTCGCGAAAAGTACCGAAATGACCCCGACGGGATCCCGGAGGGATCCCCAAAACCATATAGAAATGATGAAGGAAGGTACCCCAAATGATTCCGAAAAAGTCCTGAAATGACCCCGGCGGGATCACGGACGGATCCCGAAAACCATCCAGAAATGATGCCGGAAGGGACCCCAAATGATCCCGAAAAAGTCCCGAAATGACCCCGACGGGATCCCGGACGGATACCGAAAAACATACAGAAATGATGCCGAAAGGATCCCCAAATGATCCCGTATTAGTCGCGAAAAAGTCCCGAAATCACCCCGACGTGATGCCGGACGAATCCCGAAGACCATCCAGAAATGATCCCTAAAGGGACCCAAAATAACCCCGAAAAAGTCCCGTAATGATCCCGGAATAGTCCCGAAAATGTCCCAAAATAACCCCGACGGATCCCGAAAACTATACAGAAATGATCCCGGAAGGGTCCCAAAATGATCCCGAAATAGTCCCGAAAAAGTACCAATATTACCCCGACGGGATCCCGGACGGATCCCGAAAACCATCCAGAAATGATGCCGGAAGGGTCCACAAATGATCGCGAAATAGTCCCGAAATGATTCCGGAATAGTCCCGAAAACGTCCCAAAATAACCCCGACGGGATCCCGGACGGATCCCGAAAACTATACAGAAATGAACCCGGAAGGGTCCCAAAATGATCCCGAAATAGTCCCGAAAAAGTACCAAAATTACCCCGGCGGGATCCCGGACCGATCCCGAAAACCATCCAGAAATGATCCCGGAAGGGTCTCGATATGACCCTTACGGGATTACAAATAAGGTGAAGCTAATTATAAAACCATGTTAATAAGGCAGCAGGCGCATTGGAGCGAATGAAAAGTTACATAGAAAGATAAAGGTAAAGGTAATAAAAGCGTGCTAATAAAAACAATTTAAGGAGGGCGGATGGCGGGAGTAAAAGGAGAGGACCACTGATCGTTCCTCCAAAATTGTCTAGATCTCGATCTGTATGTGCCAGATACCAAAAACTATTGATTTAGGAGAAAATGTATATTGAGTTATAACAATTTATAGATTTTACACCAGTTGGGGAGATAAAGGGGGGGAGGGCGTAGGGTGTCACTGCTTACTTTGTAAGCCCTCGACTTATTTGACCCCTTGAGTTTGTGATATTGGTGAAGGCCAGTATACGCAAAGTTATAATGTGTAAAAATTATTAAAAAGTAATTGCTCGAAGGGGTCGTGGGACCCCCACCCCTCTTTCCATGTTCGAAAAAAATTTCGCTAGTAGACTATTGACTGTGTCCCAAATTTCATCAAAATCTGTGTAGCCATTCTGGCATGATTCGGTCGCAAAGACGAAAAAATATAATAATTAAATTATAACTGTTTCTAGGGGGCGGGGACCACGCCCCTTTTGAAAAATATATAGCTAGTAGATCCTTCTAGACTATTGGCTATATGTCTGCCAAATTTCATCCAAATCCTTCCAGCCGTTCTTGCGTGATTGAGTCAGAAAGACAAACGTCTGGACAAACATCCAAACATCCAAACTTTGCCATTTATAATATATGTATATTATTGGCGGCCTCCGTGGTGTGATGGTAACGTGCTCCGCCTATCACACCGTATGCCCTGGGTTCAACTCCCGGGCAAAGCAACATCAAAATTTTAGAAATAAGATTTTTCAATTAGAAGAAAATTTTTCTAAGCGTGGTCTCCCCTCGGCAGTGTCTGGCAAAGCGCTCCGATTGTATTTCTGCCATGAAAAGCTCTCAGTGAAAACCGACTGGATCCCGGACGGATCCCCAAAACCATATAGAAATGATGAAGGAAGGTACCCCAAATGATTTCGAAAAAGTCCTGAAATGACCCCGACGGGATCCCGGACGGATCCCGAAAACCATCCAGAAATGATGCCGGAAGGGACCCCAAATGATCCCGAAAAAGTCCCGAAATGACCCCGACGGGATCCCGGACGGATTCCGAAAAACATTCAGATATGATGCCGGAAGGCACCGCAAATGATCCCGAAAAAGTCCCGAAATGACCCCGTCGGTATCCCGGACGGATCCCGAAAACCATCCAGAAATGATGCCGGAAGGGACCCCAAATGATCCCGAATGACCCCGACGGGATCCCGGACGGATACCGAAAAACATCCAGATATGATGCCGGAAGGCCCCGCAAATGATCCCGAAAAAGTCCCGAAATTACCCCGTCGGGATGCCGGACGGATACAGAAAACCATCCAGAAATGATGTCGGAAAGGTCCTCAAATGATCACCTAATAGTCCCGAAATCACCCTGACGGGATCCTGGACGCATCCCGAAAACCATCCAGAAATGATGCCGGAAAGGTCCCCAAATGATCCCGTATTAGTCGAGAAAAAATCCCGAAATGACCCGACGGGATCCCGAACGGATCCCGAAAACCATACAGAAATGATGCCGGAATGGACCCCAAATGATCCCGAAATTACCCCGACGGGATCCCGGACGGATCCCGAAAACCATCCAGAAATGATGCCGGAAGGGACACCAAATGATCCCGAAAAAGTCCCGAAATGACCCCGACGGGATCCCGGACGGATCCTGAAAACCATCCAGAAATGATGGTGGAAGGGACCCCAAATGATCCCGAAAAAGTCCCGAAATTACCCCGTCGGGATCCCGGACGGGTCCAGAAAAAATGTCCAGAAATGATTTTCCCAAATGATCCCCTAATAATCCCGAAATGACGATGACGGGATCGCGGACGGATCCTGAAAACCATCCAGAAATTATGCCGAAAGGGTCCCCAAATGATCCCATGTTAGTCGCGAAAAGTCCCGAAATGACCCCGACGGGATCCCGGACGGATCCCCAAAACCATATAGAAATGATGAAGGAAGGTACCCCGAATGATTCCGAAAAAAGTCCTGAAATGACCCCGGCGGGATCACGGACGGTTCCCGAAAACCATCCAGAAATGATGCCGGAAGGGACCCCAAATTACCCCGACGGGATCCCGGACGGATACCGAAAAACATACAGAAATGATGCCGAAAGGATCCCCAAATGATCCCGTATTAGTCGCGAAAAAGTCCCGAAATCACCCCGACGTGATGCCGGACGAATCCCGAAGACCATCCAGAAATGATGCCTAAAGGGACCCAAAATAACCCGAAAAAGTCCCGTAATGACGCCGGAATAGTCCCGAAAATGTCCCAAAATAACCCCGACGGATCCCGAAAACTATACAGAAATGATCCCGGAAGGGTCCCAAAATGATCCCGAAATAGTCCCGAAAAAGTACCAAAATTACCCTGACGGGATCCCGGACGGATCCCGAAAACCATCCAGAAATGATGCGGAAGGGTCCACAAATGATCGCGAAATAGTCCCGAAATGATTCCGGAATAGTCCCGAAAACGTCCAAAATAACCCCGACGGGATCCCGGACGGATCCGAAAACTATACAGAAATGATCCCAGAAGGGTCCCAAAATGATCCCGAAATAGTCCCGAAAAAGTACCAAAATTACCCCGGCGGGATCCCGGACCGATCCCGAAAACCATCCAGAAATGATCCCGGAAGGGTCTCGATATCACCCTTACGGGATTACAAATAAGGTGAAGCTAATTATAAAACCATGTTAATAAGGCAGCAGGCGCATTGGAGCGAATGAAAAGTTACATAGAAACATAAAGGTAAAGCTAATAAAAGCGTGCTAATAAAAACAATTTAAGGAGGGCGGATGGCGGGAGTAGAAGGAGAGGACCACTGATCGTTCCTCCAAAATTGTCTAGATCTCGATCTGTATGTGCCAGATACCAAAAACTATTGATTTAGGAGAAAATGTATATTGAGTTATAACAATTTATAGATTTTACACCAGTGGGGAGATAAAGGGGGGAGGGCGTAGGGTGTCACTGCTTACTTTGTAAGCCCTCGACTTATTTGACCCTTGAGTTTGTGATATTGGTGAAGGCCAGTATACGCAAAGTTATAATGTGTAAAAATTATTAAAAAGTAATTGCTCGAAGGGGGTCGTGGGACCCCCACCCCTCTTTCCATGTTCGAAAAAAATTTCGCTAGTAGACTATTGACTGTGTCCCAAATTTCATCAAAATCTGTGTAGCCATTCTGGCATGATTCGGTCGCAAAGACGAAAAAATATAATAATTAAATTATAACTGTTTCTAGGGGGCGGGGACCACGCCCCTTTTGAAAAATATATAGCTAGTAGATCCTTCTAGACTATTGGCTATATGTCTGCCAAATTTCATCCAAATCCTTCCAGCCGTTCTTGCGTGATTGAGTCAGAAAGACAAACGTCTGGACAAACATCCAAACATCCAAACTTTGCCATTTATAATATATGTATATTATTGGCGGCCTCCGTGGTGTGATGGTAACGTGCTCCGCCTATCACACCGTATGCCCTGGGTTCAACTCCCGGGCAAAGCAACATCAAAATTTTAGAAATAAGATTTTTCAATTAGAAGAAAATTTTTCTAAGCGTGGTCTCCCCTCGGCAGTGTCTGGCAAAGCGCTCCGATTGTATTTCTGCCATGAAAAGCTCTCAGTGAAAACCGACTGGATCCCGGACGGATCCCCAAAACCATATAGAAATGATGAAGGAAGGTACCCCAAATGATTTCGAAAAAGTCCTGAAATGACCCCCGACGGGATCCCGGACGGATCCCGAAAACCATCAGAAATGATGCCGGAAGGGACCCCAAATGATCCCGAAAAAGTCCCGAAATGACCCCGACGGGATCCCGGACGGATTCCGAAAAACATTCAGATATGATGCCGGAAGGCACCGCAAATGATCCCGAAAAAGTCCCGAAATGACCCCGTCGGTATCCCGGACGGATCCCGAAAACCATCCAGAAATGATGCCGGAAGGGACCCCAAATGATCCCGAATGACCCCGACGGGATCCCGGACGGATACCGAAAAACATCCAGATATGATGCCGGAAGGCCCCGCAAATGATCCCGAAAAAGTCCCGAAATTACCCCGTCGGGATGCCGGACGGATACAGAAAACCATCCAGAAATGATGTCGGAAAGGTCCTCAAATGATCACCTAATAGTCCCGAAATCACCCTGACGGGATCCTGGACGCATCCCGAAAACCATCCAGAAATGATGCCGGAAAGGTCCCCAAATGATCCCGTATTAGTCGAGAAAAAATCCCGAAATGACCCGACGGGATCCCGAACGGATCCCGAAAACCATACAGAAATGATGCCGGAATGGACCCCAAATGATCCGAAATTACCCCGACGGGATCCCGGACGGATCCCGAAAACCATCCAGAAATGATGCCGGAAGGGACACCAAATGATCCCGAAAAAGTCCCGAAATGACCCCGACGGGATCCCGGACGGATCCTGAAAACCATCCAGAAATGATGGTGGAAGGGACCCCAAATGATCCCGAAAAAAGTCCCGAAATTACCCCGTCGGGATCCCGGACGGGTCCAGAAAAAATGTCCAGAAATGATTTTCCCAAATGATCCCCTAATAATCCCGAAATGACGATGACGGGATCGCGGACGGATCCTGAAAACCATCCAGAAATTATGCCGAAAGGGTCCCCAAATGATCCCATGTTAGTCGCGAAAAGTCCCGAAATGACCCGACGGGATCCCGGACGGATCCCCAAAACCATATAGAAATGATGAAGGAAGGTACCCCGAATGATTCCGAAAAAGTCCTGAAATGACCCCGGCGGGATCACGGACGGTTCCCGAAAACCATCCAGAAATGATGCCGGAAGGGACCCCAAATTACCCCGACGGGATCCCGGACGGATACCGAAAAACATACAGAAATGATGCCGAAAGGATCCCCAAATGATCCCGTATTAGTCGCGAAAAAGTCCCGAAATCACCCCGACGTGATGCCGGACGAATCCCGAAGACCATCCAGAAATGATGCCTAAAGGGACCCAAAATAACCCCGAAAAAGTCCCGTAATGACGCCGGAATAGTCCCGAAAATGTCCCAAAATAACCCCGACGGATCCCGAAAACTATACAGAAATGATCCCGGAAGGGTCCCAAAATGATCCCGAAATAGTCCCGAAAAAGTACCAAAATTACCCTGACGGGATCCCGGACGGATCCCGAAAACCATCCAGAAATGATGCGGAAGGGTCCACAAATGATCGCGAAATAGTCCCGAAATGATTCCGGAATAGTCCCGAAAACGTCCCAAAATAACCCGACGGGATCCCGGACGGATCCCGAAAACTATACAGAAATGATCCCAGAAGGGTCCCAAAATGATCCCGAAATAGTCCCGAAAAAGTACCAAAATTACCCCGGCGGGATCCCGGACCGATCCCGAAAACCATCCAGAAATGATCCCGGAAGGGTCTCGATATCACCCTTACGGGATTACAAATAAGGTGAAGCTAATTATAAAACCATGTTAATAAGGCAGCAGGCGCATTGGAGCGAATGAAAAGTTACATAGAAACATAAAGGTAAAGCTAATAAAAGCGTGCTAATAAAAACAATTTAAGGAGGGCGGATGGCGGGAGTAGAAGGAGAGGACCACTGATCGTTCCTCCAAAATTGTCTAGATCTCGATCTGTATGTGCCAGATACCAAAAACTATTGATTTAGGAGAAAATGTATATTGAGTTATAACAATTTATAGATTTTACACCAGTGGGGGAGATAAAGGGGGGAGGGCGTAGGGTGTCACTGCTTACTTTGTAAGCCCTCGACTTATTTGACCCCTTGAGTTTGTGATATTGGTGAAGGCCAGTATACGCAAAGTTATAATGTGTAAAAATTATTAAAAAGTAATTGCTCGAAGGGGTCGTGGGACCCCCACCCCTCTTTCCATGTTCGAAAAAAATTTCGCTAGTAGACTATTGTCTGTGTCCCAAATTTCATCAAAATCTGTGTAGCCATTCTGGCATGATTCGGTCGCAAAGACGAAAAAATATAATAATTAAATTATACCTGTATATAGGGGGCGGGGACCACGCCCCTTTTGAAAAATATATAGCTAGTAGATCCTTCTAGACTATTGGCTATATGTCTGCCAAATTTCATCCAAATCCTTCCAGCCGTTCTTGCGTGATTGAGACACAAAGACAAACGTCTGGACAAACATCTTCACATCCAAACTTTGCCATTTATAATATATGTATATTATTAGATACTAGCCTTTACCCGCGGCCCCGTCCGCAAGGAGAAAATGAAATATATGGGCTATTCACGTTAGCCGGCTTATCAAGTTATCTGTTTAAAAATTTGTGTCTGTCTAATGCAATTTATTTTTGTAATTGAGTAAAAAAAAGAACTATATGAGCTGATAACCTGATAGGATCCCCAAATGATCCCGAAATTATCCACGAAACTCATACAGAAACGCCCCGGAAGGGTCTCCGAAAGTTCCCGAAATAGTCCCAAAAACCCGAAATGACAACGACACGATTCTAGACTTATCCAGATAACCACACAGAAATGATCCCTGAAGGGTACCAAAGTGATCCCGAAATAGTCCCGAAAAAGTTCCGAAATTACCTTGACGGGCTCCCGGACGGATCTCAAAAACCATCCAGGAAGGGTTCCTAAATTATCCCGACATAGTCCAGAAAAAGCTCCGAAAAAGTTCCGAAATAATCCCGAGGGATCCACAACGGATAGCGAAATTATTCCGGAAGGGTCCCAAAATGATCCTGAAATAGTCCGAAAATGACCCCGATGGAATCCCGCACGGATCCAGATGTGATCCCGGAAGGGTTTCAAACCTATCCCGAAAAAGTAAAAAAAAAATTTCAAAATGAATCTTACGGCATCCTGGACGGATCCAGAAATGATTCCAACATGTTCCCGAAATGACCCTGATGGATCCGGCAAACGATCAAGAATTGATGGCGGAAGGGTCCTCAAATGATCCCGAAATAATACAGATAAAGTCATGGAATGACCCCTAAAGGGTCCCCAAATGATCCCGAAATAGTCCCGAAAAAGTCCCGAAATTACCCTGATGGGTTCCCGTAAAGATCCCGAAATCCATCCAGGAGTGATGCCGGACGGATCCCGAAAACCATCCAGAAATGACCCCGAAATAGTCCCGAAGAAGTCCCTGACGGGATCTCAAACGGCCCCCTAACTGACCCTGACGGAATCCCGAAAAGATCCCGAAATCCATCCAGGAATCATTTTGGCCCAAAATAATTCCGAAATAGTTTCGGAAAAGTCCACAAATTACCCTGACGGGATCCCGGACGAATCCTGAAAACCATGCTTAAATGATCCCGAAAAAGTCTCGAAATGACCCCGACGGGATCTCGGACGGATCCCCAAAACTATCTAGAAATGATGAAGGAAGGTACCCAAAATGATTCCGAAAAAGTCCTGAAATGACCCCGACGGGATTCCGGACGGATCCCGAAAACCATCCAGAAATGATGCCGAAAGATACACCAAATGATCCCGAAATAGTCCCGAAATGACCCCGACGGGATCCCTTACGGATCCCGAAAACCATGCAGAAATGATGCCGCAAGGGACCCATATGATCCCGAAAAAGTCCCAAAATTATCCCGACGGGATCCCGGATGGATACCGAAAACCATCCAGATGTGATCCCCGTTGGTACCCCAAATGATCCCGAAATAGTCCCGAAATGACCCCGTAGAGATCCCCGACGGATCCCGGAAACTATGCAGAAATGATGCCGTATATGTCTTCAAATGATCTCGAAATAGTCCCGAAAGGTCCCCATTTGACCCTGACGGGATCACAGAAATCATCCATGAATCTGGAGGGATCCCCAAATGATCCCGGAAAAGTCCAGAAATAACTCCGAAGTGATCCCGGACGAATCCCGAAAATCGTTCAGATTTTATCCCGAAATTTTCCCAAAATGATCCCAAAATAGTCCCGAAAAAGTCTCGTAATAACTCCGACGGGATCCCAGACAGATCTCGAAAATCATTCAGAAATTATCAAGGAGGGGTCCCAAAATGATTCCGAAAAAGTCCCAAAATGAACGGGATCCCGGACGGATCCTGAAAACCATCCAGAATTGATCTCTTAGGGGTCGGAAAATGATTCCGGAATAGTCCCGAAAAGTCCCGAAATTACCCTGACCGGATCCCGGACGGATCCCGAAACCCATCCAGAAACGATGCCGAGAGGGTCCCCAAATGATCCTGAAATAATACAGAAAAAGTCACGCAATGACCCGAAATGACCGAAAAAGGCCCGAAATAACTCCGACGGGATCCCGGACAGATCCCGAAAATCATGCAGAAATTATCAAGGAGGGGTCCCAAAATGATTCCGAAATAGTCCCGAAAAAGTCCCGAAATGACATTGACGGGATCCCGGACGTATCCCGAAAACCATCCAGAATTGATCTCTAAAGGGGCCGCAAATTATCCCAAAATAGTCTAGAAAAAGTCCCTAAAATACTCCGACGGGATCCCGGACGGATCCCGAAACCCATCCACAAATTATCCCGAAATGATCCCAAAATGATCCCGAAATATTCCCGAAAAGTCGCGAAATAACCCTGATGGGATCCCGGACGGATCCCGAAACCCATCCAGAAATTATGTCGAGAGGGTCCCCATATGATCCCGTAATAATACAAAAAAAGTCACGAAATGACCCCTAAAGGATCCCCAAATGATCCCGAAAAAGTCCAGAAATTACCCTGATGGGTTCCCGTACAGATCCCGAAATCCATCCAGAAATGATGCCGAAGGGTCGCTAAACGATCCCGTATTAGTCCCGAAATGCCCCTGCGGGTTCCCAAACGGATCCCGAAAACCATCTAGAAGTGATCCCCAAATTATCCCGTATTAGTCCTGTAAATGTCCAGTAAGGGACACCAAATGATCCCGAAAAAGTCACGAAATGACCTCGACGGGATCCCGGATGGATGCCGAAAACCATGCAGAAATGATGTCGGAAAATACCCCAAATGATCCCGAAAAAGTCCGAAATGATCCCGGACAGATCCCGAAAACTATCCAGAAATGATGCCGGAAAGGTCCTCAAATGATCCCCTAATAGTCCCGAAATGAGCCTGACAGGATCCCGGACGAATCCCGAAAACCATCCAGAAATGATGCCGAAAGGGTCCTCAAATGAGCCCGTATCAGTCGAGAAAAAGTCCCGAAGTGACCCCGACGGGATCCCGAAAACTATCTAGAGATGATGCCGGAGGGTACCCCAAATGATCCCGAAATGACCCCGACAGGATCCCGAACAGATTGCGAAAACTATCCAGAAATGATGCCGAAAAGGTCTCCAAATGATCCCCTAATAGTCCAGAAATTACCCTGCTGGGATCCCTAAGCGATCCCGAAAACCATCCAGAAATAATGCCGAAAGGGTCTCCAAATGATCCAGAAAAGTCCTAAAATGACCCCGACGTATCCCGAACGAATCCCGAAAACCATCCAGAAATGATCCGGAAGTGACCCCAAGTGAACCCGAAAAAGTCCCGAAATGACCCCGACGGGATCCCGGACGGATACCGTAAACCATTTAGATGTGATCCCGGTAGGTACCCCAAATGATCCCAAAATTACCCCGTCGAGATCCCCGACGGATCTCGGAAACTATGCAAAAATGATGCCGGAAAGGTTTTCAAATGTTCCCCTAATAGTCCCGAAATGATCCCGGACGGATCCCGAAAACCATCCAAAAATGGTTCCGAAAGGGTCCCCAAATAATCCCCTATTAGTCGAGAAAAAGTCCCGAAATGACCCTGACGGGATCCCGTACGTATCCCGAAGACCATCCAGAAATGATGTCGAAAGGGTGTCCCAAATGGTCCCGTATTAGTCGAGAAAAATTCCCGAAATGACCCCGAAGGGATCCCGGACGAACCCCGGGAGCTATACAGAAATGATCCCGAAATGACCCCGCCGAGCTCCCCGACGGATCCCGGAAACTATGCAGAAATGATGCCGGAAAGGTCTTCAAATGATCCCCTAATAGTCCCGAAATGATCCCGGACGGATCCCGAAAACCATCCAGAAATGATGCCGAAAGGGTCATCAAATGAGCCCGTATCAGTCGAGAAAAAGTCCCGAAGTGACCCCGATGGGATCCCGAAAACTATCTAGAGATGATGCCGGAGGGTACCCCAAATGATCCCGAAATGACCCCGACGGGATCCCGAACAGATTGCGAAAACTATCCAGAAATGATGCCGGAAAGGTCTCCAAATGATCCCCTAATAGTCCAGAAATTACCCTGCTGGGATCCCTAAGCGATCCCGAAAACCATCCAGAAATAATGCCGAAAGGGTCTCCAAATGATCCATAAACGTCCTAAAATGACCCCGACGTATCCCGGACGAATCCCAAAAACCATCCAGAAATGATCCGGAAGTGACCCCAAGTGAACCCGAAAAAGTCCCGAAATGACGCCGACGGGATCCCGGACGGATACCATAAACCAGCCAGATAGGATGCCAGAAAGGTCCTCAATTGATCCCCTAATAGTCCCGAAATGACCCTGACGGGATCCCGGACTGATCCCGAAAGAAATGATGCCGAAAGGGTCCCCAAATGATCCCGTATTAGTCGAGAAAAAGTACCGAAATTACCCCGACGGGATCCCGGACGAATTCCGAAAACCATCCAGAAATGATGCCGGAAGGGACCCCAAATGATCCCGAAATAGTCCCAAAATGAACCCGACGGGATCCCGGACGGATCCCGAAAACCATTCGGAAATGATGCCGGAAGGTAACCCAAATGATCCCGAAAAAGTCCCAAAATTATCCCGACGGGATCCCGGACGGATACCGAAAACCATCCAGATGTGATCCCCGTTGGTACCCCAAATGATCCCGAAATAGTCCCGAAATGACCCCGTAGAGATCCCCGACGGATCCCGGAAACTATGCAGAAATGATGCCGTATAGGTCTTCAAATGATCCCCTAATAGTCCCGAAATGATCCCGGACGGATCCCGAAAACCATCCAGAAATGATGCCGAAAGGTCTCCAAATGATCCCCTAATAGTCCAGAAATTACCCTGCTGGGATCCCTAAGCGATCCCGAAAACCATCCAGAAATAATGCCGAAAGGGTCTCCAAATGATCCATAAAAGTCCTAAAATGACCCCGACGTATCCCGGACGAATCCCGAAAACCATCCAGAAATGATCGGGAAGGGACCCCAAGTGAACCCGAAAAAGTCCCGAAATGACCCCGACGATATCCCGGACGGATACCGAAAACCATTCAGATGTGATCCCGGTAGGTACCCCAAATGATCCCGAAATGACCCCGTCGAGATCCCCGACGGATCTCGGAAACTATGCAAAAATGATGCCGGAAAGGTTTTCAAATGTTCCCCTAATAGTCCCGAAATGATCCCGGACGGATCCCGAAAACCATCCAAAAATGGTTCCGAAAAGGAAATATATAAAAATATAGCCAATAGTCTAGAAGGATCTACTAGCTATATATTTTTGAAAAAGGGCGTGGTCGCCGCCCCCTAGGAACAGTTATAATTTAATTATTATATTTTTTCGTCTTTGCGACTGAATCACGCCAGAATGGCTACACGGATTTTGATGAAATATGGGACACAGGCAGTAGTCTACTAGCGAAATTTTTTTCGCACATGGACAGAGGGTTGGGAGTCCCACGACCTCTTCGAGCAATTACTTTTTAATAATTTTTACACATTATAACTTTACGTATACTGGCCTTCACCAATATCACCGACTCAAAGGGTCAAATAAGTCGAGGGCTTACAAAGTAAGCATTGACACCCTCCGCCCCTTGCCCCCTTTATCATCCACTCTGGTGTAAAATTTATAAATTGTTATAACTCAATATAAATTTTCTCCTAAATCAATAGTTTTTGGTATCTGGCACATACAGATCGAGATCTAGACAATTTTGGAGGAACGATCAGTGGTCCTCTCCTTTTACCCCCGCCATCCGCCCTCCTTCAATTGTTTTTATTAGCACGCTCCTCGCCTGCTGCCTTATTAACATGGTTTTATAATTAGCTTCACCTCATATGGAGACCCTTCCGGAATCATTTCTGGATGGTTTTCGGGATCGGTCCGGGATCCCGCCGGGGTAACTTCGGGACTTTTTCGGGACTATTTCGGGATCATTTTGGGACCCTTCCGGGATCATTTCTGTATAGTTTTCGGGATCCGTCCGGGATCCCCTCGGGGTTATTTTGGGACATTTTCGGGACTATTCCGGAAACATTTCGGGATTATTTCGCGATCATTTGGGGACCCTTCCGGCATCATTTCTGGATGGTTTTCGGGATCCGTCCGGGATCCCGTCGGGGTACTTTCGGGATCATTTGCGTACCTTCGAGAGATAAATTCTTGATGGTTGCCGGGATCATTACGGGACTTTTTCGGGGTTATTTTGGGTCCCTTTAGGCATCATTTCTGGATGGTCTTCGGGATTCGTCCGGCATCCCGTCGGGGTAATTTGGGGACTTTTTCGGGATCATTTGGGGGCTCTTCCGGCATCATTTCTGGATGGTTTTCGGGATCCGTCCGGGATCTCGTCGGAGTCATTTGGGGACTTTTTGGCGACTCATACGGGATCATTTGTGGGCTCTTCCGGCATCATTTCTGGATGGTTTTCGGGATCCGTCCGGGATGCCGAAGAGGTCATTTCGGGACTATTTCGGGATCATTTGGGATACCTACCGGCATCATTTCTGGATGGTTTTTGGGAATCGTCCGGGATCCCGTCGAGGTCATTTTGGGACTTTTTCTCTACTAATACGGGATCATTTGCGGACCCTTTCGGCATCATTTCCGGATATTTGTCGGGATCCGTTCGGGATCCCGTCACGGTCATTTCGGGACTATTAGGGGATAATTTGAGGACCTTTCCGGCATCATTTCTTGATAGTTTTCGGAATCCTTTCGGTATCCCGTCACGGTCATTTCGGGACTATTTCGGGATCATTTTGGGACCTTCCCAAGATCATTTCTGGATGGATTTCGGGATCTGTCCGGGATGCCGTCAGTGTCTTTTTGGAACTATTAGGAGATCATTTGAGGACCTTTCCGACATCATTTCTGGATAGTTTTCAGAATCCTTTCGGGGTCAGGGTCATTTCGGGACCTTTTCGGGATCATTTAAGGATGGCTTTCAGGATTCATCCGGGAACCCGTCAGGGTAATTTCTGGACTTTTCCGAGACTTTTTCGGGATCATTTGGGGTCCCTCCCAAGATCATTTCTGGATAGATTTCGGGATCTTTCCGGGATCCCGTCAGGGTCATTTAGGGATGCGTTCGAGATCCCGTCAGAGTCCTTTCGGGACTTCTTCGGGACTATATCGGGATCATTTCTGGATGGTTTACGGGATCCGTCCAGGATCCCTTAAGGGTCATTTCGGGACTATTAGGTGATCATTTGAGGCCCTTTCCGGCATCACTTCTGGATGATTTTCGGTATCCGTTCGGGATCCCGTCGGAATCATTGCGGGAGTTTTTCGGAATCATTTGGGATCCCTTCCGGCATCATTTCTGGATGGTTTTCGGATTTGTCCGGGTTCACGTCGGGGTTATTTCGGGACCTTTTCGGGGCTAATACGGGATCATTTGGGGATCCCCTAGGGGTCGTTTCGTGACTTTTTCTGTATTATTTCGGGATCATTTGGGGACCCTTCCGGCATAATTTCATGGTAGTTTGCCGGATCCATCAGGGTCATTTCGGGACCATTTTGGGATCATTTGGGGACCCTTCCGAGATCATTTCTGGATCCGTCCGGGATGCCGTAGGAGCCATTTCGGAATTTTTTGTTACTTTTCCGGGATAGTTTTTGGACCCTTCCGGGATCATTTCTGGATCTGTGCGAGATCCCATTTGGGTCATTTCCGGACTATTTCGGGATCATTTTGGGAGCCTTCCGGGTTCATTTCTGTATGGTTTTCGCGATCCGTCGTGGATCCCCTCGGAGCCATTTCGGAACTTTTTCTGGAATATGTCGGGATAATTTAGGGACCCTTCCTGGATATTTTCTGGATGGTTTTTGAGATCCGCCCGGGAGCCAGTAATGGTCATTTCGGAACCTTTTCGGGATCATTTTGGAACACCTTCAGGGATCATTTCTGTGTGGTTCTCTGGATACGTCTAGAATCGTGTCGTTGTCATTTCTGGTTTTTTTGGGACTATTCCGGGAACTTTTGGAGACCCTTTCGGGGCATTTCTGGATGGTTTTCGGGATCCGTCCGCGATAACGTGGGGTCATTTCGTAGCTTTTTCTGGATAATTTCGGGATCATTTGGGATCCTATCAGGTTATCACCTCATTTAGTTCTTTTTTTTACTCAATTACAAAAATAAAATGCATTAGACAGAAAACAAAATTTTAAACAGATAACTTGATAATCAGGCTAACGCGAATAGCCCATATATTTAAATTTCTCCTTGCGGACGGGGCCGCGGGTAAAGGCTAGTATATTATAAATGGGAGTTTGGATGTTTAGATGTTTGGATGTTTGGATGTTTGTCCAGACGTTTGTCATTGTGACTCAATCACGCAAGAACGGCTGGACCGATTTGGATGAAATTTTGCACACATATATCCAATAGTCTAGAAGGATCTACTAGCTATATATTTTTAAAAAGGGGCGTGGTCCCCGCCCCCTAGGAACAGTTATAATTTAATTATTATATTTTTTCGTCTTTGCGACTGAATCACGCCAGAATGGCTACACGGATTTTGGTGAAATTTTGGACACAGAGAGTAGTCTACTAGCGAAATTTTTTTCGAACATGGAAAGAGGGGTGGGGGTCTCACGACCCCTTCGAGCAATTACTTTTTAATAATTTTTACACATTATACCTTTACGTATACTGGCCTTCACCAATATCACAGACTCAAGGGGTCAAATAAGTCGAGGGCTTACAAAGTAAGCAGTGACATCCTCCGCCCCCCCCCCCCCTTTATCACCTCCTCTGGTGTAAAATATATAAATTGTTATAACTCAATATAAATTTTCTCCTAAATCAATAGTTTTTGGTATCTGGCACATACAGATCGAGATCTAGACAATTTTGGAGGAACGATCAGTGGTCCTCTCCTTCTACTCCCGCCATCCGCCCTCCTTCAATTGTTTTTCTTAGCATGCTTTTATTTGCTTTACCTGTATGTTTCTATGTAACTTTTCGTTCGCTCCAATGCGCCTGCTGCCTTATTAACATGGTTTTATAATTAGCTTCACCTTATTTGTTATCCCGTAAGGGTCATATCGAGACCCTTCCGGGATCATTTCTGTATAGTTTTCGGGATCCCGTCGGGGTTATTTTGGGACATTTTCGGGATTATTCCGGAATCATTTCGGGACTATTTCGCGATCATTTGGGGACCCTTCCGGCATCATTTCTGGATGGTTTTCGGGATCCGTCCGTGATCCCGTCGGGGTACTTTCGGGATCATTTGCGTACCTTCGATAGATAAATTCTTGATGGTTTCCGGGATCATTACGGGACTTTTTTGGGGTTATTTTGGGTCCCTTTAGGCATCATTTCTGGATGGTCTTCGGGATTCGTCCGGCATCCCGTTGGGGTCATTTCGGGACTTTTTCGCGACTAATACGGGATCATTTGGGGACCCTTTCGGCATCATTTCTGGATGGTTTTCGGGATCCGTCCGGGATCTCGTCGGGGTAATTTGGGGACTTTTTCGGGATCATTTGGGGGCTCTTCCGGCATCGTTTCTGGATGGTTTTCGGGATCCGTCCGGGATCCCGTCGGGGTCATTTCGGGACTTTTTCTCGACTAATACGGGATCATTTGGGCACCCTTTCGACATCATTTCTGGATAGTTTTCGGGATCCGCCCGGGATCCGGACGGGGTCATTTCGGGACTATTTCGGGATCATTTGGGGTACCTACCGGCATCATTTCTGGATGGTTTTCGGTATCCGTCCGGGATCTCGTCGGGGTCATTTGGGGACCATTTCGGGATCATTTGAGGGCTCTTCCGGGATCATTTCTGGATGGTTTTCGGGATCCGTCCGGGATCCCGTCGGGGTCATTTCGGGACTTTTTCGCGGCTAATACGGGATCATTTGGGAACCCTTTCGGCATCATTTCTGGATGGTTTTCGGGATCCGTACGGGATCCCATCAGGGTAATTTCGGGACTATTAGGGGATCATTTGGCGACCTTTCTGGCATCATTTCTGGATAATTTTCGGGATCCGTTCGGGATGCCGACGAGGTCATTTCGGGACTATTTCGGGATCATTTGGGATACCTACCGGCATAATTTCTGGATGGTTTTTGGGATTCGTCCGGGATCCCGTCGGGGTAATTTCGCGACTTTTTCTCGACTAATACGGGATCATTTGCGGACCCTTTCGGCATCATTTCTGGATAGTTGTCGGGATCCGTTCTGGATCCCGTCAGGGTCATTTCGGGACTTCTTCGGGACTATATCGGGATCATTTCTGGATGGTTTACGGGATCCGTCCAGGACCCCTTAAGGGTCATCGGTCGTCGGAATCATTGCGGGACTTTTTCGGGATCATTTGGGGTCCCTCCCAAGATCATTTCTGAATGGATACCGGGATCTGTCCGGGATCCCGTCAGGGTCATTTAGCGATGCGTTCGAGATCCCGTTAGGGTCATTTCGGGACTTCTTCGGGACTATATCGAGATCATTTCTGGATGGTTTACGGGATCCGTCCAGGATCCCTTAAGGGTCATTTCGGGACTATTAGGTGATCATTTGAGGACCTTTCCGGCATCACTTCTAGATGATTTTCGGTATCCGTTCGGGATCCCGTCGAAATCATTGCGGGACTTTTTCGGAATCATTTGGGATCCCTTCCGGCATCATTTCTGGATGGTTTTCGGGATCCGTCCGTGATCCCGTCGGGGTACTTTCGGGATCATTTGCGTACCTTCGATAGATAAATTCTTGATGGTTTCCGGGATCATTACGGGACTTTTTCGGGGTTATTTTGGGTCCCTTTAGGCATCATTTCTGGATGGTCTTCGGGATTCGTCCGTGATCCCGTCGGGGTACTTTCGGGATCATTTGCGTACCTTCGATAGATAAATTCTTGATGGTTTCCGGGATCATTACGGGACTTTTTCGGGGTTATTTTGGGTCCCTTTAGGCATCATTTCTGGATGGTCTTCGGGATTCGTCCGGCATCCCGTTGGGGTCATTTCGGAACTTTTTCGCGACTAATACGGGATCATTTGGGGACCCTTTCGGCATCATTTCTGGATGGTTTTCGGGATCCGTCCGGGATCTCGTCGGGGTAATTTGGGGACTTTTTCGGGATCATTTGGGGGCTCTTCCGGCATCATTTCTGGATGGTTTTCGGGATCCGTCCGGGATCTCGTCGGGGTCATTTGCGGACTTTTTCGGGATCATTTGGGGGCTCTTCCGGCATCATTTCTGGATGGTTTTCGGGATCCCGTCGGGGTCATTTCGGGACTTTTTCGCGACTAATACAGGATCATTTGGGAACCGTTTCGGCATCATTTCTGAATGGTTTTCGGGATCCGTCCGGGATCCCATCAGGGTAATTTCGGGACTATTAGGGGATCATTTGAGGACCTTTCCGGCATCACTTCTGGATGATTTTCGGTATCCGTTCGGGATCCCGTCGGAATCATTGCGGGACTTTTTCGGAATCATTTGGGATACCTACCGGCATCATTTCTGGATAGTTTTCGGGATCCTTTCGGGGTCCCGTCAGGGTCATTTCGGGACTTTCTCGGGATCATTTAAGGATGGCTTTCAGGATTCGTCCCGGAACCCGTCAGGGTAATTTCTGGACTTTTCTGAGTCTATTTCGGGATCAGTCCGGGATGCCGTCAGGGTCGTTTTGGGACTATTAGGTGATCATTTGAGGACTTTTCCGGCATCACTTCTGGATGGTTTTCGGTATCCGTTCAGGATCCCGTCGGAATCATTGCGGGACTTTTTCGGGATCATTTGGGGTCTCTCCCAAGATCATTTCTGAATGGATACCGGGATCTGTCCGGGATCCCGTCAGGGTCATTTAGGGATGCGTTCGAGATCCCGTTAGGGTCATTTCGGGACTTCTTCGGGACTATATCGGATCATTTCTGGATGGTTTACGGGATCCGTCCAGGATCCCTTAAGGGTCATTTCGGGACTATTAGGTGATCGTTTGAGGACCTTTCCGGCATCACTTCTAGATGATTTTCGGTATCCGTTCGGGATCCCGTCGGAATCATTGCGGGACTTTTTCGGAATCATTTGGGATCCCTTCCGGCATCATTTCTGGATGATTTTCGGGATTTGTCCGGGATCCCGTCGGGGTTATTTCGGGACCTTTTCGGGGCTAATACGGGATCATTTGGGGATCCTCTAGGGGTCGTTTCGTGACTTTTTCTGTTTTATTTCGGGATCATTTGGGGACCCTTCCGGCATAATTTCTTGATGGTTTGCCGGATCCATCAGGGTTATTTCGGGACCTTTTCGGGGCTAATACGGGATCATTTGGGGATCCTCTAGTGGTCGTTTCGTGACTTTTTCTGTTTTATTTCGGGATCATTTGGGGACCCTTCCGGCATAATTTCTTGATGGTTTGCCGGATCCATCAGGGTCATTTCGGGACCATTTTGGGATAATTTGGTGACCCTTCCGGGATCATTTCTGGATCTGTGCGGGATCCCATCTGGGTCATTTCCGGACTATTTCGGGATCATTTTGGGATCCTTCCGGAATCATTTCTGTATGGTTTTCGCGATCCGTCGTGGATCCCCTCGGAGCCATTTCGGAACTTTTTCTGGAGTATGTCGGAATAATTTGGGGACTTTTTCGGGATCACTTGGGGGCTCTTCCGGCATCATTTCTGGATGGTTTTCGGGATCCGTCCGGGATCCCGTCGGGGTCATTTCGGGACTTTTTCTCGAGTAATACGGGATCATTTGGGGACCCTTTCGACATCATT
The DNA here is from genome assembly GCF_040869045.1 of Eurosta solidaginis. Lineage (NCBI taxonomy): Eukaryota > Metazoa > Arthropoda > Insecta > Diptera > Tephritidae > Eurosta > Eurosta solidaginis. The sequence continues at coordinate 59,585,990 of NC_090323.1, forward strand.
TCTGGATAGTTTTCGGGATCCGCCCGGGATACGGACGGGGTCATTTCGGGACTATTTCGGGATCATTTGGGGTACCTACCGGCATCATTTCTGGATGGTTTTCGGTATCCGTCCTGGATCTCGTCGGGGTCATTTGGGGACCTTTTCGGGATCATTTGAGGGCTCTTCCGGCATCATTTCTGGATGGTTTTCGGGATCCGTCCGGGATCCCGTCGGGGTCATTTCGGGACTTTTTCGCGACTAATACGTGATCATTTGGGAGCCCTTTCGGCATCATTTCTGGATGGTTTTCGGGATCCGTCCGGGATCCCATCAGGGTAATTTCGGGACTATTAGGGGATCATTTGGGAACCTTTCTGGCATCATTTCTGGATAATTTTCGGGATCCGTTCGGGATGCCCACGAGGTCATTTCGGGACTATTTCGGGATCATTTGGGATACCTACCGGCATCATTTCTGGATGGTTTTTGGGATTCGTCCGGGATCACGTCGGGGTAATTTCGGAATTTTTCTCGACTAATACGGGATCATTTGCGGACCCTTTCGGCATCATTTCTGGATAGTTGTCGGGATCCGTTCGGGATCCCGTCAGGGTCTTTTCGGAACTATTAGATCATTTGAGGACCTTTCCGGCATCATTTCTGAATAGTTTTCGGAATCCTTTCGGGATCCCGTCAGGGTCATTTAGGGAATTTTTCGGGATCATTTAAGGATGGCTTTCAGGATTCGTCCGGGAACCCGTCAGAGTAATTTCTGGACTTTTCCGAGACTATTTCGGGATCTTTTTGGGACCTTCCCAAGATCATTTCTGGATGGATTTCGGGATTTGTCCGGGATGCCGTCGGGGTCATTTTGGGACTATTAGGTGATCATTTGAGGACCTTTCCGGCATCACTTCTGGATGGTTTTCGGTATCTGTTCAGGATCCCGTCGGAATAATTGCGGGACTTTTTCGGGATCATTTGGGGTCCCTTCCGGCATCATTTCTAGATGGTTTTTGGGATTCGTCCGGCATCCCGTCGGGGTCATTTCGGGACTTTTTCTCGACTAATACGGGATCATTTGGGGGCCCTTTCGACATCATTTCTAGATAGTTGTCGGGATCCGTTCGGGATCCCGTCAGGGTCTTTTCGGAACTATTAGATCATTTGAGGACCTTTCCGGCATCATTTCTGGATACTTTTTGGGATCCTTTCGGGGTCCCGTCAGGGTCATTTCGGGACTTTTTCGGGATCATTTAAGGATGGCTTTCAGGATTCGTCCGGGAACCCGTCAGGGTAATTTCTGAACTTTTCCGAGACTATTTCGAGATAATTTTGGGACCTTTCCAAGATCATTTCTGGATCGATTTCGTGATCAGTCCGGGATGCCGTTAGGGTTATTTTGGTATTAGGTGATCATTTGAGGACCTTTCCGGCATCACTTCTGGATGGTTTTCGGTATCCGTTTAGGATCCCGTCGGAATCATTGCGGGACTTTTTCGGGATCATTTGGGGTCGCTCCAAAGATCATTTCTGGATGGATTTCGGGATCTGTCCGGGATTCCGTCAGGGTCGTTTAGGGATGCGTTCGAGATCCCGTCAGCGTCATTTCGGGACTTCTTCGGGACTATATCGGGATCATTTCTGGATGGTTTACGGGATCCGTCCAGGACCCCTTAAGGGTCATTTCGGGACTATTAGGTGATCATTTGAGGACCTTTCCGGCATCACTTCTGGATGATTTTCGGTATCCGTTCGGGATCCCGTTGGAATCAATGCGGGACTTTTTCGGAATCATTTGGGATCCCTTCCGGCATCATTTCTGGATGGTTTTAGGATTTGTCCGGGATCCCGTCGGAGTTATTTCGGGACCTTTTCGGGGCTAATACGGGATCATTTGGGGATCCTCTAGGGGTGGCTTCGTGACTTTTTCTGTATTATTTCGGGATCATTTGGGGACCCTTCCGGCATAATTTCTTGATGGTTTGCCGGATCCATCAGGGTCATTTCGGGACCATTTTGGGATCATTTGGGGACCCTTCCGAGATCATTTCTGGATCCGTCCGGGATGCCGTAGGAGCCATTTCGGGATTTTTTGTTACTTTTCCGGGATAGTTTTTGGACCCTTCCGGAATCACTTCTGGATCTGTGCGGGATCCCATCTGGGATCCGGACTATTCGGGATCATTTTGGGATCCTTCCGGAATCATTTCTGTATGGTTTTCGCGATCCGTCGTGGATCCCCTCGGAGCCATTTCGGAACTTTTTCTGGAGTATGTCGGGATAATTTAGACACCCTTCATTTCTGTGTGGTTCTCTGGATACGTCTAGAATCGTGTCGTTGTCATTTCGGGTTTTTTTTGGGACTATTCCGGGAACTTTTGGAGACCCTTTCGGGGCATTGCTGGATGGTTTTCGGGATCCGTCCGCGATAGTGTGGGGGTCATTTCGTAGCTTTTTCTGGATAATTTCGGGATCATTTGGGATCCTATCAGGTTATCAGCTCATTTAGTTCTTTTTTTTACTCAATTACAAAAATAAAATGCATTAGGCAGAAAACAAAATTTTAAACATATTTAAATTTCTCCCTGCGGACCGGGCCGCGGGTAAAGGCTAGTTTCCTGAAAACACTGTAATATAGAATCTTACATTTGGGTCCAATTAGACAACCATAAGTTGGGAATTAAATTTTTTCAACTTAAGTAATAACATTTTTTGCTTATAAAAAATGCCCTCTTTTGCTGAGTACGCTATGATTCTCGAGTTGAGCCACTGTTTCGAAACAACTCTTGAGATTTTAGAAGTATGCCTAGTTATCAACATGCGCTCTAATGGACTCAATCCCAAATGCTTGTTGGGTATATTCGACGCCATTTCGAACAAACGCAAATCACCTATAGGTTAACTAGAGTTTAACTCTTCCAGATCGGCCGCTTAAGCTCCGCTTTAACTTCAGTTATAGTGGACCGAAAAACTGTAGAATAAGTTTAAGCGTAGTTTAACTGTCAAACTGAGTTGAACTTGTACTGAAAAACCGGGCCTTAAACTTAGAAATTTAGAAAACTATTATGCAATTCGTAATAATCCATGAGTCTCTCAAAAAATACACTTCACCCATTAAATTTTTAATATCTTCCAAACCGTACATTTTTGGAGAAAATACGTTATAATTTAAAGCCTCTAAAATTTTCGCAAGATATCGCACAAAAATTTCGCTTTTCTACGACAAATGGCTATTTTATAAAATTTTAAGGCTCTTTCGACACGGGAGGGTAAAATCCGATTGAGCTCAAACTTTTGCAATTATATTTTTACACTTAATATCACATTTCTAGACCTGGCCACCTACGAAAAAAATTTTTTAAAACCACCCTAGTATATATGTATGGATGGAAAACAAATATAAGCACGAGATAAGAAGATAGTTACATAGTTATATATTTAACAGCAACAATTATCGCCGTGCGAAATGTAAAAATATGCTCAATATTGGTTGGTGTGCTAAATTGCTTGTTTACTAAAATACGTATGGATGCATCTACATATGACTTGCAAATGTAAGCCATGTAAATAAAAAAAATACTTGCGTCAGAAATGTCTTCATACAAATAAACACAATTGGAGCTATGACACTTAACACCACTTGATAATTGTTTATTTCCAATTACGGTATGATTGTTTCAAGCGATACTCCCCTACACTTACCAAATTCCGCTGTAATTGATGCTAGGCCACCATATATGAACGGTCTCCAATCCTTAACGTCGCTCATCGGCACTTGAGCTTTTTTTCGTGTCTGTAATTGCTGCTGCTGGAGATGAGGTTGAAGTTGCGGCTGTTGAAAATCCGTTGTCGTTGTGCCTACTCCCTGCATCACAAATTTGGTTCTTTATATCAATTATACTATAACGTAATAAAGGACTGTTCAAAATACTACGGGTTTGCTTCTATTTATAGATAAACACTGAGCGCCATCATAACTATTATGAGTACTAGGTTATATATTTTTATTTACTATATTTTTTGCAAAATTCTTTGCTATAGTTTAGTAATAAAAATTAGCGAACCAGCTGACTACGTGCGGTATGTTCAGTGAGTGGTACACTATACAAGGTTGCATGGGTAGAAAATGTTTTCTGTAACAAATGCCTTCTTTCAGTGAGTTTTACAGCTCCGGCTCACGCTCAATTCTCACGGGAATGCTCTGGATCTTTGAAAGACTTGAGAAGCAGATGTCTTGAAATTTTCGCACACGTGAAATGTGATAGGCAGATGTCGCCGCTGTTTTTCATTTAACTCATACGGCGAAAGGCTAACCAGCGACATCTATTTTTGAAAAAGTAGGTATATTAAAGGCCGCGTTGCCAACCGAAAAAGAAGTAATTAACAAATTATCTGGCTCACAAATTGAACCAGAATTCTATCTGGATTTATCTGGCTCAAATCGTTGTTGTTGCATTTACATTCAAAATTATTTATCTGGCTCAGGATTTTGCCACCGGATAATAGCTAAAGATGTGTCATAAACAAGGTCCTGTTCATCGATGGTTACCCGGGTACCTTTTGCATATTCAAAAGACATTTTTACATAATCTACAGATAGATACGAGTTAAAACTGTGTGGCATCATATGGGAATAAATTCTCTACAAAAAAGAGAGAAAATTTTTTCAAAAATAATTTCATTAAGATGATTTTTTTTAATAAATTAAATGATTTTTTTTAATAAATAATACATGCATGCATGGAGTACTCGCGATTTTTGCAGGGTATGAGTAGATTGCACGTATTTTTATGGAGAACGGTAGAATCAGCGACACTGGCGCTATCTGATATTGAAAAGTAGCCATCTCCCAAATTTTGTTCAAAGCAAATCATAAGAAGAAGAATTTGACATTTGCTTTGGCTAAGGGTGTTGGCACACTTTGCAAGTGAAATTATTTTTCTCACTAATTGGTAAATTTTCTAACATTTTCCGCAATTAAAAACTGAATTATATCACAATCGAATACGACACAAAATATGCATGGGGATTCAAGGGGTTGTGTAGCGCAATATATAGCTTCTCCAACCCAATTGTCAACCTCACCTTCGAGCGGCGAATCCCGTTTCACTAACAGACGAGGCTCTGGCAACCCCAAGCTCCACAGGGAACTTGGGGGTGGAGAGGGAGGGATGGCCTGAAGGTTTAATGTGGCCATATAAATCGTTCCCGAGATGGTCGGGCCAGCACCTTAATGGTGCTGTTACCGGAGCGTATCGGATATGTATCCGACAAAGGACCATCACATCGATAACACTCCCCAAAGCCATCGGGGAGTAACCTAATCGCTACAACAACAACAACAACACAAAATATGTTAGCATTGTTGTATAGGGAGAATGTTTACAATAGTGCTTCGCGAAACATTGTATGTGAATGGGCAAGGCGAAATAAACTTCAATTGCCAAGTCTGAAGTTCCTCCATATTTACAAACGCAACATCTTGGTTGATTGTGGCGATGTCATTGGAATGCATAAGCTTGTGTTAAACGCATCTATATGAAAAATGTCTTTGTACCGCCGCCTTAAGGCAAATTGGGTTTCCACAAGTGCTGCATACTCTATGAACTCCCTTATGGTATCCGGGTACCCAGCCGTGCGAACTAAGACGCAAAATTATTCATGAACAGGACACTTAAAACTCTTCCGTTTATTTGGCGAGGGGTTTTCAAAAGACGGGTTTCGCAAATTCGGAGGTAGACAGAATTTTCTATTAAAAGACATTTCGAAAAAACAGAAATATGATCCCAGACCGCTCCAAAACCGGGGAAGGGAAATTGTGGCGACAATTATAAAAAAAAACCCCTATTACCAGTCCAATACCGGTTCGGGATCAAATTTTAATCCGTGCAAAAGCACTTTCCACCTAACAGGGTGTACGGGGAGAAGTTGTAATAGTAAATACCTTGGCGGATCGATACAAGGTGGCAGCACTGTGAAATACATATAAACACAAATAAAAGGACCATGTACTTTGTTTTTGTAATGCAATGTCAAAATCGTACGGTGCCGGAAGTTGAAGTAGCAAATCATGATAAAAAAGTATCAATCATGGTTCAATTATATGGTTGGCTCATCTCATCAGCTGATTTTATTTATTTGATTGCATGGTCGATGGGATTGTCGAAAGGAGATGGCAAACTCAAAATGAAACCAATACATTGGCAACATTTTCTTACACATACAAAAACTCCAAGTTTTATGTTTCCATTCCATACCCTTTCGCACCAACACCAATACACAGCTTATGACAGTTTGAACCAGGGATGCACCTTAACGTTAAGCTAATCGTTTATCAAAAAATTTCCACCGTTTCCGTTGAAACACTTCGAAATATTATCGATAAAGAAATTATCAAGATAAATTGTATCTCGTTTTTAACCGAAACGAAAAGCTTTCGTTAACGTTAAAAACGTTAACGAAAACGTGATACTTTATGTTTGAATTGTGCTGGCAATGCTATAGCCATGGTGAAGCCGTAAGGTGGCAACAACGAGCGCACATACACACACAAACTCTATGTAATTTGTTTGTGTAATTCGTTGGTGGTAATGTCAAAAATACTCTGAGAAATGTTCGTACTGTCAAAATTCATGAGAAAAGTTGCAATCAGCTTGGATAATGCTTTCACCTTTAATGACTCCGCCATCAATCAGCTTTGCCAGCATAGTTTGAAATTAATAATCAACATAAACGATTTGATTTCGTTTTGATATGGCAGAAAACGAAACGAAATCATTTCGTTAATTTGACGATCTTAACGTTAATAAACGAAACGAAATGACTTCGTTTCGTTTATTAACGTTGATTATCGTAACGAAATGATATCGTTTCGTTGGTTAAGCATGCCTGGTTTGAACAGACCTAATTTGTTGCTTTACAGATGAGCCAACCATATAGTTGAACCATGGTATCAATTAACTGATTTCGGCTGCCACATTCTGGGGCCCTATTCGCTAACTGTGAGTTTTAAGGTGTACACAAGAAATTGTGTAAACTTTGAAAGTCTGATTCTGTAAAGCAAAACTGTGAACAAAAAAAACTCACTGATAAAAACTTCGTGAGTTTTCTTGGCAGCCAGTGTACACTTTTATGACATTCAAAACTCATATGCACTGTTACAGAATGACATTTTTGTTTTCATGGCGTTTGATGAATATTTTCTCACTGACATACGACTTTTACATTCAGCGCTCATTCAGCAAAACAATGTGCAAAATAATTTACAGAATCGCATGAAAATTTAAAGTGTAAATTGTGTGTGCAAATGATTTTGCAATGAGTGTACATTTTTCAGTTTTTCACAGTTAGAGAATTGACCTCCTGGTTACCATTGTGAATTCCTGGGGATAAATACCATGGTTACGTTCCAATGACGCGTGAACCAGATACAGATAGAAATTTAAAATGCAAATGCAACAACAACGTTGTGATCCTGATATTTATTTGGATCAATTTCTGGTCCGTATAGCAGTTCTATTCGTTTCGTTTTCCGTAGCAGATTTTTTGACAGCTAACCACTTTTGAGTTGGTAGCACCCATGGCTCGACTGAAATAAATATGTGTACACATGTTTATACATAACAGATTTCGCAATAATTAAAAGCAAAAACACGCAAAAAGTAAACAACTGGAAGAAAATGTAAGGAAAATAAATAGTTTGTTTACGTGCGAAACTATTTAAATCTTAATAATTCTCTCAGTATATTCAATTTTTGGAACTTTTCTTCTTCTTATTTTCAACAAAACAGATGTTTTATATTCGTGCTACCACCCTGCAAAAACCCTGCCGTCATTCCACGTCATTTGACTAGTCATTTTACGGTCATAGGTTAAATTCATAGTCACATTTTCATGGGCGTGATTAGGTTTTGTGACCAAATTTTTTGTAGGGCAAGTCTCATTAAATTGATCCAGATCGTTCCAATGAGGTTTGATCGTGAGCCAGAGCTCGATAACTCAATGGAACGGTCCTCACGATGCAAGAAAACAAGGTAGTTCCACTTTGACATTGACACAAACAACAAATCACACAAACAAGATTGCGCATTACGCATGTAAACAAAAGATCAGTTGTTTTTTATGGACAATTTTTACGTCATTTTCCTTTAGCTCTTGTTTTTTCTCTCTTTCTTTCATTCGCTGAAGCAGTCAGGTGTGACGTAGATGCGCAGAACGAAGCAATTTTGAGTTCGTGAATGCGCAATTTTATGGGTGTGATTTGTAGACACAAACTGTGTTAGATAATATCATGGCTCAATTATATGGTTGACTCATCTCATCAACTGATTTTATTTATTTCATCGCATGGTCGATGGGATTGTCAAAAGGAGATGGCAAACTCAAAATAAAACCAACACCCCTACAAGACAGGTACACGTTACCTAATCGATTACTTAATCGTTACCAATAACTTGGTCACCAATTATCGTCTTAATGACTTTTACATTGCTGTCGTGAAAAAGGTAAAGCATGCGCTCTCTCAAAATAGTGTGCGTGGGACTCGCTTTCTCGCTCTTACCTATTGTGTTTTCGACATTCCTTCTCGCTCGATGTTATTTACATTTTTAAGTTACTTCATTAGGTATGTTTTCGTTATCGCTAACCAAAACATATGCAACAACAACAACACGGGTAACTGGCCTATCGGTTATCCGTACCGGTTACCTTCTGTCAATTCGATTTTTATATGAATGAAACGTGTCCCTTTTGTTTCAATAATATTTAATTATGAATAAATTATGTATACAATGGTTTTTACAAATAATTTCCGTAATTTTCTAGTAAACCTTACATACGTGCATATTTATATGTACAAACTGCATATGTAAAGACATAAACTCATTCGTAGTCGTGCCCTTTCTGAAACCATTTTGAGTTTCGAAGCTCACACTGATGGTGCTCAATTTTTCCTGCGCGGGTGTTGTTGTTAGTATCAGTTTGCATAGATATGAGTGTTGTAGATATAATACCGGAATATATACAACCCCATTTCGTGCTATCAAAGTCGATTTGCAGGTGATGTTGAGCCTTTGAACTTGACCCTTTCCCATAATATGTGTGGTAGGGCCTTATATGTGATACTAAAAAGGCCGAGGGACAGTTGTCGCAGTTTTCTTGTAGTTTTTGCAAATGTACATTCTTCTTACAGCCACAGCTGGAATATTGCTATGCCCACATCGTCAAATCGAATTACCTAGAATGAAAAAGAAACGAATATCAGTAAGGATAGATAATAAGTTTTTAATATAACCGGAAGTGCTTAATAAATACAAGATACTCAAGGGGATTTCAGATAACAAGAATCAGGACCTGTAAAGTAAATTCAAGTGAACCTCCACCATGCCAACGCATCTTCCGGTAGCGGGGGTACCCCAAGATTATAACAAGGGATAATTGATAGATGTTGGGGTAATAGATAGTAAATTAGGCGTGCTACAAAAACAAAAACGAATAAATGCAGATGACTGTTTAATCCATTATGCGAAGTTCTTTGAATGGATGTGCAAATTGAAACGGGCAAAGTACTGTTAAAACTGCTTTCCCCGAGTAACCAGGGAACGAATTGATATGACTACGTCTATTCTTCTTTAGCAGCAGTGCCGAGCACCAATTCCCTTTTGGACAGGAAAGTAAACGTTTGGTTGTCTGCAAGTTTATCATATGCCAGTACAGAACATACTCGTTTGCTGGATCTGATCAGTACATCTAATTTTCCCAGATTTTCTGGGCTCAGCGAGGGTATCCTCCTGAATGGTGCATGTGTACCCTGCTGCCTTGCCTGGCCGCTCACCCAACAACACCAGACACGATGGAACTTGCCTTGCGACACCCAAAGTGGACTCACGCTTCTCATGGCTACAGCGGGTTAGTGGGCTTAGAGTATACCCGTGGTAGCTATGCCTGTCGTAAGAGGCGACTAAAATACCAAATTGATTCAAGGGGTTTTGTAGCGCAATCCTTTCAATGGGTTGCCAGCGCAATATATAGCATCTCCAACCCAATTGTCAACGTCACCTACCCGTGGCGAATCCTGTTTCTTTAACAGCCGAGGCTCTGGCGACCTCATGTTCCTTATGGATCTACATTTGAAGGCGCTTAGTTAGCTGACATCGCTTACTTAACCGGTAGATTCTAAAGTAAAAACCAAAACACAAAATATAGGAGTTTTCGCGATCTGAAGAAGTTAACGAAATAATTCGTCGAGGTCATCAAAAGTGTCCTGCTATTTTTCCACGTGATTGTCATGACGAGGCATTTCCTACCTCGTTGTTAAACAGAATCTTGCCAAATGGAGAGAAAGTGGAGCGCCACTGGTTGGTATGGAGTGCCAGTAGCAATGCTTTTTATTGCCTACCATGTCGTCTGTTAAGCACCAATACTTTAAATCGACCTAAAATTTGTTGTCGTGGCGAATATTCGAAATTCCAGGTATGGAAGAAGCTATACGCTAAACTGCCATCACACGAAAATACTGAAGATCACATTAAATGTTATATTCAATGGCGATCTTTACAAAACCTAATTTGAAAGGAGGCTACAACTGATACACTTATCAATGAACAGCTAATCACTGAAACTCAAAAGTGGAAAGAAATTTTATATAGAATTTTGGACACTATTTTTTTTTTTCAAAAAGCGAAAGGATGGACATTTTTTGGGCATCTAAGATCTCATAAGCCATTATGATCCGATACTTAGAGATCATTTGGAGAAAGTTAGGATTTCACAATAGCAGCACAAACGTTTACATGTTCACTATCTTTCCCCAGACATTCAGAACGAGTTTATAGAAATTTGTGCAAAGCATGTGAGGGAAACTATATTAGATCAAGGCAAGAAAGCTAAGTATTTTGCTAATATCGTTGATGTTATGCTTGATGCTAGTCACGTTGACTACGTTCATTTTGCGCTCACTCCATTTCAATTCGAAAGCAACAAATTTACAATTCCAGAACAGATTTTGGCTTTCGTGAATTGTAACCAAAAACTGCTCAGAAAATCGCTGATCTAATTTGCCATACATGATTGAAGATTGTCGTGCACAAGGGTACGATAACGGCGCCAATATGAAAGGAGCTTACAACGGAGCACTACGTCACATTCTCGACAAAAACTCGAATGCTGATTACTCGCCTTGTGCAACCCGCAGCTATGATAGCGTTTTCTTTTCTGGATAAAGTGTTACGCAAGCATTGTTGTTCTATTCTAAAAAACAGGCAACGCCTTTACGGGGTATTTCGTTCTTTTGTGAAAATTCTTGCCTGCTCGCAACGCAAAAGCATTACACTTTTACCCTGTATAAGATGGCGGTGTGGCAGTGCAACTTTGTGAAACTCTCAATTCGCCCTTAAGTTCCACATATACTCTGTTAATATGAGTGAATTTGGTGAGTTGAAATGTTCTTTGTATGCACTATAAATGTTGACCATTTTCTGGGGTAGGAGTAACTCTATTGTTGTTGTTGTTGTAGCAATAAGGTTACTCCCCGAAGGCTTTGAGGAGTATTATCGATGTGATGGTCCTTTGCCGGATACAGATCCGGTACGCTCCGGTACCACAGTACCATTAAGGTGCTAGCCCGACCATCTCGGGAACGATTTATGTGACTACATTAACCATCCCCTCCCTCCCCATCCCAAGTTCCATGAGGAGCTTGGGGTCGCCAGAGCCTGGTCTGTTAGTGAAACAGGATTCGCCGCGGATAGGTGAGGTTGACAATTAGGTTTGGGGAAGCTATATATTGCGCTGGCAACCTGCAGGGTTGCGCTACACAGCCCCTGGAATCTGATATTTTAGTCCCCTCTTACGCATACGACAGGCATTCCTACCGCGGGTATATTCTGACCCCCTAACCCGATGGGGTAGAGTATTACCATTTACTTCGGCAACAATTTATTTCAGAAAAGAAAACGCTATCAATTTATGTGGTGTTGATGCTGCAGAATGTTGTACGGCTGCAATTATTTTCTTCGGCAGCACTCCACAACGATGTGACATCCTCAAAAAAAATGTACCTAGCTCTCTTCATAGTCTTTCAGCCAAAAGCCAAATTTGACTGCGCAAGCATACGGCGATGTTACCGGCATTCTCAAGTACATCAACAAGTTCGAATGTATCTTGCTGTCCTCAATTTGGTTCAAAACCCTACCATTAATGAAAGAGGTCCGACATCTAGATGCCTTATTAGCTGATTTGAAGTTGATCAGGAACCAATGGGAAACAATTTTAAACGAATGCAAAACAGTTGCTATTCAATTGAACATCTCGCCAAAGTTTCCGGAAATTCGAAAGAGAAAACCCAAAAGGCGTTCTGAAGGTAATTTAAATGAGATGCTTACGGATGATTCAGAGTCTGATTTCAAAAACAATACATTCTTGGTGATCGTTGATTCGGTAATCACTGGCATTACTGAACGATTTGCAGCTATGAGAAATTTGAACGAAAAGTTTTCCTTTTTGTGGCAATTTAAGACATGGATGAAACTACGGTTCGGGCGAGCGCAGCAAAATTTGTCTAAAAATACAAGTCGGATATTTCTCAAAGCTTAGAATGTGAAATAGTTCACTTGAAACACATTTACGAAGCAAATTTTGATAAAGGTCTGTCACCATTGGAATTGCTAAATGCCGTCTATTTTCAAAATATGTATACAATTTTCCCCCAACTTTTGTATTGGTTTACGTACCTTTTGCACTTTACCTGTCACTGTATCTAGTGCAGAACGTTCCTTCAGCGTCCTTTCAAGAATGAAAGACTTTCATAGATCGTGTTCGTCTAAAGATCGAGTTTTAGGACTTGCCACGCTTTGTGTTGCATCCGTTTTGGCAAGACAGTTAAATTTTGATACTATTATAAAAAATTTTGCAGCGAAAAAAGCAAGTAAAGCCACTCTTTGATATCCGAACATTCTATATTGAATAATTAAAATTTATAATCATCATTAAATTTATCAGAAATGTATGAAAATGTTACCAAATAACTAGACAAGATTATTTGAAATAATATGTGGCTGTTAAAAGAGAATTTTATTTCTACGTTACAATAAAATAAAACAAATAGTAAATATTCTGTGTTAATTTTATTGTCAGCTCTTAGCCAAAAATCATTTAGTTGATGTGGCAAAAATTTTTTTTGATGTAATCCATCAATAATGATTTATGAATGAAACGTCATTAATTCACGTTAATCAAATGTATTAGTTAATTTTTTATAGGGGGCCCGTAAATTTTTTTTAGTCCCGGGCCCGGATTTTCTCTCTACGGCCCTGGTTCGAAGACGCCAGAGGGGATTGAAGCCAGAGTCTCCGGACCCAGAGCCAAAATATCAGTACCTCTAAAAGCACATACGAGCAGCTTTCAAGCGGAAGTATTCGCCATATGTTGGTGCGCTAAGCTGAACCTTCAGCGCTGATACTCCAATGAAACAATTGCCATACTCAGTCAGACAGTCAGGCCCCACTAAAGGCAATTGTGGCTTTCGAAATAAAGTCAGCACTGGTCCTTGGGTGCACAACGTAGTACTGTTGCACTGGGTCCCAGGCCACAGGGGAGTACAGGGTAATGAGCAGGCGGACTCTAGTGTTTAGTTTGTTGCGTCCCTCCCACAAATTATCATCCTCCCAGCAGATCCATGCAGCGGGTCTGCGCCATACTCTCCTCCTCCGGGAAGGTATCGAACCCAATCCGTGTCCTCCTGACCCCGGTCATGAGAAATGCTTTTGCTCTGTTCAGTGTGTCACGTGCAAGGGATGGTTGCACCGGACAGGTTGCTCTGGGCTTGATCCCAAAACCCGACGTCCTCGTAACTTTTAAAAATCTTTTGTGGCTTCTTGTTGTTCACGCCCTCATTACATTATGAGAAAATACGGTACCTGAGAACACAGCCGTATGAAGCTGAAAAACACAAGCAGGTCCTGAGTGAACTCCACAAACAGGCGTCGGACCTCTAACGGGAGTCCAAGGAAACTTGCCGTTTCAACAGGGGTGGACCATAAGGAAAGGGGTGTTAGAGGCGTTGGTTCTACATTACAATTAAAGAGATGGTTGGTGTCATGTGGGGACACATTGCAAGCGGGGCATACATTTTGTATGTCGGGGTTGATTCTGGATAGGTAAGAGTTTAACCTGTTACAGTATTCAGAACGAAGTTGAGCAAGAGTGACACGCGTTTCCCTGGGGAGTATGCGTTCCTCTTCCGCGAGTTCTGGATATTTTTCTTCAAGTACTGGATTCACCGGGCAATTCCCGACATAAAGGTCCGACGCCTGTCTATGGAGTTCACCAAGGACCTGCTTGTGTTTTTTCGCTTCATACGGCTGTGTTCTCAGGTGCCGTATTTCCTCAAAATGCTTACGGAGATGACTCCTTAGGCCCCTAGGCGGTGCTGGTTCGTCAATCACATGTCTGTTGGGATGCCCAGGTTTCTGGGTATTCAACAGAAACTGTTTGGTCAGCATCTCATTTCTCCCCCTGATAGGGAGTATTCTCGCCTCATTATGCAGATGGTGTTCTGGGGACATAAGAAGACAGCCCGTGGCGATTCTGAGAGCAGTATTTTGGCAGGCCTGTAGTTTCTTCCAGTGGGTAGTTTTTAGGCTTGGCGACCATATGGGTGACGCGTAGCACGTAATCGGCTGGCTAATTGCTTTGTATGTGGTCATGAGCGTTTCTTTATCTTTTCCCCAGGTACTGCCAGCAAGGGATTTGAGGATTTTATTACGGCTCTGAATTCTCGGAACAATTGCGGTTGCGTGCGCACCAAAATGTAAATCCTGATCAAACGTCACACCCAAGATTTTGGGGTGTAGGACAGTCGGTAGCGTAGTGCCATCGACGTGGATGTTCAATATGGTCGACATTTGGGGCGTCCATGTTGTAAATAAGGTCGCGGAAGATTTAGTCGGTGACAATGCCAGGTTTCGCAAGGCGAAAAAACTGGAGAGATCAGGGAGATAGCCGTTTATTTTATTGCATAGCTCATCGATCTCTGGGCCTGGGCCTGTGGCCATTATTGTGCAGTCATCGGCGTAGGAAACGATTGTGACTCCTTCCGGTGGTGAAGGTAGCTTAGGTATGTAGAAATTAAACAAAAGTGGGGATAGGACACCACCCTGTGGCACCCCTTGTTTAATTCTCCTTGGTTTTGATGTTTCGTTTCTGAATTGCACCGATGCCTGCCGACCACCCAGATAATTTGCTGTCCACCTTTTAAGACATGGGGGAAGGGTAGACCCTTCCAGGTCTTGCAGTAACGAGCCATGGTTGACCGTATCAAAGGCTTTTGATAGGTCTAGCGCTACGAGTACTGTTCTATGGTGGGGGTATTGATTCAAACCGCAATTTATTTGGGTGCCAATGACATTTAGCGCGGAGGTAGTGCTATGGAGTTTTCTGAAGCCATGCTGATAAGGGGCTAGCTGCAAATGTGCTTTAAAATAAGGGAGCAAAATGGCTTCAAGCGTCTTTGCCACTGGCGATAGGAGAGATATCGGACGATATGACTCACCTACGTTAGCTGGTTTCCCAGGCTTTAGTAGCGGGACCACCTTGGCCATTTTCCATTTCTCGGGTATGACAAAGGTAGAAAGAGACAGGTTGAAGACATGCGCTAAATATTTGAAACCCTCTTTCCCTAGGTTTTTAAGCATCGGCATGGCTATGCCGTCTGGGCCCACTGCTTTGGATGGTTTAGCGCGACCAATGGCGTCCTCAACCTCTCTAGCGGTGATGGTGATTGGTGACGCGCTGAATTTGTGTTTATGTGCGTGTCTATTGGTTCTCCGTCTTTTTTTTGTCGACCGTAGGATGCATTATATATTGTCGGCAGAAAGCGCTCGCGCATTTTTTCGCATCCGACAGCACCTTATCGCCAAAGGCGATGGAAACTTTGTCTTTGTGCTTAGTCGGATTCGATAGGGACTTTACGGTGGACCAAAGTTTACCTACACCGGTAAAGAGGTTACAACCTCTTAGGTGCTCTTCCCATTTCGCCCGCTTGTGTTCGTCCACAAGCAATCTGATGCGTTGGTTTATATCCCTTATTTGGGGGTCGCCTGGATCAAGCTGTCTTATAAGGTCGCGTTCCCTCGCTAAGCTCGCGGCCTCCGCCGGGAAGTGGGACCGGATTTCGGGAATTCTCCCGGCGGGAATGAAATGTGCCGAGGCGGATTCAATGACCTTACGGAAGGCACACTCCCCTTGGCGGGCATCAGTCGGGATAGGGAGGGCAGCAAAGCTGCTGTCTGTTGCAGATTTATATTCTTCCCACTTTCCTTTTTTGAAGTTTATGAAAGTGCGTTTTTCGGTGACGATGAAGTCGGCGGTACGCTCGAACGAAATAAGTATGGGCAGGTGGTCGGATGCCAATGTTACCATCGGCTGCCAGTTGACGCAGTTTACGAGTTCTGCGCTCACGATTGAGATGTCTGGCGAGCTGACAGCTTCCTACCATACGTGTGGGGGCGTCTCCGTTTATTGTGCAGAACGTCGTTTCTTCTATTTGATCCGCCAACATCTCACCCCTACTGTCCGCCCGCAAGTTTGAATGCCATAGGTCGTGATGGGCATTGAAATCGCCTAAGATAATGGGATTGTTGCCAGTGAGTAAGGCCTCGATATTAGGGCGGTATCCACTGGGGCAACAGGTGACAGGAGGGATGTAGATGTTGATGATTTCTAGATTTGCATCGCCTGACCGGACAGATAGGCCTTGACGTTCTAAGACATTGTCCCTGCGGTCGATGCCAGGATCAAATATATAATATTGCACAGAGTGGTGTATAATAAACGCGAGGTCGCCTCCATTTCCGCTCTCGCGGTCTTTCCTGTGGACATTATACCCAGAGCAGGTCTGCAATGCAGATCTTGCTGTGAGTTTAGTCTCTTGAATCGCAGCAATGCGGATGTTGTGCCGCTTCATGAAATCGACTATCTCCGTAATCTTCCCAGTTAGTCCATTACAGTTTAACTGCAGAATTCTGAAGTGCATGAGGGGTGACGCCGCCACTCTAGGGGTAAGTGACGGGTGACTACGCCTAGGTTGTGGAAGGCCAGGACGCAATTGCTGTTGTGGCCTTGGGACTGGGCGCCCTTGGGCAAGCATTGGGGTACCCGGATGATTTGGGTTTGCGACCTGGCAACATGGCGCGATGAAACCCGTCGAGGGGTTGCCGTCGCGGAGACCAGAACATCTAGGAAAGTGGCACCACCCAAGGCAGGAACTGCATTGAGCGGATGTCGCAAACCTATATATTCTGTGATGGCAGACGGTGCAAACGGAGGTAGGGACTAAGAGTCTGTTTCCCTGACCTGCACGATTGCTGCCAGAAAAGAGGGGTGAGAAGACGGGGGCAGGGGCTGATGCTCAGCATTGCTACCAGCTCTACTACGAAGGTAGTAGTTATGAGTGGTATCAGCTGTTAGAGTTGTTGGCGCCGTGGGGCGCGAGCAGCAGCGGGTACTTGTTGTGGCTTGCTGAGCAGCGAGGCTGCTGGAAGGTAGTGGGGGGGGGGGGGGCGCTTAGGCGTAGACTACGGGACGCCCTTGGGCGTGAGCAGCAAGGAGCCACAAAAAATTTATAAAAGTTACGTGGACGTCGGGTTTTGGGATCAAGCCCAGAACAACCTGTCCGATGCAACCATCCCTTGCACGAGACACACTGAACAGAGTATGACCGTCCTAAAAAGATTCTTTTCTGGAAAATGCAGCAAAACCATTTCTCAGGACCGGGGTCAGGAGACGGACCCGGATTGGGTTCGATACCTTCCCGGAGTAAGAGATTATGTAGCAGTCCTGCTGCAAGGAGCTGCTGGGAGGATGACAATTTGTGGGAGGGACGAAACAAATTAAATGGGGTCACACTGAAATGACAGTCCTTGGTCGGGAAAAATCCCGAGTCGCTCCGGTACATAGAACCGACTGCCTTGGGAAGCGCGCCCCACCTAATAGCCGCGGCCGATCACAAATTGTCATCAATATCCTCTAACGGGAGTCCAAGGAAAC
Organism: Eurosta solidaginis; assembly: GCF_040869045.1. NCBI lineage: Eukaryota > Metazoa > Arthropoda > Insecta > Diptera > Tephritidae > Eurosta > Eurosta solidaginis. The sequence continues at coordinate 59,604,017 of NC_090323.1, forward strand.
TTGCCGTTTCAACAGGGGTGGACCATAAGGAAAGGGGTGTTAGAGGCGTAGGTTCCACATTACAATTGAAGAGATGGTTGTGTCATGTGGGGACACGTTGCAAGCGGGGCATACATTTTGTATGTCGGGGTTGATTCTGGATAGGTAAGAGTTTAACCTGTTACAGTATCCAGAACGAAGTTGAGCGAGAGTGATACGCGTTTCCCTGGGGAGTATGCGTTCCTCTTCCGCAAGTTTTGGATAATTTTCGTTAAGCACAGGATTCACCGGGCAATTCCCGGCATAAAGGTCCGACGCCTATTTATGGAGTTCACCAAGGAGCTGCTTGTGTTTTTTCACTTCATACGGCTGGGTTCTCAGGTGCCGTATTTCCTCAAAATGCTTACGGAGATGACTCCTTAAGCCCCTAGGCGGTGCTGGTTCATCAATCAGATGTCTGTTGGGATGCCCAGGTTTCTGGGTATTCAACATTTCGACATTTGGGGCGTCCATGTTGTAAATAAGGTCGCGGAAGATTTAGTCGGTGATAATGCCAGTGAAAAGTACTAAAATAAAAGAAGTGACGACTTTGGTTGTCCAACATTAAATCTTATTTTATTAATTAATTTCTCGTCTTTTATAGTAATTTGCTTAACCTATACATTCATAAATATCTTAATACTAATAACTAAAAATAAGTACATAGGAAATGGTTTATGCATACATGTACGTTTGTATACAGTCTTTGTATACATGTAGTTTTGTATGCATAACTCCATACATGTAGTTTTGTACATTTAGCAGCGTCAGCAGATCAATTTGAGTGTTTTGAGCTTGAATGGATATGGGTCTCATATTCGGCATTCCATTGATGTTGGTTAGCCGTCTGGCTTAGTTCAATAATTTATGTTGGAAAATATTGTAATATGATTATTACTAAAATATATTTGGGGTTTGTTATGCGTAATGCCGCGAATATGTTACAGTGAGTGTGACGTATAATGATACAATACAGTGGGTGCGACGTATAATGCTACACCATCCACCTTAGAAAAAGAGTGTTATACAATTGTTGTGTGAACAAATTGTATAAGACTCTTTGTCGTATTGTTAATGTTTTCATATTTTGCTTTTTGTTTTTGATTTCCTGACCTTGATATATTTGTTACTTCTATATTTATTGTTTACATTATTATTATCTTAAAAAGAAAAAGTTTTTTTTGTTTAATGATTATTATTCTTATTTTATTTATTTTATTTATTGTATACATTTTTATAGTCGGATTTTAAATGTGTGCACCCAATTAAAATCCGCTTGTCAGTATATATTCCCTAATGTTTTTATATTTATAATAATTTATGTAAATGTGGAATTGAGAAAGAAAAAAAATTCGTTTTTTCGATTTTTTAGATATTTAATGTGCAATGAGTAACGTGGAATGCTTATTTCATATGCGTTAAGCCTATTCTTATGGATTATTAATTCCATATCTTTATTGTTCCTATCATTATGTAGTAAATTATGCAATTGGGGTTAAAGTGGAGTATTTTCCTAATATGTAAAAATATGACCTAGGCAATAAATGATTGTATTTATTTTATTTTATTAAACTAATTCTGTTTATTATTCAAGGAAAAGGATTTTTTGTTTTCACTTGGCATTTTTTCTTTTTTTTTTCATTTATAAGGTAAATCTGTAATAAACTGTATACAATAGAGGGGTTGCTGATGGAAGAGCGGGGTAGCTATGTATTGATAGTAGTTCTGTTAATGGATGAGTGGAAGGTACAGTGGGTGCAAAGAAAAATGTTTCGAATCTTTTAAATGTTATTTTTATATTTTCGATAATTTCCCTATTTTCCAGCAACATCTTTGATCTTATGAGTCATGCGATTTCTGCGCGGCCACCAAGACAGAATCGTCATGACTTTTATGAAGAATTATTTTTATTTTTATACCGGGGTTGTCACAGGCACAACCTCTTTGGTTAGTGCAATTATTTGATCTTAGAGAACTTGGGTACCAATTATTATTTTATAAATTCGCCTACTGCAGTAAATATTCAATTATTTTCACCAATTTGTCCCTCAGGACAACTGTGTTTTCCTTATAAATTTCAAGTCCTGGATTGCCAGCATTTCTTTTATGCCTGGTCGAATATTGTCCTAAGTCAATAACTTCCTCAACAATCTGGTTGCTTGAAAATTTTTCTACACTACCATTTTTCTATCCTAAGATGAAAACGAGTGCGACTAGTCTTTTCTTGCAAATTTATATAGCGCTTTATTATATATATGTTCTCTTTGTGACTTTTTCTTCATTCTTGTTGTTATGGGCTAGTTATAAAATATTAGTATTATTTATTTTTTTTTTCGTTAGGTCTTGCTTACTTCCACTGTCCTAGAATTTCCTATTGCTTCCTGACCATCTTTGCCAGGGGCAATCGAAGGAATTATGCGAATTTTGGATTTGCTGTTCGCATTAGGCAGAGCTACCTTTACTGTCGATTGTGACATTTTGAGACACTATTTGAGGTTTTACTCCAATTATTTATGGCTCTTCCTCAGCTTTGAGTTTGGAAATTTGGGTAGAAAGGGCAAAAAAAAAATGTATATGCGTTGTTGCACGTTATTGTTTGCCTATATTTGATTTTCATATAGTTTTTAATAATAGCGGCTATCGCTATGATTAATAGCCCTATCGTGCATATTAAAGCACCTAGCCAAATGTCTCTAGTTTTTGTGTCCACTTGGGCTTGTGGCTCATATTTTACCAATTTGTTGTCAACTATTTCCTCTTCAGAGGTTTCTTTGCCGAATTCATAGCCAGCTATGGCTATCATAATGCCTTGGGCTATTTTTGTCCACCAAGACATTTTGTCTATCTTTCTGCTTCTATGAGTAATGAACTAAATTTTAATTTATAATAAAATTTTTGATTTTATTCTTTATCCTATGCATTCCATTTTATTTTTTATTATTTTTCCTTATTTAGTTGACATAACAGTTTAAGAAAACTTGTGTTGGAAATATTTGTTTAATTTTAGTATTTTAATAAAAAAAAAAATTTTTCAATTTACATAATATTTTAAAAATTAGTTTTTATGCCATTTTTAACAAGTAATGAAGAAAATTTGTATTACGTTTTTATTTATTTATTCGTTTATTTGTCAACCAGTATATAATTTAGTATTAGATTTTAATTAAAAAAAAATTATTTTTCATTTGGGAAGACCGTTCTTATCATCCTAGCTATTTCTTCCTCTGTTGTAGTGTTTTTACATCTTCTACTGTAGGTTCCCTTTTCATGCCTATTTTCTTCCAAAATGGTTTTAACCATAGGAGCTGTTTTTCATAATCTACCTCTGTTTTATTTCTAATATCTTTATCTTCCCATGTACTGGGGTGTTTCCTGTGATTAGATGACATTCCAATTTACTCAAAAATATTTTTATTTTTTCTTTCTCAATTCTCTAATCTTGTCTTTTAATTTTAATCTATCCTCGGTTTTTGTTGTTAAATTTAGTAGTTTATAACTCTCAGCTATCTCTTTCCTTATTTTAAATTGTTTACCTCCCCGTTTTCTTTTTCGGATTTTTGGGGTAGGTATTTTAGGTATTTCCTCCTTTTTTACCGACTGGTTCCGTCGCCGATACTCTTCTATAGTAATTGGTGTCGGACCTTGTTTGGTATTATTACGGTTTTCAAGAACTTTCTCAGAAATTTTAATGAATTCTTTTAAAGTGTCTGTTAAAAATTCTGTGAAATTCTTCTTCCGTTTCTATTTCTTGCATACTAAAGAGATAACTGAGTTTTTTTTTTTTTTTGTTTCAAATAAAATTTTTGCTCGACGTTTAATACAAAAAAATTTTTTCAACTAATTTTCTTCATATTATTATTTTGTTTCCTACTTAGAGAGAAAAAAAATCCTAAGCAAAAACTTTCGTTTTTGCTCCTTGTTTAGCGTCCATAAAGGCCGCCCAATTTGTTTCTAAAACTTAATGTTAATTTTATATACTTATAAAACTTGCTGCAGTTTAGAATGTTGCGAGCCACCAATGTCCGTTTTTTCTCTCCCAGTCTTAGTGCTGATCTATTGTCATCAATGTGGTAGATATTCCACAATTTTTATAACTCAATATAAATTTTCTCCAAAATCAATAGTTTTTGGTATCTGGCACATACAGATCGAGATCTAAACAATTTTGGAAAAACGATCAGTGGTCCTCTCCTTCTCCTCCCGTCATCCGCCCTCCTTCAATTGTTTTTATTAGCACGCTTTTATTAGCCTGTATGTTTCTATGTAACTCTTCATTCGCTCCAACACGCCTGCTTCCTTATTAACATGGTTTTATAATTAGCTTCACCTTATTTGTAATCCCGTTAGGGTCATATCGAAAGCCTTCCGGGATCATTTCTGGATGGTTTTCGGGATCCGTCCGGGATCCCGCCGCGGTCATTTCGGGACTTTTTCGGGGTCATTTTGGGTCCCTTAAGTAATCATTTCTGGATGGTTTTCGCGATCCGTCCGGGATCCCGTCGGGGCCATTTCGGGATCATTTGGGGTCCCTTCCACCATCTCTGGATGGTTTTCGGGATCCGTCCGGGATCCTTTCGGGGTCATTTCGGGACTTTTTCTCGACTAATACGGGATCATTTGGGGACCCTTTCGGCATCATTTCTGGATGGTTTTCGGGATCCGTCCGGGATCCCGTCAGGGTCATTTCGGGAATATTAGGAGATCATTTGAGGACATTTCCGGCATCATTTCTGGATAGTTTTCTAGATCCGTCCGGGACCCCGACGGGGTCATTTCGGGATTATTTCGGGATCGTTTGGGGTACCTTCCGGCATCATTTCTGGATGGTTTTCGGTATCCGTCCGGGATCCCTTCGGGGTCATTTCTCGACTAATACGGGATCATTTGGGGACCCTTTCGGCATCATTTCTGGATGGTTTTCGGAATCCGTCCGGGATCCCGTCAGGGTCATTTCGGGAATATTAGGAGATCATTTGAGGACATTTCCGGCATCATTTCTGGATAGTTTTCTGGATCCGTCCGGGATCCAGTCGGGGTCATTTCGGGACTTTTTCTCGACTAATACGGGATCATTTGGGGACCCTTTCGGCATCATTTCTGGATGGTATTCGGGATCCGTCCGGGATCCCGTCAGGGTCATTTCGGGAATATTAGGAGATCATTTGAGGACATTTCCGGCATCATTTCTGGATAGTTTTCTAGATCCGTCCGGGAACCCGACGGGGTCATTTCGGGATCGTTTGAGGCACCTTCCGGCATCATTTCTGGATGGTTTTCGGGATCCGTCCGGAATCCCGTCAGGGTCATTTAGGGAATATTAGGAGATCATTTGAGGACATTTCCGGCATCATTTCTGGATAATTTTCTGGATCCGTCCGGGATCCAGTCGGGGTCATTTCGGGACTTTTTCTCGACTAATGCGGTATCATTTGGGGACCCTTTCGGCATCATTTCTGGATGGTTTTCGGGATCCGTCCGGGATCCCATCAGGGTCATTTCGGGAATATTAGGAGATCATTTGAGGACTTTTCCGGATCATTTCTGGATAGTTTTCTAGATCCGTCCGGGAACCCGACGGGGTCATTTCGGGATCGTTTGGGGTACCTTCCGGCATCATTTCTGGATGGTTTTCGGGATCCGTCCGGAATCCCGTCAGGGTCATTTAGGAAATATTAGGAGATCATTTGAGGACATTTCCGGCATCATTTCTGGATAGTTTTCTGGATCCGTCCGGGATCCAGTCGGGGTAATTTCGGGACTTTTTCTCGCCTAATACGGGATCATTTGGGGACCCTTTCGGCATCATTTCTGGATGGTTTTCGGGATCCGTCCGGGATCCCATCAGGGTCATTTCGGGAATATTAGGAGATCATTTGAGGACTTTTCCGGCATCATTTCTGGATAGTTTTCTAGATCCGTCCGGGAACCCGACGGGGTCATTTCGGGATCGTTTGGGGTACCTTCCGGCATCATTTCTGGATGGTTTTCGCGATCCGTCCGGAATCCCGTCAGGGTCATTTAGGGAATATTAGGAGATCATTTGAGGACATTTCCGGCATCATTTCTGGATCCGTCTGGGATCCAGTCGGGGTCATTTCGGGACTTTTTCTCGACTAATGCGGTATCATTTGGGGACCCTTTCGGCATCATTTCTGGATGGTTTTCGGGATCCGTCCGGGATCCCGTCAGGGTCATTTCGGGAATATTAGGAGATCATTTGAGGACATTTCCGGCATCATTTCTGGATGGTTTTCGGGATCTGTCCAGGATCCAGTCGGGGTAATTTCGGGAATATTAGGAGATCATTTGAGGACATTTCCGGCATCATTTCTGGATAGTTTTCGGGATCCGTACGGGATCCCGTCGGGGCCATTTCGGGATCATTTGGGGTCCCTTCCACCATCATTTCTGGATGGTTTTCGGGATCCGTCCGGGATCCCTTCGGGGTCATTTCGGGACTTTTTCTCGACTAATACAGGATCATTTGGGGACCCTTTCGGCATCATTTCTGGATGGTTTTCGGGATCCGCCCGGGATCCCGTCAGGGTCATTTCGGGAATATTAGGAGATCATTTGAGGACATTTCCGGCATCATTTCTGGATAGTTTTCTGGATCCGTCCGGGATCCCGTCGGGGTCATTTCGGGACTTTTTCGGGATCATTTGGGGTCCCTTCCACCATCATTTCTGGATGGTTTTCGAGATCCGTCCGGGATCCCTTCGGGGTCATTTCGGGACTTTTTCTCGACTAATACGGGATCATTTGGGGGCCCTTTCGGCATCATTTCTGGATGGTTTTCGGGATCCGTCCGGGATCCCGTCAGGGTCATTTCGGGAATATTAGGAGATCATTTGAGGACATTTCCGGCATCATTTCTGGATGGTTTTCTGGATCCGTCATCATCATTTCTTGATTGTTTTCGGTATCCGATGGGGATCCCGTCGGGGTCATTTCGGGACTTTTTCGGGATCATTTGGGGTACCTTCCACCATCATTCTTTTGGGATCCTTTCAGCATCATTTCTGGATGGTTTTCGGGATCGGTCTGAGATCCCGTCGGGGTCATTTCAGGACTTTTTTGGAATCATTTGGAGTACCTTTCTTCATCATTTCTATATGGTTTTGGGGATCCGTGGGATAATTTCCGGCATCATTTCTGGACATTTTCGGGTTCCGTCCGGGATCCCGTCGGTGTCATTTCGGGACTATTCCGGGATCATTTGGGGTACCTTCCGGCATCATTTCTAGATGGTTTCGGTATCCGTCCGGGATCCCGTCGGGATCATTTCGGGACTTTTTCGGGATCATTTGGGATCCTTTCAACGTCATTTCTGGATGGTTTTCGGGATCCGTCCGGGATCCCGTCAGGGTAATTTCGGGAATATTAGGTGATCATTTGAGGACCTTTCCGGCATCATTTCTGGCTGGTTTTCGGGATGCGTCGGGGATCCCGTCAGGGTCATTTCGGGACCATTAGGTGATCATTTGAGGACCTTTCCGACATCATTTCTGGATGGTTTTCTGTATCCGTTCGGCATCCCGACGGGGTCATTTCGTGACTTTTTCGGGATCATTTGGGGTGCCTTCCGGCATCATATCTTGATTTCAGGGTCATTTCGGGACTTTTAGGCGGATCAGTTGAGGATCTTTCCGGCATCATTTCTGGATAGTTTTGGGATCTATCCGGGAACCCATCGGAGCAATTTCGGAACTTTTTCGGGATCATTTGGGAACCTTTAAGGGGCCATTTCATGTCTTTTTCTGTATTATTTCGGGATCATTTGGGGACCCTTGCGGCATCATTTCTTGATGGTTTGCCGGATCCATCAGGGTCATTTCGGGACCATTTTGGGATTATTTGGGGACCCTTCCGAGGTCATTTCTGTAGGTGTCAGTTCGAGATATTTTTGTAACATTTTCGGGATTGTTTTGGGACCCTTCCGGGATCATTTGTGTATGGTTTTCGCGATCCGTCGTGGATCCCCTCGGGGTCATTTCGGAAATTTTTCTGGACTATGTCAGGATAATTTGGGAACCCTTCCTGGATATTTTCTGGATAGTTTTTGAGATCCGTACGGGAGCCCGTCAGGGTCATTTCGGAACTTTTCCGGGACTATTTCGGGACCATTTTTGTACCCTTCAGGGATCATTTCTATGTGGTTCTCTGGATAAGTCTAGAATTGTGTCGTCGTCATTCCGGGTTTTTTGGGACTATTCCGGGAACTTTTGGAGACCCTTCCGGGGCATTTCTGGACGGTTTTCGGGATCCGTCCGCGATATCGTCGGGGTCATTTGGTGGCTTTTTCTGGATAACTTCGGGATCATTCGGGGATCCTATCAGGTTATCAGCACATTATTTTAGTTGCAAAAAAATGCATTAGACAGACAAATTTTTTTAAACAGATAACTTGATAAGCAGGCTAACGTGAATAGCCCATATATTTCATTTTCTCCTTGCGGACGGGGCCGCGGGTAAAGGCTAGTCGTAAATAAAACTAAGCAGTGGTGTTAAGGCTACTTTTATAGATGTTTACTTTTTCCCTAACAGTTTGAACTTCATACCAGAGCCTAGATTCAGTAAGTGTGAGTTGGAACTCAGACTAAAAATCAAGCGTCTTAAAAGTTTCAACTGTGTAATAACTGAATACCGATCGAAATATCTAACCACTAAAACAAGTCTTTTTTCTGATAAGTCCGTTGTTTCATCAAAAATTAATGACGATGTGTTTGCCCGAACATTCAACACTTCCTTTTTTAATGCCTTGCCTAAATTATCTACCGGGTGAAATGTCATTTTTCTGCTACATTTTATAGATAAAGCAATTTTCGTGGTAAGAATTCCATTGAAGTTTAAATTGGTTAGGTATTTCAATTATTTTATACGATGTTTAATGATTAAGTTGAAACACGACTTTTCTGGTCTTTAGATTTACCGGAAATGCCGGCCGCCATATTTATTTTCATATCGATAGTTTTACAATATTTACAATATGGTTGCTTAACTTCTAATAACTTAAGCTACATGTACATAATGGGTTTACAGAAGTAAATTGAAAATTATGTGCGGGTAACAGATTTGCCGAAAATTTTATTAGCAGTATTTTGAATTTTTGTTTCAGTGAAAAAGAAATAAAACTACCAAATCCGTGCCGAACAAGAATCAAAATTGAGAAAAACGGACCAGCGGACCATATGGGGTTCAAAAGGGTAATTTTTTGTCCAAATGGACTGAGCTGGCAACCTTAACCAACCATCTGTATTCAAATGAATACAGACAAATCCACAAAAAAAAAATAAGTACTTCGACATTACGAAATACATTGTCGCGTTGTAAGCCAAAGTATTTTTGCATAAAACCTTTTTGACCACCACAATACCACAGATTAAGTGTAAAATTTCACAAAAATAATAAATTTTTTCGAAAAATCACACCGAATAACTGCAGTCCTTGTTTACGAATTTAGAAACAATGAGAATGGCAAACAAGAACGAGTATGAAATATAATGTCAAAACGTATATGCACATGGTTGTATTTCAATGCACGAAAATGCTTTAAAAACGCATCAAATTGTTAAATTAAAGTTGAAAAAAAAAATGTTAAAACATTAATATAAATAAAAAGCTTCTTTTAATAACAACAAATACGCCTTATATATTCTATTTATACATCAATTGGTAAGGTTGATCTCACTTTAAAATTTAAGCTAAATAATCTAAAGTTTTTTTTGAAATTGAGTCGTGAACTGTGCGTGTGAAGGTGCGAATTTCACCGATCAGCTGTTAATTGCGCTACTTGGTAAAATTTACAATGGTGTAGGTGAACTAGTTACCTCCGTCTTGTAGGGACATTGGCAACATTTTCTTAAACTTACTAAAACTGCTAAGTTTTATGTTTGCATTCCATACCATTCGCACCAACTTCAAAACACAGATTTTGACAATTTGAACAGATATATTTTGTTATTGTACAGATGAGCCAACCATATAGTTGAACCATGGGTAAGATGCACAAATCACACCCAGAAGATTGCGCATTCACGAGTTCAAAATTGTTTCGTTCTGCGCATATACGTCACACTTGCCTGCTTGAGCGTACGAAAGAATGAGAAAAAAACAAGAGCTAAGGAAAATTACGAAAAAATTGCCCATAAAAAACTGCTCACCTTTTGTTTACATGCGCAATGCGCATTCTTGTGTGGGTGATTTGTGGGTAAGATGAACATGAGGAAACTCACAATCACCTATTAAGATTGCGCATTAACGAGTTCAAAATTGCTTCGTTCTGTGCATATACGTCATAGCTGACTCCTGAGCGAATAAAAAAAGAGCGGAAAAAAGAGCTATAGGAAAAGAGTCAATTGATACGTCATAAAAAACAGCTGATCTAATGTTTACATGCGCAATGCGAAATCTTCTTGTGTGATTTGTGAGGCATGACTACATAGACTATACAAGACATGTAGCTACGATTCATCTACGCCTCAAGATCTGCCACAGATGACCTGTAGTGGAATTCACTAACTTATAACGATGCGATTTGTCGAGATTTTAATCAACGATTTTGTCGCTTGCCTTATCGATTGTACTATTCACTAACTTAGTGTTAACGACTCGCAATAAAGGACATTTAAAATAGTAGAAAGGTAGCAGCACAGCTTAACGAAACCTAAAAAATGCGAAAAGCACAAACGGAATGCCAAAAATAAACAAATTCCATATGCTAACTTTAAAAGTCATTGTGCAAGCTTTTATCTATTTTAACAAAAGGAAAGTAAATGCAGAATTAATTTTTTTCTCTGTTGATATCGCAGTTATTCTTGTATCCCTTAATTGACCATCAAGTTGAGAAATAATATCATGAGCCAAGTCTGGGGTTATTCGGTACAGCTTTCGAAACTCCGTTGCATTCAGGTGGAATGGGTTATCTACTTCTCTAAGAAGGCGTCTGTCCACTGGCGATGGACTTAGTAACCCTTCATCTTGTGATAAAACGTATGCTAAGTACTCAAATGCCATTTTATTTATAAATAAAGCAACTTTTCGTGTTTGAAAGATTTTAATTAAAGGTCCCGTTTTTTTTTTTAACTAAAATTGGCCGAAATTTAAATTTCGTGATTTGTAACGCAGCCAATTTACTTGCCGTTTATTTAACAACACATCTGATCGTTGATTAACGAATATCGATAAAAAATAGTTACCGAATAACGAAATCGTTATAGTTATCGATTCGCAAATAAAGCGATGGCAAATATCGTTAAAAAAGTTAGTGAATTCCACTACAGCTGTAGCGGAATTCACTAACTTATAACGATGCGATTTGTCGAGATTTTAATTAACGATTTTGTCGCTTGCCTTATCGATTGTGCTATTCAATAACTTAGTTTTAACGAATCGAAATAAATTACATTTAAATTTCCTTTTAATAGTAGAAAGGTGGCAGCACAGCTTAACGAAACCTAAAAAATGCGAAAAGCACAAAAGGAGTGCCAAAAATAAATAAATTCCATATACTAACTGCTTTTAAAAGTTTTTACCTATTTTAACAAAAAGTAAGTAAATGTTGTATTAATTCCTTTTTTTTCTCTGTTGATTTCGCAGTTATTCTTGTACCCCTTAATTGACCATCAAGTTGAGAAATAATATTAGAGTCTGGAGTTAGTCGGTACAGCTTTAGAGACTCCGTTGCATTCAAGTGGAATGAGTCATTTACTTTTCTATGAACCACTGGCGATGGACTTAGTAATTCCTCATTTTGTGATAAAACATACGCAAAGTACTCAAATGACATTTGATTTATAAATAAAGCAGCTTTTCGTGTTTAAAAGTATTTAATTAAAGTTCCGATTTTATTTTTTAACTAAAATTGCCAGAAATATTAATATCGTGATTTTTAACGCAGCCAATTTACTTGCCGTTTATTTAACGATAGTCGATAAACGAATATCGATACAAAATAGTTACTGAATAACGAAATCGTTATAGGTATCGATTCGCAAATAAAGTGATGGCAAATGTCGTTAAAAAAGTTAGTGAATTCCACTACTGATATGAAACTTCTCGCTCTCTGAAAGCGCGTGAAAATGTGCATTTTTTATAATATTGGCCATAGATGCCATCATGCTAAAAATCAAATCTGGGCATTTCAGAATAACTTTGGGGTATTTTACATGGGAAAGGTTTAATTAATGATTTTCACCGAAAATTTGCTCAAAATTGTCCATTGGAAAATCAAAAAACCCGAGTTGATGTCAGGATTACAAACCCGAAGAAAAAAAAAATAACTCTTTTTCACCCGTGGAAAATTTATCTGTGACAACACCTTTCATCGATGGGCGGCACACGAAACGGGTTTTGGTAGCGACTTTCTATTGGTGAAAAAGTTGGCTTCTTAGCCTTCGCTTTAACATGCCAACCTAATAAAACCGCACTGCGTTTTTTAGCGCACGCAAACAACCGGCGTTTTTTGCCCTAACCCAAATAAGCATGCGTTGCAAACGTCAAATCTTAACGTCACGCAGAACAGAAATTGGAAATCGAGTTTGGTTTTCACGCAGCAAATTCAATATGGGTTGCTCTCATACAATTTGTATGTGCATGAGACATTTTTGACAGAAAATGACTTGCGTGCGTTTATATTAAGTTGGCATGTAAGTGGATAAAGGCCATGTTTTTGTGGCGCGTTGCGAAATTCTATATTTGACAGCTGATGACCTGATACGAAATATTCATTCTCTCTCAATTCGTTTCCAGTAGTGGAATTCACTTACTTTTTTAACGACATTTGCCATCGCTTTATTTGCGAATCGATACCTATAACGATTTCGTAATTCAGTAACAATTTTGTATCGATATTCGTTTATCGACTATCGTTAAATAAACGGCAAGTAAATTGGCTGCGTTAAAAATCACGATATTAATATTTCTGGCAATTTTAGTTAAAAAAGAAAATCGGAACTTTAATTAAATACTTTCAAACACGAAAAGCTGCTTTATTTATAAATCAAATGTCATTTGAGTACTTTGCGTACGTTTTATCACAAAATGAGGAATTACTAAGTCCATCGCCAGTGGTTCATAGAGAAGTAGATGACCCATTCCACTTGAATGCAACGGAGTCTCTAAAGCTGTACCGACTAACTCCAGACTCTAATATTATTTCTCAACTTAATGGTCAATTAAGGGGTACAAGAATAACTGCGAAATCAACAGAGAAAAAAAAGGAATTAATACTACATTTACTTACTTTTTGTTAAAATAGGTAAAAACTTTTAAAAGCAGTTAGTATATGGAATTTATTTATTTTTGGCACTCCTTTTGTGCTTTTCGCATTTTTTTAGGTTTCGTTATGCTGTGCTGTCACCTTTCTACTATTAAAACGAAATTTAAATGTAATTTATTTCGATTCGTTAAAACTAAGTTATTGAATAGCATAATCGATAAGGCAAGCGACAAAATCGTTAATTAAAATCTCGACAAATCGCATCGTTATAAGTTTGTGAATTCCGCTACAGCAGTAGTGGAATTCACTAACTTTTTTAACGATATTTGCCATCGCTTTATTTGCGAATCGATAACTATAACGATTTCGTTATTCAGTAACTATTTTTTATCGATATTCGTTAATCGACGATCAGATGTGTTGTTAAATAAACGGCAAGTGAATTGGCTGCGTTACAAATCACGAAATTTAAATTTCGGCCAATTTTAGTTAAAAAAAAAAATCGGAACTTTAATTAAAAACTTTCAAACACGAAAAGTTGCTTTATTTATAAATAAAATGGCATTTGAGTAATACGCATACGTTTTATCACAAGATGAAGGGTTACTAAGTCCATCGCCAGTGGACAGACGCCTTCTTAGAGAAGTAGATAACCCATTCCACCTGAATGCAACGGAGTTTCGAAAGCTTCGATATCAACAGAGAAAAAAATTAATTCTGCATTTACTTTCCTTTTGTTAAAATAGATAAAAGCTTGCACAATGATGACTTTTAAAAGCAGTTAGTATATGGAATTTGTTTATTTTTGGCATTCCTTGTGCTTTTCGCATTTTTTAGGTTTCGTTAAAATGTGCTGCTACCTTTCTACTATTTTAAATGTCCTTTATTGCGAGTCGTTAAAACTAAGGTAGTGAATAGTACAATCGATAAGGCAAGCGACAAAATCGTTGATTAAAATCTCGACAAATCGCATCGTTATAAGTTAGTGAATTCCACTACAGGTCTACAAGTAGGATATGTACCAGCACGCACATACACAGCCACGCTCACCTGATAAAATGCTTGTTCTTGTTCGTTTTTTTTTGTGGATGCTATTTGGCACTGTTGTACTTCTTAAGTCCAAGAAAAGTGTACTAGCTGCTAACGAAAACTGCGTAAAATTTTTATTGTTATATTACAAAGAAATATCCTTATTTAAGAGCGGTACGCAGATCAGAAGTAATTCCTCAAGAAAAGTTTAGCATTTTTTCTTGCGTGAAAAATAGTAGTATGGAAGTTTAAAAATCCACGGTGAATAATGAAACAAGCAAGAAGAAGAGCACATAAACAAAAGAAATGTAAAGAATGTCACTTCCCTTATAAGTGCCCGTTTCTCCTCCGCCGTGAAATTCACTATGCGCTTTTTGCGTTTTGGTGCTGCAGCTATTGTTATTTCCATTTTTGAAATAAAATAATAATTATTTTTTGCAGAAAAATTAAAAGACCATGTGCTTACCTAATTTTTCCAGTTTGTTTACCTTTTTTCTTCAAGAAATATATGGCACTTGACATATTTCTTGCAGAAACAGGTGTTTCGGTATGCAAATTTGATGGAAAAATAGTAGTAAAGTAGCGTACTAAATTCCTTGTAAACAGAGGATAAATCAAAGTCTTTATACTCCTTTAAGGCGAGTCGCGCTTTTTTAACTTTGACATCTAATGTCGGAAATCCACCCTCCAAACTATTGCAATGTAGTTTATCGTTATCAACTTAGTTCCACTATATCTGACAGGCATGCTTAACCAACGAAACGATATCATTTCGTTACGATAATCAACGTTAATAAACGAAACGAAGTCATTTGAGATTTGAGTTGATCCCATGGTTTCCAATATATAATTTGAATAAAAATTAATATAAGAAAAAGGCAAGATATAGATAGCACTATTTTCAAAGGGAATGTCAAAACAAAGTTTATGTCAAATGGGGCAATGATGCTCTCGCTATTTCTATCATGGTAAATACGATACTATTTCAAAAACTTAGCATGACCTACCATTCACTCACCGTTTTACCCTTCCTTGGGAGTTTAGCGCATTATTAAAAATTTAAAAGACATGAATTTTTATTTTTTTAAATATTCTGTTTGTTATATTTTTCAGAATTCTTCACTGTTGTTTGTTTATGTCTGTGTCTGCTTATGTTCTCTTCATTTATTTTAATAGTATTTATAATATAATATTTAATTGTTATTTCAATTAATACTTATACATTTAACAGCAATTTAACACAAAGCTAAGCAATTCATTTTAATTTTTTCTTTTAACCAGTTCTTAGTTAATCAATACCGAAATGCATAACTCAATTACAATACATATAAATATTTCATAACTGCTCTTTAAAGTTGTTTAAGTTTATTTATTTTGTAAATTAATTGTATAATTATTAATCATTTACGTTTTTATATATTCATGATTCAACTTGCTTACAACTATTTCTTATACTAATACTTAGCGCGCATGCAATTAAAATTCTTTAAACCTTTTCTATGTTTTAAATGCACGCATTGTTTTTAAAAATTAACAGTACATTTATTAATTTATCAATATACTGTTATTCAGTGCCATTTTCAACTGCTAACTGCGCATCGACTTTCCCGATAGGGTATTTTGTCATTTCAACTACTCAATTAAACTAGCGTACAAAAGTCGGACATTCTGTCGCAATGTCTCTATATTCTTTTTGCTTAGAAACTATGAAATATATCAAAGTATGAGTATTCGTGAACATAGCTTGCACATACATATTTAATGTTTATATTCATATATGTGTATATGTATGGTTATTATCCAGTTGTAGTAGTACATCGAGTATTATATTTATTTTTTTGTTGCCCCTTATGATCCGCCTATGACATTAGCTTACCGGTTAGAACATAATGTTGAAACTCATTTTAATACACAATTATTTTAAATGATATCTCTTTTTTCTTCTAATGTTAAATCTCTTTACTAAGGGTTTTAATTTTTATTTATTTTTTATTGCAGTGTAAACTTAAGTACAATTTAAAGTTTTAAATATCCAAATGCAAAAACTTACTATTTTAAATAAATAAAATTTTTTTTGGATCTACAAGAAGCAATTTAGCATTAAATTTTAAATTATAAGTTTTAAAACATATATAACCGAATAATTGTATCTAAAAATATGAATTTCAACCAATTTATATATAAATTTATGTACCTAAACCAAAAGCGTGGTGTTCACATCCCAAGAAATGAAGAATCCCATACAAAAAAACAAACGCTCAAGAAATGCCTTTGTTTGTCGAGTAGTATCTACCTCTCAAGAAAACTCGTACGTTTCTGCTACTTTTTTCTAAAGATTTACTACCGCCAGGCTTCCAAGTTCAGCAACTACCAAACGGTATATTCGATTTACTAATATCTCCGCTGATCAGCTGGAAATGGCCTTTCGAATATTAAAAATTGTATTTGCGTATATGGGGGAGGCAAAACGTTGTTTGCGTTTCCTGAACATTGTAATTTTTTGAGTTGATCGTTGTTTGGATCAGGTGTGCGATAAGTGCGTCACACAAGGAGCCTTCCATTTGAGTTATCGAGCTCTGTTCACGATCAAATCTCATTGGAACGATCTGGATCAACTTTATGAGAGTTGGTAGCACATAAATAGAACATCCGTTTTGTTGATGGTGGTGGCCCACATTCTCTTTTCCCTAAAAGTTAAATTTATTTTATTAACATTTAAATTGTTTCGCAAGTAAACAAACCATTTATTTTCTTTACATTTTCTTCAAGATGTTTACTCTTTCCGTGTTTTTGCTTTTAAATATGGCGAAATCTTTTATACATACACATATGTACCTATATTTTTATTTCAGTGCTACCAACTCAAAAGTGTTTAGCTGTCAAAAAATCTATTACACAAAACAAAAAGAACAAAGAACAAAAAGAACAGATAAATATCAGGATCACAACGATGTAGCATTTGCATGTTAAATTTCTATCTGTATCTGGTTCACGCGCCATTGGAACGGTACTATTTCTTGAGCAAAGGCCCTGTAAGAACACACCATGGATAATATTTACTGTATATATGAGTTTATTGAATTGAATTTACATGTCTACTTGCGAACAAATCTTATCCCTTGCTTAGCGTATTCCCTTTAGCTTAAAGTCATCAATTCGAGTACGTTAATTTTAACAATTTTTCTTCAAATCCATTGCTGAATCTGACTTTCATGTCTTGCAGATTACTTGACTACTACTATGTTTAACACAAACAATATATACGAAACTTTTCTTGCCCGTTTTCTTATAATGTGGGTACCGCGCTTATAGAAGAAATTTTTTCTGTAAGACTACGTTCTGTGGTTTTAGAATTGTAACTACATACTTGTTTAATCTTTTTACCAATTTAATTTTCCTAGTTGCGATTCAATAATATTTATATGTATTTTAGTACACTTCAAATATTTTTTTAATCCTTTTTAATTTGTTATATGGCGCGCATAAAGCAAAAACCACGAATATTACTTGACAGTACTTCGAGAGGTATTTTCAAATCGTCAGTACAAATATTTTTGCACAATATTTGATAATTATGAAATTTAACGTATCATAGTACTAATACAATTTAATTATGAACTTTTTTTAAAACTAATTTAGAAGTGTTGTAAGTTTTTATTGATTTGAAATATTCAACCCAAATAATGAATTGTAAGATTCACTATTACTGTTTCTGTACGTCATGCCATCTGATAGCATTTATATTAACTTTGCCGCTCGTTCCTCATTGTTAAACTTATTTTACTTTAATTTTATTTTTGCCTAAATTTTTCTAAAAACATGAGTACATGAAATAATTGATTTCTTTTAAATTTTTTGTAGCAGTCATTTCGAAAATGTTTTGTGAGTTATTATAATTTGTATATAAGCTATTGGTCTATGGTCTAAACAAATTAAGTAACAAAATAAAGGCTTCATTCAACAAACACGATGGTAATTGTAAAAAAGAAATTATTATAAATAGTTTCTGTATTGCATCAAAGAGGGAACGTCGACAACATAACATATCAAATCTTTTATTTATTGCCGACGAAACTTTTAAAAGGGTCGCATTGCAAAGAACAACTACGATCTAGATAGAATCTTTTGCATTTTGTAGAACTGAAACATTTTTACAGTGAATTTTAAGCATTGATTATCTGCCTAAAATTGTAGTTTTTCTTGCGGTCGCAAAACGGGATATTCCCAACGGAATGTAGGCTCAAAATCACATATTTCTTTCAATGGGATATAGCCACGAGCTTAGTTGTGGAGAATATTTATAATGTACCAAGTATAAAATAATAAATAATAACTTTCACCTCAATAAAATTGATCCAAAGGCTCGCTTGAACCAATCAATGCAACGAAAGTAGTTGAGCTATATTTGGGTGAAAAATAAAATTCTTTACAGTTCAGGTGCGACTTCGGGATATTTTATGAATAACGCTTATGCGCTGTTATTATAAACTATTTAGTCCCTATTTCCTATACAAAGCAAATTAAGTAATTAAAGAATATTATACATTAAGACTTTTATTGATTTAAATTTTTGTTTCAAGAGCGAAAAGCATAAAAAACCAAATTTTACACGTATCACTAAACGTTATTGAAGTAAAATACAATTTAAATAATCATAAGTATTTAAGGTTTTTTTAACATAAATTATTTAATCAATAATTAAATAACTTTATGTGTTGTTATTGCCGGTGCTACTGAGTTAGATCAGAGGTACATAGTCAGTTGATCTTAAAAAAACGAATGACTACCATGGCAGGTCGTTTAGCAACCTATCAAACGCTGCAAAAATAAAAAACATGTGGAACATGCTTTTGGTTATTTTGACAAATAAAATATCACACCTGTTTTGTACACAATGCCCGAACGTTGAATTAAAAACGTCAGGCAAACATGCGTGAAATCTTTTTGCTGCAAAAAAACAAACAAGAAACACATTTATACGTATGTATGAGTTTCGTATAAAATTCTAAATACTTTTGTATTCATATAGGGATGATATTCATTGAAAGCGCTGGTAGTTCTCTCGCGTATATCATATACTCCTATGCTATTTAACCGAATGCTTTCTTGTAGGGTAGTCATGCATATGTACGCTAATAGTCTAGTCAGATTGTATTAGTTGCCCTGTTGCGGTAAAATTTTCTATCAGCAAATATCCACCTTTCTGATCTTTCTAACTCAACAGTTCGCAGGTTTTTGCTGCATTCTTCTTTGCAACAAGAACCCATATTCTTTTTATCTAAGCCTACATCATTTATCATTATAACTAGTTAAATATATCAATTTATCGCTTCGTTTATGTATGTACATACGTAGCTTTACACTAAAAATTGACATCCAACTGGTATTCAGCTTTTGTTTCTAGTTCGATTATTTTGTATATCTGCTATTCTTATATGGTTGAAAGGAATTGACATTTAAACGTGCACATATGAACATGATATATTAACAACTGTCAACCTTTATATTTTATATTGAAGAGCGAAATTGAAAAACTATTGACAGCTGTCAAAACCAAAGCAAGAAGTATAAAAATGTATTGAAGGAAAATAACACCATACGTCCTGTGATTGGTTAATTTAGTATTTTTTAAAGAAGTTAGCAATTAATGTGGTTACTTTTTATTTTTTAATTTTAACGTATGCACATTTTTTGTTACTAAGAAAAAATATTCCAAAATCGCTAAAATTGTAAACATATCGCCACATCACACAACAATTTATAACCATCTAATTTGAATATAAATTTTTTATTTTGTATCAATGTAAGTTATTATATTAATTTAAGTAATTGTTTTGTTAAAATTACGGAAAAATCTAAAAAGTCTAAGAACGTATTAAAATATGGCGCATAAAATACATTTTGAAGTATATACTTGTCTGTATGTATACATGTTAGTTTAGTTGAACAAGTTTTTAGATAGAAATTTTATTTAAAATACCAATTTTTTGTTTTATTTCTTTATGTATTTGATAATTTTTTTTTTTTACAAAAATATTGAAACGGCGGGAAGTATTAATGTTTAAGCATTAAAAAATTTGAGTTGATTCATGTTTGAGTTTACTTTAAAGTTATGTTAATGTATGTATTTGCGCATATGTTGCCATTATTTGTTTTAGTTGTATGTTGCTTTTGTTAATGCATTTAATTTTTATTTTTTAATAATAATGAGTTCATTTTTCGATAATTCGAAAATTAGCCAGTTTTTATGCAAGTTGTAGAGTTCAGTTTTTTCTAAAGGTTTTTAAGAGTATTTTAATTTCAATTTAAGTGATTTTTTTTACTTTTGCCATTTATTGTTAATGTTATTTTAGTAGAAAATAGTTTCTTGTCTTTTTTCGGAGAGCGTGTTTTTTTATTTTTCTTGTAAATTTGTTTATTATTTCTTGCTATTTGTATTGTAATGTCCGGCTTGAATTTTCTCTTTTCTACCTTCGTATATATGTAGTTTTATTTTACCTAATTTAAATTTTGTAAAAATAAAAATTAAAAGTGTATTTGTATTGTCATTTGTGTCTCATATTTCCCTTTACACTTACTTTAACGGTGTTCATGTGACTGATTTATGTTTCATAGACATAGAATTATGAATGGAGCGTGCCCTTCAAGGAATCTGCGTTTTAAATGCAATACTTTTATATTAATATGCATAAATAATTTTTGGTTATTTTTATTTATGAATCTATTGAGAATGTTTTCTGATGCTCTATTGTGTGATGTGTTGATGCGATGCAGATGAAATGCGATATGAAACTGCGAATAATTTCGTTTTAGTTTCTATCCTGTAATAATATGAAAATCAGTGATGTACTGAGGACTCATGTATGATGTTTTTTTAAGTTTGATTGTTATTTCAGTTTTTTATGATGGACGCATAATCTTATTAAGCCTTGATATCAAATCTTGTGTAGTATGTTTATGCGACTAATGTAACTAACTAATATAAAAATCAGAGTTTCGCGATGTATGTATGTCAACAATTATAAACTCCCATAATATACCATAATCATTCATGTGATTAGATTGTTCCAAATAAAATAGCTTTTAATTTTATGATACGACATGACCGTAATCGTACCGCACTCAAATATTTTGTACATTTCATTTTCACTCAGATGCAAATATTTGCATACTATTTAGTTTAAATTACGTGTGATGTGATGTGATGCGATAAAAAAAAACTGTCCGTACACCGAATTGCATCGATCTTGAGTGAAATGTGTTTACTTTGAAATTAATCACTCAATGTGATGTTGCTGTCGCAATGTGATAGTCTTGTCAGGGAATATGATGCGATGTTTAATGTATCAATCGAATAGCACGTAATGTAAAATCAAGTGGTTACTTAACAGTATGATATATGCAAGGAGCACTTAAGTTAAGAATATTATAATTCAAATGAAGCAAAATTGCTAAGAAATAATAAATAGGTAATATGAACTATTGATCTGATTTTTGGGCATGTGATATACCTCACTTTATGATAACTTTTATATTTCAAAGACGCTGGAAAAAAGGTTATTTATGCACTATTGTTGGTACGAATGTGGAACTATTATGTAAAGCATGTTACTAGGTGATGATGAGTGTAATTATCCTGCGGAAAATTAGAATAGATCATAACTATCTTAGTCTATTTGATGACTGTACTAATTATATAATCAATGCTATCAGAATATGTGATATATTATGTTAGCGTTATTGTGCCATTATCACATTTTATAGAATGCGCATGTACAATTTTATGAGGGGCATTGTTATACAAAATTGTATCATGTCACAACAGAGTATTTAATGAGACTGATGCTGATGTTTTGTTGATGTTGACTTTGCTTTGGGAGAGGGATAGTAATGTGGTATAAAAATTAAGAGAAAACAAAATAGAATAAAGTAAAATAAAATGAATTACAAAAAAAAAAAAACAGACATCAATAACAAAGTAATGGAAGATAAATTAATTAAATTAAGCATAATAAAATAAGAAAGTAAAACTTCGCATAGCAAAATAAAAGTAAAGAAAAAAAGTGCAATAAAATAAAATAAAATGGCGGCCACCGTGGTGTGATGGTAGCGTGCTCCGCCTACCACACCTTATGCCCTGGGTTCACACCCCGGGCAAAGCAACATCAAAAATTTTAGAAATAAGGTTTTTCAATTAGAAGAAAATTTATCTAAGCGGGGTCGCCCCTCGGCAGTGTTTGGCAAGTGATCTGGGTGTATTTCTGCCATGAAAAGCTCTCAGTGAATACTCATCTGCCTTACAGATGCCGTTCGGAGTCGGCATAAAACATGTAGGTCCCGTCCGGCCAATTTGTAGGGGAAATCAAGAGAAGCACGACGCAAATTGGAAGATAAGCTCGGCCTTAGATCTCTTCGGAGGTTATCGCGCCTTATATTTATTATTTATTTAAAATAAAATAGAGTAAAATAAAATAAATTAAAGTAAAATAAAATAAAATTAAATTATAATAATAACATATGTATATAATAATAATAATAAATATATAATAAAACAGAATGAAATAAATTAAAATAAAGCACAAAAAATAAAATAAATTTATATAAAATAAAACAAAATACAGTAAAATATGGTAAAATAAAATGAAATCTACTAAAACATAATATAAAAAAAATAAAGAAAAATAAAATAAAATATAATGGAATAGAATAAAATAAAATTGGAATATAAAATATAAAAATAATACAAAACAAAATAAAATAAAATCGGATAAAATAAAATTAAAAAGCACAACTTAAAAATAAAATTAAACAAAATATATTAAAAAGCAACAAAATAAAATTAAGTTAAATAAAACAAGGTACAAATTAAAAAAAAATCTATGTAATATAAAAATAAATAAAATAAAAGAAAATAAAATAAAAGAAACTATATTAATAAAAATAAAATAAAAGCAAAATAACATAAGCAAAATTAAAAAATCAACTAACAAATTAAATTGTATTAAATAAAAACCAATACAACACAATATAACCATATATAATAAAAAACGATAACAGAAAATAATATAAAATAAAGGTAGTTAAAGGAAAATATTACAAAACAAAAACGCTTAATGCATAAAAAAATGAAATAAAATAAATTATAAAAGAACAAAAAAAAAGCACTAAAAAATATATTACAAAAAAATAAACCATTACGGATCTAAACGAAAGAAATAAATCAAAAACTTTTAAACTAACTAAAGAAAACTTAACAAAAGGATACAAATGATTAATAAGAGTAATATTATTCAGAATATGCATGACCATGATCAATGTCACTTTTTCCACTTTTTATATGTTTTTAATTTTTTATTTATATAATTGTTTATGAGTTGTATTGTCAACTATTTACATCCCTTGTTTGTTGTTTTTATTTTTTCAATAATGTTATTTATTTAAGTGTTTTGTTCGCTTATACTTTATGACATTTTGTTTGCTATTGTTAGGGATTTTTTTATAAATACAATGCAATATATTTTATTAATGAAAATCGGACGATTTCAGTTAAATAAATTTTATTGCACTGCCCGGGTTTACAATCTCCAATGGAGTTTTATATTACAATCATGGATTAACTTAAATCTCTGCATGATAATAAATAGTTTTAAAAAAGTGGTAATTTCATTTTGGAAGTGGCCTCGTTTTGTTCATAAATAATTTTCCCTTTATATTAGGGGTATAATACTATTGGATTAAATTTCATTGGAATGTTTGCCTCTTTATGATTTTTCAGAGTTGCATTTGCCTTTGCAATAAATTAAACACTGTAAAAACTTGTTTTTCGAACATTGAGATTAGGGTTTTGTGCTCGCACTTCCTGCTACAAGATTAATTTAAGGCGCATATATGAAAAGCTTTTGAGTTGTTTAAGACTGAAAGCTCTATGAAGGAGACAAAATGCTTATATATATAAAAACAAACATAATATATAAAATAAACTTCATGTTTAGAAAAGCTTTAAAGTTTAAGCAATCGTTTTTCGAAAATGTTTAGGTTGATGGCAGAGTGCTCGCTATAAGCTATGCTAGGCGAGAAGCAATACTGTGACATCTTTTACATTTTTCCATAAGAAATAATTTTCATAACTTTCTATCTTTATATTATAGCAACGCTTCTCGCTTCCGCTCTGTCGTCAGCCTTATTGTTTAACCAGTTTTCATGTGTTTGCTTTCGCGCTTTTTATTAAAGTACTTTACAGCCCTTTACAAGTGCTTAGCTTTTCCCTAAATTTTTTCGTTCAGCATATTTTGCAAATAATGTGGCGCTTTTGTAAGCACAAAAGCTCTCAAATATGCAATCCATTGATTCGTAAACCTTCACGTTTTTTCGTCTTTTTTCACATTTTCGGATTCAATACATATTTAACACTGAATTGTGAGATTTATATTCCTTAAATTAAGCTCACACAAAAAAAAATTTAAATTACAAAACAAAAAAAGATGTATTTCGAAAGGTAGCGAAGGCAAAGTTTCATTTTCCTTGAACAACAATATATTTGTTTTGTTTTAAATGCATAATTCTTTCTATCCTAAAATATTTCTAACAGAATTTTCGTTATTATTATTTAAAATTAACTTCTATTTTTTTGTTTCTAAATAATTTTGTTTTTCCGTTATTTATTCCTTTTATGTTTTTTGTAAAAAAAGAGCATACCTTAGGCTAAAATTAACTGTTTAGTTTTAAAAATATTTACGATAACTTTCATTCTTTGTATGTTAAGCTTAAATTAATATACTTCTATTTTCATATTTTTGTTTTACACATTTTTCTAATAAATCTATCTTGTTAGAAATTGTTCATGTATATTTAACTTAAATTTTTAGGTCAGCAATTCGCCATTAAAAATAATTTTATTCAATTCAAATCAATTACAATTAGATTTAATTAATTTAATTAATTTATACTTTATGTACAAATTGCGTTGTTTATCCGACAAAAAAGTTCATATCTGCTCTCTTTTCAGAAATACATAATGAGATTTTTGTGCTCAGCGCATAAGAGATTCGGGTACATAAATCTCTTAACGATCACCCTGCGCGTAGATGTCCACTAAATCTGTTGATATTTTGTATAAAGTCCTGAAATGATGAATTAAACAAAAAATATATATTAATAAATTCTGTAAAAAACAAAGATTTTTCAACAAATTTCTAGAAACTGAAAATTTTGCATTAGCAGGTATTTACAAGAAATAGCAAAAAAATAAAATCACTTTTAAAAATAGAATATAAATTGTGCTAAAAATAAAACTAATTTGATGCTGCTTCGGCCGGGGACCAGGACCTTCGGTGAAAAGCGGATCACGCAACCATTGTATAGGTTTACAAGTAAGATATGTTCTAACACACTGTCGTTTAACACTGACACCGAAGTGTCAAAACAGTGTGGAACGTGGTGGAACCAGCGTTTGATACTGAAAGAAGTACCGAAATTACCAGGGCTGCTGCCATCGGGATCGACGAAGGTATGTTATAGTACTATGGCCGTAGGGTCGGCGCTCAAGCTGTCCCGAAGCACTGAGCCTGGTTGCAGTTGTTAACGCTATGTTCTTTGCTACCAGGTCTACAGGTGGAATATGCAGAATGGCGTACAGTGCAGCCGTTGGGGTTGTTTTCAGGGCTCCCGTAATGGTAAGTATTGATAGCCTGCATACCCCCCTAATTTTTTTAGGTAGGTTGTTTATTGTGTGGCTTTCCATCAAACAAGAACTCCATTGTATAGAAGTATAGAATAGGGTTAACAATCGCTGTATATACCCAACGAGAGAGAGAGGGGCGATAACACGTACACCCTCGTTGAGCTTCCACGACAGCTTACTGTCTAGGATGATTCCTAGATATTTTGTGCAAGGTTTCTCTTATAGGGTATATATTAACCCTATAGTCGGGCGTTATGGAGTTCGGCTAAGCCCTCACATCAACGGCAAGGTGCCTACCCTAGTGCTAACATGTATGTAATTTATTTTCGGTTGTCAATTGGGGTCTTATTAATAAGTGATGCCGTGTGAAACAACAGGAATGCTAAATTTTCATTAGGTCAAAATGATTGAGATCAAAAACTGGTCAGCTGGGGTCAAAGCGTTTCCAATATGTCACACTACCGACTCGATGGCGACAAAGCAGTGCTGGCCGAAACCCACGCAAATTTCTGTGCTCATATATTTCACCACCCATTTGATTATGTCCCGTTGTTTCCACACGTTTTTGCATTTTTTATTGATGGGACGTCTGTTGGCAAACGCAAATAAACTGCCACCGTGTTAGCAAATCAAATTTGAATCTCAAATTTGCCATACCGTTGGGCAATAGCCGTTTTCACTTATTGGTCAATTTAATTGTTTTTTTGTAGTCAAAACAGATGGAAAACGCATTTGACGTTGTAAAATGAAAGCGAAAACCAAGCAGAAGTTATAAACGAAGTTGTGAAATAAATGAACACAAATATTTAGCG
This sequence comes from Eurosta solidaginis, assembly GCF_040869045.1. Classification (NCBI taxonomy): domain Eukaryota; kingdom Metazoa; phylum Arthropoda; class Insecta; order Diptera; family Tephritidae; genus Eurosta; species Eurosta solidaginis. The sequence continues at coordinate 59,630,775 of NC_090323.1, forward strand.
GGAGTCTTGAGCATTCACAGCTTTATCGACATGGAGTCAGTAATGTGACATAACGGCAATGCCCCTGACTCCAGCTTGAGGCAATTTTGAATGTCAGTCATTTTTACCTCATAAAACCGAAGCATATATCTATATCGTCACTGATATTTAAACTTTTGTTATCATACTCACTTCATTCAATGCCTTGCAAAATCCTTGTTGTTTATATTCAAATTTAAAAATAAATTCTTTTGAAGTCTAATTGATCATTCACTAATGTGTTGTTACATGTAAATCCTCCTTACACCCTCCGCTCTACCTAAACGAACCATTCATCCTTTTGTGCAGCACTAACAGCCGCTGCGGCTGCTGCTGCGGCTGCTGCATTTTGATTAGCTATAGAGATGTTCGTTTGATTGAGACCTGCCGTTGCTGCGGCGGCGGCTGGATTTGTGTGTGAAAGATCTTGACCTAATTGACGGAATTTGCTAAGCACCAAATGGGACGGACTTTGGTGGCCATCTTCGATAATATGCGTAGAATGCGGTGGTACCCGTATGGTCCCGCAGGGTGATGCCAGTTTCCCGACGTCGGTGGCAGTTGTGTATGTTCACGCGACAATGTGCCGCCATGATGATAATGTAAATGCTTTGATGAGCCATTTGTTTCAGCGGTGTGATGCACTGTAAGTAGAGTTTAATAATTTGTTTAGTTTTATGTTTATCACGTTTAAATGTTGGTGTGATTTACTTTGCATTGCAGTATTCTGGTTGAGATTCGCTTCATCCTGACGCCGACAAACGCATATCGAAATACCAACAATAACGGCGCTCAGTACGAGTACAATACCAACAACGATCAACACAAACCATGTCATGTCGACACCGAAAACTGTTGTTGCTGTTTCGCCTAAAATTATTAAAATGAAAAAAATATAACTTGTTTGATTGTCTAAGAGTAACTAGATTAATTTAAGGCTCAAATCATATATATTGTTTCTAAGCTGTTTTTACGTACAGGTCCCTTTTTCGCTCTTACTTGGAATCCAAATCTATAAATAAAGCTTTGGTTGTAAAGATGGTTATTCGGGCTATTAGCGAGCTTTGGGATATTTTGGTCGTAGTGCTTTTGTTTAGCTATATTTTATTAAAATAATTTGTTAAAAATAAACGATTGTGAGAACACAAATAAATATATTTGTAGTAACTATTGTGAATATTTGCACTGCATTAACGGCAGTTGCTACCATACGCCAGATGGCAGTGCAAGCTGTACAATTTTAATTGAATGATAGAACGGCTGATCTCTGTTGATATTTGATAAGAGAGTTTCATATTGGTTGCGCAAGATGTGCACGGGTCCAGATCGTATTCAAATATAAGGAATTGAAAATGGGAAGCTTAAATACAAGCACAAGTTGTCCCAAGTCCATGCGAAGTAGGGGTTTCCCGTAAAAGCAAGGTAACATTGATATCTCCTCTATTCAGTGCCCAAATCAAATTCTTCGACCTTGACCAGTTTTAGTCACTTATTAAATAAAAGAAGGGGCTCTGTTGTGTGGGAACATGTACTGTCAAAGTTCTATGATGAGCGTTTTTCTAAGGGAGCTCCATAATTTTGGAATAAGATGCTTAGAGCCACCGATTTGCGACTTATAGTAAAAATCTCATTCTTTTCTCACACTCGCATGAACTCTCTTATATCTGTTTGGGATTACTTCGTTAGCATTTTATTTAAAAATTTGACTCTAACTTATCAACATTGATACGGATGAAAATACGAATTTTGGAGCGCTTGAAACTACATATATACCGCCTGAGATATTCGCAAATTTTTTATAAACGTGGGCAACAAAAAAAACTGTTGAAATCGAAAAAAGATTTTAGTGCGGTTAAAACGCGCGCAGCGTTATGGCTTCACGCTGTTGCGGGGTACCCTAATGGGAAAGTAAGCTACCGATCGAAATCAGCTGGGCTGTTGGTATATTCTGGCTTGTGACAAAACTGGTGTACAAATTAACAAACATCGAATGCTGACCTTTACACATGGATCTAAGTTTGGCGAAGGATATGGAACACTATTTGTCATGAATCTGTAGGGTCAAAAATGTGCCCAAAATTACCAATGAAAACAGTTCTTAAAAAAAAAAAATCAGATTAAATGAAAATCTGTAATTTTTACAGAATATTGTTAAATTGACACCAAAAGTTTTCTGTTAAAATGACTAAACAAAATTTGTTCTCTTGAAAAAAAAATCGGTTGAATTTACCATAAAGCGAACAATTTTACCGAATGCCTGTTAACTCAAGGACGACAAAGCCCATTTTGTTGTTTTTGCTAGCCTTATTTTTTTCTTTATATACTACTTTTTACAAGGCCGGATGAAACTCTTTAGATTCAGAGATCGGTTACGTTTTCGATTTCGACTTCAGGTTTTAAAAATGAAATTGATTTAAACGGTTATGGCTGCGGGTTCAGTTCCTCGCTTTCTTGGTATTTGATGCCAAGAGAATTATACATGTCAGCAGGTTTCATTTGGGATTTAAATATTGTCACTGAAAATTCAAAATTATATTATAATAAGTATTAAGAGCTTGTTACTGTGATAAAAGAACATTATGGAACTTATATTCCGATGCGGAAACTTCGCATTGATCTATAATTTAAAATTCCGATCGATTGCAAAAATTTCACAATTCATCTTTAACCCAAAGAATGATGACTGAACCTCTTGCAACTCAGATTTCTGCAATTAAATTGCTACGGGTTAACTAGAAAGTTCGCGGACATAACGATTACATGAGTAAAATAATATCCGTATAGCCGCAATTCAAGGAACCATGCTAACAGCTAGATCGGACCACGGAACTTGCGATGGCTAGAATAGGATGGATCGCGCAAAGGGGTAATGTGGAGGCTCTCCTTTTATCACCCATCATACCGTCTATTTCAACCGAACATCAGCCACAGAGCAAAAACCCCCAGTCAGTCAAGGCATAATTGTCCGGTCTGGTAATGTTTTCCTTGAAGTAATAAACATCTATATTCTTCCTGCCACCTACTGTTTAACAGGATATCGCGCTGATAGCAGTGTGCTCTTAGTTCCCATTTTAATTCACACCAAGACCTCTGGCAATCTAACTTGCCAGCCGACAATAAAGGCAGGGAATTGGCACAGCAAATAGACACTACGATTTTCTGCATGATAAATGGCGTTGGCCTCACGTGAATTGCGGGAAACAGCCGTACTTATGAACTGCGTTGAGTGGCAGCCGATCCTTGCATCTGACCACCTGTCCATACTCCTCTCAATAGAACGACCAGCAAATTACGGCGCACTTTCATTAATTTATAAAAAGCAAATTGGGAAGACTATTAAAATTTCATAAATCAATCGTTTGTCGCTCTCCTCATTCCGACTGATGTCCAGCAAGGCGGGCGCGCGTTTCGCAAAGTCATCATTTTATCTTCCGCACGCTTCATCTCGCACCAAGCACATTATCATCAGCCCCAAAAAGGTTAAAGAAGCCATTAAAAACGCCGAGCGTTCCAAGTCAATAGGCCTACGCGGTATAGGTTTACCAAAGCTGAAACACCTTGGCGATGACGGAGTAAGCTAGCGGACGCACATTTTCAACTTATCGTTGAGGAATTTTGTTCAACGGCAATGGAAAATAGCAAAGATAAATTCACTATTAAAGCCTGGAAAACCAGCTAACGAAGTTAAGTCACATAAACATATATCACTCCTTTTGTCAGTAGCGAAGAGGTTGGAAACTGTCCTGTTCGCACATTTTAAGACCGATCTTTGATTAGCCCTCAATTAGCATGGTCTCTGCAAAATGCATAGCGCTATCACCACGAAAAATGCCATAAATACCCGTAATTTATACGGACTAAACCAGAAAAGAGCCTATCATATGCCGATGTTCGTGTCGCTTCACCTGTCAAAAGTTTTTGAGACAGTCAACCACGGAACGCTACTTCAACACATAGAAGATTCAATCTTCCCCTTGTTTGAAAAGATGTGCCGCAAATGAGTTGAATGGTCGTCAAGCATCGTTTTAATTTAGGAACCTCACTGTCATTACATATGCCGACATCTGCACGATAATGGCAACAGGATCTGGCACTTCGATAGGCGAACTAATTTCTAAAATAAATGGCTACATCTCCTGTCTTTCTAGTTTCTTCACTTCGCACAACCTCCTTCTATCAACGAACAAGTCCAGAACCAGTCAGAAGTCAAAGAGCTCAACAATAAAAAGCATAACGAAAGACAGTTTCTGCTTAGTTGTCACATACCGCGACACCCTAGAAAACAACAGCTTGATCTAACTCCGCCTCCAATGGGGTTAAATGAACATCTCCATATGCACTATGATGACGTATAGCACCTGGCAACATAAGGAGTTTCTAGGCAAAATCCACACAGAATCGCGCCAGGTAAACAAGGGGGGTTCAATTTACAATATCCTACTCTTGCAGAAGAAGAAAACACAATTCCAAGGGAGGCACGAGTCACCCTAGCACAACTTTGCTCTGAATACTGTAATAGGTCAAACTCTTACTTGTCCAGAATCAACCACGATATACGTAATGTACGTCCTGCATGCGATGTGCCCTACATGACACCAACCATCTTTTCAACAGTAATGTGGAACCTACGCCTCTAACAGCAACAACCCTATGGTCAAACCCTGTTGAAACTGCTAGTTTCTTGCACTCCCGTTGGAAGACTTTGATAACTATTTGTGAGTGGTGGCTCCTGCAACACCGTCAGGGTTAATAACGGAAGTATATCAGTAGGAAAGACATCTGACTTTTTGAGCAAAGGAAAAGTACAGTTGTGGTACTTTACTTTTTACTATCAGGTTACCTAATTATGTGGTTATATTTGTAACTCACTTTAAAAAAAACTGACGCGGAGAGAAACAATTTGTGAATAAGTAACTTCTTAAACTGGCTGAAGTGAATAACTTAAACATTTTTAATTTAAGGTCGCGCAACTGATAGTGACGTGCGACTCGGTGACTTGTTTACGGCTATGACATCACTCCCTTTTCACTTTCCATCTTCTGCTCTTCTTCGTGTAAGGTGGAGTGTAGATTTCAAACATCTCTTGGAAAATAGTTAAGCAAGGTCTTTTTTTTTTGTTAAAGGGAACACCATAACTGTAAAATTGAATTAACTATCCTAGCTTGCGCTTAAGAAGATATATGTATGAACCCTTCAAGTTCTTCTAACTCAACGGATGCATAATAAAAGTAGTTTATTAAATCACTATATTTTATTCTTTCATTAAATTACACCCGACTTCACACACACACACAAGCAACCATGCACTTACTTTATTTTTTATACTTACTTTGGCACACCGATTCATCAGAATTGTCACCACAATGATTAATGCCATCGCATAATAAATCCGGACTTATGCAAAATTCACGCGCTGCACAAGTGAAATCATTGCAGGTGTGCTCTATAATATTTGCATAATAGAAACAAAAAATATAGAAAGAGCAAAGAAAATATTAGAAGTGTAAGAATAATGGAATAAAACAGTTAATAAATAAAATGAGAAATTTGAATAAAGTTTAATTTGAACAAAAAAAAAAAAAACATATCAAGATAATGTCAATTTAAGAAATGTGCTGCAATTTTAAACTCAATTATTAAGTGTGAGAATTAATTTGAAATTGATTATATTTTCGTAGACTTTGCCAACTTGCAGGTGTGAATAATGAAAAAGTTTGGTAATTTTACTTACTTGGATCTTTCACCGATGTTATGACCAATTTAAAACCATTCGCATCTGTACCCCAATTGTCGGTGACATATTTTAATGTGACAAAGTTTGTGCGCGTCAATATAGAGCTGACCGTTTGTTTAGTGTTGCGGCAGGATATATCGATCTGAAAGGAGAGAAGAAAGAAACTTTATTAAAAATATGTACATACTACTTGCATATGGCATAAGTAAAATTAATTTAAATTTTTTTCATCATGTACATATTTAAAAAAAAGTTCCGCAGTGAAGACGCTGGCATAGCTCAACAATGTTAAAGAAGCAAAAAATTAAATATATCAAAAGCTTCGACTTGTTCAACGCGTTTAGAAATATGGTTGTTGTTGTAGCGTTAAAGTCAGTCTCCGAAGATTTTGGGGAGTATTATCGATGCTGATGGTCCTTTGCCGAAAGAGCCATTATGGTATAAGGCCGATAACGGTTGAATACGATCACATTGAACTCCTAGTTCCATGAGGTACTTGCGTTGGCCGCAGCCTCGCTTGCTAAAGAAACAGGATTCGCCAAGGAAAGCATACATAGGTTGATAATTTGGTTGGGGAAGCCAAATATTGCGCTGGCAGCCACTTGCAAAGTTTTAGTTGAAGGTGCTGCTGACTTTGGATCATGTGAGTATTTTAGTAATACTATATCCTTGCATAAAAAGTTGCATCAAATGAGGTTCCTGTTTGTACCCTGATTGAAACGCGAACACATATTAAACACGTTAGGATCGATAGCAAGTGGAACTGAACCTTTATGCATATTAGACACTCTACGAAGTCTCACTATGGGTCCGGGCTATAGTCTTGTTCACAATATTTACAACAATGAAATACTGCAATATGATAAAATAGATATGAAAACTGCGATAATAGGCGAAGGCCTGTAATTTCGTTGTAAGAAACTCAGATAGGCGACGTGGAGTTATGCGTTAGATTGACCATACATGTTCTCTAAGGCCGTCGAGAACTGTGAGCGGACGCTACGCGAAGCAGCAAATCTTGCGCCCATCACTCACACTTGGGAAAAAATTATTGGAAAAAAGTGTTTAAGTTGTGTGAAGATGGCACACGGAAATGCGATTTTCTTAAATAAAAATAATAATAGATATCGTTGTGGTTCATTTGCACAAGGTTAATCCAGGATAGCCCCTTCTTAAAACCCCCCAAAACCTAAAAAAAACTTAGAATTACTGTTTTTACCATGTTATTATGCGCACGGTTAGCCCAAAATAGCCCACCCTTTTTTCGCAGGCCCGCCTTCGGAAAAAATTATTGGAAAAAAATGTTTAAGTTGTGTGAAGCTTGCGCCCGAAATGCAAATGTTTTTTTTTTTTTTTATAAAAATGATGTGGTTCATTTTCCCCATGGTGAGCCTAGGGTAGTCCATTCTTTATTTTATTTGGCTCACCCTCGGAAAAATAATTGTCTTAAAAAAATGTTCAAGCGGTGTAAAGCTGGCATCCTTAAATTTGAACCATTTAATAAAAATGATGTGGCTCGTGTAAAGATCAGCTGTACACTGAAAGAAAAAGACTAGTAAAATCAACCGAAATTTCTGTTTTTTATCCATCGCAGCAAGATGTTGCGCACAAATCGTTGATTCGTAATTGAACGTTGTAGTAGTTAAATGAACAAAAAAAGTTGATGTGACAGCTTTGTCTGAAAGTACCTATGTTGGCATATACATAAATAAATAAATGTAAGGCGCGATAACCTCCGAAGAGATCTAAGGCCGAGCTTCTCTTCCAATTTGCGTCGTGCTCCTCTTGATTTTCCCTAAAAATTGGCCGCACGGGACCTACATGTTTTATGCCGACCCCGAACGGCATCTGCAAGGCAGATGAGTTTTCACTGAGAGCTTTTCATGGAAGAAATACACTCGGAGCGCTTGCTAAATGCTGCCGAGCGGCGACCCCGCTTCGAAAAATTTTCTTCTAATTGAAAAACCTTATTTCTAAAATTTTGATGTGCGAACCCAGGGCATACGATGTGGCAGGCGGAGCACGCTACTATCACACCACGGTGGCCATATACATACGTAAATATGTGAATACATAAATACGCATGCTTGCTACGTATACATACATATGTACACACTTACTAACCGAACTTCAATTGGGCTTACATCAAATATGCTGGCACACATTAAACATTATACATTATTTTGTTTTATTAAACGCACTTTCACCAAATTCTATATTTAATAATTTATTTAATTTATAGTTTTGAACTTCGCTTTGCAAATAGAAATGAAAATAGTAGTCACAAAACTGATTCTCAATTCTTTCAGATGCAGCTCAGCTCATTCTCTCGCATGTAGTTGCCGCACTTGATTGTTTCGAACCTGTAGTATAAATGTTTGACATAACATTTTAAATAGAAAACTTGTAAGTTATAGAAAAGTAAAGAATCAAATAGCTAGAAGGTAATTCACCACTGGAATAACTTTACATGTAATTCGGAAATTTTAATTTTCGGCTGCCACCGTGGTGTGATGGTAGCGTGCTCCGCCTACCACACCGGATGCCCTGGGTTCAAACCCCGGGCAAAGCAACATCAAAAATTTTCGAAATAAGGTTTTTCAATTAGAAGAAAATTTTTCTAAGCGGGGTCGCCCCTCGGCAGTGTTTGGCAAGCGCTCCGGGTGTATTTCTGCCATGAAAAGCTCTCAGTGAAAATTCATCTGCCTTGCAGATGCCGTTCGGAGTCGGCATAAAATCATGTAGGTCCCGTCCGGCCAATTTGTAGGGGAAATCAAGAGGAGCACGACGCAAATTGGAAGAGAAGCTCGGCCTTAGATCTCTTCGGAGGTTATCGCGCCTTATATTTATTTATTTTTTTTTTTTAACACTTTAAGTTGAAACGATTCCAAAACAACTCAAACTTTTATATTGTCGGAAACATCAACATTCAAAAAGGATGTGTTTTTATTATCTTATTAAATTCGTTCGCGTGAGTGAAAATTCGTAAAAACTTGAACAAAATGTTACTAACTTTGGAAAAATCCTGTTCGTTCAAACAATACTTTTGCAACAAGAGGGCGCAATTTTGTATTTCGCTTGGAGGAGAAGTTGCAAAATTGTACCCGATAAATAGGTGTCCCGGTATCTCATAATTTTTTGCAAGTAAATTCAAAAGAAGGGGTTTTCATTTTGTATTGATAACTGAAAAACTAGTTTTTTGTTGTTCTCCCATTTTGTGTGTTTTTCCGATTTGGTGGTTTTCTTATTTCTGTATTTTTTTCTAAACAAGTGGCACCATCGTCATAAGTACAAAGTAGATAGCGCAGTGAGCGTAAAATACTCTTTGAAATTTGCTCATGTAGTGACTGTTGATCGCTGTTGAAATGACCGGTGAGATCAGTTGTCTTAACAGAAAAATCAGTTAGATTGATTAGGAATTTGTCAATTTTACAGAATTTTGTTAACTTAAGAGCGACAATTTTTCTTCTGTTGAAATGACCAAACTAATGTTCGCTTGACAAAGAACTCGGTCGAATTAACCATAATTCGACCAATTTCACCGAATCTGCGTTGAGTCAAGAAAAAGAGAACCAATTTGTTGATTTTACTAGCACCATTTCTTTCAGTGTATGAGCATATTAAAACGTAAGCGCTACGCTGGCTGTGACATATAATTTTATTTATTTATTTATTTATTTATTATTTAACACTTTGAGCCTCGCGTGCCCACCCGTGGTCATTTTTTTCTGCACCGGTGGACCGCGTGCTGACGAAGTGTTTTGCTTTAGTTGACAAGCTGGGATCAAAATTTGTTTACTTAGTTTTATTAATTTTTTGCAATTGGGGTGACCTTTTGATATTTATTTTTGATAAACCAAATATATTTTTGTTGTTTGTTTCCTGTTTTTTTTTTGTGACCACCGATGGTCATGTTGTCCCAGAATGTCAAAATACATATTGGGCCCAAGTGGCCACCAGTGGGCATACTCAAATTTTATATTTTTATGTATTTATCATTTTTATTTTTATGTTTTTCTCATTTATTTGTTATACAGATTTCATTTAAGATGTTTAGAAAAATTTTAACACGTGATGACATTGTTGTCGAGCTCGAAGAATCGAGTGTAGATGAAGTTACAGGATTTTCAGATGATTCATTTGTTGATAATGACTTTGAGCCAGATTCTGAAGTTCTGATTCAGAGTCTGAGGACGAAGATTTCGATGATAGTGATGAAGACATATCAATGTACTTGAATGAAGATCCTGACGAAGAAGTTCCTCTTGCAAAATTGATAAATAGTCGAACATGGGGGCCTGTTGGAGGAGATCGGTTGACGTTTGTTGAGTCTCCGATGTGTACAGGCGTGAATCCTGATGTTGTTGATATGATGCGACCATCGACATCTAGAGATCCCTAAAGACACACATTGTGAGCAGTGTGAAGAAGCAATATGTTTAGTGTGTTTTCAAAGCCACAGATAAATCATTGTTAAATTTATTTTTTTTTCTGAATAGTTTTCGAATAGTTATATTCATCTGTTTTTTATATAATATAAATCTTAATTTTTAAGTCCTAAAATGAATTTTTTGAATAGTTATATTAAATTGGACTTGTTTTGGTCGAGAAAGTTTTGTTGTAATGCTCTACAAGCAATATAAAATATATTTATCTAAAATATATAATATATTTCTTACTTTTTAAATCTTAAAATGAACTTTTCTTACCTAAATTTAATTCACTATTTTTAGGCTTTGGCAGGCCAAATTACAAAGTCCAAGTCAAAACGGTTTACATCCTGGTATCCCATAATGTAAATCCATCAATGCCCGCCGTAGGTCACATTGCCCCAAATGGTGAAAATATAAATGTCCACCGGTGGGGCACGCGGGGCTCAAAGTGTTAAAGTCGTCGACAAACTATGGTCGACTGCATAATATAAAATATATATCAATATACAACTTAAAAGATAAAATTTAAGATATATCGAGATTTCAACAATGTTATATTACAAACAAAGATATATTAATGAACATTACACTTTAATTTCAGAATATAATAATAATAAGAAATATGAGAAATCTTATACTGGCGGAATGCATCAGATTCCGCTCAGCATGATTTCGGAATGCAGTGGATTCCAATCTTCCTGTTGGAATTCAACAAGATTCCAATCAGCATGTCATGGGAATCCGGCAGTGCTAAGAGTAGTGTAATGAGGATACGCCATCACAAGGCATAAAAAAGTAACATGACCTGTGTTGTTGGAATGCACCGGATTCCAATCAGCTCGATGCCTGACCCATACGATTATACTGCCGGAATGCATACGATTCTGGTCAGTGACTCATTAAAAAGCATGTTTTTTACGTTGCTGGAATGCACCAGATTCCAATCAACACAGTACTGTCTTGTTCCTTCTTAATGATACATGTTGATAAATGTTCCTCCATCCTTAAACGAGATAGTTCCTGTTTTTATGGAAGAAATAAAATGCCGGCAAATTAAATTAAATTAGCTTGTATCTCTTAAATTAGATAGGCAAGTATTGCATTGTGTATAGTGCCAAAAGTACATTCAAGACTGATACAGCTATACAAGTCATTGTAGTGCGCGCACCAGATAAGAAGAGGATTATTTTTAGCAAAGTTTCGTCGACAAAGGGGTAAATAGAAAGGAACGTTGTGTCTAGATACTCTAGGGGGAACCGCAAAAAACAAGCGGCTGAGCAGGTCCGCAGAATCAATTTCTCCAATAATGAGCTTATGGATGAACAATACCCCCAGTAAAATTCTCCGATTTTCCAGAGTGGGTAAGTTAATAAGAAGAAGTCTACTTCTGTATGGAGGAAGGTGGAAACTTGAGTCCCAATTAAGGCCGCGCTATGCAAATATCAAAAATTGCTTTTGAACTGACTCAAGACGCTTTTTATGCTTTTGAGAAACAGGGGACCAAACGCATGAGCAATACTCGAATATTGGACGAACCAGCGATGTGTAAAGAACCTTAGTGAGGTACGGATCATCGAACTCTTTAGCCCATCTTTTAACAAATCCAAGTAAACCCATCGCTTTGTTGGCAATAGATGAAATATGGATGTTAAAATTCAATTTCGGATCAAAAAGGACACCTAGATCATTTGCAATAGATATACGCTCCAAAGGCGTACCATCTATTACATAAGGTTTCAATGCTGGCTTCACTCGGTGAAAAGTCATATGCTTACATTTAGAGCAATTTAAAGCTAGTAAATTTGTTGTGCACCAACATTGGAACGAGTCCAAGTCGGCCTGAAGAAGATCCAAGGAACTCAAATCGGTAGGACAGTAAGTGTAGCAAAGTTTTACATCATCCGCATACATTATAGTATGGGAATATAATATTGTCTGTGGCAAGTCATTAATGAAAAGGGCAAAGAGCAAAGGGCCTAGATGACTTCCCTGGGGTACGCCGGAGGAAACTCCGAACGATTCCGACAGATTGCACTTGAACAGGACTTTTTGGGTCCGGTTAGAAAGATAGCTTTTCAGCCACATTAATAGGTGAAACGGAAAGCCCAGTAAATCAAGCTTATGAATAAGTAACTCATGGTTGACGGTATCAAATGCTTTGCTGAAGTCCGTGTAGATGACATCCATTTGCTTGTTCTCTAAAAATCCTTCCATAACTATAGAGGTGAATACAAGCAAATTTGTAGTGGTTGACCTTTGACGAATGAAACCGTGTTGGCATGGAGATAACACTAGACTAGAACACTGATATTGCATTTGACTGGTAACAATCTGTTCAAAGACTTTATGAATGCCTGAAAGTTTAGCAATACCCCTGTAGTTTTCAACTTTTGACCTACTACCTTTTTTATGCAGGGGTATAATAAAATACTGTTTCCAAAGTGCCGCGAATGACGCAGATCCCAGAGATAGCTCAAATAATTTTCAAATAGGCTCATACATGTTTTCGGCGCAGTACCTAAGCACGCAACTAGGAACACCGTCCGGTCCCGGAGAAAAGGTGGGCTTCAAAGGTTGAAGACTCTGAAGAACAACATTACCATCATTAGCAGGATTCCTAATGGAATTCGAGCTATCTAAGTGATAGGGATATTGACCGGAATGAAAACCACTGGATGAACACGTGGACTTAAAGAACTCAGAAAATAGTTCAGCAACGTCGTCATAAGTGCAAGCTTTTTTACATCCAAAGGTTAATGAGGAAGGATACCCAGAAGTTTTCCGCTTTGAATTTACGAAACTGTAAAACTTTTTTGGATTTTTAAAAAATTGGGCTTTACAACAACTCAAGTAATTTTTATAACAAACCTGATTAAGACGGTGAAATTTAGAACGAGCTATTAGATATTTAGAGAGGTCTGCAGATGCTCCAGATTTCTTGAATCTCTTATAAAGCCTAGATTTAATGTTATTAAGTCTGATAAGTTGCCTTGAAAACCAAGGGGGCTTATTCGAACATAGGGTATAGCGAGTAGGAATGCAGGTATCAAAGAAGCCATCAAGCGTACTGTAAAATATAGAGATCGCCGAATCGACACCACTGCAAGCATAGAGATCCGACCAATCATGGGAAGCCAACAGATCATTGAGCATAATGAAATTCGCTTTGTAGAAGCATCTAGATCGGGGACGAGACTGTACTTGAATCCTACGGGGTAGGCTGATATCAAGTGATATATCTAGCGTAGGGTGAAGAGGGTCTTCTGAAAGGGATAAAGGTGGGATTTGCGTAAGGGCAGTACCCACCGAGCCATCCACAAATACTAAATCCAGCATTTTATTTCCACTATTTGGAACATTGTTAATCTGTAAAAGAGATGAGTCTAACAAACAATTGAGAAACTCATGTTGAGCAGTGGGAGTTAAAAAGTTTGAATCACTTATATTAACCCAACTAACTGTTGGCTGTTGGCAAGTTAAAGCCACCAACACCAACAAGTCGATCGTTATCTCCCAACTGCGAATGCAAATCGCAGATGGCCGAGCTATGACTAGCATAAACATCCATATCCGAACGAGGTGGTATATACGAACAGCAAACAATTAGCTATAGCTACCGAATGAAAGCCTAACTTCTATGAATTCGATATGAGAGATATTGTCCAGCGAAATCAACTCAGATGATAGGTTAGATTCAACAGCAATAAGGACACCTCCCGCTCTAGAGATGCGATCACGCCGATAAACAGCATATTTATTTGAAAAAACCTCAGAATTGTAATTATCAGGCTTTAGCCAGGTCTCCGTAAAAGCTACAACTTGTGCAGAAAAGTTGAAAGAATTAAGGGAGAATGGAACAAGTTTTGATCGTGAACCACGAACATTTTGGTAATTAATGAGAAGACGGGACAGATCAGCAATTACCTTTGTGTTGTTATTACTGTGTTCGTCATACCGTTTTTTGGCTGTAATAAAACCGGTTCGGCCCTCGCCTTTCTTGTGAACAAGTGAACCACAGTATGCTTGGGCCAAAAAGAGGAATCAAGTACCTTATCGAAATATTCATCTGAAAGGGATATTTTAAATGAGGATATGTCTTTCTCATATTTAAAGCTAAATTTATATACATTGATGTTACTAGTGGGTGCAACACCAAGTTTAGAGCAAACGTAATGAGCAATGTCATTTTCGGTAAGCGAGGCGTGTAATCGGGACACAAATACAGCCCTACGAGGTGGTACGGCAGTCACCTGCAAAGGAGTAGCGAATAGCGCACCAGAGAGCTGGGAAGGTGCGGCCCTTATAGAACAGTTGACAGAAAACTCATTGCTTGACCTAGCGTTGGTTATCGAGCCCGTCAAAGAAGTACTATTTTTTTCAGGTACACTTGTATCGCTAGCAACAACCCCAGTACCGGTAACTGTTATTGTTGGAGCTAAAGATACCGGCGGAGGTGTAAGATGAATTGAGGAGTCCAGAGAAATCAACATTGGTGACGTAGAACAAACATCCGCAAAGGTACCACTATTAGTTCGTGCATCGTTTAATTTGCCAGAGATCGTCTCACTGGAAGTCTCGACACAGCCTTGTGGAGATTCTTGTGGAGATTCCTGAGCTGCATTGTTCATAACGTCTTTGGTAAGCCTGTTCGTATCAGTCAACGCGGTTGAAGGGACATTCGTAGGAGGACAGCTTTGCCCTGACTCGAAGACAAGTTGGAGTCATTGTTGGGCATACATTTCTCACGCTTTGGGGATTCAGATATCACTTTCAATTTTTTAAAGTGAGCTTCCGTCGTTTTGAATCTTACGTTAAGGTCACGAAACCCAATAAAAATGTTGTTGAACTCTTTCTGAGTTTGCCTCATAAAAGCTCGCATGTCATTTTCTACGGAGCGTCAATCATGACATGTCCAGTTCAGTCCAATTTTTCTGGATATTAGGTCAACCACCCGAACACCTATGTGAGAGAAACCGGCACAGATAACATGAGCCATATTATCACAGAGCCAACAACAAACTTAAGTATCACCACGGGAAATTTTCTTTTGATTAGTGCACTTCTTGACACAGCAATCCAACATAATTGCAAAGTTAAACAAACCCAAAAGAAAAATAGGCAAAAGAGGATGCATGACCCATACGATTATATATAGAATAAATTGAACAGCTGTTCAAAAAATATGGGCGAGAGTTATTTTGGAGCACTGGATGCAAATCGCAAGACAGCGTACAGCGTATAGCTAGCAGCGAACACAACAGAAAGCAAAAAGGGCACACAATGACTTGCTAATACAGCTACCAACAAAAAGGTATGCAGTAATCAGAAATTTTTGTGAAAATCTATGATATATGAACACACAGACTGAATGTTTAAATTGCACAAAAAGCCACTATGTATATTGCACTGTGTAAAGATTTAATACGAAATTAAACTTATAAACTGTTTTCTATTATATTAATGAATATTTATAAAAGATAAAACTTGTTTACAAAGTAAACAAATGATAATGAAAGAAGATGTTCTTGTCAAAATAGTAGTCTTATCGGAATCCGCCTATGGAGGCAGGAAAATAGGAACCATCACCGATACACCACACGACACAGAGGCTCGAGGGATTCAAGGGGTTGATAAGCGCAATACAAAGTTTTATAGCTTTAAAGCGTTCGCAACACAATTTTCCACATCACCTACGCGAATGGAATCCTATTACAAATATGAATACATATTTAGCAGACGAGGCTCTGGCGACCCCAAGTTCCTCATGGAACTAGGACTTGGGGAGGACGGGATGGCCTAAAAGGTTTAATGTGGTCATGTAAATCGTTCCCGAGATGGTCGGGCTGATACATTAATGGTGCTTTGTTACCGGAACGTACCGGATCTATATCCGGTAAAAGACCATCAACATCGATAACACTCCGCAAAGCCTTCGGGGAGTGTCTTTATCGTTAATACAACAACAACAACATTAAAGCTCGAAAGAATTCATTCAAAAAAATATAACTCGTACAAGAACGGTTAAAGCAGCCATTGATTTCGTTATATAACAGGTACTTGCATGGGACACTTTAGGTTAGGTTAGGTGGTAGCTGCCTTGATAAAGAAAGCTCACTTAGAGAATCGTTGGGTAGCAACGATAAAGTTCCGAATGATACCGATCTCAACCTTGGATAAATCCTCGGGAGATCCAAGTGAGTCGCGACCGAAGTACTTTCGGCTAGTTCTGGCAAAAGCTGCGCAATCAAGCATAAAGTGATTTGGTGATTCCACCTCATCATCCTCCATACAGCTTCAGCAGAATGGAATTTTCAGTATATTGAGACGTACCGCATGGATACCCATGGGACAGTGCCCTGTCAAAATCCCAATGACCATTGTTAGGTGAACCTTAGTGAACCCAATTATTTCGGCAGACCGCCAGCCATCCACTTTCGGCCAGAAAGATTTTGCTACCCTGCAAGAGGTGGTGTCCACCCAACGTTTGCTGAGCTGATTCGAGGCCCAGCTATGGAGGAGCAAACCTCAAGTGGCCAGCGGAATCCTGAAATCCCTACAGCCATCTTCATCTGGTTCAGTTGTACCGCTGCAGGCTAAAAGATTCGCTTGACAGTTACTCGGGATGTCACTATGGCCCGGGACCCAGATGATCTTAATTATAAAATAGTTCGATGCAATCGCAAGCGAGGTCAGGCACACCCAGACCACCTTCGATCGCACTGTAGTTGAACTCAAGGAGTTAATAGCCGCTTGGCTCTCAGAGTAGATGTTAAATTCCCTAACCGTAGTAGCATTGGATAGCATTTCATCCACCGCATCCTTAATCGCAGCAACTTCCGCTTGGAATACACTGCAATGATTAGCCAACTTAAGCTTGCGGTTTACACTTAGCTCTTGACAGAACACCCTCCTTGTCCTGGAATGATCATAAGGTCAAATGGAAGTTTCATAAGTGGTCATAAAGTCAAATCAAAGAAAGGGCAATAAAGTCAATTGATCTTGTGCTCATTTGAAGTGGTCATAAGGTCTTTTGATGTTATGGCCATTTGAAAAGTTCACAACATCAATTCAGTTTTTCATTGCAATTCTCAACCCGGTACTAAAATTATTTGATGTAGGCACCGATACCACGTACGTAAACCATGTTTAGAATCTTTTCAAGCCACAGCCCTCAATTGTTCGGTGGCTTAAATATGCCAATTGATCAGTTGGATGGTGATCTCGAAGATTGTCTTGCCTTGAATATCTTTGCCAAAAACGTAAGTAAAATGAGATTTTAAATATACTTAAAATATTTTTGTTTCAATCACAAAATAAAAAGTTTTCTCTACTTATTTATAACGATAGGTTAGGTTAGGTTAGGTTAGAGTGGCTGCCTCCGCTGTCCGAGCGGAGACTCACGTAGGCCGTTGTGCTACCACGCGGGGGGCCCCTATTTCCTGTTACCCTACTTTCGAAGAAGAAGAAAGTTTAGACCCCAGTGAGGCTAAACCAGCGCGTTTGCCTAATGAAACGCAAGATGTCGTTTGGGTTTATAGATTAAAGCTCCGCAGGGCACCCAAAAGAGTGTCTGTGGAGTCATTGGTACCTGGTTTTTGACAGTGCGGGACAGTGGAACAGATAGTGCTCAACGCTTTCTATCTCCTCTTCGTCCCTACAGCTGCGGCAGAAGTCATTTGTCTGCAGGCCCATATAGGCACCGTGAGTGCCCACGAGATAGTGACCTGTAAGAAGGCCCAATAGTGGGCTTATAGAGATACGGTTTAACAATATCACCGATCGCTATCTCTTTTCATCCAGCTTAGGCCAGAATTGCTTGGATATACTACATGTAGGTTCCTTCGACAATCTGGCGTTTGCCTGATCCGTGAAAAGAGATCGCAGGTAGTATTTGCAAGTGTTTAGAGGAGGGCTGGCCCAACCAGCGGAGGTTATTGTTTGCTGGTTGGTGCCTTCCCTAGCTAGCTCATCCGCGGCGCAGTTTCCTGAGATGTCACAGTGGCCAGGAACCCATATTATGCTTAGGTTGCAATTTTCAGCAGGTTGTTGAGGGTTTATCTACACTTCAATGCCACTAGTGACGAGGTGTTACTGCATTGCAGGGATTTTATGGCAGCTTGGCTGTCAGAGAAAATTGAAATAGAATTGGTCACCTGCAGGTTAGCAAGATAGAGGGCTGCTTCCCAGATAGCTATAAGTTCAGCCTGAAAAACACTGCAGTGATCGGGTAAGCGAAAGCTCTCGCTTAGATTGAGCTTTTCCGAGAATATTCCGCTGCCGACTCTGTTGTTTAGTTTAGAGCCATCTGTAAAAACGGAGATTTCGTGTGATCCCGGCTCCACGCCGTTTGCCCACTCGTTCCTCTCTGGGATTCTTGTGGAAAATTTGTTGTCCCAGCAAGGGGACGATGTTGTATGGTCCAATTTCAAGAAGGTTTCGGGGACTTGCTTCAGGATTCGGGTGTGACCAAACCTGCAGTCCCTCCATGGTTCGATAGCGTTGAGCCTTGCCGCGTTGCAGGAGGCACAGTATCTACCATATAGATCAGTTGGGAGAAGGAATAATATGGTTTAAAGAGCTTTGGTGGGAGTGGAGGGAAGGGCACCGCTGGTGAGCATTGCCGCCATCCTCTGCACTCTCGTTACTTTGCTCTTGTTAGATTCGATATCGAGGGCCGTCCACCATACGGTGACGGCGTAGAAGAGTATGGGTCTCACCACTGCCGTATAGATCCAATGGACTATGCGTGGCTGGAGACCCCACGTTTTTCCGATTGCCGACTTACAGCGTAGAGAGCCATTGTGGCTTTCCTGGATCATTCCTCCACATTTCGCTTCCAGTCAAGCTTCCTGTCTATAATAAATCCGAGATATTTAACCTCGGTAGAGAGTTTGATTTCCCTCCCGTTTAGGGACGGGAGGGTAAATTCCGGTATAATGCGTTTGCGGGTAAAAAGCACCATCTCAGTTTTTTCACTGCTGATGCTGAGTCCGCATTCCATAGACCAAGTGTTTGTTAGATTAAGAGCATTTTGCAAGAGTTCGCCAAGCACCGGAAGGTGTTTGCCGGTAACTGTCAAGGCTATGACGTCGGCATATGCAATGACTTGGCATCCGGTGGGCTTTAGTATAGATAACAGAGCGTTCACCATCAGGTTCCATAGTAGAGGAGAAAGAACGCCCCCCTGGGGGGTTCCTCTGTTGGTATACCTTATTAACGATGAGCTGCCCAGCTCAGAGATAATGATTCTCTTGTTTAGAAGGAACTCGACGAATTTCACAAGAGGCTCTTCCACCCCTAGTGAACGTAGAGATTTTGTGACCGCTGCTGGGAGAACGTTGTTGAAGGCTCCTTCTATGTCGAGAAAGATACCCAGCGTAAATTCTTTAAAGGCAAGACCGTTCTCTATCTTAGTAGTGATAGCATGTAGAGCTGTCACTACGGAATTTTCCTTATAGTAGGCGTGTTGGTTGTTGGAGATTAGTGCCTTATTTGCCGATCGTCTCATATAGGCGTCCAGCAATCGTTCTAGAACTTTTAGGAGGGAGGAGGTCAGACTTATTGGTCTGAAATCCTTTGGACTGTTGCCCGATATCCTGCCTCCTTTGGGTATGAAGACTTTTATGGATGTGTTATTATGGATATTCAGGATATGTCATTATGGATATTCAACTCATCTGGATATTCAGGATATGTTATTATGGAATATTCAACTCATCTGGTATCTATAATTGTTCAATAAATTTATTCGTTCAATATTCACGATACATTTTAATTATATATTCGTTTAATGATAAATTCAAAAGTAAAGTAATATAAAAATTTTCACATCAAATATAACATGAAATATAAAAATTTGAAACTCGATTTTTAAAGAAAAATTAAAGTTTTAACAATAACAAGTATTTCATAACAACGTGTAGTAAACCCCTACACTACTCCCCTCTTCCAAATTGTTCCATATTTAACAAATTAAATGTAACTCTTTTTGTTTTATTCAAACAATTATATTTACTCGCATCCAAATATGCAGGTTTAATTCTATCTATAGAAATATTCATGAATTTATTATAATAATTAATTTTGAACCACTTTGGTGTTTTCTCTATTACCTGAAATGGTCCTTCATATGGCTCCTGTAATCCGGTTCTCTTTCTATCAACTCTAACTAATACAAACTTGCAATCATTTAAATCTTTTGGAACATAAACTAGTGAATTTTTATGATGAGATATGTTTGATGCACAATTCTTTAAATTTTGTTTTAATTTTAACAGAACATCAGATGAGTCAAAGTTATTTTCAGATCGAACTACAAAAAGGTAATATTCCATTCGTTATAATATGATGAACTGTCGAATGATTAACCTTTTTATTATAATCTGGCTCAGAAGTTAAAGAAGGAAAATTTTTTAAAAGTTTTGTATATTGATTTTCAACTGAAAATAATTTAGGCAATGAAATGTTGCAAAACCCAGATATAGCATCTACAGATAAACTAGTTAGAGGATCTATTAATTTCTTATTCTTTATATCTATTAAAAGTCCATATTTTTCTAAAAAATCTGCTCCTATGATCGGTCTTGAAATATCTGCAATAAGAAATACAAACGGAAATTCTCGACGGAGTCCCAAATTAAGTTTTAATAATTTTTTTCCATAAGTCGAAATCATGCTGCCATTAGCAGCCGTTAAAATAATATCTGAAGATTTTTTGTAAATTTTGAATTTAGATGAAGGAAGAACTGAAATCTCAGCACCACTATCTATTAAGAATTTTAGCTAGCTTTCTTTATCTAATACAAACAAGCGACGTGTTGAAAATTCAAAATGCTGTTGTTAGTCGCTGCAACAACAGCGCTGTCTAGTTTGTTTGACTAGGAACATTTTTCTGGAAAGCACACGGTTCTTCACATTTACGAGCTTTACTGCCGAAACGATAATGATACTTACATAACCAGTTTTGAGACTTTGATCTACCTCGCGACTGAGAATTCCTGCGAAAAATAAAATTCCGCCTTTTTGGACGTGACTGTCTGTCATTAATTTGTGTTTTAATCTCGTTAATATCTAATTGTAAATGATTAAAACTTTCACATATTTTTGTTGTGACCTTCGCTAAATTCTCTACAATTTTTCCAAATTCATCAATATTAATAGAAGATGTAACAACTATATTTCTAACTGCACAAATTTCATTACCACTGGTTATCTCCCAAATTTTATCTGCCAGTTGCAAAAGATCATTAATATTATTTAAATTAGCACTAGTCAATGCAACATAAAGATTTTTTGGAAGTTTACGTAACCAAAGAGTCCTATAATATTCAGAAGGTTTCCGATCACCTATCTCAGTATCTGATACAATTTTATCCAATCTTCTCTGTTCGCTTAAGGAGTGCCTATCAATAAGAGTTTTCTTTAAATTGTCATATTTTCCACTTTCAGGTGGATTTTGAATAACATCTAATACATTTGCGATAATGTCTTGTGGTAAAGCAGTTATTACAAACTCGTATTTAGTCAAATCTCTAGTTATACCTTTTGTAGCAAATTGCGTCTCAGCATGTACGAACCATCCTTCTGGACAGATCGACCAAAATTGCGGTAATTTTACCGAAGTGGCACAAATTTCATTCCTATCGTAAGGATTGCGTATATTTTCTGATGAAAACTCACATGGATCCTCTATATCTATAAGAGACCTGTTTTGTCTATCTCCCGCGCCCGTTTCACGCGGAGAATGAAACATTTTGAAAAAGGTTCACAAAATATAAAAAAAAAAAAATAACAATCCTATAGACTTCTATAAATATATTATAAAATTAAAATCGAATTATATAATAATAAATATTTAATAGTTGATGTGGATATGTTGTAACGTTACAGCTGAATGACTGCACAGGAAATGCACACGAAACGTAGTGACCGAAATCACTACCATACACTTTAGCGACGCTCTGATCCACGTATTAACGTAATTCGATGACGAAAGTAGAACAAGTAGACATTGTAATATACATAATTATTTATCAAATGTAAAGGTAACTCATAAACGCCGTCGTTTGCTGTTGCAGTGATGAATTACTTTATAGATAACTGCGCTGTTGGTGACTAACTGAGAGCAAAAATGTATAGAACTTTCTAAGTGATTCAAAATACAGTGAGTATAATTGAGGATATGTATGTGCGTATGTATTGGGCAATTTGACTGCTGACTCAGATATACTTTTGAGTTTGTGTTATACTCCTTCAACAAATAAGTCGTAACTTGACTGTACGACGTGTTCTAGTTGACGATTTCCGCTTTGTACCGTTGATAGCATTCGTCCTCAAAACGTTCACATGAACAAAAATACAAAAGATACTTACACTGCTGTAAAAATTTAACTAATGGTATACAAATTAGTTGGGAAGAACTATATCTTTTGGTGTTGCTGGAGTAATTTGTTAATATCAGGCATGCTTAACCAACGAAACGATATCATTTCGTTACGATAATCAACGTTAATAAACGAAACGAAGTCATTTCGTTTCGTTTATTAACGTTAAGATCGTCAAATTAACGAAATGATTTCGTTTCGTTTTCTGCCATATCAAAACGAAATCAAATCGTTTATGTTGATTATTAATTTCAAACTATGCTGGCAAAGCTGATTGATGGCGGAGTCATTAAAGGTGAAAGCATTATCCAAGCTGATTGCAACTTTTCTCATGAATTTTGACAGTACGAACATTTCTCAGAGTATTTTTGACATTACCACCAACGAATTACACAAACAAATTACATAGAGTTTGTGTGTGTATGTGCGCTCGTTGTTGCCACCTTACGGCTTCACCATGGCTATAGCATTGCCAGCACAATTCAAACATAAAGTATCACGTTTTCGTTAACGTTTTTAACGTTAACGAAAGCTTTTCGTTTCGGTTAAAAACGAGATACAATTTATCTTGATAATTTCTTTACCGATAATATTTCGAAGTGTTTCAACGGAAACGGTGGAAATTTTTTGATAAACGATTAGCTTAACGTTAAGGTGCATCCCTGGTTAATATCAAGCAGTTGAAGAGAGTGAAGATGCATTAGCGCAGTCGGTAAAATGTTTGTTGTGCTGCTTGAATATTTTGGCTTCTGCCAAAAACTTTACGATTTTATGTGATGATGATCTGAAGATAAAGTAACACCAAGAAACCTTCCAGAAATATTGATTGTATGGATTGCTGGCCGTTTGTTGTATATATCTAATATTCCGCTTTGAGTAAAATTTCAGCTTGAATTCGCAAGGATTACGTCTAGAAATACGTTTATTGTATATATCTAATATTCCGCTTTGAATAAAATTTCCAGCTTAAATTCGCAAGGATTACGCTCTTCGGTTCCTGGCGGGGTCGCCAAATTTTATGGATGTGTTATTATGGATATTCAACTCATCTGGATATTCAGGATATGTTATTATGGAATATTCAACTCATCTGGTATCTATAATTGTTCAATAAATTTATTCGTTCAATATTCACGATACATTTTAATTATATATTCGTTTAATGATAAATTCAAAAGTAAAGTAATAGAAAAATTTTCACATCAAATATAACATGAAATATAAAAATTTGAAACTCGATTTTTAAAGAAAAATTAAAGCTTTAACAATAACAAGTATTTCATAACAACGTGTAGTAAATCCCTACAAAGACTACCTTTGCCTTGGTCCATTCCGTGGGGATATAGACCAGGTTGAGGCAAGCCTTGTAGATTTTAGCTAGCAGCGAGCTTATAAGATCGCTTGCAGCTTGCAATTCAGCGGGAAATATTCCATCCGTTCCCGGAGACTTGAAGGGCTTAAAGGACTTGATTGCCCAGATAACTCCTTTTTCGCTTACATTGTGGTCCAGGGGTTGAAACGGCCCTGGGTTAGATTGCGTGTTTAAGAGGTATGGTTGAAATCTGCAGCCTGGAAAGTGAGTGCTGATCAGGGTTTCCAGTATTTCCGTACTAGAAGTGGCCCATTCTCCGCTCGTTGTGCGAATGCAGCTTGGAGGTATGGGGTTTTTGGAGAGGACCTTTCGTAGGCGATTGGCCTCTGAGACTTCTTCGATGTCATTGGTGAAGTTCTTCCAGGAGTCCCTTTTGGCCTTCTGGATTAACTTCTTAAAAGATTTTAAGGCGTCCCTATAATGGGACCAGATTCCAGAGCGCTTAGACTCGTTAACGATTTATAACGATACAGATAATAAAAATTTTGACCGCCCGAATATAGCTTTCTAGCTTAAAGATCTATATAACCATGCTTGCTGATGGTATGTGCTCAACAAGATTTATGGAATTTAGCTTCTATGGAACCAACTTAAAATAATTTTCTCCGCAATCACACGTATACACATTCATCGCTGAATAATGCGAAATATTTCACGATGGCTCTCGGGTTTAAAGGCTAATTATATTATGTATTAAGAATTTAGATGTTGAAAATAAATATTTTCCCTTATTGTCCTTTTTTCCAATACTTAGGGAATGTAACTCCAAGATCTACATTATTGATGTTTAGTTTTGATATCTGGAAACCTCTTAATCACAGGACGAATTATTGGGTTTCAAGGGATTGTGTAGCGCAACCCTCTCAAGGGGTTGCCAGCGCAATATATAGCTTCTCCAACCTATTTGTCAACCTCACATGCCCGCGGCGAATCCTGTTTCATTAGCAGACGAGGCTCTGGTAACCCCAAGCTCCTCATGGAACTAGGGGGTGGGGAGGGAGGGATGGCCTTGAAGGTTTAATGTGGCCATATATGCTGTTCTCGAGATGGTCGGGCTAGTACCTTAATGGTGTTTAATTACCGGAACGTACCGCATCTATATCCCGCAAAGGACAATCAACATCGATAACACACCTCAAAGCCTTCGGGGAGTGTCTTTATCGTTAATACAACAACAAAAACGGGAATTATCGCAATATATTGCCTTTTAATATCCTCATATTCGTTTCTTCTTTGCTGACGTTCTAAAATTCACAAATATTAAACTTGATTAAATGGACGTGAATAAATAACAAATCTATGGAAAGTTTTGCAGGTGTTCGCTTCATGCAATCAACCAATAAACCCATTGTGACTTTCTCGGCAAACATACGGTCTAAAAAATAAATAAATGTAAGGTGCGATAACCTCTGAAGAGATTTTAGGCCGAGCTTTTCTTCCAATTTGTGTCGTGCTTCTTTTTGAATTTTTCCTACAAATTGGCGTGCCGGGACCTACTTGTTTTATGCGGACTCCGAACGGCATCTCCACGACAGATGAGTATGCACTGAGAAGCTTTTCATGGCAGAAATATACTTGAAGTGTTTGTCAAATCACTGCCGGGGCGACCCCGCTTGTTGAATAAACTTGTTTTTAAATTATTGTTGTTGCTTGCTCGGGACTTGAACCTAGGATCTTCGGTGTGGTAGGCGGAGCACGCTACCAACACACCACGGTGTCCGCCACAGCATATTGTCGACGGTATATTGGTGGAGAAAATTTTCGAAATCAGAATATAACCACGCCCACTGATATAGTGGTGAAACTCAACGAGTGCATTAACTTTATGACGCTGAATATTAGTTTAGTACAATTCTAATAGTAGAAGAAAATTTAAGTTTCACAAGCCATTGTTATGATTTTGTGGAAGTATGGTCTCTGGTATAGATCTGAGCAAAATCGTTTGAGGACCTCGCCTGTTTTGTAAAAAAAATTTGCTTGAAGGTTAAATTTTATCAAAATTTGCAATATATTTACGGGACGTAACTACACTCCAATAGAGATGTAGTACCAAAGTAGTGCAATGAACGGAAGTTTTAAAAACATTGCAACTCGTCCCGTTCTTGATGTTTCTCTTCAAATGTAACTTTAATATGTATGTGTGAGCACACATATAAATATATAATATACGGTTTCTAACAAACTAAACCTCCTTAGTTGTTGTCCGAGGATTTTAAATGAATACACGTATCGATACTTTTTCTAAAAGTTTTATCACTACTGATTAAGCTGTCGTAATATTGGGATCAGTCGAGAGTCGGATTTGGGACCGAGATTCCCATATAAAAATCTTGTCTTTAATCGTTCTATGGCACGCCAGCTGACGTTGCAACCATGTTTCCGACAGTTGAGTGATAAAAATTGTGTTTTAGGAACTGCGACTGCTAAATCAAATAATGGTTCTCAAAATATTGTGTTGCATTTGTGTTTGTTGAAAGCATCTATTAATTCTTTTTTCTACCTTTATATTAAGTCGCTTTCATGTTTGTCCCCTCATTTCCATACGAATTTTTGGCCCACGGTAAATCATTTTCGGTAACTTCCCGTTGAGCTAGACACTTGATACTTAGAACATAGTTAAGATCAGGGAGACATTACAATGCAAGTGGAAAAAAATCCGCTAGATGGCGCACGGATCGAGATATACAGAAAATTTATTTTAAACTGAAGATTTTGCGATCCCCTTTTAACTAACTTCTCGGTAATCCAGAGACTTGAAACTTGGCACATAGTTTGCGAGTTGATGCCATTACAATTCGTGGAAAACAAAATGCCGCCAAGTGGCAGACGAATCGAGATAAACGAAGGTCCCTGAAAAAACGCAGGGAATCTTGCGATCTATTTTTAAGTAACTTCCCGTTGAGCTAGAGACTTGAAACTTGGGCCATTAGTCAGAACCCGGTGACAATGCATTATTTGATAAAAAAATGCAGCTAGGTGGCGCATGGATCGAGATATTAAGAAAATTAGTTTTGATTTGGGAATTTTCAATCCATTTTTAACAAACTTCCCGGTGACCTAGTGACGTGAAACTTGGCACACAGTTTTTGGTGACAATACAATTTACAGAAAACAAAATTCCACAAGGTCGCGCGCTATGTAAAATAACTACAAATCCTTGAAGAACGAGGGGAATCTTGCAATAGATTTTTGAGTAACTTCCCGGTGAGCTTGATATATGAAACTTGAGCCGTAAGTCAGAACCCGGGGACAATGCAATATTTTATCAAAAAATTCCGCCAGGTGGCACATGGAGCGAGATATTGAAAAAACTAGTTCTAAATTGGGAATCTTGCAATCGATTTTTAACTAACTTCCTGGATATCTAGAGACTTTAAACCTGAAATATAGTTTAGAACTCTGTGACAGTGCAATGTTTGATCAAAAAATTTGAGCTAAGTAACACACAAGTCGAACTATTTAGAAGATTGGATTGTAGAATTCCACCTCGTTGAAGGCCCAACTCAATGCACGTCCTTGCATACTTTTAGGCGTACGCGACTTTCACCACGATTTTCAGCTGTGCAAATTAAGTAGCTGACAAACGAGGTGGAATTATCTTGTTATGATTCACATTCACCAGGAATGAAAGTTCACTACATCATCCTCCTTGTCCAACTCACCCGCTCCACCAATATCAAGAACATCGAACAGCTATAATAATTCACCGATTTATATGTAGCACACACACATCTTTCTACAGTCACCTAAGCCGAATATACATAGATATAGACGTAGTACATCCGAGCAACGCCAAAGAACGGGTAGCTATTTTGAACAAATAAATAAATATAAGAATTTTCGCTTAGGAATTACTTAAATTACTAATCAAAGTGTCAATTGCCTTTTTGTAGGCAGTACTAAAAAATTGAAAATAAAAAGATGATACAAAAATTTTAAGGACTACCTTTATATAAATGGACCAAAAAATAGAAGGCAATTTTTCCTTTAATACAGACATATTCTTGTTGAATTTTGGCTAAAAAAGGACGTGTGGTACTCGGGGACTGCCGCGGTAAAGCTATTGCATATTATCAACTTATGCAATTATAATATTTATGCAACATTTTGTTTTCTTTGATATTAATTCAAGTTTTGTCTTTGATATTAATTCAAGTTAACCTTTTTAAGCGTGGTGACCGATAAGAAAACAATTTTTTTACTTTTATTGAATAAATGAGAAGTTAATATTTAACTTTCACTTTAACTTTAACTTTATTTTTAACTTTAACTTTCACTTTAACCTTAACATTCACTTTAACTTTAACTTTATCTTTATTTTTAACTTTAACTTTAACATTCACTTTAACTTTAACTTTAAATTTAACTTTAACTTACACTTTAACTTTAACTGTAACTTTAACTTTAAATTTAACGTTAACTTTAACTTTAACCTTAACTTTGACTTTAACTTTTACTTTAACTTTAACTTTGACTTTAAGTTTGACTTTCATTTTAACTTTAACTTTAAATTTAACTTTAACTTTAACTTTGACCTTAACTTTAACTTTAACTTTATTTTTAACTTTAACTTTAACTTTCGCTTTAACTTTAATATTCACTTTAACTTTAACTTTAACTTTACCTTTAACTTTAACTATAACTTTAACTTTAACTTTAACTTAACTTTAACTGTAACTTTAACTTTAACTTTAACTTTAACTTTAACTTTAACTTTAACTTTAACTTTAACTTTCACTTTAACTTTAACTTTAACTTTAACTTTAACTTTAACTTTAACTTTAACCTTAACCTTAACCTTAACTTTAACTTTAACTTCAACTTTAACTTTAACTTTAACTTTAACTTTAACTTTAACTTTAACTTTAACTTTCACTTTAACTTTAACTTTAACTTTATTTTTATCTTTAACTTTCGCTTTAACTTTAACATTCACTTTAACTTTAACTTTAACTTTAACTTTATGATCCGGGATGGGCGTGAGCTTAGCACCTGCTAACAAGCCAACCTAGTATAAACGCACGCAAGTCATTTTCTGTCAAAAATGTAACTCGATTTCCAATTTTTGTTCTGCGTGACATTTAGATTTGACGTTTGCACACATGCTTTACATTGTCGTAACGCATGCTTATTTGGGTTTGGGCAAAAAACGCCGGTTGTTTGCGTGCGCTAAAAAACGCAGTGCGTTTTTATTAGGTTGGCTTGTAAGCGACCATATATGTATACGATAAGCGATAGCACAATGGCTACTTCGTGAAAATCAACGACAGGTCTTTTAGTTTGATTTCGATGGTCGTACGGTAAGGAATTGTCGCACGCGCGCTTAAAACAGAGTATCAAAGAGTGCGTGTACACTTGTTAACCGTTCAAGCATTGAAATCAAACTAAATAAATAATTGATTTTGCTTTCGTGCTCGCTACGCGTTCGTGTTTACTAACACATTCTCAATTTGATAACCGTGTAAATGTAGTGGTGCCCACCGCTGTTTATGATAGAGATCCAATTTTATGTATTTGGCCTGTTGCTAACACCGAACCTTTACGAACCTTTTCGAACCTTTTCGAGCCTTTTCGGTTCTTTTTTGACAAATATCCGTTACGATTTTTTTTGATTTAGTCGCCAAGCCCGCGATAAAATCTATGCAATAGCTTAAAAACTTTAACAATAGATCTCGTAAAAGAATTTTGGGATTTAAAATTACAAAGGTGGAGCGCAAATTTTCAATTTAAGGCAAACCATGTACTTGGGTTTAACTAATTGATTATTTTAAATTTAAACACCCGTTCTACATTTATAATTTTAAATCCCAAAATTCTTTTACAAGAGCTATTGTTAAAGTTTTTTAGTCAAAATTCAAAAAGACTATGTCTGTACTAAAGGAAAAATTGCCTTCTATTTTTTGGACCATTTATAATTAAAATTTTTTTATCATCTTTTTATTTTTTTAATCAAATAGCAACAGGGCCACATCAGGCAGCTTTTTGTTTATATTTGTAAACGCAAAGCAACATTTCTTTAAGTTTCATTACATATAAAACATCTACATGTAATTATTTATACATACATACACATTTTAGTATATAATAACGATCATTCATTTTTGGACAGCGTAAAAACTGACTTTAAATGTACAAATTGATTTCCATGCTGTAGCATTACACACAATATTTGCCATTTGCTTTTCACTCTCCTTTCAGTTAAGCTTTCATGACTTTTTGTTTCATCTCTACATTTTGTCTCGGTTGATTTTACATTTAAAATTATGTCAATGGGATTTTGGCAATGATATGCGCTCAGCCATTTTGACTGACATACATTCAGTTACACAAACAAACATCTCCATTTTAAACCATCACTATCTTTCATTCCTTCAATCTCTGCAGTACTTACATATGAGTTACGAAATAATAACAAAAGAAATTGAATTGAATTGTGGAAGAATATGACCAGATAAAACCTTGAGCTAAAAACGTTAAGTCCATAAAACTTGACCAACATCGCATGGTAGTAATAATAAAAATTCATAAAATTAATAAAACGTGTAGTGCAAATACATAGATAAAGGAGTATGCGTATTAGACTGGGTCGATTTATTAACCGATATCGCGCCATCGATTTTTTCATAGGATTTGGGCTCAGGAGAAAAAGTTCCACTACGCATACCCAAAAAATAATTTTCGAGCCTGCGAAATTAAATTTTTTTTGACTTTTTTTCGACTTTGATTTTTAAGGTTTTTTTCATGACCTACTAAAAAAGTTTTCATTGTCTCCTCCGTTGAACAACCCACTTCTTTTTTCTGTGGGGCTGTGTTATTAAGCACGATCAAATCTAAGAGACACTAACCTCGTGGGTTATTATGAGATCAGAGTTACCCAAGAAAATTATATAGCCGCTTAGACTGAATTGAATCATTCGATCTACTCATAGAATAATTAAGCTAAGCCCTTTACAGACATTGCCTTTAAAGAGACAAACATCCATTTTCCATACTGGAGCCAATTTAGGCCCTGGACAGAGTTATCTATCGCAGGACATAAATGGAAAGGGCTCAGGTAAAATATTGTCGTTCCCTGATTATTCTCTATCCGAATATTTTTATCCTTGACGAGCCTATTATCTATAATTTCTGCATATACAAATAATTCGCAATATAATAAACATTTTCGTTTTCATATGAACGCTTCAAAAATGTATGTAACAATGTAATACCGCTTTCATTTCTGGCCTGTCCTGTCAATACTGTTGTATTTCGATCAAAAGTTTCTGCCAATTTATGAATACATGTACGCACTGACTTCGAAAAAGAACCGACACTTGCTGTGCGTACGGAAAGCAAAATATCATATAAGAGAATGGAGTATCGGTCTCAGAAGATTCAAAAAAGAGTCCAAAGAATTCGAAATGCAAAAGATCCGAAATACCGCTATCAGGAAAGGACAAATATGCTCAGAAATTATTTCAGGATGAATCAAATATTAAATTCAGAAGAGCTTAACATCGAACAAGTATAAAACCATTCAAAAAGTTGCGAGGACGCAGCTTAAGAAAACGAGGCCCAAATTGGGAGCACGACTACAGAAAGCTAGAAGAACTGATACCTAAAATTGAAGAACGCTATGATAAAGACAAAAAATAAAGGGGTGTATAACGTAATACCGAATTAAAAAATTCCGAAATACAAAGCGACGAAAATCCGACCGTTCATAAATCCTACACGACCAAATCCCGACATAAAATCCCGACAACGTGTAATTTGGGAAATCATGTTTTACTTTGCGGTACTGCTCTATTATCTTAGAAATCTGCACAACAATACTTACTGTAAAGAAAGTGAAACAACACCTTTTAGTCGTTTAAGTTTTTTTTGTTTTTTATTTTAACAAAACAAATGTTTCAACACTCGCGTGGTGTCTTCTTACCCACAGTATTTCTGCATAGGCGTAATGTGTAATAACTAAATTTTATTAAATTGGTTTGGATTTTGTGTTATGTCCGGATTTAGTTAAATCTGGATCTGAAATTGTCGGGATTATGAAAGTCGGGATTATGTGGTCTACCCAAAATAAACAATGAAAAATGAGAAAAGTATTTCCGAACGACCACTACTATTCCATTTTT
The DNA here is from genome assembly GCF_040869045.1 of Eurosta solidaginis. NCBI lineage: Eukaryota > Metazoa > Arthropoda > Insecta > Diptera > Tephritidae > Eurosta > Eurosta solidaginis. The sequence goes on from NC_090323.1 coordinate 59,662,835, forward strand.
CGAATTCGGAACCATACATACATCACTAGTGAAAAGTCATGAAGATAAACAGCAGTGACACAGACAATTGCGAGACAAGATATACCACCACTATTCGCACAAGAACACCAATCGTTTGAATGTTCCTGTCCACTTGCATTTGTGAGGGTTTGCACCTCGCCTTTCGTGCTTGTTGAGCTCAGCTGTTGTATGGACATTTGTGGCTATCGTGATGGGTATATAAACAGCTTAAAATTCTAATTATAAAATAGAGATAAATTTAAACATACAAACGAATTTAGAAATACAAGCACATTTTTATATGGCCTTGCACATATCTAAATATGTATGTATGTATGTCTGTATTAAATATCTTAATCACAAATAACCGCACAACAAAGGAGAGCGGAAATGAAATCTAGATTCATTTAACCAGATATCTATGTAGTAGTAAATGGTTGACGATCTCAGAGGCAGTAGCCAAAAAATTAAATGTGCTCGTATCACTGGATGACAGAAAATTCAAAGAGATTCTTTAATCGCAAATAAGCTGCTACTGGAAATGTCATAAAGAGAATGAAGTATGAAACGAAGAACAATTTCCGACTTTAATTATGAGAGAATAAAGAAACGGTTAAAGAAAATTGGAGCTTATAAATATAATTGGAAGCCGGATAAATTGAGTCGAAATAGCAATTATATAAGAAAGTTTAAAATTCATACATATGTAAGTAGTACTAGATAGATTGATAACTGTTGAGGATTCCACTGCGGCCATTGATTTATTTGCCCTCATCTTCTTCACCGCACCTGATCCAAGGTGATTGCCTTGATGACGCCTAATAGTTCTCTTGGCTTGAGGATTTTAATGTGGGAAGCTTTATTCATGGCGAGCTCAAAAGCTTAGCCCCACGTATTTCGATGGAGTCGCAAACCAAGAGGATATGTGCCGCCGTGTCTCTGATAGGTCAGAGAATCGGCAGATGTTATTCGATTTTATGCTCATTTTCTGCATGTGGCAGTTGAGTCTGCGTAAAAATAGATGTTAGAATTCTTAGGCCAATGATTTCCCTATAGAGATTTGTACTACAATCTCCTAACAGTAACTTAAATTGTTCTAAACCTGGCGCATTTCTTAAATGCTCTTCTCTCATTTCCCCTTCTTTAGAAATAAATGCCCCCTAATATTCTGAGACCCTACTGGTAGAAGCGGCCCATGATCAATGGGTCGTGCAGTTGCTACGTCTCTCGCCAGGCTGTACGGCTTCTCATTACCCCCACTCCCCTGTGGCCCGAGACAAACACCGGCAGTTCTACGTTGGGTGTTCCTTTTTGGTTTAGCTTTTGCACGCACTCCAGTACGTATACTTTCGCTGGATATATGCTCGGGTATACTCCTAGGCGCACAGATATTTTGGCTCTGGGTCCAAAGACTACAGTTATAACCTGCTTTGTGATTTTTGAATCATCTGTATACCATACTCGTCTCCCGATTCCACCTTATATCCTTTTGAAAGACTACCTGCCTAAGGAATGACCTCTCGAGAGTTGAGTGATTGGGATAGTCTCTGTTAATTTATCCATGTTTCCGCATGAAAAGACCTGTTGAGGGGCATGTACGCATAACCCTTGTGATGCATGCACAAAGAAGTCGTTGCAGTTTTGCCAGCGCTTGGCTCTTTGTCAATCGACTTGCTCTCGATACCTAAGTTATCGCGACATAGGTTATCATGGCCTTTACTATCATGGTATACATTCATCTCATGATTTGCCGCTTTCTCCATCTGCTTTCATAGGGATGTTCTGATTAGAATACCTTCTTGACCGGGGCATCATCTTTCATTCACACGTAGCCTAGCCAGCGTAGCCTCTGAGAGAACTTTACTTTACAGTTGCGTAATAACTGTAATGTAGCATTTGTTAGCAAGATCAGGGTAGTACTCCCTTCCGTTAAATGTGACCAGGAACTCTAACTATATGCCTTCAAATTATAGTCTCTAAAATTGATGCCATGGTCCATAGTTTTCTTTGAAAGAAATTGGAACGGTGGTGGTGCCCAGCTATGCGTACTACCTGGCTATAGGGTTTTTGGAAAAATTTAAACATTATTTAGAAGTCAGATTGCTTTAAGGCAAACGCGTCATTTGGTGTAAAACGCGCCATAAGGTGAAAATTATGATGAGTTATTAGGTCATTAAATCAACGGGCACACATCGAGGTTGTTTTTCTTCTTTCCTTTACAAAGTTACTTAACTTAACAGCATCACTGAGTGGTTTGTTCCCCTCCAACATCTTCGTAGTCGCCGCTAAGTTTTCTTGTTCTGGTCCTCCGAATTCGCTCTCCGAATTCCATTTTCCCACCCTCAGTGTAAAATTTCTCGCCTGTCTTAAAGTTAATTTGTTGGATATAGTACTGACCCACACCAATAGACCGGCCAAGATGCGTTAAGTACATTCCAATTCTGTGTCATTATATTGGTATTCTGACGCTCCAGAGGCAAATTATCTGCCTTCACCCGTGTACTTCTGACTTGTATTTGGAAATTTTTTCGTCTTAATAACTTAACTTTATTGAACCACTACTCCGAATAGAGGCATGGAAATAGTTTACTGGGGCAGTCCCGGAACATCCCGATAATAACACTTAGGAACTCTTTTACTACACCGAGCTTAATCTTTTGGTATACATCGGTTAAAATGTATTACTCATATCAGTTAGCTACACAATCAAGGACGCCCTCAGACCTTCATTCTACCTACCACGGATATCTAGAATCACAGCGATACGTCCATTTGAATTCTTCAAGATAGATTCCTAAGCTATTTTTAATTTGGTTTACCAACTACTTCCTCTGGTATTCTTCTTCTTCTTCTCTTTGCATAGACAAAGACACTCCTCAAAGGTTTTGGGTAGTATTTTCCTTTGGCTTTCCAATCAATTCCTTCGTTTTGCTTCTTCATCCTCTTCTCTTGTTGCGATGAAGACAATACCCGCAAGTTTTGGTTGGTTTTACCGATGAACGATTTGATATGATCGCCTCGAAACTTTTAGGTTTGTGGATTTTAGTCGCCTCCTAATACAGGCTTGCCCATCGCGGAAATATAAAAAGCCTCCTAACCCGATAAGGTCTCTGCTCTTTATTGTTGACATAAGTACCTCCAATATTTCCCTTCGATTTCTGATTTGCAGCTATCTTGTTTCAGCATTGTTGATTCCTCACTATTGAAGGACCATCTGTTCTCCAGCTTTAGGTCGACATGTATTGTCAATGCGGCTAGTCTGCTCACTATCATCACTATCATTCATCCGCGTGTATTATCACTAAACATTTTTTATGCTGTCCGGTACTGCGAAAGGCCTCTCTTACTCTCACTGCCTTGTGCACCTCTCAGTTCTTCTTTTCCGTTTGAAATACCACTCGAGCTCATTGTTAAACAAGTATGTGACTATGCTTAAAAAAAGCAAGGTAATTAAATTTATCAGCCCTTTTCAAATAACTACACCAACAATTCAGCCCCACCCACCAAATTTCCAAAGAGACAACAAATTGCCGGATACGCAAGCGCCTTTGAAGTTAAACCAATATTACAAATCACTGTGAGGTTATCATGTGTATATATTTATGCATGTGTGTGTGTAATTGTCCAATAAACATATTTGTTGAAACTCAAAACTCTGGGAGAGTTCGAGAGGAAAGCTCTTTGAAAGATTTACGGGCACCCCAGCGGGTTAGGGGGTTAGAATATACCCGCGGTAGATATGCCTGTCATAAGAGGCGACTAAAATACCAAATAGATTCAAGGGGTTTGGTAGCGCAACGCTTACAGGTTGCCAGCGCAATATATTACTTCTCCAAACTTAATTGTCAACCTCACCTATCCACGTCGAATCCTATTTCATTAACAGCCGAGGCTCTGGCGACCCTGAACTCCTCACGGATGTAGGGGGTGGGAGGGCCGAATGGCGTAGAGGGTCGCATGTAAATAAAAAATAAATGTAAGGCGCGATAACCTCCGAAGAGATCTAAGGCCGAGCTTCTCTTCCAATTTGCGTCGTGCTCCTCTTGATTTTTCCCTACAAATTGGCCGGACGGGACCTACATGTTTTATGCCGACTCCGAACGGCATCTGCAAAGCAGATGAGTTTTCACTGAGAGCTTTTCATGGCAGAAATACAATCGGAGCGCTTGCCAGACACTGCCGAGGGGCGACCCCGCTTAGAAAAATTTTCTTCTAATTGAAAAATCTTATTTCTAAAATTTTGATGTTGCTTTGCCCGGGAGTTGAACCCAGGGCATACGGTGTGATAGGCGGAGCACGCTACCATCACACCACGGTGGCCGCCAGAGAGTCGCATGTGGTCTTTACAAATCATTCCCAGATGGTAGGGCTTGGTACCGGAACGTACCGGATCTGCCCCCGGCAAAGGACCATCAACATCGACAACACTCCCCAAGGCCTTCGGGGAGTGTCCTTATCGCTACAACAACAACAACAAAGATTTATGGGACTTGAAAGTTAACGTTTGAGCAGAGTTTGAAAAAATATATACCCTCATATATTGAACAAAGACAAAAAAGCTGAGACTAAAATTTTTCGCTTATTGGGCACATGTGTGGAATGGAATGCTTTGCTTTACATTTTTGCCGTGCATGCCAAGGCGTGGTTGCATCCATTCGTCATTGGCATCGTAGTGCAATAACTGTCATGGTTTACTATTATCCCGTTTCCTTTACCATTTTTTTGCTGAAACAGCAACAAAATTTAACATAAAGCATTCAGAGAGTAGAAACTGATAAAAAGAAGCTAGTTAAGAGACCTTCTAAGAATGAAGCTGCTAAAAATAACAGCAAATAAGTAAGGCTAAGTTCGGGTGTAACCGAACATTACATACTCAGTTGAGAGCTATGGAGACAAAATAAGGAAAATCACCATGTAGGAAAATGAACCTAGGGTAACCCTGGAATGTGGTTGTATGACATGTGTATCAAATGGAAGGTATTAAAGAGTATTTTAAGAGAGAGTAGGCCATAGTTCTATGGATGGACGCCATTTAGGGATATCGCCATAAAGGTGGACCAGGGCTGACTCTAGAATTTGTTTGTTCGATATGGGAATCAAATGAAAGGTGTTACTGAGCATTTTAAGAGGGAGTGGGCCTTAGGTCTATCGGTGGACGCCTTTTCGAGATATCGCCATTAAGGTGGGCCAGGGGTGACTCTAGAATGTGTTTGTACGATATGGGTATCAAATGAAAGGTGGTAATGAGTATTTTAAAAGGGAATGGGCTTTAGTTCTATAGGTGAACGCCTTTTCGAGAAATCGCCATAAAGGTGGACCAGGGGTGACTCTAGAATATGTTTGTACGATATGGGTATCAAATGAAAGGTGGTCATGAGTATTTTCAAAGGGAGTGATCCTTAGTTCCATAGGTGGACGCCGTTTCGAGATATCGCCATAAAGGTGGACCAGGGGTGACTCTAGAATGTGTTTGTACGATATGGGAATCAAATGAAAGGTGTTACTGAGCATTTTAAGAGGGAGTGGGCATTAGGTCTATAGGTGGACGCCTTTTCGAGATATCGCCTTTAGGGAGGACCAGGGGTGACTCTAGAATGTTTGTACAATATGGGTATCAAACGAAAGGTGTTACTGAGCATTTTAAGAGGGAGTGGGCATTAGGTCTATAGGTGGACGCCTTTTCGAGATATCGCCTTTAGGGTGGACCAGGGGTGACTCTAGAATGTTTGTACGATATGGGTATCAAACGAAAGGTGTTACTGAGCATTTTAAGAGGGAGTGGGCATTAGGTCTATTCGTGGATGCCTCTTCGAGATATCGCCATTAGGGTGGGCCAGGTGTGACTCTAGAATGTGTTTGTACGATATGGGTATCAAATGAAAGGTGGTAATGAGTATTTTAAAAGGGCGTAATCCTTAGTTCTATAGGTGGACGCCTTTTCGAGATATCGCCATAAAGGTGGACCAAGGATGACTCTAGAATATTTGTACGATATGGGTATCAAGCGAAAGGTAGTATTGAGTATTTTAAAAGGGAGTAATCCTTAGTTCTATAGGTGGACGGGTTTTCGAGATATCGCCATAAAGGTGGACCAAGGATGACTCTAGAATATTTGTACGATATGGGTATCAAACGAAAGGTGTTATTGAGCATTTTAAGAGGGAGTGGGCATTAGGTCTATAGGTGGACGCCTTTTCGAGATATCGCCATTAGGGTGGGCCAGGGGTGACTCTAGAATGATTGTACGATATGGGTATCAAACGAAAGGTGTTACTGAGCATTTTAAGAGGGAGTGGGCATTAGGTCTATAGGTGGACGCCTTTTCGAGATATCGCCATTAGGGTGGGCCAGGGGTGACTCTAGAGTGTTTGTACGATATGGGTATCAAACGAAAGGTGTTACTGAGTATTTTAAGAGGGAGTGGGCATTAGGTCTATAGGTGGACGCCTTTTCAAGATATCGCCATTAGGGTGGGCCAGGGGTGACTCTAGAATGTGTTTGTACGATATGGATATCAAATTAAAGGTATTAATGAGGGTTTTAAAAGCGAGTGGCCCTTAGATGTATATGTGAAGGCGTTTTCGCGATATCGACCAAAATGTGGACCAGGTGATCCAGAAAATCATCTGTCGGGTACTGCAAATTTATTTATATATGCAATACCACTAACAGTATTCCTGCCAAGATTCCAAGGGCTGTTGATTTCGCCTTGTAGAACTTTTTCATTTTCTTCTACTTAATATGGTAGGTGTCACACCCATTTTACAAATTTTTTTCCAAAGTTTTATTTTGCGTCAATAAACCAATCCAATTACCATGTTTGATCCCTTTTTTCGTATTTGGTATAAAATTATGGCATTTTTTTCATTTTTCGTAATTTTCAATATCGATAAAGTGGGCGTGGTTATTGTCGGATTCCGGCCATTTTTTATACCAAGATAAAGTGAGTTCAGATAAGTACGTGGACTAAGTTTAGTAAAGATATATCGGTTGTTGCTCAAGTTATTGTGTTAACGGCCGAGCGGAAGGACAGACGGTGGACTGTGTATAAAAACTGGGCGTGGCTTCCACCGATTTAGCCCATTTTCACAGAAAACAGTTATCGTCATAGAATCTATGCCCCTACCAAATTTAAGAAGGATTGGTAAATTTTTGTTCGACTTATGGCATTAAAAGTATTCTAGACAAACTAAATGAAAATGGGCGGAGCCACGCCCATTTTGAAATTTTCTTTTATTTTTGTATTTGGTTGCATCATTACTGGAGTTGAATTTTGACTTAAAATACTTATATACAGTAAAGATATAAAATTTTTTGTTAAAATTTGAATTAAAAAAATTTTTTTTTAAAAAGTGGGCGTGTTCTTCATCCAATTTTGCTAATTTTTCTTTAGCACATATATAGTAATAGTAGTAACGTTCCTACCAAATTTCATCATGATATCTTCAACGACTGCCAAATTACAGCTTGCAAAACTTTTAAATCACCTTCTTGTAAAAGTGGGCGGTGCCACGCCCATTGTCCAAAATCTTACTAATTTTCTATTCAGCGTCATAACGTCAACCCATCTACCAAGTTTCATCGCTTTATCCATCTTTGGTAATGAATTATCGCATTTTTTCGGTTTTTCGAAATTTTCGATATCGAAAATGTGGGCGTGGTTATAGTCCGATATCGTTCATTTTAAATAGCGATCTGAGATGAGTGCCCAGGAATTTACATACCAAATTTCATCAAGATACCAAATTTACTCAAGTTATCGTGTTAACGGACAGACGGACGGACGGACGGGCGGACGGACATGGCTCAATCAAATTTTTTTTCGATACTGATGATTTTGATATATGGAAGTCTATATCTATCTCGATTCCTTTATACCTGTACAACCAACCGTTATCCAATCAAAGTTAATATACTCTGTGAGCTCCGCTCAACTGAGTATAAAAATGGTAAAGGAGCACTAGGGACGAGATGGGGGATATGAGCAATGTAAGCCGAAGGAATAATGCAATTGTTGCAATTTGTTACATCAAATATGTGTATGTATGTGATATAGTATGTATTTCTCATTGCATACAGACCCAAATCACATGAAAGCGGTTGCCTGAAGGCAATATTTATGATGCCACGTTAAGTTGGCGGTTCATGCAACCTGTAGGCTAAATATCTAGTTAAGCACTCGTGCGCTGCTAGTGCATTCGGAACTTTTACTGGTTCGTTGATAATAAATTCTGAATGCAATCTTCGAGAGCATGCCCTATGGAGTGGAGATTCTCCTTTACTATAAACATTTTTTTTTCAAAACTAGTTATAATTGCTTTTGAACTAGTGAAAATCTGTGGTGCCCATTTCTCAAATCCTATTAGACTTGTAAAACAAGTAGACTCCTTCTGAAGAGAAAAATTTGTCAGATCAAATTCACTGGACAAATAGTTTAGTGAAACGAGCCTCTGCTGTCTGCATGAAGAAATTCAGATATATACATTTGGAAATAGTTCCAATTTTCTTCCTTTCTTAAAACAATACGAGAATACTCGAGAAACAATTCTGAAATGTTGGCAAGATAGCCCTGAAAAGATCACTAAATAGCCTCGAAATAATCCGACGATAGTCTCGAAATGATATGGAGATAGTCCCAACATGTTCCCGAAATATCTCGTTCGTTTTGAAAACAAACCTGAAAGTATCTTGGAGTAGTTCCGAATTCATCCCAAAAAGAACATCGATATTAATATTGAGTGTTTCTGAGATAATGCCGAATCGATACTGAAATAGTCTCAAAATCATACAGAAATATAGCCCAATTGCTAATGAAAACAATTCTAACATAGTCATAATCATCCTAAAATGATAAAGGTAACTTTCCGCAAAACGATGCAAGAATGGTTCCCAATTAATTCGAAATTGTTTCCGAAGTTGTCCCGAAATCTATCCGGAAATGGAGCACATGATCCGAAGTAATCCAGATATAGTATCGATGGATTCGATATTCAAGAACCTCTGAAAATGGTAAAATCGGCCTCGCAGTTATTCAAAATATCCGTATTCATGACAAAAATAAATTCGAATGATCCAGTGACAGTGCCAAAAGGATCCATAACAGCTCAAAATATATTAAAAAAACAAGTAAGAAAGTCTAAGTTCGGGTGAAACCGAACATTACATACCCAGCTGTACACTTGAAATGCTGTTGTTGTTGGTTTTGTGTGCTTAATAGTAGAGCTTACGATTTCTTCTCGAGCACAAGCGAGATTTTCGAGACCCGAGAAATCGAGAACTCGACTTCTCGCGAGATTTTCGTGTGTCGAAGTACTCGTAAATCTCGCGAGCTTCTCAACTTTCTTACTTAATCGCTGTATGAACAGTATTTATACAATTGGTTTTTTTTACTCGTGACTTTTTTGTTGATTATATTGCTCATTTAACGCAAAACATATTTATTTTACATAAAATTTTGTTCACAATATTTTATTTTTCAACGAGACACCAAGAACACGGCTTCTCGCGAGATTCTCGAATCTCGCATTACTCGTAGGGCTTGCGAGATTCTCGAATCTCGAATTACTCCTAAGGCTCGCGAGATTGTCGAATCTAGAATTACTCGTAATACTCCCAATTTTCTCGACTTTGAATTCAGTCGCTGCATATTCTAAGCTCGTGTACTAAATTTCTTGAAGGTATCTCAATATTTACTCAAGTTATCGTGTTAACGGACAGACGGACGGACGGACGGGCATGACTCAATCAATTTTTTTTCGATACTGATGATTTTGATATACCTGTACAACTATTCGTTCTCCAGTCAAAGGTATAATACCCTGTGTACAAGTACAGCGAGTATAACAATCGCGTATGGTTCCCAACCACCCAAAATGTTGCCAAAAATAATACCGAAATTTTACGATAATAGTTACATTGAGATAATCCCAAAAGTATACCGAAATAGGTTAAATAGAAGATTTACAAAAGCGGTTCCTGAGGAAAGTGATGGGGTTGGGGGCTTAGAAAATAACCGCGGATGATATGCATGTCGTAAGAGGCGGCTAAAATACCCAAATAATGGCGTTGTGTAGCGTAACCCTCTCAAGAAGTTGCCAGCGCAATTTATAGCTTCTCCAACCCAATTATCAATCTGATAAACCCGTGGCGAATCCTGCTTCTTTAACAGCTCAGGTTCTGGGCACCTCAAGCTCCTCATGGAACAAGCGAATCGCACTATTGGCTATCTGTGGTGCAAATATCAACTATAGTCGTTTAGTTATTCTAGCGTGACTGAGCTATAAATTCAACTAAATATTACCTGTTTTAAGGGGATGGGGCACATATTGTTCAGAAAAATATATCAAAGGGCAAAGTGGACTAATACTCGTCTTTTATGGCGAAGTACGAAGTCAGATACCGGAAGCACCAAAGTTAGAGTAAAACAATATGTATTTTCAGCTCGAAGCACTGCCGCTTGCTTGAACGTCTTTTCATTTGTAGTCGCCGTTACTATGATTTCTTTTGGAGTGGTAATAAGAGTCAGAAAGTTCTATGTAGTTTTGTGCCTCTTTGCTGGGTATAAATGAACATTTTCCTTATTATGATGAAGGAGATAATGATTTTGTTCACATCTTTGCGTTTTGTTACTGTTTTTCTTTTTCCACTTGCTTTGTTGCTGATGCTGCATCACTGATAGCAAGAAATAATCAAAACGCTATGATGACGTTGCTATTGCAGTCGGCTACCGCCAGCTACACGCCTTGACAGCATTGGTTGCTTCAATTTTCTTTATTGTTTTTTGTTGGTTTTGTTACCTCACCTTATTCAAAAAATGTATGCCGATGTTTGTACACTTTTGCCATTGTATTATTATGCTTAGTTAGTGTTGTTGTAATTGTTGTCGTTGCCTCCTATGATGGCGAAATAATGGCCTGGCTGATGTAGATGTTAAAGATACTAATACGCATACCCTTTAAGAAATGGCGTAAGAAGTTGAAAGAGGTAAAGACAAAGGAAGAGGTAGAAATGGAAGCAGTGGCAGTAGTAGATGCAGAGGTCGGGGTAGTTGTAGAGGTAGAGATATGTAAATTACTGGATCTATCTTTACCTATCTATAAAGCGAGGTCTTGGAAGGCAAATCCCATGAATTACTGAGAAGGTGGTCTGGATGTAACACATATAGTTGCCGATATTATATCCCCAGATGCCGATGGAGTGCAAGTTTAGCCCTCAAATCAGCGATAAGTTTTATTACGATTTTTGGGGAGTTATGCACCTTATGCTAACGTTTGAATCTCTGAACTGTCGAATAAATAACTCCAATTTTCAGTATTGCAAAATGGTATTTCTTTAGACTACTTTGGGAGTTGTACTTCACAGTCGTAGATTGCCCCTCGGTAGTGGTTAAGCAAACACTCTCTCATGTAGGTTCCATCCCATCAAGGTAGGTAGGTTGAACTGGCCGGTCCATGAGGACCTCACATAGACTGATTGAGTTCGTAGTGTTACCAGAAGTTTGTTTTAACGACCAAACAGAAAAACGCTATCAAAAACCAGGACCTATGTTATAAAATAACTCCGTCCTCTTGGCAAATACTAGAAGCTTCCTAGGACTTAAGCCACTTGCTGCTTCTAGATCTGACAGCTGTATCACTCCTAATAGCTGGAGTCTTAGCCTGGCAAGTGCAGGGCACGAGCACAGAACGTGCTCGATTGTTTTCTCCTCCAACCCGCACTTCCTGAATCTACTATCACTGGCCAAGCCTAATTTAAAGGCATGTGACGCCAGAAGGCAGTGTCCAGTCAGAATACCCGTCATGAGTCTACAGTCCTCTCTATTTAATGATAGGAGCAACTATGTTAGTCTAAGGTTGTAAGACCTACACATAATCTTCGACACTTTACAGCCCCGGGCTTGAACCCACGCCTTTCCCGCTTGGTGTATCATGTGCACCTCTCGCCTTCGCTTAATCTCGCCCAATCTAATTGGGACATCTACGGAGCAAGCTTCAAGGGATGCGCTATTTTTAGCTTGTTCGTCCGCTTTTTCATTCCCATCTATTCCCATATGCCCTGGGATCCAATATATATGTATGCTTCTCCCTGCCCCGATTCTCTCCAGAGACTGCTTACACTGTAACACGCATTTAGATGCTGTGCTATGCGAGATTATTGCCTTAATTGCTGCTTGACTGTCAATATAAAAGTTAACACGGTTGCAGCTTAAGCTATTCTCTTCCAGGGTTTCTACTGCTTTGGTTACGGCTAATATTTCCACTTGGAAAACGCTACAGTAATCTGGCAGCCTATATGATCTGCTTATTTCCTGATCAGCGCAGTATACCGCAGACCCTATTCCTTCCACTACTTTGGAACCATCGGTGTACACATGTATCGCCTCGTCCGCCATTTGCGCACCCTTGCGCCAACTGTCCACCTCTATTGTGGCCTTAAGATCTCCCTCGAAGCGCAGATAGGGAATCATGTAGTCTGTTCGTCTTGTGATTGATGACGCTATACTACTATGGCCATATGGTCGGCGCTCAAGCTGCCCCGAAGCACCGAGCAGAATGGCATACAGTGCAGCCGTCGGGATTGTTTTCAGGGCTCCCGTAATGCTAAGCATCGATAGTCTGCATACCCCTCTAATATTTTGAGGTATGTTGTGTTTTGTGTGGCTTTCCACCAAACAAGAACTCCATAGTATAGAATAGGGCTTACAATCGCTGTAAGAACCCAATGAGAAAGAGAGGGCGATAGGCCCCACGTACACCCCAGCATTCTTTTATATACATAGAGTGCCGTTGAGGCCTTCTTGACCCTCTCCTCCACGTTGAGCATCCATGCCAGCTTACTGTCTAGGATGATTCATAGATATTTTGTGCAAGGTTTCTCCTGTAAAATTCACAAGATCAGTGCGCTCCTCACAAATACTGAATTTGGCATTCAACTCACGAACATCTGAGCGTCAATTTTGTGTTTCTGCGGTTCGTCTTTGGAACACATTACCGATGGAGATTAGAAGTATCAAGGGAACATTGCCCTTTAAAAGAGAACTATTGCGTTATTTTGTTCAACAAATTTAAATATTTTAAAATGTGACCCTTTCTTTCTATAAACTTTCCACACTTTCCTACACTTATTTTTCTTTATCTTTTTCTACTACCTATTGCCCTTACAACCTCATCAATCCTTCTTACTATTAAAATTTAAACTATTTAAAATTTTTTAAACACACTTTGTATCTACGTATATTTACTTTGTTTTAAGTCCTATTGTCAAACACTGTAAATAAAACTTATGGTTGTTGTGTTTGATTACTTAAATAAATAAATAAATAAGGTCACCCCTCCTAACTTAGGCCTGGTCCAATTTGGGACTTTGCACCTCTTTGTAAACAAGACCATATCCGTCTTCTCCGCATTGACTTTCAACCCGACATTAGATGCCCGGGTATGAATATCCCGAAGCGCCCGATCCATCAAAGAACTAATCGTTGGAAGGCACTTTCCACTTATGACAATTGCAACGTCATCTGCGTAAGCCGTAAGTTTTACGGGTCCCTCATCGAATTGCCTGAGCAGTTGGTTGATGGCGTCCACAGCAGAGGTGATAGCTTATTACCACCCTATGCAATGCGGTGTTTACCGACTTGCCTTTGGTGTACGCATGCTGTGTTGTGGAGAGCAGCTTTTCATCCACGTTGGACTATATGTACGCATCTATCAGCCTCTCAAAGGTTTTGAGCAGAAATGATGTTAAGCTAATGGGTCTATAGTCTTTGGGATACACGTGACCGATCTTCCCCGCCTTTGGTAGAAAAGCTACACGAGCAGTTCTCCAAGAGTGCGGTACATGATTCAGTCGTATGCACCCATCGAATATTATTTTAAGCCATTCCACGACCGCCCTACTTGAGACTTGTAGCATGGCCGGGAATATACCATTTGGGCCCGGCGATTTAAAATTAGAAAACGTCTTCACTGCCCACTCGATCTTGGTATCGGTCACCAAGCCCGGCACTACTAGCTCCGTGATCGAAGTGTGAGTGATGTCTGCTGGCTCTTCTAAACCGTCTCCCGATGGGAAATGTGTATCGAGAAGCACCTCAATGGATTCCTCACTATTACATGACCATTCCCCGTTCTCTTTCTTTATGAGTTTTTGGACTATGTTTCCCTTTGCTAGGACTTTTTTCAACCGTGCTGTTTCGCTGGAGCACTCTATGTCCGTGCAGAAACTTTTCCATGAGTTTCTCTTCGCCCTGGTAATTTCACGCTTGTAGATCCCTGTACTCTTCCCGGCACGCTTCGCTTTCCGCGGTCTTTGCGAGCTTAAACATTTCTTTTACCTGTCTTCTTCGAAGACTCACCTCATTGCTCCACCATGGCGGCTTTGCTTTTCCTTTGAATCTTCTTAGAGGGCAAGCTTTGTTATACGCAGTCATAAGCGTCCTTGTTAGGAATTCATTCGACTCCTCCAGTTCCTCTACATTAGCAACCTCTTTGGGTTATCCCAGTTTTGTTTCTACATGTTTCTGGAATTTAGTCCAGTTCGTTGACCTAGGGTTTCTAAAGATTCCTCCCTTCTCTACCCTCTTTAGGGGGATGCTGAAGCTGATATACGCATGGTCGGAGAAGGATGGTCTATCAAGAACCATCCAATCATACCTTGATATATCACGCTCGGAGCTCAATGTAATATTGTTATATACTACCAAACGCCAAATCAGTTTCTACCGCAACTAACCTAGGGAGCTCGAAGCGGGCGTGCATGCTTGTTTTAACTGGGCTTAGTTACTCTGGAGGTCGGGGTTCTTGCTGCGATCCACCCTAGTGTGAGCGTATGTATATAACTATAAATTTTCATGCACTATGCGGACTAAACCGCCTAAAGACAAAGAGTCAAAATAAAAGCACAAAAAGCAAAAAGCACACAGCCTATATTCGTTGCTTACTCTATTGACTGGCATAGTAGGAACGGACGGACTTCTTACAACAGTGGAATGAAAAACTTCAAGGTGAAGGTCGTAACACACAACAAAAAAACAGGATTACGCAAAAGTAAAGTGTGCCTCAGCAAAAGGAAAATGTATACACCAGCGTGTGGAGGAGATAGGTGTCGTTACTCCTCTGAGTGTCTTCTCAATTCCCTGCCCTACCTTGTATTGAGAGTTACTGGCACTCTCCCATACCCAACCAAAATAAATAAACTTACGACTGCATATTTGACTTACAAGACCATAACGATAATCTACACTTTATTCATTATTTTGAAAACTATGATTAAATAACCTTATGTATGTAAACTACTGTGCCGTTTATATTTCTGTACAGGCATTACTATAAAGGTTTTTACAAGTGGCTTAAAGCAACTTGCTTTGGGAAGCGACATAAAGCGTTTCCAGTATTAAATAATTTCATTAACTCTTTCAAAAAAAAATAACGTATATAAGTGTTGGAGGCAACGATTATAATTAATTGGATTCTGAACCCCTTTATAAATGATAACAACAAAACTCAAGAAAACAGTTTGTCTATTTAATTGAACTTTTCTTCAAGTTATCTTTCAAAAAAAAAAAAACATTGCCCATGTAAGAGAATAGTTGCATTGAACATCTCTTAGCATTGCTAAGATTCGTTAGCATTGCAGCTACACTCCTCTCAATGAATGTATGACATCCGAAATTCATGTGTGGATCTACATACATACATATATTATTTTCATTTTATGTATCTATTCCTATTGAAATTTTGTAGGTATCTAAATGAAACGTATCGTTCAATAAAACTAAGTAGCAAGAAAAAACTTTGCTTAAATTGGTTTATAGGTTTATATCAATTAAGAGTTTCGGCAACGCCGTTTCGACTATTTCAAGCTTATAAAAAAAAATCAACGTTTGCTTAGTGTTTATCGCAAGAACTTTTCTAAGGAATCTATATCCTTTTACAATGTTAGTTGGGTTAAATACCCAAAAAAAAATCTGTTAAATTACGATTTCCACATCTGTAATGAATTCCGAACCATAATTCATCGTGAGTTCATGCAGACCATTTGCACGTATATATGTATATACATAAGTTTGTTTACAAGTAGAAAAACCCACTGATGTGTATCACCCCCAAAGCGAGGTGTGGAAATGAAATTTAGTTAAACACGAATGAAAATCATTCAAACTATGAATACTGTTCACTCACGCTTTGAATGATTTAAGCAGAAAAAAAAATACGGTAGTTTGCGTACTCTAGTATTTTTGTTGAAAAAAAATATACAATTACAAATATATACATATGCATATAGCTAAATTTAAATTGGGGTAGGACTTACATTATCCAACGTTGTTTGCGCAAACATTTTGTGAAGTTCCATATTGTTACAATATTGTTATTTTGTTTAGCTGGTTTAAATGAGTACCTACATATATCCAAATGTATGCTTCTCTTATTACAGATCTTTCTTCGTATTTACTTATGAAAATAGCTTTTACAGTTTTTAAATAAAATTTTGTAGTATATTTGGCGACTATAAATTGCTTAGACTTCGAGTCGTGTTGTAATCAAAGTTGTTTGCAGTTTTCTTAACTTCGCCTCAAATTGAAATATGCAAAAAAATATTATTTAGTTAGTTTCCATTATATATCGCCTTTTCTTTTCTTTTTTGTCTGAGAAAGAAAGGGTGGAGGCGGTGATATAAGAATATGCAGTAGGCGATCACCTTCTAAAATCGTCCACTTCTTGTCGGAACCCGCAAATTATGGTTGGCCATCCTTAATCCTCTGTAAGTATACGTGCACGTGCACCCCGTCATGATCATTGCTGTCTTGTGCTAGACGCGAGCATGCACTATGAAACTTCTCACCAAATTACGGAGAACGTCTTTCCACTCACACCTTGTCGCCTGGATCAATCACTTTTGCTTTTATGACGAATTGTTTGGCAGATTTATGCCAAGGGATCTTTAGACAAGCGGCGGCACTCTGCTTGATATTACAAGCGAATTGATACAGGTGCGATGTCGCTTTGATAAAAAGGAATGGAATTTTCCTTCAAATATATGCGCAGAAACGCTGCTGCGACTTTTAGCAGTCCAATTGCAGTGGGCTTTTTGCACAATTTTTGATGATGGCGCACAGAACACCGGATTATAAAAAAATACAAACTTTAATGATTTATCCAAATTATTGGTGTCCTCTCAAATAAAAAGATGTGTTTCGTCTCGATCCGCCCGTAAAATGGCCGAGCCAAACGAATTTCTTTTTCCATCCCACCTCTATTCTCTCTTTCTCAGTTGTTTCCTTTTTTGACACACCGTGGTAGTGTTGGGTAACGCAAAATAATAAGGTATATTCAATTTACTACTTAGATCACATCAGGTGGGTTGATATGATGACTGATTCTACCCTAAACAAATCCCTACCCACAATTCTAGGAGAATGCAAAAAAAATTAGTTAAGATAGCTGACAGCTATAACAATATCCAGAACATTGCTGAATGTTGGACCAATGTATGTAGGGACATTTCCCCTGTTGGCTATCTGCAAATTGGTTTGCAGGAAGTAAAAAAACAGAGATTCACCTCTCTCGTTCGTATCTGCTCCTCCCCACGCATTGTGGTGCGCATTTGCATCTGAGCCTATGACCAACCGCCCTATGCGCCCATCCTCCTGTACTAGCCTTTTGCACTCCAACGGTGGAACCTCCGCAGCATGGGCCATGTAGCAGGACGCCAGGATAAATGCCTGCTTATTATTTTGCTCAACGGCCACCGCTAAGAGATCCTCATTCATCCCATCAAAATGTAGGAACAATTAAGGGGATGTACGGTTCGGTGTAACATAGCGCCCTGTATTGATTCATTTATACGGGATGGACAACAAGGAAGAGACGACAATTTTCGAATGTAGGTAAGTTAATTTTCTGGCAGGACAGAGTCTGTCGGGTGTGTGTGCTGTCGTTGACTCCTGTGCACGAGCGTCTCGCCGAGGTTGGTGTCAACTCAAAGTTCTTCTATATAACGTTTATCTGCACCTATGCGCTGTAAGATGAGTACTGCAAAGTGGATAAATACTTTTTCAGTGATCGACTAGACAGCCAAGTCAAGCTCGTCTTCGCCGCGATATTCGAAATGATGCTATGTGTACTATACATTGTGTAGGAACAGTTTGATGGCGAATGAGGACAAAATGCAAAACCTGCTATCATCAAGCAAAGAGTCAGCGCATTTGCGCCTTGACAAGGATGCCACTGTTGACTGCAATACTTTCGAAACAGTAAAATACTTCGTTTATTTGTGAGCCAGCATTAACACAAACAGCAACATCAGCTTTCAAATCCAGCGAAGGATAACGCTTGCCAATAAATGCTGCTTTCAAATAGCCAATTGCAAAATAAAGTCCTCTATTGTACACGTCCTGCTATATGGTGCAGAAGCATGGGCATTGACAACATCGGATGAGGATTCTCTGGGAGTGTTCGAGAGAAAAGTTCCTCGAAATATATACGGAGCTCTACGCTTTGACGATGGCGAGTACCAAAGAAGGTTTAATGATGAGTTGACTGGGCTTTACGCAGCCATCAATATAGTCCAGCGAAGTAAAAGGCAACAGTTACGCTGGCCGGGCCATGTTATGCAAATGAAAGTTGTTGGCGCTACGGCTAAGAAAGTATTTTTATCGGAACCCGCCTATGCAAGTAGTGAAAGCAATGTTGCATACAAGGGAATGAGTATTCAATAAAAGTCATAAATGATTCATCTAAGTTAATTTGCAAATTTTCCAATAGGTACTTTCGCTTTTCTGCATATGAACTTATATACATATGTAAACGTGTGTGTGGCCTCATATGCAACGGGCTGGCTTCTTGTATGTTTGTACAGCATCACAAGAGAAACAAAGAACGAGTGTGTGTAGTACTTTGCTGCAATCTTTCACATTTGCCAGTCTCGTTTCGTTTTTGTTTTATAACTCTTTGTGTCCTGATATGTAACCAGGAAGCTGCATTTTCTATACTCGTTAATAGTGATACATAGTTGCACTGATTTGTTGCTCACTATAATTTGTGTGAACCAAGAAAGCTCCTGCTTAGTGAAGGCAAATGTGTTCGGTTCCCTATGCGTGAACTCTTAGGTGTGTGGCTTACCGTATACACAACGTCTTTTAAAAATTCCAGGAAAATTAACTGAGTTTCGGTTTCATCCACGAATTTTTATTTTGCATACTTATGCGAGCATAACAAAAATTGTCTAACTTATTCTCTTTAATGTACCCTCACTAGGGTAGCAATCTTGTCGTTGGTGTGAGAGATTAGCCGAAGTGCATAGAGCCCGACTATGGGGCTGAGAGGTTTGGGGCTGGCATTTACGCCTTTTCGCCTCATTGCGGTGGTGGGATGTCGGTGCCCAAGAACTATCAACCACCTGATCAAGAATGTTATGTGGACGTCCATATTGGTCAATTTGTTGCCAGCGCGCCACCTCGGGAAGTATCGATGGCCTTATAAAAGTAAGGGGCACTTCTTCCCCATATTTAATACTGGACGGAGCCCGCTTGGTCGGGCAGGTGGTCGTACGACAAAGATAAACGACTCAATATCACATTTTAATAAGGAGGATGAGAAATGGAGCACTGCGTTGCAAGCCAAGGAATACTCTCCTGGAGCGAGAGTAGTGTAGAGTTAATGAGCTCCGTGTTAGAAAAGCATAGACATGCAAATAGATAAGTAGAGTGGAGACGAGTAAGGAGCAGAGGAAGTAAGAGAGCTCTGTAGCAGTACCGCGCAGCACTTAGAATTTTCCAACGCTTAGGAGCAGTGGTCGACGCGACAAGACTGGAGAGCGAGCGCTTGCAATGAGCCCGGAGAAGATAGAAGAAGGTCGAAAGCAGTTCAAATAGTTTTGCTGCGGGAAAGAAGTATAGAACGGCAGAATGAAGAGGCTGCGTTCGGCGGAAGGCGACAAGCCTGCTTTCAAAAGGCAGAAAGGAACCATTTACAGGGCCGCGAGGCAGGGCAGCCACATAGGTAAGCTAAGTGGGTCTAAAGCTGTACAGGTGGACAGATGGCCCCAATAGCGAGGTAGCAACTACCTCTAAAGCTGCAACTCAGAGATAGGTCGTTAAACGTGGCGATGAGACAACCACGGAAGTAGGAGACAAGCCGAAGGGAGATAACGCTAAGGGTCTGGCTTTTTCGGTGGCGCCAAAGGGAGATAACGCTAAGACTCCGACTTTATCGTTGGTGCCAAATGGAAATAACACTAAGACTCCAGCTGTTTCCAAGAAGATGAGTTATGTGTCAAAGCAGTCACTGACTGTGGCGCCTTTTGATCGTAACAATCCTTTCGGACAGATGACTACTGAAAAGGGAGCTCTGTGGAAAGGGCGTTTATTAGCTTAATGCTCGAGATGATGCGGAACAAAGAAGTAATCCCCTTCTAACCTTTTTTGGGGGTTGTATAATGGTGTGAAGATGATAGCGTGCGATAACATCGAGAGCCTGCTCTGGCTGGAGACAGTTGTTCCAAACCTCCACGAACGCGCGGTTTGACGGGTTGGATAAAGCGCAGATCAAAACTATACCAGTCAAAGTATGGCTGCCATGCGTGATGAAGGCGGAGGATACGCTGCGACTTCTGCAAAGTCAAAATCCAGTATACCGACACAGGATGGCAAATTACTTACTGTACCTCGGCCTACGGAGGAGGGTGGTCAGTTTTACATCTTCCAAACAAACAAGAAGACGGAGGATATATTGCACACGCAGCTTGGACAAATATCCTGGGGTACAGGCAAAATGTATATGCAACTCAGGAAAAGAAGTCCCAAGGATAATAATCCTAGCACGCTAGAAGTAGACGTAGTCGAAAAGGCTTCGAAAGCATTCGAGTAAAGAAGCAGGCGGAAGACGCGGACGTCACCACTAAGGTGTTAGAAGACGACCAACACCCAAATGGTGCTGCGAGTCGCACAAAGGAACACCCAGAACAGTATTTACGCCTCGAGAAAAGCAGTCCCGAAGATAAAAATCGTAAGTTGCAAAAAGCAGGAGAGGCTGAAGGGGACCTCGAAAACTTTAAACCCAAAGGACAAGAGGAGGACGTAGATGTCACGACGAATATATTGGAGGTGGACGTACAGCCCAATGGTGCTGCGAGTCTCACAGTTAAACCTCCAACACATTAAAGTGGCGTCGAGCGATCTTCTAAACCCTTGAGAAGGGTGCGTCTAACGTGGCGCTGTACAGGAGCCATGACTCTCATCGGTTCCTGGGCTAAGCGCTCGCGAATTTGCGTTTACTGTGCGCAATTGGAAGGGAAGGTGCGAGCTGTAGTCATGATAAGGAAACAGCTGCATTCATATATGCGGCCTAGGACCTCGCAGTGGTGGCCGTCTAGCGGAAGAATAAGCAGGCATTTATCTTGGCATCCTGCTATATGGCCCCTACTGTGGAGACACCACCGGCGGAGTGCAAGAGGCTAGTACAGGAGGAAATGCACAAATGGCGGTTGGTCACAGGCGCGAATGCAAATGTCCACCACAATGCGGGGGGAGGAGAGAATACGAACGAGGGAGGAGAATCTCTACCTTGTTATAAGCTGCAAACCAATTTGCAGATAGCCAACAGGGGAAATGTTCCTAAATACGTTGGTCCAGCATCCAGAAATTGCCTTGATATTACATTGAGCTCTGAACGTGATATATCAAGGTATGATTAGATGGTTCTAGCTAGACCATCCTTCTCCAACGTACGCATGGCTTCAGCATCCCCCTAAAAAGGGTAGAGAATTGAGGAACCTTTAGAATCCCTAGGTCAACGAACTGGATGAAATTCCAGAAACACGTAAAAAACGAAACTGGGACAATCCAAAGAGGTTGCTAATGAAGAAGAATTAGACGAGTCCAATGATTTCCTAACAAAGACGCTTATGACTGCGTGAAACAGAGCTTGCCCTCTAAGAAGATTCAGAGGAAAACCGAAGCCACCATGATGGAGCAATGAGCTGATTCTTCCTAAAATACAGGTAAAAGAAATATTTACGCTGGCAAAGGCCGCGGAAAGTGAAGAGTGCCGAGAAGAGTATAAGATCTACAATCGTGTAATTTCCAGGGTGAAGAGAATCTCATGGAAACATTTTTGTGCGGACATCTAGTGCTCCAGCGAAACAGCGCGGTCGAGGAAAGTTATAACAAAAGGAAACATAGTCCAGGGACTAATAAAAAAAAGAAAGCGGGGAATGGTTACGTAACAGTGAAGGTTCCTTTGAGGTGCTTTTCGACATAGAAAGATTACAGGCCCATTTAGCATAATTTCAGCTCAAAACTTGTGAGAGGCTGATAGATGTGCATATAATCCAACGTGGATGAAAAACTGCTCTCCATAACACAACACGAGTGCACCAAAGGTAAGTCGGTAGAAACAGAACTGCATAGGGTGGTAATAAACATAGAGAAAGCCCTGGAATATAAGACGTCGTCCAAGACATTGAAGGGACTTTAAACAATGTCTCTAAACTGGCGATCATGGCTGACCTTGACTACATTGAAGTACATCCAGCCATAAGCAGATGGATCGGCTGCATGCTAAATGGCAAGAAGATTACTTCAAAATGGTGGATGTATAACGCCACGAAATTAGGGGAAAGGGGTATGCCGCAGGCCAGGATGTTATTAGCTCTGCTGTGGACACCATCAAACTTACGGTTTACGCAGATAACGTTGCAATTGTATCGAGTGGAAAGTGCCTTCCAACGATTACCTCTTCGATGGATCGATGGCATCTAATGTCGGGTTGACCGCCAACGCGGAGATGACGGATATGATTTTGTTTATTGGAGGTACAGGGTCCCAAATTGTACCAGACCTGAGGTAGGAGGCGTGACCGTGCAAGAGAAACCTTGCCGTAAATATCTAGGAATAATTCTCGGCAGTAAGTTGTCGTGGAAGCTCCACGTAGAGGAGAGAGTGAAGAAGGCCACGACGGCACTTTATGCATGTAAAAGAATGCTGGGGTGTACGAGGGGTTTATCGCTCTCTCCCTCTCTCGTTGGGTATTTACAGCGGTTGTAAAGCATACGGTTTTTATGGACAGCTACACAAAAAAGAACCTACCTCGAAAAATTAGAGAGGATGTGCAGGCTATCAATGCTTAGCTTGATATCTGTTTACGCGGCGTAGGCTGTCACTCGCCCCATCTCCCCCTTGTACATACGTATATCGATGAATTTATATATATTCCGTATCTTGTACTGTATTTTATTATGGAATTGTATTATAGTGAATTACCCGCATAATCCATGAATTGTATTTACCCTTTAAATTCCCAATTGGGAACACTAATGGACGTGTGGCAGCCTCCACCGCGAAAATCCACCAAATTTAATTCGCCGCAAATGCAGGATGGCGATATGGCATGATCGGCAACCTGTCAAAAACCACCACCTTTTGGTCATATGAATTTTTATGATTATTATAATTTTTCGCAAAGTAATCAGCAGCAACTATTCTCGTTAGTTAATTTTCCTTGATTGTGAACCAAAAAAAAAATTGTGAAAATCATCGTTCTCCCTTATATTACATCTAATTATAATCCAAGTGCTTTTATAAAAGTTGTATTTGAAAAACTGTATCTCCATTGGTGTATTATCATTTGGCATTGTGCAAAATCAGTTGCAGTAATTCGGAGATCAAAATTTTTGTAAACCATATATATATGTAGTGCATTTTCAAGTTGCCGTTCGCGGAATTTGTAATCCAACAAGAAATAAAGTTGCTACACATTGGAATAAAATTTGATTTGTTTGGCAACTGTTAGCCTAAAAGTCGTTTCATTATTTGGTGCAAAGGTTTTGCGGCGGTATACATAGTCCAAGTATAAGCGGCCTAAATTGGTCTTGGAAAGAACAGTGAAGCCCTCGAACGATCCCGAGTACAGCCTTAAAATCCCAAATTCATCGTCATCCTACAACAAACCGCGTTCGAACCTCAAGGATAGCAATTCGGAGTAAATTTTGAGGTGCTGTTGATTACGCCTATTCAGTCTGCAGCCCTACCTACCAACCGGTGAGGACTCATCCTCTAAATTATCTAATGGTCCTTCGTCGCCATTGACGAAACCAGCCTCTCAACAATATAAAAAACACGTACATACATTACGTATATCCCCCGACTTAAATTTGGTGGCTCCCGCCAAATCCTAATTTCTCCCGCCAGAATTATAATTTCCCGCCAAAAATACATTTATATATATATATATATACAGTATCACCACCATATACACCTGTACGTAAAAGCGGTGCATTAAAAAATTTCGAGGCAAATCCCACACACACTTGCACAAAGTTAGCTCATTGCCCTTTAATACTTGAGTCCCTTGCGGTATAAATTAAATACATATGTCCACATTTACATTGTTGACGATACCCAGCAAAAAATTCGGCCACTTTCACATAGTCTGAAATACCCAGCAGAAAATTCTGCAGGTCATCCCAACTGGTCTCAGACTACTCCCAATTAATCTAACTGGTCCTAACCTACCCACTCTTGACCGATAGGAAAGCTTCTGCCTTTGGTATTCCCTCATAAATAAACACCAGGCAGTCCCAAAAAATTCCCAAAATAGCTAAAGTAAAACTAAGCAAGTCCCTCTTCAGAATGGCTACCGTGGTCGAAAATAAATTTATATCCGAAACGGATCTCTTTTCGGATTACTGCGCTCGGTTCGGCACAACCGAGATCCAAGATAACACCGAGGCATCCCTAAAGATAAAAGACAAAAATATTGATGTGTTCTGGGAAAGGCTACAGAGCGCATATGACGCTGTCGTGGAATCTGATGTCAACGATCTTCCCGTCGACTTTAAGGCCTCAGCCTTCAATAAATACCGCGACTGCCTTATAGCATATGAAGACACAAAGGCAAGAATAGGCGATCAGCTCCAGCTAAGGTTACTAAGCAATCCCGTCCCCGCTACAACTACCACTCCCCAAGAAAATTCCGGGATCCACCTCAAAGTACCCGCCTGTGACACCGAAGTCTTTTACGGGAGTTATGATCAATGGCCGTCCTTCCGTGACATGTTCACGGCGGTCTATATCAACCACCCCAAACTCTCGAGCGCCCAAAAACTGTACCACCTCAGGTACAAAACCCAAGGGAAAGCCGGCCAGATAGTAAAGCAATTTCCACTGAGTGATGACAACTTTGCTCTGGCTTGGGAAGCTCTTAAATCCCGTTATGAAAATAAAAGAGTCCTGGTCGACAACCAAATCAAAGCCCTCATGACCCTCAAGCCCATTCCGACTGAAAACAGCGAAGACATCCAGCGATTGCAATCCTCCGTTAATAACTGTCTCCAGATATTAGCAACCCAACAAGTCTCGACAAACAGTTGGGACCTCATATTAATATATCTGGTAACCTCAAAATTGCCGGAAAATACAGTTGCGCTTTGGGAGCAATCTTTAAGCTCCAGAAGAGACCTACCGAACTGGTCCCAAATGGATCAGTTTTTGACTACTCGCTACGAGATAGTGGAAAGGGTGGATCAATGGCGACCAGCCAAATCCCGATATAACCCACCCTCCACTAATTTCTCAAAGCCTCCCACAAGCCAAAACAATCCCCAGTTCAGGCAGGCTCAAACCCCTAACCAAAGCCGCAACCCCCCGCAGAACAACAACTACTCTCAAACTCGCGCAAGTGCTCATGTGGCCGAGCATCAAAAATTATACGCCTGCAGAAAGTGCAAGCAGAACTCCCACAAGCTACAAAGCTGCTTGCATTATAAAAAGCTGGCAATCCCCGAACGGAAGAAATTCGTGAGAGAAAGCAATCTCTGCGAAAACTGCCTGTCACAAACCCACCTCGTAAAAGATTGCACAAGCACAGGAACGTGTCTATACTGCCAAGGTCGCCACAACTCCACCCTCCACGATACCGGAATATCACACCAAACCAATGGCCCTCGAAGAACGGCGGCCCAAGTAGCAACTACTCAGAACGTTACCAACCCAGATCCCAACGAGGAACTTCCCACCTCCTCAAACGCTGCCCGCATTCAATCTTTGTATGCGGAAAATGAGAGCAAGATCATTCTCCCCACAGCGATAGTGTCCATAGAACACCGAGGGGACTGCTTCAGGCTCAGAGCCTTAGTGGATCAAGGGTCAGAGCGTAGCTTCATCTCGTCGAAAGCTCAAATCAAGCTAGGCCTCCCATATACCCACTCCCTATTTGAAATATCGGGAATGGGAGGCGGAGTAGTACAAACCTCCAACAAGCTATGCTCACTGACCCTAGTCTCAAATGACCACAAGGTAAAAATAAAGGCCCAGGCAATCGTGCTACCTCGGCTCACTAGGCAACTCCCAACACTCACGCTAAATAACGACCAAATGCGTAAATGGTCCCATCTCAAGCTAGCAGACCAGAACACTCAGAACCCCTCCCAAATTGATCTGGTATTAGGCAGTGATCTTATCCCACAAATAATGCTAAATGGCATAGAAAAGATCTCGCCCACACTGCTAGCACAAAACACGATATTTGGCTGGATAATAAGTGGCCAAACCCCCGAAAAGGTCGGATCACACTCCTCTCAAGCGTGGGAAGTGACGAATGTCCAGCTGAATGAACAGCTAAGGCAATTCTGGGAAATCGAAGAAATACCCAGAGTGCGAGTGGAAACCCCAGAAGATAAAATGTGCGAAGACTTTTATCAAAGCACAACCACTCGCATGGATGACGGTCGATATATGGTTCGGACCCCTTTAAACCAACATTCCCGAACGATGTCGACCTAGGTCAGTCCCGTACTGCAGCCCTACGACAGTTCCACGGCATGGAACGTTCCCTCTCAAAAAAGGGCGATCTCAAGCAGCAGTACGACCAGGTACTCGAAGAATATCTGTCCCTAGGCCACATGGAAGAATGCAGCCCCAATGAAATAGAATCCCTGGGTAAATACTGCTCATTCTATCTCTCTCACCATGCAGTCGTAAGGCCAGACAAAAAGACAACAAAAGTCAGAGTTGTGTTCAACGCCTCTAAAAAGTCGGGTTCCGGTCACTTCCTCAACGATGTTTTATGTACCGGACCAACCCTCCAACCCGATCTCCGACTTATGTTGCTGAAATGGCGAACATATAAATATGTGTTTAATGGCGATGTCGAGAAAATGTACCGCCAAATTCTCTTGCACCCCGATGACCGAGACTACCATCGGATAATATTCCGAACCCCCGAACACAGTCCAATAAAGGACTACAAGTTAAAAACGGTCACCTTCGGGGTTAACTGCGCGCCTTTCCTGGCTATTCGCACTCTACACGAGCTAGCGAAAGACATAGCCGATTCCCATCCACGCGCAGCCCCAATACTAAAATCCGAGACGTATGTTGACGATATTTTATCTGGCAGTCATGATCTTCAATCAGCCGAGCAATCCCTAACAGAGACTATAGACGCTCTCAATTCAGCCGGCTTTCCCCTAAAAAAGATCACGGCAAACCATCCCAACATCCTCCAAAAAATATCGAAAACTGATCTGCTGGAAACAAACTTTCTCGAGTTCGAAAAAACTAGCACCGCCAAGACCCTTGGCATCCAGTGGAACGCCCTAACGGATACATTCTCGTATACCGTCGACTCAAATCCGGCATCCACTGCAGCCACGAAGCGGCAAATTCTCTCCTCTATTGCGAAACTTTTCGATCCCGCAGGGTGGCTGACGCCCATAATGATCCAAGCGAAGATGCTCATGCAAGAATTGTGGTTAGATGGGACCGAATGGGACGAGAAGGTTAAACCCATCCGTCTAGCCAAATGGGCGCAGTTCTCTCAAAACCTTCCCTCTATCTCAGCCATCCAGATACCCCGATGGATGAATTTTACGCCGGATCAATACGTTGAGCTCCACGGATTCTGCGACGCCTCAGAAAAGGCTTATTGCGCAACCCTGTACCTAAGAAGTACCGTCGGTACTCAGGTCTACTCTCACCTTATAGTGTCCAAAGGCAAAGTGGCTCCTCTCAAAACTATTAGTCTGCCACACCTGGAGCTATGCGGAGCGCTCTTATTAGCAAAATTAGTTGCAGTAGTCCAACCCCATCTCGGCCTAAGTCAAAAAAAATTAATCATGTGGTCCGACTTGGAAATCGTGCTAGCCTGGCTGGAAAAGCCACCCCACTCGTGGAAAACTTACGTCTCGAACCGAACAGCGCAGATCATAGACCTCGTTGGAAATGTCCCTTGGCGACATGTGCGAAGCAAAGACAACCCCGCGGATCTTGGAACCAGAGGATGCAGCCCCGACGATCTCTCTAACTCGTCGCTATGGTGGAATGGTCCAGAGTGGCTTTCCCGACCCCCCGAGGACTGGCCAACACCAACGGCCAGAAATATTGTACCCCCCGAACTTCGCCGAGTCGAATCACTGCATGCAGCGGAAGAGTCAGAAGACTTCTTGGAACGGTTCTCCTCCTATCCCCGCGCCCTACGCGTAACAGCGTACGTGTTAAAATTTGTAAATCGGCTTAGAAATGCCGTAGGAGGCAGTCGTACCCCTAACGATCCCGCCCTCTCTTACGCCGACGTCATGCGCGCGAAAATCCGTCTGCTGAGCTTGACTCAGTCGAAATTCTTCGCTTCCGAAAGAGCCTCCCTCGGAAATTC
Organism: Eurosta solidaginis; assembly: GCF_040869045.1. NCBI lineage: Eukaryota > Metazoa > Arthropoda > Insecta > Diptera > Tephritidae > Eurosta > Eurosta solidaginis. The sequence goes on from NC_090323.1 coordinate 59,691,481, forward strand.
AAAACGAATCGGAAAGCGAAGCCCCCTACTGGCACTTGACCCCTTCCTGGATATAAACGGGATTCTCCGTGCCAACGGAAGATTAGTAAACGCCGACATGACATACAATGAGTGTCATCCCATCATTCTCCCCGAAAAAGCGAGATTTACTTCCCTCTATATAAGGTTTCTACACGAGAGCTTCCTCCATGCGGACCTCCGCCTCCTGCAACAAGCTATGAGGCAGGAATTCTATGCCCCCCGACTCAAACCTCAGCTAAAAAAATGTATTTTCCAATGTAAAGTCTGCACCATCCATAAGCGACAAACGCAATCCCAAATAATGGCAGCTTTACCCCCCGAACGATGCACTTTCGCGCCCCCCTTCACTACTACTGGCGTAGACTTCGCCGGCCCGTTTCAAATCAAAGCGTCGATGCTCCGATCTCCAACCCTCATAAAAGGTTATGTGGCCGTTTTCGTTTGCTTCACTACCAAGGCGATCCACCTGGAATTGTGTTCGGATCTCACTAGTAAGGCTTTTCTCGCTGCCTTCGCCCGGTTTGTAGGGCGTCGAGGGTATCCGAAGCAAATGATGAGCGACAACGGCACAACCTTCATTGGTGCTAAGCGAGCTACCGAAGTAGAGTTCGTCAACTTCCTCAACGAAGTCTCGACAGATATTGTCCAAAAGTATGCGCCACAAGGCATCGATTGGAAATGTATACCCCCCGGCGCACCCCACATGGGCGGATTATGGGAATCTGCCGTCAAAAGCTTTAAAACCCATCTTAAAAGGGTCGCCGGAACGCACAGCTTCACCTTTGAAGAATTCTCGACTCTATTAATTCGCATCGAGGCCGTTCTCAATTCTCGTCCTATCTCCCCGCTTTCTCAGGATCCAGCGGATCTCACCGCCCTCACACCCGGCCACTTTCTCCGAGGCGCACCCCTTCTCGCCATCCCCGAGCCGAACTATGAACACCTCTCTATGATCAACCGGTGGGACCGGTTGAAAGTTTTACATCACCAATTCAGCAAACGCTGGAAGAATGACTATCTCATGGAGTTACATAAGCGTTATCGATGGCAAACCGCTCAACCTCCCCCTAAAATCGGCGATCTAGTCGTCATTAAGGAAGACAACCTACCCCCTACCGAATGGCGCCTAGGACGCGTGGAAGACACCCATATAGGAAGAGACGGCCATATCCGAGTAGTCGACGTACGCACGCAAAATGGAGTGCTCACCAGGCCTATCACAAAATTGTGTTTCCTGCCACCAGCGGAATTCGACTCAGAACCGCACGGTTCCCTACCATCTCCCCAACCAACTACAGTCCACTAAGCTTAACTATCGATACCATCTCAGAACAAACTGAATCATACCGTAGCTCTCACAGGCAGTCCCTACCTTGATGTTCTCCTCAATATACAACACACATTCATATACTCCTTTTTTCAACAGATGAATCGTCAACGTGCCCCGGTTCCTACACCGCGTCGCTCCTTGGCGTCCCAAGTGACAGTGCCAGCGACTCCATCACGAATTGACGACGCCTTGTCCGATTATCGACGTTGCCGTCTGTGTATGCGACATCATGCGTTGTCGACGTGCCCATTGTTTACGGCCATGCCACCACAACAACGTGCCGTGATTGCCAGGGCGCATAAATATTGCACTAATTGCTTGGCCTTTTCACACCACACACGTGTGTGTACCTCCCGCGAGCGCTGTCACGTATGTGGGCTCCCTCACCACACACTCTTACACCGCGACACCGTGAGTCGCCAACCCCGCATGCAGCATCACAGCCGGTGCGCCACCGTCGTCAGTCACGCCGCCGTGAACCACCAAATCGCAGCACTGCTGAAACATACCAGTACGCAACGGCAGCAGGAGTGTCCGGCACCGCATCCAGTTCACGGCGCAACCCGCGCCCATCGACCGTATCAAATCGCACCATCCGATGCACCGCCACCGGCTTGCGCACCGCCACCTATAAAGGCAAAATCGGGAAGCTCCTCATCGAGGAAGCCCAACGAGCTCTCCGAGAGCTAAGACACACGTTAGGCGCTTAGTACGCCTAGGCGGGCCAAGATGTTTACGCGGCGTAGGCTGCCACTCGCCCCATCTCCCCCTTGTACATACGTATATCGATGAATTTATATATATTCCGTATCTTGTACTGTATTTTATTATGGAATTGTATTATAGTGAATTACCCGCATAATCCATGAATTGTATTTACCCTTTAAATTCCCTATTGGGAACACTAATGGACGTGTGGCAGCCTCCACCGCGAAAATCCACCAAATTTAATTCGCCGCAAATGCAGGATGGCGATATGGCATGATCGGCAACCTGTCAAAAACCACCACCTTTTGGTCATATGAATTTTTATGATTATTATAATTTTTCGCAAAGTAATCAGCAGCAACTATTCTCGTTAGTTAATTTTCCTTGATTGTGAACCAAAAAAAAAATTGTGAAAATCATCGTTCTCCCTTATATTACATCTACTTATAATCCAAGTGCTTTTATAAAAGTTGTATTTGAAAAACTGTATCTCCATTGGTGTATTATCATTTGGCATTGTGCAAAATCAGTTGCAGTAATTCGGAGATCAAAATTTTTGTAAACCATATATATATGTAGTGCATTTTCAAGTTGCCGTTCGCGGAATTTGTAATCCAACAAGAAATAAAGTTGCTACACATTGGAATAAAATTTGATTTGTTTGGCAACTGTTAGCCTAAAAGTCGTTTCATTATTTGGTGCAAAGGTTTTGCGGCGTATACATAGTCCAAGTATAAGCGGCCTAAATTGGTCTTGGAAAGAACAGTGAAGCCCTCGAACGATCCCGAGTACAGCCTTAAAATCCCAAATTCATCGTCATCCTACAACAAACCGCGTTCGAACCACAAGGATAGCAATTCGGAGTAAATTTTGAGGTGCTGTTGATTACGCCTATTCAGTCTGCAGCCCTACCTACCAACCGGTGAGTACTCATCCTCTAAATTATCTAATATCTATAGATGGTCCTCGAGTCAGATTCAACAAGGCTCATCTATTAATGGTGATTAGAGGTTTGACGGCTTACTATCCAATGGAAGTCGATGCCATACTGCTGCATTGAGGATGACGAATTATCGATACATTTCATGTTTGAATGGCCAAATTTTGTCAAAGCAAGGCGAAAGTATGTCGTTCTCTGCTCACTACGAAAGGACTTAGCTGAGCTCGGCATTTTTCGAAACTCCATTATTGCCACGTAACGGTTTTTCTAGAGTTTAGATCTCCGTTATCTTATGTGGTGCCACAACGGACCTTGTTATTATCGAAGCGAGCTTCTCTTTCAAGTGTGGCTACAATCAAACCGAACTCTACCTTTCAGCACCTTGTAGGAAAAAACAAATGTATTTCATTAAAAAGAGTTGGTATTTTTTTCCTCATATTTCAAGTCTTCCCGCTATCAAAAGAAAATCCTAACTAGTACGTTAAGTTTTAAATATCAATTCACTGTGCCACAGTAGATTTACGAAATCCCAAATGTACCAACGCTAATGGCAGTTAGTTCAGACAGTCGAGCAGCAGTTCGCGTAACAAAAATCTTTTATGCCTTTGTCTTACAACAATGGAAAATATGCAGTAGCAGAGGAGCAACAATCGTCGCTGAAATAAGAGCGACAATAAGAATGGCAAAATCAAAATATTATGCTAAGCATACCTAGAAAAAGCTGCTGCTGTGCATTTCACCCGCCCACTTGCAGGGCAATGGCGCTATGGTTGAAGCCTTGAAATAAAGACCAACGAAATAGCGAGAAAAGACTAACTAGAAAAATCTAAATGTAAAAATCTAGGTGGAGCAAATACGCTGGGAGCACTCATTTATTTTGCTATTATTGTATTGTTGTTGTTGGCGTTGGCGTATCAGGCCTACTGATACTTGAGCTGGTGTTATTGCTCCTTTACTTTTACATTAAAATGGATTTTTTTTCAAAGTCATATATTTTCTTGAAAATTTACATGCACCTACAGACTTTTATGAAAAATTCTGTTATCATCAATTTACGCCTTATATAACGCTTATGGCGGCTAGTAAATAATGAGAGAAAATCTAACATGGGTCTTCCCTTATGATAGAAAACTCCGTCTAGGACCCAAACTCCGTCTAGGGCGAGCCAAAGCGAACTGTAGATTAATACGTCCTAGCCATAAGAGCTTATCAATAAATAAAAATCTTGACTCAAAACAAATTTTTAAGGGTCACTTTGGGGCGGTGGGGGAGAAAGCTACTAGAGTTAGTGGAGCTCAGACACGAATAACGCCTAACATTGGCGGGCCAGGCAAAGCTACCCGTCAGCTTTTATGCAACGTATGCAGCACCTTTATGGCACGGATCTAAAATGACGCTCCAAAAAGATATACTAGCAACCTAGGAAATATCCGATTTGCATGGCTTTGGAATTGGCCGACAATCTGAGGATGCTAAGAAAAGAGCAAGATCACGAACAATAGTTATGTGTCAAGAAAGGTGGGAGGAATCGACGAAAAGCCACTGGAATTTCATGTTAGTTCGGAATATACCACGATTGTACGAGCAGAAGAACGGCGAAGTAAACTATCACCTCACCTAGATATTGAGAGGGAAGGGTAGTAGTAGTACTAGTTCCAAAGAGTATCTACATAAGCTTAGGATAGAGAGGATCCTTTATGTCTACACTGTCCCACCGAATCAGAAAACGCAGAACACGTAATGCTCCATTGCCATCGTTTTCATGGCGAAAGACTGTCTATACAGAGAATTTTGGAAAAGGAGCCTTCAATTAGGAATATAGTTCCCGCAATATGCAGAAACATACATTGTTCGACTGCTGTGTGTAAAATGGCGTTTCTAGTGATGACGTAATTAATGCATGCCGAAAGGGATCGCAAAGAAATGCGCATGCGAAGCAGTGGCGACAAAATCGCCTTTTATATCCTGTTTGTAACGCACCCATTATTTTTGCTAATCTGTTGAAACTGCAAATTTCCTTGGATTCCGTTAAAGGATATCGATGAAAATTTGTGAGTGATCGATAGGAAGAAAAATAGTATGCCTATGGGACGTCACAGCCGTATTAGATTCGGACCACCCAGCCGCACTTATACAGCTGTCAGTCTGTCTATCCCTCCATCGTTTTATTAACCTACCGAAAGAGTAAGATATCTTTAAATACATTTTGGCACGTGGGCTTATGCGATCCCAGAATATATTGACATTGAGAATGGGCGAAATCAGACTCAAACCAAGCCTTTTTTGTGTAGCCGTTTAGGTGTGTCTGAAAAGTTTTAAGCGTTACATTTTGATTACCAAATGAACTGAAAAAATAAGCTATTATTGCGATGCATATCACAGCCAAAAATTAAGTTATCCCTTCACATCCACGCGTTTTTCCATTTAAGCGTGTATGAGAAGTATCGTTATACAGCGGTGATTATCTCCATCGGAAAATGTGGTTATTTCTTCCAGTATTTAAAAGACGAATAATTGATGAGTTTAAGAACAAATTTCCATCATCCTTTATCGAATTCTCGTGCCCACTTATGGTTAAATTAGGTTGCACGGGCCGGTCAATATAGAGCGAATGTGTGCATAGTGTTACCAGAATTTGGTTGAAGATCAAACGGAAAAACTACGATTAGGCATCAGGACTTATGCTGTAGAATAACTTCGTACTCTTGGCAAATACTACAGTTTTCTAGGACCTAGTTTCAGGCAAGATATCAGGCAACTCTGCCGCCCCTAGTAGCTGGAACTTTGACTTTGCGAGCGCAGGACATGAACACAAAAAGTGCTCAACCTTTTTTTCTTCTAGCTTCTAGAGCTGACAGCGGTATCAATATATCTAAATTTCCTAAAGAAAAAAGGCTGTAAAATAAGTTTTTATGCTTTCCCGTAAAATTCAAGTGCCGTCAGATAGACGGTTTTGCAAAGGCATCGACGATATCCCTTGACGTGACTGCGGCTTAAGCACACTTCCTCCAGAAATTCTGCTGCTTTTTTTATGGTTAAAATTTCCCCACTTAGGCTAAGCAAATTGCTTTAGCTCTCCCAAGGTTCCTTTAATTAGTAGCGTCTTTGTTTTCATTTTGTAGAAAAAACTTTGTGATCGAATACTTTTCCAGCAGCGATACGCTATCAGCAGAGTTGAAAAAAATTTCGTAAACTACCGTTTTTTAGCACTCTTCGCAAAGATTTTAGTTTTCTCGCGCTTTGATTGTCATTGTTCAGTTGCTTACATAGTTTGGAAGCTTGGTCTATAGAATTGTGCTTTGCGAAATTTGAAGCCTCTTTTTTTCTTTTAAATGAATTAAACCAACACATAAATGCCTTTACATATACGTACGCATATTATGAAAACAAAGGCATTGCATTGCGAGTTCACAACTCGACTATTATAAAAGCGCGAAAGTAGTAAGGAAGCAGTCTTTTGACTTCTCCACACCTCTATCCACCTCTTCTGCCAACATCTTTTGTTTTTTTTTTTGTGCTTTTCCTTGTAAGTTCAGAGGCCCTTGCTCTTGCTTATCTACTTACTTACATATCTATGTATGCCCTAGTACGTTGCTGGCCTTGATGCCCTTCCTGACCAGCTTAGTCACAGCTGCTGCGCCGTCATGCTCTGAATTTAAATGTTGCTTTTACATTAACTTAATTTTATTTACTTTTAAGATTTAGTTGCTTTTTTCAATTTCAAATTAGCTCTTCTTCTCTGTTTTTGTTGTTGATCCAGCGATAAGGACACTCCCCGAAGACCTTCTTCCTCTCATTTTCTGTTCTCGTTTATTTAAACGCGAAAAATAATTTTTTTTGCGTACACTGAATGCAAATAGTGCGAATACAAAGGAAATCAGATTGTAGTATTAGTGTTTTTCTTTTCACATAAATTCTTGATTTTAAGCGAATAACAAAATAGCGAAAACAACGAAGCAATAAGCTACAAAATGCTATGTCTGCTTGTAAAAATGAAAACTTTGTACTTATATAATGCTTTAAGTTAAAATGCTTCCAATGTTTTACGAAATCAAAATAAATGGTTTTATTACGAATGAAGACCCTACACTGTGCAGCAGAAATTTAAGGAGCTGAGAGATTATGAATCACGGTTAAAGATCTATGCCCATTTTTTTTTAACTTTCAAATGTGCTTCGAGACCGATCTTCTCTTCCAATTTGCATACTGACCCTACTTCACTGGGAAACGATCGATGGCAGAAATACACTCGGAGTGTTTGCCAAACCACTGCCGAGAGGCGACCCCGTTTTGAAAAACCTTTTGATGATGGAATACTGAATATAAGAGTAAGCTGTAAGCGTAAGCGTACGCCTAGTCTTTGTAAGTGGGTTGCTATAAGGGAGATACATGTAGAATGTAAATGCAGGAGAAGCGTTCAATATTGGTATACGAACTGTATGGAGTACTAGAGAATGTATAAGTGAAAGCGTATTGTGTCATATTGGTATGTTGTATGAGGTTATAAAGAATGAGAGCATAAGTACAATCACTACACTGTAACGTAATGTGGGAGCAAAGTACGTGGTCGGGTCGATATGAGCGAAATCACTCAGCAACACAAGGAAAACACGCCACCTATATTAAAATCTTAGTTTCTGAGCTATACTCAGTTTTTGTGCATGCCAGTGCTCGAACATATATAAAGATCCAAAGCAAACATGCCAGCAAGTTTGGTTTGTAGTAAGCTGAGTAACTGAAAGATGGTTTAGGGGTTAGAACACAAATAAAGGAATTAAATATAAACTGTTGAGTTGAAACTAATTCCAAACTACAGTAAACTTAATGTAGTGGGTACTCCACCACTTCGACTTCCCGTCTTGCTGCTACATTTACCACATATATTCCATCAAGGGAGGAATGGGGTGGAGAATAAATATGGGACGGGAGTCTAGTGAGCCCATTCATGGATGGACCCAGGCTGTGTGGATGGATCCAGGCTGTACGGAAGGGTTGGTCGCCGTTTTAAAAGAGACGGTAGAGCGCATACTATCCGCCGCTGTAACTATAAGGGAATTTAACTTAATTAACTCAAATAGTCAGGCGGTAAATAACCCTCGCATTTGTATATCAAATAAGATGAAAATTTTCGAGGCAACATATAGATTCATTATATTTTATGGTGCGCAAGTCTGGGGTGTTGATAAGTTTGAATGTGTAGAGAAATTTCTTCGCTTCTTTTTAAAAAAGTTAATTTTTTTAACAGCTAATACACCAAACTATATTTTACACCTTGAATCAGGTTTATCGTTGCTATTCAGTCACACCTTACGCATTCACATGCCTTATATTGCGCGCTGTTCAAGTTTGGCACCAAATAGACTGCCCCAAGTTGTAGTAGAAGAGGCAGCGAGACAAGGGTCGTACTGGGTCAAAAAGTAGAGAAACGTTTATGAAAGTGTCGACATTGTGCCTCTGTCTGACTTGTCTTCCGCGTGGCTTAATATGAGCATACCAATTTTAGTAGAGAAATTAATTCAAAAAGAGTTTGCAGACTATGCCGATAGTTCTTTCCAGTCATCACTTGATCTTTACTCCGACTTGCTCCCTATGTACTCTACCTATTTTAACGATGACTATTCTGCGTACGCTAAAAGTCTGATTTTCCGAGCAAGGGCTGGCTTGCTAAATCTTAATGCTTGATGTTTTAAAAATGTTTTTTCCAAAAACTGTTCTATGTGCAATTTATGTGTAGCTGAATACACCTATCACTTCATTGGGATATGTCTTATGTATAAAGACATACGGCTTAATTGTCTTGGTGAGAAAGCTAAACTTAAACAGCGCGCACGTGTGACTGAATAGTTACGATAAACCTGGTTCAAGGTGTAAAATATAGTTTAGTATATTAGCTGGTAAAAAAATTAACTTTTTTAAAAAGAAGCGAAGAAGTTTCTCTACATGCTGCCTCGAAAATCTTCATCTTATTGGAGGTACAAAGCAAAAGGCAACGCCCAGTGAACCCAAGGTAATTCATTTGTATCCGACAACAGAATCTTAAAATAGTTGTAAAAATCGCTCAACGCCAAATTGCCAGTCACACTGAGAGGACGATTTTTAACGAGTTAGCAACCTTCCACCAGTCTCCCGAGTTACTGACAGTATTTAATAAGTCAATTTCCTTACATTTATATTCTAACTTTTTCTTAACGCAGAGCTTGAAATAACTAGAACGTAGTGCAATATATAACCAACGAACCTCTTCAGTACCACTTGACATGAATTCATCTAAGTGTTTCAACATCTTTTTGCGTGCCTTAAAACATTGGCTGTCAAACCACACCTGCTCCGGAATAAAGCTGGATTTCTTGCAACAATTTTTATTTTATTTGTCAAAGTATATACCATAACGTCAATTTCATCATCTGTATTAACAAAATCACACATGGGCATTGAGCTGATAAGACTGAGATACCTTTGTGCATGCATCTGCTTCCACGGTATCTTCCATGGCATAAGTTTACGGGAGTATTACTTTCCTTCACGGAAACCTCGAAATGAATGCAAAGCGGCATATGATCTGCAAATTATTTTTTAACCGCTGAAAAAAATTTATAACCGAACTACCAAAAACACCGCAAAACGTAAATTCACCAGTCACATCACCAGCTAGCCTTCCATTTAAGATAGCCCCACCAATATCTTCGACTAAACCCAGAACTCTTTTACCTTTTGCATCAATAACCAATTCTTTTGACTTTCTGCTTTCCGAAACCCCAGGCATCCCAGACACTAAGTTGATGTCTATATCTTGCAATTTACCTACTCTCGCGTTTAAGTCCCCAAGAATACAAAACGAGGTCGGATTCTGGCTAACTAGTAAATTTTCCAAACGTTAAAAATATTCGTTGGAAAGTATTCGACTCTTGGAAGGAAATTTTAAAGATCGATGTGTGCCTTATTTGTAACATTATCGTTTTCGCGTAAAGATTCGCTAAATAACTAGAAGCCACATTCTTCCACCAGCGGGTTAGGGAGGCGACGCTTGTCGTAAGAGACGACTAAAATACCAAATTGGTGTAAGGGGTTGTGTAGCGCAACCCTTTCAAAGGGTTGCCAGCGCAATGTATAGCTTCTCAAACCCAACTGACAACCTCACCTACCTGGCCAATCATGTTTCTTCGTTCCCGAGATGGTCGGGCTAGTACCTTTATGGTGCTTGTTACCGGAGCGTACCGGATCTGCATTCGGATAAGGACCATTGACATCCATAACACTCTCCAAGGCCTTCGGGAGTGTCCTTATCGCTACAACAACAACAACAAGCCAGATTCTTTGTTGGTATGTGGTAATACAATGGAGGTCGGCTGAGGACAGTCCCATCGACAGCATGGCTTTCGAGGAGGTCACTCTAAAGTAGGCGAAATTGAAAAAGTGATAAACGCAGCAAAGGAAGCCGATACAGAGTCCCAGTTGCCGAGACTGGTAGTATTGCAGGTCCAGCTGGACGTCAGGAACGATTTGAGTTAAGCCAGTTGAGACGAAATGATTGAGGAATTCGAACGCTTTTTCAGGTTACCTCAATATCTGCTAGAATTTCTGAGAGACTATCTGAGAAATCGGTATCTAAATAAATAAATAAATGTAAGGCGCGATAAACTCCGAAGAGATTTTAGGCCGAGTTTCTTAAGTTTTCCTACAAATTGGCGGGACGGGACCTACTGGTTTTATGCCGACTCCGAACGGCATCTGCAAGGCAGATGAGTTTTCACTGAGAGCTTTTCATGGCAGAAATACACTCGGAGTGCTTGCCAAACACTGAGGGACGACCACGCTTAGAAAAATTTTCTTCTAATTGAAAAATCTTGTTTCTAAAATTTTGATGTTGCTTTGCCCGGGGTGTGAACCCAGGATCTTCGGTGTGGCAAGCGGAGCACGCTACCATCACACCACGGCGGCCACCGTGCGAAATAACCCATGGTCAAAGAAGAGTGAAGATAATAAGCGGAGCAGCTCAGGGTTCGGTACTAGGTCTCGATACTTGGAACATTACTTGTTTGTGTTTAATGGAAAGAATAGAGTCCCACCCTTGGGGGGTATCGAAATGGAGCCTAAAATATCCCGGTCAGTAGCCAAAGAACTCCCTCCTTCCACGCAACTGAAACAAACAAAAAATCCTATAGGAACAAAATAAAGTGTCAAAGTGAGTTGTCCTTTGATTCGGGACAGCTGTCATCCAACCTAACCTAACCAACCAGAAATACACCAGATCTAAACAGAAAATTTTTCCTGCAGGCTATGTTCTTTTTTGCATATTTTGGCTTCATAAACCTGAAACAAAATCACTTCCAAACATTTTTACAAAAATCACTTCCTACAAAGTGTGTATATTAATTTTGTACTGTTGCGGTTGTTGCTTCTGCTCGTTTCTTTAGAGCAGCTTTGTTGCATACTAACACTAATCTCCAAAGCACCAAATAATAGTCAAACGAGCATGCATTCACTTACATACTTATAAACATAAACACATATACATATACTTTTATTTTACTTATAACAACTTATGCATATCGTTAATGGCGCCTAAGTCCCACAGGAAGAAAACATAAGACCACAAAGCTTACACAGAGCGGCTCTCCACTTTTACCTTGCAATGTTGCACTGACTTTGTTTTGTACGCCCTTGTATTGTTGTCGTTTTTATATTTTTATATAAACATATCTACATACATATGTATATAATGCGCTATCTTGTACTTGACTCTTGCCACTTTTGCATTGCCCACTGTAATTTGGACAGATTGCCGTTTCGTATCAAAAGTGTACTGCTGTGGGTTGGTGACAAACCGCAACACTAAGCTGCTAGTCTGCGTGTGGTTCGTTGGCTTATATGCATGCGGACAGAAAATCATATGCACACACGTGTGTGTGTGTGTGTGTGTGTGTGTGCGGTGCTGTGCCTACTCACATGTGCGAAAATTGATGCACACGAGTAGTAGTTTGTTATTATTATTATGGCATTATAGCTTTCTGTGTTGCTCGTTTTCTGACTTACAAATGAGGTATAAGTAAACATCTATAAATAGGCCACAATGAGAAATTGTTTCCCGGAAACTTTGTTACTTCGAGATGAATATACTCGTATTTGGTTATTTATAGAAAAAATATAAAAGAAGTACACAAGTTTTCAATACAATTTAATTGAAGGGTTACGTGACCTATTTTGGGACGCTATACAAAATATATAACATTTCACAAAAACAACTTTGAAGCTGGGTAGTCGCATTGGGTTTCTGAAACACACTGATAGGTTTTCCCAACAAACTCATAGTCCATCACGTGTAGGCTCTTCCTAATTGGACTTTTAAGATACTAGAGGTTGTCTTTTTTGTTGTTGGACCAAAAGGAAGTCGCTGTATCACGGTTGTATAGGATACACGCAATGCCAGACATACATTCCGTATTTTCACATTTTATTCAATAAATTATTTATTAGGATAATCAGAAATTTAAAATGAGAGCAAGACGCTGGAGACAAGCTACTGTAGAAGCAAAGTCATACAAGGAAGAGAAAAGGCACCTGAAGGCCGCTATTACTAACAGTAAGAGAGCGGAATTGGGAGAAGCTTCGAGAAAATGTTACAGGGACCCTTGGAGTATGGGTCAAAAAATAGTACTAATAAATATTTGGGCCAGGATGCTGACGTCGCAGCTAGATGCAGCTGAAATTGCAAAGATTGCAAAGGCAAAGGGAACCTGAACCCGCCATGAACACACCAGCATGATCGATAGAGCAGGAACACTTTTTGAAATACTCCTTAAACCACGTATTGCAGACGCCCTAGAAGAAGCAGGAGAACTATCACCCAGAAAGCATAGCTTCAAGTCGAAAAAATGCATTTTATATGCAATTCAAGGCGTTCTTTTGGCGTATAAATAGCACAACGAGGTAGTGCTGAATCCAAACGCGCGTTAGATTGGCAGATGTAGAGTAGGGATTTCATAGCAACATACTATACACAGCGCACATTACATGTGGAAAACCATTAACGATGAAGTTTTCAAACTTGAAGTGCCTGGTGATTAATTTTTAGTTGGATATGCAGACGACCTTTCTGAAGTCATTATATCCCGAAACACAGTAGAAGCATGCACAAGGCTCGATATAGTCATGCTGCGCACTAGACTGACTAGACTCGCATGGACTCCAGTTGACAGCAGAAAAAATAAAGTTGATACTCTTAACAAAAAACATATACCACTAGAAGCTAGCTTTGAAACCTTCTCCGTATAAATAACATATTTAGGTGTAAAGTTAGTAACATGTTAGGCGCAAATTCAACAAGCGACTGAGAAGGCAACTAAACAGGTATCGTTGCTAAGCAGTCGTAGGGCAAATAACGGACGACCCACAGAAATCAAAGGGAAACTACTTATGGACATCACCTCATTCACGCTACTGTAGGGCTCCGAACTGTGGACAAACACACTTCGGACGAAGCATTGTTGTAAGCTTCTTACAGCTGTAGAGCGCGTTGCGCACTGTATCAGGACCAGCCAAAAAAATGATTAGCAGAAGAATCACCATCGATCTTTTAGCGCTGGAAAAAAGAAGTTCATGGAAAATATGAACGCATGAAAGTCTTAAGTAAAGAGAGCAGGAAGGAAACGTTTAGGTTATGGAAAGAATGATGGGAAAATTAATAACGAGGCAGGTGAAGAATGCAACTAATAATAGATGTTAAAGCATGGAGCACCAGAAGCTTTGGGAGGCAAATTATGACGTTATGCAAATGCTCTCCGGGCATATTTCATAAATTATTTGCATAAGATAAAAAAGGCCAAAGGTTCTAAGTGCGTTTGCGGCGATGAAGACGAGACGATGATGAACACATTCTTCAAATGCTCCGAAGCCAGAACCGACAATTGCTTGAGGCAAGGGCGGCCAAATCACTATCGATAATGTCACAGCAAAAATGCTGAGCAGCATAGAAGAGTGGCAAGAAATCAATAACTTCGTAGAAACCATACTCAGAGCAAACAAAATGGAACCTCAATGAAGAAACAAAAGAACAGAAGGTTCTTAAAAAAGAGAAATATGGAACGTAACGCTGGGGTTTCTTTTAGTCCACGGATAAATGGTCGCTGCGATAGCAATGCGATGCATTAGGCATTTTCCATCCCCAACCAGCAACAAAACAAATTTTATAGTACAATGAACAGAAAACATAACAACTGCGGTTATATATTTACATACATATGTATATAGTTTAATATTTAAGCTGGGTTTTAAAAGATAGATGAGAATAAAGCAGAAAGAGAAAGGTTATGGAGCGCAGAGCAATATGTCGATTACAAAAGTTTCTGAGTACAGAGAGCCTATAAGGAATCAATCTATTGTTGTTTTGGTTGAGATAGTTGCTCCCAGCAGCAGTCGAGTCTTTCAGGCAAATATATAGTCAAACTTGTGCTGCCTAAAACATACCGGGAACCTTCATTGTACACAGCCTCAATTGTATAAGCCTATCTTGAGCCTAGCTTGTTGTAAACAAATTTAAAAATTTATCAGACTATACAGAAGTATACAATCACCATGATCCTTCATGTGCGCTTAACCGCCTTATCGATTTTGGCCGGAAGGGTTTTCATCCGATGCTTGTATATATTGTAACGAATTTGCTGAAATTCCGCTTATTTGCAACCTTCTACTAACGTTCGAATCACCAAACTGTTGAACAAATAACTCCCCTATTCAATAATGCAAAATGGCCTTTATTAGACTACTTTCAAAATAACACCACCACTTCTCGACAGATAGCGTGCTTAAATCAAACGCATTGCTGATTCTCAGCTGTACCTCCTTTTATACTCTGTAATGTCTCGTTCGCATACTTCTAGGCCCTTCTATTTCTAGAATGTACTCGTTGACCAACTATAAATTTCCAGCTAAAACTACAGATGCGCGTGTGAGTGATACTTGCACAAATTATTGCATACCTTTGTGAGCATCTCAGATAACATATATGCATGTGTTTGTGCGTTTTCTCTCCGCTGCGTGTACGTACATATGTGTAGACATAATGATTGATTCGTTTATGTAAATACAAGTGACTGCTTGCTTTATTGTTGTTGTGGTTTTATTTACATAGTATCAGATAAGTGATGTGAGTATCACTTAGTGTCACTAATATTCGTCACAATATGTTTCATTGGAAAAAGTTTTTACGTGGCTGGTCCCAAGCTTTGCGCCAAGGTATACACAAATGAATAAAATTTATACTATATAATCATATATATTATTTATAATTGCTGTTTTTATGTACGGGTCCCTTTTTCGCTTTTAGTTGGAATCCAAAACTATAAATGAAGTTTTGGTTGTAAAGATGGAGATTCTGACAATTAGCGAGCTTTGGGCAATTTCGGTCGTAGTGCTTTTGTTTTGCTATATTTTATTAAAAATATTTGTTAAAAATAAACGATTGTGAGTACACAAAGAAATCTATTTGTACTATGGCACTATTGTGAATATTTGAACTGCATTACCGGCAGTTGCTACCATACGCTGATTTCTGTTCATATTTGATAAGAGACTTATATTCGTTGCGCAATATGCGCAAGGGTCCGGCTCGTACATCTTAATATATAAAAACACGTGTCACTATGTTTGGCGCAAATGGACTCCTAAACTGCTGAACGATTTTGAATTTGTTTTGCATCCCGTGTGTAGTTTGATCTAACTTCAGAGATAGGATAGGTTATATCTCAGTTTATATTCGCAATATTATTTTATTACAATTTTTTTAAATGTTTATACGTAATAATAAAATGTTACGTATACTCACCGGCACTCACATTTTCAGGGGTGCGGATATACTTCCATGTAATTGGTTGATGTTTAATTAAACAACGTGCTTATCAATAAAAAATATTATAGCGAATGATATCAAGTATAGCACATCACTAGGCCCGCCGAGAGGGGGGGGGGTTTCTAAGGGGGCCCGCGATTTAGAGGTACTATTACATTTTTTTTAATTCAGGAGAGTCGTTAGTTGTTCATGTGCAATTTTTAAGCCGAATTTCAAAAGCAACGAACATCTGCATTTCGTTTTAATATTATAGTGAAGTGTGAAAAATAAAAATCTATATATATTAAAAGAAAGGCTAAAATGTGTGTTAGTTGTTCGCCGATGCTTGAAGAGATGCGTCGGTCGACTTTGTTCAAACTTTCACACAAGCTGCGTAAACCTCACGCGGTGGTTACTACAGGTACAGGGTCTCGAGATATAGGCCAAAACGTGGGCAAGTGAATGCCTAGGCAGTGTTTATATAATATGGATATCAAATGAAAGCTGTTGATGAGTGCTTTGGTACAGAGTAATATATTATCCAGAGACGGATTGGGACTGGGATAAGGGCTAGGACTGGGACTGAGACTCGGAGTGGGACTGGGACTGGGATTGGAATAAAATAAATACCACCCTCTGGGACAGGCAATAAGGGATACAGAGGAATGAGAAGGAATTGAGAGAAGAGAAAAGAGAGAAGGAGATTGAGAAAGAGAATGAGACTAAGATGGAGATAGATGAAGCGAAAAATACGGAGGGAGGAGTGAATGAAAGGATTAGGAAAAAGTGAAGAGCCCAAATTATAGGAGCTGGCGATAAGGGTGGGAGATTGGAAAGGACTTCGTGTATAACGAAATTCGTTCTGCAAGTGTTTAAGTATATGAATTGTTTGTAAATGCGTAGATGGTCTAATGGGAGCATTAAACAAAGTCATGCCAAGCAGAAACGCACTATTTACTATTTACTATTTCTCTAATAAGTTTTATTAAAACTAACACACCTAACATCTCTTTGCGACTCTGTAACGTAGGAAGATGAATTAGTTTCAAAAGGCAGGAATAGGGAGGAAGAATTCTTGATGGATCCCATGGTAAGTCCCTTAGCGCAAAAAGCAGAAATTGCTTTTGAACCGCTTTTAATTTTTCGCAACGAAGCGCATTCGAATATTAGCCTCACCAAAGATATAAAGAGAGTTTTTGTAATATATGGATCATAAATTTTGTTAGAAAATCGTTTAATAAACGACACAGGTTCTTCTAAGGGGAATTTTGAGATGATTTTGGAGAATATTTCGGGGACCTACCGAGATCACTTGTAGATCACTTCGTTATAATATTACGGACTCTCTCTGGGATATCTGGGGATAATTTCGGGATGATTTTGGGGACTCCCTTGGGATCCTTCGGGTATTATTTGGGGCTCACTTCGGGGTAATCGGGGGGTCAGTTGAGGATCATATCGGAATGATTTTGGGGACTCCCTTGGGATCCTCCCGGGGTCAATTGGAGGTAATTTCGGGAGCTCCCTCGGGTTCCTCCCTTAGTATCTTGGGGGATGTTTCGGGGTGATTTCGGAGGACGTTAACTTGCCGATAAGAAATGGACACAATACGCAGATATCACATCGATAACATACCCATTTCTCATCTATAACAAACTATTAACACTCCCCTACCTTTCTTGTTTCCTTTATAAAATTTTTTAATCATAGAATGGGAAAAAATTAAGCCATCAAAACTTGAATACCTACTATGATAAAAGGAATCCGCTGTACATATTGATATGCTTATCTAACGGTACAGAGCAAAGTTGTAAAAGCCGTAAATCGAAGGAGTCGGCAAATTAACTGCCCCTTCCGAAGCAAAAATGCAATATCTTACAACTCGTTTCCTATTCAAATAAAGAGCCATTTACACAGTCACGCAACAATGCAATACTTCAACAAGTCAACTAGTCAGTCAGCCATACGCATACGCAATCCGCTTGCATTATTTGCGCTTCAAATATTGCGGTAAATGTGTGGCTGTGGTTGTTTTTGATTTTACAACTTCAAGAGACCAAAAGCAAAAAGCACATAAAGTAAAAGAAGCTTTTTGGGTTTCGTCTTTTAGTAGTTTTGCTTCACAGCCCAGAGCAACACATCTCAATTTCACCTTTAAAATTTTTTGAATTATCCGCTTTATACCTTCTACTTGTTGCTTTTGCTGTTAGTTTCAGCACAAGTTAGGTATTTGTTTTTATTTCAATGTTTTTATTATTGTTTTATATTCATTTTCTTCCGCTTGACATAGAAAACCACAAAATCCAAAGTATTTGAAAGTTATTCACTCATATTGTTGTTTTTGTGGAATTTATTAAAAAGATTTCTTAGTAGTTTAGCCCACACGCAAACGCATATTCACACTCACACACACACACGCACACACACATACATACATATATGTGTATAGTTAAGGATTTAAGTTGAAACCAGTTGCGTAGAGATTGTATTAAAGTTGCACATGTGTGTGTTTGCTTTTATTACTAAGCTTTATCTCTTGTTGTATGTATGCGAGCGTGAGCTAAACAGTGGTGCGTACACGGCGTATGATGAACGTGCAATTCCAGCTGCTGCACTAGGCGTTATATGTACATATGTATATTAGAGCCGGTCGAATTGTATGGATGAATTTTAAAAGATTTAAAAAACAAGTAAAGAAGGCTAAGTTCGGGTGTAACCGAACATTACATACTCAGTTGAGACCTGTGGAGACAAAGTAAGGGAAAATCACCATGTTGTAAAAAGAACCTAGGGTAACCCTGGAATGTGTTTGTATGACATGTGTATCAAATGGAAGGTATTAAAGTGGGCCATAGTTCTATAGTGGGACGCCATTTAGGGATATCGCCATAAAGGTGGACCAGGCCTGACTCTAGAATTTGTTTGTACGATATGGGTATCAAATGAAAGGTATTAATGAGTATTTTAAAAGGGCGTGGGCCTAAGTTCTATAGATGGACGCCTTTTCGAGATATCGCCATAATGATGGACAAGGGGTGACGCTAGAATTTGTTTGACCGATATGAGCATCAAATGAAAGGTGCTAATGAGTATTTTAAGAGGGCGTGGGCCTTAGTGCTATATGTGGACGCCATTTCGAGATATCGCCATAAAGGTGGGCCAGGGGTGACTCTAGAATTTGTTTGTATTATATGGGTATCAAATAAAAGGTGTTAATGAGTATTTTAAAAGGGAGTGGGCCTTAGTTCTATAGGTGGACGCCCTTTCGGAATATCGTTATAAAAGTGGACCAGGATTGACTCTAGAATGCGTTTGTACAATATGGGTATCAAATGAAAGGTGTTAATGAGTATTTTAAAAGGGAGTGGGCCTTAGTTCTATAGGTGGATGCCTTTTCGGAATATCGTTATAAAAGTGGACCAGGATTGACTCTAGAATGCGTTTGTACAATATGGGTATCAAACGAAAGGTGTTAATAAGTGTTTTAAAAGGGAGTGGGCCTTAGTTCTATGGGTGGACGCCTTTTCGGGATATCGCCATAAACGTGGACCAGGGGTGAATCTAGACTTTGTTTGTACGATATGGGTTTCAAATAAAAGGTGTTAGTGAGTCTTTTTAAAAGGGGGTGTGCCTTACTTCTATTAGTGGTCGCCTTTTCGGGATATAGCCATAAAGGTGGACCAGGGGTGACTTTAGAATGTGTGTGTACGATATGGGTATGAAATTAAAGGTGTTAATGGGTATTTTAAAAGTTAGTGGTCCTTAGTTCTATAAGTGGATACCTTTCCGAGATATCGCCATAAAGGGGTGACTCTAGAATGTGTTTGTAAAATATGGGTATCAAACGAAAGGTATTAATGAGGGTTTTAAAAGGGAGTGGTTGTAGTTGTATATGTGAAGGCATTTTCCAGATATCAACCAAAATGTGGATCAGGGTGATCCAGAACATCATCTGTCGGGTATCGCTAATTTATTTATATATGTAATACCACGAACAGTATTCCTTCCACGATTCCAAGGTCTTTTGATTTCGCCCCGCAAAACTTTTTCATTTTCATCAGCTAGCTTTTCGGGAGCTGAGCGTTGAACTCGAATCTCCAAAATTCATATCAGTGTAAGCCTTTTAGCTGCTATGCCATATGAATGTCCCGTTGTTCGCTGTACAATTGGTCTCTAAGAGTTGCCTTTTTGTTTATATTCCTTCAACGCTCAGCTCCTGAAAATCTAGCTGATGAAGAAGTGAAATTCAGAAACATGTCCTAGTAACCATCGCCGTTTGTAAACTTACAATTTTTCTCCAATATCAATTACAAAAACCAGTATAAAGCAATATGAGCAAAGCTCGCTAATTAAATACATATGATCATATTGATATAATAGCAACATCGGAAGTATTAAAAACAAATACTGTAAAAATCCGAACAAATGTTACTAAGCTTTCAAAAGCGCGCCTAAAAATCATATCCACACTATTAGGAATAAACTACATACAGAGTGTATGTGCCTACATGGTGATCAAAAGGAATATAAACAAAAAGGCAACTCTAAGAGACCAATTGTACAGCGAACAACGGGACATTCATATGGCTTAGCAGCTAAAAGGCTTACACTGATATGAATTTTGGAGATTCGAGTTCAACGCTCAGCTCCCGAAAAGCTAGCTGATGAAAATGAAAAAGTTTTGCGGGGCGAAATCAAAAGACCTTGGAATCGTGGAAGGAATACTGTTCGTGGTATTACATATATAAATAAATTAGCGGTACCCGACAGATGATGTTCTGGATCACCCTGATCCACATTTTGGTCTATATCTGGAAAATGCCTTCACATTTACAACTACAACCACTCCCTTTTAAAACCCTCATTAATACCTTTCATTTGATACCCATATTGTACAAACACATTCTAGAGTCACCCCTGGTCCACCTTTGTGGCGATATCTCGGAAAGGTATCCACTTATAGAACTAAGGCCCACTAACTTTTAAAATACCCATTAACACCTTTAATTTCATACCCATATCGTACAAATGAAGTCTAGAGTCACCCCTGGTCCACCTTTATAGCGATATCTCGAAAAGACGTCCACCTATAGAACTAAGGCCCACTCCCTTTTAAAATACTCATTAACACCTTTCGTTTGATACCCATATTGTACAAACGCATTCTAGAATCACCCCTGGTCCACCTTTATGGCGATATCTCGAAAAGGCGACCTCCTACACAACTATGAACAAACGCATCCTAGAGTCACCCCTGGTCCACCCTTACGGCGATATCTCGAAAAGGCGTCCACCTATAGAACTAAGGCCCACTCCCTTTTAAAATACTCATTAACCCCTTTCGTTTGATATCCATATCGTACAAACAAATTCTCATAAAATACTCTTTAATACCTTTCATTTGATACACATGTCATACAAACACATTCCAATGTTACCCTCGGTTCATTTTCCTACATGGCGATTTTCCGTTATGTTTTCACCATAGCCCTCAAGTGATTATGTAATGTTCGGTTACACCCGAACTTGACCTTCCCTACTTGTTTTAAATTTGAAGTTTTTCCTATTTAATGTTATAAATCCACTTGGCAAATGAAATAACATTGATATAAAGCTCTTGTCTGAAAAGATATAGCTTATTATATATGGCGGCCGTCGTGTTGTGATGGTAGCGTGCTCCGCCTACCACACCGAATGCGCTGGGTTCACACCCCGGGCAAAGCCACATCAAAATTTTAGAAATAAGGTTTTTCAGTTAGAAGAAAGTTTTTCTAAGCGGGGTCGCCCCTCGGCAGTGTTTGGCAAGCACTCCGAGTGTATTTCTGCCATGAAAAGCTCTCAGTGAAAACTCATCTGACTCGCAGGTGCCGTTCGGAGCCGGCATAAAACAAATAGGTCCCGTCCCGCCAATTTGTAGGAAAAAAAGGAGCACGACGCAAATTGGAAGAGAAGCTCGGCCTAAAATCTCTTCGGAGGTTATCGCGCTTTACATTTTTTTATTTATAGCTTATTTTATTCGTCCACGACCCTTTTGAAAACCTTTTATATAAAAGTGGGCGTGGTCGTTAACCGATTTCGTTAATTTTTCTTCGAAGCATTCCTTATATTAAAGCAACCTCTCTGCCGAATTTTGTTACAACAGGTTTAACGTTTTTTGATTTATGATTAATAATATTTGTGAAATTGATTTTATCACAAGTGGGCGGTGCCAAGCCGATTTAAAAAAAATTTTTCCAAATTTATATCAAGAGTCTCAGTATCAGTCCACATATCAAATTTCAACATTCTAGGTCTATTATTTACTAAATTATTAGGTTTTTTGTGTTTTCCAAAATATTTTATATATAAAAAGTAGGCGTGGTTATCATCCGATTTCACTCATTTTCAATACCAATCTATTCTGGGTGCAGGTAAGCTCGTGTACCAAATTTGGTGAAGAAATCTCAATATTTACTCAAGTTATCATGCTAACGGACGGACGGACATGGCTAAATCAATTTTTTTTCGATTCTGATGATTTTGGTATATGGAAGTGGTATATCTATTTCGTGCAAAGCACACTGAGTATAAAAAATAATTTTTTAAATAAATTACATTAAAATTGTAAAAATTGTGTTTTTTTTTGCTTATTATTTGAAATTTAATTTTTCTACTAAAACGAATTCGGAAAAAGAAAACTGTCTGAATGAAAGTTGTTTGAAATGTTCTGAATTTATTTTATCTGTATACAAAAAAAATGTTTCCTAAGAAATTTGTTGAAAATGATGAAATAGTAGTTAAAAGTTAATTTTAGGCTAATTTCTCACAATTTAAGCCTGATATCTCTACTAAAATTCAAAAGCACTGTAGATGTTAATACATATTCTGAAATGTACGTAAAATACCTTCAAATTGAGCCGAATATGATATTTTTCCTATAATTCTATCAGAAGCTATGAAGATTTTTTGGCCAAACCCTTCATTCATATTGCAAAATATCCATTTTGCAAAAGTGGGGGACTCAAATTCGAACTTGTGGGGGAATCGAAATCGTGCTGTGGTGTCTTCAAGAATTTTTCTTAGAATCATCTGTGGATTAGGGTTTTGCTATACTCCTGATGGGAAAAGGCTTGACCCGCTCTAATGTGTATGGCTATGTGAAACAGATATATGTGAATAATAGTTCAAGGATGTTGTTTATATATTTATGTACAAGCTTATGTAATATAAAATATTTATTCGTTTAACACAGCATCAAAAATATGTCAGTCACTTGTATGGTTACTTTAAGCACATAATATTAAGCCACAGATGAGATTACATACCCTTCGAGGCTGCAAAAGTTTGCCAAATCTTTCAACTCTTAAAGAGTTTGGCATAAACCAAATTGAAGTTATCTTTGAGTTAAGCTGGCTCGAGGTGTAATAAAAACAAAAGAAGTTTTTGTATAACCGATATATTTCGATTACCTATGGTAATCGTCCTTTAATTTCACGCTTGCACCTTCTGACATGGAGTATTATACTATTATTGAAGTTAGATGGCAAGTACATGTCCCTGCATGGCTCTGCAGGTCTGTAACTAGGTATGAGAACTCTCATAACCGTTGAAGCAGCGGAAACGCTCGTATATACACATTATATGCACTTTTAGCATTGGCATTTCTTTAGAGGTGGCGTCCTGCCACACGTAACAAACTAAAGAAAAACAAATACAAGACGCGATGCCAGCCGAAGAGATTTTGTGCCCGCCTCCGAAAAGCATCACTGAGAAGCTTCTCATGGCAGAAAGGCACTCGGAGTGTTTGCCAAATCACTGCCGAGTGGCGACCCTAAGTGTATTTCTGGCATGAAGAGCTTCTCAGTGAAAACTACTGTGCCTTGCAGATGCCCTTCGTACTTGTGCATGTACCTAGGTTCCTTCCGACAGTTTGAAGGGAAAATTAAAAGAAGCACGACGCAAACTGGAAGATAATCTTGGCCTTAAATATCTTAACACATTGTATTTTTTATTCATTCGTTTAAAAGGTTATGGCCGTCCTAAAGCGCGCTTATTTGTTGAGCTAACTGGCGCCAATCGATAACGTCGAGGGAATGCTCCTCTCAGCGGGATGGGGGTCGCCCTCTTATTCAGCTTAGCATTCACTGTCATTGATGCGTATAGGTCCATCAGTTTTTCAAATACATTTTCTCTCGAACACTCACAGTGCCGCCTCATCTGATGTTTTCATGTTCCATGCTCCTGCACCATATAGCAGGATGTTTACGATAAGTGACTTGAAGAGCATGACCTTCGTTTGCCGAGAGAGGAGTAACCTTTTCGATTACCTAATTAAAGGCAGTGTCCAGTCCGAATACTTGTTATGATGCCACAATCCCCTCTTTCCAATGATAAGCAAAACTTTGTTAATCCAAGATTGTATGCCCTGCACATGATCTTCGACACTCCCGTGCCTTGGTCTATTCCCTTCCTGCTTCGTCAATCATGTGTAACTCTCACCTTCTTTTAATCCCACCCAATCTTATTGGGAATCTAGGGCGCAAGCTTCACGAGATGCATTTTTTTAGTTAGGTCTTCAGCTTTTATTCCCATCTTTCCCTATGTGTTCTAGAACGCAATATAATTGTATGCTTTTCCCTATCACGATTCTTTTCAGGGGTTGCTTACACTCTAACACACATCTTGATATTGCACTATGCGGGGTTATTGCCTTTATTACTGCTTGGCTGTCACTATATACATAAGTTGACGTGGCTGCAGTTTAAGCTATTTTTTCCAGTGCATCTTGTAGGATCAGTTTATTTTGCCATCAACACAGTATACCAAAGACCCCCCTCTGCCATTTGAGTGACGTTGAGGCCTTTTTCATTCCCTACTACATATTGAGCTTCCAAGGCAAGTTACTCTATATTAGAAATCCTAGATATTTTGTACAAGGTTTCTCCTGTAGGGTAATCGCGGGTCAAACTCTCACCGTTTATTTTTTTCACTGTAGGATGTACAAAAATTTATATTTTATTTTGTGGGTGTAGTAATTTAGTCATGCACATAAATTTCCCATCTAGTATTGCGAAAAATTTACCTTTTAATCATAAAAAATGTTAATACATACAACAATAACAATCACGCCAGAAAGCGTTTTAAACTTTCATTGGTTTTTTTTTTACGATTTTCTACTAATGCAACAACACATTTCTATTATTCTATCTTAACCCGAAATATTATCGTAATAACCTTTTCTAAAAATGCGCATAATTTGCGGCATATCATCAGCGTGAGGTGTTTATTATCGTTGTAGGAGTAACCCTGCAAAAATCGTTGGATCATGTGGTCCACTGGAGTACTCACCTTTATACTCCTCTGTAATGCAGCAATGGACCAACTCATTTTTCTACACGAACACATTGTAAGCCGATCATTGCTCGTTTTTAATGATTGTAATCACTACACGATGTTTATTGGACTGTGGGTACTCCATGGAATACTCTGATGTAATGCGGAGCTGGAGTATATGGTCCAGTCCTAGGACATCGCAATGTTAATTGGACCATATTTTTTGTATGAATTGTAGTTAATTTTGGAGTACTCGGTTGGTCCATAGCGATACTCCATACATGCATGCATGGAGTACTCGCGATTTTGCAGGGTAATAACTCAAAAAGATTATGCTCTTGCCAACAAACAGGCACTCAAGCGATACAATTCCGCAGCCACACATGTTACGTATACGCAGTGGTGGGGCTAAGCATTTGAGAGCAAGTGTTAAATGGTGTACTCAAAAGTATTTTACCAACACACACATGCATGGTAAGTGATTGAATGCTATCAGCAGGCATGCACACAAAGGTATACATAGTTATACGCATATTTAAGTGTGTGTGTGTATGTGTGTGTTTGTATGTATGTAAACATAATAATATGCTAAATGTGCAATTGCATATTCAAACAGCTGCATTTTATCTCAACATAAACGCTGTATAAACGATTTAACAACGGCAGCAACAACAACAATAACGTACAACTGCATAAATGCTACAAGTTTAGAGAGTGATTTGTATTCAAATTGCTTAAAGGCGTCACAGCCCCGCGACAGCAGCTACGAGAAACAAAGACGCGCAACGTGAAATGTGAGACAGCCGAGTGATAGTGCGCATAATAATAATAAAACAAATTACGAGACTTAACAGTAGCAACAACAAATATCTTTATTGTTTTATGTATATATATCTGTGAGTAAGTATGTATGGGTAGCAAGACAAGTGAGTTCCAAAGTTTTGTGGCAGCTTAGACCAGCTAATAAAAACTTGCTTCATTTATTTGCATCAACTTGACGATGCTAAAAGTTTGCTACTTGCTGTACACACACGCACACACACACATCCATTCCCACGGTTAGGTCATCAAGAACAACTTGCAAAAAAAGTTTGAATTTAAATAGCTGTGAAAGTGTTTCAAAGTACGAAATCATGTGTGTATGTGTGTGCGTGGTGTTTGTTTTTGCATACAAGTGATCACACAAAAATGCTGATATTAAAATTTTCATGCTTCTTCTACATAGTTCATTAATCTTTTACGTTGACAATGAGTACAAAAACAAAATAAATTATGCATATAAAGCTGACTTGGCTGCAGAACTTTTATGTCAGTATTGCTTCCATGCCCTATATAAAATGTAGAGATATACGCCGCCAATAAACGCCGCCGCCGCCGCCGATTAGGGTCGTTTTTCGCACGCCGCCGCCGAATGTCAAAAATATCGGCGCGGCGGCGGCGGCGGCGGTATCCGGCGCGGTACTTTATTTTCTACTCGTTTAAGACTGTTTAGGCCATTTATTACTCAAGTCGAAAATTGGTCGGATATGGTTGAAAGTGGTATCAACGGATACCCATCACTGTCAGTTAATAGAAACTAATTGCGAAATTTAACTATTTTTAACAGTTCATAAGTTATTTAAAAAAACAAGTGTTTTCGATGTCAGCATAACACGGGCTTTGCATCACCCAATTCACCAAGTTATTAAAACAAAACGCTAAAAGAAACGTTATATAATAAATTTATATAATCACTTTGCATATTTTTTCCAAAAAAAAAAAAAATATTCAAATTGTTTTCACGTTGTTAAAAAAAGTGCCGATTTTTTTTAAAAATTTTATATTGCGATTGGCTAAAAGAATGAGCGAAATCAGTAATGCAAAATCCTTTCGTAGGTTCTAGAGGCATAAACAATCCTTTGAAATGTTTTTTACCTCATACTTAAGTTGAGAATATATGTACGTTTATTTGCGAAACTATAAAATAGCGTCTGAAATGTTAATTTTAATTTTAACACTTCATCCTTCAACACCAAAGTCTCCCGGTTTGACATAAAGGTGACGGCCCTATTCAAAACTATTCCCTTGGAGTTAATTACATTGATTATAGCCTATCAACCAAGTTTGAATACCACCTACACGTTACGGCTCCTTTTACAAATGTGAATACGTAGGCACATATATGTATTTAGCAGGTGAGGCTTTGTCCTTCGCAAAAGCTTTCCCAAGACAGTGAAAAAAATGACCGTGTGTGCTACTACCCTAACGAAGTGGACAGTCGAACTAGTTTGAAAACTGAAGCTACGCGGTCATCCATAACGAGCTCTTATATCATTAGGCCGGAAAACAGCAGTAAACATCATTCAACTTAAAATCGGTCGACTTTCATTCTAAAATATCGTTTTGATTTACCGAAAACTATTGAAATCAATGATGTGAACACAAACGTCTACAAACTCTGGTATACTCTTTAAAAATTTTATCCAGGGTCCTTGTAAAATTTTAAATATATAGATGCGCCGAGGATTATACGATTTTCACCCATTACGCAATGACGGCATCCTTGGCCGAACTCCCGAACGTTTCAATTTGTTTCTCAGGTGTAGCTCGGCAAAAGCATCCGTTGGAAAGTCTTCGCAGCTACACCTAGAGCTGCTAGGAAAATGACGTCGACGAAGGTATGAGTTCGAAGTCGCAGTCCTATAGCTTCTGTGCTGGCATATGGTGTGAGGGTCAGAAGGCCTGGTAGCGGCTGGTGGTCGGGATTGCTACTGTTCGCTCATCGGGAATAGCTCTTAAAAACAGCCGAAACAACTGGAGGCGCCCTGTACCACGAGAGTCATGAGTATTAAAAGACCATTAATAGCAACCGCAAGTCGCCTTTGTGTGTGGCCTCCAAGGAGCCACAAATAATTTAAAGAATTTGTGTTCGCGACGATTATTAGGAGTTAACCCTAGGTGAAACTACGCTTTGCACGGGACATGCAGACAAAAGTGTGGCTATTTTATGTATCTCTATTTCTTTTCAGCAGACGCAGCAGTACTAATTCCAAAGACCGGGGCTAGGTTCGAAGCCTCTCTGGAGCAAGTGAACGAGGGACAATCCCTCCGCAAGCAGCTACTCCTGAAAACGTTTGAACAGTCTGCGAGATCTTGAGGCAAAAACCTCGGATCTTTCCGAAATCGCCAACACGTTGATTTCCTTAAATACATACAAACAAAGTAAGAACACCGTCGTACGCCGGCGCGCCGCACATGCCGCCGCCGCCGGTATATAATAGAGCCTGCGCCGCCGCCGCCGATTAAGTGATCGGCGTAAACCTCTAATACAATGCAGAGCGCTGCCATTTTATGCATATATACACACACATGTGCAAATGTCTATGCACCGACAAAAAATTAGAGAGCTGCTATGGCAGCAAATAAATGAGTAAGGTTTGTAGCTTACATTGTTGTTGCACTTATAAAACCAAAGCAACGATTATGAATACCACAACAAAAGCGACAGCACGGCCTCTTTAATGTACCCCAACATTCATTAAACATAAATATATTTAGTACTTGCTGTGCGTGTTGCAGATTGGAGGTTTCTCAACTTTCCTCAAATGTGACCGCATTATTTAATATAGAATGGTACATCTTAGTTTCGAAGCATGTACAATGAGACTGCTTGCATAATTATTGTTAAAAAGAGAACTTATATGAGAAATGATACGAAGCGTTTTTGATGCCCCGTTATATATTTGGTTTTTTTGTATCGATGATCGGTTAGTTATCGAGGGTCTATGGATGGGTTATCCATTTCTTATGGATGAGTCATTTGTTTATTACAGGTGTTTTATCGAATTGTTACCGAAATATTGCATAATTACTTTCGATAACAAAAGTTTTGGGGTTGTTATCGATTTATTGTCGATTATTCCTCGAAAAATGATCGACATGGTATTGAAAACTTATTAATTTGTGATCGAAAAAAAATTGAATAGTTATCAAAAAGTTATTGAAAAGCATTGCTTCGTTATAAAAAAGTATCAATATGCTATGGAAAAGTTATCGATCTACAATCGCAAAAATGATCGATGATTTATCGTAAAGTTATCGATAAATTATCAAAAAACTATTGTTATGAAACAGTTATCGATTTGTTGTTGAATATTTCTCGAAAAATTAAAGACATGGTTTCAAAAACTTATTTATTTGTTATCAAAAGTTATTTGTTAGTTATCAAAAAGTTATAGAAGACATTATCGATTCGTTATAAAAACAGTATTGATATGTTGTGGAAAAGGTATTGATCTACAATCGAAAAATTATCGATGATTTATCGTAAAGTTATCGATAAATTATCAAGAAACTCTTATGGTATTATATGTTATTAAACAGTTATTGATTTGTTGTCGATTATTCCTAGAAAAATTATCAATATGTTTTCAAAAACATTGATTTATTATCGAACAGTTATTGATAAAGTTATGTAAAAATTTAAGAAGTTATTGTGAAAAAAGTATCGATATGTTCTGGAAAAGTTATCGATCTACAATCGAAAAATTATCGATGATTTATCGTATAGTTATCAATAGATTATAAAAAACTATTATGTTATCAAACAGTTATCGATTTGTTATTAAAAATCTTTCTATCTGTTATCGATTTATTATAAAGAAGTTAACGATTTGACATCAGAAGGCTGCGTGATGCAATATACACCGATCAAGCTTCAATATAAAACCGATTAAAGATCGATAACCCTTTAATAAAAAACCGATATGTAAGCAATAAGAAGCCGAGGATTCTGCGATAACAAACCGAGCAGAGTACTTAACTATTGTAATTTGGTATAAATAATAAGCCGATAATGAAACAATAACTTTTCGATACCGGTAGTTACCAATATGACGCCGAAAAGCCACCGTTGTGGTTTACTTCAACCTTAGATTGAACTGGCCATTCCATTAGGAACTCACATGAAATTAATGAGTCCATAATGTTACCAGAAATTCGCTCGATGACCAAACTAAGAAACCCTCCTTCCTCTTCGCAAATACTAGAAGCTCTCTAAGTCCTTGCTACTTGCTGCTTCTAGATCTGTTTGCTGTGTCACTTCTAATAGCTGAAATCTTAGCCTTGTGAGCGTAGAGGTAGAGCACGAAACGTGCTCGACCATTTCCTCCTCCAACCCGCTCTTCCTACATCTGCTATCTGTAACAAGGCTTTATTTTAAAGCATTTGACGCCAGAGTGCTGTGTCCAGTCAGAATATTGACTATGAGTCTATCGTCAACTCTCTTCAATGATAAGAGTAACTTTGTTAGTCTGAAATTATAAGACGAAACTATGCAGCCCCATGCTTGGTTCCTCGCCTTTCCTGCCTGGTTAATTACTTACAGTTCTCGCCTTCTTTAAATCTCACACAACATGATGAGGACATCTATGGTTAAACCTACGAGCGTAGCGCACTTTTTAGCTAGCTCATCCGTTTTTGTTCATTTCCATCTATTCTCATATGCACAGGGACTCAATATATATGTATATTTCTCCTGCTCTCGCGATTTCCTCCAGACATTCCTTACATTATAACACACTTTTAGTTCTGTGTTATGCTAGACTATTTGCTGGTTGGCTGTCAATGTAGGAAGACGCAGCTGCAGTATAAGGTTTTTTCCTCCAAGGTCCCTGGAGCTTGTAATTTTCGTTTATTTCCGATTCTGTGCAGTATACCATAGACCCTACTCCTTCCACTACTTTGGAACCATCGGCATACACGTATATCGTTTGCCATTTCAGCACTCTTACGACAACCTTCCACCTCTTTCATAGCTCTAAAAGACCTATTGAAGCGCAGGTAGGGATGAAGGTAGTTCTTCGTCCAATATTCGATGAAGTTATACTGCTATGGCCCTGTGGTCTGCGCTCAAGTAACCATGCGGCATTGAGTCTCATTGCAGTTGTTAACACTATGTTCTTCGCATTAGTTGCCCAGGTAGACATATACCGCAGAGCCCGATTCGTTAAAGAGATAGTTGTTGAAACGTACTTATCGCAACTGCAAGGTCATCTGCGTACGCCGCAAGTTTGAGAGTCGAAACACCTGAGCAAATGCTTGATGGCCAGTGTCCACAGTAAAGGTGATAGTCCTCCTCCTCGTGACATGCCCATGTTCACCGATTTTGTGGTCTCATACAGCCCCCACTGCGAAGTAGTCCCATGAAGTGTCTATGAAGACTCCTTAGATGTACTGCTTGTATTTCAAGGCTTTCCCTATGTTTATAACCTGTTACAGACTTGCCTTTTGTGTACGCATGTTGTGTTTTGAAAAACAGTTTTTTACCCATGTTGGATTTTGCAAAGAGATAATTTAAGAATATATTTCATTCTTAGCGTAAATAGACGTATTTTAAGGAAAACTAGCCAACAAAGCACTTCTAATAAAACTATGTGTATTGAGACGGGAGGAGAGAAAAACGCCGGTTCCAGATTTGATTTCAGATGATTGGATTTTGTATCCGGTTGCCTTCTCAGCTCAGATTCGGGTTCAGTTCTGGTTTCGTTTCCAGTCCTGTATGCGGACCCCTTTTCGTGGAGCCACGAACGATTTAAGATGGCTAATTTGAGTTTTAAAATTTTTTGGTTCGTTTTTGAAAGTTGGTAGGTGTACTTCCGTCGTAATATAAAAAATATTGAGAATACCATGCATGATTTGTAATCCCATCGACGAACCAACTTTTTCTAAACTGGTACAAAACTTGTTTGTTGTAAACTATTATTTACGAACTAATAAGTTTGAATTCGACTAAAAATCTATAGTTGTAAACTAGTACTTTTCAAATTAGCTCGGCGGGTCCGGCACGCACATGGGCACATTTGCCAAATTGAAAGAAATAAGCTAATTTCTTTCCTATTCTATCATGGTGTTAAGGACCTCATGACTTTTACAATCATCTCGGTTGATTCACAGTATGTTCTTGGCCTTGAAACTATATTCAACGGTTTTCCGTGGGATATAATTCAGTGATGGTTACTTTGCGCAGTCCGCCCTATTTAGATTTATGTCGGAACCTTTCTTGATTGCCTCATGAAATTCATTCACTTCAATATTATTGTGCTCGGGTACGTGGTAAAGGGAGAAATGGTAATGCTCAATGAACGTGAGCGAAGTTCGACACCTCCCCACGATATTTGATTTCATCTCGTTGGATTATAATATTTTGAAGGCTGTCTCACAGTTATTGCATTAGGTTCTCAGACTAAACTAAGGGAAAAAATAAAAACTTGGCGCTATTTAGGGAGATATAATTCGATCTGTTCTTCCAATTTGCAACAGCCGGAAGACAGCAGAACTTTCACTGAGAAGTTTTTTTCATAGCAGAAATACACTCGGAGTCTTTGCCAAGCCACTGTATAGGGACGGGACCTTTCTTTAAACGTTTGATGCTGCTATGCCTGGGACTTGAACCTAGGACCATCAGTTTTATATGTGGATTACGCTACCACTACACAACGTTGGCTGGCGTGAGACTATACCATCATGGAGTATTCTAGCTGCTCTTTATATAGCATAGAGGCACGCCTGGAGTACACTGCTATAGTCAGGAAGCCGTCAAGGACAATACTGTTACATATAAGAATGAAGCATAGAAATATTAAGCGTGCTAGTGGGAGTGGGATCACCTAGAAGGTTCGATGCGTATATATTAAATCATTCTAAGAATGTCGACCTTGTAGCTTAATGGTACTAGTTTCCACATTGTAGCTGATCAATATAGGCCAAAGCATGATCAACATCGATAACACTCTCAAAACCTTCGGGTTTTTTTTATAATCGCTGCAAGAATAAGGCGACTAATTGACCCGGAGATAATTCGAATGCAGTTCAGCCCCAGTTTTCTTCCTTCCTCTTTTAAGCAGTATGTGTTGACTGTAATTTCATTACTACTGTTCCTTTACTGCCGTTCCTTTCTCTAAGAATACGTTATGTTCTACAGTCAACAAGTTTTTTTAGTTCGTACCAGCGACTATTACCTCATCATCATCATTAATTGGCGCTGCACCGCCTAAGCCGTTTTGCTATACCTATTTTGCTATAACTGACGTCAAGGAAGGTAAAGTCTTCCTCCACCTACGTTTCCCTAGTCAGTGTAGGCCTTCCCTTCCTCTCCTTCCAAACTGCTCTTTCGACTGGTACTTTCTTGGCCGAGGCGTCTTCGCTCGCTTCTTGCCGTTGGCATCACAGACAGGACGAATCTTCCGGAGAACTTTTCTCTCGAGCACTTCAAGAGCAATCTCACCTTCTCCCGACACCGTCCATGATTCTGAGCCATAAATTAGGACAGGCTTATTCCGATATCTGCATGGTTTCTAAGCTGACATTGTTTTGGTTGTTATTGCCGGTTCCCAAATAGACGAAATCTTCCACAGTCCCGAATTTATATCCGTCAACAGTGATGTGCGGTAGAAATGCGCCTATTCTTTCTTGGATTACAGCAAGTACTTCTCCTATCCTCTTTCACCGCAAGACGCACTTTTTTGCCTTTTTATCTAGTCCAGAGAAATCAGAACTCACAGCGCGTTTGGTCAGGCCAATAATATTGTAACGAATTTACTTGCAAATCCTCTTATTTGCAATCCTCTGCTAAGTTCGAATCACTAAACTGTTGAATAAATAACTCCTATTTGTAATAATGCAAAATGGCCTTTATTAAAGTACTTCACAATAACACTCAAACTGTGCAACGAATAGCTTGCTTAATAACCAAACTGATTAGTAGCTCAAATGAACTCTACTATTCAAAATAATACTGCTCTTGCTCGCTAGATAGCGTCTTAGTCGTAACTGCTTAACAACTCAAATCAAACTGAATTCCAGCGCCTCTACAATTGTCGCCTTTTATACTCTTTGATTTCAACCTTCGAATCTTCTAGGCGCTTCCAGAATCTACTAGTCCAGCAGCTCTCAAACTTCTCAGCTGTAACTACAATTGCAAAATTTTATACATCTTCTAGGCGCTTCCAGAATCTACTAGTCCAGCAGCACTCAAACTTCTCAGCTGTAACTACATTTGCACAATTTTATAGTTTTTCTCATTGCATACTTATAGGAGTATCTCAGATATATGCATGTGTTTGTGCATTGATTCTCCGCTGCTCGTATACGTACATGGTACATATGTGTAGACGCAATTATTGTTTCGTTTATGTAGATACATAATGATTGATCTATGGATGTGAATTCACGTCACTGCTTAGCATCGGCTTAGAGATGGCAGCACTTCTTAGTTTTGCTAATATTCGTAACACTGCCCTCCACCTAAGTCTGATCATCCCGATTAGACAAATCTCCCGATCTAAACGTTGCCAGCCTTTCCAAATGGACCACTTTCATTTTGGTTCGTGGTTTACCAATGGTTTGTATGCGTTACACTACATCGTTGATCCGTTTTACAACTTTGTATGGGCCTTCCCAATTACACTGCAATTTTGGGGACAAACCTTTTTTACCTTGTGGGTTGTATAACAGCACCAAATCTCCTTCCTGAAAACCTTCTGAATTAATTGCTTTATCGTATCTGGCTTTCATCTTGTCACTCATAATCTTTGTTCGTTGCCTTATCAGATCATGTATTTCTCTTAGCTCTTCTTCCAGATCACTAGTGGATTTCTTGACATTTCCCTCCGCATTGGCATCTATCCCAAACTTCAAATCAGCTGGCAGTCTAAGGTCGTTGCCAAAAATTACTTTTGCAGGGGTTTGGCCCGTTGTCTCATGCACTGCTGATCGGTAAGCCATCAAGAATAATGGTATGCGGGTATCCCACTCTTTATGGTACTTGTCTACTACTTTCCTTAAGTGCTGCTCAAATGTTCTATTGAATCGTTCTACCATACCATCGGATTGAGGACGCAATGCAGTTGTTCGTGCTTTTCGAATGCCTAAGGATTTACACATTTCCTGGAACACAGCTTATTCGAAATTCCTGCCTTGGTCAGAATGTAACTCCATTGGTACACCATACCTTGCAACCCAATTGTTTACAAACACTTCTGCTACCGTTTCCGCTTCTTGATTTGGGATTGGGTATACCTCTGGCCATTTGCTGAAATAATCCATAACTACCAGTACATATTTGTTTCCGCCGTTGCTAGTAGGAAATGGACCGGCGACATACATAGCGATCCTTTCAAATGGCGCACCTGAGTTATATTGCTTCATCTGGCCATGACTTCGGGTTCTGGGCCCTTTCGCTCTGCTGCAAACCTCGCAGTTCGCAATCCACTCAGTGACCGACTGACGGCAACCAACCCAATAGAATCTCTGTTTAATCTTCTCGAGCGTCTTCGTGATTCCAAGATGACCTCCGCTTGGACCATTATGCAGCTCGCTGAGCACGTCAGGAAACCTCTTTCTGGGAACAACTATCAGTTTCTTCTTGCATTTACCATCCTCACTCTCCCATACTCGATGAAGGCAACCGGATATCAATTCTAAACTGTTCCACTGTGCCCAATATGACTTCGCAATGGGACTCTCTGCTGACATCTCTTCTCTGTTTGGTCTTTCGTTTCGTTCGAGCCCTTGCATAACACATGACAGATCTGTATCTTCTAGCTGACACTTTCTTAGCTGTTCCTTGTCCCATTCATCTGTACATGTTATAGTCATTAGCCGGACATCTATAATGTCTTCTTTAGCCTCGGCTTTTGAACAGTGCTTGCATTCCAAACTACATGGTCTTCGTGACATTGCATCGGCATTTCCATGGGTACTACTCTTTCGATGCTCAATGGAAAAGTCATAGCTTTGTAGTCGCTCGATCCACCGTGCCAATTGTCCTTCCGGATTACGGAACTGCAGAAGCCATTTTAAAGCTGCGTGATCTGTCCTGACACGGAATCGCTGGCCGTAGAGGTATTTGTGAAAATGTTTAATGGACTCTACCAATGCCAACAACTCTCTCCGCGTAACGCAGTAGTTCCTCTCTGGTTTTCCAATCGAACGGCTGTAATATGCAACTACCTTCTCCTGTCCATCGACCAGTTGTGATAAAACGCCTCCTATAGCATATCCACTCGCATCTGTATCTAGAATAAATGTTGCTCCTGGAATCGGATATGCTAACATTGGGGCAGTGCACAAACGCTCCTTCAATGTTTGGAAAGCCACTTCTTGCTTCTTCTTCCATTCAAAAGCTTTATTTTTTTCTAAGCTCATGGAGGCTATGGGCTACGCTGGAAAAAATTGGTACAAATCGGCGGTAATATGTGCACAGCCCAAGGGAAGTTCTTAATTCATGTAGGTTCTGTGGTCTTGGCCAATCCTTTACAGCCTCTATATTTTCGTTCGCTGTGCAGATGCCCTCTGTCGTTACCTTGTGACCCAAATAATTTACTTCCTTTTTAAACTGCACACACTTTTTGGGACTTAACTTCAGACCAGCGCCAGCTATTCTTTGGAAAACTTCCTCCAAATTCTTAAGATGTTCATCAAAGTTCTTACCCAATACGATGATGTCGTCCAGGTACACCAAGCATGTTTTCCAATGTAGTCCTTTCAGTACCTGGTCCATGAGTCTCTCAAAAGTAGCTGGTGCATTACAAAGTCCGAAAGGCATCACTGTAAATTGCCAAAGACCATCACCGATACTGAAGGCTGTTTTCTCTTTATCTTCCTCCCTCACTTCCACTTGCCAGTAGCCGCTTTTCAAGTCCAGCGTGGAAAACCATTTCGTACCAGATAGCGAGTACAGAGTGTCGTCAATTCTTGGCAATGGGTAGCTATCCTTTTTCGTTACGTCATTCAACTTCCGGTAGTCCACGCAAAACCTCATTTTTCCATCCTTCTTCTTTACAAGTACTACCGGTGAGCTCCATGGACTAGCTGATGGTTCGATGACGCCGCTGTCGCTCATTTCTTGTATGATTTGACTCACAACTTCCCGCTTCGCCAGTGGAACACTACGTGGAGCTTGACGGATCGGCCTCGCATCTCCAGTGTCAATTTGATGTTTCACAACATTGGTACGGCCTGGTTTGGAGCCATCCTGGTCAAATATGTTCGCGTACTTTAGGAGCAGTTGTTTTGCCTTACTCTGATAGGCTTCCTCTAGCCCCTGGGTCCATGCCTTGATGTCATTTGAAAGATCAGTATTACTAGATGAAACGTGTTCCTGGAGCTGTTCACAGTTAATAACTACTTCAGCCTCTTGTCATCTTCCCAAAATAGCTCCTTTAGTCAGTTTGAGTGGTGACTTGAACTCATTGAGTACTCTTACCGTAATACGTCCATCTTGTTTTGTCATAGCTAGGGTTTTTCATACAAGTATGTTCAGTGTTGATTTGTGTGCTGCTTCGACAACCCACAATTTGTTTGTCCCACAATCTCCATCAACCTTTGCCCAGAGGACTGCTTCGGATTTTGGTGGTAGTTGCCGACTCTCTTCCACCAGAATTCGTTTACTGCTGTAGCCTCTCTTGTAGCCGAAATTAAGAGGTACATCCATGTTCTTATATCGCATCATCTTGCTTTGCATGTCGATCTTGATGCCCTGGTCGATTAAGAAGTCCACTCCAATTATGATTTCATCAACAATCTCTGCCACTATAAAATTGTGTACTACCGTGACGTTCCCAATTCACATGATACTTCTCCTAGAACCGTGCTGTCTTCTCCAGTGGCTGTACGCAATCTTGCTCCATGCAATGGTCTTATCTTCTTGTTGACTAAATCCGCTCGAATAATGGAATGGGATGCACCCGTATCTACAGTCAGTAAACGTTCCTTTCCATCCACATGTCCTCCGACAGTAAGATTGTATGACCTTCTTCCAATTTGTGAGATAGAGGTTATGGGGCATTCAATTGATGGAGCCAGCTGTCGCCCCTTGCGGCTGACTCGCTTTAGTTTAACGATTGAGTGGACTTGTAGATTTGCTCATCTCCTTCAGCTCTGCGTTTACGGCCACCCATATTGTTGGAGCTATTGACCCCGGTGCTGCAATGTCGTGCAATATGACCTGGGTTGCCGCACTTGAAACATTTAATAACTCCGGAATTTTTCTGTTGTGATCCCTTCAGTGCTTCCATAATTGTGTCTACCCAATCTGGTCTTTCCACTTCCACACGATGAGCTATGTATGCTGGTTTACTCAATAGTGAGGCCGTTTCCTGAGTCAATGCATATGATACCGTTTCAGCAAATGTCAGCTTTGGGTTTGCGTATGTAGCTCGCTTCGTTTCCACGTCCCGTATGCCATTTATAAAACTCTGGATTTTTACCCTCTCGGTGTATTCCACGGTTGCGTCCGTCTTTGCGAGATGAGCCAACCTTTCAACATCCGAGGCAAACTCCTGCAAAGTCTCATTCGCTTTTTGATGACGGTTTTGCAACTCAATTTGGAATATCTGTTTCCTATGCTCGCTTCCATAACGTCTCTCGACAGCGGCCATCAATGCTTCATAGTTGTTCCGCTCTCCTTCGGGAATCGTCTGTTGGATTTCGGCTGCTGGCCCTTTCAATGTCACGAACAGAGCTGCAACTTTATCTTCAGCATTCCAGTTGTTCGCTGCCGACGCCTTCTCAAATTGGAGCTTAAATACCTGGAATGGAACAGAACCATCAAACGTTGGGGATTTTACCTTCAGAGTAGACGTTGAAGTGATTGGACGGTTCAATTGTACCTCCTGAATCCGATCTTTCAAAGCATCTATCTCGGCCTCCATTTTATCTTGTCGACCACTGAACCCTTCCTGAAACTGCGTTAGTTTCTCTTCCATACGCGATTCTAGTTGTGCAGAGATCTGCGATGATACCTGTGCTGAAATTTGTGTCGACATTTCTGATATACGTGCCTCTTGTGCTTCAATTTTAAATGTTATTTCTGACGACATTTCTGAGAAAGGTGTCTCCTGTGATTCAATCTTCGCTGTTATACGGTTCTCCTGTGATTCTAGTTGTTTTTCCATCTTGGATGTTATGCGTGTCTCCTGTGATTCCAGTTGAGATGTCATTGTCGATGTTTGAGCAGATATTGCAGCCAAAATCATGTTCAAGTCTGTGCTCGTAACTGTCTGCGTAACTGTCTCTTCCACTTTTGTTGTTTCCTCGCCATCAAGATGAAAGTCATACTCTTCCACGTCAATTCCTTCTACTTCCATTGCCTCTCGTAGCCGTGCCTGAAGTTCAAGTTTAACGCAGCTTGTATTCAATCCACGGCTCTCCAACTCCTTCTTCAGTTGCTGGATCTTCAATTCACTAAAATTTGCCATGTCCTTGTTGTCCTCTGAAATTTATTCAACAATTCCTCTTGTGACACCAATTGTAACGAAATTACTTGCAAATCCTCTTATTTGCAATCCTCTGCTAAGTTCGAATCACTAAACTGTTGAATAAATAACTCCAATTTGTAATAATGCAAAATGGCCTTTATTAAAGTACTTCACAATAACACTCAAACTGTGCAATGAATAGCTTGCTTAATAACCAAACTGATTGATAGCTCAAATGAACTCTACTATTCAAAATAATACTGCTTTTGCTCGCTAGATAACGTCTTAGTCGTAACTGCTTGACAACTCAAATCAAACTGAATTCCAGCGCCTCTAAAATTGTCGCCTTTTATACTCTTTGATTTCAACCTTCGCATCTTCTAGGCGCTTCCAGAATCTACTAGTCCAGCAGCTCTCAAACTTCTCAGCTGTAACTACAATTGCACAATTTTATACATCTTCTAGGCGCTTCCAGAATCTACTAGTCCAGCAGCTCTCAAACTTCTCAGCTGTAACTACATTTGCACAATTTTATAGTTTTTCTCATTGCATACTTATAGGAGTATCTCAGATATATGCATGTGTTTGTGCATTGACTCTCCGCTGCTCGTATACGTACATGGTACATATGTATAGACGCAATTATTGTTTCGTTTATGTAGATACATAATTATTGATATATGGATGTGAATTCACGTCACTGCTTAGCATCGGCTTAGAGATGGCAGCACTCCTTAATTTTGCTAATATTCGTAACAATATCAATATTGTCAGCATACGCCAGTTATTTTGTGATCTTATAATGTAATGTGCCGGCAGAGCTTAGTTCTGCAGCATTATTTTCGGAAGCCTCGTCAGGTATCGAATGGCTAAGAGAGGTCCCTCCCAATCCTCACGGAGCTGGCAGTGTTGTCAATTTTGCAGCTAGATTAGATTCAGACATAGCAGCTTCTGTTCGCGCTGTCAAAGGCTACTTTGAAGTCGACGTAAAGATGGCGAGTGTCAATCCACAGTATCTCGCGAATTGTGAAAATCTGGTCGATAGTAGGCTTGTCAGGTCTGAAGCCGCAGTGAGGAGGTCCATTCAGTTACTTTGTTGACTATGGGCTTCAGTCGTTCGCACAGTATGCTAAATAGAACCTTAAACGCGATATTAAGCAGACTAATTCCGCGGTTATTGGCGCGGTTTTCGGGATCGCCTTTCATGATTGTGCAGAGAACACTTAGTTCCAATTTGGGGGCACGCACTCATCTGATAATATTTTTCACAGGAATTAATGTATGCTGTTTACCACAAACTCTTCGCCTTCGCTTTTGAATAGCACGGTGGGTATTCTGTCATTACCTGGCGCCATGTAAGTTTTTAGCCGGTATATTAACATTCCTTCTTCGACATAGTGGTGTGGCCAAAAGTGTTTTTCATCATCGGTAATTCGGGTATCGGGTTCGTCTTTTCTTTCGTTAGCAAGCAGTGAGGAGAAGTCTTTCCTCCGCAACTTAAGCACAGTCTGTGCGTACGTTAACAGGTCGTCATTATCATTCCTGCAGAAATCTGTCCCGATCTTGAAATTCTTGAATCGTTCTGTCATCTCCCGGAATTTGGTAGAATTATCGGGCTTTACTCAGCCAGCATCTGATGATCCTCACACCAACGCAGTTCTGCCTCACGTTCTTTCTTTTTAAACAGGCATCTCCCTTCGCTCTTAGCCTTACTCATATCAGTCAGCATCTGATGTTCCTCACACTTATGCAGTTCTGCCTCGCGATCCTTCTTTCTAAACAAGTGTCTCTCTTCCCTCTTAGCCTTACTCATATCAGTCAGCATCTGATGATTCTCATACTTCCACAGTTCTGCATCACGTTCTTTCCTTCTAAGCAGGCATCTCTCTTCCCTCTTAGCCATACTAATATCAGTCAGCATCATGATCCTCATACTTCCGCAGTTCTGCCTCATGTTCTTCCTTTTTAAATAGGCATCTCTCTTCCCTCTTAGCCTTACTCATATCAGTCAGCAACTGGTGATCCGCATACTTACGCAGTTATGCCTCACGATCTTCCTTTCTAAACGGACGTCTCTATTCCCTCTTAGCCTTACTCATATCAGTCAGCATCTGATGATCCTCACACTTACGCAGTTCTGCCTCACTTTCTTTCTTTATAAACAGGCGTCTCTCTTCCCTCTTAGCCTTACTCATATCAGTCAGCATCTGATGATCCTCACACTTCCGCAGTTCTGCCTCACGTTCTTTCTTTTTAAACAGGCAACTCTCTTCCCTCTTAGCCTTACTCATATCAGTCAGCATCTGATGATCCTCACGTTCTTTCTTTTCAAACAGGCGTCTCTCTTCCCTCTTATCCATACTCATATCAGTCAGCATTTGATGATCCTCACACTTCCGCAGTTCTGCCTCACGTTCTTTCTTTCTAAACAGGCGTCTCTCTTCCCTCATAGCCTTACTCATATCATCAGCATCTGATGATCCTCACACTTCCGCAGTTATGCCTCACTTTCTTGCTTTCTAAATAGGCGTCTCTATTCCCTCTTAGCGTTACTCATATATGATCCTCACATTTCCGCAGTTCTGACTCACTTTCTTTCTTTCTAAACAGGCGTCTCTCTTCCCTCTTAGCCTTACTCATATCAGTCAGCATCTGATGATCCTCACACTTCTGCAGTTCTGCCTCACGTTCTTCCTTTCTAAATAGGCGTCTCTATTCTATCTTAGCCTTATTCATATCAGTCAGCATCTGATGATCCGCATACTTATGCAGTTATGACTTACGATCTTTCTTTCTAAACAGGCGTGTCTCTTCCCTCTTTGCCCCATGATGACGCTCCAATATAGCGCGCGTTGCCGCGCTCGTACGCAGAGTGGCCCTATTGGCAATAATATGTTTACTAATGATTAAAGCAAGTTGGCACCAATAAATGAAAATGGATTACAATGACCATGTTTGCACAGCAAATTCAGGAAAAGTGTGAAGGTAACCATAGTCAAATAAAAAACTACAGCTGTGTTATTTGGAACGAATAAAATCGTAATAGTTGCCTTTGGGGCCACATACACATACTTACAGAACTCCTAAGCGATTAGGACATTAAAATATTCAAATGGATAATTTAATCAAATTAATTACTTAGCAAGCGCTAAACTTTTATGAGCACAAACAAAATGTGTCATGTGGCAGGAGAGATTAGTGTGAATGTGCAAATATAAAAGAAGGGTTTGTTTGCGTTTTTCCCCTATGGCGTTGCATGCCACACACAAACTTGGCTATTATAAAGAGCACGCAACATCCCTTTATTATTGTTGATTTTGTTACTGTTTTTTCACTCTCTAACGTATGTATATGTGTATTACAAATTGCGAATGATTTAAAATATGCTGGTAGTGGCAAAAAAGTTTGTAATG
The DNA here is from genome assembly GCF_040869045.1 of Eurosta solidaginis. Taxonomy (NCBI): domain Eukaryota; kingdom Metazoa; phylum Arthropoda; class Insecta; order Diptera; family Tephritidae; genus Eurosta; species Eurosta solidaginis. Next base: position 59,734,265 of record NC_090323.1, read on the forward strand.
AATAAAGTGTTCGTGTTGAGGTACGAATCAAGTATGCGGAAATTTGGTGCTGCCAACTTTTATTGTTACTTTTATTGTTAAACAACTCATCTACAGCTCACTGTGTGTGTATGTGTATGTATGTAGTATTGTACAACGTTGCCTACTGGCAATGCAGGCGCGCACAAAGCCAAATATATGTGCGCCGTCTGTTTGGTAGCGCGGATGTATTTATATATGTGTGTGTGCATGCATGAATTAGCACGGCATCGCACGGCGTGTGAGTGACATTTTATTTAGTGCTTGTGTAAATATATGCGGTTGCTGTGAATTTTCGTGGCACTTTATTTTACCAAGTGATGGATTGTGTTAGTTATTTTGGGCATATTTCAAGTTAATTTCAGATAGTGCGATTTTTTTTTGAATTAAAAAGAAAATGTGGCTTGCTTGTGTGTTTGTATTGTTGTTGATTCAGAGGTTTGCTGATAGGTTAGGTTAGGTTGAACTGACGGGTCCATGTGGGCCTCACATACATTAAATGCGTCCGTAGTGTTACCAGAAGTTTGGCTAATGACCAAACTGAAAAACCCTATCAAAAACCTTCACCTGTTATAAAATAACTCCGTCCTCTTGACAAATGCTAGAAGCTTTATCGAACCTACGCCACTATCTGCTTCTAGATCAGCTGAACAGCTGTATCATTACTAATAGCTGTAGTCTTATCCTGGCAAGCGCAACGCACGAGCACAAAACGTGCTTGTTGGTTTCTTCCTCTAACTGATCTCCGCTTCCTCCACTGACCAAGCCTAATTTAAAGGTATGTGACGCCAGAAGGTTGTGTCCAGTCAGAATACCCGTCTTGAGTCTACAGTCCTCTCTTTTCATTAATTGAAGCTAGTTTGTTAGTCTAAGCTTGTAAGACCTACACAAAATCTTCAAGACTTTACAGCCCCGTGCTTGGACCCACATCTGTCCTGCTTTGTCGATCATGTCATCTTACTTACTTACTTAATTGGCACTTAAACGTCTAAACGGTTATGGCCGTCCAACAAGGCGCGCCAGTCGCTCCTTCGCTCCGCCAACCGGCGCCAATTGGTCACACCAAGGGAGTTTAAATCGTTTTCCTCATGGTCCTTCCAAAGGAGTGGGGACCGCCCTCTACCTCTGCTTCCATAGTCAAGTTCCGATAGAAACACTTTCTTGGCCGGAGTATCATCTTTCATTCGCATAACATGGCCTAGTCAGGACAGCCGCTGCGTTTTAATTCGCTGGATGTCTGCGTATAGCTCATATAGCTCATCATAAAATCTTCTTCAGTACTCGCCATCGCCAACGCGTAGAGGTCCATAAATCTTTCCAAGAACTTTTCTCTCGAACACTCCCAAAGCCGCTTCATCTGCTGTTGTCATGGCCCATGCTTCTGCCCCATATAACAGGACGGGTACGATAAGTGACTTGTAGAGTATAATTTTCGTATTTACCAGGTATGAAGCCGCACTGATAAGGTCCTGTCAGCCGGTTCAATCTTTCGCACAATAAACTTGAAAGGACCTTATATGCGATATTAAGAAGGCTGATTCGACAATAGGTGGTGAATTTTGCAGTATCCCCTTTCTTGTCGACTGGGCAAAGAACACTTAGATTCCAATCGTCCGGCATGCACTCGTCCGCCCATATTTTGTGAAGAAGTTGCTGCATACGCCTTACCAACTCCTCGCCGCCGTACTTGAATAGATCCGCAGGCAATCCATCAGCGCCCACGGCCGATCATGTCCTCGCCTTCTCTTAATCTCGCCCATTCTAATTCGGACGTCCACGAAGCAGAGCTTCAAGTTGACACAGCTGCCGTTTAAGTTGTTTTCTTCCAGTATTTCTACTGCTTTGATTACGGCTACTGCTTCTGCCTGAAAAACGCAACAGTAATCTGGTTGCTTGTAGGATCTCTTAGTTTACGTTAAAGCGCAGTATAGCCCTTACTCTACTCTTTCCACTACTTAGGAATCATCGGTGGAAACGTGTATCGCATTATGGCCCTAAAAGCTCTACGAATCGCCGATACTGAATCAGGTAGTCTGTTTGTCCTGTAATTGATGACGCTATACTGCTATGGCCGTGCAGTCTGCGCTCAAGGAGTTTTGCTAATAGGAATTATGCTTGAAAATTCTACAAAAAAAAAAAAGAAACAGGCAGATCTCGAAAGGTTTCAAAATTGGATGAAAAAAGTGCAGAGATATTAATAGGGACATGGTGTATAAGGTAAACAATGATGAGGGCATACGTTCTCTTAATACCAAACAGAAGGATGACGAACCATGTGCAAGCCTACTTCTACCAAACAACGGCGGCAACTACCAATATTTAAGTATTTTCATCACCGAGGAGGATCACACAAAACTTCTACGAATGAGTGGGGCCTGCGACCTTTCTGCAGCTTTCTATTTTTCACTGTGTCTTTCTTAGTACTGCGAACTTCTGCTATGACGACTTTCGAAATGTTCGCGGGAAAATTTCTTCGAAAGATTTTTGGACCTCTACGCGTCCGAAGAAGTTTAATGATTAGCTATACGAACTTTACGCAGACATAGTGCAGCTAATTAACATACAGCGGATATGCTGGCTAGGCCATATTATGCGAATGAACGATGTTGCTCCGGCCAAGAAGGTATTCTTATCGGAACTCGCCTACGGAAGGAAGAAAGAGGGCGCCCACACATCGCTGGAAAGACCAAATGGAAAACGATCTAAATTTCCTTGGTGTTACCAAGTGGTAGGCTCAACGAAGAAATTACTTTCGTGACTTGTTGGCTGACCCCAACAGTTTAAGCGGTTAAGCGCCGCATTGGTAAGTATTAACCTTTACTCACGATATGGTGGAGTCCAGAATGTAAGCGAAAGGTAAGAAGTGGGCGTAATGTATGGCAATGGTATTGTGAAGTTTAGACTACGAAATGAAAGTATATGGTAAGAGCTTTTTTAGTTGGATAACGCGCAGCTCAACGTCATCGCTGTGAGACTACAATAATTGGGGAAAGCAACTTTATGGTAAACTGTTCCAGCAGGGATGATTGAGTGATGTCGGATAGTGCCTTGCTGCTGAAGGCAGTATTGGAGTAGAAGTCTATTTTAGGGATCGTAACCTCCAACTCTCCTTCACACTACCCGAAATATCAGCCATTCAGGCAGAAGTTTCAGCAATCATGCACGCTGCAGTTGGAATACAAATACACAATATACTCAACAAAAGCTTTATTTTCAGCGAGAGCTAGGCAGCCATCAACTCTCTTACTCGTTCAATACTAAACTAACACTCAATTGTCGCCCATCTCTTTAAGTTAAAATACGACCCAACTTAACAGAGATCCCGGGGTACAGGGACATTGAGTGAAACGGCATATCATACGAAATCGATAGGAAGGTTACGCCCAGGCACATTACTCCTGACAAAGAATGTTTAGGTATGCCGCTTGCCACATGCAAGCTAATTTTGAAAGGTGTACCGTCGAGCCTACGAAGGATTGTTTCTAGCCGCAAGATGTTAGACATCTAAGCAAACTTGGCCAAAATGGTATATTAAAAGATCGCGTCTTGATTACAACCATTACAACTCATTGGGCACTGCCGTAGGCATGAAGAAAGGCTAGTAGATGATGAAGAGAAGGAAACGGTGGATCACCTCATCTGCAACTGTCCGTTGCTAAAGGGCATAAGACAGCGCTTCCTGTGAGTAAAAGGTAATTTTGTGGCACTACAAAAGGCCTCGAGTCACTGGCTTATGTGTGTCTTCTCTTCAGCCACTTCAACCCAAATTAAGTTAAGAAATTTGTTGCATTCCCATCCGTTCAAAAGAGTCCTAGATTTCGTCCTACCAAAATTTAAGACTTAAATTAAGTAAATAATTTTGGTTTTGTTTTAAGCTAAAAAGGAATAAAAAGCACAGTATTAACTTGTGTAAATAAAACAAAAGGGAAGTAAATAGTAATAAATAGATAAGAGGCAAATAAAACTGCTTAAGCTCACAATTAGTCAAAACAATGGTGATATTCGGCTAGTTTAATTTCTACTTCAGTTTTTTGATTTATTAAGGGTCCTTAATACTGATAATACCCCATTTTCATATACGACCTCTTAAAGTACTCTTGGTGCCAAAGGCTCATTGAAATATCTATTGACCCTGACTCAATATCAAGTAATATTTTTTCGTACTTCATGATACTATATTTCCGATGCACTTAGTACATACATCCGTTATGAGAATACGCAACTAAAATTGTATGTCTTAACTCACCTTTGGTGTGGCAACAGCATGCGCTCCATCGTACACATACAAATGATCATTGCAGTCCAATTGCAACATATCAAAGCGCAACATGAAACGTTGTAATATCGAATGTGTTTGAAATGTGATAATGCAGTCCAGATTGCGTTCATTTTGAGACCAAAGTACGGCACCATCGATTTTACGATAAAGTTGCTGTAGAAAATGATTCTTGCACAAAGCTTGCATGTAATCTGTAAAATAGGAAGAAGAAGAAGAAGGCATGTGAAGGCGTATGTACGAATAAGGCATACACCTTGAAGCTGATAACTGTAAAACCTATGTAGGTGTGCACGTACGTTAAATATAAGACTCAGTAAACGTACATAGAGCACCTTTAGTTAGAGCACATTTAGTTAGTACCGAGCTGTAGTTAGGACGTGTTTCGTGTATGAGTTTGCGTGTATTTAGTAAATTACATTGCAAACGAATAGCGAACGCAAAACACTCTACATAACTAAAGGTCACAGCTTAATACTCTCAAATGGTCAAAAAGTGGTTCGCTATGATTCGTAGAGCTTTTGACTTCAGGGGTTTTAGCGCTTTGCGGTTGCCTACTACATTGGCGCACAAGAACATTAGAATTTTAATGGCAAAATAAAAAAATTCATTTGCACTGTGTTAGGGAAAAGCTGGTGCAAATTTGCACACAATTCCAGTGCACACATACATGCACATTGCATATGTAGTTTGTATAGGAGCCCTTAGTTAAGTTCGATTATATGCAACATCCTTGCAAAATTTACGACATTAGCTTTCTTTAAGATTAAAAGGATAAAAAGGCTAATGACGGTTAGAATATAGCAACATTTACAACAACAACTAGTACATATAATCAGCTACATGTGTTTCTCCCACAATTTTAGTTAAATGGAGTTCTTGAGTTTATATTAAAGTCAAAGGTTAACAATGTTTTAATGTTGTAGAGGATGTTACTTGATGAGCTTCCTTGAGTGGTAGCTACCCCGGTAGGAAAAGATAAGTTAGATTAAATCATGCTCCATTTGTTAGCGTGTTTGGGGATTTGAACATTACCATGATAGGCCTCCCTGTTGGAAAAGGCAACCACAGACAAGGAGTTTGGAGAGGTCAAACTAGTCGTTTCTGAGACGGTCGACTATCAGCAGAAGTACTAGTATCAGAAGATGATAGTGTAGGAGCATACCGGATTAATATCTGTCAAAGAACTATCCATAACTTTAACGCTCCCTAAGTCTTAGGGACATGCTTTTGGCGTTTAAAATAACAAAAATAACAATAGAATGAAAGTCCATTGTGATAACATATAAAATCACAAGCACGTAAGCTGTAATAACTTAGAGCATAGCTGTGAATTGGCTATGAAGTTTCGACTCTGCATAAATGATTCCGCAATCCAAAATAAACCAATGACAAAGGACTGTCGGGTAGTTCTGCAAAAGCCCAACGTTCACGCATAAAGTGACTCGACGACTTCGAATGGGGCGAAGCACTGTTAATACAATAACAACGACTTCACCTCAACACCCTCCATGCAGTTGGTCAAGCTAGAGACAGAACAACGAGACGTATAGCATAAATTTCCATTTGATAATCAAAACATAATCAAGAATAAATGAGGCTTGACGAATGGATTGAAGGCGTTGGGTGGTGTAGCGCAATTGTCAACATTTTCTACCCGTGGCGAATCCTTTTATTTAGCTGGTGGGACTGTGGAGACCCAAAACTTCTCACGAAAGGTGGGGGTCGGATGACTTAGACGATTTAACGTAGTCCTGTAAAACGTTCCCGAGACGGTCGGGCTATTTACTGAAATGTGCTGGATCAGTATCCAGCAAAGGACCATCAATTTCGATAAAACTCCCCACAATATACGTAGATTCCGTCTATCGATGCAAGAGGATGGAGTAGAAGCCTTAGTGGACACTGGATAGCATCCCTTTTACTGCATCTTTAATCCGGTCGATTTATATTTGGAAGATACAGATGCAGCTTGAAGCCACCCGCCATCCCGGGTTCAGAGGCCCACGTGCCACTTACCTTAGATATTGATACCCTTGAACTCAGATAATCTGAATTGTGTAATAATTTGAGGCAATAGGAAGCAAGGACGGATAGTTCTAGACGCCATATCTTAGATACGACTTGCGCTTGGAAGGGACTATAGTGATCGGGCAAACTAAAGTGTCAAAGCCCACATAAGGGCCAGTTTCGGGACATAAAAGCCAGCCCTCGCTCGGAAAAAGTCGAAGTTCGTTAGTGTGCTTGAGTGGCCGAAGTCAAAGATCCCATAGACAAAAGCTTGTATTCGCTAGCCTGATCAACTGCTTTTAGTGGTAAAATACACCCGCACACAACCCCCAAGCGGACTTTTTAAAACTTTGCGGGATATCCTAGAAGGTTTCATGTCGTCATACCAAATAGTTCCCGAGATGGTCGGGCTAGTATCTTAATGGTGCTTGTTACCGGAACGTACCGAATCTGCATCCGGCAAAGGACCATCAACTTCGATAATACTCGCCAAGGTCTTCGAGGAGTGTCCTTATCTCTACAGCAACAACAAAAACAACAACAACGCTCTTTAAGACATATCTTCCCCTCTCCATTAGTAAAAATTAATCAAGTTCGTACGCCATATACAAATTTTCATTCAACTCTGTGAAGATATAGCGAATAAGAGATTTTTGCACAAGCGGAAACGCAGCAGACAGGTAAATGACTTGACTATCGCAATGAAATTAAGTGTTCACCAAAAATAAACTAAAAATTTTGTTCGCTGTTTGCTAATTTGGAAATTAAGTTTTCTGCTATCAAAATTTTGAATGCAATGAACAAATTTGCAGAATATTTGCGCCAAATTTTCGTTAATGATTTCCAATTTGAAGCATTTAGTGTATGGATGGTAGGATACGCAAATATTTATGTATGTTTGCATGTAGTTGTGTGTGTGTGGGTGCAATGTATGCATTCCACGCTGCGTGAGCTTTCTAATGTACACCGGTTCATAGCCATGTGGACGAGGAAATTATGATTTTCTATTGATAATAAATGCAAAATGGAAAATGGTTAATTTTGATGATAACTAATATGAACGGAAATTTTAGAGAAATATTATTGGTAAATGGTTTGTGCATAGCGTAAATGTGGAAAATTCAATGAGCATACAAATTTAGTTAGTTTTTTTAAGCTAGTTATATAAATTCTCAATGATGTATGAGTTGCCTTCGTACGCGGATGTGGAAATCACTGAGGCTCAATAATGGCTTTCCAGTGAAGTTTAGTCTGTTCTGGCAGCGAACAGAGTCAACATGGCAATTTATAGAAAAAAAACTCTATATAGTGCAATTTAAATTAGTGGAGTATTGAGGACTCTAAACAGTTCTTTGAAGTATTGGAAATAGTTGAAGTTTTACGACGGGCAAAATTAACTGTAGCGTTATTCGAGGGATCGCTAAACCCAACACATCTTTATATACATTCTATTCTTCTGTGTGTGTTCTTGTGACTCAATTCCTCCAAATCGATTGGACCTGTTATGATAAAGTTTTTGTTTGAAAATGCTTTAGATTCACAATTTCTTCTTCTTTCTTTCCTTCCCGGGTAGTTGACAAGGTCGAAATATTCTAAAAAAATCATTTTTTCTTCGCTTTATATCAGCAGTTATTCTATTCAGGGATCCTAAAATTAGTAGTAAAAGAAGCTCCATATATGAGGAAATTGAAAAATCAGAGGCAGAAGGAGTAGGAGTGCAAGTAAGACTGGGAGTGGTAGTATGAGTGAGAGTGCGAGTGGAACTAGATGTCTTAATGCGAGAGGAAACGAGATTGGGAGTGGAAGTGGGGGTGTGAGTAAGAGTAGGAGTGTGAGTACTAGTGGAAGTGGTTGGGAGTGGGAGTGGAAGTCGGAGTGGGAGAGACAGCATAAGTCATGTTGTGAGAGTGAGTATTATAAGATATATAGTAGAAGTAGGAGTGCGTGGGTGGGGAAGGAGAACTGGGGTTATGGATTGAGAGTGGGAATTGGGAATGGTCATTGGATAATACAGGGGGAGCGGTAGTAAGATTTTGAGTGGGAATGGGGAATGGAGTCCCACTCCCTGTGGGAAAGGGAAGTGGGAAAGGGAGGTCTCAGGATTGGAAGCGGAAATAAGTTTGGGAGTGGAAGAAGGTACTAGAATGTGAAGGTAATGGAGATTAAAGGGAATAACATACAGGAACAACAAGGAGAAGTGAAGGAAAAGTAGAGGTGGAGGGGATAGAGATATATAGAGTGGAGGAAGGACCAGTTTCTTAACATAGGGAAACCAATTTTCGGGCAAGATGACGTGTGCGGGGTACACTAACATCTTAATAACTTCAAAGCTTTGTCAAATCGTTTGTTAAACTCAACTATGCAAGGTGTATTATATCCCTAGAAAAGGAACGTAGTCGCATCAAATAAATAAAAAATAAATTTAAGGCGCGATAACCTCCGAAGAGATCTAAGGCCGAGCTTCTCTTCCAATTTGCGTCGTGCTCCTCTTGATTTTCCCTACAAATTGGCCGGACGGGACCTACATGTTTTATGCCGACTCCGAACGGCATCTGCAAGGCAGATGAGTTTTCACTGAGAGCTTTTCATGGCAGAAATACACCCGGAGCGCGTGCCAAACACTGCCGAGGGGCGACCCCGCTTAGAAAATTTTTCTTCTAATTGAAAAATCTTATTTCTAAAATTTTGATGTTGCTTTGCCCGGGGTTTGAACCCAGGGCATACGGTGTGGTAGGCGGAGGACGCTACCATCACACCACGGTGGTCGCCAGTCACATCAAATCGTTTCCGGGATATTCGGGCAAAATATTTTCAACATCGATTACACTACCCAAAATCTATTACTGCGATCACAAGAATTAATGGATTTCAAAACGAGGGTTCTTCAAATGGAAAAGATGATGCCCTATGCCTTTAAAGTCAGATTACCCATAGACCTCATCCAACGTGCTTAAGTAAACGACGAAAGTAACGCAAGACGCGGTCTCAGGTTCGTGGATGTTGCATATTTTTAGTGAGGAGGATAAACTCACTGTTAAATGATATACATATTATGAAACCACAGACAAAGAAAAAGGTTTTTCACTTTTATAAGACACAAATTCATCAAATGGGCAAGCGATTATTCGATAAAAGCATGGAATCACAAAAACTTCTCTTCAATTTTTAGCGCATAATTTTTATACTCAGCGTGCTTTGCATACAGAGTATATTAACTTTGGTAATATAAAGTTTGATCGTAACAGCATAAACGAATCGAGATAAATATAGACTTCCATATAAGAAAATGCTTAGGATGAAAAAAGGAATTGATTAAGCCATCTCTGTCCGTCCGTCTGTCCGCCCGTCTGCCTGTGCACACGATAACTTCAGTAAATATTGGGATATCTTATTGAAATTTAGTATATCGGTCCTTAGCAATCATCTCCAAGCGCTATTAAAAATGAGCGAAATCGGATGATAACCACGCCCACTTTTTATATATATAACATTTTAGAAAACACAAAAAACCTGATTATATAGTAAATAATACAACTAACATGTTGAATTTGATGAGTGAACTGTATTTCTTTTCCGAAGTGGATTTACAACAAGAAAAAGTAAAAATAGAAATTTTTGAAATTAATGACCAAGCAATTTTCTATGTTTCAGAAGCTATTGCGAAGAGAAACTAACCGATCATAATAAGACTGGGTACACATATTTTCTTTATAGCAGAAAATATTTCTAGAAAAATGGACAAGATATGCTAAGGACCACGCCCATATTTATATAAAAGACTTTTAAATGGAATTATTTGTAAATGGAATTATAACATAAAGTTTGTAAATATTAAAATTTTTGAAAATGGGCATGGCACTGCCCCTTTTTTAACAAATCAATTTTCTGTGTGTTCGCTATGGCACTCGAAGAAAAATCAAATAGTAGGAAATATTTCTGATTCAAGGTTCGAAACAAAAACAATTGTTTAGGAAATATTTCAAGTAATAAAAATAAAATAAACAAATTTTAAGACTTCCTTTATATAAATGGACAAAAATTAACGAAAAATGTTTCCTTATATAAAGACATATTCTTACTAAACTTTGATTTTTAAACTTTGACATAGAAATTGCAAAAATATTTATGAGAAATAAGAATATAACAGTGGAGAGCATATTACTTGGATTGGAAAGTTGGTGGGAAAGGAGATATTATTAGTCAATTAATTGCGCTCAACCTTTATATTTTTACTTCTCATAAATTGTTTTGCAATTTCTATGTCAAAATTTAAAAATCAAAGTTTAGCAAGAATATGTCTTTATATAAGGAGACATTTTTCGCTGATTTTTGTTCATTTATATAAAGGAAGTGCTTAACATTTTATTATTTTATTTTCATTTGCTCCTTTTCTTACATTTTCTCGGTGTCTTAACCTATCTGTTAAGTTATACGCTTGTAGCTCAAATTAGAACTTACATAAAAATCAATCCCAAAATTCCCTCCGTTTCGTAAAATTTTTCTAAATATCTCAGTCCGTGCGCTCCTGGCGAATCTTTTTGTATCGTGTCATCGGCTGTCATCGACATCTGAATTAAGTTTGAAATTTCAAGCCTCTAGCTCATGAGAAGTTACTTAAAATCCGGTTTCAACTTTACAAATTATTATCTAATTTTTTCGATCCGTGCGGCACCTAACGGATTTTGTTAATGACCAAGAAATTTTCTACGTTTCGGGAGCCATAGCTCGAAGAAAAATATAGCTCGAAGAAAAATTAATGGATCGTAATGAGATTGGGTACACATATTTTCCTTATAGCAGAAAATGTCTCTAGAAATTAGAGGGATTGGTTAAGGACCACGCCCACATTTATATAAAATGCTTTTAAAAGCGCCGTAGACGAATATAATAAGCTATACCTTTGCTAAAAAAAAGCTTAATATCGATGGTGTTTTAATTTGTAAATGGAATTATAACAAAAAGTTGGGAAGTATTAAAATTTTTGAAAATGGGCATGGCACTGCCCCTTTTTAAATAAGCAATTTTCTGTGTTTCGTTATGGCACTCGAAGGAAAATCAACACATCGCAATGAAATTGGGAATACATACCTTCTTTATAGCAGTTAGTTAAAATGGACGGGATCTGCTAAAGACCACGCCCACTCTTATATAAAAGATGTTTAAAAGGGCCGTATACTTAAATAACAAGCTATATTTTAGCCAACAATTTTATCAATGATACTTAATTTACCAAGTTTTATTGTAAGAAGGAATTGGGAGACATTTTTTTTAATGGGCGGTGTCACGCCCCTATTCCGATCAAGCATTACACAAAATTTCTAGAGCTTAAAAAAAAAAAAATCAATCCCTCGTAAAAAAATTGGAAAAAGTAATGAAATGAACTGTAAGATTGAAACTCACTCGGAGTATATAACTCAGACAACCTTGCTTGGTATTAATATTCTTCTGTAATTTTCAAAATCTAAATATTTTTTTTATAAGAAAGAAAATCCACAAATATCCTTATTATATGGCTAATTTCTGTGCTTTCAGAATTCAAACGCATCATTAAACTTTTGTCACTTTGCAAATAGCAGAGAAGAGAGCACATAATAACGGTAAAAATACAAAGATGAAAAAATTCGACGAAAAGTCAAACACAGATTTTAGAAAATAAAAAGAAAATGAATTTATATAATGCTTGAGGACAAATCAAAACTACACCGAGCTCTGAGTGGTAAGAAATATGAAGAGTAAGAGGCAGTTACAAAATTTTTGTGCGAATGTTTTGCCAAGATAGCGGGTGTTAAACATAGCTAATTTCTCATAAGGGAGGCGCTGAGTAGGCGACTGAGTGACTAGGTAAGTGAGTGAGCGCATGAGTGAGTGGGTTTGGAAAACTTTTGCTAAGTACAAAAAATTACTTGGTTTGCCAATGGCAAGGAATGACGAGTAAATCTTGTTCAACTTTTTAAATATGATTTTGTCAGCACAGACACTTCAAGTGATGAATAATACGAGAAGAGATAGAGAAAGAGAGAAGAGTTCAAAGGACAAAAAATGCAAAGACAAGAAGTTTTTAAGTAAATTGAAAACGGTAGAGTCAGAAATATAAACCGCTGGGAAAAATGAACTAAATTGCCGGAAAGCAAATACTTTTGTTGCTGACGAAAGTTTGCCAACTACCGATTTCAATTGTTGCCATTTAATATGACAGGGAAGTGCGAAGCATGGATTAGATAGATAGAGAGAGAGAGAGAAAGATGCATACGCAACAAAAATACGCAAATAAATGTCAAAGTTTTCGTTGGGCATTGTTTACGCCGATAACTTTTGTTTTAGCTGAAATGCGACAAAATATTTTTGAAAACATGGAATGTTAAATTAAAATATAATTTTAAGTAGTTAATAAGCGTGCGTGTTTTTGCGAAGTTGGCGCTGCCCGCGGGTCTTATAATGCATTTCATTTAAGCAATTTATGTGAAAGTGGCTGATGGCACACTCAAAACTGAACTAAAGTGAAATAAGATGATGTACAGCGCTTTTAGATATTTGAGCGCAATTAAAACATTCTAAATCAAAACTTTTCATAAGATTTAAGTTCTCCATCTTGGGCTTAAAATCACTTTCAGCATAAAATAATTCAGCTGCAGCAGGTAATATAGCAAAAATATTGCAACATCGCTCGATTGAAAATTCAAGTTTTATAAAACTTTTTGAAATTTTTCCTGATGTAAACCCTTAATAGGAGATTAAAGATGGGAACGATACCTAAAACTAAATCTATCTTTAATAGTCAAAGCCGTCTTAAATCAAAGGCTGATATGCGAATTTATATATTGCACATACGTCGGCACTTGTGTGCAATTCAATAAATTATTTTCATGTTCCATTTTTTTAAACGGTTTTAGTTAGCTTGACTTAACAGGCAGGCCGCACGGCCGCATGCACGGCCGTTGTGAACGAATTTTGTAATTGAAATTTAAGTAACTTCCCGATAAGCCACAAGCTTGAAACTGGGAATATAGTTCAGAACCCGATGACAATGCAATAATAAGAAAAAAAGTCGCCGCTTGGTGGCGCAAGGATCGAGAAATCGAAAAAATGGTATTTGTGGGCCGATTTTGCTCATATTTGGAACACATAATACATATAAGAATAGAAATCGACCTATGAAAAAAAATCGCCGCTAGGTGCGTGGATCGAGATATTCACAAAAATCGTATTTGTGGCCCGATTTGGCTCATATTTGGAACACATAATACATACAAGAATAGAAAGCGACCTATCAAAAAAATCGCCGCTAGGTGACGCAAGGATAGAGATATTCACAAAAATCGTATTTGTGGCCCGATTTGGTCCATATATGGAACACATAATACATACATGAATAGAAGGCGACCTATGATGCCCGATTTGGCTCATATTTGGAACATATAAGACCAACTGAACCTTAATCAGGTTATGCTACGCCTCACATTTTTAGAAATTTCGCGCGCCCAACGCTTTTATTTAATTGTCTGGTCATCGCCCTGGGTTGATAAGGAGTGTGATGACTAGTACCTAGGACCTACCTAATTATTTTCTAGCTTTTCGTATATTACTTCATGTAAGTATTGTTTTCAATAAAACCGTTTAACTTAAAATTTTTTTAAAATTATTTTATTTAAAAGTAACGGACAAAAACTTCAAATTAAAATGAGCGAAATGCGCGTCCGAATACTTTTGATATACATATGTTTATTTTGAATGTGTTTTCAGAAAAATGCTTCGACCTTCATCGTGCACCTATTTTTCAAGGCCTACTTTTGCTTTTATAACGCTTCGTCTCTTTCCTACTATCGTGATACTCAGCAGCACGTTTGGTAAATTTATTAGTTTTCTACCTCGCTAACAAAATGATGAGAGGATTTGGAATCAAAAATTAGAAGCCTTCTATTTGGATCGGAAGTACAGAGGTCTTATTTAACAAAGTTTATATTCAACAAGTATATTTTAGACTACATACATAGTGATGGCGAAGTAGTAATACTTATACAATGACATATTTAATATAAAGACTGCTACCAAATAATCTCGTTATGATACTTAAAAAAATCCTGTGGTGATATTGAAAGTACTCCCGAATAATTCTCGAAAGGATCCCCATTCGATTCAGAAATTTCCCGATATAATACCGAAGGGATCTCGAAAATAATCCCAAAATAATTTAGAAACTATCCTCAAATGCGGGGCATATAAACTCCAAATTTGTCAAACAATTAATACAGAAATGATAGAGAGAATATCCGAATAGGTCTTCAAATAATCAGTGCAGAAATAACTCGAGAACTATCTTGAAAAATTACTGAACACAGTTCTAAACTATTTCTTATAAACATCCCAAAATCAAAACCCGAAATAATCGGCAAATGATTCCAAAACAGCCTTAAATTGACGGGAAATTGAAACAATCAGGGCACAGGTCTAAATTTTTCTGCACACAGTCCTGAAATAATCTTCAAAAATATAGCTACCGAAATGATCCCTAAATATTTTCGAAAAGGCCTATCGCTACTAAATTTCACTCAACTTAGTTTAATTTGATACCCTCAATATAAGTGGAAGGCTGGCGCAAAGGCAGATGAGACAATACACGTGTCCGGAAATAAACAAACCTTAAAAGCTGCCAGATCACTGTAGTGTTTTTCAGGTAGAAATAGAAGCAATAGAAGGTAGCAATAGAAGAAAAAAGCTTTAGCTAACGGCGAAGCAGTAATTAAGGAAATTATTTCTCACAGCACATCATATTAAACTGTACTAAATTGTAAGCGTTCCCGGGAAAGAATCGAGATAGGGCAAAAGATACATATATATTGGGTCCCTGGGCATAAGCGAATAGATGGAAATGTAAAAGCGTTTCTCTCGAAGCTTGTACCGTAGACGTTACTTTTATTTGGAAGTTACCCTTATCAATCCTAAGGCTTATTCACACAAAACTGGTAAACACATTCGCTCTGGGGGCAGAATTAAGGCGGAGGGTTTCTCCCAGGGTAAAAAATGGCAGAACATACTTAACATTTACATACTTAACATTTGTATACGGATGCTTCCAAATTAATGGAGGGGGTCAGAATTCCTGTGTCGATCCAGAAATAGGTAGATCACATAGGCTATCAGATTACTGCAGCATCTTTAAAGCGGAAATTATGGAGGAGGTGTGCATAAGCTGCAGTCGCATCAATATATACATATATTGGTAGTCAGGCAGCGAGTAAGGCAATAATCTCACACAGTACTTCATCAAGAAGGGTCCTGGAATGTAAAGGAATATTGGAAAAACTTCGCTCAGGCCGGACCATGCATCTGTATTGTGCTCCCGGTCATAAAAGAATAGAAGGCAATGAAAATGAGTAAGCAAAGGGGGGTACAGCAGCGGTGAATCAACGGTAAACGTCCCAATCCGTTTGGAAGAAATTAAAATGAGACAGGAGTTGCATATGATCCATTAAGCAGGAAAGGCGTGGACAAAAGGGCGAATCTGCAAAATTTTTAAGATCTAAAGCCTACGATATTAGACTCAAAAAGTTGCTCATATCTCTGAAGAAAAGAAGACTTAAGGCTCACGATGGGCAGACTAACTGGGCACTGCCTTCTGGAAGGAATGGTTGAGAACGTTCTCTGTTCGTGTCCTGTGCTCGCCAGGTCAAGGCTCTAGCTATTATTCACGGCAAAGTTGCCAGGTCTCGAAGCAACAAATAAGTTATGTCCTAGAAAACTGCCAGTATTTGCCAAGAGAATGGACATACATAAGTCTTGACAACTGATTGGGGTTCTTATGTTTGGTCGTCCAACAAATTCTGGTAACACTGTGGACTAATTCAGTATATGTAAGGTTTTATTGACTGTCCAGTTCAAACTAACCTAGCCAAGCTGGGTACGCCTGCTGAACACTATTCAACCCTTACAGAAGAAGAAGAGTAGGCTACTAAAGGAGAAATGAGTCGCCCTGGCCCATCCTCCTTGTAGGTACTGTAATAGGTTAATATTTTAAAGGCGAACTGAACTGTAATAATTTTCAGTCACCGCAAGCCCATATACCGGGTATAACTCTGAAACCTAGATTATAAGGTATAAATAAAATTAAAAAACGCATTACTAACTTAAGAATTTTTTAGTTCGGATAAAAAAGGTTGCAAAATCCTTTGTACTGATAAAGGGCTTAAAATTCCGACAAAAATCTTAAACGGTGTTCACAAAATGTAATTTTATGCTACAAAGATTCTCTGTTACTTGCTAAATTTATTGTTAAGATGACCTCCGGACAAAAAGCGCGTGTGCGCCTCTTACCATGCAATAAAATATACACTGAAAGAAATGGTACTAGTAAAATCAACAAATCCGTTCTGTTGTTCCCGACTTAATGGAGATACGATGCAATTTGATCGAATTATGGTTAATTCGAACAAATTAGTTTAGTCATTTCAACAGAAGAGAAATTGTCGTTCTTAAGTTAACAAAATTTTGTAAAATTGACAGATTCCGGGACACCTATCTATCGGGTACAATTTTGCAACTTCTCGTCTAAGCGAAATGCAAAATTGGGCCCTCTTGTTGCAAAAGTTTTGCTTGAACGAACAGAATTTTTACAAAGTTAGTAGCATTTTGTTCAAGTTTTTATGAATTTTCACTCACGCGATCGAATTTAATAAGATAATAAAAAAACATCCTTTTTAATGTTGATGTTTCCGACAAAATAAAAGTTTGAGTTGTTTTGGAATCGTTTCTACTTAAAGTGTTACGAAAATTAAACTTGCCGAATTACATGTAAAGTTACTCCAGTGGTGAATTACCTTCCAGCGATTTCATTCTTTACTTTTCTATAACTTACAAGTCCTCTTTTTAAAATGTTACGTCAAGCATTTATACCACAAGTTTTGTTCGAAACAATCATGTGTGGCAACTACATGCGAGAGAAGAAATTGGGAATGAGCGGAGCTGCAACTGTAAGAATTGAGAATAAGTTTTGTTACTACTATTTGCATTTCTATATTCATATGTATGTATATGTAGCAAGCATGCGTGTTTATGTATTCACATATTTACGTATTTATATGGCGGCCGCCGTGGTGTGACGGTAACGTGCTCCGCCTACCACACCGAAGACCCTGGGTTCACACCCCGGGTAAAGCAACATCAAAATTTTATAAAAAAGCTTTTTCAATTAGAAGACAATTTTTTAAGCGGGGTCGCCCCTCGGTAGTGTTCGGCAAGCACTCCGAGTGTATTTCTGCCACGAAATGCTCTCAGTGAAAACTCATATGCCTTGCAGATGTCGTTCGGAGTCGGCATAAAACAAGTAGGTCCCGTCCCGCCAATTTGTAAGAAAAATTAAAAAGGAGCACGACACAAATTGGAAGAGAAGTTCGGCCTAAAATCTCGTCGGTGCTTATCGCGCCTTACATTTATTTACATATTCATATGGCAACATAGGTAATTTCATACAAAGCTCTAGCAACAACTTTTTTTGTTCATTTGACTACTAAAACGGTCAATTACGAATTAACGATTTGTGCGCAGTTGATTCAACATCTTGTTGCGATGGATAAAAATTGACAGAAATATCGCTTGAATTGACCCGTATTTCGGTTGATTTTACCAGTCTTTTTCTTTCAGTGTATATATAAGTATGGTTTTAATTAAATGAAAAAATAAATGAAATTTTTGTTTGTAAAAATTTGCAAGCATCATATTTCAACAAAAAAAAGCATAAAGTGTATAAGCTCAGCATTTACTTGCATAATTAGGTCTATACACCTGCGAAGCTAGGGTATCCTTTAATTAAGAGGACAGATTTTCTATAGTTTTTTTTTTAACATGGGGCATGCATGTGGGAGGTGTGTTTAGGTAAATTACTTAGGGCTACAAAAAAAAAAAAATTTTAAATCACTGAGAAGTGATGCTATTTTGCTTACGGATTGCAAAAATGGCAGAGGAGAGAACAAGAGTATAGTAGGAGTGAGCGGTATAAGTAACTTTTTCCAAATAAATAACCATTTTTGAAATAAGTTTTTCTGCAGTGAAAATGCGCCAGGTTAAAGCTAGTAGTATTATAAAACAGTCTTATAAGTATTGAAACTTAATACGCCTGTTCGCTTCTTTTATCATTTTAATGCTTATGTTTTTGGACTCTTAAAACTTTTAGAATAATTTTGTTAATCGAGTATTACATTTAATTCGAATAATTGTTAAGTGGCGATTATTCGAAAATTATAAACAAATCAACTATTTGGATGGTGAAATGTATAGTTCATTATAGTTTAGATTACTCAAATGGTCGCAATGTCGTTGTTGTTTTTGTAGCGATAAGGACACTCCCCGAAGGATTAGGGGAGTGTTATCGATATTGATGGTCCTTTGCCGGATGCAGACCCGGTACGTTCCGGTAACAAGCGCCATTAAGCTACCAGCCTGACTATCTCGGGAACTATTTATATTTAGTATGACCCATCCCCCAGATCCATGAAGAAGTTGGGGTCGCCAGAGCCTCGGCTGTTAAAGAAACAGGATCGCCATGGGTAGGTGAGTTTGACAATTGGATTGGAGAAGCAATAAATTGCGCAGGAAACCTTTCGAAAGGGTTGCTATACACAATCTTTTGAATACATGTGGGATTGGGTCTTAAGACTAGAAGTGGTCGAGAATATTAATTAGCCATTTACATAAACAAACCCTAAACATACAAATCAGGCCAAATTATACAAATAAAATACAACCTTGCAGGCGTGTCGCTCTGTTATAGCAAACCCTGCCAAAATGCCAATTTTGAAATAAAACAGCAGAAAAGTAGTTTTAAACCTGACGCCGAGCTGAATAGTAGTTGCACCGTGACCTTTCGTAAACTTTTATTAAAACTATTAACTGTACTTTCAATTAAAGTCTAATTGAACTGTAATTCAACTAAACCAATTTTATTAACTTTATTATTCATTAATAATATTCAAATAAAATAAAACTTTTTGTGAAACAACCACATACATTTGGTATTTTAGTCGCCTTTTACGACAAGCATACCTGCGCGAGTATATTCTAAGCCCCTGTTGTTATTGTATTAACGATAAAGACACTCCCTGAAGGCTTTGAGGAGTATTGTCGATGATGATGGTTCTTTGCCGGATATGGATCCGGCACGTTCCGGTAACAAAAGCACCATTAAGGTACTAGCCCGAACATTTCGGGAACGATTAATATGACAATATTATACCTTCTAGGCTATCCCGTCCTCCCTACCCCTGGTTCCATGAGGGGTCCCCAGAGCCTCGCCTGCTAAATATATAGTGTGAAGTTGACAATTGGGTTGCGGACGTTTTGAAGCTTTTTTGAAGATATAAAGTTTTGTATTGCGCTTATCAACTCTTTGAAGTCTCCTAACCCGCTGGGGCTAGTCCTAATCCAACAATTATTCAAACACCTTACTAAAATAGAACATTGCGCTTTGTATGAATGAAACGCATATTTCTTTTTCTAGAGCTTGAAATCTGAGAATAGTGTGCCTCTTATCTGGTACTGCTGAACTTTCTGATTCCGCTGAGAAAAACATAGATAACAAGTGAGAAAGGCTAAGTTCGTGTGTACCGAACATTACATACTCAGCTGAGAGCCTTGGAGACAAAATAAGGGAAAACCACCATGTAGGAAAATGAAGAGTATTTTAAAGGGGAGTGGGCTTTAGTTCTATAGGTGGACGCCTTTTCCAGATAACGCCATAAAGATGGACCATGGGTGACTTTAGAATGTCTTTGTACGATATGGGAATCAAATGAAAGGTGCTAATGAGTATTTTAAAAGGGAGTGGGCATTGGTTCTATACGTGGACGCCTTTACGAGATATCGCCATAAAGGTGGACCAGGAGCGACTCTAGAATGCCTTTGTACGATATGGGTATAAAATGAAAGGTGTTAATGAGTACGAGTATCGTTATATTTTTGTAGCAAATTTATTATTTTTTGTTCAGTATAAGACGTACTTTATCTAAAATGAGGATTAAATCTGCAAATGCAAAAACATTTTCGTGCAAATTTGCCATTAATTGTTATAAATAAATTCAGTTAGTTTCAACAAAAGTTAACTCAATATTTGTGATTTCATGTTTTCTTGAAAGCAACTAAAATAAACAAGTAAGGAAGGCTAAGTTCGGGTGTAACCGAACATTACATACTCAGAGCTCAGAGCTGAGAGCTTTGGAGACAAAATAAGGGGAAACCACCATTTAGCAAAATGAACCTAGGGTAACCCTGGAATGTGTTTATATGACATGTGTATCAAATGAAAGGTGTTAATGATTATTTAAAACGTAGTGGGCCTTAGTTCTTAGGTGGACGCGTTTTCGAGATATCGCAATAAAGGTGGACCAGGGGTGACTCTAGAATGTGTTTGTGCGATATGGGTATCAAATTAAGAGTATTAATGAGGGTTTTAAAAGGGAGTAGCCCTTAGTTGGATATGTAAAGGCGTTTTCGAGATATTGACCAAAATATGTGCCAGGGTGACCCAGAACATCTTCTGTCGGGTACCGCTAATTTATTTATATATGTCATACCAGGAACAGTATTCCTGCCAAGATTCCAAAGGCTTTTGATTTCGCCCTGCAGAGCTTTTTAATTTTCTTCTACTTAATATGATAAGTGTCACACCCATTTTACAAAGTTTTTTCTAAAGTTATATTTTGCGTCAATAAATCAATGCAATTACCATGTTTCGTCTCTTTTTTCACATTTGGTACAGAATTATGGCATTTTTTTCATTTTTCGTAATTTTCGATATCGAAAAAGTGGGCGTGGTCATAGTCGGATTTAGGCCATATTTTATACCAAGATAAAGTGACTTCAGATAAGTACGTGAACTAAGTTTAGTTAAGATATATCGTTTGTTGCGCAAGTTATCGTGTTAACGGCCGAGCGGAAGGACAGACGGTCGACTGTGTAAAAAACTGGGCATGGCTTCAACCGATTTCGCCCATTTTCACAGAAAACAATTATCGTCATAGAATCTATGTCCCTACCAAATTTCACAAGGATTTTTGTTCGACTTATGGCATTAAAAGTATTCCAGACGAATTAAATGAAAAAGGGCGGAGTTACGCTCATTTTGAAATTTTCTTTTATCTTTGTATTTTGTTGCACCATATCTTTACTGGAGTTGAATGTTGACATAATTTACTTATATACTGTAAAGATATTAAATTTTTTGTTAAAATTTGACTTAAAAAAATTTTTTTTCAAAAGTGGGCGTGTTCGTCATCCGATTTCGCTAATTTTTATTTAGAACACATATAGTAATAGGAGTAACGTGCCTACAAAATTTCATCAGGATATCTTTAACGACTGCCAAATTACAGCTTGCGAAACTTTTAAATTACCTTCTTTTAAAAGTGGGCGGTGCCACGCCCATAGTCCAAAATTTTTATAAATTTCTATTTTGCGTCATAAGGTCAATGCACTTACGAAGTTTCATCGCTTTATCCATCTTTGGTAATGAATTATCGCACTTTTTCGGTTTTTCGAAATTTTCGATATCGAAAAATTGGGCGTGGTTGTAGTCCGATTTCGTTCATTTTAAATAGTGATCTGAGATGAGCACCCAGGAACCTACATACCAAATTTCATCAAGATAGCTAGAAATTTACTCAAGTTATCGTTTTTACAGGCGGACGGACAGACGCACGGACATGGCTAAATGAATTTCTTTTTTCACTCAGATGATTTTGATATGGAAGTCTATATCTATCTCGATTAGTTTATGCCGTTACGGATTACCATTATGCGAACAAAGTTAATATACTCTGTGAACTCTGCTCAGCTGATATAAAAACAAAGAATCTGTTAAATAAGGACCTACGTATTTATTATTATTTATTATTTATTATTATTTATTACGCTTTATCCGTCTTTGGCAATGAATTATCGCATTTTTCGGTTTTTCGAAATTTTTGATATCAAAAAAGTGGGCGTGGTTATATTCCGATATCGTTCATTTAAAATAGCGATTTGGGATGAGTGCCCAAGAACTTACATGCCAAATTTCATCAAGATACCTCAAAATTTACTCAAGTTATCGCGTTAACGGACAGACGGACGGACATGGCTCAATCAAATTTTTTTTTCGATACTGATGATTTTGATATATGGAATTCTATATCTATCTCGATGCCTTTATACCTGTACAATCAACCGTTATCCAATCAAAGTTAATATATTCTGTGTGCAAATCACGCTGAGTATAAAAATATAAAAATTGCGAGGAAATTCAAAATTGAATTAAGAATGTTAAAAAGTGGTTAATAAGCGACATTTATTTCAATGTATGGGATCTTGGATATGGCCAGCACAAATATCTATAGCTTCAGAAATAAGGAAGTTGAAGTCTGTACCTTTCGAACGTGCCATATGTGATCTTTCTACGATAAAAAAGTGCTTGAAATCGACCGAGATGTAATGATGTGATGAGTGACATTCCCTTGTTATGAGAGTTTTAAACACCGTTTCCTCAAAAAGTGGTAGGCATCATGGGCCTGTTTTAAGATTTTACCAGCAATTTCTGGATTCGCTCAGAAAATTTTCGTTATTATCTTAGATCATTTCGAAATTATTTCTAAAAAGTGCAGTTCCGCCAATTTTCGAATCTCTCTAGATATAGTCCTGATTTACCATTAAATAATAGCGAAACAGAGTCTTGAAATTTGGAACGTACTTCAAAGCCTAAGGACAGTGCAACATTATGAAAATTTGTTTCGCGATTTTTAGAGATATTTAGAAAATCCATTTAGAGCATGTGGAATTTTGCGATCGATTTTTATATAACTTCTCATTAAGCTGGATATTTGAAGCCTTACACTTATTTTAGAGCATTGTAACAATGCCACAACAGAAGAAGAAGAAAAACTACGCCAGGTGGCGCAGAAGACGAGTTAATAAAAAAAATTTAATTAGAAAACTTTCGATCAGTATTGATGTTACGTCTTGGAAAATCGGAGGATTGAGATTTTAAACATATTTCGGTGAACAAAGAGACTGAAATAAATATTACAATATGTTACCCCATGTGTCGCATGGATCGAGGTATTTAGAACATGTAAGGGGGAATCTTGTGATCAGCTTACAAGAAACTTGCCATTAAGCTGCAAACTTAAAACTTTACTAAGTCTTAAGAGCACCAAAACAATGCTGCAAATGAGGAAAAAATTAAGAACTTTTTAAATATTTCCTTTATAAAAAATGGATCAGCGAAATATCTGCCCTTTTGGGAATTTAGTTTTTCAATTTTAACAAAAGCTATTACGAATACTGCGAAATTCCCAAATTATTTCTTCTTTAGGGCGTGAAGAAATTGTTCACCTAGGCTCGGTAATAATCTAATAAAATCTAAAAATTGTAAATTTTAAAATTTTCATGAATTTTGAAAACACTGTTGTAATTTTTTTAATTCTTCGAAAAGCCAATAAAATAATTTTCGTTATACAATTTCTTCACTTAAGTTTTTTCTTTTAAATTAACGATATTAAAAAAATTTTGCAAATAATTGTTGACGCTATTTTTTTCCTCGCCAGTGTGCATACTCACCAAGAACCCATTGCGCTTCTTTTAAAGCTCATTATCGTCGGTTAAGCACCTTGCATATGGAGCTTTTAAATATATGTATCTTTTTTCTCTCCAACGGACTTAATTGATTAATATGCCCCAGGGTGTTATGGTCCTAATTGTCAATTAAACGAGATTTAGCCAAAATGCTTTAATCATATATACATACATAAGCCTATATATGAATATGTACTAGAGGAGTTTATTTCCTCCATTCAAGCGAAAAATTGATGGTAAGCCCAAGGAAATGTGTGTAATTGGGTGTGTAAGTGTATGTTACAGCACTCCATATTACCCAGTATTTTTCCTAACTAGTATAAATTGCCAACCTCACCTTTTGGAGACAAATCCTGCTACGCGTATGAAAGCTTAAGCACATTTTAACAAGCGACACTTTGAATGATCCCAAGTTCCTCATAGGACTTGTCGCTGAATCAAACCAAGATTTTATATTACCTTAAACATTGTAAACATGACATAATAACTCGACAGTTTAAACTTCATTTTATTTAATTTCATAAGTATGGCATCCTTTTATTATACATATAAATTTTCGTTAAACACGAAATTGAACGAAGCGTTTCTTCGTAATATCTAAATCGCTTCCTTCAACTTCATTTTATAGAAAAACCTTCGAGGAAATTAAACGAACAAGTAAGAATCTTGTTACAAAATTTTTAATTTAGTCATTTACTTATTATAACTATCTTGTAGATATTAAAACTTGCACAGTAAGACTAAATAAACACTGTCATGTTAAAATATTAGTTGTGTTTCCTTGAAACGTTAGTTGCAGCGATAACATTTTTTAATATTTGTTCTGAGACAAATCCGCAAACTATAATTACAGCGTGGAATCACATGAATACTCATGAAACGATACGATCTTAGAAGCGACAAAAACGAAATACCATTGGTCGATACGGAAAACAATTCAACGGACTCGGTCACCAGCGCTGAGATGGCTTCAGCCAGCGAGGGAGAAACTGATAAAACAATCACACAAACAGATAAGTCAATTTATGAATTTAAAGCACAAATAAGAGAATTGCAGCTCCTATTGGCGGCCGCAGAAAAGGAAAAGTTAGATTTAAGAGAAACAATCGCATTACAAGCGAAATTTAGTACAGAAATTGCAAATAACACAGGTTTCGTCAAAACCCCTTTAGCCAGCATCATCTCTGCCGATGATGTCTCTGTTAACGTCACCTCTGCCGACGTAATCTCTGCCAATGCCTTTTCAGCCCATGTCACATCTGCCGAAATACCCTCTGCAAACGTTAACGTAGTTAATGGTAGCTTTGCCAATGCTGCCGCCGTATCCTCTGCAAACGTCAACGTAGCCAGTGGTAGTTCCAACGCTGCCGCCACTAAAGTAATTTTTGCCGACAGCACTGGCGCAAGAGTTGGCTTTCCAAACAATAGCCCCTGCAACATGCTCCCTAATACTGATATCACTCTAGGCCATGGTAACTTGCCTAGTATCTATACTACTGCCGCATATACTAGTGTACAGCCAGCCTATCTAACCTATGCCGACGTCATGAACACCAGAATCAGTCATTCTGTAAACTCCAATGTAAGCCAAGCGTGTAGTAATATTTATACTAGCACAGCCTTAAATGTGTCAAGTATTAATGGATTGTATTCCCCATTTGCCATAAGTCAAGCGCCACCAGCACAGTCAAGTGTGCAGCTAAACCATTTGCCACCGTCAATTTCTATACAACAGCCGTATGTACGCAAATTACACGACCTGCCTGAATTCAACGGATCGCCGGAAGAATGGCCAATGTTTTTTGCGGCATTCAAGGAAACTTCCTCAATGTATATGTACACAGATTTGGAAAATTTATTCCGTTTGCAAAAGGCTTTGAAAGGGCCAGCCAGACAGCGAGTAGAATGCCTACTAATTCACTCATCTAGTGTAGGTGCTGTAATATCTACGCTTGAATTCCATTTTGGACGTCCACAGCTACTAATACATAGCCAAATAGCTAAAGCGCGAGCGTTTCCAACCATAGCCGAAGGAAATATGTCAGAAATTGTAACCTTCAGTACAATGGTGAGCAACCTAACTGCTTTCTTGGAAAATGCAGGAGCAGCCTCTCATCTTTCGAATCCGACGTTGTTAACGAATTACTAAGTAAATTGCCGATGAATAAACGTGAAGAATGGGCCAGGTATACTTTCTCCACGAAATTGTGTTTCCCAAGTGTTCGCCATTTTAGTAATTGGTTACAAGAAGTCGCTATATTTATTTCAATTGCTACAGACGTTGTGCCGATAGAGACTTCCAAAACAAATGAATAGCTGATTTCGAAGGCAACCAAGATAATGAAACCAGTGCTAGTGATGACAGAAAGTAAATGTTAATATTGCAAAAGTAACCACAATTTAAGCCAGTGTGAAAAGTTCAAAAATATGGACTGCAGCGACAGATGGGTGTTTGTGAAAACAAATCACTTATGTTTCAGTTGTCTATGACCTGGTCACAGCACTATCAATTGTAATACACGTCGCGAGTGCGGACTTGAATTTTGCCGTAGATATCATAACCGGCTATTGCACGAAGTAGCAAAAATTTCAATGGCAATGCAAAGCCGACGTCGACTGCGGACAATGCAGATGTGGTAAAGCAGGCAGCTGACACAGCAAATGTCGTCACTATATTCGCAAAGGAATTTAGTAAGCAAACGCTATTTAAATTTCTGCCTGTAGAAATAAAAGGACCAAAGAGTAGTTGTAAGGTTATTGCATTTGTCGATGACGGTTCAAAAATATCGTTGATCGAAGAGCAGGTAGCTAAAACTATTGGCTTGAATGGTCCAGTTGATAAATTATCATTAAAATGGATAGGAGGTAAGACCACAAGCGAACTATCACAACGATTAGACGTCGAAATTTCTGGCTTGAATCAGAATACAACATTTCAGATGAGAAATGTACGCACAACAAGAAAGTTAGAGCTACCAGCACAAACGTTGAATGTTGACAGTTTTAAATTAAAGTACGATAAAATTCGAAACTTGCCCGTGGATGATTATGTTAATGCTGTGCCACAAATTCTCATCGGTATGCCGCACACAAATTTGGTTCGTCCAATAGAAGTTATAAACATAGACGATTGTTTTTCTGTCCACAGGTCAAAGTTGGGATATATGCTCTTCGGATCCAACGAAGATAGTGTAGAAGGAGTTGTTTGTCGTATAGACTGCGAATTAGATGCAATCAACGATATTCAGCAGCAAATGAAAGAATATTTTACGCTGGAGAGTTTTGGTATGAAGCCCCTACAGCCGGTTATGTCTGAAGCAGACAAACGAGCTGAAGCAATTTTATTGGAGACAACCAGGCAAATCGGTTGCCGTTATGAAACCGGTTTATTGTGGCTAACTAATGAGGTAGAATTTTGTGAAAGCTATAGTATGGCACTGCGTCGCCTGGAATCATTGGAGACAAAATTTGAAAAAAACCGTGAATTTGGGACTTGGTACATAGATAAGATCAATGAGTATTTAAGTAAATCATATGCTAGGAAACTATCGCGGGCCGGAAGCAATGGAGGTTAAACCTCACACATGGTACCTACCCCATTTTGCGGTATGTAATCAAAATAAAGAAAATAAACTACGTTTAGTATTCGATGCCACAGCGTCAGTAAATGGTGTTTCTTTCAACTCAAGGCTAATGAAAGGTCCAGATGCTTATCAGCCAAAGCCTTTATTGAGTATACTATTTAAATTTCGACAGGGTGTCATTGGCGTATGTGCAGACATACGAGAAATGTTTAACAGAGTTCTGATACGCCAAGAAGACCAGGATGCACAACGCTTTTTGTGGCGGGGTGGAAATTCGTCAAAGGAACCAGATATATATATATTATGAACGCGATGATATTTGGATCAGCCTTTTCACCATGTTCTGCACAATACGTGAAGAATACAAATGCGATGAAGTTTCGAGACCTTCATCCAAGAGCTACTAGTGCTATTATTGACCGCCACTATGTGGACGACTACGTAGACAGTTTCGAAACAGGAGATGAGGCTATAAGTGTTTCAAATGCGGTCAAGGAAATTCACAGCCATGCCGGGTTCGAGTTGCGAGGATTTAAATCCAACTCTGAAGAGGTCTGTTTTGCACTCGGGGAAACGAAGACCCGTCTTACGTACGTTGAAACAATGAGCTTTTGCTCATACGAATCCATGGCAGAGAAGGTACTTGGAATGTACTGGCGTCCACTGGATGATTCATTCTGTTTTAAACTAAAATTCGTGAAAGTTCCGAATGACGTCTTGATGGGACAAAGGCGACCGATGAAAGCTGAAGTTTTAAGCCTTACCATGTCAATATTTGATCCGTTCGGGTATCTGGCGAATATTACAATCAAATCGAAAATTATCTTGCAACAGCTATGGCGATTAGATGTAGATTGGACAAGTTCTATTCCGGAGCAGGTTTATCGGGAATGGTACAACTGGTATACAGAGCTCGACAAAGCTAAAAGTCTTATCATTCCACGATGCTATCACCGGAATTTTAGTAACTTAGTTTCCACAATTGATTTACATATTTTTGTAGATGCCAGCGAGTTTGCGTATTCTGCAGTTGCTTACTGGCGAATCAAATTCGATGGTGAAGTCAGTGTAGTCTTCGTAGCTGGAAAATCTCGTTGTAGCCCCGTTAAAGCACTTTCGATACCACGACTTGAACTGCTGTCTGCCGTATTGGGCGTTCGTCTGCAGGAGGCTATTTTAAATGGTCATGACAGGAGGCCTAACGTAATAACATTTTGGTCTGACTCAAAGACGGTTCTTAGCTGGATTAAATCAGATAGTCGTTGTTACAAGCAATTTGTATCACACAGAATTACAGAAATTTTGGACTCGACGAACGTAAACTGTTGGCGATGGGTTCCCGGAAAGTTGAAACCTGCTGATAATGCAACACGATTGAACGCACGCCTTGTTTCGAACTCTCGATGGATATGTGGCCCAGATTTCTTGAAAGAACCGGAGGACTCTTGGCCAAAGCTAGCTGATGGTGCTGCCGAGAAACCGTGCCTCGAAGAAAGGCGAGCGAAGTTCATACTTGCAATAAGTATTGACTCATCGTTAATAGATTTTGACAGATTTTCGAATTATTATAGGCTGTTAAGAGGCATTTGCTGGGTAAAGAAAGCTATGATGAAGTTTAGGTATGTTCAAAAGCTGGAATTCACGCCAATATCATCACATTTCGTGCCACAGTTGACAGCGGAGGACATTTCTCAAGCTGAAAAGATTGTATGTCGTTTGGTTCAGGAGAACGTATATCCGGAGGAGATGCGCATTTTAGTAAACAGAAAACCAATTCCTAAAAACAGTCCGTTATCTAAGCTGACTCCGATAATTGACGACGAGGGAATATTGCGGCTATCAGGACGTATCGATTATGCTGATAGTGTCCCATTAGAAACAAAAAGGCCGCTAATTTTACCGCATAAGCATCGATTATCCGGCCTCATTGCTAGACATTATCACGAAAAATACAAACATCAAAACAATGAGGCAATCATTTGCGCTATAAGAAGGACGTTCTGGATAACTAATTTACGTAGTTTGGTTCGTGCAGCTAAAAGAGATTGTCAAATATGTAAAAACAGAATTGTGGAACCAAAGCCACCACTTATGGGACAGCTTCCAAGAGATCGCCTTACTCCGTACATTCGGGCTTTCACCTATACTGGTGTAGATTTCTTCGGTCCATATAACGTAGCAGTTGGTTGCAGACAAGAAAAAAGATGGGGATGTATATTTACATGTTTGACTGTACGAGCAATTCATTTAGAATTAGCAAAGGATCTGTCGTCTGATGCATTAATACTGTGCTTACGCAACTTCATAAACCAACGAGGAGTCCCGTTGAGAATGCGCAGTGACAGGGGTACGAATTTCGTTGGTGTGAGTAAAGAAGATTGGGTATTGGTAGAGAGGAAGTTGGTCGATGAAGGTGTAAAGTATGGGGTAGAATGGTTGTTTAACCCACCTGGTAATCCTTCAGCTGGAGGTGCATGGGAGCGAATGGTGGGCTGTGTCAAGCGAGTACTTTCCCTTACGTTGAAGACAAAGGTGCCCCAAGTGGAGACGTTACAAAGTCTTTTAATTGAAGCTGAGAACTTGGTGAATTCTCGTCCACTAACTTATGTGCCATTAGACGAGGAAGATGCTGAACCTCTATCACCAAATCATTTCATATTAGGCTGCCCGAATGATGTTCAAACACCGTCCGTAGATGAAGGTGCTTGTTTGCGTAAGCAATGGCAAATCCTCCAACAAATGAAGCAGACCTTTTGGAAGAGATGGGTCCTAGAATACCTTCCTACATTAACGCGTCGAAGCAAATGGTGTCAACGAGTAGATCCATTGAAAGTTGGTGATGTTGTCCTTATATGCGATGAAAACGAGAGACGTGGTGAATGGAAGCGAGGCATCGTAGTGGAAGTTTTTACGGCATCTGATGGTCAAGTCAGATCAGCAATTGTCAAGACAGCTACAGGAAATTTACGGAGACCTGCTTCTAAGTTGGCGGCATTAGACGTAGTTCGTGAATCTTCGGGCATCCAATCGATTTACGGGGGCCGGGATGTCGCTGAATCAAACCAAGATTTTATATTACCTTAAACATTGTAAACATGACATAATAACTCGACAGTTTAAACTTCATTTTATTTAATTTCATAAGTATGGCATCCTTTTATTATACATATAAATTTTCGTTAAACACGAAATTGAACGAAGCGTTTCTTCGTAATATTTAAATCGCTTCCTTCAACTTCATTTTATAGAAAAACCTTCGAGGAAATTAAACGAACAAGTAAGAATCTTTTTACAAAATTTTTAATTTAATCATTTACTTATTATAACTATCTTGTAGATATTAAAACTTGCACAGTAAGACTAAATAAACACTGTCATGTTAAAGTATTAGTTGTGTTTCCTTGAAACGTTAGTTGCAGCGATAACAGGACTAGATATTGTCTTGAATTTTCGATGTGGTCATATAAAATCATTTCCAAGATGGTCGTGCTAGTATCTTAATGAAGCTTGTTACCAGAAAATACCTGATCTATATCCGGAAGAGATAGATAAATGCCAATAAAACTCGACGAGACGACCCACTAGTTCCACCAATGAAGACGGCAAAACAGTCCCTAATATGGTCATCGAGCTTAAAAGTAACACACTGGAGGAAACTGCAGACCACTCAAAGCACCACGCTCAAAACAACCACGGGATGTTTTCTTATGTCTCTAGAACACCACCTGCATAATGAGCCGATAAAACTCCCCATAAAGAAGAGAAATGAAACGCTGGGGAAACATTTTATACTGAATACCCAGAAATCAGGGCATCCCAACAGACATCTGATTAAAGAGAGCTCGCCTCCCAGGAACTTAAGATCTCATATCCATAGGCATTGTGAGGAAATCAAGCACTTATAAAAAAAGAAGTATGATAAGGCCCCGCCGTTTTTAGACACAAAAACCTTAAACTCACCTTCACCAAAACCTTCCCAGGGCGATACACGTCACCTTAGCTCAACTTCGTTCTGGATAGTGTAATAGTTTAGTCTCTTACTTTTCCAGAATCAACCGCGACATACTCAATGTTTGTCCCGCTTGTAATGTATCCCCACATGACACCAACCATCTTTTTAATTGCAATGTGGAACCAACGTCTCTGACACCGTTATATATACTATATATATATATATATATTATAGTAGTGGTCGCACTTATTGTATGAGGCACGACAACAACAACAAAATCAACAACGGAAAATATGTTCTATTATCCGACTATGACGATGTGAAAATATATATAGCCTAAAAGTAAAAAAGCCCCGGAAATCACCGTCGGAGCCTCTCCGAGCTACGCAAACTCGCTTTTCGTCGGAGGAAAGGTGAGACTTCCATTGAGTTTGAATTGATCACCCTTGGAGCTCCAAATTGGCGACAGCTTTCGCGAAGCAAAAATACAAAAACCCATTGCCAATATCGCTTAGAAGGTTAAGCGCAAATTAGTAATTTATATCAAGTTTGCTTTTGGTCTGTCGGAGCAACAAATCAGTAATACGGCGTAAGTAAGTGACGAAGAATATTTCTTACAGAACTATCATATATATTATTTCTATTTGCTGTTTTTATGTACGGGTCCATTTTTAGCTCTTGTTTGGAATACAAATCTATGCCTTTTATATTGGTTACGCAAGATTCGCACGGGTCCGGCTCGTAATTTTAAACTTTGAATTTTTAATCCTGGGTATATGCAGATTTAATTAGTGCATGTGTTATATGGTAGTAATTGCTTCAGCCTAAAAGATATAATTAAACGAATCAGTTTAGCTATCACAAGGACGGCGAGGCTGGCTTTCACCACTAGCTAAGCATAAGAAACCGCCCTGCTCCTTTATTTTACCGCAAATCAACGGATTGGTGGCCGCCGTAGTGTGCTGGTAGCGTGCTCCGCCTACCATACAGAAGATCCTGGGCTCACGCCCCGGGCAAAGCAACATCAAAGTTTTAGAATCAAATGTTTTCAATTAGAAGAAAATTTTGCTATGCGGGGTCGCTCTTCTGCGGTGTTTGGCAAGCACTCCGAGTGTATTTCTGCAATGAAAAGCTCTCGGTGAAAACTCATCTGCCTTGCAGATGCCGTTCGGAGTTGGTATAAAAACGAGTAGGTTCCGTCCCGCCAATTTGTAAGAAAAATTAAAAAGGAGCACGATGCAAATTGGAAGAGTAGTTCGGCCTAAAATCTCTTCCGGTGTGATTCTTTAAGGTTCGGTGACCATATTGGCGACGCGCAGCATACAAGCAGCCAGCAAATTGCTTTATGGGTGGTTATGAGCATTTCCATATCTTTCCCCGAAGTGCTGCCGGAAAGAAACTGGAGGATTTCGTTTCGGCTCTGGACTTTAGGTAAGTTTGCGGCTCGAAGCGTAATGCCATCAACATTGATGAACAATATGGTCGACATTTGCCATGTCCGAGTTTTTAATAGGGTGGTCGAGAATTTGGTCGGATTTCGGTTAGTGAAAAACTGATATGACTGGGGATTCATTTTAAAGTGTAGCTCATCAATGGATGGGTCATAATCTGTTACCACCTGTCGTGCAGTAATCTGCGTTGGACCTAACTTTAACTCCTTCTGGTGGGAAAGGCACTACGATGGCTTAAAGTTGTGCAAAAGTGGGTATAGGACAAATCCCTGTGACACCCCTTGGGCTCAGATGCTGCATTTCGTGATTGCACTGATGCCAGCCGACCGCACAGACAAATTGCAGTTCACCTTTTTATACTGTGAGGGTGGACTACCCTTCCATGTGCTGTGATTGACTGTATCAAAGGCTTTTGATAAGTCAGCTGCTTCGAGTACTGTTCTATGGTGCGGTTTTTGATTTAGTTCACAATTTATTTGTGTGTTGAAGGCGTTTAGCGGTAGTGGTACTATATCAATTTTTGATAATTGGTAAAAACCAGGTTTGCAATGAAATTAAGAAGCAGCACGGCTTCACGTGTCTTGTCTACTGGTGGTGTGAGTGATATTGGACGATATGAGTCTCTTGCGTTAGCTGGTTTCCGAGGCTTTAGTAGCGGTACCACGCCCGCCATTTTCCATGCTTCAGGCAAAGTGTTTAAAGGCAGGTTGAAGATGCGTGCTGTATAATCCAATCCCTCATGGTCAAGTTTTTTGAGCATCGGCATGACAAGTCTGTCGGGTACGCCGCTCTACACCTTTTCAAGTTTAAGTTCAGAAATTTACAACTAAAGTTCAGAAAATTGCAATTCAAGTTCAGAAAATTACAACTCAAGTTCAGAGTTTTCAATATAATTTCAGAAATTTACAATTCAATTTCAGAAATTTACAATTCAAGTTCAGATTTACCAATTCAAGATCAGAAGTTGCAATTTAAATTCAGAAAATTACAATTCAAGTTCACAAAATTACAATTCAAGTTCAGAAAATTGCATTTCAAGTTCAGAAAATTGCGACCTTTAGAATATAACTGAATATCCTTGTAACTGACCTCTTCTGAGAGGTGGAGAGAGAAGAGAGGAAAGGGGTTTTTTTTTAGCTATCTCCTTCATGTGAGCAAAATGAGTTAAGAAGCCCAAGGATTCCTTAACAGATATAAGGCCTTCATATTCTTGTATCAAATTATTAGCGCTAACATTTACCATCTTACATACTTTAATTTCCATTGCATGAAAGAAAAATTCCTGAAAACTTTTTGAACAAACTCACTTGGTCTTTCCTCGCTTCACTCTTCACTTAAAAATCAACAGGTTTATATTTTTTGTTTTTTTTGAAAAACGTTATAAACTTAGTTTTATATTATTTAATAATTCACTTTATGAATTCACTTCAAAGTATTATAACTATACAAGTATATTTTATAAATGTATGTGGGGTATTCCATCCCATTTCGACCAATTTTGAACCCGACCCCTTTAGAATTGGGTGAAAGTTTTTCTTCTTTTTCTAGCTTACGAAAGACGTTTTTCAGAAGTTTTTAAAATTGTTTCATCTAACTCAAAAAAAGTTATGAATTTAAAAAAAAAACACCGTTTTTGTTTTCAAAATGCTATAAATTTTTCAAAAATAGACCGTTTGGGATCTTTTTTGTTTTGAAAAATTTGTTTTTAAATGTACTTTTCGGAAAAAATTCAAAAAAATGTTTAAAGTTTTTTTTTTGTAATTTTTCACTTTTTCGAGATTTTTCGAATTTCGCCCTTTTTTTCTCATAAAAAACTTCAATCAATTCTGCAATCATCCCCACTAATCCCGGAGTGGGCCGAGAATTTTTTTTTTTGTATTTTTTCCGAAAAGTACATTTAAAAACATATTTAAAAAAAAATGATCCCAAACGGGCAATTTTTGAAAAAGTTATAGCATTTTGACCGTTTTGGATCATTTTTTTTTAAATATGTTTTTAAATGTACTTTTCGGAAAAAATACAAAAAAATTTTAAAGTTTTTTTTTTCAATATATATATTTTCTGTTGGTGAGCTCTAGGCCTCTTTTAAATAAAACAACTCGGTTTGTTGCTTGTATGTATTTAATTATTCGATATTTCGATCTCAATCTGAGATCATCATCAGGACTGTAATAAAAAACAATAAAAACACACATTCAATTACACATAAAAAATATATCCATCTCTTAAACATAACAAATGAATAATACAGTCGTCAAGCGATACGGACGTGTTTATTTTCGCTCCGTATTTATGTGCAATTTTTAATTGTTCACTTAACAAATGTTAATAATTTGTGCCTACTGCCACATTGAGACAGTGACTCTTGTTTTGGATTTCAATCCTGAAAGTAATATTTAAATGTTACAAAGGAACATGATATAATAAAATTAAATTAATAGTGGCAAAGTGTTATCATTAAATATCATTATGCCGTGCGAATGTGGACAAAAGGTTGAAAGAGGCCAACTGTAAGTGTTGTGTGCTAAGTGCAATGACCTCTTTCATTTGAAGTGTGTCAACATGTCGTCGGATGATCTTGATTTTCTCATTTCGTCAAACAAACTTTATTTCTGCAAAGTGTGTTCGGTTGAGCGACGCGCGTCTATTCGTACGCCGCCACCTACTGCTCTCCCCACTATCGTTAACAATGTTGAGCGCAATGATTATTTAAGTGGTATTGTTAAAAGCATTGCCGACCTACGTTGTGATAACGCTCGTATACTATCGACCATGGATGCTCTAAAATGTGAAAACTCTCAATTATCACTAAAGTGTGTTTCTTTATCAGCTGAAATTCGCTCATTATACTCAGTCATAGAAGATAAAAATGGTATAATCTCTACGATGAGTTCTGAAATGAAAACTCTTGGCAGTATTGTTGCTACAGTTGCTAGTGATATCAAATCCATTCTCACTAGTGCTGCGGACAGCAATAAGCAAACAAAATCTGCAACAAAACAGCCTACAACAAAAAAAAAAGGGCAAAGGCAAAGGCAAAGAGTTGGCTGGCTCTACAAGCAAAATTAACTCGAAAGCTGTTAAGGCTGCGAAAACAATACAGGCAGCCTCTCTCGAAAATGCAAAAGCAATTCAGTCAGGCGTAACAAGCAAATCAACTTGCGAAGATGATATGACAGAAAATACAAAACAACCAACAGATGATAGCACTAACAACAACTCAGCTGTGCCAAATGTTCATTGTGCTATTGTTGATTTGTCTTCCTCATCCAGTTCTTTTAGTGGCGCTGCCGCTTGTTCTACTAGTGATGCAAATATCAGTTCTGCTGCACCTGCCAATAATAAAACTGGGTATTCCGGGGTTGTAGCCTTTGGCCGTCAGGGATCAGTCGCTAATAACCTAACATCTATTAATAATTCTAGCTTAGCATCTAACAATAATAATAATACTTCAAATAAGTTCATAAAAGCACCCACCATTGTCGTAGGTAGCAATTCAAACGCAAATCTTAGCTTAGCTGTTCGATTGAAATGGTTGCATTTGTCGTCTTTTAAGCCGACGGTAAACGCTAGCGATATTGTCGACTATGTCTCACATAATGCAAACATCTCGCCTTCATTAATTCATTGTTTTAAATTAATAAAGAAAGATGCAGACTCGAGTTTGTTATCAAGATGTAATTTTAAACTTGGAGTCTCGCCTTCAATATATAATAAGCTTCTTGAGTCTTCGCTATGGCCATCGGACGTCAAAATTAAACCATTCCGTTTTTTTCAAAAAGCACAGGGCTCAACTGCAAAACCTTAGCTATATGCGGTAATATTAAAAAAAGTATAAATATCTATTATCAGAATATATCTGGGTTGAGAACGAAATCTAAAGATATATTTTTAGCCACTTCACGGTGCGACTATGATGTCTACGTCATTGTTGAGACTTGGCTTAATAATGACTTCTCTGACTCAGAATTTTTTGATCATAGTCTGTTTCAAACTTATCGAAAGGATAGAGACCCTATCAAAACAGGGCGTCTCAGAGGCGGTGGGGTGTTAATTGCTGTAAGGCGTTCTCTTCTCTCTTCTTTTGTGCCGCTTTCTAACGATGACTCTCTCTTGGACCAGCTTTGTGTCTGTATTACTGGGCCTTCTGGCAATTTATTTATCTGCGTTTCTTACATTCCGCCTTGCAGCACAGATTTGCTCTACTTTGCTCATGTTAATAATATATTTGACCTATATGAATATAATGTTGATAGTAATTTTTGCGTCCTGGGAGATTTTAATCTAAGCAAGGTTGTTTGGTCGAAATTACTAGAAGATGATATCTTAACACCTACTAATGTTCATCATCCCCATGAGATTAATTTTTTAGACACCCTTTTTAGTGCCAATTTAATTCAGATTAACAGTTTCGTGAACCAGTTAAACAATATTTTGGACCTAATTTTTGTCGATGAGAACCTCATAACTCACTTGACTGAATGTGTGTTTCCTATATATAAATCAGATATGCATCATGTAGCCCTATATTTATCTATTGAATTCTTCGACCTAGTGCCGAAAAACAATATAAATAATAATGAGTGCGCCTATAACTTTAAGGATGCAAATTACGAATCCTTAAACTCTCTCATATCTGAAATAGACTGGACATCTATTTTCTTTGCTAAAAATGCAACTGAATGTTTCGACATTTTTCTGGTAAAGATGGCTGACATATTCAGTAGGAATCTTTCTCTACCAGTTAAAGTTCACAAACTACCCTGGTACAATACTAGGTTGAAAAAGTTGAAAAATCAAAGAAATAAGTACTTTAAATTATACAAGGATACCAGCGATACTGTTTTTAAAGATCAGTATACTTCCTATATGACGCAGTTCAATGTTCTTGATAAGTTTCTGTACAACAAATACGTTTCTAGAGTTGAAGATGAGTTGAAAGTTAATCCTAAATCTTTTTGGAACTATGTTCGTTCAAAGAAAGGTTGTTCTAATATACTTACCTGTGTCAAATTTAAAGACATTTGCTCCAACAGTTTGGTCGATTCGGCAAATCTTTTTGCTGATTTTTTCAAATCTACGTTTGTTGTTGAGGCCGATAACTTTGATAACAGGTATCTTACTGATAGCCCCAAACCTTTAGACTTTGGGTCTCTGTCCTTGTCTGAGACCGATATTATCTTGGGTATATCCTCCTTACAGACCTCAATCAAAAATGATATTGATGGATTGTCCTCTTTTTTTTTTAAGAAGTGTAGTATTTCTCTTTGTGTGCCACTGTGCCACATTTTCAATATTTCGCTATCGTCTGGAGTTTTTGTTGATCGCTGGAAGCTGGTGTCTATCACTCCTATCTTCAAGTCAGGCAATAAAAATGAAGTAAAGAATTATAGGCCAATATCCAAACTGTCAACATGTTCAAAACTTTTTGAAAAGGTAGTTAAAAACAAAGTATCATTCGCTATAAATAAAATAGTCGATCCATGTCAGCATGGTTTCATTGCGGGACGTTCGACTACTACAAATCTGGCTGTTTTCTCTCAGTTTTGTGTCTCTGCGTTTAAGGATGGATGTCAAGTTGACACCATATATACGGATTTTTCCAAGGCTTTTGACACAGTTTCGCACAAATTACTTCTGTGGAAACTTGAAAACATGGGCTTTCACTCAAGCTTTCTGTCGTGGGTGAAGTCCTATTTGGAAAATAGAATATCTTTTGTTGAAATCGAGAGAACTAAGTCTTATGAATTCTCAGCAATTTCGGGTGTACCACAAGGTAGCATCCTTGGTCCTATTTTGTTCTTAATGTTTATTAATGATGTTGGCTCATGCATAAACAATTCGAATTATTTGCTTTATGCTGACGACTTAAAACTCTTTCGGAGAATCTCCTGTACTTCTGATGCATTGCGTCTGCAAGAAGATCTGAATGCTATAAATAATTGGGCCTGTCAAAATAATCTGCGACTCAATATTAGTAAATGCTGCCACATGACGTATACTAAGTCTACGAATGTGGTTTCATTCGCGTACTCGATTTCAAATGTAACTCTTGCGTCAATTATTGAGTTTCGCGATCTTGGCGTAATTTTTGACTCATCTTTTACTTTTTGTAATCATGTAAACTTTCTCATACCAAAGGCTTATACCAACTTAACTTTCTTGCGACGATATGCCAAGGATTTCAAGGACCCATATACCAGGAAAATCTTATACAATGCCTTAGTGCGTTCCAAGTTTAGAGTATGCATCAGTCATCTGGAATCCCATATACTCCTCACACTCTTTAAGAATTGAAAGAATTCAGCGCAAGTTCATACGATTTGCTCTTCAACCTCTGCACTTTGTTAATCCCCTGCCACCCTACAATGCAAGATGCATGCTTATCAATGTCTTGCCACTTGAAGTTAGACGTCTTGTTCAAAACGTAATGTTTATTTTTGACATAATATCCGGTGCCATTGACTGCTCAGAACTACTTGGGCAGTTGAATTTCAATGTCCCTAACAGAGCTCTCCGCTTTCACAGTACATTCCGCGTTGAAGTGCTGCGTTCGAATTACTTCAGTTTCGCACCTCTTATAAGAGGTCTTGTAGAATTTAATCGCCTATCCAGAAGCCTTCACCTGGACTTTGCCATGCCAAGGTCTCTGTTTAAGGCACGCATTGAGTCCTATTACTTATCTCAGTAAATCTTACTTTAAAATTGTTAAACTTGTACTAAGTTAACCTGCAATCTAGTCAGTAAGGTTGTTACCATTTGACTTAATAAAGATATGAAATATGAAATAATGCATAAGCGCGACTTACATCTTCCGCTGTGAGGCAAAGACTAAAAATTGTGAAGAAAAGTGATTATCGGAACCAACGGAAAAACTAAACAGAGAGTGTAAATATTTAGATAACCAAATGAAATACCGTAATAGTAAACAAAAATAGAGAAACATTTACAACAATAATATGGCAAGCGGCGAAAATAATGATAATAATAATGTAGGTATGCATGCAAGTAATCAGGTGTATAGTTATTGTACCAAGGCACAGAAACTGCATGAGTG
The DNA here is from genome assembly GCF_040869045.1 of Eurosta solidaginis. Lineage (NCBI taxonomy): Eukaryota > Metazoa > Arthropoda > Insecta > Diptera > Tephritidae > Eurosta > Eurosta solidaginis. Next base: position 59,774,205 of record NC_090323.1, read on the forward strand.
TGCATGTGCAGGGAATGGAGCAAATTGTTATTATTTTTGTTTTATTTTATCACGAGTATTGGTTGTGCTTTAAAATCAGGTTGCGGTAGGCGTACGCACAATGATCCGTGTCAGCCTTAAAATGCATCCTTTTATCATTAGGGGTGTTCACTATGTGAAGCATTTCTAAAGTAAAACGCTTATGATAATTTTTCTCCTCTTCCAAAATTTTGATATTTTCGAAATCCGGGTAATGTCCGGTATCCTTACACTGAGATGATAGAGCCGTTTTGTTGTCAGAAAAATTGTTCCTTAATTTTATATTGGATTTATGAGCGGATATCCTTGTCTTCAGTTTTGATTTTGTAGTACCCACATATACTTTCTCGCATACGTGGGACCCGTCGCCGTTGCAAGGAATCCTATAAACAACATCCGATTTTTCCTGTATTGGTATTGGGTCTTTTAATCTGCTGAACACCTTTTTTAAAGAATTGCTGTAGGTAAACGCTAGCTGCATATTATCCATATCATACATTTTTGAATGTTTGATCCTCTCTGAAAGCCCAGGGATATATGTGACGGATTTATAGATTTTGGCATTTTGATTGTTCCCCGTATTATCTTTACCTAGACGCGAGTAATAATTATATATAAGTTTGTTCGCTAATTTAATTGGAAAATCGTTCTTTTCGAGGGTATCCTTTATAAGTTTAATATTTTTGGTATGGTAAATTCTATCACTAATGGAAATAATTCGTCTCACGAAATTATTGGCCGTGTTCACTATTACTCCTCTTTCATGCTGTGAGTTGAAGTTAATCAGTCTGCCGGATGCAGTAGGTTTTTTGTACCAGTCTAATGCTAATTGGTTGTTTCTCCTAATCACTAGGGTGTCCAGAAAAGGTATTTTTCCGTCCTTTTCTACTCAACAGTGAATTTAATCGATCGGTGGTATCCGTTAAGTAGGTTAAGTAAAATATTTGTGTCTTCCGTTTTTATTATCGCGAACAAATCATCTACATATTTCGTTAGCATTCGTGGTTTGTTCGGCGCCTCCATTTCAAACCGGGATAAAAGTTCCTCCATCACAATATCCGCAATACCCGGTGACGCTGGGGATCCCATAGGCATTCCCGATCGTTGCTCGTATATTTTATCCTTATATTTGAAATACCGATTTTCCTTAATGCAAAACTTGACTACCGTCAAGAAAAGTTCTTTCGTCATGGACGTATGCTCTTTTATCATGTTCCACTTTGCACCTATGATGTCTAGTGCTAAATCAACTGCTATGCTGGGGAATAAAGACACGACGTCGAACGACACCAAGCTCTCGTCGCCATGCACATACGTATTGTGTATCTTATTTTTGAACTCAGCTGCATCTTTGATGTTGTATTTGGATGAAAGTGTTAGATTTTTCAGAATTTGTATGACAAATTTACACAGATTGTAGGACGGAGACTTGACGGACGAGCAGATAGGCCTAAGTGGAATTCCTGCTTTATGGATCTTGGACAGGCCATAGATTCGGGGGGATAGGAAATTTTACAATTAAGACTAACCTTTTCTTTTAAATTAATAACCTTGTTGTTGTATAATTTATCTACTATATCGTTGTTCTTCCCTTGAAGCTGATTGGTAGGACCGCGTTTTAATACTTTGTACATGGAAATATCATTAACAATTTTCTGCATCTGAATACGACATAAAGATTTACATTTTATTTTACAATTAAGACTAACCTTTTCTTTTAAATTAATAACCTTGTTGTTGATAATTTATCTACTATATCGTTGTTCTTCCCTTGAAGCTGATTGGTAGGATCGCGTTTTAATACTTTGTACATGGAAATATCATTAACAATTTTCTGCATCTGAATACGACATAACCCGCAAATCTAACACTTTCATCCAAATACAACATCAAAGATGCAGCTGAGTTCAAAAATAAGATACACAATACGTATGTGCATGGCGACGAGAGCTTGGTGTCGTTCGACGTCGTGTCTTTATTCCCCAGCATAGCAGTTGATTTAGCACTAGACATCATAGGTGCAAAGTGGAACATGATAAAAGAGCATACGTCCATGACGAAAGAACTTTTCTAGACGGTAGTCAAGTCTTGCATTAAGGAAAATCGGTATTTCAAATATAAAGATAAAATATACGAGCAACGATCGGGAATGCCTATGGGATCCCCAGCGTCACCGGTTATTGCGGATATTGTGATGGAGGAACTTTTATCCCGGTTTGAAATGGAGGCGCCGAACAAACCACGAATGCTAACGAAATATGTAGATGATTTGTTCTCGATAATAAAAACTGAAGACACAAATATTTTACTTAACCTACTTAACGGATACCACCGATCGATTAAATTCACTGTTGAAGTAGAAAAGGACGGAAAAATACCTTTTCTGGACACCCTAGTGATTAGGAGAAACAACCAATTAGCATTAGACTGGTACAAAAAACCTACTGCATCCGGCAGACTGATTAACTTCAACTCACAGCATGAAAGAGGAGTAATAGTGAACACGGCCAATAATTTCGTGAGACGAATTATTTCCATTAGTGATAGAATTTACCATACCAAAAATATTAAACTTATAAAGGATACCCTCGAAAAGAACGATTTTCCAATTAAATTAGCGAACAAACTTATATATAATTATTACTCGCGTCTAGGTAAAGATAATACGGGGAACAATCAAAATGCCAAAATCTATAAATCCGTCACATATATCCCTGGGCTTTCAGAGAGGATCAAACATTCAAAAATGTATGATATGGATAATATGCAGCTAGCGTTTACCTACAGCAATTCTTTAAAAAAGGTGTTCAGCAGATTAAAAGACCCAATACCAATACAGGAAAAATCGGATGTTGTTTATAGGATTCCTTGCAACGGCGACGGGTCCCACGTATGCGAGAAAGTATATGTGGGTACTACAAAATCAAAACTGAAGACAAGGATATCCGCTCATAAATCCAATATAAAATTAAGGAACAATTTTTCTGACAACAAAACGGCTCTATCATCTCAGTGTAAGGATACCGGACATTACCCGGATTTCGAAAATATCAAAATTTTGGAAGAGGAGAAAAATTATCATAAGCGTTTTACTTTAGAAATGCTTCACATAGTGAACACCCCTAATGATAAAAGGATGCATTTTAAGGCTGACACGGATCATTGTGCGTACGCCTACCGCAACCTGATTTTAAAGCACAACCAATACTCGTGATAAAATAAAACAAAAATAATAACAATTTGCTCCATTCCCTGCACATGCACACTCATGCAGTTTCTGTGCCTTGGTACAATAACTATACACCTGATTACTTGCACGCATACCTACATTATTATTATCATTATTTTCGCCGCTTGCCATATTATTGTTGTAAATGTTTCTCTATTTTTGTTTACTATTACGGTATTTCATTTGGTTATCTAAATATTTACACTCTCTGTTTAGTTTTTCCGTTGGTTCCGATAATCACTTTTCTTCACAATTTTTACTATTTGCATCACAGCGGAAGATGTAAGTCGCGCTTATGCATTATGTTTAAGAGATGGATATGTTTTTTATGTGTAATTGAATGTGTGTTTTTATTGTTTTTTATTACAGTCCTGATGATGATCTCAGATTGAGATCGAAATATCGAATAATTAAATACATACAAGCAACAAACCGAGTTGTTTTATTTAAAAGAGGCCTAGAGCTCACCAACAGAGAATATATATGTTTTTTTTTTTCAATTAAATAAAAAAAAAAAGAAAAAAAAAATTCTCGGCCCACTCCGGGATTAGTGGGGATGATTGCAGAATTGATTGAAGTTTTTTATGAGAAAAAAGGGCGAAATTCGAAAAATCTCGAAAAACTGAAAAATTACAAAAAAAAACTAAAAAAATTTTTTTGAATTTTTTCCGAAAAGTACATTTAAAAACAATTAAAAACAAGCGAAAATTTCCACAAAACCACAACTAACAATTAATGAAGGCTAAGTTCGTTAGTTTTATAGGTCGACGTCTTTTCGAGATTTCGCCATAAAGGTGGACCAGGGGTGACTCTAGAATTTGTTTGTACGATATGGGTATCAAACAAAAGGTGATAATAAGTATTTTAAAAGGGAGCGGGCCTTAGTTGTATAGGTGGATGCCTTTTCGAGATATCGCCATAAAGGTGGACCAGGGGTGACTCTAGAATTTGTTTTTACGATATGGGTATCAAATGAAAGGTGTTAATGAGTATTTTAAAAGGGAGTGGTGGTAGTTGTATATGTGAAGGCGTTTTAGAGATATCGACCAAAATGTGCACCAGGGTGATCCAGAACATCATCTGTCGGGTACCGCTAATTTATTTATATATGTAATACCACGAACAATATTCCTTCCAAGATTCCAAGGGCTTTTGATTTCGCAAAACTTTTTCATTTTCTTCTACTTAATATGGTAGGTGTCACACCCATTTTACAAAGTTTTTTTCTAGAGTTATATTTTGCGTCAATAAACCAATCCAATTACCATTTTTCATCCCTTTTTTCTTATTTGGCATAGAATTATGGCATTTTTTTCGTTTTTGGTAATTTTCGATATCGAAAAAGTGGGCGTGGTCATAGTCGGATTTCGGCCATTTTTCATACCAATACAAAGTGAGTTCAAATAAGTACGTGAACTGAGTTTGGTAAAAATATATCGATATTTGTTCAAGTTATCGTGTTAACGACCGAGCGGAAGGACAGACGGTCGACTGTGTATAAAAACTGGGCGTGGCTTCAACCGATTTCGCCCTTTTTTACAGAAAACAGTTATCGTCCTAGAATCTAAGCCCCTACCAAATTTCACAATGATTGGTAAATTTTTGTTCGACTTATGGCATTAAAAGTATCCTTGACAAATTAAATGAAAAAGGGCGGAGCCACGCCTATTTTGAAATTTTCTTCTATTTTTGTATTTTGCTGCACCATGTAATTACTGGAGTCAAATGTTGACATAGTTTACTTATATACTGTAAAGATATTAACTTTTTTTAAATTTGACTTAAAAAAAAAAATTTTTTTAAAGTGGGCGTGGTCGCTTTTGCTAATTTTTATTAAGCATACATATAATAATAGAAGTAACGTTCCTACCAAATTTCATCATGATATCTTCAACGACTGCCAAATTACAGCTTGCAAAACTTCTAAATTACCTTCTTTTAAAAGTGGGCGGTGCTACGCCCATTGTCCAAAATTTTACTAATTTTCTATTCTGCGTCATAAGTTCAACTCACCTACCAAGTTTCATCACTTCATCCGTCTTTGGTAATGAAGTATCGCACTTTCTCGATTTTTAGAAATTTTCGATATCGATAAAGTCCGATATCGGTCATTTTAAATATCGATCTGAGATGAGTGCCCAGGAACCCACATACCAAATTTCATCAAGATACCTCAAAATTTACTCAAGTTATCGTGTTAACGGACAGACGGGTGGACGGACATGGCTCAATCAAATTTTTTTTCGATACTGATGATTTTGATATATTGAAGTCTATATCTATCTCGATTCCTTTATACCTGTACAACCAGTCGTAATCCAATCAAAGTTAATATACTCTGTGAGCTCTGCTCAACTGAGTATAAAAAAAGATCCCAAACGGTCAATTTTTGAAAAAGTTATAGCATTTTGAAAACAAAAACGGTGTTTTTTTTTTAAATTCATAACTTTTTTAGAGTTGGATGAAAAATTTTGAAAAACTTCTGAAAAACGTCTTTCGTAAGCTAGAAAAAGAAGAAAAACTTTCAGCCAATTCTCAAGGGGTCGGGTTCAAAATTGGTCGAAATGGGATGGAATACCCCATATATATATGCTTAGGGCACGTTATAACAGGAGCGCGTCCGCGATTGCCGGCTATTAGTACTTGACTGGCGAATGGAATCTTGTTCATGCGCGATGGCAGTGGTGGGTGTTCGTTCGCCTTTCCATTCGCCGCGCACGGCTGCGCATAGGAATTGCCGCCGTCTAATTGGGATGGAGGCAGCTTAAACACTTTCTGAACTTGAATTGTAATTGTCTGAACTTGAATCGTAATTATCTGAACTTCAATTGTAATTTTCTGAACTTGAAATGGAAATTCTGAACTTGAACTGTAATTTTCTGAACTTGAATTGTATTTTTCTGAATTTAAATTGGAACTTCTGAACTTCAATTGGAATTTTCTGAACTTGAATTGGAAACTCGAACTTGATTTGTAAATTTCTGAATTTAAATTGGAAATTCTGAGCTTGAATTGTAATTTTCTGAACTTGAATTTTAATTTTCTAAGCTGAAACTGGAAAAGGTGTAGATGGTTTAGCATGTTCGATACATCTTCGACCTCTTTGGCGGTGACGATAATATGGGACGCACTGTGTTAACGTTTCTGTGTAACCACTCGTAGCTGTTGTGTAAGGGTTTGAAAGCCCCTAAAGGAGTCAGTTTCCTCCTTTTGTTTAGGCGGACTACATATGTATATATGAAATAATACCCGCAATGTTCCTTTCCCTTAAATTTAAATGTATCACTTGATTATCACATCTTGTTTTAAGCTCATTTTACGTACTTTGCAATCAAGCTAACTTTTCGCAGAGGATCTAATATCAATTTGTTGTCTAACACAAACATTTTAGCTGCCCTATAAAATCAGAGTGATAATACTTTGAAACTTGTATATATGTATGCCAGTTAGCATGAAAAACAGTGCAAAATTAAAAAAAAAGAACAATGGGGCGTTTCGTTGGCAGCAACTAGACAACAAGAACTGAAATCGCTAGGGCTTTGTTGCCATCTCAGGTTGTCGCGCAAACGAAGATCAAAGCAAATTGCCAATTACGTGAAAAAAAAAAAATACAACAAAAACAGTGAAAAAATTACGTAAGCATACACTCTTATATACGAAGATACATACGTACATACACATATATCCATGAATAAATATAAATATACCAGGAATGCATTCCAAATTGAATGTTACATTTAGATTCTTATGTAATAGAACGAGTGAGCACAAGTAAATACGAGAGCTTTGCTAAGAGATATAAAATCACAGAAATGAAACGAGTTTAGTCACAAATCGCGAAAGTAGAAGGAAATGAAAAAAAAACTAAATAGGAGCGAAGGAATAATATTAAAAGATGGATTTGGCATAGTTGAAGATAATATTAAAATAAATCATGAAGAAAATGAATATTTATTCGGTGTAAAGTAGTATGAATGAATATTGGAACTTTCATACAATTGAATGAAGGAAGTAGGAAAAAAATTAGGGAGTGCTCCTAAATCCCCAAAAAATCCCCAAACACAGAGGAAACATCAAAAAACCTTGAACACAAAATCACAAAAATTTCAATCAAATCATAAAGTAAAGTTCTGACGCGTATAAACATAATTACGCATTTATATATATGTATGTAAGTATGATAAAATATATAAGCATAAAGTAAAATGATGGAGAATAACCTAACGATACACGTTCTATTTGCATTGTGTTTTCATATCTTCTTTCTATTCTAACCATGTCAATGTTATATTGCGAATTTGACAACAATTTGTTATGTACATCAGTGGCACAGAGGCTTAGGTCTTCAACTACCGTGCAAAAGTCGTCGGTTCATTGCCAGATCACGGATTTAAATTTTATTTTCTATTTATTTAATTTTGGTTGATAAATTTATTATTAAAAAATCCTGTGAAATAATATTAAAAAATTTAAATGAAAAACCTAGATCTGGTAGTGAAGCGACGATGAGAAAATATCGCAAAATTAGCATAATATTGTAACGAATTTACTGCAATTCCTCTTTTTCCAAATCTTCTACTAACGTTCGTATCGCTAAACTGTTGAATAAATAACTCCACTATTCAATAATGCAAAATGGCCTTTATTAAAGTACTTCACAATAAACACTTATACTTCGCAACTGATTGATAGCTTGCTTACATCAAACTGATTTTCGCGCCCTTACTGTTGCTGCTTTTATACTGTGTGATTTCCTCGTTTTTTTAGGCGCTTCCAGAATTTATTTAGTTACTGGTATATAATTATAACTACAGATGCACGTGTGTAGCTCTCATATGCGCGTGTATTTGTAAGCGACACTTCCACAATTACAATTGCATACTTTTGCAAGCATCTCAGATAAGATATATGCATGTGTTTGTGCGTTGCTTCTTCGCTGCGTGTGTGTACATATGTGTAGACATAATGATTGATTTATGGATGTGCATACAAGTCACCCTTAGCATCGGCTTAGAGATGACAGTACCCCTTAGTGTTGCTAATATTCGTAACAATATCATTAATATAGCTATTGAGCAGAAGGAAACTGCGAAAGCAAACTGCAAAAGTTCTCAAAATAATTGAAAAAAGGAAAATTCAAAACGTTACAGATCTCCATCGCCAGTATATCTTCTTGGAGAAAAAATTCCGTTAAAGTATAAGTTTTGTTTGTCAAATGAATTTCTATCGCGTTATTAACTGCAAAATGTATCTCGAATTAGTTACTTCTTGGCGATAGACGATAAAATTATCAAAAAACTGCTGGCAGGGTTTTGTAATGTAATTTATACATAAAAATATATGTATGTGTATATGTATTTATAATTTGTAAAAAAAAATGTTAGGGTGTTTATCTGCAATGCAATGAATTTTGAATTTTTTTGTTATGTAAATACTGTATTAATTGTATTTATAAGTTATTGCGTTGCACTGTATTTTCTTTAATGTGCCTATTAAATATTTTTGAAATCATCAATATTGAAGTGTTAAATTGGAAATAGAATAAACATAACTATTCTTTTTCTGTGTGAAAAACATTCAAATTACGTTTAAAATCGCCGCGATTCTAAACCTAATTTGAATGTTTTCACACAGAAAATGGGGATTTCGTTTTGGGGATTTTGATTATGGGATTTTGATTTTGGGGATTTTGATTTGGGGATTTATATTTTGGGGATAAAGGGGGTAACCCAAAAAATGATTCAGATAAGGTACTCAAAACTTATAACATGACACGTCAAACCACCGAAACGCCCTCACTTCGGTCCAACATGGAGAGGCATTGCGAATTGCTGCAGCTTACACGGTCTCCACATGTTCGCATGTAGAGCAGCAGCACTGCAGGAAATTGGACTGGCGAACTCATTAATGGTCCAAGCGACTACAAGGAGAAGTCGTTTACCTGACACGTACTAGCGATATATATATTATATCTCCACAGAAGTGGATAAAGTTGAAAACCCGAATCGCCATTATTGCGGATATTTAGACGAAGGAAGGTATAGGATTTACGTGGCGACCTATTCCCGGATAGTGTCATCAATAATACGACCTGCTAAAATGACACGGTTAGCAAATATGTGAGGCATATACTTCTTAGAAATCGGCAACGATGGATACCTAGCCCATTAGAGTCAGAGTTGCTTTGGAGCTGATAAAGCGCGCATCCATGTCCTAAGTAATGATTTGTATGATCCCAATGTACTGGAAATTGCGCCAGCCGTGGAAGGTTAGGTTAAAGTGCGTAGCCCTTCAAGAAAGTGTTGCCGTGGAGCCTAAAAATCACTAAAAAACTAAACTGAAATAATCTGCAGACATAAGTATTATGTGATTTCTGCCCTTCTTTGATGCTCATTTTCCAGCCTTTTACATATTTCGAAGCCGAAGGGCTTAAGTATTGGGCAGGAGCAGAATGTAGCATCGTACAAAAAACGGGACTCTAATCGTAATAGAATGCTCAAACCCATCTGGATGGGGGAAGGACAGAAGCATTACCCGAAGAAACGGTATTTCACTATGGGCTGGATTTTTTTGGAATATTGAGAAATTCTTCAAAATTGGTGTTCTCTTTTCACCTACGGATAATTTTCATTTCTGTCACTTTATATTTGTTAAAAGTTCCAAAGCTCAGCTGAATTACAAAACGGAGTTATTTAGTGGGGGTAAGCTTATTTTTACCCCATCTGGACTTTCGCTATAAGTCAATTTGGATGCTTTATGTTTCGGCCTTCAAATTTGCATTTATTCTGTGTACAAAAATTACAATCACGAGTCTAAAATGCATGGGCGTGCTAAGTTTCTTGTTTAGTGAAATACTTACATATATGCATATGTAAAGGGTTCTTATAAGTCAAAAAGTTCGGTAGTATAACAGTTCACTCAGTGTTAGTATGTATTTTTGTAAGCGTGCGTTGGGGAGTTTTTTCACCGCTACGGCGACACTCAACTTGGAAATTGAATTAGTGCGGTAACAGTGGCAGGAAGTGGCTGCTAAGCAGGAAATTGTCTAAAATTACGTATTTGTAATTTGTATCAGCAACAACAACAACAACAGCAAACACATTAGTAAAAACAGCAACAACAAAATCTACTCCAAAAATCAGAGCAGGTAAAGAAAAAAATTGTGTCCAAGCAATGTCAAACATTCTTTTAATACCATTTACCGTTGATTCAATTTGTTGACGGTATATCAGATAAGTATATTTTGGCAAATCGTTGTATGTGCAAGGTAGATCTAAACTAAAGCTCGACAGGTAACAAAAGGCGTACGCGTATGCAAGTAGTGCCACGTGCAATAAGACTGAACGCGTTATTATGCGACAAACTATATTACCCACACACACGCACAACATAACTTCAGCAGATATGGCACACAGCTGCGGCTGGAAATAAAAGCCGGAGATGAAAAGCGTAGGAGATTGTTCCAAGTAGTGCCATTCTTTTTATACTCAGTTGAGCAGAGCTCACAGAGTATATTAACTTTGATTGGATAACCGTTGGTTGTACAGGTATAAAGGAATTGAGATAGATATAGACTTCCATATACCAAATCATCAGGATCGAAAAAAAATTTGATTGAGCCATGTCCGTCCATCCGTCCGTCCGTTAACACGATAACTTGAGTATGGTATGTAGGTTCCTGAGCACTCATCTCAGATCGCTATTTAAAATGAACAATATCGGACTATAACCACGCCCACTTTTTCGATATCGAAAATTTCGAAAAACCGAAAAAGTGCGATAATTCATTACCAAAGACGAAGAAAGCGATGAAACTTGGTAGGTGAGTTGAACTTATGACGCAAAATACAAAATTAGTAAAATTTTGGACATGGGTGTGACACCGGAGGTAATTTAAAATTTTGCAAGCTGTAATTTGGCAGTCGTTGAAGATATCATGATGAAATTTGGCAGGAACGTTACTCCTATTATTATATGTATGCTTAATAAAAATTAGCAAAATCGGAGAACGACCACGCCCACTTTTAAAAAAATATTTTTTTTTAAAGTCAAATTTTAACAAAAAATTTAATATCTTTACAGTATATAAGTAAATTATGTCAACATTCAACTCCAGTAATGTAATGGTACAACAATATGCAAAAATAAAAGAAAATTTCAAAATGGGCGTGGCTCCGCCCTTTTTCATTTAATTTGTCTAGGATACTTTTAATGCCATAAGTCGAACAAAAATTTACCAATCCTTGTGAAATTTGGTACGGGCTTAGTCTCTGGGACGATAACTTATTTCTGTGAAAAAGGGCGAAATCGGTTGAAGCCACGCCCAATTTTTATACACAGTTGAGCGCCTGTCCTTCCGCTCAGCCGTTAACACGATAATTTGAGCAAAATTCGATATATCTTTATTAAACTCAGTTCACGTACTTATCTGAACTCACTTTGTATTGGTATAAAAAATGGTCGAAATCGGGCTATGACCACGCCCACTTTTTCGATATCGAAAATTACGAAAAACGAAGAAAATGCCATAATTCTATACCAAAGACGAAAAAAGGGATGAAACATGGTATTTGGATTAGTTTATTGACGCAAAATATAACTTTAGAAAAAAACTTTGTAAAACGGGTGTGACACCTACCATATTAAGTAGAATGGAATGAAAAAGTTTTGCAGGGCGAAATAAAAAACCCTTGGAACCTTGGCAGGAATACTGTTCGTGGTATTATATATATAAATAAATTAGCGGTATCCAACAGATGATGTTCTGGGTCACCCTGGTCCACATTTTGGTTGATATCTGGAAAACCCCTTCACATATGCAACTACCACCACTCCCTTTTAAAAGCCTCATTAATACCTTTAATTTGATACCCATATCGTACAAACATATTCTAGAGTCACCCCTTGTCCACCCTTATGGCTAAATCTCGAGAAGGCGTCCACCTATAGAACTAAGGCCCACTCCCTTTTAAAATACTCATTAATACCTTTCGTTTCATATCCATATTGTACAAACGCATTCTAGGGTCACCCCTGGTCCACCTTTATGGCGATATTTCGAAAAGGCGACCACCTATACAACTACCACCACTCTCTTTTAAAACCCTCATTAATACCTTTCATTTGATACCCATATCGTACAAACATATTCTAGAGTCACCCCTGGTCCACCTTTATGGATACATCTCGATAAGGCGTCCACCTATAGAACTAAGCCCCACGCCCTTTTGAAATACTCATTAAGACCTTTAGGTTGACACCCATATTGTACAAACGCATTCTAGAGTCACCCCTGGTTCACCTTTATAGCGATATCTCGAAAGGGCGTTCACCTATAGAACTAAAGCCCACTCCCTTTTACAATGCTTATTAACCCCTTTCATTTGATACCCATATCGTACAAACAAATTTTAGGGTCACCCTGGTCCACCTTTATGGCGATATCTCGAAACGGCGTCCACCTATGGATTTAAGGATCAGTCCCTTTCAAAATACTCATTAACACCTTTCATTTGATACCCATATCGTACAAACAAATTCTAGAGTCACCCCTGATCCACCTTTATGGCGATATCCCTAAATGGTGTCCACCTCTAGAACTATGGCCCACTCCCTCTTAAAATGCTCTTTAATACCTTTCATTTGATACACATGTCATACAAACACATTCCATTCCTACATGGTTATTTTCCCTTATATTGTCACCATAGCTCTCAACTGAGTATGTAATGTTCGGTTACACCCGAACTTAACCTTCCTTACTTGTTGAATTTGGGTTTTGCTTTTGTATGCTTTCATTGTTCTGTATTTCGTTGTATTTTATTGAAATACACAGTACATGGACTTCTGCGACTAAAGAGCGATATCTAACACTTTTTCCCTAAGATGCTCTCTCTATGCTACAACGCAATTTTGAAATCTGCCATTTTTGGTAATCTCTATATTAAGTTGGTTTCATATTTGTCTGCAAATTCTGTACGAAATTGTGGAATTCGGCAATTTGACTAATTTCCCGTGGGTCTAGGGTCTGGAAATTTTGAACATACTCAGAGTCCGATGACAATGCAACCGTTTAGGTCAGAACCTAAATATTTATATCTATTTTACACAGCCACCCCAATGCATAATTCATTTAGTTGCACATATGTATTTACATAAATACACTGTCATGTATTGCTAACATGCATGCATACACCCTCATATAGTCACTCACACATATAAGCAGCATAACACGGTTAACTGAGTTTTCCATCGGATAACAAATATCCCGTGGAAAACCCCCGCACGATCTTTGATCCGACACAACGGAGATAATTTTCTTGTTTTCTGTTCCATTTCAACCACGGAGGAAGAAAGTCGCTGCTGCTGTCACGCCACATCATATACCAAAGGTAAAATATTGTACTAAATTAATACAAAATAAATTAATTATTGCCATCATTCTCATTATACTAATACAACCATTTGCCTTTTATTTCTTTTGCCACATTTATATATATTCTCCGTGCTACCACGCACCGTGCGAGAATATACAGCAACATAGGGAGAAATGTCGCTAGGTGGCGCCGGGGACATGACATTTACAAAAATCGTCCGACTTTGGAAATTATTCGATCAAGCTCCGTTCTACTTCCCAAGGTGCTAGAGACATGAAGTTTTTACTTAGCTCAAAACCCATTAAAAATGCAATATTTAGTACTAAAAATTATACTAGACGTAGCAGGGATCGAAACATTTAGAAATCTCAAAAAGATAAATACTAAACAGAGGTAACATTGTGATCGAATTTTAGTCAGCTTCACATTGAGCAACAACATTGAAACCTGACATTTATTTGAGTGTGCCGAAACAACACAAGCAAAATAAAACAAGTAAGTAAGGCTAGGTTCGGGTGTAATCGAACATTACATACTCAGCTCTCAAATTACAGCTTGCAAAACTTTTAAATTACCTTCTTTTAAAGGTGGGCGGTGCCACGCCCATTACCCAAAATTTTACTAATTTTCTATTCTGCGTCATAAGATCAACCCACCTACCAAGTTTCATCGCTTTATCCATCTTTTTTAATGAATTATCACACTTTTTCGGTTTTTAGAAATTTTCGATATCGAAAAAGTGGGCGTGGTTATAATCCGATTTCGTTCATTTTAAGTAGCTATCTGAGATGAGTGCCCAGGAACTTACATATCAAAATTTACTCAAGTTACCGTGTTTATGAACAGACGGACATGGCTAAATTAATTTATTTTTTCGCCCATATCATTTTGATATATATATAGAAGTCTATATCTATCTCGATTAGTTTATGCCATTACGGGTACTGTTATACGAACAAAATTAATATACTCTGTGGGCTCTGCTCAGCTGAGTACAAAAATGACGCTATGTGGCAAACATATCGAAAGAGTTGAAAAATTCGTACCAGATCTGGAATTTCCTTTCGGTTTTTAAGTATCTTACCGGTAGGCTAGGGACATGCAATTTGATATGTACTTTAGATGCCAATGAAATAACACTACACACCTGCTCTAAAAATCTAGAAAAATCATACGAAACGGGTGGTATAAAAAAAAAAAAAAATAAATGTAAGGCGCGATAACCTCCGAAGAGATCTAAGGCCGAGCTTCTCTTCCAATTTGCGTCGTGCTCCTCTTGATTTTTCCCTACAAATTGACCGGACGGGACCTACATGTTTTATGCCGACTCCGAACGGCATCTGCAAGGCAGATGAGTTTTCACTGAGAGCTTTTCATGGCAGAAATACAATCTGAGCGCTTGCCAGACACTACCGAGGGGCGACCCCGCTTAGAAAAATTTTCTTCTAATTGAAAAATCTTATTTCTAAAATTTTGATGTTGCTTTGCCCGGGAGTTGAACACAGGGCATACGGCGTGAAAGGCGGAGCACGCTACCATCACACCACGGAGGCCGCCAGGTGGTATAGTGCTATACATTTTTGAGAGCCTTTCCATTGGGCTACATCTTCTAAACCTCACACATGGTTGAGGGCCCGATGAGGACGTATTACGTAAGGGGAAAGTTCTGACCGATGACGATGAACGCAAATCTCGTACTACAAGTCAATCATCATAATTGTGCTGATGTTTGGCTAGAAATCACGAACGGTGTTGGTGAAAGATGAGACGACTATTGGAATGTGCGAGAGAAAAGTTCTCCGGAATATTTATGATCGGGTCCATGATGTCGAATATTGACCTAGGTATAACGATGAGCTGTATGGGATTTACCCAGATATTAAGGTAGTCCAGTGAATGAAAGACCATAGAGTTTGCTGGCTAGGTCATGTTATGCGAATTAACGAAGACGCTTCCGCCAAGAAAGTATTTCTGTCGAAACTGCAGCTAGCAAACCGAGCAAACTGGAGACCTCTTCTGAGTTTCAAGAGATGGCATCCGCTATAACAAAGTAGTGACTTAATACGATTAAGCATCACTACGTAATGTTGAGGATGATGACGTACGTAGCAATGCACATGATGAGCAGCACATTTCATTTCGTTTGCTAATTACTTTCGCTTCAGTTGTTTTTTCTTATAATGTAAAAAAAAGGCAACTAAGTAAAGAATTTGCGTGGGCCCTCGGCAGTGTTTGGCAAGCACTCCGAGTGTATTTCTGCCATGAAAGCTGTCAGTGAAAGCTCACCTGCCTTGCAGGTGCCGTTCGAAGTAGGCATAAAACAAGTAGGTCCCGTTCCGCCAATTTGTAGGAAAAATTAAAAGGAGCACGGCGTAAATTGGAAGTGAACCTTAGCTTAACATCTCTTCGGAGGTTATCGCGCCTTACATTTATTTATTTTTTTTTAGATTGTTAGATTTATTGAGCTAAAAGGCTTCAAAATGAATAAAACTTATTTTTTTGTTTATATTCATTTATAATTTATTTGGTCGATATTTAAACTTCAATCTGAAGTCATCATCAGGAACATATGGATATGTATGATCGACTTTTAGGTAAAAAATCTGAAATTTCGAAACTGTGCATACCACCAAATTTTCCACTTTAATACCTACCGACCTGTACTGGAACTCTGTTACTGTTTTAGCTACATCCAAATATTATATAAAGAATGGATCATCATAGCGACTTCGAATTCAAAAAAAAAAAAAAACACTTTTTATCGATATCCGTTAATCTACTTATACCAACCTTTCAGTACATATACAACTAATTTCTCAATTTTAGTTCATTTAATGTATATTTTAAAAGATTTCTCGAGCTCGCTACACAATGCTTTCGGATTCCTGTATTTCTAGAGCAGAACAGTATACCGCAGTCCCTACTACTTCCGTTACTTTGGATCCATCGGTATACTTGTATCGCCTCGTCTGGCACCTGAAGGCCCTTGCGTCAAACTAGCTACGCTTACCGTGGAAAACTTAAACCCTGTGAGACTTAAATACCTTTTTTTAAAAGTCAGTAACCTGTGCCCATTTAATTCATGACATGTGGATGAATTGTAGAGGGGTGCCAGTTCTCAAATCCTCGCACCTTATCGTGCTGGTTGTTATGCAACTTTGGCAGTAGTGAAGTCATGTCAAATAAGAGCTTAATACACATCCCGTTTCGTGGAATCCTCATACATAAAAGGCAATCCTGAGAACTTGCGGCGTGATGGAAACCAAATAACAAAACTGTTGCAAATCTTGAAGTCCTAACTGAACAGGGGTGAGATCTTTTGAGACAAAATAAGGGAAAATCACCATTTAGGAAAATGAATCTAGGGCAACCCTGGAATGTGTTTGAATAACATGGGTATCAAATGGAAGGTTTTAAAGACTATCAAATGGAAGGCGTTAATGAGTATTTTAAAAGGGAGTGGGCCTTAGTTCTATAGGTGGACGCCTTTGCGAGATATCGCAATAGAGGTGGACCAGGGGTGACTCTAGAATGTGTTTGTAAGATATGGGTATCAAATGAAAGGTATTAATGATGGTTTTAAATGGGAGTGGTCCTTAGTTGTATATGTGAAGGCGTTTTTGAGATATCGATGCTCAGCTGAGTATAAAAATCACTTCACTCCAATTGTTTTCCAATATACAACTAAGCTTCTCTTCGGAAAAAAGCTTACACTAATATTTTCAAGAGATATTAATATATTTACTGCTACAAATTTCATTTAATGCTTACACACATATACACATAACTATTCTTGCATAAGTGAATGGATGTGTGTAGATATGCGTTTTGAAATATTTCCACTTCAACATAAAATCCTTCAATCATTTCGATATGTGCTGAAGGATTATCTGGCAGTAGTGTTTGCCTAGGAATGCAATGGAGAGAGTTGCTGCAAAGTTAAAATAAATCACAAGTGTAAGGAGGAAAATAAGCAAAAGGCAGAAGAAAAGAGAGATGGTAAAAGATGGAATGTTCGCAAAGGCTATACTTAAATATTTTTTTAATAAAAATATACAAAAACACACATTAGCATGAATATATATATATATATATATATATATATATATATATATATATACATATATCACTACCTATTTACCCAATAACCCAACAAACGTTTCAACTACCATAACTCATTGCCTTTATATGTATTTAACGTTTATGTTTATGTACATATTTGTACGCAGATCTATAAACGCAGCTTTGTAATTGCAAATATATTTAGCTAGTTTGAACTACACCTTTTTCACCACAAGACTTCCCCATTTGTTGTCCCTGCAGGTTAGAGGCTTGGAATATCCCCGCCGATGATTTTAAAGCCCACAATTTAAGGGTGTATACCCGGCATGTACGAATTGAGAGAAGTTAGCGGTTAGGATAATATCAAGGACATCACGGCAAAGGCCGAGATCATTGCAACACAGGCGGCCAACCTCAATCACCTGTGGCGAATCCTCTTTATTGAGCAGTCGAGGCTCTGCCATAGTTACTAACGAAAGGAACGGGTTGGATGACCAAGAAGGTTCAACGTGGTCATATCATATTCTTCCCGACATCGTCGGTCTAGTATCTTAAATGTGCTATTTTCCGGAACGTACCATATATTTTAGCGACAAAGCACTATCAACATCTATAACCTTCGGAAGGCTTTCCTTATCGCCACAAGAAGAATGAGTGGACCAAAAGACCGAGAAGCACGTTGAACAGGGCATGACAGAAAGACGGTAAGCCCTTGTGGGGTCCATTAAATGGCCATATGAAAAAAGTGTAATTATGAGTCAAGGTTTTGGTTTGGTGTTCAGAAGGGGACTTAACCACATAGTTCTGTCGGCTACGGCTGTGAATGGTAGCCTTACACAAATAAATGGTGCTGACGACAAGGATAGATATTCCTTTTATGAAAATATAGAAGAGAAGAGACATTGAATGAATGCCACCGCCATGACATGAAAATCAAGGAAGATGCCTTTGGTCCTAAACTCAGTACATTTCCACCCTGACACATCTCCCGAAGGGTTGAGGCTGATGGACTCGCCGTTGTTAGCAATACGGTCATGTCCCTTACCAGGTTGAAGCATAAAAAGACCGATCAAGCTACTTGAATTTCGCATGATCGAGGAACACCAAATAAAAACGAGCATGTCGTAATTGATGGCAGACTTATTTTCAGTGTCCTGGAAGTGTGCATTCCGCAAAGTTCTACTATTGGATTGGTCAATTGTTATTTTGGATGTTCAATCAATGTAGCGGGTTTTAAGGGGTTGAGATCCAGCGCTTCAATTGTTAGGTAGTTTATTATTTACCCATACAATCAAGTGGTAAATAAGATGCTGAGCTCAGGCACCTGACGTCACCCTCGTTGCACGAAATGAGTTTATAAAACTTCCGGTTCCTATTTTTTTCGGACTGAATGGTCGATAGGACAGTATCAGATGCCGATTTGGTGCTATTGAAAGTTTTGAAAAACCTTAACGGTATTCTTAATGGATGATTACTAGGTGGAGCAAAGAAAGTCAAATCTTTGAGTAGTCTTGTAATTGGCACGATTTTTATTTCTACCCTTCCAATTATTATATAACAACTCCTTCGTCTTGGCAAATACATGACGTTTTCTTGAACCCAGCTTAATTGCTGCCTCGAGATGTGGCAACTCTACATCAACACAGAACGTGCTCAACCGTTTCATGCTGGAGGTCGCACTTCCTACGTCTGCTGTTACTAACTAGGCCCAGCTTATAAGTATGTGACGCTAGAAGGTAGTTCCCAGTTAGTGTGCCCACCGTGAGCTTTCAGTCTTGTCTCTTTAGAGATATGAGCAGCTTTGTGAACCTAACGTTGATGGATTTGCACATGACCTTAGAAATTTCGCAGCCCTGTACCTCTGCTGGCATCTCTCTTGCTTTGTTGGATCATATGCAACTCTTGTTTCCCTTTGATTTCTCCCAAACGGATTAGGAATTCTACCGTCGATTCATATTTTAATCCTTGGATTCCAGTGTAACCCTGCATGACATAGCAAAACTAGTATCAATAGTATCTTTAAATGTAAGGGAATAAAAACATTCTTCGAGTTTACAGGGAATGCGAGCTCACAAAAGCATTAGATATTAAGGGTTTGATAGACGCAAGTCAAAGCTGCCGCAACCAAATTGTCAACCTCACCTAAGCGATTCCTGCATGTATCATACACATATATAGCTCTGGCGACACCAAGTTCGTCATGTAACTAGGGGTGGGATGGATGGCATAAAGCTTCATCGTGGTCATATTAGATCGTTCCCCAGATGATCGGGCTTGTACCTTAATTGTGCTTGTTAATGGAACGTACGGGGTCTATATCCAGCAAAGGACCAGCCAAATCGATAACACTTCCCAAAACCATCAGGGAATGTCCTTATCGCTACAACAGATTTGTATATTGAATTGACTTAACTTGCTTAGACGATATCGTAACCTACAGCGTCACGTATAGTACTACGTGAGAGTTAGTAGGTCGCCTTTGCTTAGATTAATGAGTTTTGCTTATACTCCCGTTGCCCTGTCTTTGCCCTGGGCAATAAATTCATTCATGTCTGAACTGCTTTGTTTCCCAGCTACTTATGGTTTTTCTAGTGTATGCTTTTGTGAGTCCACAAAAAGACTTTGGACCATAGAGTGCTGCTAAAGCATCCGTATTGGCTAGGTAGTCTGCCTGTTCATTTCCTTTATGTCCGCATTGATGACATGGAATCGTTCTAAGGAACCTTTCCTTTTGGGCCCCAGATCATTTAGTACTCCAAAGCATTCACCCATTAGCTTGTGGATACTCCTTGAGGGTAAGCCCCTTCGCAGAAATTCTCTATCGCAAAATTCTATTGCTTGAATTTCTGCTGAAATATAGTGGGGTAGCAACCCATTAGTATCGATTTCTTGAAGTTCTGTCCATAGATACCAGCTCCCTTTTTAACGTCCTCAAATGTCGATCCATCCATGAGCCAGTCTTCGGAGCCGAGGTCAGTATATGGATTCCCCGTTCTGTTCAGAGTGGATACTTCAAGGTTTCATGAGATTCGGAATGAAGGGACCATTGCATCACACGGTTGTAATATTAGATATTTTGTTAATTTTTTTTATTTCCTCCACAAACTAGCTTTGTTAAAATAGACGCTTGGAAATTTCCTTTTTAGTTATAAGTTAAATAGCTTAGTTCAATGTTAGTTGGGTAAATGCCAAATTCTTTTCCCAAAACCATTATATTCCTAAGTAATTTTGTATTTTCGAAATGAAAATGGAAACAATGGTGATAGGTACAGCTGCCAACTACTACATACATAAGATTGTTGAATAAAAAGCATGGCAATAATGCTACGGCATAAGCGACTATCAACTCGCCTGCCAACAGGGCGGACAGCTTAAGCTTGAAGCTTCTGGAGATAGATTGAAGACGCGTAGTTATGTAGATACACATACACAGAAAACAGTTGTCACATGCTGGCTGACAGCTGACTGCGGAGCTCCACAGCGAGACTGACAAGTCATACCCTAATACTACGCAACTGCTAATACCGCATTGCTTTTACTTTGAGTCAACAATAACATATCTTCTTGTTTCTACTTTCATTGTTCTCTCCCTTCCACTGGTTTAGTGTTTTCTTTCAAAAACAGTAAAAGAAGCTTTCAACTGCAAAATCGCTCAGATAATGTTTTTATCGTTAAACAGAAATGATATTGTGTAATAGTAAATGTGTGTCATATGCCAAAGCCAAAATTTAGCATTGACAAATCTCTTAGAGTTGCTCAACCTGTTCATTTTTCTTCATCTCTCAAGGTTTTGAATGTTATTTAAACGTTTTAGAAAGTATTGAATGCACACATCGATTTGAAATTTACTCTATCAGTAGTTTAAGTGTAATACTCGTAAGAAAATGGACAAGTGAATATTTTTCCCACGATAAACTTCAAGCTTTTAAGGTAAGTGAAGTGATTTTCTAAGGATCGCTTTCAAATTGAAGGAGGGCGTTACTGTGAAAAGGTTGTTGTTGTTGTGGCGATAAAGACACTAAGTTTTTTGGGGGTTTTAGCGATATGGACGGTTTTTTAACAGATATAGATCCGGTACGTTCCGGTAACAAGCATCATTAAGGTAAGAGCCCAACTGACTAATTTTGTTTGTTGATTTTCCGACAGAAGGAGAAGTAAAATTGACACTGATGATGGCTTAACGCCGAGACCGTTATGTCGCAAAATAAAATTTGACAAGTGATGACGGCAAATCGTTCGTACAAGCCCGACCATCTCGGAAACGATTTAATATGACCATAATGAATCTTCTAGGCCATTCCTAACAGGAATCGCGACAGGCAGGTCAGGTTGACAGTTGGTGTGGAGACAAACTGGCAACCGCTTAAAAGGGTTGCGTATTTTAGTCGCCTCTTACCTGCCACGGGTATATTTTACACCCCTAACCCAGAGGTCATGCATTTTGTAGGAAATATGAAAATTTGTCTAAAAATGCAAACCCATTTTTATTTGAATAAAAAAGGCTCGAGTACAAGTGCTCGTGGGGCTCGATGTGTAAACATAAGGAATAGTACAGGTCTTATGTATTATATGTTGATCTTCTTCGAGATTCGTATAGGTTCTTTTCTTTCATTTCAGGTTCTTTTCAGAGTGTTGTCTTAAGGTATAAAAGTATCTTTTGTGAAGTGTTAGGGATACAAAATTATAAGCCGGTAATAGCGTTGTTATAGAAAACAAACTGATGACCCTTTAATAACTTATCGATAACACACCGATATTGCTTTGATATTTGCATAATTCGTTGATGATAAATCAATACTACACCGATAACGAACCTATAACTCGTGGGTAGCAAATCGGCAAGACTCCGATAATAAATCAGTATTTTCAGGACAAGAATTCGATAGCTTTTCCATAATTCAGTCGATTATCTATAGACAAATTTTCCATATTATCGATACAAAGTTAATGACACTTCAATAACAAGTCCATCAATATCGATTACCTGTATAATTATGTTGATAACACGATTTAATATTAAATCGGTAGCACGCCTTCCGATTTAGGTTCCGGCTCATCTTTCCTTTTTTCTTTGCCGCTCTCTTTCCCCATTTTTTGAGCAAAGGTTTTACACATCAAAAGGTCGGAAAAAAGAAGGTAGCTGTGAGATAACTGTAAAGTAAAATATTGTCAAGCCTAGTCGTATCGAATGCAGTCCTTGTCCCGGCAAATACTGAACGCCAAAGAGAATATATGAAACACCGATAACAGTCGAACAGCAGAGCTATTCATATTTATATCATATGTAGAGCGACCGATTTCGGACCGGGGAAGTGCTGAACTTGACGTTTTAGTTTACCAACCTTTTTCTTAGATCCAAGCACATGACTTGTACACATAACACATAATAACGGATCTTGTAATAGATGATTACAATTTAATTCGGAGCAGCGTGTTGTTGTTGCAGTTGTTGTACCGATAGAGACACTCCCCGCAGATTTTGGGAGTATTATAGATTTTGAAGGTCATTTGCCGGATATAGATTAGGTACGTTCAGTTAACAAGAACTATTAAAATACAAGCCCGTCCATCTCTGGAACAATTTAATATAATCAAATTTAATCTTCTAGGCCATCCCGCCTCCCTATGGGGTGTGCATGAGGTACTTGGGTTGGTGGTGAAGTAGAAAACTGCGCTGGCAACCCCTTAAATCATTTGGGTATTTCAGTCGCCTAACACGCTGGGGGTTCAAAGCAGCGTCGTTATGAGTGGTCATTAACTTAAATAAACTCCGACTAATATGAGAGACTAATTTGAAATCTGGAAATATGCCGCTTTAGGGTCCTGTTTTATAGTGCTAGTTTAAACTCCAGTTAAAGTTAAGGTCGACTACTTGTTTAGATGCAGAAAACGGCAAATGACGCAAATGGAAAATTCCTCATGAAAAAAAGATCAGCACAGCTGGACTGGAGAACTTTTGTGTCCAGATCAAAAAAACACGAAACCAAATCGTGCACAATGTGATAGTGTCTCCTCTCTGAATGCGTTCTTTTATATTATGCTGTAACGGGGAAGTGCAAGCATATTTCTCAGCTCCTACGCAAAGTCGCTTGAGAAAGAATAATATTCCTGGAGGCGCGGAGGAAAAACTGGTATAAGGAATGCGCTACTACCTCGGATATGAAGCCGGCAATCTTTAGTATATTAAATTTTATATTAAAACTTGTATGTGTAAATATTGAACGAGAAGGAGGGAATGCATGTGCGTTCACCCCGACATACACGGTGGAGAAAAAAGCCAAATCAAATATGTACCATTCGCTTGATTCTGGAATTTCATTCAACACCATAACAAAAACAACAACATATCTTTGAATTACTGGAGTGAAATGTAAAAGCCCAAAGCGAATAACACGATATAGAGCTTAGGCACGTTGGCATAAATGTTACTCCCCTCCACCAACCCTATACACTAAGAGTAACGAACTACTTTGGTTGCATTTCTGACATTTGAGTGACAAAATCAAACGAGCTGAGGAAGATGACAAAGAAGCGGCTCACTGAGAAAAAGATAGGTCAGGCAGGTGAATAAAAGCAGCGTTACATAGTAAATGTACTAGTAATATAGATACATATACAGGAGGTAATAATAAAGGAATTTGTAGCGAGATGAAGTAGACGCTTTACAAACAAACTGGCAGCTAAATTTGCTGGGAATACATACTGGCTCGCGCAAAGCGACTAACGATTGGATACCTTTACTAATATTCACCCCCTCATGCATATTAACAACTTTATTGCAATTGCAGCACACGGACTTTATACATACTTACAAGCAAGGTTGAAGTTTTAGCAAAACTGTACCAAATTTATAACATCTATTTCATTTTGGTACGGAGGTAGATAGTCGTAGGTGGCTACGAAAAAGTTACTGCTTTGGTTAATTAATTAAAATACATATTACTGAGCCTTACGCATTGTCAACTGCCCCACTGTGCAACTGCTTAGCGCTAGTTCAGTGGCTGTCATTAAATCTGTAGTTCAAAACTGTCAATTCGCGTGACTGTCTCCCATTCTTCCTGCAGGGATTTAACATCACATCAGACGGAACCAAGCCAATACACTGCACATGGTGCATATCAAGTAGATCAACTCGCATATCACAACACCTAAATTCAACCCATATTAAATCATATGGAGAGCTGTGATCCTAAGGACTAATTGCAGAACTTTTTAACCAGAGTTTGTTTTAAAATTTGTCAAATCAATCCTGAGAAGCTAACTCTGAGTTAAAAAGATAAAGAGCCGTATCCTGCACTTTCTGTATCATGTGATCATCTGATATGACATCATTTGGCATCTCCTTCCTTATGTGATCATCAGATATGGGATCAAACTAAACCGAAACAAATTTTTTTTCGCGATGTCTAACATATCACATCAGACCAAACAAAGTCATACGACTCCACATGAGGTCACAACACATAAAATGAGTTACATCAAGTAGATCAAGGTGGATCATATCAGCTTTCCTGTCCCATGTGTCATATATGATTCATGTTAGCAATTTTGTACCGTGTTCGATACGCTCGTGGATCATATACATATGAGCAACCTTATATATACCTTATACTACGGAAATTACTTAAACGTGGTGAGTTATTTCTGTTTTTCGTATGGGACGTGGCTGTATAGACTTTGTAAACTGTAAACTTAAACAAGTAAGGAAGGCTAAGTTCGGGTGTAACCGAACATTACATACTCAGTTGAGAGCTATGGAGACAAAATAAGGGAAAATCACTTCGTAGTAAAATGAACCTAGGGTAACCCTGGAATGTGTTTGTATGACATGGGTATCAAATGGAAGGTATTAAAGAGTATTTTAAGAGGTAGTGGGCCATAGTTCTATAGATGGACGCCATTTAGGGATATCGCCATAACGGTGGACCAGGGCTGACTCTAGGATTTGTTTGTACGACAAAGGTATCAAATGAAAGGTGTTAATGAGTATTTTAAAAGGGAGTGGGACTAAGTTTATAGGTGGACGCCTTTTCGAGATATCGCCATAAAGGTGGACCAGGGGTGACTCTACAATTTGTTTGTACGATATGGGTATCAAATGAAAGGAGTTAATGAGTATTTTAAAAGGGAGTGGGTCGTAGTTCTATAGGTGGACGCCTTTTCGAGATATAGCCATAAAGGTGGACCAGGGGTGACTCTAGAATTTGTTTGTACGATATGGGTATCAAATGAAAGGTGTTAATGAGTATTTCAAAAGGGAGTGGGCCTTAGTTCTATAGGTGGACGCCTTTTCGGAATATCGATATAAAGGTGGACCAGGGTTGACTCTAGAATGCTTTTGTACAATATGGGAATCCAACGAAAGGTGTTAATAAGTATTTTAAAAGGGAATTGGCCTTAGTTATATGGGTGGACGCCTTTTCGGGATATCGCCATAAACGTGGACCAGGGGTGACTCTAAAATGCTTTTGTACAATATGGGTATCAAACGAAAGGTGTTAATAAGTATTTTAAGAGGGAATTGGCCTTAGTTCTATTCGCGGACGCCTTTTCGGGATATCAATACAAACGTGGACCAGGGGTGACTCTAGAATGCTTTTGTACAATATGGATATCAAATGAAAATTGTTAGTACGAAAGGTGTTGATGAGTATTTTAAAACGGAGTGGGCCTTAGTTCAATGGGTGGACGCCTTTTCGAGATATCGCCACAAAGGTGGACCAGTGGTGAGTCTGTAATGTGTTTGTACGATATGGGTATCAAATTAAAGGTATTAATGAGGGTTTTAAAAGGGAGTGGTGGTAGTTGTATATGTGAAGGCGTTTTCGAGATATCGACCAAAATGTGGACCAGGGTGACCCAGAACATCATCTGTCGGGTACCGCTAATTTATTTATATATGTCATACCACGAACAGTTATCCGTCCAAGATTCCAAGGGCTTTTGATTTCGCCCTGCAAAACTTTTTCATTTTCTTCTACTTAATATGGTAGGTATCAACCCATTTTACTAAGTTTTTTTCCAAAGTTATATTTTGCGTCAATAGACCAATCCAATTACCATGTTTCATCCCTTTTTTCGTATTTGGTATATTATTATGGCATTTTTTTCATTTTTAGTAATTTTCGATATCGAAAAAGTGGGCGTGGTCATAGTAGGATTTCGCCCATTTTTAATACCAATATAAAGTGAGTTCAGATAAGTACGTGAACTGAGTTTAGTAAAGATATATCGATTTTTGCTCAAGTTATCATGTTAACGGCCGAGCGGAAGGATAGACGGTCGACTGTGTATAAAAACTGGGCGTGGCTTCAACCGATTTCGCCCTTTTTCTCAAAAAACAGTTATCGTCCTAGAATCTAAACCTCTACCAAATTTCACAAGGGTTGGTAATGTGTTGTTCGACATATGACATTAAAAGTATCC
The DNA here is from genome assembly GCF_040869045.1 of Eurosta solidaginis. NCBI lineage: Eukaryota > Metazoa > Arthropoda > Insecta > Diptera > Tephritidae > Eurosta > Eurosta solidaginis. The sequence goes on from NC_090323.1 coordinate 59,801,316, forward strand.
TAGACAAACTAAATGAAAAAGGGCGGAGCCACGCCCATTTTGAAATTTTTTTGTATTTTGTTGCACCATATCATTACTGGAGTTGAATGTTGACATAATTTACTTATATACTGTAAAGATATCAACTTTTCTTTTAAAATTTGACTTAAAAAATTTTTTTTTTTAAAAGTGGACGTGGTCGTTCTCCGATTTTGCTAATTTTTACTAAGCATATATATAGTAATAAGAGTAACGTTCCTGCCGATGTTCATCATGATAACTTCAACGACTGTCAAATTACAGCTTGCAAAACTTCTAAATTACCTTCTCTTAAAAGTGGGCGGTGCCACGCCCATTGTACAAAATTTTACTAGTTTTCTATTCTGCGTCATAAGTTAAGCTCACCTACCAAGTTTCATCGCTTTATCCGTATTTGATAATGAATTATCGAACTCTTTCGATTTTTCGAAATTTTCGATATCGAAAAAGTGGGCTTGGTTATAGTCCTATATCGTTCATTTTAAATAGCGATCTGGGATGAGTGCCCAGGAACCTACGTACCAAATTCCATCAAGATAGCTCAAAATTTACTCAAGTTATCGTGTTAACGGACGGACGGACGGGCATGGCTCAATCGAATTTTTTTTCGATACTGATGATTTTGATATATGGAAGTCTATATATATCTCGATTCCTTTATACCTGTACAACCAACCGTTATCCAATCAAAGTTAATATACTCTGTGAACTCTGCTCAACTGAGTATAAAAAAAACTTAAACAAAATTAGGTGATTTTCAAATACTTCTTCGTCAAAATTCGTCAAATTTTTGATTGTTGTTTTTGTTTATTTTTTTACTATTATCTTTAAAAAGATTATACCTTCAATATTTGTTCCAACGTTATTACAAATCGCGGGTTCGAATCGAGCTCAAGGCCTAACAATAATTTTTTATCATTATTATTGTTATGATAAATTTTTTCTTAATTGAAAAAATTTTTAAATTAGAATAGAAGAAAGAAAAAATTTTTAGACAACTGCCAAAGCTCGTTGTATAGATCCATTTCGGGAACTGCTAAATTCCTTCATCGGCAACGTTTAGGCGCCGCTGCTATAACTATTCAGCCACCACAGCGGTTTTTTGTTTGTCTTCATTAATCCTACTTCTATTCTGGATCGTGCCAATTGATATTCACACCACTGCGACATCTGTTGCAGAATATCTGTGAAAATTGGACTTGTTTGTTGGCAATGCTGCCATAGTGTCATATTTTATTGACACTTTTTTTCCCCGTGCTCTGGGATGTATTAACAATTTTTGTTGTTATATCGGCCTACTGATTTTAAGATCGCGGGTTCGAATCGAGCTCAAGGCCTAACAATAATTTTTTATCATTATTATTGTTATGATAAATTTTTTCTTAATTGAAAAAATTTTTTCTTTCTTCTATTCTAATTTAAAAATTTTTTCAATTAAGAAAAAATTTATCATAACAATAATAATGATAAAAAATTATTGTTAGGCCTTGAGCTCGATTCGAACCCGCGATCTTAAAATCAGTAGGCCGATATAACAACAAAAATTGTTATTACAAATCTTGAAAAAAATCGTTGGACCTGAAGCACTTCACGGATATTGTTATATCAGACAGGGAACCTGATATAATATACAAAGTCCGAACCATTTTACATAATGTGAAATACATAAGGCCCACTTGCAGAAATTTTCAACTGAAAGTTAGTTTTAAAATTTGTCAATATTATGTGATTTTGATCACCCAAGACAATCTGAATTAAGAAGACAATTTGCAGTTCTGCAGCAGATCATGTGATCGGCTAATCTGACATCACAGCAGTCTTAAGTCATGCCATACCAAAATGAATCCGAATAAATAAATAACATCTGGCAATATCAGATTGAGTCAGCAATTAATATCAAATGATGGCATCTTAATTGTATCATAAAATATTAAGTATGTTTTATAGTAAATCATCATATCAGGTACAATAACATCATGCAAACATTTCCCGGGGATGCGATCTTCAGATATGAGATGCACCTATATCATTATAGTAAGAACTATGTCGGTGCATGGAAAAGTAGCACATTAACGAAGGCATAGCACTCGCCAAACTATAACGGCTAGCAAATGTATGTGAGATTAACTTCTCACCAGGCCTTCAATGTATATGCAAATTGATGGATGAGTGATACTGACACAGTTTCCGAGCTGGCGGTGGAGTTGCCGAGCAAATGGGTGCCATTTACTTAGAAATGAAACGGCGGGGTAAAGATAGGCCCCCGACTTCACCGAGGCTGGCTGACTTGAACACCATTTTTCAGCCCATTGGTACCAATTTTATTGGGCGGGTGATCAATATTGATCAAATATTGATCCATGCTTCTAAGAACAGCGTGGGGTTGAGTCATTCATGACGGCTACCCACGTAAACTTGTACACACTCTCACAATGTATATACAAATTGATTCAACCTGCTGCCACAAAACTCTATCTTACTCACCTGGATACCTAGTCAAAAAGATCAAGCGGGTAGTCTAGCAAGGAAAACCATTGGCTACACAGACCATCAAAGTAAAAAATTGTCTTGTTATAGGTTCGCACACTTTCTAGAACACTAACTGGGTATTGGTGGGCATTACACCTAAAGATCGTATAAGAAGATATATGATGTGAAATATATTTTGAAACAATAACTTACAAGTATCAAGAGATATATGAACTGGCTACTGGATACACAAAAACCTGACTAATTATCCTGCTAAGTAGTCTCTTCGGGTATATTGCGGGTTGGAAGTCTGTGCAGTTTATCTTGTGGGCATTTTCGCTCAAATCGCTAAAGGTTAGGGTCATACAATTGCAATGATAGGAGAAAATCTTTTATTTACTCACGAATCTGAGCCCGGATGATGTTTTGTGGGGAAAACAGGACTGCAGTGTATAAGTTTGCAGCGCAATCTCAAAACTTAACTACAATTTGTGATGTCGTATTTGACTAAGCGCATAAGAATGTCGCCTTATTGAACTTGGGCATATAAGTCATGTAAAGCGATGTTTTATTAAATCAAAAAGGTCATATTTTGCATCATATTAAAAAGGAAACGTTCTTTTACTTTAAATAGTTTACTTAAATTTTAGTCAGATCAAATCATATACAATACATCACATTAGATCATATGATATCTTTTCATTTGGTGTTATGTTATACAGCTTTAGCAGTTTGATCAAGTTTTTTTGAGGATCTTCGAGTTAAGCGAACTTCAAATTCGCATTAGGTGAATGTAAATTATACAAAATGGCAACCGTGATTACAAGTGTGATGGTCGCAGCTTCGAACAACAACAACAAAAGTAAAAGCCTGTCTGACGTTAGGAGGAAGATGAATAGAAAAGCGTGTGATATGTGCATCAAAAACTAACCAGTATCGGTGTGGGGGGAGTGTAAAGGGCTCCGGTGACTAACAACGAGATTTACTGAATTTTTTTATGTGTGCGTGCCGGGTGGTTGACGGTTGCCCCGCGACTATCAAATAAAAAGCCATCAATCAACATTTGCATTGAGAAACGTAGCGTTCGGACGTGAATATGATGTCATCGGATGATGATTTTTTTACTTGCAACTACAGCAGTTTTATTAAATAACAAGTAAGGAAGGTCAAGTTCGGGTGTAACCGAACATTACATACTCAGTTGAGAGCTATGGTGACAACATAAGGGAAAATAACCATGTAGGAAAATGAACCGAGGGAAACCCTGGAATGTGTTTGTATGAAATGTGTAACAAATGAAAGTCATTAAAGAGTATTTTATGAGGGAGTGGGCCATAGTTCTATGGGTGGACGCCATTTAGGGATATAGCCATAAAGGTAGGATCAGGGTTGACTCTAGAATGCGTTTGTACGATATGGGTATCAAATGAAAGGTGTTAATGAATATTTTAAAAGGGAGTAATCCTTAGTTCCATAGGTGGACGCCGTTTCCAGATATCGCCATAAAGGTGGACCAGGGGTGACCCTGGAATTTGTTTGTACAATATGGATATCAAAAGAAAGGTGTTAATGAGTATTTTAAAAGGGAGTAATCCTTAGTTCCATAGGTGGACGCCGTTTCGAGATATCGCCACAAAGGTGGACCAGGGGTGACCCTAGAATTTGTCTGTACAATATGGGCATCAAACGAATGGTGTTAATGAGTATTTTAAAAGGGAGTGGGCCTTAGTTCTATAGGTGGACGCCGTTTCGAAATATCGCCATAAAGGTGGACCAGGGGTGACTCTAGAATGTGTTTGTACGATATGGGTATCAAATTAAAGGTATTAATTAGGGTTTTAAAAGGGAGTGGTGGTTGTTGTGAAGGTGGTCGCCTTTTCGAGATATCGCCACAAAGGTGGACCAGGGGTGACTCTAGAATGCGTTTGTACGATATGGGTATCAAATTAAAGGTATTAATTAGGGTTTTAAAAGGGAGTGGTGGTTGTTGTATAGGTGGTCGCATTTTCGAGATATCGCCATAAAGGTGGACCAGGGGTGACCCTAGAATTTGGTTGTACAATATGGGTATCAAAGGAAAGGTGTTAATGAGTATTTTAAAAGCGGGTAATCCTTAGTTCCATAGGTGGACGCCGTTTCGAGACATCACCTTAAAGGTAGACCAGGGGTGACCCTAGAATTTGTTTGTACAATATGGGCATCAAACGAAAGGTGCTAATGAGTATTTTAAAAGGGAGTGGGCCTTAGTTCTATAGGTGGTCGCCGTTTCGAAATATCGCCATAAAGGTGGACCAGGGGTGACTCTAGAATGTGTTTGTATGATATGGGTATCAAATTAAAGGTATTAATTAGGGTTTTAAAAGGGAGTGGTGGTTGTTGTATAGGTGGTCGCATTTTCGAGATATCGCCATAAAGGTGGACCAGGGGTGACCCTAGAATTTGGTTGTACAATATGGGTATCAAAAGAAAGGTGTTAATGAGTATTTTAAAAGGGAGTAATCCTTAGTTCCATAGGTGGACGCCGTTTCGAGATATCTCCATAAAGGTGGAGCAGGTGTGACCCTAGAATTTGTTTGTACAATACGGGTATCAAAAGAAAGGTGTTAATGAGTATTTTAAAAGGGAGTAATCCTTAGTTCCACAGGTGGACGCCGTTTCGAGATACCGCCATAAAGGTGGCCCAGGGGTGACTCTAGAATCCGTTTGTGCAATATGGGTATCAAACGAAAGGTGTTAATGAGTATTTTAAAAGGGAGGGGGCCTTAGTTCTATAGGTGGACGCCTTTACGAGATATCGCCATAAAGGTGGACCAGAGGTGACTTTAGAATATGTTTGTACGATATGGGTATCAAATGAAAGGTGTTAATGAGTATTTTAAAAGGGCGTGGGGCTTAGCTCTATAGGTGGACGCCTTTTCGAGATATCGCCATAAAGGTGGACCAGGGGTGACTCTAGAATGTGTTTGTACGATATGAGTATCAAATTAAAGGTACTAATGAGAGTTTTAAAAGGGAGTGGTGGTAGTTGTATATGTGAAGGCGTTTTCCAGATATCGACCAAAATGTGGACCAGGGTGACCCAGAACATCATCTGTTGGATACCGCTAATTTATTTATATATGTAATACCTGTCAAGATTTTAAGGGTTTTATATTTCGCCCTGCAGAACATTTTCATTTTCTTCTACTTAATATGGTAAGTGTCACAACCATTTTATAAAGTTTTTTCTAAAGTTATATTTCGCGTCAATAAAACAATCCAATTACCTCACCATGTTTCATCCCTTTTTGCGTATTTGGTATAGAATTATGGCATTTTTTTCATTTTTCGTAATTTTCGATATCGAAAAAGTGGGCGTGGTCAATGTCGGATTTCGGCCATTTTTTACACCAATACAAACTGAGTTTAGTAAAGATATATCGATTTTTGCTCAAGTTATCGTGTTAACGGCCGAGCGGAAGAACAGACGAACGACTGCGTATAAAAACTGGGCGTGGCATCAACCGATTTCGCCCGTTTTCACAGAAAACAGTTAAAATCATATAATATATGCCCCTACCAAATTTCAAAAGGATTGGTTAATTTTTGTTCGACTTATGGCGTTAAAAGTATCCTAGACAAATTAAATGAAAAAGGGCGGAGCCAAGCCCATTTTGAAATTTTCTTTTATTTTTGTATTTTTTTGCACCATATCATTACTGGAGTTGAATGTTGACATAATTTACTTATATACTGTAAAGATATTAAATTTTTTGTTAAAATTTTACTTTAAAAAATTTTTTTTTAAAAGTGGGCGTGGTCCTTCTCCGATTTTGCTAATTTTTATTGGGCGTACATATAGTAATAGGAGTAACGTCCCTGCCAAATTTCATCATGATATCTTCAACGACTGACAAATTACAGCTTACAAATTTTTAAATTACCTTCTGTTAAAAGTGGGCGGTGCCACGCCCATTGTCCAAAATTTTACTAATTTTCTATTCTGCGTCATAAATTCAACTCATTTACCAAGTTTTGTCGCTTTATCTGTATTTGGTAATGAATTATCGCACTTTTTCGGTTTTTGGAAATTTTCGATATCGAAAAAGTGGGCGTGGTTATAGTCCGATATCGTTCATTTTAAATAGCGATCTGAGATGAGTGCTCAGGAAACTGCATACCAAATTTCATCAAGATACCTCAAAATTTACTCAAGTTATCGTGTTAACGGACGGACGGACGGACGGACGGACGGACGGACATGGCTCAATCACATTTTTTTTCGATCCTGATTATTTTGATATATGGAAGTCTATATCTATCTCGATTCCTTTATATATGTACAACCAACCGTTATCCAATCAAACTTAATATACTCTGTGAGCTCTGCTCAACTGAGTATAAAAATAAAAGGAAAAAGAGAGATAAAAAGAAATTGTGGATGAAAAGCTTGTACGCAACACGTAATAGGTTTACACATGTACAAATTTTAAACGAATTTAAAATGTCATGTTCATACGAATTGCTGTTCTTCCGCGCACTTGTTCATTTTGAACGTCAACAAAAACTAAATACAACACTGCTGTTTTGTCAATCACACCACGCGACGATCAAATAAGCAAGCGTCAAATGAAAAATCTAAAATTTTGATTTTCATCAACGTGTAGCCGACAACAAATACGTGTGTCACGAAGCCACCCGACTACACTAACACACACAAAACTCAGTCAATCTCGTTGTTAGTCGCCGGAGCCCTTAATACAAACAAATATATTAGTGATGCGATGCATGCAGAGTTCTTAGCTGAGTTATAGCAAAATCAAAAGTGCAATATATGTGAGTGTATATGCATTTATGGAAACAACGTTTCGCAATCGAATAAAGACTGATGTCAGCTATACAAGATACATTCTTATATGTTTGTGTGTATGTACCCAGGTGATTACTGTAACGATTGAGTAAGGTAAACGTGCACAGAAAATTGAATAAAATTGAGTTGGTTGTTGAAGAAAATGATAGTTTCAGTAACATAAAATATGGCGAATAACTAAAGTTTTGCAATTTAGCTGTGTGGTTGGATGATTAAATGGATGATATAATGTACATAGTTCAGTTTATATTAATTTCGAAACTAGGCCAGCAAAGTTTATAAATGGTAGCTCATTTTGAAACACAACTATACATCGTAAAAAATAAAGTCGTCAAATGTCGATTTAATAAAATAACTTCGCACAGAAAGCTCCGACTTTAAGAAATATGTTTGCATTTTAAAGGTTAGCTGTAAGAGATGTATTATTAAAAATAGGGCGTGGCTGATTGCTAAAATGTAGTTAAAAATCTTAAAATATCGCTACCTACACAATTTTTCAATTTTTTCCAAGCTGAAGCTCTGGGTATATAAAGGGCCATCAGCAGTTGCAAGAGGTAGCTTCAAGCCGAAGATAACATCGAAAATATAACTATTGTATGTGAAACTGGTCACAGAAACATCGAGAACAAAGAGAACGCAAACGTACTGGCTAGGGTAGGGCACTGCTGGAGGCTGCGGAGGCGGTCGAGATGTATCATTAACTAATATCAATTGAAAGAAACATACACAACAGTTTCAAGGAATTAGCAGTCTCCCACTGTTACTACTCGGATACCCGTAAGATAACAAAGCAAACCTGGCCAAATTACGATAGTAAGAGAACAGACAACCTACTTAGTAGGTTAAGGAAAGAATTCTGTTAGAACATTGCCACAACCACTGGACTCTGAGAGCTTGGTTTTTCGGGGGACTGGATCAGAAATTGATTTATTCCAAAAAATCATATTAAGGATGCGACTGCAGTTATTAGTAGCTTCATGCCCAGGTTATGAGATAGTTAAGAAACTAGTTTCCTGGGTAGTACATGGAAAAGAGAGAAGAAGTAAGATACTGAGAAAGAAATATATGAGACCGAGATACAGAGTTAGAGATAGAGGGAGCGGAGAAGGTAGAAGCAAATGGAGCTAAAGAGAGATAGAAGAAGCGAGAGATGAAGGGAGAGACAAAGACTGAGAGGGAGAAAAAGGTGCAGACAGAGAGGGAGAGGAAAGAGCGTATAGAAGGAAGAGGGGGAGTAAGAGATAAAACCCAACCTAAAGGTTACGTAGATAAAACAAAGTTAGGGCAGAGGTGCATTTTCCAGATCTGCTGGTTTTTGTATAATAAAAACGTATTCTTATAAAGTAGTCGTGATATTTGATGGGTAAATCTACTTACTGGTTCTAATTATACTCAGTTGAGCAGAGCTCACAGAGTATATTAAGTTTGATTGGATAACGGTTGGTTGTACAGGTATAAAGAAATCGAGATAGATATAGACTTCCATATATCAAAATCATCAGGATCGAAAAAAAATTTCATTGAGCCATGTCGGTCCGTCCGTCCGTCCGTTAACACGATAACTTAAGTAAATTTTGAGGTATCTTGATGAAATTTGGTATGTAGGTTCCTGAGCAAAATTCCTGAGTAAATTATGCCAACGTTCAACTCTAGTAATAATATGGTGCAACAAAATACAAAAAATAAAGAAAATTTCAAAATGGGCGTGGCTCCGCCCTTTTTCATTTAGTTTGTCTAGGATACTTTTAATGCCATAAGTCGAAGAAAAATTTACCAATCCTTTTGAAATTTGGTAGGGGCATAGATTTCATAACGTTAATTGTTTTCTGTGAAAATGGGCGAAATCGGTTGAAGCCACGCCCAGTTTTTATACACAGTCGTCCGTCTGTCCTTCCGCATGGCCGTTAACACGATAAGTTGAGCAAAAATCGACATATCTTTACTGAACTTAGTTCACGTACTTATCTGAACTCACTTCATCTTGGTATAAAAAATGAACGAAATCCAACTATGACCACGCCCACTTTTTCGATATCGAAAATAACGAAAATGAAAAAAATGCCATAATTCTATACCAAATACGAAAAAAGGGATGAAACATGATAATTGGATTGTTTTATTGACGCGAAATATAACTTTAGAAAAAACTTTGTAAAATGGTTGTGACACCTACCATATTAAGTAGAAGAAAATGAAAAAGTTCTGCAGGGCGAAATAAAAAACCCTTGAAATCTTGGCAGGTATTACATATATAAATAAATTAGCGGTATCCAACAGATGATGTTCTGGGTCACCCTGGTCCACATTTTGGTCGATATCTGGAAAACGACTTCACATATACAACTACCAACATTTCCTTTTAAAACTCTCATTAATACCTTTAATTTGATACCAATATCGTACAAACACATTCTAGAGTCACCCCTGGTCTACCTTTATGGCGATATCTCGAAAAGCCGTCCACCTATAGAACGAAGGCCCACTCCCTTTTTAAAATTACTCATTAACACCTTTCATTTGATACCCATATCGTACAAACATATTCTAGAGTCACCCCTGGTCTACCTTTATGGCGATATCTCGAAAAGGCGTCCACCTATAGAACGAAGGCCCACTCCCTTTTTAAAATTACTCATTAACACCTTTCATTTGATACCCATATCGTACAAACATATTCTAGAGTCACCCCTGGTCCACCTTTATGGCGATATCTCGAAAAGGCGAACACCTATAGAACGAAGGCCCACTCCCTTTTAAAAATACTCATTAACACCTTTCATTTGATACCCACATCGTACAAACAAAGTCTAGAGTCACCCCTGGTCCACCTTTACTGCGATACCTCGAAAAGGTGTCCACGTATAGAACTAAGGCCCACTCCCTTCTTAAATACTAATTAACACCTTTCGTTTGATACCCATATTGTACAAACATATTCTAGAGTCACCCATGGTCCACCTTTATGGCGATATCTCGAAAAGGAAACCACCTATACAACTACCACCACCCTTTTAAAACCCTCATTAATACCTTTAATTTGATACCCATATCGTACAAACAAATTCTAGGGTCATCCCTGGTCCACCTTTATGGCGATATCTCGAAACGGCGTCCACCTATGGAACTAAGGATCACTCCCTTTTAAAATACTCATTAACATCTTTCTTTTGATACCCATATTGTACAAACAAATTCTAGGGTCACCCCTGGTCCACCTTTATGGAGATATCTCGAAACGGCGACCACCTATGGAACTAAGGATTACTCCCTTTTAAAATACTCATTAACACCTTTCATGCGATATCCCTAAATGGCGTCAACCTATAGAACTATGGCCCACTCCCTCATAAAATACTCTTTAATGCCTTTCATTTGATACACATGTCATACAAACACATTCCAGGGTTTCCCTCGGTTCATTTTCCTACATGGTTATTTTCCCTTATGTTGTCACCATAGCTCTCAACTGAGTATGTAATGTTCGGTTACACCCGAACTTAACCTTCCTTACTTGTTTATATATAAATTTTGATTTACAATTAAGATTAGGTTACATGTCATACTGGAAAACATATTCTAACTTATATTTTAGCATTAGTTAATCCCCAATTTCGGTTGCTTCCGGTCCCGGTTTTGAATCCGATGCCGGGCTTGCCGGCTTTGGTTTGGTTAAAAGTCAGTTTAAAAGTATCTTTAGATTTCTGTTTAAGTTCCGGTTTTGGTTGTTGTTTCAGATTCAGTTCCGGTTCCGGATCTCCTCGCTCCTGCGACATATACTGCCGATTCACCTAAAAAAAAATAAATGTAAGGCACGATAACCTCCGAAGAGATCTAAGGTCGAGCTTCTCTTCCAATTTGTGTCATGCTCCTCTTGATTTTCCCTACAAATTGGCCGGACGGGACCTACATGTTTTATGTCGACTCCGAACGGCATCTGCAAGGCAGATGAGTTTTCATTGAGAGCTTTTCATGGCAGCAATACACCCGGAGCGCTTGCCAAACACTGCCGAGGGGCGATCCCGCTTAGAAAAATTGTTGTCTAATTGAAAAACCTTATTTAAAAAATTTTGATGTTGCTTTGCCCGTGGTGTGAACCCAGAGCATACGGTATGGTAGGCGGAGCACGCTACCATCACACCACGGTGGCCGATTCACCTAAATTAGAGAAAATCTATGTTGATTCGACATGAGTTGCAGACAAACCAAATAACGCAGAGATTGAGAGGCTTTCAGTGAAGATGGATATCCTATAACCGTTACTATTTGTACCTAGTAATGGGTTGCATACTGTATATAATACCACTTGTTGTGTTCGTGGCAAGCATATATATGGATATTGTCAGCAGTGTTTCAAAGATATTGCTGATAAGTTGTGGAACTCTATGTGTCCATCAGTGAAAGCTGAGCTATCGAGTATTTGAGTGAACTCCCATCTTTGAAATTCTTCCTTGTAGGAAAGTGAGTCTATAGGTTGGGAAGACGACAGCCTTAGTTTTTTATTTTTTAGGATTATATTATATATTGAATTTATTTCAGAGTTCCAATTACCCTGCTATAGATTTTATTAATCGGTGCATTTGTTTGCCTTTACAGCTTGTATTGGGCAGATCTTAATGTCCACGTGCCATCAATATTCCTCCGACTCCCTCTACTTCTTCAAATTACCCCTCTCCGTATTGTTCCTTGCATGTCTCTTATTTCTTCCATCCCACATATTTATTCGCTTGTCTGAATTCTTAGTAATTTTTCTCAATTTTCTTTCAGTTGCGATGGCTCTATCTCTCTGGAGTCGTCTCTATCTGTTTTAACTCCCTCTCTTCTTATCCATTTTATTCTATTGCGCTGTATATTTATATATTTATCTCTTTCTCTTCTCTTTTTCTCTCTCTCTCTCTTACCCTGCTGTTTTATCATATATATATATTTTTTTTCTTTCACTGATGGGAAGTGAGAGTGGAGAAGCATATTGTAAAGGGAAGGTAGGGAGATAATGGAAATGGGATACGGATAGGGCAGAAAAATGGAAGATAAAGAAAGTCAAGAGGGGAGAGAGAATGATAAAACTGGAAAGAGTGATATTTTAGATCATGAATGCAACGCTTTTCTCAGCAGGACAATATACGTCTAAGCCCGCACGCATTCCAACAAGAAAAAAAATTTATTGTGGCCGAAAATGCAAAAGAAATCAAATAAGATATCAAACTGCCGACTGATATCAAAAATATTGTAGACACTTCATCTACTACCAGTTTCAGTCACGCACCAACTACCAACAACCTCGAATTTATTACAAAAGCATCCAATAGAATGCAATGGCATGCCACCCTTGGGACTAAAGTCGATGCCGTGAGCAATATGACGATACGAGAAGGCGTTGTGCAAATAAGCACGTAAGCCAAGTGCTAACAGCTGAAGCTTATAAACTTAGAGGGTTACAATAACAACAAGGCAGTTCAAAATACGCAACCACAGCTACAATTACTGCAATAATAACAACAATGATAATAACAAATGCAACAGTAACATTGCCGCAGCCATAAAAGCCGCGCATACTGACGTGAACGAAAGCACTGACGGCAAGGAACAAATGGTCGCTATCGTAGAGAGATTGTTGGTGAAGGGTAAACTGATGGCTTGTGGCTGGACATACGATGCTTGATGGCGAGATGCCGCAAGTCTTTGACGACCTCTATCGAATGTAGCGGTCGATTGAACGGTTGTTGACTAAAGTAATGCCAAGAGATTGTAAAAGCAAGCAAATGAAGTGATGAAAGTGACAGAAACGATGTTGATAAAAAGAAAATACAAAGAAAATACTTGTGTGTGAGTACTAAATGGGTGTGTGTTGTTGTGTGTGTGTATGAGTGAAGGTAAACAACTGCCCAAAAGGAAAAAAAGAAACAACTGTAATATGAGTAAAATTATAGAGAAGAAGTGTGATGGCATTTGAACTTTAAAGCAGTGCTCAAAGCTCAACGCAATGAGGGATGAATAAGGAGACAAAAATAAAGTGCAGTGGAGAATAATAGTTTGGCACTAGTGGTTTTTCTTATGGCAGGGCGCGTACAAGCAAACATACAAAGTACGTACTGTTCAAAGAATAAATATTTGCGAAGAAGGCTTTTGGGGAGAATAAGCACAACAACAAACGCGTGGCTTTGCCTGAATGTGTTCGTTAACAGTTCAATCATCATAGGAGTACTGGTTTGCATACAAGTCCCGAGAGAAAACGGTTTGAAAAGAATAACAAGGTGTAATCGAAACAACTTTCGTCTTTCCTGTGTTAGTTCTGATGGCGCGTTTAGTAATTTTTTTCCAATGGGACAGTGCTACAAGAAAGTTTGATGTCACAAAACATTTAGCACATGATTAGGTATTCTCTTAGCCTCCACACCTGCCCACTGAAAGTAGTATAACGATGTAACAGATCCGTGTAAGTACAGTTCTTCCTCACTACCATTCGCCGCTGCGCAGTTTTAAGAGTTTAAGTGAGAGCGGAAAGCAATTGGCACAATGGGACCGTCGCACCATCTTAAAAAAAGGACGATGCCCACAGGTCTACCCCGAGGCCTTGCTACACAAAGTGTGGTGTTTTTGAGTATTATAGGGAATGCGCGGAACTTCAAATGCTGGCTGATTGATCACAGAAATTTACAAGACAGTAGAAAACTCCTCTTAAAATGATAATTGTGACCTGTGAATAACCAATAGAGCGTTCTACTCATCGCTTAGCAGAAAGGGAGGAGTCCAAACTGATACCTTGGAGGAAACTGAAGTGTGGCGTATTGACGTATTACCTGGATAGCTTTTCAAATACGGTTACGAGTAATTAGTAAAATGTATGGCATATGCTGATAACACTAATACAGGTCTGTATGAGGACTTATAACAATAGCAGCAATAACCACGAGGGGAAAGAAGTTACTCTTGTGTTGAACGAGGATATCTGTCTAATGATATTCTTCAGCACAAATAAGTGGATTCTGTTTCATATTAGGAAGGTTGATAAAGATGGTGAACTTGCTCAGGGACTCCACATATAGATAGAGTGGCTTCTTGTCACATAGGCAGGCGGTTCTTTGAGGTCTCCAGCTTTCAACGATAACAGCGAGTCGTTTGAAGGCTTTAAGAAACTGTTCTATGAATTTTGCTCTCTACGGCTGATTACATACCTTTCATCGATGAGACAGAATACTAATTTGATGACATATCTTGAACATTGAACAGATATTGGAGACCTTTTCCACAAATCTCATAAAGATAACTGATTGGTTTTTTTTTTCGATTATAAACCATCAACTTTGCGTTCATAAACCGATAACACGTCAATAGTTAATTCACCAATAATATACCGAAAATTTTTTGTAAGCATTTGCTATCGATAAGCAATTAACAACATACTGAAAACAGTGCGATAACAAAAACAGCCCGATTACTTTTCGTACTCATATATGAATTTTTCCAAACCTGCTAACTGATTCCGAAATATCTACGAAATTATAGCGAAATAGTCCCTAAAATAATCACGAAATTATTTTGAAATCCCAAATAATCCCATAACGATCTGAAAAAGGGGAAATATGCCCGATATGGTCGTGCAAATAATCTCCAAATGTTTCCTAAATAGTCCCAAAATAGTACCCAAAACAATAGAAAAGAAACAAAAGAATTAAAAAAAATCGGATATGATTTCAAAATAATCTCGAAATGATTCTATTATTACTTCAAAAACAAAGAAAATGAATTTTTTTTATAAACTTCCGTTATATAAAGGAGGTTAGGTTTAAGTGGCTGGTCCATGAGGACCTCACATTTATATAAAGGAAGTACTTAAACATTTTTTATCTTATTCTCATTTTCTGCTTTTGTTGCATTGTCAAGGTGACCTAACCTATGTATATGGTGAAATCCGCCAAACTTTGGTTTTTGGAGAAAACATTTTTTTTTTGAAACATGGTATCACGCAAATATTTTTTTGTTGGGAACATTGAGGAGTAAATCGGAGCTATAGCTCATCGCCGTTACGCGTCTACATAATGCCTCAAAAAGATATAGTCAAAAGATCGAGCAAAATATATATAAATTGAGGTCGCAATGTTAAATATACATTTATTTCAACACTTCTGTGCCGATTATATCGAAATTTTAACAAGATATGGAGATATATGCAGCTATTAGCTATGGTAAATTTTTTTGATATACGAGACCTGGTTTTGTAGATATTGGTAAAAATATAAAACCGAATAAACGCCAAATATTTTTTACTGCAAAGTTTGCAACACATTTATTTTACCACCTTTCTACCGATGCTTTTGAAAATTTAAAAACATATAGAGATGTGAGCGAAGTATGTTTAGTAAACAAGTTTTAATACCCGAGATCCGGTTTTGGAGATATTGATCAAAATATAAACCAGGAAAACCTTGAACTTTTTTTTACTTATTTAAACATTTCTTAACCGATTGTGTTAAAACTTTATCAGAATGTACACATCTATGTGGGGTATATTTAGGTAAAAGTTTGTTGATACCCGAAACCCAGTTTTAGAGATATCGGCAAAAATACGAAATCGGGTAACCGTCAAATATTTCATACCCGTTTGTTAATTTTATCTCTACACCACAGTAGTATACCACCAATTGCCTCATCTTGGAATATTCATGCAAGGAAAGCTATTGATGTTTGTACATGGGGCAAATATACGAAAATTTGCAATCATCAAAAAGTGTAGAAATTATTATTATTATTTTTTTAAGTAAAATTGTAGCTGTACCCACAAAAAAATATGCTCCTGGAAAAAATTTACGCAACCAAGTGCTTCCACTTTTCTGCCTCTACCTTCAAAACTGAAAGGGGCACATCGAATTTGAAGCCCCAGGTATTTTTAGTCTCTGATAGGCTATTATCGTGCATAATCCAAATTTCAATACTCAGTTGCCTCAAAAAGCTATAAGCAAAAAGCTGTCAATAGTGAAAATGACAAAAAAAAAGTATCGCTATTTGATTGATGATAGTTTTGAGTATTGCAGGGGCACATTAATTTTGCTCATACGATTAGAATTTCCGTCTCAAAACCAACATTCACTTTAAATTCCATAGCGTTTCAGCGATGCCTCAAAATTTTATCGAAAAACTTCAAAAAAAAAAAAAAAAGTTCAAGGGTATCGCTTGAAAAAGTGTAAAAATCGACGTTTTTACGTTTCGAAGTTCTGCAAAAATTTACTATCAACTTTCTTGATTTTTAAAGTCATCCGATCGGATAGTCAAAAGGTCGAACTTAATGTCCTTGTACTTTTTTCTGGCCTTAAGTTTTTTGCCCGTGTGTAAAACCCGAGTATCCAAAAAAGTAAAAGTTTTTGGGATTTGCCCATATGGTTTTATATTTATAGCTCAATGAGTGGTTACATAAAAATCGATCGCAAGATTCCACAATTTTAAATGGACTTCTTTATACCACTAAATTTCTCGAATCCTGTTCCATCTAGAAAATTCTTTTACCCTTAATAGTGCAACCTATTAAAGCTCGAAGTTTCTATCAAAATTTCAGGTCTCTGCATTATCGGGAAAATCCTTAATACTCGAAAATAAAATTTCCTAGTTCAGACGATTTTTTTTGTAATTTTCACGATCCCTGCACCTCCTAGCAAAACTTTTCTGCTCTAGAGTTCTGAAATATATTCTTATTTTAAAAACTCTAGCTCTACGTGAAGCTACTCAAATTGCAGTCGCAAGATTCCAAATGTTGTAAATGGACTTTCGAAATATCTCGATCCCTGTCCTATTTAGGAAACTTTTTTATCATAAATATTACAACCTAATTAAGTCCAAAGTTTCGTTCAAAGTTTCAGGTGACTGGTGTATCGGGAAGTTACTTGAAACTAGAAAGCAAAACCACCAAATTCGGAAAATATTTTTAATTTTCACGACTTGAACCATCTGGCATACATTTTTTCCTCATGTTAAAGTGTAAAAGGGCTGGAATTTCTTTTTCAAGTTTCAAAACTCTAGATTTGCGGAGAGTTACTCAAAAACGGATTGAAAGATTCTTAAAATTCTTAGGGAAATTGGCAGGAAAACATCAAACGAAACTAATAAAAAGGAAGTAAAAAGCGTCAATATGATCCCCGTACAGTCCAAAATTGATTTTAAAGTAGTAATCGAAATAAAAACTGCATGACGTCAAAAATATAATATCCGGTGGTAGTATGATTTTTTTTGTTCTACTTTAAGAAGTATCAATTATTGGCAGACCCTAGTAATAACACAATTCTAAGTTTACATTATATTAATTCTAACATAGCAGTCTTGAGATTTACTATAACCAAAACCTAGTTCGGTCGCAAAATAACAGTTAAAAAAATCTAGGCAGCAAATCCCACTAAACTATCTAAGTAATATTAAGAAAACATTTTAAAATAAAAATAAAAGACCAACAAAATTAAAACATAAACATACATATCTCACTGAAAAGGGGCCTTTTATACTTTTGATAAGAACGAATCTCAAAATTGTGAGTCCTTTAAGGAGAAGAGATAGATCCACCAATAAGTATACCGAATTGATCGGGATGAGGATCTGAGTTGATTAAGATATGTACGTCTATCCGTTCGCCTGTTTGAACGCAAGCTAGTCCCTCAATTATTTGAGATAGCTTGATACAATTTGGTGTATTTAGGAACCGGCCAGATCGGACCACTATAGCACATATCACCAATACAACACATTTTTCAGGAAAGAGAATTTTTGTCACATCTTCGTCAATTTATCTGAGTAAAGCATCAAAGTTCACCAAATACTTATGTATACGTCATATTAAGGCTATATCATGCAGACCACAAGGAACGTGAAGCTTTGTACCCTCACACAAAGTACCGATATATTTTTAAACAGTTTTATTTAGCTTAACTCTGTGTGGCGATGTAGCGAATAGAATTTTGTAATTTAAATTTAAGTAACTTCCCGATAAGCTACAAGCTTGAAACTTGGAATATAGTTTAGAACCCGATGAAAATGCAATAATAAGAAGAAAAAACGATAGGTGGCGCATGGATCGAAATATTCCAAAAAATCGTATTTGTGGTTCAATTTGGCTCATATTTGGAACAAATATTACATATAGTCCGGTAGAAGCAACATCAAAATAATTTGGAGTTCGAGGAGGGCCTAGCATACGTAGCGCCTCTTTCGAAGGATTATTGAGGACTTAGATTGTAAGAAATTGCCAGGAAGGAGCCCTTGTAATTATGAGTCACTACATGGACTAAATAAAATGAGAAATAATAGGCAATTAAATAAAGAATAAAAACTTGAAAATAAAACGATTACACAAAATTTTAACTTAAACGGTTTTATTGAAAACAATACTTACATGAAGTAATAATAATACTAAAACGTAGAAAATAATTAGGTAGTTCCTAGGTACTTGTCGTCACACTCCTCATTAATCTAGCGCGTTGATCAGACAATTAAATAAAGCGTTGGACGCGTAATTTTAATTGATAGTCATATATAAGACCAACCGAACCTTAATCAGGTTATGCTACGCCTCACATTTTTAGAAATTTCACGCGCCCAACGATTTTATTTAATTGGCTGATCAACGCCTTTGATTGATGAGGAGTGTGATGACTAGTACCTAGGACCTACCTAGTAATTATTTTCTACCTTTTAGCATTATTATTACTTCATGTAAGTATTGTTTTCAATAAAACCGTTTAACTAACTTTTTTGATGTATATTGGAACGATTTTCCGTCATCCCTTGTCAAATTTGGTTTTGAGAAAACCCGGTTTCGGCGTTGTGCCGTCATCAGTGTCGATTTTCCTTCTGATCTGTTGTTGTCGTTTGTCCTGTGTTTATAGTTCGTAGGTACATGAGCAGGTATTGTCAAAATTGATGCTTGTGTATATTTAGTTATGTGTATGTGCTGTGTGTTCATTCAGAACCGAGGGTGGTTTACTAATCGATTGTAAGAAAAACGAAGCAAGCGATTGCAGATGCGGAGATCGCAATATCATTGATATCACAGGAAGAACAGGAGCACGCAAGACACATGTGTCGGGAAATCATGAAAAGGGAGGTGAAAGCACAGGAAGGACAAAAATCTAATACAGAGGAGAACACAATAAAGAATCTACGGCATAAACTAAAGAAAAATAATATTGTCAAAACGAAAGCGGACAAAGGAAACACCACTGTGCTAATCGAAAAAGAGAAATATATATCCAAAACCGAAGATCTCATAGGGGAAATGAAATGTCATAGAATGAGAGAGGATCCCATAGATGAATACCAAAAACTATCAAAGTTGCTATAAAAAATGCAACAAATATAGTAGATTCTAACATGGCACATAGATTGGTCCAAATGCACCCTTCGGCTCCTCCACTGATTGCGCTACCAAAAATCCACAAGCCGGACACGCCCATGAGGCCCATCATTAATTTTAAATCGGCACCATGTTACAGACTGTCCAAATATTTAAAAACGATATTGAAAGATACTCAGGAGCTAAGGAACGAATATGCAATAGCTAACACAACAGAACTAATAGAGAAACTTGAGACCGTAGAGCTAACAAAGAACAGCAAATTGGTATATTTTGACATAAAAGATTTATACCCATCAATACCACTGTCGGAAACTTTGGACATAGTTAGCTCAACAATAGTTCATAATACAAAAAAAGTGAAAAGTATGCAAATCACAAATACGCTAAGGACCACTTTACGTCAAAACTATTTTCAATTCAACAATAAAATATATAGACAAACAAACGGTCTTGGAATGGGAAGCCCCACATCAGCAATTCATATGGAAGTGTTCATGCAAAATCTAGAAGAAAAGTACATAAAAGAGCTGAAGTCCAAATTAGGCGTGTAATTTTATGCTAGATACGTGGATGACATAATATGCGTTTTAACTACTAATAACGAAGAGCTTGTACTGAAGTACCTCAACAAACAGCACGAAAAAAAAAAACTTACAATGGAAACCGAAAAAGACGGAGGAATCAACTATCTAGACCTCACGATAAATATTGATAAAGCCAAAAGATTTAACTATGACATATATAGAAAGCCAACGGCCATCGACACAATAATACATAATACCTCAAATCACCCCCAACAGCATATAAATGCAGCATTAAGGCACTTGGTACATAGACTTGAAAGAACATCTCTTACACAATAGGCATATAAGAGAGAACTCGAGGTCATATATAATATCGCTGCAAAAAACGTATATAAACAAGTAAGAACGGGACTGTCTTCGGCTGTGCCGAAGACTTCATACCTTTCATGAATGGGGCTGAACAATAATCTAATCCCGTTCGTAATCTCCGAATAATCGGATGTATAAGATAAGAAATATATAGTGAACAGATCTACATACCTTAACGATTTTTAAGATAAATATAAAATAAAAAACAGGTAGGTACTTTGTGTGAGGATGCAAAGTTTAAGGTTTTTTGTGGTCTGCGTGTAAAAACTATGACTGCGAATCAGGTATTTCAAAAATATATGACGAAAACGTAACTATTTGATGAAATTTGATGAATTTTGAAGATTCTAGCCGTAAAAAAGGGGTCAAAATGACAGTTTATATGAAGTATATAATATATATACGACCGATCTCTATGATTTTTTCAGACAACAATATATGCTGTATACGTAAGCATTTTGTGAAATTTGAAGCTTCTAGCTGTTAAAATGGGGTAGAAATTGCGAAAAGTTTCTTATCTGAACAATCGGTTGTATGAGATATATACTATATATAGAACCGATCTCTATGATTTTTTCAGACAACAATATATGCTATATACGTAAGCAATCAGTGAAATTTGAAGCTTATAGCTGTTAAAATGGGGTAGAAATTGCGAAAAGTTTCTTATCTGAACAATCGGTTGTATGAGATATATACTATATATACAACCGATCTCTATGATTTTTTCAGACAACAATATATGCTATATAGGTAAGCAATCGGTGAAATTTGAAGCTTATAGCTTTTAAAATGGGGTAGAAATTGCGAAAAGTTTCTTATCTGAACAATCTGTTGTATGAGATATATACTATATATACAACCGATCTCTATGATTTTTTCAGACAACAATATATGCTATATAAGTAAATAGTCGGTGAAATTTGAAGCTTCTAGCTGTTAAAATGGGGCTAAAATTTGCGAAAATATATATATATATACTATATATATATACTATATATACCACCATATATATACTATATATACCACCGATCTTTATGATTTTTTCAGACAATAATATATGCTGTATACGTAAGCATTCGCTGAAATTTGAAGCCTCTAGCTCTTAAAATAGGGCAGTAATTACGAAAAGTTCCTTATCTGAACAATCGGTTGTGGGGGATATATACTATATATACGACCGATCTCATAAATTTTTTCAGGCAACAATATGTTCAATATACGTAAGTATATGGTGAAGTTTGAAGCTTCAATCTGTTAAATTGGGTAAGATATTACAAAAATCCTCTTTTTCTGAAAAATCGGTTGTATGGAGGATATATGCTATAGTGGTCCGATCCGGTCGGTTCCGACAAATGTCTAATCGGACACCCAAATACACCTGCTCACCAAATTTTATCAAGATATCTCAAAAATTGAGGGACTAGTTTGCATACAAACAGACAGACGGACAGACGGACATGGCTAAAACAACTCAGCTCTTCAACCTGATTATTTCGGTATGCTTAATGGTGGGTCTATCTATTTTCCTTTAAGGACTTACAATTTTCGGTTTCGTGACGAAATTAATATACCATTTCATTTTCATGAAAGGTATAAAAAGCACTAGTAGATAAGCTCAGAAGGACAAATGGAGGACCAAAAGAAATAATGAAAAGGAAAATAATAGCTAAACGAATATCTCATATACTGGAAAAGCAACATATAAACTGTAAAACCTCCTTAAAAAATACAACATTAACACAGCATTCAAAACATCGAACAATCTAGGGCGAAAACTAAGAACTAACACTAACTCAGAGAATCCGTTTAGCAGCCACGGTATATACAAGCTTATCTGCGGATGCCAGCATAGTTATATAGAACAAACAGGACGGCAAATAAAACCGAGGTTCAGAGAACATACTAGAGATTACAACAAAAAAATACGGAATCCAAAAATTATACCCGGGTCTAACTTCGCGAATCACGTGGTCGAGAATGAATGTTCCCCAGCAAACATCAATAAAACAGTTAGGGTTCTTCACATACAAGCAAAAGGCCGACGTCTCAACGTACTCGAAAACATGGAAAGCTAAAAACAGAAAACGTTCGACGGTAGAATAACAAACGAACAGATAAACACAATTTCTGACACAATATTCGAGCCTGTAAAACTTGTTTACAAGAAACAAAGTAATCACACAGGTACAACAGACAAACACACAACAACAAATAAACACAAAAAATTTAACACACCAAAACAACAACCCCACAAAGAAGGTCAAACGGCTAAAATTACGGATTTTTACCTACCCCAGTCAGCCACACAAATCGATTAGTAAACCACCCTCGGTTCTGAATGAACACATAACTAAATATACACAAGCATCAATTTTGACAATACCTGCTCATGTACCTACGAACTATAAATACAAGACAAACGACAACAAGAGATCAGAACGAAAATCGACACTGATGATGGCACAACGCCGAAACCGGTTTGTCTCAAAACCAAATTTGACCAAGGGATGACGGGAAATCGTTCCAATATACATTATTTATCCACCCTGTCGGAAAATCAACAAAACAAGATAAGTTAACATTTTTTTTAAATTATTTTATTAATATTATATTTATCGAAAATGTCGATTAGGTATGTACATCTGTTCTCTATATTTTACATATCTTTTACAACCGATTATTTGGATATTACGAATAGAATGAGATTATTGTTCAGTTCCATTAATGAAAGGTATGAAGCCTTCGGCACATCCCGTCCTCACTTGTTGGTTTTTGGTTATTATCCGTCAATTGATTTTTCTGATTTGCGTTAAATGTAATCTCTGCCTTGATCATCATAATTAGGTTGGGTCTCAACTTATACTCAAAAAAAATATATATGAATTATGTTCACGCACATTTGCCTTCGCTTGAATTTTAGAACTAAAGAGAAATTTCTGAGCTATACTTTAAGGCAAAACCCAAGAGTTGAATGCAAAAATGTATGCCAGTTATCTCAACTACGTTAACTGTTAAACTAGGACAATACTTCCAAGTAGTAATTATTATAAACATTAACTATTTAAACACTTCAATTGACCAAGTTCTTAGTATGTAAAAGTGATTATAAAGTTGCGCATACGCCATGTCACACACACAAATCCCAAGTAAATTCATAAGGCCGTACCTGACGCGCTTTTATGTCAACATGTGTGACAGATGGCATCAACAATTTAGTAACCATCCATTACGTATATCTATATATATACAAATGCATATACATACGTATATATATATATATATATATTTATGTGCATATAATGCGTGACAAACGAAAAAGCAAAACTTCAAACCGTGCTTAAGCGGCCAAATGTTGGAAAATCAAGTGATTTCGTGGTCTTGCACGTACCGAACGACAAACACTTGAGGTAGCAATTTGTAACTGTGCTAAATACAGGGCAACAAATGTGTTTGATTACAATAACACGTAGCTGCGCATGTGTGTATGTATGGAAGTAGATTGTTGGAAATTCCTTTAGTTATGTACATATGTGATATAAACTGTTGCTATAACAGCTTTTGTATGCGGTTGGCATTGGCATGTAAGATCATCATCTGTATATACATACATACATATGTACGTACATATTTTAGTATGTCTCTCCATCACTTATTTGAAGTTTGGCTACTTTTGTGTGAAAGGATTCAAATTACTCGCTACATGATTTGTCAACTTGCTTGTAACTACATCTACGCACGCATGCATACATACATATTAACTAGTAGTAACCTACACATATTTATAGCATTAGCAATTTGTGTATTTAAAGCAACAAATAATATGCAACATGATTTCCAAATTAGTAACAAAAGTTTGAATTCGTGTTACACTTACTGTCTATGCTAACTTTAGGTTGACAAATTTTGCTCTATTTAACTTAGTTCATTGGTTAGGCGGTTGTTGCTGTTAGTCTATGAGATATTCATGGCTTTATGTTTGGTTTGAATAGACACAGAGTAGTAAGCTCTTAATGTTGCCAAATCCTATGCTAAATTTTATACACATTTGTATTAATTTTGCATTATAAAAACATTTGTGGAAGATTTTTAGCTCACAAATTTTGGTTAAGATAAGCTACTCAGAAGTAGACAACTTGAAAACAATTGGCATTCTAATCCAGGTATTGCGCTCTCGATAAAAAAAAAAGCTCATAGCAATGTAGATTATCTTTTGATGTTTATGCTGAGGTCCTTAGTGTTGAATTTTTCCATTGTTTAATTTACAAATGAACCAAAGGAAAGTCGGTAGACACGACAAGGCGTAGGATGGTTATGAACAATGAGAAAGCTTTGGAATACAAGGAGTACTCCTTAGGAGTCTTCCAAGACATTATCGAGGCTTTCAACTACGTCTCAAAGCAGTCGGTCGTGGATGGTGGTAAGTACAATTTTAGTACATCTAGCATCTTTGATGAATCGAGTGCTACGTGATATACATAGCTGGGCATCGAATTCCGGTTGAGTGCCAACGCGGAGAAAATGGATATGGTATTGTTTACTAGAGTGCACAAGGTCACCAATTGGGCTAATTCTTAGATAGGAGGTGCCACCCTGTAGGAGAAACCTTATAAAAACCATCTATGAATCATCATAGGCAGTAAGTTGTCATGGAAACCCAACGTGGGGGAAGAGATTGAAGAAGGTCGAATGCGCACTCTCCCTCATTGGATATTTGCCGCAACTGTAAGGCATATACGGTATAATATAGTTCTTATCCTGTAAACAGCCCCGACGGCTGCAATGCATGCCACTCTGCACATTTCACCTGTAGAACTGATGGTGAATAACATAGCTATAACACCAGCTAATAGACTCAATGCCTCGTGGCAGTTGGACGTTCAAATGTTATACGAAGCGATATACTTGTATACTGATGGTTGCACATGAATGAAAGAAGTGGTGTCTTAAACTGTAGCCGTGCCAACTTTCATATTGATAGCCAAGCAGCAATTAAGGCAATAATTTCGCATGGCACAGCATCTTAAATTATTTTAAAGTGTAAGCAATCCCTGGAAAGAAGAAACACACATGCATACCGGGTCTAAAGGCATATGGGAATAGAAGGGAATGAAAGAGCGGGATGAAAAAAGAGCGCATCCTTCGAAGCTTGCTTCGTAGACGTCCCAATTGGATTGGGAGAGACAATCGCACGCGCTCTAACTGTTATCGACTCATTTTTCATACTCATTTCATTGATTTTTTTTATCGTGTCATTGCCATAGGTAAGATAAGTTAGGTAGTAGCTGTCCTGGTGTGGGAAGCTAACTTGAACAGCATGAAGATCCGTTGTGATACCACATAACGTAGCTGTGGTACTTAGAGAATCGTTGCGTAGCACCGATAAAGTTTCTAGTGAGACCGATCTTAACCTGGGATTAATTATCCGGAGATCCGAGAGAGTCTCGGCGGAAATAGTTTTGCTTCTGGAAAAAGCTCGGAAATAAAGCATGAAGTGATTCGATGACTCCATTAGGTCTATCCGATTGGCGCGTATGGCATGTATTTCTATTGGACAGTGCCCTATCAAAACCCCAAGCGGAGTCCCTACAGCCACATTCATCCCTTTCAATTGTACCAATGCGGGCTAAAAGATTCGCTTGCCAGTTGCCAGGGATATCACTATGGCCCGGGACCCAGATAATCTCAGTAATGAAATTGTTCGTTGCAATCGCAAGCGCGGCCAGGCACTCCCAGACCACCCTTGGCCACACTTTAGTTGGCTTTCAGAGTAAATGTTAAATTCCCTTACCATATTAGCACTCGATAGCATTTCATTCACACTGCAATAGTCAGCCAACTTTAACTTGCGGCTTGCATTTAGCCCTTGACAAAAGACCGCCACCTATTGCCGATAGCGCCCTCTGCAGCAGTACAAGGCAACTGCATCTTCCAAATTGGGTCTCCAGAAAAAATTAGGTTTACAATCGAATGCAGAGCCGTTTATGTTGATCTGCTTTTACAATAGGCATGCTGCGAAGCCGATAGTAACCCCTAAGGAATCATTTCCCGTAGATTCATATCAATCAATCGCTCTAACGCTTTAAGAAGAAAAGACAAGGGATTGATTTCCATGAAGTCCTTGGCTGGTACATGAGAGCTTGCCTAAAAAATATGTTTTTCAAGCATTAAGCTAAGCTATACATACATTTTTATGTGCATATGAGTACATACATACGTATGATAAGGAGATATGAAGTATGAATTAGAATATACATAGCAGTGATGTAGCGCTCGAGCCTGATTGAAGTGGGGAAAAAATGTTGCTTGATTTTAGAAGGAAATAAATTTACTTTGTCCAGATTGGTTGCAAAAGTCTTGAATGGGTCGGATTTGGTGAAAATAAGCAGGAATGCAGGCGAAGATGTTAAAATCAAAAAATTTTTTTTCCCAAGAACTTTTATATTTTATTTTCATAACATTAAAAACCATAAAAAACTTAATTTGGTATTTTTCCAGGCTTCAAGTTTTGAATTTTTTAGCCTGCGCTGAGGATTTTTAAGTTTAATCAAAACTAGATTTCGATAAGTATGTATGTATGTATAGTTATTTGTGCATGCATGGGTGGTCTATAGTTGAATTTTCATAGAAACGATGATGCTTGCTGGCTTAAATAAATTTGTACATTTATGCAATATATTTAAATTATGCATAAACTTCCTCTACTTCTATGTAAGGATACTAAGCTTTCAGGCTGTCAACTAACATCGAAGTAGTGTGTGTGTGTGTGGTGCTATGACGTTGCGATTATTGTTGTAAAAGGTTATACATGTTTCACAAGGAACATACATTCCCATCAAAAAATGTGAACCTTTTTTAAGGCTCATTTCTTATAACCAAAAGTTTTATGGTATCAGTTCTATACGGAATTAAAGTTGTATGGTGTATTTCTTAAAATACCCTTTACTTTTTTGAACGTATGTCATCAGGCAAAAGGATTACCTGTATAATGCTTATAACCTATATAAAATTAGGCTTACATAAGGAGGTATTATAAGCCATTACGAAGAATATAATAAATTTATTAATAGGCTTATGGACCAAATAGAAGGTACTACTTTCTGTATTAGGAGATTTTATATTATCGCGAGTATTAGCATTCCGATACATCACTATGCTGCTACTAAACAAATGCGCAACAACAGTAAAGCAAGCAGCCACACATATGTACATATAAACATTAAAGCAAGCAGCTACAAATACTTGTAAACAGTGAACTTAACAGCAAAGAGGATATTTCACATACATACAGGAGGGGCCAGCTAAGAGCAGAAGTTATTGCTCAAACATAAAGATGCATACACGCATACAACTAGGAGACAAACGTAATTATCAGATTTTAGGTCGAGCTTCTCTTCCAAATTGCGTCGTGCTCCTTTTTGATTTTTTTTACAAAAAAAGGACAAAGTTGTTAATGCCGACTTCGAACGGCATCTGCAAGGCAGATGAATCTTCAATGAGGGCTATTCATGACACTGGCGAAGGGCGACCACTCTTAGAATTTTCTTTTTCTAAAATTTTCTTCTAATTGAAGAAACTTGTTTCTAATATTTTGATGTTGCTTTGCCCGGCGTGTGATCCCAGGATCATCGGTGTGGTAGGCGAACCACATTACCATCACACCACAGCGGCCGCCAGATACATAAAGGAGAAGTAAATAATCACATGTTCGCGAAGAGTATAGACCTTAGGAGACATATGCGTACGAGGCAACTGAGAGTATAAAAGCAGCACAAGCTGAGGAATAATGAATCAGTATTCATACCATACTGAATATTTGAGTAATTTATTCGAAAGTTATTATCTGTATATTATTAGGCTTTTCCGGTCTAAGTTTTTGTTTTTAAGTGCGAAATAAAATTAAATTATTTCACTTTTCTAACCCAACGTTTCGCTAATAACTTTTTAGCATCACCAGGGGTATGTGTTTATTTGTTAAATCTGTTACAAACAACAAAATACAAAAATGTTAAATTACATACAAAATCTATGGAGTTTGATAAATCCGTTTGAAAAATCAACTAAAAACAAATAATAATACATGAAAAACCAACTTACAATATTGCACTTTGCCGAGGGTTTTCCTCTTTTGAAATTATTTAAAACTATTGTCTTTGAACATACAACACTTTTTGAAAAACATAAAATCATTGAACATTTATGGACAATAAATCAATACCAAGTTAACGCTATGGTAATCTCGTCAATACTAAAAACTATTTTCCTAAACACGTAATGTAAGCAGATGCTATATTGTCTGTATCTTCTTTCTTGTTAATCGTCTTTTCTCTTCTTTCCATGATTCTCAAGCTTTCTAAAGTGTATCTTGTTGTTTCTTTCCGTTCCCTGTCAATAATCTTCGCATTAGTAAAGTCAGCTGAGTGTCCACTTGATAGTATGTGTTGTGATAACGCTGTACTGTTCTTTTGTTTTCTTATATCCGCTTCACGTTCGCCCAGTCTAACACCTAAGGGACGCTTTGTTGTGCCAATATATATTTTGCCGCATTCTTCGTTTGGTTTTCCTTTGCAAGTAATTTCGTAAATGACGTTGTTTTGTTGATGGAGATCTACAGGACACTTTGTTCTTGTAAATATCGTTGACAAAGTGCGGTTTGACTTATAGGCAAGTGTTGTGTTAGTTGTTGTTATTATGCTGTGATCAATATTTTCGGTAATGGGTATGGGTATGTATGTGACGCTGTAAAACTTTTTCGCTGCTTTCGTTTCTAAATTTTTGGGCTTCATTATGCTTAATGTTACGCTTAAATTGAAGAATTCTATTGCTCACTTTGTTACGCGCGATTTCCTTGTCCTTTTCGTTTTCTAATGATTGTATAATTTGTTCAATTTCAGCTATGATGTGTATAGGTGAAAAATTTGATTTTGTTGTTGGTACTGTGAATTTTTTACCAAGTGACAATATCCATTTAACTTCGTTAGGGAAATCAATCGTTATTTTATTTACGAACCAGTTATAGTTTGTTGTTATTTTAAGTTTCTTAATTTTTTCGTTCTTAAGTTTATTTATTTTCGACGTAAATATAGTTCTCTTTCTTTCTGCGATCCTGTTACTGAGAAAGCCTTGCTTATTGACAAATGTGTTAAATTCTACCTCATTTAAAGTATATTTTAATTGTTGTTGAGCCTGATTTAATAGATCTTTTGTAAGCTTGATGTTAATGTTGGCTTGCGTAATTTCTAAATTTAATATTTTCATCAGAAAACTTTGTTTTGACTTATCAATCTGTTGTCTTATCTTTTCAGAAGTGGTGTTAATTTCAACGTGTCTGATTGAATTTGTTAGGTGATTAGGGATAAGTCCTTATCGTTGCATTCTAAGAGAAATTTTAGATCTTCTTTATGCTTAGATAGTTTCTGTATTTGTTTGCTGTAGTGTTTGAGGGATATGCATGCTAAATTTCCATGCTTATAGCTTATATGCTTGTAAAAATGCTTCATTTTGGTTGGCTTTGTAAATGTTGTTTATTTTCTTCCGTCATCGAACTTCAAAATTCCGTGATATTCTGAGCTTAGGGGATATTAAGTCACGCAGTTGTAATGAGGGATTTCCCATGATTTTTTTTTTTGTTATTCATATGCCCTATCTTGTTCCCAATATCCAACTTCGAAATACTTTGAGCTTTTAGTGCGCTCAGTGCTGCCTCTTTCTCTATCAGAATAGGGAAGGGAGGTATACACAATAAAGTACTAAGTGCATAAGCAGAAGACTTTCTCATCTCACCCGTTATGCCAATGCAAACTAGAATGCAGTTTGCTTAATTTTGCTGTTGCCGTTCTTTGCGTAGCCTTTTGCCACCAAACTAGGGAAGCATAGGTGACAATTGGTTTTACAACAATATTAAATGTACAGTATACCATACAATATCCCCCATGTTTTGCCGTAGAGCCGAGTACAGCCGAAGAAAGCTCTTGTTGCTTTGTTTAGGATATCATCCAAATGACCATTCCATGTAAGGATTCTATCCAATGTCACCCCTAGGTATTTTACCTCCATTGAGAATTGAAAATAATAATAACAACTTAACGAGATACAAATACGCTATTTACGAAATATAAAGTGATAAGAATACCCATCTGAAAAATAAAATATGTCTACCTACTTATTGAGGTTGTAAGATATTCGAAATTCGTGCACATATGATATAATGCAAAATACTTTTGTAAGCCACTGTACGTATGTATATGTTGTTGGCTGCTGGCACCCAGACAAAGTAGTTAAGAACAATTTAATATATTTATGGAATATTATAAAAAATATCACGAACTCCACTCAAGCCAAAGCAAAAATAAAACGACCAAGAAAACTGATAGTATTACTTTGTTCACCATTGCTGGCCGCGAAAAAAATATGCTATAAAAATATATTTGCATAAATTTAAATACAAACACACGTTATTGCTTTTGAAACACATGCGCATAGACACATATCGACACTGAAGGGTGAAGAACAGATAAATTTTTATTTGAACTCAATATAAAAAGGAATGTCTATATTTGTTGTTTGAGAATGCTGATAGAGTGAAAGAATGAGTGAAGCAGAAGAAGGAGCAAAGAAGTAAGGGAACCAAAGTGCCGGCGAAGTGAAAAAAGTATTGGCAAATATATCCAAAGTAGATGTCTTGGACCTGGTATTGCTTCCGTGTATTACCGTAACCAGGGCCGGTGGAATATGGTGGGTAGTACTACCCATCCGGAAGACCTGAAGGTGGGTGATTACCCACCCCGAAAGCAAAAGAAAATTTGATCTGGAGTCTAATTAAATTTTCAAATACGCGCGCGTAAAGGTCGATTCATGGGTCAACCAGTCAGCGCTCGTCAGTCAGGTGATGCGCGCTGTATGTGCATGTGATTAACAATGTTCACGATCAGTGTTGCTCTTTGGATACAATTGTATCATTTTGGAGCGGATACAAAGATACAAAAAATATCAAATGACTACATTTTTAATAGGTTCATCAATTCATAAAACGAAGTAGAGATATATTTTTGTATGTAGCTTTGATTGTGTTCAGAGCGTTAGAGTATTGTGTTACTCTTGTATTAAATATATATTTGTATTCCCTGGTCCTGGACAGTTTCTGACTGTTTCTTGGAGTACGGGAATAACCTGAACATATCATATGTTTTGTTCTATTATCAAACCAAAAAAATGTGTCTGGGAAAATTTCAGGATTACCATAAAGGATTCAAGTAGAAGAGACCAGAGCACTTTTCGTACATTGTAACGCTCACAATTTAAATTTTGTAGTACAAGATGGAATCGAACAAGTTCTCACTTCGAGAAAATTCCTCGGGGAAGTGAAGGAGTTGATCAATTTTGTGAAAGATTCGCCGAAACGTGTCGCGAAATTCAAGGAACTGCAGGCAGAATGAAATGATTCCTGCTCTTGCAGCGTACTGGCCAACAAGGTAAAATCACACCCTTGAATCAACGAGGTAATTAAGAAAGTTGTGAAACCTTGTTTTGTGGGAATATTATTTTCTTTCAGATTTACATTGCGAATCAAGTCTCTAAAACCCATATTGGCCAATTACGAACCTCTGATGGCATTATTTGAGCTGCAGGTTTTTTCGACGTATGGAGTCTTTCTCATTCTTGTTCCTTTTGAATGCTTTAAATTGAATCAATTTGGCTAAAATGTCATAGAGTTATCAAAGAAATTTGAAATCAGGGAACCGAATTGCCACGTCGACGGAAAAGTTTAAAGCGAATTGACAGTGAAATGATAATGACCATGTTTTCAACACTCCAAAAGAATATTATCGTAAAATTTACTGTGAAATTTATGACCAAATACTTTGCTTTTTGAAAAGCAGATTCGACACAGATTCAGTCAAATTTTTTCGAACATTGGTACAATTTGCAGTCGGTGAAACAGTTGACGTGGAAAAAATCATCCTGTTTTATAAAGAGGATTTTGAGGAGTTCAGGTTAGTCAGTGATAGAGCTGCAATATTCGCGCTTCAACAATGAGATTAGTTTAAATTGTAGTTTTACGAAAATTATTTTTTGTAAAGTGATGAATAAAGTTGGCTGAAAAGAGTATAATGTTATAATTTTATAAGAATAACAGAAAAAGTCAAAATAAGGGGAATATTTTCCAGTTCGAAAAATTACCCACCCGGATTTTTTATGTTTCGCCGGCCCTGACCGTAACACGACCTCTCAACTTACTCTGGCACAATTTCAATAGCGCAATAGACTAAACTCTTACCTTAAAACACGAACCTCAATGATTGCATGAAATGGTTGTTAGAGCATTAGTTCCACATTGCAATTTCAAAGACGGTTGGTGTAATATGGGGACACGTTGCAAGCAGGACACATATACATGTGTCGGGATTGATTCTAGATGGGTAAGAGTTTAACCTGTTACAGTATCCAGTTCGAAGTTAAGCTTGAGCGAGACGCGTCTTCCCAGGGATATAACTCTACTTTTCCATGAGTTCAGTTTATTTAAATTTAAGAGCGGAGTTCGAGCAATTCCTGGCAAGAAGGTGCGACACCTTTTTCTCGATATCACTGAGAAAGTCTTTGTGTTTTTCTTCTACATTCGACTGAGTTCGCAGGTGATGGTATTTCCTCAAAATGCTTTACTTCTGGAATGGGGATGACTTCTACAGACGCTGGGATGCGGGGCCTCTTCAATCAGATGCCTGCTGGGATGCTCGGGTTTATGGGTTTTCAACAGAAACTGTTTGTTAAGCATTTAATTTTTCCTTCTTATGGAGAATGCTCTCGCCTCACTATGTCGATGGTGTTTTGGGGACATAAGAGACAGCACGTGGCGATTCTCAGAGCAGTGTTTTATTTAACAGGCCTGTATTTTCTATTTAGACCTGGCAACCATCTCGAAAACGCGTATCATGCAAGCGGCAGGCCAATTACTTACTTACTTAATTGGCGCTTAACCGTCTAAACGGTTATGGCCGTCCAACAAGGCGCGTCTTCGCTCCGCTAACCGGCAACCGGCAGGCCAATTGCTTTGTATATTAACCCCAAGTGCTGCCGTCAAGGAATCCGAGGAGTTAATTACAGTTTTGGACTTTGGGTACAATTGCGGATGCATGCTCGCCAAATTGTAGTTCCTGGTCCAACGTCATACCCAGGATTTTTGGGTGTAAGATAATCGGTAGCGTAATGTCATCGACTTGAATGTCCAATATGGATTTATCATACAAAGAAAAAATGGAGAGATCAGGGAAATAGTTGTTTATTTGATTACGTAGCTCATCGATGGGTGGGCTGGGAGCTGTAGCCATTATCGTGCAGTAATCGGCGTTGGGTACAACGATAACTCCTTTTGGCGGCGAAGGGTACTTTGATATGTAAAAGTTAAACACAAGTGGGGAAAGGATACCAACCTGCGGCAACCCTTGTTTAAGTCTTCAGAGTTTAGATGTTACGTGCCTGAATTGCAGCCGATCAGATAAATAATTTGCGGCCCGCCTTTTGAAATTCCAAGTCTTGAAGTAACGTGCCGTGGTTAGCAGAATGAAAAACGTTTGATAAATCTAGCGCTACGAGTACTGTCCTATGGTGGGGGTAATGATTTGATCCGCAATTTATCTGTGTGTTGATGGCGTTAAGCGCGGTGGTAGTGTTATGTAGTTTACGAAAGTTATTCTGATGATTGGCAAGGTGCAAGTTTGCAGTGAAATAGCGAAGCAGAATAGCTTCCTACTGGAAATAGGAAATATATCGGACGTTACGATTCTCCTACGTTATCTGGTATCCTTGGCCTTACTAGCGGTACCATCCACGCTATTTTCCATTTTCGGGGATGAACAAAGACAGGTTGAAGGCATGTGCTATTTAAATCCCACTTTTCCAAGCTTTTTAAGCATCAAATATTAATATTCAAAGTTGGGCGTATAAATTTGTTAAACTCTGCGCAAGCACAGCTGAGTATAAAAATTGCAAATAATATAAGTAAAGCAACTTTGTATGGGAATATTATAGCACAAAGAAGAATAAGTGTGACAAAAACAATTTTCACGCTTTTTTTTTTGAGCAGCTTCGTTTTTTGTTTTTGTTTTTTTAGTTCGCTTCCATTTTTTCCGATACAATTTGACAACCTTGCAAACTTTTATACTTCAGGCTTTTGGCGTCAATTTTGGTACACTGTTTCAGCTATTCTAAATATATAAGCCTGGTGTATATTTATATATGTGTATGTGTGCTCAAATACATGTGAATATATGCTTTTTTCCTGCAATCATGTTTTCTTATTATGTACTTATATTAGATTGCATAAGTTTTTTCATTGATAGCTGCTGTAGGTTCCTTTAGCTAACGGCAGTGTGTTGGTGTATAATAAAATAAATAAATTACGAAAATGCTCAATAGCTTAAGGATATTGAGTCGATGACATCAATGACGTAGCAGCAATAAATTTAAATTTGAATTTATTATTTTCATTTTACGCATAATAACTTATTTTAGCTTCTGAAATATGTATTACTTATATATTTCTTATATATGTATGTTTGTATGTATTTATTTATTTATTTATTTATTACAGCGTAAGCCTAGTTTGAACAATATTTATTAAATCACATTGTAGAACTTATCTTATAGGTAAGGTTTTACAATGTTCATATAGCCTGCTTTTAAATACATAAATTTCTTCACAATTTTTTATTCATTAGGCAATTCATTAAAGTTTTTAAATCCCTTATGGAAAAGGTTTTGTTTGTCCACTTCAGTTCTATAGAGTGGCAGTTTAAAATCATTTTTTCTACGGGTATTAAAATTATGGGTATATGTGTATATCGAAATAGTGCTAGTAAAATCAACAAAGCTGGTTTGTTGTTTTTGCATTAGCAGAATTTAATCGATTTTTTTGTTAGGAGAACAAATTTGTTTTGTCATTTCACCAGAGGAGAAACTTTTGGTATCAAGTTCACAATATTCCATGAAATTGCCAGTTTCTCAAAAAATCTAATTCAATTTTCCAACTGATTTTTCTGTTAAAAGAACAGATTTCATTAGTCATTACAACAGCGAACAACTGTCAAAATATTACAGATACAGCTGATTTTAAAGAGAAACTTACGCTAACGGCGCTATATGTATTGTTTTTATGACCATAGTTCAACAGAATTGTCGTACCAACAGCCTCCATGGCTATTATAATGCTGTCGAAAATCTGTTAATTTAACAGTATTCTTAGTGTGACAGTAATAATTTTCAAAATAACGAAGCTGGGTTACATATGATGATTATTTTTTTTAATCAGAGTCAACAATTTGTGCGTAATAGATTTAACAGTTATTTTCCTTTCATCGATAGAAATTTTGGTTGAAGGTGAAAAGAAGTGCTAATGGGACTGTTACCCAGGGACTTGTCGGTTAGTTATCGATGGACTATGGGCGTGTTATCCATTTCTAATTGACGCGTTATAGGTTTATTGTACACAGGTGCTATATCGACGAGAAAAGAATAGTTATCGAATTTTTATCGAAGTATAAATATTCAGCCGAAAGTAAAGATAACCAATGAGGTACCAATTTTTTATCGACAAATTATCGGTTTGTTCAAAATCACATCGAGGCAAGCTCCTACACAAAGGTATTAATGCAATATTATTGATAAAATCAATGTATTTGGACATTTATATATATATGGTTATAATATTTACTAACTTAGAATTTCGTAAATTTCAAAACAAAAAGTTTTAGAACTTTTTTAATGAATACCCTCTATCTCTATTGTTGCTATTTACACTCAAAATCATAATAAGAGCAATCCACTTGTGCTTCCTGCAGGAATTCAACAAATCAAACCATAATTCCTGCAGCTGCATGCACACAATTTAACAAAAATGCACATGCACACACACGTGAGTAATATTACAATAAAACAACAATAAATACACAAAAGAGCGCCACTTAAAACGGAAATATTGATAAATGATCTGTTTGCGCGCACAATTCTCCATTGTTCGCTATTAAACCAGAAACACACTCTCATTCAATATATAAATGTATGTATGTATATAAATGCCTCTTTATTTCGAAATTGGTTGTTAACAACTACATATATATACACATATACAAATTGAGGGTAAGAGTATCAAATAAATACGACCCCACTAAGCAAGCAACCAGTCGTTATATACAACTTCACGCTCGCCTAAACTCTTTTATGCCTCATCCCTGTAATCGTATTTATGTAATACTTCACTATAGACCTCATTTGGTACGATGCAGATTCGGATTTTGTATGCTTTTGTTAGCTGATTGCATTTCTCGTTTCGGCTGCGATTTGTGTAGTAGTTTCGTTGTGGTTGATTGGTCTGTTGAATAGGCTATTGGGTTAGTGTCGTTCGATTTGTTGCAATGCCTTGTGTATTGGTCTGTCGTTCGTGTAGTATTGAGGATAATGTCTTTTCTTTTGGAGTAAATGCTTAAATTAATGTCTAAGGGATTAGAGTATGAGGGAAAACATGTGAAAGAAAAGTTAAAAAGTACAAGTACCAA
The DNA here is from genome assembly GCF_040869045.1 of Eurosta solidaginis. Classification (NCBI taxonomy): domain Eukaryota; kingdom Metazoa; phylum Arthropoda; class Insecta; order Diptera; family Tephritidae; genus Eurosta; species Eurosta solidaginis. The sequence continues at coordinate 59,838,423 of NC_090323.1, forward strand.
GAATAGATCACAACCAATTGGGAGTTTCGGAATGTTTTGCTAGTGCTTAAGATTTGCTATACAATACATTAATATTTGGCTTGACAAACCTTCATGGAGATTAAGGCGGAGCTTCTTTTCTAATTTGCGTGGAGTAGGAGTAGGAATAGGAGTAGGAATAAGAATAGGAGTAGGAGTAGAAGTAGGATAGGGAACAAATAGGAGAACTGAATAAGAATAGAAATAATAATATGTGAAGGAGTGGGAGTGAGTAAGAGTAGGAGCAGAAATAGGAGTAGGAGTAAGAATACGATGGCGAGTTGGAGTAAAAGTGCGGGTATGTGTAGGAGTAGGAGCTGGAATATGAGTAGGAGTAAGAGTAAGAGTGGTAGATAGAGTAGGAGTAGGAGTAGAAATAGCAGCAGGAATACGATGAGAAGTTGGAGTAGAAGTAAGACAATGAGTAGGAATAGGAGTAGGAATAAGAGTAGGAGTAGAAGTAGGATAGGAGTAAGGATAGGAAAAGAAATAGAATACAAAAAGAAGTAGGGATAAGAAGAGGAATAGGAACTACGAGCAGGAGAAAGAAAAGGAAAGGGATTTGAATGAGAAAACGAGTAATAGTATGGGTAGAAATTGGAGTATGAGTAAAAGTAGGAGTAGGAGTAAGGGTAACAGTAAGAGTAAGAGTAAGAGTAAGAGCAAGAGTAAGAGTAATAGTGCGAGTAAGAGTGGGAGTTAGAGTAGGAGTGGGAGGTAGAGTAGGAGTATAAATAGGAGTAGGAGTAGGAATACGATGAGGTGTTGGATTTAAAGTGGGAGTAGGAGTTGGAGTAGAAGTAGTAGTAGGGGTATGGATAGGAATAAAAGTAGAAGTAGAGATAGCTGTAGAAATGGTAAGAGTAGGAATAGGAAAAGGTATGAGAATAGGAATGGGAATAGCAATACGAATATTAATAGGTGTAAGGATAGCAATAGGAGAGGGACTAGAAATTTTAATAGGAAAAGGATAAGAATTGAAATGGGAACAGGAAACTAATAAGATTAGGAATAGGAATAGCAGGAGCAGTAGGAATAAGATTAGGAATAGTAATGGGAAAGAAATAGGATTGGGAATAGGATTAAAAAGGATAAATAGGATTATAAATAATGATAACAAAATAAGGCAACGATTGGGAGACTGGGGAAAAGAGGGATGAACACATAGAGGAATAGGGATATGGATCAAACGACGAAGGGAAAGGGAGATAAGAAAATATGTGTAAAATGTTTTAAATGCAGTCACGCGAAGAAAAGAGTCTGCCCGGTGTGCTGGTATTATATATTTTATGTACTTAAAAATAATATCCAATATTATTTGGGTGGATATTATATAAAAAGCTCTTAAAATGTGGCGAAATAATTGCAAAACTTGCATTTAAAATCGATACACACTCACACAACGGTAAATGAACCTCAGCAAGTAACTTTAAAATCACTGCTACAACGATAAATGAACCTCAGCAAGTAAGTTTAAAATCACTGCTACTTTAAGTACTAATTTAGAAATGGACTTAATGGGAAACCAATTGAGTGGTCTAACACTCAGACACGTTAAACCACAAAACATATAAAGTAGCACTGAATAATCAAATACACGAAAAAAATGTTCAATAAAAGGCAACTGTGAATAAAAAAACGTAAACTGAGAAGCAATAGATAACATGCCGATATCGATGCTGATATCGTAGTTGAAGCAGATGCAGACAAGCTGATAAGTAATAGTGACATTTTAGCCGCAGCGAAATGGGGGACGCGTGATAGCTGGCAAAGACGGAAATATATTTGCATACACGAGTGAATGGGAGTGAGTAATAAAGATTTAAAAGAGAAAAGGAAATACGAGTATGTATGTGATGATGTACATAACTACAATATTTGTCACATAAAGTGGCTGCGGTTAAGGAGAAAAGGGTAAAACGCGACAATCCATGGGGATATTTTTTAGTTCGTATTGATTTGTGTTTTATAGCATTATGAATAATAATAAAAACAAAAGCACATAAAAGAAGAATAAGTAAAATACTGCAGCATTATGTAGATAAGATCAAAAAGAAAAGGCTTGTCACTTACTCGTATTGAGCCTTTTCAAATGGGACATATAACCTATTTTCCCAACAGCTGCAACTTAATGCGCAAACACTAAGTCAAACCATGGTAAAGGGGTGTGCGCATATGAAGCCAGTAAGAAAAAATTGTACAACACAGTTTATGTTTGTAACTTGAATTTAAGTTAGTTAAACTTTTAGAAACCCCTATCAGTTCTAGACGAAATTTTTCATTCCGATCAGTATTTTTGGCTTTATGATGCACAAAAAATATAAAAAAGCAATATTTATTGGGAAGACATTCCAGGTTAGGCTGGTGTCTATGTTATCCAGCCCTTTAGGAGCCGCTCCGATATCGCAAAACTCATCTTAACCTACTGACGACGGAACTTATGTGTGCTACAACCAGATAGAGCTTTTGATGAAGTTCAGGGTATTGTGGCGAATATTAGCATCACTATGCTGTTAACAAATAATCACAACACAAAAACAGCAAGCAGGGACATTTATGTACAAGGCAACGAAGAATATTTCATACACATAACCAGCAGCTTCTAGCAGAGAGATTATTTCACATTCATATATGTAGCCGGCAGCTAAGAGCAGAAGATGTTACTCACACATACACACGTATATGACTAGAAGAAAAGCATAAACTGCAGATATACATACATGTATATAGCTAAATAACCAAGAATGAGATACAATTGTTCTAGAAGGCATGTTCGCGAGGCATCTCGACCTAATTAGAAATAGGCGAACGAGGTAACCGAGAGTATAAAAGCAGCTCAAGCTGAGTATTCAGTTTGATTTAAACACGCTATTAGTGAAGTATTTTTGTTATTGTGAAATACTATTCCCAAAGTAGGCTAAATAAAGACATTTTGCAATACTGAGTTATTTGTTCGACAGTTCAGCGATTCGAACGTTAGCATAAGAAAATAATCGGAATCCCTCAATTCGTTATAATATTTAAAATTTCTATTTCAGACAGCCGCCACAGACTAAGCTGAGGCCGTACCGCGCTTTCAAATATTCCATTCCTATTTGGAAGAACATTATTAGCGCTGATCGCCAGCTTCATATTGTGAAGATAATACGTTATTATGGCGGGCATAAAACGCTGCCGGAAGAAAATTAACGATATTTACTACTTTGCCAATAATTCATCTCTCTATAGTTCCCACATTCCTTAAGTATTAACGCGGTTTATGGCAATGTAAAAGAATTTGTAAGTCAAATGGTAGCAAGCTTCAATTGTGTTCTTAGGTTGCCGTGGGACAGATGCCGCAAAGTAGCAGGTTGTTGTTGTAGCGAAAAGCACACTCCCCGGGTGTTATCGATATTGATGGTCCTTTGTCGGATCCATGATTTATTGGCATGGCTCCTCCAACCATATGCTCTTTACAGCAACATCATGCTTTTGTTCAGATTGCCAAAATCTGCGTGTTGGTGTTAGGCGAATCGAATGGAATGAAAACATAAAACTTAGCAGTTTTGTGAGTTGTAAGAAAATGTTGTCATCTCATTTTGAAAATCCCTACGCCAGTGAAATTAAAAAAAAAAAAAAAAAACAAGTAAGGAAGGCTAAGTTCGGGTGTAGTCGAACATTACATACTCAGCTGAGAGCTTTGGAGACAAAACAAGGGAAAATCACTATGTAGGAAAATGAACCTAGGGTAACCCTGGAATGCGTTTTTATGACATGGGTATCAAATGGAAGGTATTAAAGGGTATTTTAAAAGGAGTGGGCCATAGTTATATAGGTGAACGCCTTTTCGAGATATCGTCATAACGGTGGACCAGGGGGGCTGCAGAATGCGTTTGTACGATATGGGTATCAAATGAAAGGCGTTAATGATTATTTAAAAGGGATGGGCCTTAGTTCTATAGGTGGACGTGTTTTCGAGGTATCGCCATAAAGGTGGACCAGGGGTGACTCTAGAATGCGTTTGTACGATATGGGTATCAAATTAAAGGTATTAATGAGGGTTTTAAAAGGGAGTGGTGGTTGTTGTATAGGTGGTCGCCTTTTCGAGATATCGCCATAAAGGTGGACCAGGGGTGACTCTAGAATGCGTTTGTACGATATGGGTATCAAATGAAAGGCGTTAATGATTATTTAAAAGGGATGGGCCTTAGTTCTATAGGTGGACGTCTTTTCGAGGTATCGCCATAAAGGTGGGCCAGGAGTGACTCTAGAATTTTTTTGTACGATATGGGTATCAAATGAAAGGTGTTAATGAGTATTTTAAAAGGGAGTGGACCTTAGTTCTATAGGTGGGCGCCTTTTCGAGATATCGCCATAAAGATGGGTACGAACAGTTTTCCTGCCAAGATTCCAAGGGCTTTTGATTTCGCCCTACAGAACTTTTTCATTTTCTTCTTCTTAATATGATAGGTGTCACACCCATTTTACAAAGTTTTTTCTAAAGTTATATTTTGCGTCAATAAACCAATTCAATGACCATGTTTCATCTCTTTTTTCATATTTGGTATAGAATTATGGCATTTTTTTAATTTTTCGTAGTTTTCGATATCGGAAAGTGGGCGTGATCATAGTCGGATTTCGGCCATATTTTATACCAAGACAAAGCAACTTCAGATAAGAACGTAAACTAAGTTTAGTAAAGATATATCGATGTTTGCGCAAGTTATCGTGTTAACGGCCGAGCGGAAGGACAGACGGTCGACTGTGTATAAAAACTGGGAGTGGCTTCAACCGATTTCGCCCATTTTCACAGAAAACAGTTATCGTCATAGAATCTATGCCCTACCAAATTTCACAAGGATTGGTAAATTTTTGTTCGACTTATGGCATTAAAAGTATTCTAGACAAATTAAATGCAAAAGGGCGGAGTTAAAGATATTAAAATTTTTGTTAAAATTTGACTTTCAAAAAATTTTTTTTTAAAAGTGGGCGTGTTCATAATCTGATTTTGCTAATTTTTACTTAGCATATATATAGTAATAGGAGTAACGTTCCTGCCAAATTTCATCATGATATCTCTAACGACTGCCAAATTAAAGCTTGCAAAACTTTGAAATTACCTTCTTTTAAAAGTGGGTGGTGCCACCCCTGTTGTCCAAAATTTTACTAATTTTCTCTTCTGCGCCATAAGCTCAACTCACGTACCAACGTTCATCGCTTTAGCCGTCTTTGGTAATGAATTATCGCACTTTTTCGGTTTTTCGAAATTATCGATATCGAAAAAGTGGGCGTGGTTATGGTCCGATTTCGTTCATTTTTAGTAGCGATCTGAGATGAGTGCCTAGGAAACTACATACCAAATTTTATCAAGATACCTCAAAATTTACTCAAGTTATCGTGTTTACGGACGGACGGACGGACGGAAACGGCTAAATGAATTTCTTTTTTAGCCCAGATCATTTTGATATATAGAAGTCTATATCCATCTTGATTAGTTTATGCCGTTACGGATTACCGTTATGCGAACAAAGTTAATATACTCTGTGAGCTCTGCTCAGCTGAGTATAAAAATAAGTCGGGTTTTCCTTCCTGACGCTATAACTCCAGAACGCACAAACCTATTTCCACGGTTTTGCATTCGTTGGAAAGGTCTCGGGCTCCGTGAGGTTCATAGCAAAGAAAATTCAGGATCGACATACAGGGTCTCCAGATATAGGCCAAAACGTCGACCCGGGTACTCCTAAATGTGTTTATAGAATATGGATAAAAAATGAAAGCTGTTTATGAGTGCTTTAGTACAGGGTAGTTTCCATACCTATTGGTGCCTAGGGTCTCGAGATATAGGCTAAAACGTGGACTGGGGTACCCCTAAAATGTGCGTGTATTATGGATATCAAATGAAAGCTGTTGCTGAGAGCTTTAAAGTAATTTTCATTGTAATATTCGATTTAGTCGCATCATCCTGGCAAAACTGATAAATATGCCTGCGAAGCAGAAATAAAGACATGACTTAATAATACCCACATACCTATTTACATACGTCCTATTCGATTTGCCTGAAATTTGGTATATAAACTTGCCTATATTAGTATTTACGATGCTTTTTTCCAGGAAGTAGACCAGGGACGGACAAGGATTGGGATTAGAACTAGGATTGGGACTGAGACTGAGACTCGGAGTGGGCCTAGCACTGAGACTCGGCATGGGACTGGAACAAAATACATACGACTCTCTGGGACTGGCAATAAGATACGAAGAAGAATGAGAAAAACTTGGGTGAAGGGAAAAGAGAGAAGGAGAAGGAGACTGAGAAAGAGATAGAATGAGACGAAGATGGAGATAGATGAAGCAAAAATACGGAGGGAGGAGTGAATACAAAGATTAGGAAACCGTGTAGAGGGGCGAGGGCAGAGTTAGACGGAAAAAGCTTATTAAAATGTATGCAGATAGACCAAATTTAGGGCCGAACAACGTCTGCTGGGCTGCTAGTTTACTTATATAATGGAAATCTATTCAATTTTTTGTTAAAATTTGATAAAAAAAAAATTTTTTTTAAGTGGGCGTGTTCGTCATCCGATTTTGCCAATTTTTATTTGACACACATATAGAAATAGGGGTAGTGCTCCTGCCAAATTTCATCATGATATCTTCAACGACTGCCAAATTATAGCTTTCAATACTTTTAAATTACTTTCTTTTAAAAGTGGGCGGTGCCGCGCCTATTGCCCAAAACTTTACTAATTTTCAATTCTGCGTCATAAGGTCAATCCACCTACCAAGTTGCACCGCTTTATCTGTCTTTGGTATTGAATTATCGCACTTTTTCCGTTTTTCGAAATTTTCGATATCGAAAAAGTGGGCGTGGTTATAGTACGATTTCGTTTATTTTAAAGAGCAATCTGAGTTGAGTGCCCGGTAATCTACATACATACTTCATCAAGATACCTCAAAATTTACTCAAGTTATCGTGTTAACGGGCAGACGGACGGACGGACATGGCTAAATGAATTTCTCTTTTCTCCCAGATTATTTTGATATATAGAAGTCTATATCTATCTCGATTAGTTTATACCGTTAAGGATTACCGTTATGCGAACAAAATTAATATACTCTGTGAGGTCTGCTCAGCTGAGTATAAAAATCAGCAGTTGAGATGGGTCAACTATATAGTTGAGCCATGTTTTATTGGGTAATATATTTATTCATGCGCACTGCGTTCCTATGGTTCCTATGCATACATATATTAGACACTTGATTGAATTTTAGTAAAACATAAAATAAGTAGCACAATAACAAATATGCAACAAAAGTGGAGTGAGAAAAGAGAATGAAAAAAAAAAAAAAGTGAGGAAGGTTAAGTTCGGGTGTAACCGAACATTACATACTCAGTTGAGGGGTATGGTGACAGCATAAGGGAAAATAACCATGTAGGAAAATGAACCGAGGGAAACCCTGGAATGTGCTTGTATGACATGTGTATCAAATGAAAGGCATTAAAGAGTATTTTATGAGGGAGTGGGCCATAGTTCTATAAGTGGACGCCATTTAGGGATATAGCCATAAAGGTGGATCAGGGTTGACTCTAGAATGCGTTTGTACGATATGGGTGTCAAATTAAAGGTATTAATGAGGGTTTTAAAAGGGAGTTTGGTTGGTGTATAGGTGGACCAGGGGTGACTATAATGCATTTGTACGATATGGGTATCAAATGAAAGGTGTTAATGAGTATTTTAAAAGGGAGTAATCCTTAGTTCCATAGGTGGACGCCGTTTCGAGATATCGCCACAAAGGTGGACCAGGGGCGACCCTAGAATTTGTTTGTACAATATGGGCATCAAACGAATGGTTTTAATGAGTATTTTAAAAGGGAGTGGGCCTTAGTTCTATAGGTGGATGCCGTTTCGAAATATCGCCATAAAGGTGGACCAGGCGTGACTCTAGAATGTGTTTGTACGATATGGGTATCAAATTAAAGGTATTAATGAGGGTTTTAAAAGGGAGTGGTGGTTGTTGTATAGGTGGTCGCCTTTTCGAGATATCGCTATAAAGGTGGACCAGGGGTGACTCTAGAATGCGTTTGCACGATATGGGTATCAAATGAAAGGTGTTAATGAGTATTTTAAAAGGGAGTAATCCTTAGTTCCATAGGTGGACGCCGTTTCGAGATATCGCCATAAAGGTTGACCAGGGGTGACCCTAGAATTTGTTTGTACAATATGGGTATCAAAAGAAAGGTGTTAATGAGCATTTTAAAAGGGAGTAATCCTTAGTTCCATAGGTGGACGCCGTTTCGAGATATCGCCATAAAGGTGGACCAGGGGTGACCCTAGAATTTGTTTGCACAATATGGGCATCAAACGAAAGGTGTTAATGAGTATTTTAAAAGGGAGTGGGCTTTAGTTCTATAAGTGGACGCCGTTTCGAAATATCGCCATAAAGGTGGACCAGGGGTGACTCTAGAATGTGTTTGTACGATATGGGTATCAAATGAAAGGTGTTAATGAACTTTTTCATTTTCTTCTACTTAATATGGTAGGTGTCACAACCATTTTATAAAGTTTTTTCTAAAGTTATATTTCGCGTCAATAAAACAATCCAATTACCTTACCATGTTTCATCCCTTTTTTCGTATTTGGTATAGAATTATGGCATTTTTTCATTTTTCGTAATTTTCGATATCGAAAAAGTGGGCGTGGTCATAGTCGGATTTCGTTCATTTTTCATACCAAGATAAAGTGAGTTCAAGTAAGCACGTGAACTAAGTTCATTAAAGATATGTCGATTTTTGCTCAAGTTATCGGGTTAACGGCCATGCGGAAGGACAGACGGACGACTGTGTATAAAAACTGGGCGTGGCATCAACCGATTTCTTCCATTTTCACAGAAAACAGTTAACGTCATAAAATCTATGCCCCTACCAAATTTCACAAGGATTGGTAAATTTTTGTTCAACTTATGGCGTTAAAAGTATCCTAGACAAATTAAATGAAAAAGGGCGGAGCCACGCCCATTTTGAAATTTTCTTTTATTTTTGTATTTTGTTGCACCATATCATTACTGGAGTTGAATGTTGACATAATTTACTTATATACTGTAAAGATATTAAATTTTTTGTTAAAATTTTACTTAAAAAAAATTTTTTTTTTAAAAGTGGGCGTGGTCCTTCTCCGATTTTGCTAATTTTTATTAAGCGTACATATAGTAATAGGAGTAACGTTCCTGCCAAATTTCATAATGATATCTTCAACGACTACCAAATTACAGCTTGCAAAATTTTAAATTACCTTCTTTTAAAAGTGGGCGGTGCCACGCCCATTGTCCAAAATTTTAGTAATTTTCTATTCTGCGTCATAAGTTCAATTCATCTACCAAGTTTCGTCGCTGTATCGGTCTTTTGTAATGAATTATCGAACTTTTTCGGTTTTTCGAAATTTTCGATATCGAAAAAGTGGGCGTGGTTATAGTCCGATATCGTTCATTTTAAATAGCGATCTGAGATGAGTGCTCAGAAACCTACATACCAAATTTCATCAAGATACCTCAAAATTTACTCAAGTTATCGTGTTAACGGACGGACGGACGGACGGACATGGCTCAATCAAATTGTTTTTCGATCCTGATTATTTTGATATATGGAAGTCTATATCTATCTCGATTCCTTTATATATGTACAACCAACCGTTATCCAATCAAACTTAATATACTCTGTGAGCTCTGCTCAACTGAGTATAAAAACAACGCACCTATAAATATTTGCAAGCGCAAAACATACATAACGCAAATGCCAAAATAATATTAAATGCAATGCAAATAAAATACAAATAAATGCGTATTGAAGAAACTGTCAAAGTTAAGAGTATTTGCCCGAAGCAAGAATAGAAAGGCTAGGTGGCATAGAACATACCCGCGGCAGATGCGCCTATCGTAAGAGGCGTTTAGACGGTTAAGCGCCAATTAAGTAAGTAAGTAAGCAAGAGGCGACTAAAATACCCAAATAATTCAACCCCTTCAAGGGCTTGCTATCGAATTTATAGCTTCCCCAACCCAATTTTCAACCTCACCTACCCGTGGCGAATCCTCTTTCTTTAGCAGGTGAGGCCCTGCCGATCGGAAGTTCCATGGATGGGCCGATATGGTCTAGAAGGTTCAATCTGGACATATTAAATCGTTCCCGAGATGGTCTGGTTTGTACCTTGATGGGGCTTATTACTGGAACGTACCGGACCTATATCAGGCAAAGGACCATCAACATCGATAGCACTCCCCAAAACCTTCGGGGAGTGTGTTTATCTCTAAAACGACAGCAGGAGGACGTTTCGTTTCTCGTTCACGTCGGTGTGTTTGTTTTGCTTACTGTGAGCAATGTGAGGCTACTTGAAAAATTACTGTATCGAGAGAGGAAGCTTTTGAGTTTTATTCGCTGCACTATGGTGATATCGGCATAAAGCTCATACAACTCATTATTAAACCTCCGTCAATACCCACCGTCGGCATCACAGACAGTATCATAAATCTTCCCGAGAACTTTACTCTCAACACCATCCATGGTTCCGAGCCATTCATCAGGACAGGTATGATGAGCAACTTGTGGAGCGTGATTTTTGTTCGTCGAGATATCAGATAAACAATTATTTACAAATATTCAATAAAAACCTCTGATTTTTATAATTATGAATATCAGCTACACAAAAAAAAAAAAAAAAAATGAAATGACCTCTCAAAAAAAAAGAAGCAAAAATACTTAAAAAGGATACAAGGAAAATGCTGTGTCGCATATTACATGAAAATGAATGAATTCAAGCAATAAAACTAAATAAATGCCTCCGCATGCGCCAAGTTTATAGGTTCCCATATATGTATGTATGTTTGTATGTATGCAAAATCGCATACAGGGCTAAATATTATGAGAAAGAAGTGGCTGGAGTAACAATGTAGCGACCACAGAAAATCGCAACTTACATGCATGCATACATTTTTTTAATACAAGCAAATTACAAATTGCAAAATTACGTATACGCCGTGTATAACCAGATTTTATGGTGTGCAAACCAAACAACCCAAATACAAACGGCACTTAAGCGCCAAATACACGACACGAACATTTCCGCGAACATTCCCGTTATGTCATGTGTCTGCGACCTTTTATGTCGTGTATGGTGGTGTTTGCCAGTTCGCGCAAATGTTCGCCAAAAATTCGTATGGTGTATGGCCAAAGCTGCGAACAAGATTGCGGAATGTTCGCGGAAATGTTCGTGTCGTGTATTTGGCGCTTTACATAACCCCAGATGTACGTATAGAATGAAAGAGATAGGCCGTAGGCAATGACGACGACGACGTCGACAATGTTGAAATAAGGCCAAGCAAATGCGTATAATTTTCTTATATTCTTGATGAATTATAATTTTAATAATAATCTTTGTTTAATAATAAAAATAAAAAAAATCAGTAGGAAATAAAATTTAGTGAATGTATGAAAGCGAGAAGCAAAAAAATAGTAATAAAAGGAAGCATATAAAATAAATAACGATATAGATAATGAAGAGTAAGTTTATGTGCGCAGGCAGGGAACAAAATTTCATACATACGTGCAAAATTAAGGGCAACGAGAAATAAAGTAAAATAATTAAAAAGCTTCAGTACATCTTTCGTAACTTGGCTGTGGACTGTATTGAAGTCACGTTCATCAAACTTAAGTATAGAGTAGTAGAAGCTAACGCATTTATTGGTTTCGTAAGAATACTCTTTAACCAAGAAACTTAAAGAAATCGACTTATGAACTAACGAGATACGAATTTTTAGTATATAATAATAAATTATGGCCATTTTGCTAAGCAGCCCAACAATCTATACGTCTGCACATTGCGGGCACTAAATTCCTTACGGGAAGTTCCACTCCAAAAATTTGGTGTGCAGATAGTCTTTCGCTGAGAAAACAAGGACAATGAAACATTACGTGTTTTGAGTTTTCCGATTTGGTGGCACAGTGTGGACTGAAAAGGTCCTCTTCTATCCTACACTGAGGCGTGCCTCAGAAAACAACACAAACTAGCTATATGGTCTTGTAGCCTCTGTCGGTTCTGTGATCGCGAAGATGAGCCTGCAGAACACATACTGCTGGAATGCGATGCAGTTTCGAGAAAAAGACTCAGCATCCTAGAGTCGCCAAATTAAAAAGTAGTCCCATACACTCTTGAAATCCGAGCAGCATTCTGGATTTTTTCAGAGAAATCGGTTTAGACGAGGTGCTGTGAAGATAATGAGGGCGCAATAGACCAAAATGTCGCAGTGCTTATCCTCACAAAACATCTACCTATCTATCCTACGTTTATATAAATATTCTTTGAAGCCGCCGTGCCCACTCAATATCTGCGCGAGGTGGTAACTTAGTTCGCCGTGCTTCCGCTCATATCATGCCTCTATATTTTGAACTAACGTGAAGGTCCAGCGTTATTTCATTGATTCTTCTCACGTTTCTTGCCACCTAACTGTCGTAAGTGGCCTTGTTACCTTCAGATGGTCGCCCGATTCCAATGTCGTACAGATCGGCCATTCCTCTTGACAGCAGATCAACTGGGAATTTTTAAAACAAGGTTCGTGTCGTCGGACAACGTACGAAAGGCACATGCTGTTCATATAGCAGCAATACAGTATGGCTGCTGGTATCTCTTTTTAGTGGGTCAGTTTAGATTTTTTGCCAGACTGGCGCTGCATATAATATTATCGAGCTGGCTACGTTGGTTAATAGCTAACGGTTAGCTTCGCTTGGGCCGGCGATGTAAGGCATTTGCGTTAGGGCTCCACTAACTCCCTCCCACCGCCGTTAATTGCTGCTTAAAAGATTGTTTTGAGTCAAGGTTTACTCCTATATATTTCGAGAAATGCTTTGACTTTATTTCATAATGTCCTCTAGTTGAGACTAGCTCATCCACAGTCCGCTTTGCGTCAACAAAACCACTTCTGTCTTATTGCTAGCCATCTTCAGCCTTATGTTCGACAGCCATTCCCTTATTCTTCCCACGGCGTCATTACATAATGTTTGGACCAGAACCCGTTTCTAGGCCACTGCTACTACGGCAATATTATTTATATAGACCACAATTTGCGTGCCGCCGAGAAGATCTATTTGTAGCGCACCGTCATGCATCGCATTCCATAGTGTTGGCGCTAGAACAGACCCAGAGGACCACCGCAGGTGATGTCGTGCTTTCTAGGTCCCTCATCGGTGTCAAAAAGGAGTACTCTGTAGATTATTTAGCTACCAATTAGCAGGTGTGCCAACGTTTCGTAGCGCAGTCATTATTTGCATCCAGTTCGCGGTGTTAAAGGCATTGTTGATAACCAAAATAATCAGTGCACACAGCTTCCTTTTACTTTGACCTTCAGTTATAGCTATCTGCATATTGCATCTATCGTGGATCTTGATATTTAAAATCCAAACTGACTATTTGGGTATGAAGGCTTAGAATGTACCCGCGTTGGTATGCCTGTCATTAAAGCCGACTTACATCCAAATCCCGCTCCTGGATTGTCCGCTAGGCTTGGGACCTGCCACGTTAAAAAAATTCTTTTCCATGAAACCAATCAAGAAGCCTGTGATGAGTACTCTTTTTCCAAAACTTTGTTTATATAAAAACTGGGCGTGGTTATCATTCAATTTTGCACATATTAAATAACAACATGAGATAAGTGTGGCAGCGAAACTACATAAAAATTTGCGTTAAAATACTTCAAAATTTACTCAAGTTACCGGGTTCACGTTGGTTGGTTAGTCTAGAGAGCCTAGAAGGTTTATTGTGGTCTCACCATTGTTACCGGAACGTATGTGATCTATATCCAGCAAAGGACCACACGACAACATCGATAGCACCAAATCCTTCGGAAGGTGTGTTTATCGTTAATACGACAACACCAAAAACAACAACACATATATAAAATCCTCAAAAAAAGTTATATTTTTTTGTATGTTTATAGGTATGTATGTATGTATATATGTGCTAATGTTTTTGCTCTAAGGAGATTTAATCTATTGATGCCTATATATACTCAGCCATTCTCTAAATAAGTCAGGGTACGATCTGTGCGAACAAATTCCATTCACGATTCGATTTGGCTGAAATTTGGCATAGTGGTTTCATAACTAAATTTCTGATTCAGCCATTACCGGAAGATGATATGCCAGTGGACATAATACAAAAATAATAACATTCAATTAACTCGCGAATTTATGTTGTAATTGATGTAAAAAAAAATAATTTTTTATTTATTAAATTTTTCAAATTTTAACTGAAATTTATTGACTTTATTGACTTTTTTTTCAGTCCTATAATTTCATTCTAATTAATTATTTCCACGCAAATAAAAACTTTATTTTTAATGATGACAAAGAAGTATGACTTCTCATGCGAGCACATAAGTACACGCACCAATTTTTTTTTTATTAATTTCTGGACTATTTGATTTAAATTGAACTGCTGACATGTTATTGCTGCATTCATTTTATAATTTTTACCTACTCCTTGTTCTTTGTGCGATTTTGCGAATTCATTTTTGTCACCATATTACGAACATTTATTGCATTACGGCATTTCATATTTGAGTAATGCGTGTTCGAATGTGTTTGTATAGCTATCTAAAAGCCGCTCCTTCTTCTTCTTCTTCTTCACTTCTATGTACTACAACCATTAGTTCCGTAAAACCTTTCGAATGCAACGCTGCTTGGGCGTCTCCTCTTTTATACGCACTTCAAACTGTAATAAAATTAATTAATAACATTTTCCTCATTTCAGTATTTGCAGCACTCCAGAAGTTTTTATGTTAGCGTACTTACAATGATTTTGGGAAATTTTCTAGAGAGCGATTTGTAAGCGATGTGTCTAACGTAATTTCGTATGCTGTGAAATGAAAATGATGTAGGCGGAACTGAAACTGGCAGAAGTAAAAGAAATTTCGTACTGATTGTACGCGGCCGCCAATAAAACTCCGCAATACAAATTTTTTTGCGCAGCATAAAAGTTATTGCGACACAACTTTTTTGCCAGCATAAAAAATATTTTATTATATGTTGAGTTTTTTCTTTTTGCTACTATTTTGTAGTAACATTTCTTGCAACTCTATGCCGTCTTGCAATGCTGCACCGCTCGGCAACGCGTCTTCTGCATAAACTCATAATAATTTCTGTTACTTTTTTTCATGACAACATTTCCTTTACTTACTTTTTTTGCATTGAGACTGTCCTTTTGCTACCACTCTGTTTACATACACATCTAGAGACAAGCCATCTGGCAAGAATATTTGCCCAAAGAGAATGGGCGGTAAAGTGTGTTAATGACACAAAGTAAAGTTGTTGTAAAAGTTACAGGATTGCAAAGAGTATGCAATTCTTGGTAATATCAAAAGAGAAAAGTGCACACAGTTGTGGATATATAAATACATACATTGTAACCAATACATAGTTATATATATGTGTGTATGCTTATACGAGGGGCGTTGAGTAAGGTCGCAACATCAAAGTACCAATATAAGCATGAGTACTTCCCAGCCATTTTTAATATGGCTCTGATGGCGTTCTTCTTTTTCTCCTCCTTCCCCTTGTGGCACTGCTTCACCTCATCCAATAGGTGCGATGACAAAATTCTCTAACGGAAATCCAAGGAAACTTGAAATTTCAACCTTGGTGTTAGAGGCGTTGGTTTAACATTGCAATTTAAAAGATGGTTGTCATGTGGGAAAACAATACATGCGGGACATATATTGCATATGGTGTAGTTGAATTTGGATAAGCAAGAGTTTAACATATTACAGTATCCAGATCGATGTTAAGCCACAGTGACGCGCATCTTCCTGTGAAGTCGGCTTTCCTCTACTGCGAATTTTAGGTATTGGACTCTGAGAACGAGGTTCGTCGAGTATTTATCCGCATAATACTTTGCTGTTTGTATACCAGAATATCTAGAACCATCGCGGAGCCTGGAATATCTACGATGGCATAGACCAAGGCAGAAACTCCATTGTGCAGATATCGTAAACCTTATTATTCTATACTGGCAAACGTTGCACAGGGTGATGGAGACAAGGAGTATGTTTCCCTGACCGACTCATGTCGGCATGCTGATACTGGAAAGAGGGAGGAAAGACGGGTGGCTGGTATTCGGCACTGCTTCTGTACATGTTACGAAGATGGTAGTGAAGGGTTGAAGCTGGCGTGGAGCGGTTACTTGTTGTGGTTTGCTGAGTAGAAGGTACTGGGGGTGCTAAGGCGCCGACTACGATACGCCCTAGGGTGAGAACAGCAAGGTGCCACAACAAGTTTAACGATATAACGGCGACGATGAATGTTATGATCTAGCCCAGAACACACGGTTCGATGCAACCATCCCTTGAGGTGACACGCTGATGGTTTCAAACTTAATGAGAACATGTGAAATTGTATATACACCAAAGATTTCTCACCTCTCTAAAACCAACCGGAATTAAAATGACGAAGCAAGCTCCTTGATAGCTCTCATCTGGGTAGCCCAAGCCCTTGTGCATTTAATCTGACTATGAAGCAGAAATCAAAGCCCTTCAGAATGAAGACCGTCGCTAAACAAGTTGGCATCTCGGCATACCAGAATAGTTATGTTGGTCCGAGGCCACAGTGGTGTACTAGGAATCTATGCCGTCGATGAAGTAAAAAGAAGGACAAAAAAAAAAAAAAAACAGCTTAAATTAAAGGAGTTGAATCATTTCCTCTCTTACTACGTGCAAATGCTGGATAATTTTTTCCCGAGATCGCTTATACCAGATGGGCATTGCAAACTTATATACGAGGTATCCAGACAAACCTGAAACCCTTATACATGTGAACTAAAAAGAAGAGGGATATGGGGCATGACTTACTGTTATGTAGCGTTACCCATTAATAGAGTCGGCTGAGCTTGTAGTCAGTAAATTGTAAACTTCTACGTTGTTTCAGTATATACTTATAAATTTTACAGAAGCAGCGATGAGAGAAAATGATAGGTAGAACCAGAGATATTTCGATCGTAAAGCGCATAGACGTTTCCAGTTTCCCACTGCAGCCGGTACCATAATGACTTAAGAGCAGCTCCTTGACGCTTTACTGTTCCATACCCTCCTGCTCGGGGAAGGTATTGAACCCATTTCCGGTCCTAGAATGTGATTCTGCTGCATAAGCCGAAAAAGGACCGCTGCACTTCAGAATCCTGCAGCTAAATTGTATCGGGTTATCCGTAAAGATCGCGGAGATAGTTGACTATAAAGTTGAATATAAAAATAAAATGAAGGCGCGATAATCTTCGAAGAAGAAGAAGGCCAAATATGGCCGAGCTTTTCTTCCTATTTCAGTCGTGCTCCTTTTAATTTTTCCCAAAAATTGGCGGATGGGATATACATGTTTTATTTCGAATCCAAACGGTGTATACAAGGCAGATGAGTTTTCCTAGAGAAGCTCAACATTGCAAAAAATAGTCGGATTGTTTACCAAATTACTGCCGAGGGGCGACCCCGCGTAGAAAAACTTGTTTCCAATTGAAATGTTCTGCATGCGATGTATATGAAACCAAACATCTCTTCAATTGTAATGTGGAGCCTGCGCCTTTAACAAGAACCTCCATATGGGCACGCCTGTTGGAACTGCTAATTTCCTTAAACGTAAGCGGGCTTTGATGACAATTTGTGAGCGGTCGCACTCAAGACAACAACAACAACAATAATGTCTCGTTACCACTAAGATAATGTGCGGTCGACCTCCTCAGACCATATTTATCACGGTGTTAATGACTTTTGATGATTTTCTAGCCAAATGTTTGCGATATAGTGAAAAAAGTAAACAGTTTAAAGGGCTTCATTATTTCCAGTACAAAAAAAAACCTTCGATTCTGAGCTGACTGCCCCAAGTTTTGTATAAAGACCAATGTCACTATAAATGTACATGGAAACTATATTTAGATATGAATCAAACTACCAACCCTCGCAATTACATATGCACCAAGCTTGCTAATAAAAGCAAATAAACTGGAGCGCACATTATTGCAAATCAACGAATAATAAAGTATTTTTAATTTCATAATTTATGTTGCTTCGCTGCTACTTTTGACTTACGAAGTGAGCGTAATTAGTTTTCATACAAAAATTGGAAATAACAAATTACAGTCAATAAAACGTAATTGCACAGATACAAATTCATTTGCTGCTATATATTCTGCAATATTGGTTTCACACGTAAGCCATAGCTCTGTAAAACATTGTTAAAAGTATTGAATTTTCCCAAATAATTTTTTATGTGCCATAATGTGGAAACTAATTTCACAAGAAAAAATCCATGTTGCTACTAGTATTTGATATACTTACAGACAAACGCATTTATGGATGAGAATTTAGTGGTAAGCGGCAAAACTCTTCATCTGGTAGTTAAAAACAGCGGTCTTTAAAAAATGTTCAGGTAGTATGAAATTAAGCTCTGAATAACCTTTGACTTTTTGTTTCTGATCCTATGCATTACTATTTCCACCTCGTCACAGTCCGGTGATGGAATATAGGTTGCATCGTCATTGATATTTTTTTGGTATCTATTTAACAAGCAGTAGAAGTATTTCGAACCAAAACTAAGATATATTCTTCACGTAATCAGATCCTGATTATTTGCCCTTTGGTCCCTAAGCACTTTAACATCATCTCACCTTCTTCGAATTCCACGGAAAAAATATTATTTTCGGTCATCCCTTTGTGAAATTGGTGCGAAAACTTTCTGGCTTTAGCGTTGTGCCATCTACAAATGGTGAATAAGACCAGCTAGCGAAAGCATGGCAGGATTGGAGGCATAAACACCCAGAGAGTGTTCTTGTAAATTTTTATACTCAGCTGAGCAGAGCTCACAGAGTATATTAATTTTGTTCGCATAACGGTACCACGTAACGGCATAAACTAATCGAGATAGATATTGATTTCTATATATCAAAATGATCTGGGAGAAAAAAGAAATTCATTTAGACATTTCCGTCCGTCCGTCGGTCCGTCTGTTCGTAAACACGATAACTTGAGTAAATTTTGAGGTATCTTAATGAAATTTGGTATGTAAGTTCCTGGGAACTCTTCTCAGATCGCTTTTTAAAATGAACGAAATCGGATCATAACCGCGGAAAAACTGAAAGAGTGCGATAATTCATTACCACAGACGGATACAGCGATGAAACTTGGTAGGTGGGTTGTGTGAGGACCAAATATTGACGACAAATTTCGTCCACACAACATTGTCTTAGCAACACACAACATACGGCTGAGCGAAGCCAGCAACATCCAAATTAATCACCACAACATGAGGCAGCAACACGATCATACAATAAACATAGTATGTTTACAGCAAGTCAAACAAACGAATACAACACGCAATAGACTAGGCCATACCAACGTCAATCGCCACATCAAACAACAATATCCCCAAGTCATGCGACAACAACAACTACAGCTTCTACCGACACACGACCGATCGTAACAACATGGTCGCAACACGTCGGCAAGCAAACCAAAATCATCAACACATTGATTATTACGTCACCAGCGAGCGTCCTAAGTGACCGCCTATTCTTACATTTCGAGCATCCCCAGTGGCCGCATACACATAATCATCGAGCGCCCTCAGCGGCGCTATAATAACGCTGACGCCAATGTCAACGCATCAGAAATAACCACCGTGCGCAGACGTCAACGCGTCATCAACGAGCATCTGCAATGGCCGCATACACATATCATCGAGCCTCCTCAGCGGCGCAATATTAAACGTGATGCCAGCGTCAAAGCGTCACCAACGAGCGTCCTCAGTGACCGCTTACTCTTTCATTTCGAGCGTCTCTAGTGGCCGCATACACATAATCATCGAGCGTCCTCAGCGGTGCAATACTAACCGTGACGCCAGCGTTAACGCGTCACCAACGGACGTCCTCAGTGACCGCTTACTCTTTCATTACGAGCGTCCCCAGTGGCCGCATACACATAATCATCGAGCGTCCTCAGCGGCAGAATAATAACCGCGGCGCCAACGTCAACCAATCAGAAATAACAACCGCGGCGCCAACATCAACGCGTCATCAACGAGCATCCATAGTGATCGCATATACAGTATCATCGAACGTCCTCAGCGGCGAAATACTAACCGCGACGCCAGCGTCAACGCGTAAATCAACGAGCGTCCTCAGTGACCGCATACTCAGCACGGCAACCAACGCCGCGGCAAACGCCAGCGTAGGCGTCCAATAACCACGCGCTAACGGGACCTGGTGGACCGTTAGCCAATACAAACCATTATACAAATCGGAAAATACCTAAAACAGAGGTAACAACAACATAAGCCAGCACGCCAGCAGGCATATCAACGGGACTTGGATGGGCCGTTACCCACCAGGCCACGCCGACACCGAATACCAATAGCATTGAATGAAAATTGAGTTTAAATGAAGTTTTAGCTATAGTTTAGCTGTAAATAAATGAAGCTCAATAAAGTAATAAAGTACGACTTAGAAAAGGGCCCCACAATATAAATTTATTGTAAGGAACCCTGGACACGGCGAGTGTACCCCAGCAATTTATTAAGAAGCACCGTGGCTCAGGGAAAGCTTCGCTACAGTTGACCTTATAACGCAGAATAGAAAATTAGCTAAATTTTGGAAAATGAGCATGGCACCGCCCACTTTTATAAGAAGGTAATTTTAAAGTTTTTCAAGCTGTAATTTGGCAGGTAAGTATGTAATGTTCGGTTACACCCGAATTTAGCCTTCCTTACTTCTTTTGTTTTGATTTGAATCAGGGACCGATCAGTTCCAAAAAATCATATTTAAAGCGAGTGCATACATTGATAACTTCTCGTCTACACCTTTCTAGTTTATATTCCGAAAGTTGCAATTCATATTCAGAAAATCTATTTCATATTCAGAATAAAAGTTCATATAGAAATTGAACTTCTGAATACGAATTGTAACTTTTTGAATACAAACTAAAAAGATGTAGATAGAAGATAGACATTAAAGGGTCGGGAAAGGGAAAATAAGAGGGATCTATGAAGAGAGAGAGAGACAGATGGAGACAGAGACAGTGAGGAAGTAAGCGAAAATCCATAGAGAGAGGAGAGAGATGCGGAGTAAGTTCTTTCCAATTCCATAAAAAAAAAATTATTTTTAGCCCCTTCGTTTTTTACTTTTCTTAAAATTTACGGCATAAATTTAAAAGCGATTAATCCCAAGCGTGCACAAAAGTAAGGGGGACTAGGGGGGCTCAATTCCTTAAGAGATTGATCATGCTTTTTTTCAGGGATTATTTTCGTGTACTATATTCTGAAATGGGTTGGTTACAGTTTGTACTGTTAGTTGAGGCAGGTAGATGTCAGGTATTTTAGTCTATTTTACATGTATGTTGCTTTTATTCGTTAATTATACTTTTCATGAAAATGAAATGGCATAATAAGTTTGTCACGAATCTCAAAATTGTAAGTATTTGAAAGAAAAGGGATAGACCGACCAATAGTAATACGGTCTGTTTGAAAGCAAGCTAGTTCTCAATATTTGAGAAAGCTTGATAAGATTTGGTGAGCTGGTACGTTTAGGTGTCGGATTAGACATTTGTTGGACCCGGTCAGAGGTAGTACATATAGTATATACCCCATACAACCGATCGTAAGAAGTTTCAAATTTCACCAAATGCATACGTTTGCGGCATATATTGTTGTTTAAAAACCCGGTCGTATATATTGTGACGAATATTAGTGACACTAAGTGATACTCACATCACTAGTCTGATGCTAAGTAAATGAAGCCACAACAACAATAAAGCAGGCAGTCACTTGTATCTGCATAAACGAATTATGTCTAAATATGTACATACACGCAGCGGAGAGAGACCAACAAACACATATATCTTATCTGAGATGCTCACAAAAGTAGGCAATCATTTATGTAAGTATCACTCACATATACACGCGCAGAGAGAAGCTATAACGTGCATCTGTAGTTATAGCTGGTAATTTTATAGCTGGTAACTAAGTTAAATTATAGAAACGCCTAGAAGTATGCGAACGAGGAAATCACAGAGTGTAAAAGGAGGTAAAGCTGAGAATCAGTAATCAGTTTGGTTTAAGCACGCTATATGTTGAGAAGTAGAAGTGTTATTGTGAAAGTAGTCTAATAAAGTCCATTTTGCATAATTGAATATTGGAGTTATTTATTCAACAATTTAGCGATACGAACATTAGTAGAAGGTGTAAAATAAGAGGAATTGCACTAAATTCGTTACAATATATTACATATCTAATATAATATATTGGTCAGATAGGAGATTTCTGGTCATAGCTATCACATGAATACAAGAAGAAACGTGAAACTTTGTGTGAGGATTACCGATCTATTATTTGATGCACATATATCGAAAATGTCGCTTGCGTTCATCGGATCTTTATATATTACATATCTTATACTGTCGATTATGGAATAATGTTATAGCTCAGCCTGATTCAGGAAAGGTACAAAGTCTTTGACACACCCGAAGACATTTCCGTCCTTACTTGTTTTATATTTTTCATTTGTAGCTGAGTTTATTGCTTTTGTTTATAATAATAATTGTAAACGAGTTTTAAAATTTCGAATTTTAAGCCAGCAATACTGTTCGTTTGTTACTTTATCGTGTTTATGTTTTTGTTTTCCATGTTTTCGAGTAGGTTCAAACATCGATCTTTTGCTTGTACGTGACATATCCTGACTTCGTTCGTGATTCGTAAGGTTTGATGGTGGGATTCTGTGTATTTTTGTTGTGATCTCTAATGAGTTCTCGGAACATTGTTTTTTTTTCGTCCTGTTTGTTCTATGTAAGTATTAAGAAAATAATAACATCGTGAGATTATTACCAAAAAAAAGTCATCAACCGAATTCCGCAGTCTGAAAAGTGTAGTAAATTATGAAATATGCAGTTTGTTTATTTAAATGATTACATAATTAATATAAATAATGACCGACTATAAAAGCATAAAGTTAAAAATCAATTAAAATGTTTTATTGCAAAAGGACGTGAAGTCAATTCGACTTAAATGTAAATAACAAATATGTGATAAACTGATAAAGTATGTGTAATATATTATATCAAGGAAATAAAAGCAATAAAATGGCAAACGCATTACGAAAAATTATTTACATGCAATGAAAACTTTTTTCATGCAAATATGAGTGTTTATCATTGTGGTTACTTTTATTTGCAGTACTATGAAGTACAAAAGTAGCAGAATGTCAAGTCATACACGGGGTATTAACAAAAGTTCCCTTAGCTAACGGATTTTTAATCTCGTTTTAGAGATAATCAAAGACCAATTTACTAAGTAAGAATAAAAAAAATGCTAATAATCATAAATAATCAATAAGTGGGAAACTAATATATAGGAAGTAATAAAGAAAGGTAAAAATGAAGATTTTATGAGATTTTCTTCCACTGGCATTGCAAACTTCACCAAAATGCATTAGGCGTTTTTAGGCGATGGATATTTTAACGACTTTCAGAATCCGGATACAGAATCGCAAATATGAAAATTATGTGTTTAATTGTTTCACCTAGGTAACTAAGCGAACTTTTATTTAGTCCCCTCGAACATAATTGTCCCTGTGACGGAGTTTAAACAAAAAAATAACCAGCAGTTGAATAATCAGGCAAACTGACAGTCGAGAGTGAAGTGTAAACTAATTGTTTTTAAAATTTTTGATTTACTTCGAATTATGAACAGAGACAATAAATAGTTATGAGATATTGCATGAAATCAGATATGAACATTAGACTGGGTCGGCTCACAGAAATAAAAGAGTTGCAAAAGCCTGATCATAAATTCGAGTCTTATAGAGATTATTGGAAAATAACACAATTTTTTATCCCTGTGAGTATTTTATAAGACATAAATGGGAATACAGTTACTTAACTGGTTTTTTTCGTTTTCATAAGAGTAGTTTTGATTTATTTGCTTAATTAAAAAAAAATAAATAAAAAATAAATGTAAGGCGCGATAACCTCCGAAGAGATCTAAGGCCGAGCTTCTCTTCCAATTTGCGTCGTGCTCCTCTTGATTTTTCCCTACAAATTGGCCGGACGGGACCTACATGTTTTATGCCGACTCCGAACGGCATCTGCAAGGCAGATGAGTTTTCACTGAGAGCTTTTCATGGCAGAAATACAATCGGAGCGCTTGCCAGACACTGCCGAGGGGCGACCCCGCTTAGAAAAATTTTCTTCTAATTGAAAAATCTTATTTCTAAAATTTTGATGTTGCTTTGCCCGGGAGTTGAACCCAGGGCATACGGTATGATAGGCGGAGTACGCTACCATCACACCACGGTGGCCGCCTATTTGCTTAATTAGCTTTGTGAAAATGGCGTCCGGGAAGTTATAAGGAAATATAGAGCTTCGATTACAAAGTAATGTTATAACAACCTAAATGGCAAATAATCAGGTTGTAATGAAAGAAAGATTTATACGGATGTGTTTAGAAGTACCAAAATATAAAAAGCTAATTTGCTTCGTGATTGTAAAGCACAATCAAAATGCATGAACTACGTTTTAAAATAACTTCATTATTTTTACCGATACTCCAAGCTTTCTATGACCTATGTGCCTTGTTGCTTCTAGATCCGATAGCTGTACCACTCCTAATATCTGGGCCGTTAGGCTGGAGAGCACTGGATACGAGCGAGCACGAACCTTTGCTTCCTACATCTGCTTTCACTAACAAGGCGTAACTTAAAAGCATGTGACGCCAGAAGGCAGTGTCAGCGAAATACCCATCACGAGCCTACCGCTGGCTCTTTCCAATAATAAGAGTAAATTTGTTAGTCCAAGGTTGTAAGACCTGCGCATGATCTTCGACACTTCGCATCTCCGCACTCGGCTTCACGCCTTTCCAGCTTTATCGTCCATAAGCAACTCTCGACTCCTTTTAATCTCGCCCATTCTGATTGGGATGTCTACGGTACAATTTTCAAGGGATGCGTCTTGTACAGCTAGTTGTTTTTTTTTTTTCATCTATGCCCAGACACTCAATCTAGGTGTATATTCCAATCCCGATTCCCTCCAAGGATTTATTACACTCTAAAGCATTTTTAAATGTTGGGCTATGAGAGATTATGACCTTAACTGCTGCTTGGCTAACAGTGTTTCTACATCTTTTGTCACGGCTACTACTTCCGCCTGAAAAACACTACAGTGATCTGGCATCTTGTATGATTAGTTTATTTACGAATCTTTGGAGTTAACCACAGACCCTACTCCAACCATTTCCTTGGAACCATCGGCAGCTGTCCACCTCCATTGTAACGTTGAGAGGCCCATCGAAGCGAAGAAAGAAGAAGCGACTGGCGCGCCTTGTTGGACGACCATAATCGTTTAAACGATAAAGCGCCAATTAAGTAAGTCTGTGCTTCCAATATTTGGTGACGCTGTACTATTAATGGCATATGGCCTGTGCTAAAGATGCTTTGGGGAATTAAGCCTCGTTTCAATTGTAAACGTTATGTTCTTCGTCACCAGGTCTACAGGTGGTATGTGGAGTGCAGCCGGCGTTCATATAATAGGATAAGCTTTAAAATCACTGTAAATATTCAGCGAGAGAGTGGGCGACAGATCCCACGTACACCGCAGTATAGTTTTACATGCAAAAAGTGCTGTCGATGCCTTATTTACTCTTTCCTCCACGTTGAACTTCCTTGACACCATACTGTCTAGAATGATTCATATATATTTGGTTTAAAGCTTGTAGAATTAAACTAAATTAGGCCGACTCAATTCGGGACCTATATCTCGTACTAAACAAGACCATATCAGTCTTCTTTGCTTTGGTGGTCAGCCCGACCTTAGGTGCCCAGGCACATATATATCCCGAAGAGCACGATCCTTCAATGAGTTGTTGACTGTTTTTTTCACCTAATGACAACTGCAATGCCATATGCGCTGTAAGTTTGACGGGTCCCTCATCAAATCGCCTGAGCAATTGGTTAACAACTAGCGTCCATAGCAGGAGTGATGGCACTTCGCCTTGCGACGTGCGCCTAACCACCGATTGTATGGCCTCATAAAGCAGTACTGCGAGGTAATCTCCCAGCAATTGTACTGGTGTATTAGGACATTACAGATTTACATAATATTGGCGTTGTAGTTTGTGATAATGGTTTCGATGTATGTGGAGCTCTCCCCACTAGTCGGCCTGTTAGTTTATTGAATGAGTATGCAGTTGAAGTTTTTCGACGGCGTCGCATTTTGGTGTCTAATGCTGGTTAGAGTGATTGGTTGTGTGTCTGTGTGTATGAGGTGGGGCTCCAACCTCATCTCGTTTTTCATTTTATTATTTTTACTTTTATTTTTTCCAGGCGCCGTCCAGAGTAGGTGGATACTCAACCGCTAGTAGCTTCGGCTGCGAGAGCCATACCAAGACTTTAAAGTGGTACCACGGGGGGCAGATAGCCCGCGGAGCTTGCTCCGTTTCTGCTCGTTTGCGGTAAGCCCCTTTTGGGAGCATCGTGGTGGCTGTGGTTGATATCCGAATTCGGTAAGAGTTGGTCAGCTCGAATGTGGAGTTGCATTGCAACTGGGTGCCATGACCCTTAGAATGGAAGAGATGTTAGCCTCCAACCCCACGAATGGTGTGTCCACTCACATTGTTGATTGGGACCAAGGCAGCGAGTCTTTGGCCGGACATGTATGCATAGATGCACCGTGAGGTTAGGCCAACAATGGCAGATACTCACGTAAAACTTAATGCACTTAATGATTAGGGCTGGATATACTTCAATGTACTTAAGGCCTTCGATGATCAGAGACATTGCTGACAGTCCCCGCATATCTAAGAAAACTCCTAAGATGTACTCCTTATTAAGGCTCGTAATAAAGAATTACCTATCAAAGAAGTGCCTAATGATGTATAGCTCTAATTATATACTAGAAATTTCGATGACTTGATCTCCGTTTTCCTGGAACTGGACATCGGAATACATAATTTGGATATACACTCATGTAAATACCGTAATGCACAATTTAAACACTGACATGGAATGCGTTGGCGAAACGGCATTCATCTGTCGTCATTCAAGCATTCAATTTTATTGAATGCAATAAAATGTCAAAAAAGACGATTGTCAGCAATTTGCGCCCGCATGTCATAAACCAACATAACAAAGTGAAATGGGATGGCATAGCAACACAGAAAGGATGAGAATATAAAACGAGAGCAATGAAAGGGTTTTTGCTGGACAGGATGCAAAGTGTGAAGAGTAGATTTACATTGCGGTAAATACCACATTGACAATCATGTGTGTATTTGTCGTATACGAGGGCTGCTTGAAATTTCGGTGGCTTTTTGCATAAAACCATACTTTTTACGGAAAATAGGTGATTAATGTCTAGCTTTCCTAAAAAAAAAATAAAGCAAGCCACTATAACCTCCAAAGGTCGAGCTCTCTTTCTCTTTGTGTCGTGTTCCTTTTAATACGTTCTTGAAATGGTGGGACGGGATCTACATGTTTTACGACGACTCTAAACAGAATCTGCAAGGCAGATAAGTTTTCACTGAGAAGCTTTTCATGGCAGAAATAGACTCGAAGTGCTTGCCAAATAACTGCCGATGCGGAGCACGCTACCACCACACCATGGCAGCCGTAAGCTTTCCTAAAATTTACATAAAAATCCATCGAAAAATTCTAGATCTCGTTTTTCTAAGTAACATGTTGAAGCTTAATAGTATAATTTATAATAACTCATCAAAACTTATATTGTAAATTCTTTGCTTTTACAAATTACTATTCAACTAGTAAATAATAAAAAATACCTATCTCAATACCTAGAACCATCCGACACCTAGCAAAACTTGTCGTATGTGTTAGACTGTCATTGAAGTTTGTACCAGGTTTTAATTATCAGGTGTGGAGACCTGTACCGGAGCAAAACTAATATTCATGGTAACCCTGGAGTGGAATATAATATGTTGTAATATATATTGTATTGTATTGTATTGGATTGTATTGTATGGTATTGTACTGTTTGGAGTGCGTGTGCGGAAGACACATATTAAAGTACCAATGAAATATATATATATAATTAGTGTGTTCTTATTTAATACTAAATGCTAGGTTGCTACATTGGCGACGAGAATGGGATCTGAAGTTGCGTTAATAAAACGCATTATAATTGTATTTCTGTTTCATTGCAGGTACTGCATCAGGCGTGGTGAATTTGACACGGTGTGGGCTCAACACACACACATAAAGAGGAACACAACCAAAAGCAATTCAATTTGCATAGCACGCGCGCAAGAAGAAACCATATTTGATATTTATTGAAGTGATACAGAAAAAAACGATTTATGTTTGCAAAAGCAGCGCATTTAATTGTGCTTACTTTTTTTTCTATTAAACTGGTAATATGTTTTGAAAATTTAGACAAAAACGATTATTATCTAAATGTAGTAAATTTGTTATGTGTTACAGGCCATTGAATTGGTGCATAGACGTACGCATTAAATTGCTTCTTTGAGATAATCATTGAATTGATGAAGAGAGATTCGAATTCTTAGCAGATGAGAGCAGCGCATTAAATTGAGTTTATATAGGTACATGAATATAGAACAATTTTATTGTTCATTAGATTGTGAAAACTCACAAGCTTTGCATTGGAAATTATAGGAGTACACATTGAATTGTGCATGCGAACTATTAATTTGGCGACAAGCATACAAATTAAATTAAAATTGAGACGTTGCTTTGAAACTTCAGCCGAGGTATTGTAACAAAGTTTTGCGTTCGGGGTACGAACGTATTTAAACAAAAATGACTGAATTCAAGCCGTTCTTATGCGATAATATAGACAAAGCGTTACTGCGTAATGAGTGGGAAAAATGGTCCCGATCCTTGTCTCTATTCCTTCAATCTGAAGAAATAATTGACCCTGTTAAGCAAAGGAACAAACTACTGCATTTAGGTGGGCCCCAATTGCAAGAAGTTATATTCAATATTCCGGGTGCTCTTGTAGAAGTTAAAGAGAATACCAAAAATGATGTTTTTAATATATTACTGCGAAAATTTAATGATTTTTTCTCACCCACACGTAATTCCACCTTTGAAAGGCATTTATTTAGGAAATTATGTCCGTCAGAAGGAGAAGATTTCAATAAATTTTTGTTGCGCCCGAGACATCAAATGTCCAAATGCGATTTTGGATCAACCAAAAATGAAATCGAAAGTAATTGCTTAAAAGACAAATTAATTGATTCTTGGGCACCGTCTGAACTTAAAAAACGACTTTTTGAAAAAGAACAAAACTTAGATGAAGTTATTGGAGCGTGCCAGGTGCACGAACAAATTAAGAAGCAGTCGCAAAGTATGGTGGCAAAACCAGATGGTGAGACTGTCAACAAGATATCGTTGAAAAACCGAAAAGAAAAAGATAGTTCCAGTGAATGTGGCAGATGCGGTAGGTTGGGACACAAATACTACGATGATAGTTGCCCGGCGCGAAAATCGAAATGCAATAAATGCGGTCTGATAGGCCATTTCGCTAGGAAGTGTAAGACAAAGGGCCAAAAGCGTAAGCCGGGGGAATATGAGCGTGGCAGTCCCAAAAAGCGTCGTTTCAAATCTTCCACGGTAAAATACATTGACGAAGAAACAGATTTTATGGAAAATAAGTTTGCTGATACGGGGTTTTTTTAAAGTAAATTGTTACGGCCAAGAAGATGAATTTATTGAATGCTGCATTAGGGGGCATGCCATTTCTATGGTGATTGACTCAGGATCGCGTTTCAATCTGCTCAGCCATGACAAATGGATTGAGTTAAACGAGAAAAAGGCTGTTTTATTTAACGTTCGTACACAATCAGCGAATCAGTTCAAAGCATATGCTGCGAGTCAGCTCCTCAAAGTCCTTTTCGTCTTTGAAGCACCGATAAATATTGGGGGCGATAAAGAATTAATTGCACCATTTTATGTAATTGAGAACGCGACACAATCCCTTTTAGGTCGTGAGGCAGCAATAAAATTGCACGTTCTAAAACTAGGTCGAAACGTGAATAGTAATGAAACTGTAAACCCTTTTCCCAAAATTAAGGATATCAAAATAACCTTATCATTAGACCTTTCAGTGAAACCCATACAACAGCCTATGCGGCGAATACCCATTGCTCTGGAGGAGAAGGTTGAACGAAAATTAAATGAAGCACTTAAACAGGACATCATTGAGCCAGTGGTGGGACCAAGTCCTTGGATCTCACCAATTGTGATTGTCTTTAAGGAAAATGGGGAAATGCGTATGTGCGTCGATATGCGCAGGGCGAACCAAGCGGTTCTTAGGGAAAATTACCTATTGCCAACGTTTAACACGTTTATGACTAAATTAAGGGGCGCGAAATTATTTTCACGGCTCGACTTGAAATGGGCCTATCACCAGCTCGAATTGGATGAATCCTCAAGAGAAATTACCACGTTCATTACGCACAAAGGTCTTTTCCGATATAAAAGATTAATGTTCGGTATTAACTCAGCCCCAGAATTGTTTCAACGAGTTTTAGAAGGACTATTATCTCCTTGTAAAAACTGTCTAAATTATATCGATGATGTTATAGTTTTCGGGGAAACAGAAAAGAAACATGATGAGGCTCTGGGAAAAGTTCTAGAAATTTTTAAAAATAATTGCGTTTTATTAAATCATGAAAAATGTGTATGGCGAGCAAAAGAATTAAAGTTCCTGGGACATACCTTGTCCGATGAGGGTATATTACCAGACCCAGAGAAAATAAAAACAATTCAAAGCTTTAGAGCACCAAATAGCAAGGAAGAGATTAGGAGTTTCCTGGCCTAGTCACGTATGTTGGCAAATTTATCCCAGACATGGCTGATATAACTGAACCATTGAGAAGCATACTGAAAACTAACTGTAACTTCATGTGGGAGCCAAAACAACAGGCTTCCTTCCAGAAATTAAAGACGTTTCTTTCCAGCATACCAAAACTGTCGTATTTCAATCCAAAACGTAAGACTAGGCTGATAGCGGATGCGAGTCCCGTAGCTTTGGGAGCTGTCCTCATTCAGTTTGACTTGAGTGATGATCCAAAGATAATCTCATTCGCCAGCAAAAGTCTTTCAGATGTGGAGAAGAGGTACTCCTAAACGGAGAAAGAAAGTTTAGCTCTGGTATGGGCGGTGGAGAGATTCTATTACTATTTAACTGGTCTAGAATTTGAGCTTATCACTGATCATAAACCGCTAGAAGCCATTTTTAAGCCTACGTCCAAACCTCCGGCTAGGATAGAAAGGTGGCTTCTGAGGCTACAATATTACAAATTTAAAGTAATTTATCGTGCGGGGAAAGAAATCATTGCGGATTCCATTTCGAGGCTTTGCAAAATTGAGAACACAAGCAGTTTTGATGAGAACGGTGAACAAAATATATTTCATATAATATCGCACTCAACTCCGTCTTCCCTCACTATCTCCGAAATTGCCATGAGGAGTGCCAAAGATGAAGAGATAAAAGCTACACTCGAATACATTAAATACGATTCCTGGCCAACGGACTCAAAAATTAGTTTTTACCCTTTCCGCCAGGAACTGCTGGCTGTTGGTGATATAATATTACGCGGGACTCGAATAGTTATTCCAAAGGTTCTTCGGCCGAGATTGTTAGAACTAGCACATGAGGGTCATCCAGGCGAATCAGCTATGAAACGGAGAGTAGAGCCAAGGTCTGGTGGCCGTTCGTTGACAGAGAAGTGGAAACTTTTGTGAAGAACTGCCGGGATTGTTTGGTGGTCTCAAAACCTAATAACCCTACCCCGATGAACAGACATGCGTTCCCGAATGGTCCCTGGCAATATGTGGCTATGGACCTGCTGGGGCCGTTGCCTAACAATGATTATATATTTGTGCTTATCGACTACTATTCTCGTTACCAGGAAGTAAAATTTTTGCGTACAATCACTTCAGAAGCTATTATCAACGTCTTGAATGAAATCTTTTCAGCTTGGTATACCTACATCCATTCGAGCAGACAATGGAAGACAGTTTGTGAGCAGTGAGTTCAAAAATTTTTGCAAGGGGAACAACATCGCTTTGATAACGACACCGCCCTATTGGCCACAAGCCAATGGAGAAGTGGAAAATATGAACCGGTCACTGGTGAAGCGTTTGAAAATAGCACACAGCAATAAACGTAATTATATTCAAGAGATTCAAAAATTCCTGTTGATGTACAATGTGACTCCTTACAGCACCACGGGTTCACCGCGAACCCAATTAATGTTAAATCGGGTAATAAGGGATAAAATACCTGGAATTGAGGAAATATCAGAAGATATCATTGACTCGGCAGCAAGAGATTTAGACACTATCAACAAACAAAAGGAAAGGACAAGGGGGATAAGAACAGACAAGCAAAGGTATCGAAGGTTGCTACATCAGGTCTCAACATCTCCTTAAAATCAAGATTCAAAATCTCGTATGACAAAAGAGCAATCAACATGGGGTTGGAAAGATGCAAAGGCTAGCACGCCTGGGTATGTCAAGCGCAGTGAGCAGCGCACCTCAGAAAGGGTTAAGTGCAATTTGTCTGTGAAAGTGCCTCTATAGCTAAGAATATCAAACATGTGGAGTTAAATTGAATACGGGCACGTGACGATAATGGACGATATGACATTGGGACGATTAAACGGAACCACAACTGATCTTATGTCCAGGGGGAGAACATAAGATGTCAAGGGGTGAAGGTCAGTGGTAAGGATACTAGAAACAGGTAAATCAATCGTGCTGACTTCCAGAATCAAGCAATGTCTTCCATGCGGTGGGCTCTGTCATAAATGAAGCAGCCAGACAGCTTTAGGATTATACGGTTGTTGTTATTGTTGTAGCAGCGCTTCGTCCCATCGAATAGGTGTGACCGATTACAATTGTCATCAATATGCTCTGACCGCTGGATAGGTACCTACTATCCAGGCTTTTACGGTTACAGACATCAATGTAACGATCTTTGCCTACGGCCAGGCCCTTAAGGGATATGAAGCGGAGGTGTCGAGCTTCGCTGTTGTCCTTAAGATACCTAAATGTCTTCCTTTTCTGGATCGTGAAGCACGGCGATATTTAAGGCAATAAATTTACATCAGTGAGGCGGACAGCTTTTTACAACCATTTCTGGGATATTTCCTGAGGAAAATCGTGAAGTATGAGATTAGGGCAAACGTCCCGTAACTGGTATGATTGCAACTTCCCAAAGTCCTTAAGGCCAGATTTGGATTGCAAAAAAGCTAACTTAATAAATAAATATGCGTTGAGAACGGTGACGTTGGCGCATACCAACAAGCTCCCTTTGCAGAAGCTGTAAAGTTAAAGAGAAAGAGGAGTCGATTTGTCATTTTCAGAAGACACAGATTTCTGGGCGAAGGGTTTTTCGACAGTCTAACAGACATCAGAGAAAGCAAGTGGTTCGTTAAGGACCACTGGTAAGTAATATGGTTGGACAAATGGCTGTCAACGAGCACTTACTAACGTAACCTAACCTTTGCGCTGATTATGAGTCGAATGTGCCAAAGCTTAGTTCAGCGTAACAAATCATTCATAGTATGAGTTGTATTGAATGTTTTCTGCTGACCGAACATAGTCACTTCAGATATCAATTTCCTGATAGAATCGCCTAGGTATGTATACTGCAGGAATCAGGTGGAAATGTAAGCCCTATATGCGTATAGGCAGTACATACACCCTGCCGGAGTTGATACAATGCATCAAGAAGATCTTGGGTCCGCGCAAACAAACACAACAAATTTAGAAACAAGTTTTTTCACTTAGAAATAAGTTTTGCTAAGCGGAGTCGCCCCTCGGCAGTGATTTGCCAAACACTGCGAGTGTATTTCTGCCATGAAAAGCATTCAGTGAAAACCATCTAC
Organism: Eurosta solidaginis; assembly: GCF_040869045.1. Classification (NCBI taxonomy): domain Eukaryota; kingdom Metazoa; phylum Arthropoda; class Insecta; order Diptera; family Tephritidae; genus Eurosta; species Eurosta solidaginis. The sequence goes on from NC_090323.1 coordinate 59,872,348, forward strand.
TTTGTATATGCCGCTCGCAATCGGCATAAAAAATGTATGTTCCGTCAAGCCAATGGATTTTTTCATGGCGACATGTCATTTATAAATAGTTTAACCAAAGTGAACCTAATATAAACCCTTACGGGCAAATGAACTACGAGCGGTCTTGGCTGCGAAAACGCTAAAAGTCTGTTCTCATATATTTCTTGAAGATAATATCGCACTAGGCGCAAAACACTAATAATTATTATCGATAAGTATGCGTTTATGGGCGAGGATCCTAATTACGGAGCTCGCTTTGAAACTATTCACCATCCTAATCTACCAGTCACCTAATATGCATACTAGAGTTTTATGTATTCTTCTTTACCTTATGTATGTAAATTTGAACATAACTAAATTGCAAATTAATTGAATGATATATTACTTACAGTGTTTACTCTTCTCGGCGGACACTTGATGCAGTGGCGCTTGAGCCATTATAGCAAAAATCATTAGCCACATAAGAAGCCATTTCATGACGGGTACAGTTGTTGTTATTGCCGCTGATGTTTTTGCCATTGTTGTTGCTGTTGCAATTTCAGTTGCTGTTGTGCCAACTGTTGCCATTGCTTTGTTAGCTATTAATATTTGCTCAGTAGACGTTTTTGTTTCACAATTCATTTTTCTTTTTTCATCTGCAACTGACTTGAGTAGTGTTTTTGCTTTTATTACTGCCACGAGCAATAGCGGTAATTTGAAAATTGACCAAATGTTTTTGTTTTTACTATTACTACTACAACATTCAATATTTGCGGCACAGTTGCTGTCAGTTGGTGTTTTTTTATTTACTTTTGCTGTTATGCTAAAATCATCAGAGTCATCATCAACGCATTCGACCAATGACTTGAAATCCATTCCTTCAACCAAAACATTGCCGGCGAATTGCTTTAGGTTTCTTGCTGCTGCTGTTGTTGCTGTTTTTGTTACTGTTGTTGCTATATCATTTATATTTGTTTTAGTCTCACCAACTATTGACTTTTGGTATTTTTGTGTCACATTTTCAGAAAGTTTTCCTACTCGTTTTTCCGGCCCAAGCCGATGGGTTTTGTCGCTGACGTTGTTGTTCATTGTCGTTTGCGAAGGTGGTGGTGGCGGTGGCGGCGGCAATGGTGGCCCTGGTCCACATGACGTCGGCAACAACATGGCGTCCACAAGTATGGTGTGCCGTTTTTGCAATGCGACTAAACAATTTGCTCACTACCTCTCTTCCCAGCTTGTATGTTCACTCCTCCCTTGTTGGTTTTTCACTTTACTTTTCGTCGTTCAAATTGCATTTACTGTTCCTTTATATTCGTATTATATATTTTGCTACTTTTTTGCTCGTGTTGTTCTAGTGTCCACACAAGTTGCTTTATTATTATTTTTGTTATTGCTTTTCGTTTCATTGTAGCGCAATTAGCCGATTTTAATTGCAATGACACTTGCAGATGCCGATGGCAATCGATTTGCTACTTAAACAAACTAAGACTTTGTTCATCAATTTTCATCAGTCAATAGCATTCTTTAAATGGTGGAGTATGCGGAATGGTTGGGTAAAGCCGTTCGATAATATCTGAAAATGAGAATAAAGGAGGTATTTAGTACATACTACTTAGTTGGAGAAAGTTATACATATCAATATATGTGACCTGGAATCATGAAAAGACCCTATTATGCGACCGTTTTACACTTTTTAAGTGATTTTATAGGAAATTTAACGCTCTTTCCAATGGAACAAACTGCATTTTCTATATTTCTTAGTTTTTTCACAAATCCCATTTAAAGCCTAATCGGACCACAAATACGAATTTTAAAATACTTCGATTCATGCGCCACCTACGGAGTTTTTTCTTATTATTGCAATATCATCGGGTTCTGAACTATATTCCAAGTTTCAGGGAAGTTACTTAAATTTTAAATACAAAATTCGTTCACAGCGGCCGGCCGCTACAAAGAGTCAAGCTTAACAAAAACTTTAAATGCGTTTTTCTCGAAAACTTGTTTTCGCACATGATTCCAGGTCACATATATAAAATATTGGGATAAGTACAATAAAATCATATAAATTGAACAAATCCTTAGAAACTTTAAGTCAGAAACTGTCAATACTCGGTTGAAATAAATTGTATGCATTAGACTGGGTCGATTTACTAATCGATATCGCGCCATCGAATTTTCGATAGGATTTGGGCTTAGGAAAAAAATTTCCACTACGCATACCCAAAAAAATAATTTTCGAGCCTTCGAAATTTAATTTTTTCACTTTTTTTCGACTTTAATTTTTATGGTTTTTTTCATGACCTACAAAAAAATTTTAATTTGATTGTAAAATTTTCAAATGTCCGCTAAAAACTTTGTCGATAACAGTTTTTTGAAAAAAAAAAAAAATTTAATTTCGCAGGTTCGAAAATTATTTTTTTGGGTATGCGTAGTGAAACTTTTTTTCCTGAGCCCAAATCCTATCGAAAAATCGATGGCGCGATATCGGTTATCTTTCGTCCATACAAATCGACCCACCCTAGTATGCATACAGGATTTATGCATGCTAAGTGCATGAAAAAGTAAGGTAGATTCATATTTTTTGAATTAAAAGCATATTTATTTATACAAAATGTATGAGTGCTGTATTAGTGAAAAAGTATAAACAATTTATTGGTGCCCGAGTGGAAAAAATTGTATACATGAACGAAATATTCATGTTGTATCAATGATCATATGTTTGTAAAAATACACTGTTCTGAATTTTGTCTTCACATATATGATTGCGGACTAATTGATTTTTGTTTAATGTCTTGAAAAATTTGGTCTTATTTACGAAATGTTCGTATAATCCTTTGTTTCGAAAATCGAGGATTTATGAAGGCCGCCGACCGTTTGGCCTAGAATTCTTTGCTGCCATTGAATTGGTGTGAAGACCAGGATAGTTGGATTCAGACAAACCGGTAAGAATTGTCCAATTGTAATCCAAATGTATGACTTCAAGTTGTGCCATCTCTCCTCAAATCAATGTAATTGTTATTGTTATAACAAATGTAGAATAAATTCGTATTGCTCGGTGCAGGGATAGTGCTTTCATAAGTATAAAACAAACGTATGGATGCATACGTGTTTTTATGTGCTTTTGTATGTATTTCGCATAAATGCAACCATATGTATACAGAAGTAGTACAAAAGGCGTAATAGCGCATGCATGCTCTCTGACAAACTACACGTGTTAAAAAAAAAAATAAACGTTCATATATACTGGTATAGCTCCATTTCATGCCTCAAATATCTATATTGCATTCATACATTTACAGCTGGGTAATAAAGTGTTTGGTTTTTATGATTTTATTTTTTCATTTTAACTAGCGCTCCCGACAAACCTTGCCCTGCCCCAAAATTGATTTTCCTACATTCAAAAGTGAGCTTCGCTTCCCGTTTTACTCCCTATCTCATTCTCTTCATACATTTCTCATCCATCTCTCCATCGTATTCTTGTCCATCGCTAATTCCATTTTTTCCTTCTCATCCTCTAACCCATTTCCACTCCCCCATGCACACTCGCACTCTCAATTCCACTCTTACTACTCCTCCTAACCCCCTCCCACTGCCAGTCGCGCACCACTTTCATTTGGATTCTTAGTCTCACTTTAGTGCCCCGTTTTTAGTAGTTGCTTAAGCTAAGCTTAAACAATAGTCAAATTTAAGCTCCAGTTAAATTACAGAGCAGTTTTTCAGCCACAGTTTTAGGTCGCCTTTGGTATAAACTCTTTTGTTATGCAACATTGATTTTTCATTATCTAGATAATTTGTAGATACGGCAACAGCTGGTTTTTGTGTAGCCAACGAACATAGAAAAAATAATTATCCAGTCTACGAAAAACATGTACTGTCTAGTTATGTAGTGCTAGCTTTTGCCTTTGTTGCAATTTATTTCAAAGAGGAATTGAGAAAAAACATTTAATCATTTGTTGACTGTTGTATTTTGGTCAGTAAATACATTTTACCAACTTTATCGAAAGCTCAATCACATCAACGAGAACAGCTGGGAGGTTGACAAAAGTTAGTGAATGTCAGAATTGTTCAAACCATTGCTAAGCTAATTTGCCGATGTTGTTAAAAAGTTGGCGAATACGAAAAATGGCGCAACTAAAGTTGATATCTAAAATTACTCTCTAATTGTCCTCAAACCGGATAGTTTTCAAGTTGATTTCCAACATTATTCTCTAGTCACTATCCATACTTTGAGAAGTTTTGTAAAATGTATAGTACCCGAGTTGATCTCCAACATCATTCTCAAATTATTGTAACACCTTGGAGAGACTTCGATAAATTTATAGTTCTCAATAGAATATCCAGCACATTTCTCCTGTTGATATGCTGCATTGGATATCGAGTTGTGGTGAGGTTGAAAAACAACCTTCTCCAAGGTAGAATCATCAAAGCCAACAGCTGTTTCTTGTGAGAGATAAACAACTCGGTTGGTAGCATTAATGAAGCGTTAAAAAATAAAATATAAATATACATATTTTATTTTATTTGCGTGAAAATACTGCAGCATTGGGGTCTTACATTTGAGCCCATATAGAGAATCACATTTGAGACAGCTTGAGTACTACCTTTTTCTCAACTTGCGTTACAGCATTTTTTGCTTTTTAAAAAATGCGCTTTTTGTTTACAGTGCAATGATTCTCAAGTTGAGTCACTGCTAAGAGACAACGCTTGAGATTTTAGAAGTATTATAGTTATCAACTTAAGCTTAAATGTTCATTGGGAACATTTTCAACGTTATTTGCTGAGACCTAAATTAAAAGCAGGCCTGCATAACGATATCAAAGAAAATATTTTGTTTTGTTAATTATTGCAAAAAAAAAATTACCAAACAAATATTTTAATTTGTTCATGACGCAATAAAAGCAGACAGTGATCTCAGTAGTTCAACAACAAAAATATGATGGTCCTCGTTATCCGGTCATGAATTTTAAAGTAGTAGGGAGGAAAAAGTGTTTGGCACTACTTTGCTACTTGTTTTACAATCTTAGTAATGGTATGTGGGGAAAAAAGTCAAACTCGATATATCTTCACATTGGAAACGGGGACATAAAAGCAAAGAGAAGAGAAAACAGAGGAATTGGAAAGAAAAAGTAGAAGAAGTTGGAGGGAAGTAAAGAGAACAAGAGGAAGATGGACAGTGAGAGTAAAAGTAAGAACATGAGTAATGTTTTGAAACAAAGCAGTAAAAAGATGTTGATAGGAACACTATTGGTAAAGTTAGGAGTAAGAGTAATAGTGGGAATTTGACTCTGATAACAGCAAGAGCGGTAGAATAAGAGGAATAACGGGAAGATTTACGGAAGAATGAAAGAAAGAGGAGCAACTAATGAGCCGATTAAGGTAAAGTAGAAAATGCAGAGGGAGAGGATATATGAGAGGAAGAGGGTTAGACAGAGGAGAGGTAGGTGGATAGATAGAGAAACTCAAAACTATGTCTGTTGGGTTTGATCATACAGCTGGGATTATTACATCTTATTCTAAATGTTTCCAGAGATAGCCAGAGCTGTTTAAAATAAAATTTTGATAAGCCGGTTTTATTATACTCAGTTGAGCAGAGCTCACAGAGTATATTAAGTTTGATTGGATAACGGTTGGTTGTACATATATAAAGGAATCGAGATAGATATAGACTTCCATATATCAAAATAATCAGGATCGAAAAAAAATTTGATTGAGCCATGTCCGTCCGTCCGTCCGTCCGTTAACACGATAACTTGAGTAAATTTTGAGGTATCTTGATGAAATTTGGTATGTAGGTTCCTGAGCACTCATATCAGATCGCTGTTTAAAATGAACGATATCGGACTATAACCACGCCCACTTTTTCGATATCGAAAATTTCGAAAAACCTAAAAAGTGCCATAATTCATTACCAAAGACAGACAAAGCGACGAAACTTGGTAGATGAGTTGAATTTATGACGCAGAATAGAAAACTAGTAAAATTTTGGACAATGGGCGTGGCACCGCCCACTTTTAAAAGAAGGTAATTTAGAAGTTTTGCAAGCTGTAATTTGTCAGTCGTTGAAGATATCATGATGAAATTTGGCAGGGACGTTACTCCTATTACAATATGTGCGCCTAATAAAAATTAGCAAAATCGGAGAAAGACCACGCCCACTTTTAAAAAAAAATTTTTTTAAAGTAAAATTTTAACAAAAAATATAATATCTTCACAGTATATAAGTAAATTATGTCAACATTCAACTCCAGTAATGATATGGTACAACAAAATACAAAAATAAAAGAAAATTTCAAAATGGGCGTGGCTCCGCCCTTTTTCATTTAATTTGTCTAGGATACTTTTAACGCCATAAGTCGAACAAAAATTAACCAATCCTTTTGAAATTTTGTAGTGGCATAGATTTTATGATGTTAACTGTTTTCTGTGAAAACGGGCGAAATCGGTTGATGCCACGCCCATTTTTTATACACAGTCATTCGTCTGTCCTTCCGCATGGCCGTTAACACGATAACTTGTGCAAAAATCGACATATCTTTAATTAACTTAGTTCACGTACTTACTTGAACTCACTTTATCTTGGTATGAAAAATGAACGAAATCCGACAATGACCACGCCCACTTTTCGATATCGAAAATTACGAAAAATTAAAAAAATGCCATAATTCTATACCAAATATGAAAAAAGGGATGAAACATGGTGAGGTAATTGGATTGGTTTTTTGACGCGAAATATAACTTTAGAAAAAACTTTATAAAATGGTTGTGACACCTACCATATTAAGTAGAAGAAAATGATAAAGTTCTGCAGGGCGAAATAAAAAACCCTTAAAATCGTGGCAGGTATTACATATATAAATAAATTAGCGGTATCCAACAGATGATATTCTGGGTCACCCTGGTCCACATTTTGGTCGATATCTGGAAAACGCCTTCACTTATACAACTACCACCACTCCCTTTTAAAACTCTCATTAATACCTTTAATTTGATACCCATATCGTACAAACACATTCTAGAGTCACCCCTGGTCCACCTTTATGGCGATATCTCGAAAAGGCGAACACCTATAGAACGAAGGCCCACACCCTTTTAAAAATACTCATTAACACCTTTCATTTGATACCCATATCGTACAAACAATGTCCAGAGTCACCCCTGGTCCACCTTTATGGCGATATCTCGAAAAGGCGAACACCTTTAGAACGAAGGCCCACTCCCTTTTAAAATACTCATTAACACTTTTCGTTTGATACCCATATTGCACAAACGAATTCTAGAGTCACCCCTGGTCCACCTTTATGGCGGTATCTCGAAACGGCGTCCACCTATGTAACTAAAGAACTAAGGATTACTCCCTTTTAAAATACTCATTAACACCTTTCTTTTGATACCCGTATTGTACAAACAAATTCTAGGGTCACCCCTGCTCCACCTTTATGGCGATATCTCGAAAAGGCGACCACCTATATAACAACCACCACTCCCTTTTAAAACCCTCATTAATACCTTTAATTTGATACCCATATCGTACAAACAAAGTCTAGAGTCACCCCTGGTCCACCTTTATGGCGATATCTCGAAAAGGCGAACACCTATAGAACGAAGGCCCACTCCCTTTTAAAATACTCATTAACACCTTTCGTTTGATACCCATATTGCACAAACGAATTCTAGAGTCACCCCTGGTCCACCTTTATGGCGGTATCTCGAAACGGCGTCCACCTATGTAACTAAAGAACTAAGGATTACTCCCTTTTAAAATACTCATTAACACCTTTCTTTTGATACCCGTATTGTACAAACAAATTCTAGGGTCACCCCTGCTCCACCTTTATGGCGATATCTCGAAAAGGCGAACACCTATAGAACGAAGGCCCACTCCCTTTTAAAATACTCATTAACACCTTTCGTTTGATACCCATATTGCACAAACGAATTCTAGAGTCACCCCTGGTCCACCTTTATGGCGGTATCTCGAAACGGCGTCCACCTATGTAACTAAAGAACTAAGGATTACTCCCTTTTAAAATACTCATTAACACCTTTCTTTTGATACCCGTATTGTACAAACACATTCTAGAGTCACCCCTGGTCCACCTTTATGGCGATATTTCGAAACGGCGTCCACCTATAGAACTAAGGCCCACTCCCTTTTAAAATACTCATTAATACCTTTAATTTGGTACCCATATTGTACAAACAAATTCTAGAGTCAACCCTGATACACCTTTATGGCGGTATCCCTAAATGGCCCACTCCCTCATAAAATACTCTTTAATGTCTTTCATTTGATACACATGTCATACAAACACATTCCACGGTTTCCCTCGGTTCATTTTCCTACATGGTTATTTTCCCTTATGTTGTCACCATAGCTCTCAACTGAGTATGTAATGTTCGGTTACACCCGAACTTAACCTTCCTTACTTGTTCTGTTTATATTCACTATTTTTACCATCCCCAAATTTAGACTAATACTAAGTAAATCCGCATTATTTTTAATTGGTTACAATCAAACTAAATTGCTAATAAATAGCCAACAGCTGCGCAATTAATTTACTGCATCAAAAAATTTTTATCTTTTCCTCTTGAGTATAAATCAATATAATTTACGCCCATCACATTCGCAAAAGTTTAACAACGCCAAAAATTTGGGCATTTAACTGATTGACTGTATTCACATTTTTCTAACTTTTTGACCGGCACTAACGAAAATTTGTACTCCACATTCTAGATAAAATGATTATATTAAATTAAATTATAAATTAAAAATTGCTTCAAACAAATGTCTTCATGCATTTAAAAGCAATACCTTCGCTTAATTCATAAAAAATCAGCTGGAGTTGATCATTTTATGTATGGAAATATACAAATTTTTTTGAAGGAGTCTACTTATTGTTCCGTCGACGTACCATACGAAAACTAAACGGCGATGCGCCCACTCGAATCACAGGACACCTCCATCGTCCGCTCAGGGCTCATAACCTTTACTTTAGTATCTGACCACCTGCCAATACCCCTTTCCAGCGACCAGCTTATTTTATTATCTCTGAAAAGCGGACTTTTATTAATTTCAAAAAAGCTACCTGGAGAGACTTTACAGCCTTCACATACCAATCTTTTCCGCTCTCCCTGTTCCAACTTATGCCCAACAAGCCGAGCGTGCGTTCTGCAAAGTCACCGCTTCAGCCTTGGCACGCTTTATAATGGCCGATCAAATACCTCAAATTATACCTCATTTCCTAGAAGAACTCGTGATTTAGCGAAACAATTCAATCTAACCCAACTAAACCTAATCATAAAATATCCTTCGCCTTTGCGATTAAACTTTGTCGGACTCAAGGAAATGTGAGAGTGCTTTTTGCTGGCGATTTGTAATGTATCCTTCAGTATACAAAGGCAGACATTGTGCAAACAGACGGAAACATAAGGAAAAACACAACGTCGTCCCGACACCCAATATATTGCTAGGCCAAAACGGAATAGCCATGCCAATGCTAATAACCTTGGCACTCAGGGAATAAACTACCTGACGATCGTTTTCGACCTTTCGGTGAAGTCGTTTGTCATTTCCGAACAATGCAAAATGGCAAGGTTTATCATGCCAGATTTTCCGTCTCTAACTCCAGCTGTTGACCTACTGGAATCACCCTCTTAAATCAACTGACAAATTTAGTTGAGAAAATAACAGGTACCAATAAATAAATGGTTATAAGCGCCGACCAGTCATTGATTTATCGAGCTTTTCCCGATACTTTTATATATTGACTGATTTCCCAAGTTATAGAAAACGAATAATCTAAACATGGTAATTCAGCGATGTTGCTATTACAAAAGCAAAAAATTTTAATATATTGTAACGAATTTACTTGCAAATCCTCTTATTTCAAATTCTCTGCTAAGTTCGAATCACTAAACTGTTGAATAAATACTCCAATATGTAATAATGCAAAATGGCCTTTATTAAAGTACTTCACAATAACGCTCAAACTGTGCAACGAATAGCTTTCTTAATAACCAAACTAATTGATAGCTCAAATGAAACTCTACTATTCAAAATAATACTGCTCTTGCTCGCTAGATAGCGTCTTAATCGAAATCTCAAATCAAACTGAATTCCAGCGCCTCTACAATTGCCGCCTTTTATACTCTCGGATTTCAACGTTCGCATCTTCTAGGCGCTTCCAGAATCTACTAGTCCAGCAGCTCTCAAAATTCTCAGCTGTAACTACAATTGCATGATTTTATAGTTTTTCTCATTGCATACTTTCAGGAGTATCTCAGATTAATGCATGTGTTTGTGCATTGACTCTCCGCTGCTCGTATACGTACATGGTACTATGTATAGATGCAATTATTGTTTCGTTTATGTAGATACAATAACAATTCCTCTTATGACACCAACTGCTAAGTTCGAATCACTAAACTGTTGAATAAATAACTCCAATATGTAATAATGCAAAATGACCTTTATTAAAGTACTTCACAATAACGCTCAAACTGTGCAACGAATAGCTTGCTTAATAACCAAACTGATTGATAGCTCAAATGAAACTCTACTATTCAAAATAATACTGCTCTTGCTCGCTAGATAGCGTCTTAATCGAAATCTCAAATCAAACTGAATTCCAGCGCCTCTACAATTGCCGCCTTTTATACTCTCGGATTTCAACGTTCGCATCTTTTAGGCGCTTCCAGAATCTACTAGTCCAGCAGCTCTCAAACTTCTCAGCTGTAACTAAAATTGCATGATTTTATAGTTTTTCTCATTGCATACTTTCAGGAGTATCTCAGATATATGCATGTGTTTGTGCATTGACTCTCCGCTGCTCGTATACGTACATGGTACATATGTGTAGACGCAATTATTGTTTCATTTATGTAGATACATAATGATTGATCTATGGATGTGAATTCACGTCACTGCTTAGCATCGGCTTAGAGACGATAGCATCGCTCAGTGCTGCTAACATTCGTTACAATATTTTGGAACTTTAGTATGCTTCAAGGATTTCATTTATGCGCTTTTAGTCAGATTCATAAATCAATTTGTTTTATTTACAAAATAGTTAAAAGCAATATTTCATGCTCTTAGGGGCTAAAACAATAACGCCTATCACGTAGCAAGTTGACCATGACACGCAAATCATTAATGTATTGTAAGAAAATATGTATATGTATATAAGTAGTAGGATATACGTACATACATAAGTGCTGTGTTTTTATTGTGCTCCTATTATAAAAGCGAAATAAATTGTGGGTATAATGTTAAACAAAAGCTGTGAAAACAGGTAAGGGTGTTCAAGTTCGGGTGTAGCTGAACATTGTATACCCAGATGTGAGCTCTCACATATTTGTAGATTAAGATGTAAAGAATATCGCAAAAATTATATTAAATGAAAATAAAGAATTTTCCTCAGATATATAATAAGGCGGCCGCCGTGGTGTGATGGTAGCGTGCTCCGCCTACCACACCGTATGCTCTGGGTTCAAACCCCGGGCAAAGCAACATCAAAATTTTAGAAATATGGTTTTTCAATTAGAAGAAAATTTTTCTAAACGGGGTCGCCCCTCGGCAGTGTCTGGCAAGCGCTCCGGGTGTATTTCTGCCATGAAAAGCTCTCAGTGAAAACTCATTTGCCTTGCAGATGCCGTTCGGAGTCGGCATAAAACATGTAGGTCCCGTCCGGCCAATTTGTAGGGAAAATCAAGAGGAGCACGACGCAAATTGGAAGAGAAGCTCGGCCTTAGATCTCTTCGGAGGTTATCGCGCCTTACATTTATTTTTATTTTTTATATAATAAGAACAACCATGATTCTACAAAATTTGCAAAGTGATACTAACTGCGTAATTATCATTTTTTCTTCCCCATTTTCAATATAGTGCAGTTGTCGGAAAAAATTTAAATGTAAGGGTATTAGTGCGAGCGGGAGCGTGAACTTCCCAACAGGAAATTAAAATTAAAATAACAAAGTGTATTTATTAAAAACACTTCTTGGAAAACTTGATTTTTGATTCAGAAATTGTTTGAAATATTCCGAAGTCCCCCAATTCTTCAAGTTGTGGTCGCTTTGAAGAATGATGAAACTTGGCCTGTCAAAGCGGCCTAACACGGCTAATTGCATAAAGCCGAAACTAATACGGGTGCCTGGCTGCGAAGTGCAGAATGTTTAAAAAATATGTGTATGACTTACAAAAAAACAAAAGAATTCATTCGTGTTAATTTTGTGCCTATTTTACGACTTAAAAAAACGCATAGATACTGATTATCTATAACAAATCTAAAGAGGAAAGACCATCTTCACTGTTGCGTTTTCCCACCATAATATTTCTCACAGGGAATCTTAACGCTAACGACTGAACGATGGAGAGTAAGAATATGTGTGAAGCTATTCTGGCTCAATTGAGCTATGGCACGCCGACCAGTGATGGAGTGACATTTTGAAAACTGCCATACAATACGATGGATGAAGAAAGGGGAAGAATAGAAGAGACCATTTTTATACTCAGTTGAGCAGAGCTCACAGAGTATATTAAGTTTGATTGGACAACGGTTGTTTGTACAGGTATAAACGAGTCGAGATAGATATAGACCCCCGTATATCAAAATCATCAGGATCGAAAAAAAATTTGATTGAGCCATGCCCGTCCGTCCGTCCGTCCGTCCATCCGTTAACACGATAACTTGAGTAAATTTTGAAGTATCTTGATGAAATTTGATATGTAGGTTCCTGAGCACTCGTCTCAGATCGCTATTTAAAATTAACGATATCGGACTATAACCACGCCCACTGTTTCGATATCGAAAATTTCGAAAAACCGAAAAGGTGCAATAATTCATGACCAAAGACAGGTAAAGCGATGAAACTTGGTAGGTGAGTTGAACTTATGACGAAGAATAGAAAATTAGTAAAATTTTGGACAATGGGCGTGGAACCGCCCACTTTTAAAAGAAGGTAATTTAAAACTTTTGCAAGCTGTAATTTGGCAGTCGTTGAAGATATCATGATGAAATTTGGCAGGAACGTTACTCCTATTGCTATATGTACGCTTAGTAAAAATTAGCAAACTCGTAGAAGGACCACGTCCACTTTAAAAAATTTTTTTTTTTTTTTAAGTAAAATTTTAACAAAAAATTTAATATATTTACAGTATATAAGTAAATTATGTCAAAATTCAACTCTAGTAATAATATGGTGCAACAAGATACAAAAAATAAAGAAAATTTAAAAATGGGCGTGGTTCCGCCCTTTTTCATTTAGTTTGTCTATGATACTTTTAATGCCTTATGTCGAACAAAAATTTCCCAATCCTTTTAATTTGGTAGGGGCATAGATTTTATGACGTTAACTGTTTTCTGTGAAAATGGGCGAAATCAGTTGAAGCCACGCCCAGGTTTTATACACAATCGTCCGTCTGTCCTTCCGCATGGCCGTTAACACGATAACTTGAGCAAAAATCAAGTCTAGAGTCACCCCTGGTCCACCTTTATGGCGATATCTCGAAAAGGCGACCACCTATACAACTACCACCACTCCCTTTTAAAACCCTCATTAATACCTTTAATTTGATACCCATATCGTACAAACATATTCTAGAGTCACCCCTGGTCCACCTTTATGGCGATATTTCGAAACGGCGTCCACCAATAGAACTAAGGCCCAGTCCCTTTTAAAATACTCATTAACACCTTTCATTTGATACCCATATTGTACAAACGCATTCTAGAGTCACCCCTGGTCCACCTTTATGGTCTCGAAAAGGCGACCACCTATACAACTACCACCACTCCCTTTTAAAACCCTCATTAATACCTTTAATTTGATACCCATATCGTACAAACAAATTCTTGGGTCACCCCTGGTCCACCTTTATGGCGATATCTTGAAACGGCGTCCACCTATGGAACTAAGGATCACTCCCTTTTAAAATACTCATTAACACCTTTCTTTTGATACCCATATTGTACAAACAAATTCTAGGGTCACCCCGGTTCACCTTTATGGAGATATCTCGAAACGGCGTCCACCTATGGAACTAAGGATTACTCCCTTTTAAAATACTCATTAACACCATTCATTTGATACCCATATCGTACAAACGCATTCTAGAGTCAACTCTGATCCACCTTTATGGCTATATCCCTAAATGGCGTTCACCTATAGAACTATGGCCCACTCACTAATAAAATACTCTTTAATGTCATTACAGGGATTCCCTCGGTTCATTTTCCTACATGGTTATTTTCCCTTATGTTGTCACCATAGCTCTCAACTGAGTATGTAATGTTCGGTTACACCCGAACTTTACCTTCCTTACTTGTTTTTTTTTTATTTTTGCCATCCGGTAAATTTAAAAGTTCTCATTTGTTGAAACATTGTTGTTCTAAAACCTCTGCCGCTTTATATTTTTACAACAATGAGTCCACATTTCTGCTCACTAAGTCTGCTTCAACGCTTGGTCTTGAGACTATATACCGTCAATTCGTAGAACAAGCCTTCTAGATACTCATCCGCAACTTCTTGATATTGTTCCAGATGATCAATCATCTCACTGACATCAGCAGTATGTTTCCATATTCCTTAGTTGCGGGGAAAGTGATACTCTGAAGATGCAGCCAATCATTGATGTTGACTAAAACTCTTCCATTTCCCCAGGCAGAAGAAATAAATCCCCTTAAAAAAGTAAATATAGTCCTGCAAGCGTGATTTTCCTGCATTTTTCTTCACATATCGGAGAGCCGTTTATGTAGTGTTCTTTTATGGTACTGAAAAAAAACAATAATACAGATAATTCAAGAGCAACACTGAAAAGCTGCATAACAACTTTAAGCGTAGTTTAACCGACTAACTTGAACTTGTACTAAAAAGCCGGTCTTCACACTCACTTCTAATTTGACTGAGACTACAAAGGACTTCGTGTAATTGGGACCAAGCATTTACAGCGCAAATAGAATAAGTCTTGCCAACAAGTACTTCTTTGATCCGACTAGGCAATTGAGGCAAAGTCATCTCCCCGCGAACAATAATCACGCTGTACAAGTCACTCATCATACCTGTCCTGATGTATGGCTGGGAATCATGAACGGTATTGAAAGAAGATGGCATGGCTATTGGAGTGTTCGAGAGGAAAGTTCTTGGGAAGATTTATGGTCTTGTTCGTGGTATTGATTGCGATACAAAAGAGGCTGTATGAGCTTTGCGCAGATATGAAGATAGTGTAGCGAATAAAAGCCCAAAGGTTTTACTGGCTACGTCTTTATACACATCAAACGCCGAGTGTCGTTTCTCTTCTGACCCTTTTTACTTCCTTTATATTTGGTCGGTTCATTGTTTTCCGCTTTTCATAACAATTTGCCACCGATTTTGAAGTAACTTCTCATTGAGCTACAGACATGAAACTTCACAGATAGGTTAAGAGGCCAAAAGCAGAAAAAAATCCGTTAGGTGGCGCGGGGAGCGAAAAAATTAGATAAAAATTTGGGAATTTGAAACTGGGTTTTAAGTAACTTCTCAATGAGATAGAGGCTAAAAATTTAGAGCTTAATTCAGAGTTCGATGACAGCCGATGACACAATACAAACGCACGGATATTTAGAAAAATCAAACGGAACGTAGGGAATTTTGGGATTGATTTTTATGTAAGTTCTCATTGAGCTACAAACATGAAACTTAACAGATAGGTTAAGAGGCCGTGACAAAGGAACAAAAGGAGAAAATAAAAATAAAATAAAATAAAAAAATTTTAAGCACTTCCTTTATATAAATGGACAAAAATCAGCGAAAAATGTCTCCTTATATAAAGACATATTTTTGTTAAACTTTGATTTTTAAATTTTGACATAGAAATTTCAAAAATATTGATGAGAAGAAAAAATATAAAGGTGGAGCGCAATTGATTGACTAATAATATCTCCTTTCCTACCAATTTTCCAATCCAAGTAATGTGCGCTCCACTTTCATATTTTTACTTCTCATAAATATTTTTGAAATTTCAATGTCAAAATTTAAAAATCAAAGTTTAACAAGAATATGTCTTTATATAAGGAGACATTTTTCGCTGATTTTTGTCCATTTATATAAAGGAAGTGCTTAAACTTTTTTTTATTTTATGTTTATTATGATTTTTTTTACATTTTTTCTCTAGAGAATTTTGTGTTTACCACTAACTAAGTTCACTTGGGTTCATAAATCTTATCAAGGCCACAACAAATTTACATTTATGGCAGATATTCTCTTACCCGCATCGCCTTGTGTATTTGCATTGAAATTGAAACTTGTTATATGGTGCGATTGTCTGACAGAAATATATAACTCGATGAAAGCTGATTGATATTACACGCAATTCGAGCCATAAATAAAACAATAACAAATACGCATATAAAAAGAAATTTTCTAGTAAGGGTCTAGGAAAATATTCATTTGAAACTGTTTACGTGATTTGAAGCAGAAGAACCTTCAAAGTTCAATGCATTGCGTTATGTCGCCATTTAAATTGCACAAATTGCTGCTACAAATGCAATGCGAAACAATTTTCATTTACTCGTATGTGCTGTCAAGATTTTCAAAAACAAAATTTCATTCGTATATATAGGGTTATGTATATGAAATACATACATGTGTATATGTGTATACCATAAAAAACCTTTGTAAATGTATGTGTGTTGGTGCGTTGTATCGTCCATAAAGCATTAGGGTACGCTTACACAGCTACCGATTTTGATCCCCGATGCCGGTCGTAATCGTCCGATAAAAGTAAGCACATGTATTTAGACGAGCGTGTGTACACTTCAACCGATCACCGAATTGTTGTCGGCCGTTGTCGTTTTTCACTGCCGATAAATTCGCGCGTGTTCAATTTTATCGCCCGATAAATTGCGTGCATTTACTGTGAAAAATTAATTATTTGAGCGATGGAGTGAAAAATTAATTAATTGGGTGCAAAACAGGCGCCCTTTATGGGATAAGCACATAAAAGCATAAACGCAAGCGTATTTTTGCGAAAATGTAAAATGTAAGGAAAAAAGCTGTCTGCCGATAATCGGTTGCAAGTTTAACATCAGCCCAGCCGATTTCATGAGCTGATTGCAATTTTTCGGTTTATCGGTGGCGTAAGCGTACCCTTACATTCATTCGAATACAACTCAAGTGTGCACAGTAATACAACAACACATTCACATATAAAATCTGCATAACGTTGCTTTCATATTTACGTACCTAAGTGTGAGCGTATGTGTGTGCAGTAACTCAGCCTGTAGCAGCGCCGCATTGACGCCAAGCTCCCCAAACAAATTAAGAAGGAAAGTGACACTTGAAAAGACATTGCGTATACGCCCCGTACGACAAATGACAAACAACAACAGGTGGTGGTGGGTGCAGTAAAGATTTTCGATGGGTTAGTAAAAGTCAATGCAGAAACCACAAAAGTCATGCAACAAAATAACTAACTAATATGTATACATTTTTACAAACATATCCATCAGCAAATACAGCAACAACAGCAGCAGAAATAGATATCGACAAGCACAGTGTACCACCAGAAGACAATCAAGTCAACCAATTCATTTTCATTCAACTTTCAAGTGAAATCGGTCAAATACATTACAAATACATATACCAAAATAAAAGACAAACATACAAATAAATATATTTAAGTTTAGAGTGCGTACGGTTTAATAGACTTGACGACTAGCAAACTTTCTAAGCCAAGGCTGTTTTGGTCATTGTGTGATATGACGAAAGTAGAACATTTAAAATGAGATCATTCTTTACTGGAATATTTGTAGCTGTATATGTATATGTGTAGTTATATGTATGTTAGTATGCAAGCATATAAGTTTTTGTGATGTTTTTGAAGGGAAATAATTCTAAAAGCAATAAAACTTTTATTGGATGTTTAAAAGTGTTATGACATTCAATTTGTATAACATTTTTTCCGCACTTACGTTTAGCACAAAGAGAAAATTAATTTTGTGTCGATCACGGAGCTTTCGGGGTAAGGGTTGATAGTTTATACCAAGGAGAAGACACATGGTCTCGACGGAATATTCCCTTCCATGCTACAAGTGAGTAGGTAGGTAGGTATAATGCCTGCGACCCATGTCGTTTAAGTAGCTAAGGAAAAGTCATTATGATGCCATAAAACTCGTTTGAGTACTGAGTGCTACATCGGATATGTACTACAAAATCCAGAGTAGTTTATAAAATCGGGAATATTTTGAACCAATATTTTCATTATCTACCCAGCTTTACCGAAAAGGGGTTTCCAAAGGATTTTAAAGGTGTTCTAGCGGAAAGTGCCTAACGTCTTTACAAAATCTGTAGTGCTCATTAAGCGGAATACCTATCTTTTCCGCATGCGTGCCTAAAGCCCAATTAGCGGCACATACCGCTATAAGTTGGTGGTTGTTAGCCCTAGATCTATACAGTAGATTCCATGTCCTCCTTTCATTGTAGTCCGACCATGTAGCTATTGTTATTGCACAGTCCGTGATACTTCCTTCCGCTGATCCCCTACGTGTCAATTCATCAGTCCTCTCATTTCCTTCGATTCTTCTGTGTCCCAGAACCTAGATAATGGATATATTCAGGGTGTCTGTTAACGCGACGCTTTTATTGCTGCTTGGCTATCAGGAAAGATAGATACTCCCGGCCCTAGGAACAGGAGCTGAGACCTATAAAAAGGTATCTGTGAAACAATATATACAGAACACAACTAGCATTTCCCACTCCACGCGATATAGTTTTTAGTAATGACCGTGATAGGGTCACCTGAGTGATACACGTGTCACGTTGCTCCGTTTTGAGTAATACACCACTGATGGATTGGATAGCCATGGCAATTTGGTCGCCTTTTACGACCGGTATACCCATAGCGGGCTAAATCCCCTATCTGCAAGAGACGGCACGCCGTTATGCACGGTGAACCGGGATGGCCCCCCACACATGTGGTAGGAAATTGTTGTAGCTCACTAGAAATTACCATAATTAGCCCAGCACTTGTCATCAGCGTCAACTGAAATAGAAAGGCCCTGGCGGCCCGTAAATCGGGTGCACAAACTTGCGCATCAGAACTTCTAAAAATTGTAACCCCTAAAACCCTCTCAAATCTGGCAAAGCACAAAGATAAAATATCCATGGCTTTTGGTGATAAAGTGCTGTCAAACGCAAATGAAGCGCGAGAAATTACTGCCGGCAGTACGTAATGAATTCCTCAATTGTCAAATTCAGATGGCGGGCAAAAGCCGTAAACATAAATATAAACACATTGCGTCTCTTCTTGTCATCACCATTAAAGAACTCGAGGAAGCCAAACAACTTGTTAAACTTGATTTAAATACCTGACGCTTGTCTTCGTCTTGGTCTGCCCATTAATTCTTGAAAAATGGAAGATGGCGGGGGTAAGTCTACGAAACACACACCGTTTGATATCTCTTTTGACGGCAATAGCCAAGACGCTTGAGATTGTCCTAGCCCCTTATTTCACCGCAGACCTTTCACTTACCAACCACCAGCATAGATTTCGAAAATTAAATATCACCTCCACTGCACTAAAGGCAGCCACACACAAATAAATTGCGGATTGAACTAAAAACTTCACTACAGAACAGTTCTCGCAGCGCAAAACTTGTCAAAAACTTTGGACACAGTCAAATACAGCACGTTCTTGCAATATTTGGAAGAGCTGTACCTTTCCACCTAGATTAAAAGCTGGACGGCGTATTACTTTAGTGATCGGCTGGCATCGGTCAAATTCAGAAAGGCAACATCAAAACCAAGAAATATTAAACAAGGGATGCCGCGGGTGGTGTCCTGTCGCCACTTCTGTATCATTTTCACATATCGAAGCACCCATTCCCACCCGAAGGAGTTACCACTGTTTCTAACATCAATGACAACACGAAAACGGCAACAGTTCATAGTGCATTAATAAGCTAAGCTTTGAAATAAACTCTCTCAGTTGTTTCGCTTCGCGGAACTTGGCACTGTCACCGACCAAGCCTTCAGCGACCTTATTTACCTCGTGGGCAGAGTGAATTTTAGCAGCATATGGTATCTCGATGACATTACGCTACCTACTTCCTTACACCGAGAAGTTTTGGAACTAACGTTCAATAATGATCTGCATTTCGGCGAGCATGCGGCCGCAATTATACCTAGAGTTCAGAGAAACAAGACAGGTTTAACAAAATCTCCAAGTCCACCGCTGGCTGCACTGGGAAAAAGATAAAGGAATGCTCCCAGCTGCCCATAAAATAATTTTTCAGTCGCTTTCGCGCTATGAGTCTCCAATACTGTTGCTGAGCTTAAAAGAAACAAACTGAAAGAAGCTGCAGGTCTTTTAAGAAACTGCGCCCATAACTGGCACTGGATGTCTTGTCATGTTGTCAGAGCATTAGTTACACAGTGAGGCGGAATTACTTCCATAATGGAGAGAAACATAATGGTGATAAATACTTTCTATTAAATACTCAGAAACCTGGGCGTCTTTACAGACATCTAAGATATGCCCTGCATAGTACGTGTGAAAAAACGGTCTTTTCAATTGCAATGTGGAACCAACGCTTTTTACGCCCTCATTTCTCTGGCCCCAACCTACTGAAACTGTATGTTAACTTGGACTCGTGTTAGATAGTATTAATAAAAATTTTTGAGTGGTCGCACCTATTGGATGCCTAGGAGCATTGCTACAAGGAGAAGAAGAACTAATCTAAAAAAGATTCGAAAGAAACGCCTTCTGAAGTTTTATAAGGATTGGCTTTGCTCAAAGAAATAAAATCCATCAGTTAAGAGGAGATGGTTCTTCCGTTCGGTCGCAAGATGGCAAAAGAAATAAGAAACTTGCTCGCTTTGTTGGATGCCCACAACCATTTATAAGGATAAGCTTCAAATAGTTATTCAAGCAATAATAGAAATGAAACTGTTTTTTGTTTTGGAACTCGCTTCCCTCATAAAAAGTTTAACCCTGATCTTTGCATGCATATGGATATAAATAAAATCGAATGAAACTTAATTAAGTAAGAAATTAGGCCACTTCATTGGCTACGACCATCTTGCCAGGGAAATAATACGCTCAAGCTACACAAGGCATTATCCACAAAATGTCTCAAATGAGTTGGCGCTACATTTATACTTAGATTCATATGTATACTAGGGTGGCCTCATAAACCAAATTACCAATTTCTTCCGCCTCATCTTTTCAAACGATAATATTAAACAAACATTGAAGGTAAGCGCTGATTGTAGATGATTAAGGGCTGTCGCACAGCGGTCAATTTTAAGATTTCTCTATGTAGACACAAAAACTAGAGAGTGATCCCGATTGGAACCAATTAAGGGGTATTGCTCTGTGGTAAAAGTTCATACTTTAATATATTGATCCTTCGTAGCGTAATCTGGACTTTAATCCCTGTGTAACTTGCCTTACCATTTCCAAAGAGACTGAAAGTTCATTGTTTGATGACTAAGGACCACAGTTTCTCGCCCTTCAAATCACCGGGCCCTGACGGTGTCACTCCGGTTACGCTCTAGAAATTCGTTGAACGCATTATTCTTTGACCAGAAAGGGTGTATATAACAAGCATCCCTCTAGGCTATATTCCTAAAATTTGGAGATGCGTTCAAGTCATTTTCTTACCCAAAGATGGCAGAAGACCACATGAATATGCTTAGATCAATTAACTTTACCTCCTTCATGCTGAAGGCTTTAAGATATCACATTAGGTCCATTCTAGTTCAACCCAAGTTTTCTATGGGGCAAATCACGTTAATGAAGGGTAGGCCTACCGAAATTGCCTTTCATGCGCTCATCGGTGTCATGGAGGGATCCCTGCATTACATAAAATACACTCTGGCTGCATTTTTAGATAGAGAGGGAGCCTTTAAAAACATTGAAATCCGCGCGGTTATCAACGCCCGTGACTGGTCTGGCGTGAAAAGATTCATCTGCCAATTGACGAAATCATTGCTGAGGAATAGGGTAGTACAAGCCAACATGGGTTTCGTTACAACTATCCGCCTTGTGAGCGTTCTGTAGGTGGTCGCGGTTACCGAGATTCTATCGGAGCTTAATTGAAAATGGAGTGAAAGTAGTCGCTTATGAAGACAGCGTCATAATTGCTGTACTAGTTCCATTCCCCTCTACTTAAGGTGATATATTAGTAGGGGCCTTTCTGAGGTTAAATATTTGGGCAGCCAAAAGCATTATTAACGTAAACCCTACACTGAACGAAAAAGACTGGTAAAATCAACTGAAATATGGGTCAATTCAACTGAAATTTCTGTCAATTTTTATCCGTCGCAACAAGATGTTGAATCAACTGCGCACAAATCGTTTATTCGTAATTGACCGTTTTAGTAGTCAAATAAACAAATAAAGTTGTTTCATAATACTTTACCCATAGTTTTGTTAAATTAACAGTTATTACTGCCGCTCTAAGAATATCAATGAAAAATGTTAACATGAAAGGGATTTCTGTTCATTCGAAATAACCAGCGTAAACTGTTAAGTTAACTGTATTTATTGTCGAAATGATACTGACAGTAAAATCTATTGAAATAACAGGATATTTCTGTTTTTTTTATAGATTAATAGCGCAAACTTTTACATCAACAGAGTTTTCAGTTCATACCTAAGGCATTAATACCTGTGGAAAAAAAAAAGCCGGATAAATATATTTTTAAACTTATGTAGTTTTTTTTATATTTGTATAAACTACACATAAGTACATTTCATTTCTAATGATTTTATTGCTATATTTAGTAATATTATAATTTTATAGCCTTATGCGTTTACGTTATGTTAATAATAATGAGCTTAAAGGCCGTGGTTAAATAAAACACAGTGTTTAAAATTTCATTGTTTTTTTTTTTTTTTTTTTTTTTTAATTTGTCAATATTTCGGTTTCAGCTTTACGTTTAATGACCATGTATCTGAAATGAATGTCCCCTTTTAATACATTACAGTCCTGAAGATGGCTTCAAATTGAAGCCGAAATATTGACAAATTAACAAAAAAAAAAAAAAAAACCAAGGAAATTTTAAACATTGTGTTTTATTTAACCACGGCCTTTAAGCTCATTATTATTAACATTTAGTAATATTAATTAAAATAATAATAAATTAAATCTGAATTCAAATAAACAAAACTTGTTCCGAATCACCATCGAAAGCATTGTTCGAAAGTATGTTGCTATATATATGCGTAAATATGTGAATACATAAATACGCATGCTTGCTACATATATATATTGTTACGAATATTAGCAAAACTAAGGGGTGCTGCTATCTCTAAGCCGATGCTAAACAGTGATATCATGCACATCCATAGATTAATCATTATGTATCTACAGAAACGAAACAATAATTGCATCTACACATATGTACCATGTACGTATACGAGCAGCGGAGAATCAATGCACAAATACATGCATATATCTGAGATACTCCTGAAAGTATGCAATGACAGAAGCTATAAAATCGTGCAATTGTAGTTACAGCAGAGAAGTTTGAGAGCTGAGCGCCTAGAAGATGCGAACGTTGAAATCAGAGAGTATAAAAGGCAGCAAATGTAGAGGCGCTGGAATCCAGTTTGATTTGAGCTATCAAGCAGTTTCGATTAAGACGCTATCTAGCGAGTCATAGCAGTATTATTTTGAAAGTCAGTTGCATTTAAGCTATCAGTTTGGTTATTAAGCCAGCTAGTTGCAAAGTATAAGTGTTATTGTGAAGTACTTTAATAAAGGCCATTTTTCCATTATTCAATATTGGAGTTATTTATTCAACAGTGTAGTGATACGAACTTAGCAAAAGAGTAAATAAGAGGATTTGCAAGTAAATTCGTTACAATATGTATATATGCTACATACATTTCACACACGCGTAAAGCCGCAGTTACCCACGAACGTACGTACAAAAAACGTGTCAGCTGACACGACCTATCTTATGAATGTGCAATGTAAACGAAAACTCGCCGACGTTCAACGCACGTACGTACGTAGCCCGGAACGTAAAAATCAAAACAATTTTAATTTTTTCCATAAGAACGTATCAGCTGATCGCTCTCTCACTAGACAGAGTTGCCTAGTAAACTTTTGTGCGTTAATTTTTGACCGTTTGCAGTTTTATGAAAAAACACCTAATTAAAGTTTGAAATATTGTAAAAATAATTCGAAATAATTATGTAAAAGTGCAGATTATAAATCCGTAATCTATTTATACTTACTTAATATTAATTCCAGCCTTTCACAACATCAGAAATTAAAATAGAAAAAGGTAGGGTTCCATATGTATGCATTCAAACAGGCCTTTCATGCGCTCATCGGTGTCATGGAGGGATCCCTGCATTACATAAAATACACTCTGGCTGCATTTTTAGATAGAGAGGGAGCCTTTAAAAACATTGAAATCCGCGCGGTTATCAACGCCCGTGACTGGTCTGGCGTGAAAAGATTCATCTGCCAATTGACGAAATCATTGCTGAGGAATAGGGTAGTACAAGCCAACATGGGTTTCGTTACAACTATCCGCCTTGTGAGCGTTCTGTAGGTGGTCGCGGTTACCGAGATTCTATCGGAGCTTAATTGAAAATGGAGTGAAAGTAGTCGCTTATGAAGACAGCGTCATAATTGCTGTACTAGTTCCATTCCCCTCTACTTAAGGTGATATATTAGTAGGGGCCTTTCTGAGGTTAAATATTTGGGCAGCCAAAAGCATTATTAACGTAAACCCTACACTGAACGAAAAAGACTGGTAAAATCAACTGAAATATTGGTCAATTCAACTGAAATTTCTGTCAATTTTTATCCGTCGCAACAAGATGTTGAATCAACTGCGCACAAATCGTTTATTCGTAATTGACCGTTTTAGTAGTCAAATAAACAAATAAAGTTGTTTCATAATACTTTACCCATAGTTTTGTTAAATTAACAGTTATTACTGCCGCTCTAAGAATATCAATGAAAAATGTTAACATGAAAGGGATTTCTGTTCATTCTAAATAACCAGCGTAAACTGTTAAGTTAACTGTATTTATTGTCGAAATGATACTGACAGTAAAATCTATTGAAATAACAGGATAATTCTGTTTTTTTTATAGATTAATAGCGCAAACTTTTACATCAACAGAGTTTTCAGTTCATACCTAAGGCATTAATACCTGTGGAAAAAATAAAAGCCGGATAAATATATTTTTAAACTTATGTAGTTTTTTTTATATTTGTATAAACTACACATAAGTACATTTCATTTCTAATGATTTTATTGCTATATTTAGTAATATTATAATTTTATAGCCTTATGCGTTTACGTTATGTTAATAATAATGAGCTTAAAGGCCGTGGTTAAATAAAACACAGTGTTTAAAATTTCATTGTTTTTTTTTTTTTTTTTTTTTTTAATTTGTCAATATTTCGGTTTCAGCTTTACGTTTAATGACCATGTATCTGAAATGAATGTCCCCTTTTAATACATTACAGTCCTGAAGATGGCTTCAAATTGAAGCCGAAATATTGACAAATTAACAAAAAAAAAAAAAAAAACCAAGGAAATTTTAAACATTGTGTTTTATTTAACCACGGCCTTTAAGCTCATTATTATTAACATTTAGTAATATTAATTAAAATAATAATAAATTAAATCTGAATTCAAATAAACAAAACTTGTTCCGAATCACCATCGAAAGCATTGTTCGAAAGTATGTTGCTATATATATGCGTAAATATGTGAATACATAAATACGCATGCTTGCTACATATATATATTGTTACGAATATTAGCAAAACTAAGGGGTGCTGCTATCTCTAAGCCGATGCTAAACAGTGATATCATGCACATCCATAGATTAATCATTATGTATCTACAGAAACGAAACAATAATTGCATCTACACATATGTACCATGTACGTATACGAGCAGCGGAGAATCAATGCACAAACACATGCATATATCTGAGATACTCCTGAAAGTATGCAATGACAGAAGCTATAAAATCGTGCAATTGTAGTTACAGCTGAGAAGTTTGAGAGCTGAGCGCCTAGAAGATGCGAACGTTGAAATCAGAGAGTATAAAAGGCAGCAAATGTAGAGGCGCTGGAATCCAGTTTGATTTGAGCTATCAAGCAGTTTCGATTAAGACGCTATCTAGCGAGTCATAGCAGTATTATTTTGAAAGTCAGTTGCATTTAAGCTATCAGTTTGGTTATTAAGCCAGCTAGTTGCAAAGTATAAGTGTTATTGTGAAGTACTTTAATAAAGGCCATTTTTCCATTATTCAATATTGGAGTTATTTATTCAACAGTGTAGTGATACGAACTTAGCAAAAGAGTAAATAAGAGGATTTGCAAGTAAATTCGTTACAATATGTATATATGCTACATACATTTCACACACGCGTAAAGCCGCAGTTACCCACGAACGTACGTACAAAAAACGTGTCAGCTGACACGACCTATCTTATGAATGTGCAATGTAAACGAAAACTCGCCGACGTTCAACGCACGTACGTACGTAGCCCGGAACGTAAAAATCAAAACAATTTTAATTTTTTCCATAAGAACGTATCAGCTGATCGCTCTCTCACTAGACAGAGTTGCCTAGTAAACTTTTGTGCGTTAATTTTTGACCGTTTGCAGTTTTATGAAAAAACACCTAATTAAAGTTTGAAATATTGTAAAAATAATTCGAAATAATTATGTAAAAGTGCAGATTATAAATCCGTAATCTATTTATACTTACTTAATATTAATTCCAGCCTTTCACAACATCAGAAATTAAAATAGAAAAAGGTAGGGTTCCATATGTATGCATTCAAACAGGTCTATGGCAACATTTTTTTCGTTGCCACTACGGGCATAAATTTCACTCAAATGTGTGTACGTGCGGCATACGCATACATACGTTACACACGTCGGTGGGTAACTACAGCTTTAGTACATGCTCTAGCGAAAGTTAGAGCATATACTGTTTGTTAAACCACATTGGCGTCGGTTTCAAGAACTTTATTTCAACTTTACAATTAAACATTATACACTTCATTAATTTCTTTTATTAAACGCACTTTCACCAAATTTTATTTTTTATAATTTATTAAATTTATAGTTTTGAACTTCGCCGCGCGTCACTTTACTGCTTATTCTCAATTTCTTCTCTCGCATGTAGAGTTGCCACACGTGATTTTTTCGAACAAAACTTGTAGTATAAATGTTTGACATAACATTTTAAACAGAGAACTTGTAAGTTATAGGAAAGTAAAGAATCGCGGGAAGGTAATGCACCACTGGAGTTACTTTACATGTAATTCGGCAAGTTTAATTTTCGTAACAGTTTATTTTGAAACGATTCGAAAACAACTCCAACTTTTATGCTGTCGGAAACATCAACATTACAAAAGGATGTTTTTTATTATCTTATTAGATTCGTTCGCGTTAGTGAAAATTCGTAAAAACTTGAACAAAATGTTACTAATTTCGGAAAAATTCTGTTCGTTGAAACAAAACTTTTTCAAAAAGAGGGAGCAAATTTACATTTCGCTTGAAGAAGAAGTTGCAAAATTGTACCCGATAAATAGATGTCACGGTATCGCATAATTTTTTTCAGCGTGATGCAGATTAAATGCGAAACGGGTTATTTTGATAACTGAAAAATTAGTTTTTTGTTGTTTTCCCAATTTGTGTGTTTTTTCGATTTGGTGGTTTTCTTTTTTTGGTGTTTTTTTTAAACAAGTGATACCATCGTCATAAGTACAAAGTAGAAAGCGCAGTGAGCATAAAAATGACCTGTGAGATCAGTTGTGTTAACAGAAAAATCAGTTAGATTGATTGAGATTCTGTCAATTTACAGAATTTTGTTAACTTAAGAGCGACAATTTCTCTTCTGTTGAAATGACTAAACTAATTTTTTCGCTTGACAAAGAACTCGGTCGAATTAAACATAATTCTATCAATTTCAACGAATTTCCGTTAAGTCAAGAACAACAGAACTGATTTGTTGATTTTACTAGCACCATTCCTTTCAGTGTAATAGAACGGGGCTGATACTATTTACTAACAAGAACAAAATACCACAGTTTTGGCTGCCCTCATACTCTCTTCGAAAGTCGAGTACCTGTGAAATGTTTGATTTGGAAATAAAAGATGTAAAAGGTTTGGTAGTCAAACATTAATTCTCTTTATTAAATAAATTCTTTCCCTTTTATAGTTATTTACTTAACCTATACATTCATAATTATCTTAATACTAATAAACTAAAAATATTTACATTGGTAATGGGGTATGCATACATGTAGGTTTGTATACATTCTTTGTATACATGTAGATTTGTATGCATGCTTGCATACATGTAGATTTGTATGCATGCTTGCAACGTCAGCAGATCAATGCGAGTAATTTGGTTAATGCTATGCATACATGTAGGTTTGTATGCATGCTTGTAAAGTCAGCAGATCAATGTGAGTATTTGGTTAATTCCCATTATTGGTTGTATGTAAATAATAAGCATAATTTATTAGCTGTGAACGGACAAGGGTTTCATATTCGTCATTCCATTGATGTTAGCTACCCGCTGGGTTAGTTCAATAATTTATGTTGTATAATATTGTAATATGATTATTAGTAAAATGTATTTGGCATAGAAGTTCATGATGCGTAATTCCGCAAGTGTATTACATAGGTGGGTATGACGCATAATGCTACACCTGGGAGGCGAGATAGACAAAAAAACTTAGCTGGAAATCGAATGTAGAACTATTCGTGCAAAAAATTCGTCAGCAGAATCTGGAGTATAAAACTAAAACTCGTCATGTGGCAACATACCGCCGTCATCAGACCCATACTAACATATGGAGCAATAACATCCTGGCCGGCCTTGGACAAACAGTACAACATTAAAAAATTAAAAAAATTCCAGCAGGCAGCTCTCGGAGAAGTAACAAGTGCATTAAGGTCGTTCCCAACTGACGCACTAAATGTTTCCCAAACCAGCTACCTCTTTACCTCCGCATACGTGAACTGTGGAACTTGACGCAGTGTGGCCACAGTAGTGTCCACAAAGGGCTTTCCGATGTAAGTCTGTCATTAGATTGTCACACTCCCTCATTAAGTTTTGACAGGTGTCAAAGGGGACTGCAGGGGCGACGAGGGCCAAAAGATGCATGCTTTTTCACTCTTCGCCGATGGTGCAAAAATGACCTGCGGTCTTCTGTGAACGTCTTATTGTGCCACTGTCTGTCCGTCTACTCAATTTTACTGGTATTTTCCAAACGAAATTCCTCGGTATAGATAGAGAGTGTGCGCTACTGTCGGAAGACTAGGTTGGGGAGCGTGAAGTGTGCTTTTACTTAGACAGCTAAGCAGGGTTGGTGGCGCTCAACTCACTTATCACTTCGTCTTAGGCCATCAGCAGCTACCAGAGGTCACTTCAAGCCGCAGCTAACCTCACAAACATAACTCTTATATGAGCATGTAGCTACAGGAACATTGAGGGGAACGAGAAGGCAGACGAGCTTGCAATTGAAGGGGCACTGCTGGAGGCAGCTGAGGTGAACGAGATTCCTCATTCATTTGCATCAACCAAAAGAAGCAAACAGAATGTTCAAAGAGTTGGCTGCCTCCAACTGGGACTCCTCGGATACATGCAAGATAACCAAGCAAACAAGGCCGAATTATTTTAGGAGAAAAACAGAGGACCTTCCAAATAGATAGAGGAAATAAATACTTAGTATCATTATCAGAATCATGCTCTATATAGAATATCAGCAGATGGTTCAAACTGAGTACCGACTTGCCATACTAAAACAGCAGCAATTGGTTTTAGGAGAAATGTGCATCAAAATGGAGGCCCGCGCACTACTTGGGATCCGATATTTGATGTCCGGGCGGTACATCAAGCAACAAAGTATGGCCACCCTAATGCAAACTATATAAAAATGTAAGAAGGAAGCCCGAGTAAATAGTGAAAATGCAATTGAGACATCTGAGCAACTGAAAGGCAAATAAATTACAAAATTAGGAATAAACAAATAATTAAATTGTAAGACATTCAATGACCGTTCCACCTAATAAGTAGCACAAGTAACAACAACACAAAGCAAAAATCTAACGGTGTAGCATTAATATTAAATGTAAGCATCATGCGTGTCTAGCGCACGCTTCCGGCACAAGTGACTAGTAATCTGCAGGGAGCCGCAAAATGTATTTATATTTACTATTTACTTTATTTGTCCATCTTTTCTTAACAAAGCTTCCCCACAGCGCATACGCGGGTCAATCACATCCGTTTCCGCCAGCACAACTCAATTTTACCTCGAGTAGCTTTGGTGGGTGGTTTAGCAAAGCTTTAAGGCATCACCTAACAAAGTGTATTAGGGAAGTAAACAAAGCGAAAAAAAGAAGGTCGGAGGATATTTAATGTTCGCAAAGAACGGCAAATATATAAGCGCATAAATACTTGCGGACATACACACACACACACATACATTTATTGATGTTCAATTGAGTTTGCGATTTTTATCGTTGATTGAATTTACAGTTTAATTTTAGAATCGAATTGAGTTGCGAAGTTAATGTCATTGTTGTTGTTTTAGCTATTGCTGGCATTGATGTGCTTATGCTCTGATTCTATGGCTTTGTTGTTGATTTAGTAGATGAAGCGATATAGCGATAATGTGTAAATATATAAGTAATGGCAGCAAAAGCTGTTTTAAAGTAGAGAAATACATAGTCAAATATAATCGTAAT
This sequence comes from Eurosta solidaginis, assembly GCF_040869045.1. NCBI lineage: Eukaryota > Metazoa > Arthropoda > Insecta > Diptera > Tephritidae > Eurosta > Eurosta solidaginis. Next base: position 59,903,079 of record NC_090323.1, read on the forward strand.
AGTGTACACGAAGGTTTAAATATATTTTATATATTATGCACGGGGGTAGTCTGGAGTCTAAGCGATCCATAAGCGTTGATACTAGGGGAGTCCCTATAAGTATAACTTCCGATTTTTCCACCCTTCAACCGGCAACATCAAGGTTAAAAATAATGGTTTGGATGTCCACAGATTCGTCAGCTGCGAAGCGCCGGACATCGGTTTCGTCAACCACCAGTTGCTTGGTAAAGCAACCGACCTGCCATCTGCGCACCGCCAGTTCACCAATCCTATCCACCGACATCCATCAATCCACCTCTCTGTCATCTACGACTCGCCAAATATCGAATTCCTCCAACCACTGGTTGCTTGGGAATCGATCCACCGATTCGTCATCGCCTTCACCAAACGTTTGTCCAACTATCGTAACCTCTCTCTACTGATCGATAAGACACTATTCCACTGAAAACAGCGTCACCGTTATCGTCAACCAATATACCGTGCACCGAAACCCAATCACCGATTACAACAGCAATCTTCAGGAATGCCACCAACATGTTAGGGGGCTTAGAACATATACGCGGTAGATATTCCTATAGTCAGAGCCGACTAAAATACCCAAATGATTTAAGAGGGTTGTGTAGCGCAACTTTTTCAAGGGGTGGACAGCAAAATTGATTGCTGGTCCAACCCAATTGTTAACCTCACCTACCCGTGTCGAATCCTGGTCTTTTTAACAGCCGAGGCTCTATCAGCCCAGCTTCTTCATGCAAATAGGTTATGGGGGGCGGGGTGGCCGGGAAAGTTCAATGTGGTCATATTAAATCGTTCTTGAGATGGTCAGACTAGTACCTTAATGGTGCTTTTTACCGGAACGTACTGGACCTATACCCGGAAAATGACTACCAACATCGATAACACTCCCCATCTTCGGGTGGTGTCTTTATCGCTGCAATAACAACAACAACAGCGTTCACCGATTACACGAGTATCCGCAAAATGTCCGCCAACCGATATACCGCTAACCCGTTTTGCCGCCTGTCGGCTGATTTCACCGGCAGCCGGACGCTGTTCATCGATCCTATGCCTGTCACTTTATCTATTAATTAGCGCCTGATTACAGTTCCCCTCCAATTTTACACTCCTCCGCCACGGTGTTTGTGTGTACGTTTGAACCAAGCACCCTCAACAAAGTAGCGTGTATTCATTTTGAAAGGAGATAGGTAGGTGCTTTCTCACACTGGATTGGCTCTGTGCTACCGCAGCCTTTGACGGAAAGTACCTTACAAGCTCGGGCGGCTCTTTATCGGTAACATTGTTTTATAATCGGCGCATTATCAGTGGTGAACTATTGTCTTCGAGTCATCGGCTTCATAGTTCATATTTTACTGTAATTGGCGGGTTACTGATTTGGCATTGATTTTATATTGCAGTTTAACTAATGAGTCGTAGTTAGCAAATCGATTACGGGGCGAGAAAAAATTGATAGAACTCCGATAAAAAATCGATTACTTTTCGATAAGAAAGCGAAAATTTTTCGATAATATATCGATAACACGCCGATGACAAATACATAATTTTTATATAGAATATCGATAACTTTTCGATAATAAATCGATAAATAAATAAGACGTAAAGCAACCGCAAAGGCTGCACTATTTGCCATTTTGCAGCACGCATATGTAAATCTTATCTTGACAAATGCAAAGAGACTTCAAAACTCGGACTAGCTTAAGTGTAAGCTGTATGCCCATAGTATTACTGGTACAACTGGCCCGCAGATCTTGCGACCATAGTACAATAACGTTATCAATTAAAGGGCGAACACACTACCGAATTCCGTATCTGCGCTTCGAAGGTGCTTTTGGAGCGAGAATAGAAATGGATGGTTGGCGCAAGGGTTCCCAAATGGTGGACTAAGCGATACATGGTACCAAAGCAGTGGAATGAGTAAGGTCTACGGTATACTGTGCTGATCCGGAATCAAACAGATTCTACAAGCTGCCGGATCACTGTAGGATTTTTTAGGACGAAGATAAGGCGGAAACCAAAGTGATAGATACAGTGGAAGAAAGTAGCTGAAACTGCCGGCGCGTCAACTTTTATATATGAAAGTCAAGCGGCAATTAAGGCAATAATCTCGCAACATATGAAAGTGAGTTAGAGTGTTAGCAATCCTTGCAAAGAATAGGGAAAGGGAGAAGCACACATCTTTATTGGGGCCCATGGCATATGGGAATAGATGGGAATGAAAAAGCCGATGAACCAGCCAAAAATGGCGCATCCCTCGAAGCTTGCTCTATAGATGTCCCAGTAAGATTTGGCGAGATTAAAAGAAGGCGAGAGTTGAACATGATCAACCAAGCGGGAAAGACGTGGGTCCAGGCGCGGGGCTGCAAAGTGTCGAAGATCATGTGTAGGTATACAACCGTAGACTAACAAAGTTAATCCTATCATTAAAAATAGAGTACTGTGGACTCATGGCGGGTATTCTTACTGAACACTGTCTTCTTGCTTCAAATGCTTTTAAATTAGGATAGGTCAGTGATAGCAGATGTAGAAAGTGAGGGCTGCAGGAAGAAACGATCGAGCACGTTTTTTGCTTGTGTTTGTGCTCTGGCACATCTAGATTCAGCTAGTGCCGGGTTTTGATAGGGTTTTTCTTTGGTCGTTTAACAAATTTCTGGTAACATTACGGACTCATTCAGTCTATGTGAGGTGCTCACGGACTGGCCAGTTCAAACTAACCCAACCTTTAATTTATTGTTTTCAAATTGTTCTTTTTTCTGCACATTTTGTTTTAGTTTGTAGTTTCTTTCTCTTAGTGTCTATTTTTACCATTTTCGTAATTTTAACTATGATTTTATCTTCACATCACCATATGATGGTGGCTACACCACCACTTTTGCTGAGTAGCAAAAGCTTTTTTTTCTTTCAAAAAATAAGAAAATTACAAAGCTGCGCAAATAAAACCTGAAAAAAGAGACTCAAAATAAAATAACAAATTTTTGAAACCGCTCTCCACAACTATTTGAGAACACACACCAGCTTCACCGTCTCACTCTTCTGCTCATACAATTTGCGCCAATCACACAGCATCGGTTGCAACTTTTTACTTCAAACGCTCCACAAAATCGCAACAAACAACAACTTTAACCAAATGGAAAACTTGTTGTTTTTCTATGCTGGTGTTGTTATTGTTGGCATTTGTTTGTTTACAACTGCAAAAGTGTTTCATAGTTTAATTAGTAATTTCAACATTTTAGTTCTCTATTATTTTGTTTATACAGCCAACTATTTTATTATTTTTATTCAAACTAGCAGACCCGGCAGACGTTGTTCTGCCGTAAATTTGGCCTATCTGCATACATTATAATAAGCTTTTTCCGTCTAACTCTGCCCTCCCCCTCTTCACTTTTTCTTAATCCTTTTATTCACTCCTCCCTCCGTCTTTTTCGCTTCATCTCCATATTCGTCTCATTCTATCTCTTTCTCAGTCTCCTTCTCTCTTTTCTCTTCTCACAAGTTTTTCTCCTTCTTCTTCATCTCTTATTGCCAGTCCCAGAGAGTGGTATGTATTTTGTTCCAGTCACACTCCGAGTCTCAGTCTCAGTCCCAGTCCTAGTCCTAATCCCAGTCCCAGTCCTTCTCTGGTATACTTTCCGGAAAAAAACATCGTAAATACTAATATAGGCAAATTTATATACAAAATTTCAGGCGTATCGAATAGGACGTATGTAAATAGGTATGTGGGTATTATTAATTCTTGTCTTTATTTCGGCTTCGCATGCATATTTATCAGTTTTTCCAGGTTGATGCGACTAAATCGAATATCACAATGAACTTTAGAGCTCTCAGCAACAGCTTTCATTTGATATCCATAATACACACACATTCTAGGGGTATCCGGGTCCATGTTTTGGCCTATATCTCGAGACCCTAGTCACTCAGCGGTGTAAAACTTACTCTGTATTATAGCACACATCAACAGCTTCAATTTGATACCCATAATATAAAAACACATTCTAGGTGTATCCGGGTCCCTGTTTTGGCCTATATTTCGAGACCGTAGTCAACCAGCGGTGTAAAACTTACTCTGTACTAAAGCATACATCAACAGCTTCAATTTGATGCCCATAATGTAAAAACACATTCTAGGTGTATCCGGGTCCACGTTTTGGCCTACGTTCCGAGACCCTAGTCACTCAGCGGTCTAAAACTTACTCTGTATTATAGCACACATCAACATTCAATTTGATACCCATAGTATAAAAACACATTCTAGGTGTAAAAAAAAAGGTGTATCTGGGTCCATGTTTTGGCCTATATCTCGAGACCGTAGTCACCCAGCGGTGTAAAACTTACTCTGTACTAAAGCATACATCAACAGCTTCAATTTGATGCCCATAATGTAAAAACACATTCTAGGTGTATCCGGGTCCACGTTTTGGCCTACATCTCGAGACCCTAATCACCCAGCGGCATAAAACTTACTCTGTACTAAAGCACACATAAACAACTTCAATTTGATATCCATAATGTAAAAACACATCCTAGTGTTACCCTGATCCACCTTTTGGCCTATATCTCGAGACTCTAGTCACCAATAGGTATGAAAACTACCCTGTACTAAAGCACTCATCAGCAGCTTCAATTTAATACCCACAATGTAAAAAAATTGTCTTGGCGTTCACCGGCCCAGGTTTGGCCTATATCTCCAGACCCTAGTCACCCAGGGGTATGAAAATTATCTTCTACTAAATCACTCATCAACAGCTTTCATTTGATATCCATATTGTATAAACACATTCTAGGGGTACCCGAGTCCACGTTTTGGGCTATATCTCGAGACCCTAGCCTCCCAGTTGTATGAAAATTATCCTTACTATAGCACTCATCAACAGCTTTCATTTGACATCCATATTGTATAAACACATTCTAGGGGTACCCGGGTCCACGCTTTGGGCTATATCTCGAGACCCTAGCCTCCCAGTTGTATGAAAATTATCCTGTACTAAATCACTCATCAACAGCTTTCATTTGTTGTCCATATTGTATAAACACATTCTAGGGGTACCCGGGTCCACGTTTTGGGCTATATCTCGAGACCCTAGCCTCCCAGTTGTATGAAAATTATCCTTACTATAGCACTCATCAACAGCTTTCATTTGACATCCATATTGTATAAACACATTCTAGGGGTACCCGGGTCCACGTTTTGGGCTATATTTCGAGACCCTAGCCTCCCAGTTGTATGAAAATTATCCTTACTATAGCACTCATCAACAGCTTTCATTTGACATCCATATTGTATAAACACATTCTAGGGGTACCCGGGTCCACGTTTTGGGCTATATCTCGAGACCCTAGTCTCCCAGTTTTATGAAAATTATCCTGTACTAAATCACTCATCAACAGCTTTCATTTGTTATCCATATTGTATAAACACATTCTAGGGGTACCCGGGTCCACGTTTTGGGCTATATCTCGAGACCCTAGCCTCCCAGTTGTATGAAAATTATCCTTACTATAGCACTCATCAACAGCTTTCATTTGACATCCATATTGTATAAACACATTCTAGGGGTACCCGGGTCCACGTTTTGGGCTATATCTCGAGACCCTAGTCTCCCAGTTTTATAAAAATTATCCTGTACTAAATCACTCATCAACAGCTTGCATTTGTTATCCATATAGTATAAACACATTCTAGGGGTACTCGGGTCCACGTTTTGGGCTATATCTCGAGACCCTAGCCTCCCAGTTGTATGAAAATTATCCTGTACCATAGCACTCATCAACAGCTTTCATTTGACATCCATATTGTATAAACACATTCTAGTGGTACCCGGATCCACGTTTTGGCCTCAAGACCCTAGACACGTATCGAAAAAAGGTAGACGTTGGCCGATTCTCAGACCTACCCAATATGCTCACAAAATTTCATGAGAATCGGTTCAGCCGTTTCGGAGGAGTTCAGCCTGTAAAACGGTGACAGAAGAATTTTATATATTAGATATATGTATAATATTGCCATCTTTCAGTGAGTTTTACAGCTCCGGCTCACGCTCAATTCTCACGGGAATGCTCTGGTTCATTGAGAGACTTGAGAAGCAGATGTCGTGAAATTTTCGCACACGTGAAATGTGATAGGCAGATATCGCCGCTGTTTTTTATTTAACTCATACGGCGAAAGGCTAAGCAGCGACACCTATTTTTGAAAAAGTAGGTGTATTAAAGACCGCATTGCCAACCTAAAAAGAAGTAACTAACAAATTATCTTGCTCACAAATTGAACCAGACTTCTATCTGGATTTATCTGGCTCAAATCGTTGTTGTTGCATTTACATGCAAAATTATTTATCTGGCTCAGGATTTTGCCACCGGATGATAGCTTATACAAACATATGAAGATATTACAGTGAAACGTCCTTTGGGCTGACACTCATAGATATAGAGAGATTTAGTTCTCACAACCTTCTTTTTTAAAGACAAATGTTTCTATTACACTACATTAAAAGGTTTTTACGCCTGTGTTTCGGCAGAGTTCTTAGAGTCCCAGTAGAGATGGAGGGGTACTGATTGAAGATACGATACACGTGCATGCTAATAAAAGGCCATACTGTGCCCATACGATAACAAGCAGATTGTGCAAGCTTCAAGATCCTTAAAGTGCCTTTCAACCCGAAGTGACAGATGTGCCCAAATTAGCAGAGATAGTTCCACATGGTAATTGAAAAGACTAAGATTGGTGTCATGTAGAGACACATAAGCAGGACATACATAATGTATGTCGGGGTGGTTTCTGGAAAGTTAAGAAGTTGTTCTGCCCTAAATTCGGCATACATTTTAATAAGCGGTTTCCTTCTAACTCTGCCCTCCCCCACCCCTCTTTACTTTTTCCTGGTCCTTTTATTCACTCCTCCCTCCGTATTTTTCGTTTCATCTATCTCCTTATTCGTCTCATTCTATTTCTTTCTCAGTCTCCTTCTCTCTTTTCTCTTCTCTCACGTTCTTCTCATTTTCTTCATCCCTTATTGCCTGTCCCACAGGGTGGTATGTATTTTTTTCCAGTCCCAGTCCCAGTCCCACTAGAGTCTAAGTCCCAGTCCTAGTCCTAATCCCAGTCACAGTCCGTCTCTGGTCTACTTCCCGGAAAAAAGGATCGTAAATACTAATACAGGCACATTTATATACCAAATTTCAGGCAAATCGAAGAGGATGTATGTAAATAGGTATGTGGGTATTATTAATTCATGTCTCTATTTCGGCTTCACATGCATATTTATCAGTTTTGCCAGGTTGATGCGACTATATCGAATATCACAATGAAAATTTCTATAGAGCTCTCAGCACACAGCTTTCATTTCATATCCATATTATATAAACATATTCTATGGGTACCCGGGTCCACGTTTGAACAAAATCGACCTACGCATCTCTTCAAACACCGGCGACAAACTAACACATATTTTAGCCTTTCCTAAATCTATCTATACATATAAATGATTTTTATTTTTCACACTTCACTTTAATATTAAAACGAAATGCAGATATTCGTTGCTTTTGAAATTCGGCTTAAAAATTGCACATGGAACAACTAAAGACTCTCCTGAATTAAAAAAAATCTTTTAGTCCTTCTAAATCGTGGGCCCCCTTAGAAACCCCGGGTCCGGGGGTAATCCCCCACCCCTCTCGCAGGCCTGCAGGCCCACATAGTATATTAACTTTGTTCGCATAACGGTAATCCGTAACGGCATAAACTAATCGAGATAGATATAGACTTCTATATATCAAAATGATCTGGGCGAAAAAAGAAATTCATTTAGCCATGTCCGTCCGTCCGTCGGCTTGAGTAAATTTTGAGGTGTCTTGATAAAATTTGGTATGTAGGTTCCTGGGCACCCACCTCAGATCGCTATTTAAAATGAACGAAATCGGACGATAACCACGCCCCCTTTTTCGATATCGAAAATTTCGAAAAACCGAAAAAGTGCGACAATCCATTACCAAAGACGGCTAAAGCAATGAAACTTGGTAGGGGGTTGACCTTATGACGCAGAATAGAAAATTTGTAAAATTTGGACAATAGACATGGCACCGCCCACTTTTAACAGAAGGTAATTTCAAAGTTTTGCAAGCTGTAATTTGGCAGTCGTTGAAGATATCATGATGAAATTTGGCAGGAACGTTACTCCTATTACTATATGTATGCTGAGGAGAAATGAGCAAAATCGGATTACGAACACGCCCACTTTTAAAAATTTTTTTTTAGAAGTAAAATTTTAACAAAAAGTTGAATATCTTTACAGTATATAAGTAAATTATGTCAACATTCAACTCCAGTAATGATATGATGCAACAAAATACAAAACTAAAACAAAATTTCAAAATGGGCGTGGCTCCGCCCTTTTTCATTTAATTCGTCTAGAATACTTTTAATGCCCTAAATCGAACAAAAATTTACCAATCCTTTTGAAATTTGGTAGGTGCATAGATTTTATGACGCTAACTGTTTTCTGTGAAAATAGGCGAAATCGGTTGAAACCGCACCCAGTTTTTACGCCCTTGGAATCTTGGCAGGAATACTGTTCCTGGTATTACATATATAAATAAATTAGCGGTACCCGACAGATGATGTTCTGGGTCACACTGATCCCCATTTTGGTCGTTATCACGAAAACGCCTTCACATATACAACTAAGGGCCACTCCCTTTTAAAACCCTCATTAACACCTTTCATTTGATACCCATATCGTACAAACACATTCTAGTGTCACACCTCGTCCATCTTTATGGCGATATATCGAAAAGGCGTCCACCTATAGAACTAAGGCACACTTCCTTTTAAAATACTCATTAACACCTTTCATTTGATACCCATATCGTACAAACACATTCTAGAGTCACCCCTGGTCCACCTTTATGGCGACATCCCGAAATTCGGTCCACCTATAGAACTATGGCCCTCTCCCTTTTAATATACTCTTTAATACCTTCCATTTGAAACGCATGTCATACAAACACATTCCAGGAGTACCCTAGGTTAATTTTGCTAAATGCTGATTTTCCCTTATTTTGTCTCCAAAGCTCTCAGCTGAGTATATAATGTTCGGTTACACGCGAACTTAGCCTTCCTTACTTGTTTATTGATAAGCACGTTTTTTAATTAAACACCAACTAAATACACAGAAGTATATCCGCACCACCTGAAAATATGAGTGCCGGTGCGTATACGTAACATTTTATTATTACGTAAAAAACATATAAAAAAATTTGCAATAAAATAATATTGCGATTATAAACTAAGATATAACCTATCCTATATTTCAAGTTAGATCAAACTGCACGAGGGTACAAAACAAATTCAAAATTGGTTCAGTAGTTTAGGAGTCCATCGCGGACAAACAATGTGACACGTGATCTTTATATATAAAGATTGTTGTCATAAGCCTTGACCTCGAATGGAATGTGAAATCCTTTATCAAAAAGCCGATAAAACAAAAACAGTCTTCTATTTTTTTAATTAGTTTGCGTTTCAGCAAACAAAAAAATGCTGTTTAGGCAGATGTGGGCCACGTTTCAGAAAAATAATGTGTCGTTGTTGTCATGGAGTGCGCAAATTGCTTAATGTATGGAAACATATTTAAAATAAGCGACAACAGTTTCGATTATGACTCATTTAGATTTCAGTTCCTGTGTGTACTTTTCCTCTAGGTTTTGCATGAATAATAAGAATGGCTGATGCGGAGCTTCCCATTTCAAGACCGCTTGTGTGTCTATATATTTTATTGCTGAATTGAAAATCATTTTGACGTAAAGTGGTTCTTAACGTGTTTGTGATTTGCATACTTTTCCCTTTTTTGTTTTGTGAAGTAGTGTTGAGTTAACTATGTTCAATGTCACCGACAGTGGTATTGATAGGTTTACATATTTGATGTCAAAATATACAAATTTGCTGTTCTTTTTCAGCTCAACGTGGCCGAGTTTCTCTATTAATTCTATTGTGTTAGCTAGTGCATATTCGTTCCTTAGCTACAGAGTATCTTTAAATATAGTTTTTAGATATTTGGACAGTTTGTAACATGGTGCCGATTTAAAATTAATGATGAGCCTGATTGGATTGACCTGCTTGTGGATTTTTGGTAACGTAAGCAGTGGAGAAGTCGATGGGTTCATTGGACTAATATATTTACCATGTTAGAATCTACTATATTTGCTGCATTTTTTATAGCAACTTTAATTTCATTCTGGTGCCCATCCGTGGAACTCTCTCTTATTCTACGCCATTTCGTTTCCTCGATGAGTTTTTTGGTTTTGAGTATATATTTTTCTTTTTCGATTAGCACAATGGTATTTCCTTTATACGCCTTCGTTGTGACAATATTGTTTTTCATGCTTCGATTATGCTATGAATATCTTTTCAGCGCCTTTTCGAGACTCGATCATATCAAGAGTGTGCATTTGAATCCTACGCACGTGAGAAAAGATTTTGAAGATAATTACAAGGAATAATCTAAACAGCTTTCGTTTAAATTTTTCTAAACTATTTAATAAAATAATATTTACTCGTTTTCACATAATTTCTTCATAAGCTGCATAAAACCTTTGGTACATGTAAATATTTTTGCATAAATTGTATAAAGGCACTCCAATTAACACTAACTTATCGAGTATCCAGCTCGAGTATCTTCACCGTACTTCCAAACTCCTTACATCATATTCAAGTGCAATTCGAAATACTCTCAATTGCATACAATCGCCAAATTAACGCGAAATTCTGGCGCTGCATAAAACCATTTGCCATGTCAATATTTAAGGTAAATAATACAAATCCACTATTGGTTATTAGCGCGCTTATATACTTAGTTTGTGGTTGAAAGGTGTGCTTCAGTAAAGTCATTGTGGGAATTCGTAAGGAGCGACTAAATTTTGATAAAGGTTTAAGAGAAATTTCAATCTAATATCAGCTTGAGTTCGCACCTCATAGGCAGTTAACTTTGTTTGTAATCAATATAGAATTTTCAGGATGCAATGCACATGCACACAAATCGGTAGTATACCCATATTTGAACACCATTTTTTTTTGCTAAAAAAGCATTTTTTGAAGATCTGCCTATAAGGATTTCAAAAAATAATGTGTTCATCACACCCTGTGATACATACGAGTATATATTTAAGAACTGTGCTATATAAATGTCATAGAAAATTGGCGTCGCTGCTTGAAGAAATGTGCAATGGGTTCCAAATTGATTTCATTGAATGTTGGAGTTGTGTATGATCACATCTCCTCTGCGTCAGTATTAAATGAAAATGTTGCGTATACGCAGTGTAGGCCACACTAAATATTGTTGCAAATCTCTGCTAAAGCATATGAACTCTACGCTCAAGAATATAATCTGCTTTACATCACGGAAAAACTTTGGAGTTAAAGTTTTCGCTATTACTATTATTTCAGAGGCTTGGTCGTCGTATCAAAAAACTTCACGCTATATTAAGTTTATGAGGCAAGCCTCTTTTTCAATTTTACTGAGGCATTTTTAATGTGTAAACATCTTTGCTCTCCATATGGGGGAATGCAGAATGTTTGTGTAAGCTGAGTGCAAGTTTGAGCGTTGTTGTTGTTGTTGTGTTAGCAGTGCTTCGCCCCATTCAATGGACATGACCACTCACAAAATTTTCATCAAACGGAAGTCGACGAAAACTGGCAGTTTCAACAGGGACAGACCATAGGGATGTTGCTGTTAGAGGCGTAGGTTCCACAATACAATAGAAAAGATGGTTATTGTGTCCTGTGTCAGCACGTCGTATGCACGAAATACATTAAGTGTGTCGGGCTTGATTCCGGACAAGTAAGAGTACAACCTGTTACAGTATCTAGAACGATGTTGGGCCAGGGTGACTCGTGTCTCCCTTGGTAGTGTGATTTCTTCTCCTGCAAGGGTAGGATATTGCACATTAATAACAAGGTTCACCAGGCGCGTCCTGGCAAAAGCGTTTACCAATTCTGTGTGGATTTTGCTAAGGGCCTGCTTATGCTTGTCTGGATCAAATGGCTGTGTTGGCAGGTGGCAGACCTCGTCATAGTTCTTGTGTAAATGTCCCCAGTTGTTTGCTAGTATGTCCTGATTTGTGATAATTTAGCGAAAACTGCCTGTTCAGCATTACATTGTGCAGTTCTGATTGCAGCATTTTGACAGGCATGTAGCCTTCTTCAGTATAAGTTTTTGAGACCTGGCGTCCATACTCGTGAAGCGTAGCTCATGAGCTGAAGGCCAATTGCTTTGTACGTGGTTAGCAACATTTCTTCATCTTTTCCCCAGGTGCTGCCCAACATTAAGCGTGGTCTTGGAATACCGAATGTAAGCCTAAGTGTAGTCAGCACAGTGTGGGAACAACGTAAGAGGTAGAATTGATATAAGCGAATTCAAAGAGGAAATAAAGGCAAGGAAAAGAAAAAGAAAGTAAAGGAAAGTTTTGTTATAGGTGTGCTCTGGGACGATGTATAGCGAATTATTGTTTTGTTATCAAATTGATTTAAACTCGCTATCGATAACACAAGTTATCAAGGATTTATCGGTTTGTCATCGACTCATTACCGAAAAGTTATCGATTTTTTACTCGAAGAGTTATCCATAATTTATATATGGAAGATTGAGCGATTTGCTATCAAAAAATTTGCGATTTCATAACAAGCAAAGTATCGTTTTATTATAACAAAGTTATTGACTTACTATCGAAAAATTATCAACTATTTATCGAAAAGTTATCGGTATGTTATCGAAAAGTTGCAGATAAATAACAAAGTTCTTAGCGAACACTTTTCAATTTAATATCGGATTATTTCTAATTTGTTAACGGCGTGCTATCAGCGTATTACCAATTCCTGTCGGCTATTTACCTGTTTTTTTATGACTATTTATTGGTTAGTTATGAAAGAGCTACCGATAAGCTTAAATACAAAATCGATGCATATCTGTAACCCGCCAATAACACCTCTATATCTAGGCAGATAACTTAAAAGATTGAAAATGGTCGACAAATTAATTCTCGAGATGGTCGGGCTAGAAAATAAATAGTGCTAGTTGCCGAACGAACCGACTCAATATCAGACAATAAACCACCTGGAGAGAGGACAGGATTGGCAAAAGAACAGACAAAGAGTAAGCCGAAGAGATATAGAAAGAAATATGAAGAAAGCAAGAGGCAATATATGCTATTAACGGGATTGGAATAAATAACAAATACAGAAAAAAAGAAAAGGGGATATGAAGGAAAGAATAAAAAAAGTTTCGAAGCTATCCTGCCTCATAACGATAGTTCTGCTCTAAATTTTCATCATTTAAGAATTAGGCGCCTATGCGATTTTGAACATTACAAAAGAAGTCCCTGTATCATAACTCAATTTAAAATACTCCCCGAAGGTTTTGGGGTGTGTTATCGATGTTGATGGTTCCTTGCCGTATAAAGAACCGCCACGTTCTGGTGACGAGCACCATTAAGGTACTAACCACATTGGACCTTCTACGGAAAGCGAGTAAACCTCCCTTTATACACGCAGTTGAATCCGAGCCATACATCAGGAGAGGTAGGGTCCCTTTTAAATACTACAAATTGTTTTTGTTAGAACTGAAATAGGAGAGAAAAAAAGAGATACACAGAAAGGGGGAGTAGTACAGACAAAAAAGAGAGGAAGGAGAATGGGTGAATTGAGCGTAAAAATATAGAAACGAAGGAAAAATCAGTGAGATAAAGTTAAGGAAATAAGTATCGGAGCGAATCTAGGCACTCGGGTACTTTTTAACTGTTATAATAAATACCTACTTGTACGTAGACGAACTTTTGTTCATCATCATCGAAGAGCGATCGAAATTGTCTGCTCTACATGGCGTATACGCGACGGGATGATATTTGATATTTCAAATATCTGCAGGCGCGCATAGCAACGCGATGTAATAGGATTACTCAATAAGCATGTATATTAGGGTGGGTCGATTAGTATGGACGAAAGTTAAAAAAATACTTTTTTTCAAAAAACTTTTATAGCCAACGTTTTTAGCGGACATTTTTGGGTCGGACAGGGTGGACATGAAAATTCTACAATCAAATTAAAATTTTTTAGTAGGTCATGAAAAAAACCTTAAAAATCAAAGTCAAAAAAAGTAAAAAAAATGAAATTTCGCAGGCTCGAAAATTATTTTTTTGGGTATGCGTAGTGGAACTTTTTTTCCTGAGCCCTAATCCTATCGAAAAATCGATAGCGCGATATCGGTTAATAAACCGAACCAGTCTAATGTATATGTAGATATGTATGCATATACATTTTGGCCCAATCAAGCAGACAAACCCACTAACCAACCACTGGCATACCGCGCCGCAACACATTCACAAACACCACACCCCCACGTCACTGGCGGGCAAACCAAGTATGTGCGCGCCTACATATCCGTCGTAGTCTACAATTCCAGTGCTATGTCATAGATACAAGTGGTACGGCACTCTACATTGGCGTTGACAGGCAAATTGAATTAAATTTGTTTGTTGTTGTTCTTGTTGCAAATTGTTGCTAAGTGTTATTATGCAATACGCTAGCAAACGCCATTGTTATTGTCGTTGCAGATATATTTTGTTTTATACCATGCTGTGGGCTCTTAAGGCTCGTGTTAGACATTTAATCATATCGAAAAGTTATCGATTTATTGCCGTAGTGCTGTCATTTTGTTATCGGCTTGCTATAGATTTGTTACCGACGACTCATCCGTTTATTGTCAAACAGTTAGCGACAGAACTTCATTGTGACATCGATAACTCATTTGTAGCCCGTTGTAGTTGTTCTCTTAACGTCTCCTCTCTTGTGGCTTCACTTATACCCTGGGTGAGATCTACATAATTAGCTTTGAAACATGAGCTTTCTAGATACCTATATGTTTATAGATCGAACCTTACGAGTGACCGATACTCACGCATTTTTTAGTGGAAACCTCTTTGAAGGAGTCACCACTGTATAATACGCCGATAACTACACGATAATGGCCACAGGTCCCGGTCCACCCATTGATGAGCTAAATAATAAAATAAACTAAAATCTCCCTCATCTCTCCAGTTTCTTCGCCTCGCGAAACCTGACATTGTCGTCGACCAAATCATCGGCGACCTTATTTACAATATGGACATGGCAAATATCGACCATATTGGGCATCCACGTCGAAGGCATTACGCTACTGACTGTCTTACACCCGAAAATACTGGGTGTGACGTTTGGATCTATATTTTGCATGCATCTATATTTTGCATGCAACCGCAATTGTACCTAAAATCCAGAGCCGTAATAAAATCGTCAAATCTCTTGCCGGCAGCACTTGGTGTAAAGACAAAGAAACGCTCATTACTACATTCAAAGCAATTGGCCGGCCGATTGCTTGCTACATGTCCCCGATAAGGTCGCCAAACCTAAAGGTTACTCACTGGAAGAAAATACAGGCCTGTATAGGGGATTCAAGGGGTTGTGTAGCGCAATATATAGCTTCTCCAACCCAATTGCCCACCTCACCTTCTAGGGGCGAATCACGTTTCACTAAGAGACGAGGCTCTGGCGAACCCAAGCTTCTCAAGGAACTTGAGGTGGGGAGGGAGGGATGGCCTGAAGTTTTAATGTGGCCATCAAAATCGTTCCCGAGATGGTCTGTTACCGGAGCGTACCGGATCTGTATCCGGCAAAGGACCATCACATCGATAACACTCCCCAAAGCCTTCGTGGAGTAATCTTATCGCTGCAACAACAAGAACAACAACAACAACAACAAAAGGCTTGTTAAGACTCCGCTCTTAGAACCGCTACGGGCTGTCTTCTTATGTCCCCAGAACACCACCTACATAATGAGGTGACAGTACTCCCCATTAGTGATCGAAATTAAATGCTCAACAAACAGTTTCTGTTGTCAGAAAGCTGGGCATCCAAACAGGCATCTGATTGAAAAGGCTACACTTTCCAGGGGTCTTAAGAAGTCACCTCAGCAAGCATTATGAGGATATACTGCATCTGAGACACAGCCGTGTGAAAAAAAACACAAACAGGTCCTCAGTGATATCCAAAAAAGGCTTCGGACCTCTATTCCAGGAATTGCTCAGCAAAAATATTTCTTAAAAATAAATACTCTGAACTTGCAGAATAGGAAAGCGATCTCCTTAGGGAAACGCGCGTCCCTCTAGCTCAACTTCGATCTGGATACTGTAACAGCTAAAACTCTTACCTAGTTGCACAATACCTAAAGTGTTTTCAAATAACTTACAAAAAAGTGTTTGGTTTCCCAAGTTTGAGAAAGGATGACTGAATTAAATAAAACAAAATGCGCCATTGCTATTGCTTATATTGATGCTTTGTATGATTGTAAAATGAGGGAAAACTGAACTTTTGACATTATTGTTAGTGTTGCTGCAATTTATGTTACCTATTAAATTGACAAGTGTCACACAAACATGCATATATAATATGCAAGCTCTGATAAACGACAAAGTAACCAACTTACTCAACATTCGCTGTTACGATGACCAAAACCTTTTCAGCGAAACAACAATTGATTTATGCGTTTTTAGGGGTGTATCCCATACCATCTACTCGTATGTATGCATAACTGTTTTTGTATACAAATCGAAATGATTTCTGAAATATTTCACGTACGCAATTTAAAAGGAATTTTCAAAACATATGTCCGCGCATATTGTTGGTGTTGTTGTATTAACGATAAAGGCACTCCCCGAAGGTTATTGGGAGTTTTATCGATGTTGATGGTCCTTTTCTGGATACATATCCGGTAGGTTCCGGTAACAAAGCACCATTAATGTATTAGCCCGACCATCCCGGGAACGATCCTGATTAAATCTTCTAGCCCATAACGCCCTCCCCGACCCCTGGTTAAATAAAGAACTTGTGTCGCCAGAGCCTCTGCTATTAAAGAGACAGGATTCGTCATGGGTAGGTGAGGTTGGCAATTGGTTTGGAGAAGCTATAAATTGCGCTGGCAAGCCTTTGAAAGGATTTCGCTACATAACCCCTTGAATCTGTTTAGTATTTTAGTTGCGTCTGACGACGGGCATACCTACCACGGGTATATTCTAAGCCTCCGGGGCTTAGAGTAGAGAGTTCCAAACTCATGCTTCTTATATACATATGTACGTAATTTTTTCCGGGATTAAAAAAAAAGCGATGGATGTTGGAAAGCAGTTGAAGTGAACTCCTTAATTTATCTGCTGGAAAATATACAAAGATTTGCCTTTCGTGCGATCACAGCTGCGATTAGATCATTACATTCAAAGGCTTTGAATGCGTACTATAACGTGACACCGTTCAATCTCTTTATGAAGGAAGCAGCATATCGAAAAGTCTACATACGGGCACGATTGATAATGACGCAAACAATACGATCCTCTTTCCTAAAAGGACTAAATTGAAAGATGAAAATTTACCCAGACATTTGGCATCTTAGTTTAGCGAAAGGATTTAAATGGCTTGTGAAGTGGGAGCAGGAATCTCAACGAGAGCGCTATCAGCATCCATTCATAGCACAGTAGTCGGTTCCATAGGCCAAAAATAAAAAAATAAAAATGAAAAGTTTGTCATCAAATGTGTCGCTAGTATCTCTTATTAGAATAGCCTTTTAAAAGGTATATTTGTTTTTGTTGTATTCGAACTGTACTCTCTAAGAATAGCTTCAAAATTGAGGTTATGGTATTAGTTGGTTTTTGCAGTGTGAGCAAGTTAAAAATAAAGTGCAAATTTAAGCTATTTAAAAATACATAAAATGTCATTGTATTGAAACATTTAGAAATTAATATTGAAGTCAAAAGTATTTACTTCATTTTGAAATAATTTTAGTGTATTTAGCGTGTTGTCTTTTTTTTTTGTTATTTAAAACTTCACCAGTGCCTTTATTAGTGTTTATTTGCACAAATATTTCAATTTCAGCTAAACTTTTAGTTGGGTTCCACACCGATCCTCACATTGGGACTTACATATATCTTATTATTAGTCAAAAGATTCTAAAGTGTTAATATCAGCTGCCACTTTCTGCCACTAACTATGTTTTGCGACATTTTTCTGATAGCGTCACCCTTATAAATTATTGTTGTATGTTATATGTGGTCACTTGCAACATACGACATTGTTTTATCCAGTCGACGATATGCAAATGTAAACTTTTGTGTGTGTTTGTTGCTTTGTTATTGTCTCCTTTAATCCTATTAAACATTGTATTTGCGATAGACAGATCTTACCATTTTTCCCCCACATCTACTTACTTTTTGTATGCATGCGGTGAAAGTGGGTAGTTGTGGGTCGGTATAAAAGTACCACCCGCACCAATTTTATGAAAAAATAATTCTCACATATTTGTAAAGCCGTGACCAAAGTTTTTACGTTGATATCTCTACTGGTATTTTTGGCCACCAACTCCATATAAGACCGACCAGCGTGCATAAGCGCCCTCCAAACTCAACGAGTATATTTTCATCCAAGTTTTCCACAATTGGGGTATATAGGAAACTGATAGGGTTGAAAAACAGCACCAAACATATATCGTTGCAACAAAATTCCAAGGACAGGAAAACGAAACAATCGTCAATTTTTACTCTAATGTTTTTATATTGATTAATTCAGAAGCTGTGCATTGGTGCTAAGTGAAGTTTGGGAAGGTTCGATATGAATTTAGTTCACTTTTGGGTTATGATGTTTACGTTTTCGTGGAAACCTGGCTAAATGAAAATTTCTATGACAACGAGTATTTTGATCCCGAAATGTACAACGTATATAGAAAAGATCGAGATACGTTAAAAACTGGCCTGTCCCGAGGAGGTGGTACTTTAATTGCTGTTCGGCGTAAATATCACTCATCATCTATTTCACTGCAGAATGAGGACACTCGGTTGGATCAACTGTGTGTATGTGTCAATGGGTCGTCGACACTCTTTATATGTGTATCTTACATTCCGCCTGGTAGTATTGACAGTTTGTATAAAGCACATACTGATAATCTTATAGACTTAGTTTCTACGAAATCAGAGTGTAATTTTTGTATTTTAGGTGATTTCAATATAGGAGATGTGAGCTGGGCGCCAGTGTGTGAGAGTTTAACTTTGTACCCCAACAATGTAACTAGCTTTTCCGAAACGTATGTTGTTGACAACTTATTAAGCGTCAATCTTACTCAAATTAATTCAATTTTAAATAAACTGTTTAAAACATTAGATCTAATTCTTTTAAGTGAAGATATGAGTTTTTCTTTGGAAGAATGTCTCGACCCTCTGTCATGCCCCGGCTTGCATCATGTTCCTCTTGTCCTGCAACTGGAGTTTTACGAATTTAGAAATGTCGACTTAGATTTGCTACCGGATAATTACTGTTTCAAAAATTGCAACTTTAGTGTCATTAGCGATAGAATCAATTTGCATAATTGGGATACTATATTTTCTGGGAAGAGTGTAAATGAATGCTTTGATCTTTTCAAAGTTAAAGTCAATGAAATTTGCTCCACTTTAATTCCTCGAGTGAAAAGGAAATGTTACAAAATACCTTGGTATACAAGAAAGTTGAAAAGACTTAAAAATTTAAGGAATAAGTTTTTTAGAAGGTATAAATTATCGAAGATGCGTCTTCATAAGGATAAATATTTATTATACTCAAGTAAGTTTAAATCTTTGAGTAAGAAACTTCATAAAGAGTATGTTGCTAAATTTGAAAGGAATATTAAGTTAAACCCTAAATCTTTTTGGCGTTACGTTAAGGCTAAAAGTCGTGTGCAAGTATCCCATCTAAAGTTTCTTACAATGGAAAATCTGCGTATTCCTTCGGCGAAGCTGTCAACCTCTTTGCTGATATTTTCGGGGCGAATTTTGAGACTGGGACGTTTCTCACCGAGGAACTAGATACGGAAAATGACACCCCTATTAATTTTGGTCAATTGTCCCTGACTCTTGAAGATGTCATTTGTGGCATCTCGGTGATCAAGTCGTCAGTGCACATGGATGTAGATGGGTTCTGTTCTTTTTTGTTTAAAAATATTGCAGCAGTTGCGTATCCAATCTTATTAATTTTTAATAAATCTCTCAGGAATGGAGATTTCATAAACGCTTGGAAGGTAACGTCTATTACCCCGATATTCAAGAGTGGTAATAAAAGTAATGTTGCCAACTACCGTCCTATTTCTAAACTTTCCACTGTCTCGAAATTGTTTGAAATTGTAGTTAAGGATAAAATATTCTTCGCAGTAAAGACCTTGATTTCACCTAATCAGCATGGATTCATGCCTGGCAGATCAACTGTAACTAATCTAGCAGTATTTTCTGAATACTGTATTTCTTCATTTAATAGGAGGGCGCAAGTTGATACTATCTATACCGATTTTTCGAAGGCTTTTGACAAAGTCAACCATTCATTACTAATATCTAAACTTGCTGGCTTCGGCTTCCATTCTAGTATGCTATCTTGGGTGAGATCTTACTTGGCAGATCGTAGCTGTGTTGTTGTGGTAGATGGTATTTCTTCGCGGTCGTTTACTGCCAATTCTGGTGTACCCCAAGGGAGCGTGTTGGGTCCCTTATTATTTGTTATCTTTATTAATGACATACGTCATTGTTTCAGTTATGCTGAATTCTTATTGTTTGCTGATGACTTGAAAATTTTTGCATCAATCACGACTCAATCTGAGTCCACTATGCTCCAAGCTGATCTTGATAACGTAATGGACTGGTGTAAACGGAATCGTCTGCTTTTAAATATAAGTAAATGTTGTAGTATTACCTTTGCTAAAACTCGAAATGTTCTTCCTGTTTCGTATCATATTGGGGACTCTACGCTGAGGGTTGTTGATGAAATATCAGATCTTGGTGTAGTCTTTGATGCGAAGTTTCTATTCCACAGTCAGATTAATTATGTCATTGCGAAGTCTTATTCTACACTCGCGTTCATTCGCCGTTTCAGTATGGATTTTAGTGATCCTTATACTTTAAAACTTTTATTTACAACCCTAGTGCGGTCTAAACTAGAATATGCTGTTTTCATTTGGAGGCCGTACCATGCCTGCCATATAGACCGACTTGAGCGTATTCAGAAAATATTTTTGCGATTTGCCCTCCGGTCTTTGCGTTTTCAGGACCCTGTTCCAACATACAGTTCTAGGTGTCTTTTAATTAACCTTAAATCTTTAGTGAGTAGAAGATCAATGCTTTCATTGACATTTTTATATGATATCATCAATGGGACGGTTGACTCGCCCTATCTTTTAGAACGTATACGGTTCAATGTACCATCGCGAACCCTTCGATGTCACGATTTTTTCTGGTTAGATAGATTTAGAACGACTTATGCTTCCAATTCTCCAATTGCTAGGGCAATGAGGGAGTTTAATTTGCTGTATTCTATAGATATTGATTTTGCATTAAATAAATTTAGGTTTAAACTGCTATTGAATGAAATTATTTGAATATTTTATATTTATTAGTTAAGATATATTAGTAAATAGTCTGTAAGGAGGTTCTGATTGTCCTAGACTATAATATGAATAAATAAATAAATAAATATGTTAAAAAATTGCTGCAAAAAAAACGCCACCACAGGCCGCACGACGGCATGCACGGCTGCATGCACGGCCGTTGTGAACGAATTTTGTAATTGAAATTTAAGTAACTTCCCGATAAGTAACTTCCCAAGCTTGAAACTTGGAATATAGTTCAGAACCCGATGACAATGCAATAATAAGAAAAAAGCCCCGCTAGGTGGCGTAAGGATCGAGATATTCACAAAAATCGTAGTTTTGGGCCGATTTGGCTTATATTTGGAACACATAATACACTAGCCTTTACCCGCGGCCGTTAGCCGCTTATCAAGTTATCTGTTTAAAATTTTTTTTTGTCTAATGTATTTTATTTTTGTAATTTAGTAAAAAAAAAAGCTAAATTAGAAGATAAGGTGAAAGGTGCGCTTTCATGAATAGTACAATACAGTTTTCTCGAATTAAAAAAAAAATACATTTTGTTTTTAAATTAAATTAACTTATATGAGAGGGGTGAAAGAATTACTACTCATAGTACAAAGGAGTGAAACTACAATTAGCTAAAACCAAAGATAATTTATTAGGTGAAAGTAGTGTTACTTTTTCGGGTATTTAGTTGGTTAAAATATTACAAAAAGTGTAATTATAGTTATAACAGTTCGTTACACGATTCATTTAAAAAACTCAAAAATAGAGCGAAAAAGCTCTGTTAGATTGAAGATAAAATATACCGAATTTTAATTACGAATAATTAGCTGCAAATCCACGGCCATAAAAGCTCATAATTTAAAAAGGCATGTGTGCTGAACTACCGGTTGCGAAGAGACCTAAAATGATCCCGGAAGGGTCCCAAGATGATACTAAAATTTCCAAACAGATTCCGAAAACATTCAGAAATTAACCAGGAGGGGTCCCAAAATGATTCCGAATTAGTCCCGAAAAATTCCTGAAATGACCCTGACGGGATCCCTAAAACCATCCAGAATTGATCTCTGAAGGGTCCGCAAATGATTCCGAAATAGTCCGGAAAAAGTCCTGAAAAAACTCCGACGGAATCCCGGACAGATCACGAAAATAATACAGAAATTATCCCGAAAGGGTCCCAAAATTATCCCGAAATCATCCAGAAAAAAGTCCCGAAATAACTCCGACGGGATCCCGGACAGATCCCGAAAATGACCCAGAAATTATTCCGGAGGGGTCCCAAAATGATCCTGACGGGATCCTGCACGGATTCCAAAAATCATTCAGAAATTATCCCTGAAGTATCTATCCTGAAATGATCCCGAAATACTCCCAAAAAAGTTCCCAAATATTTTTGAAGGAACCTGATATAGCCCTGAAAAAGTTCCGAAAGTACGCTGACGAGATTCCCTATGGATTCCGAAAAACATCCCGAAATAATGCCGGAAGGATCTCCAAATGATCTCGAAATAGTCCCGAAAAGTCCCCATTTGACCCTGACGGGATCACGAAAACCATCCATGAATCTGGAGGGATACCCAAATGATCCCGGAAAGGTCCAGAAATAATTCCGACGGTATCTCGGACGAATCCCGAAAATCATTCAGAAATTATCCCGAAATGGTCCCAAAATAGTTCCGAAAAAGTCCCGAAATAACTCCGACGGGATCCCGGACAGATCCCGAAAATCATGCAGAAATTATCAAGGAAAATTCCCGAAATGGCACTGACGGGATCCCGGACGGATCCCGAAAACCATCCAGAATTGATCTCTGAAGGGTCGGCAAATGATCCCGAAAAAGTCACGAAATGACCCCGACGGGATCCCGGATGGATCCCGAAAACCATACAGAAATGATGTCGGAAAATAACCCAAATGATCCCGACGGGATCCCGGACGGATCCCGAAATCTATCCAGAAATGATGCCGGAAAGGTTCTCAAAAGATCTCTTAATAGCCCCGAAATGACCCTGATCCCGAACAGATCCCGAAAACTATCCAGAAATGATGCCGAAAGGGTCCCCAAATGAGCCCGTATCAGTCGAGAAAAAGTCACGAAATGACCCCGACGGGATCCCGAAAACCATCTAGAAATGATGCCGGAAGGTACCCCAAATGATCCCGAAAAAGTCCTAAAATGACCCCGACGGCATTCCTCACGGATCCCCAAAACCATCTAGAAATGATGCCAGAAGGTACCCAAAATGATCCCGAATTAGTTCCGAAATTACCCCGACGGGATCCCGGAATGATGCCAAAAGGGACCCCATATGATCCCGAAAAAGTCCCGAAATGACCCCGACGGGATCACGGACGGATCACGAAAACCATGCACAAATGATGGCGGAAGGGACTCCAAATGATCCCGAAAAAGTCCCGAAATGACCCGACGGGATCCCGGACGGATACCGAAAACCATCTAGAAATGATGCCGCTAGGTGCCCCAAATGATCCCGAAATGACCCCGTCGCGATCTCGGACGAATCTCGAAAGCTATTAAGAAATGATGCCGGAACGGTCTTCAAATGATCCCCTAATAGTCCTGAAATGACCCTGACGGGATCCCGGACGGATCCCGAAAACCATTCAGAAATGATTACAGAGGGGACCCATAATAACCCCGAAAGGTCCCGTAGTTATCCCGGAAACCATCAGGAATTTATCTCTCAAAGGTACGAAAATGATCCCGAAAATACCCCGACGGAATCCCGGACGGATCCCGAAAACTATACAGGAATGATCCCGGAAGGGTTTCGATACGACCCTAACCATGTTAATAAGGCAGCAGGCGCGTTGGAGCGAATGAAGAGTTACATTGAAACATACAGGTAAAGCTAATAAAAGCGTGCTAATAAAAACAACTGAAGGAGGGCGGATGGCGGGAGGAGAAGGAGAGGACCACTGATCGTTTTCCCAAAATTGTTTAGATCTCGATCTGTATGTGCCAGATACCAAAAACTCTTGATTTTGGAGAAAATTTATTTTGAGTTATAACAATTTATAGATTTTACACCAGAGGTGGAGAGAAGGGGAGAGGGAGACGGAGGGTGTCACTGATCACTTTGTAAGCCCTCGACTTATTTGACCCCTTGAGTCTGTGATATTTGTGAAGGCCAGTATACGTAAAGTTATAATGTGTAAAAATTATTAAAAAGTAATTGCTCGAAGGGTTCGCGGGAGCCCCACCCCTCTTTCCATGTTCGAAAAAAATTTCGCTAGTAGACTACTGTCTGTGTCCCAAATTTCATCAAAATCCGTGTAGCCGTTCTGGTGTGATTCAGTCGCAAAGACTAAAAAATATAATAATTAAATTATAACAGTTCCTAGGGGGCGGGGGGACGCGCCCAACGCTTTTATTTAATTGTCTGATCAACGCCCTAGATTGATGAGTAGTGTGATGATTAGTACCTAGGGCCTACCTAATTATTTTCTAGCTTTTAATATTATTATTACTTCATGTAAGTATTGTTTTCAATAAAACCGTTTAACTTAAACTTTTTTTTAAATTATTTTATTAATTACACTTTTTGTACGTTTTGAAAATTTTCAAATTTACTACAGAAATTTCAAAGACAACCCGGTTTCAGAAATTTGATTTTTCATAGCACTCAATTAGTCGAACCAAAGCGACTATTCGAATACCTTT
Source organism: Eurosta solidaginis (assembly GCF_040869045.1). Lineage (NCBI taxonomy): Eukaryota > Metazoa > Arthropoda > Insecta > Diptera > Tephritidae > Eurosta > Eurosta solidaginis. The sequence continues at coordinate 59,928,211 of NC_090323.1, forward strand.
AACCGTTTCGTAAGCATACCGAATAATCGGTTAACCGGTTAGTTGATTAACCGTATAATTTTCCGAGCCCTAGTGCAGAGCTCAAGCAGGTTAGATATGCATACTAGTTAAATATGTATGTATATGTGTATGCAAATACAAATACACTTATAAGAGTACATGAAAAAGCAGTGGCATTAAATGCCACGAGTTAAGTACCACTTATTAGTTGAAGTGGTTGGTCGTACAACACGTGCAATGTTGCCAAAACGTTTACTGCCTTCAAAACAACAAAATACGCTTTCCATACGTTATTATATTTAACAAAATTATTATAATTATATATAATTAATTATATAAAACCCCAAAATAGTCCCAAAAACCATCACGAGTTGATCCTGTCTGGACCTCAAATAGTCCGAAAATTATATTGAAATGGTTCCAAATATTCTTAAGGCAAATTCCGAGAAAATAGCCGAATTACACCTGAAGGAACCAAAACTTATCCCAAAACACCATGAAAGTAGTATTGAACAGTTATTTACCAAGTAAGTGTGCCTAAGTTTGGGTGTAACCTATCGTTCTATACTCAGCTTGAGTTTCGTTTGTACAGCTCATTCCAGATAAATTAATTTTTCGAATTTTGTTACAAGGTTTTTTTTTGGATTTTTAGGTTCTAGGAATATTGTGTAACGCTTGATCAAAAAAGGGGCGTGTCACAGCCCATTAAAAAAAATTTCTCCGATAGATATAGTTGCTGCTATATGTGCACCCAATCTTATTATAATATGTTAATTTATGGCTCCCGAAACATAAAAAATTGTTTGGTCACAAAGGGGGCAGTGCCACGCCCATTTTAAAAAATTTTAATTTGTTTGCTTTTCTTTTGTTGGGAAATGAAACACCATTGAGATAAAGGTCTTTTTTGCAAAGATGTAGCTTATTTTATTCGTCCACGACCCTTTTAAAAATCTTTTAAATAAAAGTGGGCGTTGTCTTTAACCGATTTTGATTATTTTCACTCAGTTCATATAATTTGGCAAGGATAGTGTCTCTTCTAAATTTCAATAAAAAAAAAAAAATAAATGTAAGGCGTGATAACCTCCGAAGAGATCTAAGGCCGAGCTTCCCTTCCAATTTGCGTCGTGCTCCTCTTGATTTTCCCTACAAATTGGCCGGACGGGACCTACATGTTTTATGCCGACTCCGAACGGCATCTGCAAGGCAGATGAGTTTTCACTGAGAGCTTTTCATGGCAGAAATACACCCGGAGCGCCTGCCAAATACTGCCGAGCGGCGACCCCGCTTAGAAAAATTTTCTTCTAATTGAAAACCTTATTTCTAAAATTTTGATGTTGCTTTGTCCGGGGTGTGAACCCAGGGCATAAGGTGTGGTAGGCGGAGAACGCTACCATCACACCACGGTGACCGCCCTAAATTTCAATATAATATATTAAACGGCCAAATTTTCTTCTTCTAAATGCAGGTCACGCCCATATTCCAAAATGTTTTGAAATTTTTGTCTTGCGTCATAAAATCAATGCACCTACCAAATTTCATTAGCTTAGCAGCATTCGTTTTTGAATCTCATTTTGTGTTTTCAATTTTCTAAATTCTAGATATCGAAAAAGTGGGCGTAGTTATCGTCCGATTTCGTTCATTTTCAATACCAATCTATTCTGGGTCCAGATAAGCCTGTATACCGAATTTCGTGATATTCAATAATTGCTTAAGTTAACGGACGGGCAGACGGACGGACATGGCTTAATCAAATTTCTTTTCGATACTGATGATTTTGATATATGGAAGTGTATATCTATATCGATTCCTTTATACCTGTACAATCAACCGTTATCCAATCTAGGTCAATATACTCTGTGTGCAAAGCACGCTGAAGATAAAAAGTTCTCATTTTATTCAATGTTTAATTAAAAATATCAGCTGTGAAAACCGTTATTTGCAATCTTATTATAACTTAACAAAAACCCTTTTACACTAAATAGTAATTTCCGAATAAAGTGTTTCTGCAGCTGGTGTATAGCATATCTAGAGAAAAGGGTCCATAAAATATATTTGTCAATCAATCAATTTCTCCTTTCTGCAATTTGTTTTCATAGCTATTGAAATAAGCAAAGAAGATGAGTCTTAAGAATGAGCCAATATGAGTACCAATGATAATACGAATGCTGAAGTTCCCATGTTTGTGAATAATCGCGGCATATCAAATACGCGTGGATACACATTTTTATACTCAGTTGAGCAGAGCTCACAGAGTATATTAAGTTTGATTGGATAACGGTTGGTTGTACATATATGTATAAAGGAATCGAGATAGATATAGACTTCCATATATCAAAATAATCAGGATCGAAAAAAAATTTGATTGAGCCATGTCCGTCCGTCCGTCCGTCCGTTAACACGATAACTTGAGTAAATTTTGAGGTATCTTGATGAAATTTGGTATGTAGGTTCCTGAGCACTCATCTCAGATCGCTATTTAAAATGAACGATATCGGACTATAACCACGCCCACTTTTTCGATATCGAAAATTTCGAAAAACCGAAAAAGTGCCATAATTCATTACCAAAGACAGATAAAGCGACGAAACTTGGTAGATGAGTTGAATTTATGACGCAGAATAGAAAACTAGTAAAATTTTGGACAATGGGCGTGGCACCGCCCACTTTTAAAAGAAGGTAATTTAGAAGTTTTGCAAGCTGTAATTTGTCAGTCGTTGAAGATATCATGATGAAATTTGGCAGGGACGTTACTCCTATTACTATATGTACGCCTAATAAAAATTAGCAAAATCGGAGAAGGACCACGCCCACTTTTAAAAAAAAATTTTTTTTAAAGTAAAATTTTAACAAAAAATATAATATCTTCACAGTATATAAGTAAATTATGTCAACATTCAACTCCAGTAATGATATGGTGCAACAAAATACAAAAATAAAAGAAAATTTCAAAATGGGCGTGGCTCCGCCCTTTTTCATTTAATTTGTCTATGATACTTTTAACGCCATAAGTCGAACAAAAATTAACCAATCCTTTTGAAATTTGGTAGGGGCATAGATTTTATGATGTTAACTGTTTTCTGTGAAAACGGGCGAAATCGGTTGATGCTACGCCCATTTTTTATACACAGTCATTCGTCTGTCCTTCCGCATGGCCGTTAACACGATAACTTACTTACTTGAACTAACTTTATCTTGGTATGAAAAATGAACGAAATCCGACAATGACCACGCCCACTTTTCGATATCGAAAATTACGAAAAATTAAAAAAATGCCATAATTCTATACCAAATATGAAAAAAGGGATGAAACATGGTGAGGTAATTGGATTGGTTTATTGACGCGAAATATAACTTTAGAAAAAACTTTATAAAATGGTTGTGACACCTACCATATTAAGTAGAAGAAAATGATAAAGTTCTGCAGGGCGAAATAAAAAACCCTTAAAATCGTGGCAGGTATTACATATATAAATAAATTAGCGGTATCCAACAGATGATATTCTGGGTCACCCTGGTCCACATTTTGGTCGATATCTGGAAAACGCCTTCACATATACAACTACCACCACTCCCTTTTAAAACTCTCATTAATACCTTTAATTTGATACCCATATCGTACAAACACATTCTAGAGTCACCCCTGGTCCACCTTTATGGCGATATCTCGAAAAGGCGAACACCTATAGAACGAAGGCCCACTCCCTTTTAAAAATACTCATTAACACCTCTCATTTGATACCCATATCGTACAAAGTCTAGAGTCACCCCTGGTCCACCTTTATGGCGATATCTCGAAAAGGCGAACACCTATAGAACGAAGGCCCACTCCCTTTTAAAATACTCATTAACACCTTTCGTTTGATACCCATATTGCACAAACGAATTCTAGAGTCACCCCTGGTCCACCTTTATGGCGGTATGTCGAAACGGCGTCCACCTATGTAACTAAAGAACTAAGGATTACTCCCTTTTAAAATACTCATTAACACCTTTCTTTTGATACCCGTATTGTACAAACAAATTCTAGGGTCACCCCTGCTCCACCTTTATCGCGATATCTCGAAACGGCGTCCACCTATGGAACTAAGGATTACTCCCTTTTAAAATACTCATTAACACCTTTCTTTTGGTACCCATATTGTACAAACAAATTCTAGGGTCACCCCTGGTCCACCTTTATGGCGATATCTCGAAAAGGCGACCACCTACACAACAACCACCACTCCCTTTTAAAACCGTCATTAATACCTTTAATTTGATACCCATATCGTACAAACACATTCTAGAGTCACCCCTGGTCCACCTTTATGGCGATATTTCGAAACGGCGTCCACCTATAGAACTAAGGCCCACTCCCTTTTAAAATACTCATTAAAACCATTCGTTTGATACCCATATTGTACAAACAAATTCTAGAGTCAATCCTGATACACCTTTATGGCGGTATCCCTAAATGGCCCACTCCCTCATAAAATACTCTTTAATGTCTTTCATTTGATACACATGTCATACAAACACATTCCACGGTTTCCCTCGGTTCATTTTCCTACATGGTTATTTTCCCTTATGTTGTCACCATAGCTCTCAACTGAGTATGTAATGTTCGGTTACACCCGAACTTAACCTTCCTTACTTGTTCTGTTTATATTCACTATTTTTACCATCCCCAAATTTAGACTAATACTAAGTAAATCCGCATTATTTTTAATTGGTTACAATCAAACTAAATTGCTAATAAATAGCCAACAGCTGCGCAATTAATTTACTGCATCAAACAAATTTTATCTTTTCCTCTTGAGTATAAATCAATATAATTTACGCCCATCACATTCGCAAAAGTTTAACAACGCCAAAAATTTGGGCATTTAACTGATTGACTGTATTCACATTTTTCTAACTTTTTGACCGGCACTAACGAAAATTTGTACTCCACATTCTAGATAAAATGATTATATTAAATTAAATTATAAATTAAAAATTGCTTCAAACAAATGTCTTCATGCATTTAAAAGCAATACCTCCGCTTAATTCATAAAAAATCAGCTGGAGTTGATCATTTTATGTATGGAAATATACAAATTTTTTTGAAGGAGTCTACTTATTGTTCCGTCGACGTACCATACGAAAACTAAACGGCGATGCGCCCACTCGAATCGCAGGACACCTCCATCGTCCGCTCAGGGCTCATAACCTTTACTTTAGCATCTGACCACCTGCCAATACCCCTTTCCAGCGACCAGCTTATTTTATTATCTCTGAAAAGCGGACTTTTATTAATTTCAAAAAAGCTACCTGGAGAGACTTTACAGCCTTCACATACCAATCTTTTCCGCTCTCCCTGTTCCGACTTATGCCCAACAAGCCGAGCGTGCGTTCTGCAAAGTCACCGCTTCAGCCTTGGCACGCTTTATAATGGCCGATCAAATACCTCAAATTATACCTCATTTCCTAGAAGAACTCGTGATTTAGCGAAACAATTCAATCTAACCCAACTAAACCTAATCATAAAATATCCTTCGCCTTTGCGATTAAACTTTGTCGGACTCAAGGAAATGTGCGAGTGCTTTTTGCTGGCGATTTGTAATGTATCCTTCAGTATACAAAGGCAGACATTGTGCAAACAGACGGAAACATAAGGAAAAACAACGTCGTCCCGACACCCAATAAATTGCTAGGCCAAAACGGAATAGCCATGCCAATGCTAATAACCTTGGCACTGAGGGAATAAACTACCTGACGATCGTTTTCGACCTTTCGGTGAAGTCGTTTGTCCTTTCCGAACAATGCAAAATGGCAAGGTTTATCATGCCAGATTTTCCGTCTCTAACTCCAGCTGTTGACCTACTGGAATCACCCTCTTAAATAAACTGACAAATTTAGTTGAGAAAATAACAGGTACCAATAAATAAATGGTTATAAGCGCCGACCAGTCATTGATTTATCGAGCTTTTCCCGATACTTTTATATATTGACTGATTTCCCAAGTTATAGAAAACGAATAATTTAAACATGGTAATTCAGCGATGTTGCTATTACAAAAGCAAAAAATTTTAATATATTGTAACGAATTTACTTGCAAATCCTCTTATTTCAAATTCTCTGCTAAGTTCGAATCACTAAACTGTTGAATAAATACTCCAATATGTAATAATGCAAAATGGCCTTTATTAAAGTACTTCACAATAACGCTCAAACTGTGCAACGAATAGCTTGCTTAATAACCAAACTAATTGATAGCTCAAATGAAACTCTACTATTCAAAATAATACTGCTCTTGCTCGCTAGATAGCGTCTTAATCGAAATCTCAAATCAAACTGAATTCCAGCGCCTCTACAATTGCCGCCTTTTATACCCTCGGATTTCAACGTTCGCATCTTCTAGGCGCTTCCAGAATCTACTAGTCCAGCAGCTCTCAAAATTCTCAGCTGTAACTACAATTGCATGATTTTGTAGTTTTTCTCATTGCATACTTTCAGGAGTATCTCAGATATATGCATGTGTTTGTGCATTGACTCTCTGCTGCTCGTATACGTACATGGTACATATGTATAGATGCAATTATTGTTTCGTTTATGTATATACAATAACAATTCCTCTTCTGACACCAACTGCTAAGTTCGAATCACTAAACTGTTGAATAAATAACTCCAATATGTAATAATGCAAAATGACCTTTATTAAAGTACTTCACAATAACGCTCAAACTGTGCAACGAATAGCTTGCTTAATAACCAAACTGATTGATAGCTCAAATGAAACTCTACTATTCAAAATAATACTGCTCTTGCTCGCTAGATAGCGTCTTAATCGAAATCTCAAATCAAACTGAATTCCAGCGCCTCTACAATTGCCGCCTTTTATACTCTCGGATTTCAACGTTCGCATCTTGTAGGCGCTTCCAGAATCTACTAGTCCAGCAGCTCTCAAAATTCTCAGCTGTAACTACAATTGCATGATTTTATAGTTTTTCTCATTGCATACTTTCAGGAGTATCTCAGATATATGCATGTGTTTGTGCATTGACTCTCCGCTGCTCGTATACGTACATGGTACATATGTGTAGAGGCAATTATTGTTTCATTTATGTAGATACATAATGATTGATCTATGGATGTGAATTCACGTCACTGCTTAGCATCGGCTTAGAGACGATAGCATCGCTCAGTGCTGCTAACATTCGTTACAATATTTTGGAACTTTAGTATGCTTCAAGGATTTCATTTATGCGCTTTTAGTCAGATTCATAAATCAATTTGTTTTATTTACAAAATAGTTAAAAGCAATATTTCATGCTCTTAGGGGCTAAAACAATAACGCCTATCACGTAGCAAGTTGACCATGACACGCAAATCATTAATGTATTGTGAGAAAATATGTATATGTATATAAGTAGTAGGATATACGTACATACATAAGTGCTGTGTTTTTATTGTGCTCCTATTATAAAAGCGAAATAAATTGTGGGTATATTGTTAAACAAAAGCTGTGAAAACAGGTAAGGGTGTTCAAGTTCGGGTGTAGCTGAACACTGTATACCCAGATGTGAGCTCTCACATATTTGTAGATTAAGATGTAAAGAATATCGCAAAAATTATATTAAATGAAAATAACGAATTTTCCTCAGATATATAATAAGAACAACCATGATTCTACAAAATTTGCAAAGTGATACTAACTGCGTAGTTATCATTTTTTCTTCCCCATTTTCAATATAGTGCAGTTGTCGGAAAAAATTTAAATGTAAGTGTATTAGTGCGAGCGGGAGCGTGAACTTCCCAACAGGAAATTAAAATTAAAATAACAACGTGTATTTATTAAAAACACTTCTTGGAAAACTTGATTTTTGATTCAGAAATTGTTTGAAATATTCCGAAGTCCCCCAATTCTTCAAGTTGTGGTCGCTTCGAAGAATGATGAAACCTGGCCTGTCAAAGCGGCCTAACACGGCTAATTGCATAAAGCCGAAACTAATACGGGTGCCTGGCTGTGAAGTGCAGAATGTTTAAAAAATATGTGTATGACTTACAAAAAAACAAAAGAATTCATTCGTGTTAATTTTGTGCCTATTTTACGACTTAAAAAAACGCATAGATACTAATTATCTATAACAAATCTAAAGAGGAAAGACCATCTTCACAGTTGCGGTTTCCCACCATAATATTTCTCACAGGGAATCTTAACGCTAACGACAGAACGATGGAGAGTAAGAATATGTGTGAAGCTATTCTGGCTCAATTGAGCTATGGCACGCCGACCAGTGATGGAGTGACATTTCGAAAACTGCCATACAATACGATGGATGAAGAAAGGGGAAGAATAGAAGAGACGATTTTTATACTCAGTTGAGCAGAGCTCACAGAGTATATTAAGTTTGATTGGATAACGGTTGTTTGTACAGGTATAAACGAATCGAGATAGATATAGACCCCCATATATCAAAATCATCAGGATCGAAAAAAAAATTTGATTGAGCCATGCCCGTCCGTCCGTCCGTCCAACCGTTAACACGATAACTTGAGTAAAAATCAAGTCTAGAGTCACCCCTGGTCCACCTTTATGGCGATATCTCGAAAAGGCGACCACCTATACAACTACCACCACTCTGAAGTATCTTGATGAAATTTGGTATGCAGGTTCCTGAGCACTCGTCTCAGATCGCTACTTAAAATGAACGATATCGGACTATAACCACGCCCACTGTTTCGATATCGAAAATTTCGAAAAACCGAAAAGGTGCAATAATTCATGACCAAAGACAGGTAAAGCGATGAAAATTGGTAGGTGAGTTGAACTTATGACGAAGAATAGAAAATTAGTAAAATTTTGGACAATGGGCGTGGCACCGTCCACTTTTAAAAGAAGGTAATTTAAAACTTTTGCAAGCTGTAATTTGGCAGTCGTTGAAGATATCATGATGAAATTTGGCAGGAACGTTACTCCTATTGCTATATGTACGCTTAGTAAAAATTAGCAAACTCGTAGAAGGACCACGCCCACTTTAAAAAAATTTTTTTTTTTAAAGTAAAATTTTAACAAAAAATTTAATATATTTACAGTATATAAGTAAATTATGTCAAAATTCAACTCTAGTAATGATATGGTGCAACAAAATACAAAAAATAAAGAAAATTTCAAAATGGGCGTGGTTCCGCCCTTTTTCATTTAGTCTGTCTAGGATACTTTTAATGCCTTAAGTCGAACAAAAATTTCCCAATCCTTTTAATTTGGTAGGGGCATAGATTTTATGACGTTAACTGTTTTCTGTGAAAATGGGCGAAATCGGTTGAAGCCACGCCCAGGTTTTATACACAATCGTCCGTCTGTCCTTCCGCATGGCCGTTAACACGATAACTTGAGCAAAAATCAAGTCTAGAGTCACCCCTGGTCCACCTTTATGGCGATATCTCGAAAAGGCGACCACCTATACAACTACCACCACTCCCTTTTAAAACCCTCATTAATACCTTTAATTTGATACCCATATCGTACAAACATATTCTAGAGTCACCCCTGGTCCACCTTTATGGCGATATTTCGAAACGGCGTCCACCAATATAACTAAAGCCCACTCCCTTTTAAAATACTCATTAACACCTTTCATTTGATACCCATATTGTACAAACGCATTCTAGAGTCACCCCTGGTCCACCTTTATGGCGATATCTCGAAAAGGCGACCACCTATACAACTACCACCACTCCCTTTTAAAACCCTCATTAATACCTTTAATTTGATACCCATATCGTACAAACAAATTCTAGGGTCACCCCTGGTCCACCTTTATGGCGATATCTTGAAACGGCGTCCACCTATGGAACTAAGGATCACTCCCTTTTAAAATACTCATTAACACCTTTCTTTTGATACCCATATTGTACAAACAAATTCTAGGGTCACCCCTGTTCCACCTTTATGGCGATATCTTGAAACGGCGTCCACCTATGGAACTAAGGATCACTCCCTTTTAAAATACTCATTAACACCTTTCTTTTGATACCCATATTGTACAAACAAATTCTAGGGTCACCCCGGTCCACCTTTCTTGGAGATATCTCGAAACGCCGTCCACCTATGGAACTAAGGATTACTCCCTTTTAAAATACTCATTAACACCATTCATTTGATACCCATATCGTACAAACGCATTCTAGAGTCAACCCTGGTCCACCTTTATGGCTATATCCCTAAATGGCGTTCACCTATAGAACTATGGCCCACTCACTAATAAAATACTCTTTAATGTCTTTCATTTGATACACATGTCATACAAACACATTACAGGGATTTCCTCGGTTCATTTTCCTACATGGTTATTTTCCCTTATGTTGTCACCATAGCTCTCAACTGAGTATGTAATGTTCGGTTACACCCGAACTTAATCTTCCTTACTTGTTTAATATAGTACGCACTATATAGAAAATGGTGCCTATTTCAAGTCCAGTTAAACCAACCATGGAGATATTTTAGAAAAACTTCAAAAAGATTTTGTTTGAACGAGGTTGTTTTTCGAAAAACTTTTCAGAAGAATCCATCAGACTTAGCAGCATTAAACGTGTAGGTCCCGCTAATTTGTGATTTTAGATAAGAAACACTCCTTTATTATCCCTTGTTATTGTAACATCCCTGTTGCTTTATTCCTGAGCTCGTTAACTCGCTGCTTACCTATTTAGTACCGTGTTAATACCGACAAGGTTCAATCAAATTCTTGTTCGATGCTGACAAAAAACCCTCTATATGTATATCTCGCTTCCCTTATGCAATTCTGTACCACACTTATCCAATCAAAATTGCAATACCAAAGTGTACAAGGACGCGCCGGGTATAATCAATTGTAAAATACTGTGAAATATAGAGAGAAATCAACCGAATACAATAAAAACCCACAAAAGCAAATTTAAGCAAAAAAAATAACAACAGGTAAATGAAATAACAAAAACATGCGACCTACATAAATTAAAATAAAAATACATTAAAACCAAAATAACAACTAAAGAAACAATAATAATAGGATGGCAAAAAGTGTTCAATACAATAAAAAATACAAATATGTAAAAACAGATTTAGGGATATAAAAAAATCAAAACCAATTGCGCCTGAACGGGATATTTCTACGAAATAACTACCATAATAACCAGATAGAAATTCAAACTTTGAACATAAAAAAAAATTTTCATAGCACCTCCGTTTGTCCTCACATATAAATTCGATTCATATGAAAGTGCGAAGAAAAAGGACTGCCATAGGAAGACAAGGCACTTAGGTATGATATTCAAATTTACAATTACAAATTTACACCAAAAAATTATTCAAAAATATTGTCGCACTGAGAAAAAATTTTATTCAAACTTTATTCATTGAGGAGACCATCAAAATTCTTCAAACATTGAAAATCATTTTTTTTTATTCAAAGAAGTTTCAGTGTACATATAACTTTGTATATGCATTGTGATTTGCACTTCTTTATAAAAAGATTTGAACAGGCCTGATATTAGCAATAAATATAATTGAGCGCACTATGCATATAAAGAGAATAATCTCACCTTAAAGTAATAGTATAGAACCCTTTTGGGATGATGAGCAATGTGTTGAGAAACCTCAAAAACAGGGTTGCCTTTTTATACTCAGTTGAGCAGAGCTCACAGAGTATATTAAGTTTGATTGGATAACGGTTGGTTGTACATATATAAAGGAATCGAGATAGATATAGACTTCCATATATCAAAATAATCAGGATCGAAAAAAAATTTGGTTGAGCCATGTCCGTCCGTCCGTCCGTCCGTCCGTCCGTCCGTTAACACGATAACTTGAGTAAATTTTGAGGTATCTTGATGAAATTTGGTATGTAGGTTCCTGAGCACTCGTCTCAGATCGCTACTTAAAATGAACGATATCGGACTATAACCACGCCCACTGTTTCGATATCGAAAATTTCGAAAAACCGAAAAGGTGCAATAATTCATGACCAAAGACAGGTAAAGCAATGAAACTTGGTAGGTGAGTTGAACTTATGACGAAGAATAGAAAATTAGTAAAATTTTGGACAATGGGCGTGGCACCGCCCACTTTTAAAAGAAGGTAATTTAAAACTTTTGCAAGCTGTAATTTGGCAGTCGTTGAAGATATCATGATGAAATTTGGCAGGAACGTTACTCCTATTGCTATATGTACGCTTAGTAAAAATTAGCAAACTCGTAGAAGGACCACGCCCACTTTTAAAATTTTTTTTTTTTTTAAAGTAAAATTTTAACAAAAAATTTAATATATTTACAGTATATAAGTAAATTATGTCAAAATTCAACTCTAGTAATGATATGGTGCAACAAAATACAAAAAATAAAGAAAATTTCAAAATGGGCGTGGTTCCGCCCTTTTTCATTTAGTCTGTCTAGGATACTTTTAATGCCTTAAGTCGAACAAAAATTTCCCAATCCTTTTAATTTGGTAGGGGCATAGATTTTATGACGTTAACTGTTTTCTGTGAAAATGGGCGAAATCGGTTGAAGCCACGCCCAGGTTTTATACACAATCGTCCGTCTGTCCTTCCGCATGGCCGTTAACACGATAACTTGAGCAAAAATCAAGTCTAGAGTCACCCCTGGTCCACCCTTATGGCGATATCTCGAAAAGGCGACCACCTATACAACTACCACCACTCCCTTTTAAAACCCTCATTAATACCTTTAATTTGATACCCATATCGTACAAACATATTCTAGAGTCACCCCTGGTCCACCTTTATGGCGATATTTCGAAACGGCGTCCACCAATATAACTAAGGCCCACTCCCTTTTAAAATACTCATTAACACCTTTCATTTGATACCCATATTGTACAAACGCATTCTAGAGTCACCCCTGGTCCACCTTTATGGCGATATCTCGAAAAGGCGACCACCTATACAACTACCACCACTCCCTTTTAAAACCCTCATTAATACCTTTAATTTGATACCCATATCGTACAAACAAATTCTAGGGTCACCCCTGGTCCACCTTTATGGCGATATCTTGAAACGGCGTCCACCTATGGAACTAAGGATCACTCCCTTTTAAAATACTCATTAACACCTTTCTTTTGATACCCATATTGTACAAACAAATTCTAGGGTCACCCCTGTTCCACCTTTATGGCGATATCTTGAAACGGCGTCCACCTATGGAACTAAGGATCACTCCCTTTTAAAATACTCATTAACACCTTTCTTTTGATACCCATATTGTACAAACAAATTCTAGGGTCACCCCGGTCCACCTTTATGGAGATATCTCGAAACGGCGTCCACCTATGGAACTAAGGATCACTCCCTTTTAAAATACTCATTAACACCATTCATTTGATACCCATATCGTACAAACGCATTCTAGAGTCAACCCTGGTCCACCTTTGTGGCTATATCCCTAAATGGCGTTCACCTATAGAACTATGGCCCACTCACTAATAAAATACTCTTTAATGTCTTTCATTTGATACACATGTCATACAAACACATTACAGGGATTCCCTCGGTTCATTTTCCTACATGGTTATTTTCCCTTATGTTGTCACCATAGCTCTCAACTGAGTATGTAATGTTCGGTTACACCCGAACTTAATCTTCCTTACTTGTTTAATATAGTACGCACTATATAGAAAATGGTGCCTATTTCAAGTCCAGTTAAACCAACCATGGAGATATTTTAGAAAAACTTCAAAAAGATTTTGTTTGAACGAGGTTGTTTTTCGAAAAACTTTTCAGAAGAATCCATCAGACTTAGCAGCATTAAACGTGTAGGTCCCGCTAATTTGTGATTTTAGATAAAAAACACTCCTTTATTATCCCTTGTTATTGTAACATCCCTGTCGCTTTATTCCTGAGCTCGTTAACTCGCTGCTTACCTATTTAGTACCGTGTTAATACCGACAAGGTTCAATCAAATTCTTGTTCGATGCTGACAAAAAAGCCTCTATATGTATATCTCGATTCCCTTATGCAATTCTGTACCACACTTATCCAATCAAAATTGCAATACCAAAGTGTACAAGGACGCGCCGGGTATAATCAATTGTAAAATACTGTGAAATATAGAGAGAAATCAACCGAATACAATAAAAACACACAAAAGCAAATTTAAGCAAAAAAAATAACAACAGGTAAATGAAATAACAAAAACATGCGACCTACATAAATTAAAATAAAAATACATTAAAACCAAAATAACAACTAAAGAAACAATAATAATAGGATGGCAAAAAGTGTTCAATACAATAAAAAATACAAATATGTAAAAACAGATATAGGGATATAAAAAAATCAAAACCAATTGCGCCTGAACGGGATATTTCTACGAAATAACTACCATAATAACCAGATAGAAATTCGAACTTTGAACATAAAAAAAAATTTTCATAGCACCTCCGTTTGTCCTCACATATAAATTCGATTCATATGAAAGTGCGAAGAAAAAGGACTGCCATAGGAAGACAAGGCACTTAGGTATGATATTCAAATTTACAATAACAAATTTACACCAAAAAATTATTCAAAAATATTGTCGCACTGAGAAAAAATTTTATTCAAACTTTATTCATTGAGGAGACCATCAAAATTCTTCAAACATTGAAAATCATTTTTTTTTATTCAAAGAAGTTTCAGTGTACATATAACTTTGTATATGCATTGTGATTTGCACTTCTTTATAAAAAGATTTGAACAGGCCTGATATTAGCAATAAATATAATTGAGCGCACTATGCATATAAAGAGAATAATCTCACCTTAAAGTAATAGTATAGAACCCTTTTGGGATGATGAGCAATGTGTTGAGAAACCTCAAAAAACAGGGTTGCCTTTTTATACTCAGTTGAGCAGAGCTCACAGAGTATATTAAGTTTGATTGGATAACGGTTGGTTGTACATATATAAAGGAATCGAGATAGATATAGACTTCCATATATCAAAATAATCAGGATCGAAAAAAAATTTGATTGAGCCACGTCCGTCCGTCCGTCCGTCCGTCCGTCCGTTAACACGATAACTTGAGTAAATTTTGAGGTATCTTGATGAAATTTGGTATGTAGGTTCCTGAGCACTCATCTCAGATCGCTATTTAAAATGAACGATATCGGACTATAACCACGCCCACTTTTTCGATATCGAAAATTTCGAAAAACCGAAAAAGTGCCATAATTCATTACCAAAGACAGATAAAGCGACGAAACTTGGTAGATGAGTTGAATTTATGACGCAGAATAGAAAACTAGTAAAATTTTGGACAATGGACGTGGCACCGCCCACTTTTAAAAGAAGGTAATTTAGAAGTTTTGCAAGCTGTAATTTGTCAGTCGTTGAAGATATCATGATGAAATTTAGCAGGGACGTTACTCCTATTACTATATGTACGCCTAATAAAAATTAGCAAAATCGGAGAAGGACCACGCCCACTTTTAAAAAAAAAATTTTTTTAAGTAAAATTTTAACAAAAAATATAATATCTTCACAGTATATAAGTAAATTATGTCAACATTCAACTCCAGTAATGATATGGTGCAACAAAATACAAAAATAAAAGAAAATTTCAAAATGGGCGTGGCTCCGCCCTTTTTCATTTAATTTGTCTAGGATACTTTTAACGCCATAAGTCGAACAAAAATTAACCAATCCTTTTGAAATTTGGTAGGGGCATAGATTTTATGATGTTAACTGTTTTCTGTGAAAACGGGCGAAATCGGTTGATGCCACGCCCATTTTTTATACACAGTCATTCGTCTGTCCTTCCGCATGGCCGTTAACACGATAACTTGAGCAAAAATCGACATATCTTTAATTAACTTAGTTCACGTATTTACTTGAACTCACTTTATCTTGGTATGAAAAATGAACGAAATCCGACAATGACCACTCCCACTTTTCGATATCGAAAATTACGAAAAATTAAAAAAATGCCATAATTCTATACCAAATATGAAAAAAGGGATGAAACATGGTGAGGTAATTGGATTGGTTTATTGACGCGAAATATAACTTTAGAAAAAACTTTATAAAATGGTTGTGACACCTACCATATTAAGTAGAAGAAAATGATAAAGTTCTGCAGGGCGAAATAAAAAACCCTTAAAATCGTGGCAGGTACTACATATATAAATAAATTAGCGGTATCCAACAGATGATATTCTGGGTCACCCTGGTCCACATTTTGGTCGATATCTGGAAAACGCCTTCACATATACAACTACCACCACTCCCTTTTAAAACTCTCATTAATACCTTTAATTTGATACCCATATCGTACAAACACATTCTAGAGTCACCCCTGGTCCACCTTTATGGCGATATCTCGAAAAGGCGAACACCTATAGAACGAAGGCCCACTCCCTTTTAAAAATACTCATTAACACCTTTCATTTGATACCCATATTGCACAAACGAATTCTAGAGTCACCCCTAGTCCACCTTTATGGCGGTATCTCGAAACGGCGTCCACCTATGTAACTAAAGAGCTAAGGATTACTCCCTTTTAAAATACTCATTAACACCTTTCTTTTGGTACCCATATTGTACAAACAAATTCTAGGGTCACCCCTGGTCCACCTTTATGGCGATATCTCGAAAAGGCGTGGCATGAACCGATTTCGCCCGTTTTCACAGAAAACAGTTAACATCATAAAACCTATGCCCCTACCAAATTTCAAAAGGATTGGTTAATTTTTGTTCGACTTATGGCGTTAAAAGTATCCTAGACAAATTAAATGAAAAAGGGCGGAGCCACGCCCATTTTGAAATTTTCTTTTATTTTTGTATTTTGTTGCACCATATCATTACTGGAGTTGAATGTTGACATAATTTACTTATATACTGTGAAGATATTATATTTTTTGTTAAAAATTTACTTTAAAAAAAATTTTTTTTAAAAGTGGGCGTGGTCCTTCTCCGATTTTGCTAATTTTTATTAGGCGTACATATAGTAATAGGAGTAACGTCCCTGCCAAATTTCATCATGATATCTTCAACGACTGACAAATTACAGCTTGCAAAACTTCTAAATTACCTTCTTTTAAAAGTGGGCGGTGCCACGCCCATTGTCCAAAATTTTACTAATTTTCTATTCTGCGTCATAAATTCAACTCATCTACCAAGTTTTGTCGCTTTATCTGTCTTTGGTAATGAATTATGGCACTTTTTCGGTTTTTCGATATTTTCGATATCGAAAAAGTGGGCGTGGTTATAGTCCGATATCGTTCATTTTAAATAGCGATCTGAGATGAGTGCTCTGGAACCTACATACCAAATTTCATCAAGATACCTCAAAATTTACTCAAGTTATCGTTTTAACGGACGGACGGACGGACGGACGGACATGGCTCAATCAAATTTTTTTTCGATCCTGATTATTTTGATATATGGAAGTCTATATCTATCTCGATTCCTTTATATATGTACAACCAACCGTTATCCAATCAAACTTAATATACTCTGTGAGCTCTGCTCAACTGAGTATAATAAAATATATCCAAGAAGTTCTGCTTTGGGGACCATTTGGCGCCCCCTGTGAGTAGCGCCCGGGGCAAGATGCCCCCTTTCAACCCCTTAGTACGACACTGATTGCTATCAACTAAAGCAACCGGAGAATATGTACAAAGTACAAATATAATCAGTTCATGAAAAATGAAATAAATATTTTAACAGTGATATACTCGACACCATTAGATGTGGATTTTTTTTTCTCAAATGATTATTCATTAACAGGAACAAAAAATCCGATGATTTTTTTGCGATTCAAACAGGCTAAACGAAAAATATTCGTTGCATAATTGCATATGTATAAGTGCAAGAACATATGTAAAGATTACAATAAATTCACGCACAAGAACTACATCATCATTCAATGTACTTACAACAAAAATAAATTAAATAAATTTACTTCACTTAACATGAACGAAATATCAAGCGCAAATAATGGTGATTAATTGGCATGGCATTGTGTTTTAATTTAATCCTTTCGTTATTTTGATTAAAATCATTTTGGGTTAAAGTTTATATGTTCGAATATAAATAAATAATAGGGCTATTATGATGACGTATATTAATTTTTTATAGACACATAATAATCATAGAAATATGAATGAATACCAGTCTATAATTATAATATCATTAACGCTTTTAGGCATCGGTAATTATTGTTTTGGTGCGAATCCTTTTTTCTTTTACTAATTACTCTTTTACAGTTTTTTCATCCTCTTTTCAGTAGAAAATATCTTCTCACTATTTGTATATAAATTTTGTGTCACGTTGTTTTCTCCGCGATGGACTCCTAAGCTACTTAACCGAGTTCAATTAAATTTGCACACCATCTGCTGTTTGATCCAACTTGAAAGATAGGATATCGTTCTTGTGAAGTTTCTTTCCGTAAAGTAGACCAGGAACCTATCTATTCAAACAAATTTTTTCACGATTCCATTTTCCTTGAAATACCACATTAGGTAGCCCTTTGCCTAAGTTAGTATTTACGATACATTTTTTCCGGGAAGAGGGCCAAGGACCGAACTTTTCGAACAAATTCTGTTCTTAGTTCGATTTACCTGAAATCGGGCATATAGGTAGCCCTTTGCCTAGATGAGTATTTATGACACTTTTTATGGGAAATGGCGCAAGGACCATTAAATACAAGCGTTGGACGCTACACTATTGATAGTCATAAGTAAGACCAACTGAACCTTAATCAGGTTATGCTACGCCTCACATTTTTTGGAATTTCACGCGCCCAAACCTTTTATTTAATTGTCTGATCAACGCCCTAGATTCGTGAGGAGTGTGATGACTAGTAGCTAGGACCTACCTAATTATTTTCTAGCTTTTAGTATTATTATTATTAATGTAAATATTATTTTCAATAAAACCGTTTAAATAAAAATTTTTTTTTTAATTATTTTATTTTCAAGTGTTTAGCCTTTTTTTAATTGCCTATTATTTCTCATTCTATTTTTTAGTACATTTAGCGACTCATTATTACAAGGACTCTTTCCTGACAATTTGCTACAATCTAAGTGCTCAACCATAATCCTTCCAAAGACTTTACTAGACTCAGCGCCACGTATGCTTGTCCCTCCTCGAACTACAAAGTATTTTGATTCCACTTCTATCGGACTGTATGTAATATTTGTTCCGAATATGAGCAAAATCGGACCGCAAATACGAGTATTTTTAATATCTCGATCCTTGCGCCACCTATCGGAATTTTTATACCCAGCTGTACTTGTACACAGGGTATTATAACTTTGAGTGGATAACGGTTGGTTGTACAGGTATAAAGGAATCGAGATAGATATAGACTTGCATATATCAAAATCATCAGTATCGAAAAAAAATTTGATTGGACCATATCCGTCAGTCGGTCCGTCTGTCCGCTAACACGCGAAGTTGAGTAAATATTGAGATATCTTCACCAAATTTAGTACACGAGCTTATCTGGACCCAGAATAGATTGGCATTGAAAATAAGCGAAATCGGATGATAACCACGCCCACTTTTTATATATATAACATTTTGGAAATTCGGCAGAGGGGTTGCCTTTACTATAAGAAATTCTTTGAAGAAAAATTAACGAAATCGGTTAAGGACCACGCCCACTTTTATATAAAAGATTTTTAAAAGGGTCGTAGACGATAATAATAAGCTATATCTTAGCGAAAAAGAGCTTTGTATCAATAGAATTTTACTTTCTAAATTGAATTATAACATTAAATTGGAAAACACTAAAAATGTTTAAAATGGGTGTGGCACCGCCCCTTTTTTGTCTGAGCAATTTTCAATATTTCGGGCGCCATAACTCGAAGAAAAATTTACATATCGTAACAAAATTGGGTACACATATTTTCCTTAAAGCAGGAAATATTTCTAGTAAAAATAGATAAGATTTGTTAAGGATCACGCCCACTTTTATACAAATGACTTTAAAAAGGGTCGTAGGCAAAAATATTAAGTTAAATCTTAGCGAAAAATAGTTTTGTACCAATCGTATTTTGTGCCAATATAACAAGAAATGGCAAAAAATTCAAATCTTGAAAAATGGGCGTGGCACTGTCTATTTCTAACAATGCATTTCCCAACGTTTCTGGAGCCATAACTCGACGAACAATTTGGTGCACATGTATGCCTTTTAGCAGGAAATATTTTCGGGTTCTGAACTATATTCCAAGTTTCAAGCTTGTAGCTTATCGGGAAGTTACTTAGATTTTAATTACAAAGTTCTGTTCGGCCGGCCGCTACACAGAGTCAAGGTAAATAAACCGTTTAAAAAGCAAAAATATAAATACAGAATTCAGTTGTTTTATTGATTTCGCCAATCGACTCGAGGCTAAATTTTTAATCAAAAAATGGATATGAAAAGTAAATAGTAAATATATTCGATTACACAAAATGTCGATTAATGAATTTTAAGATTAATTATTTCATCGACTTTTATTTATTTATATCTTCTGGTTAATCAAAAAGGAATTTTCCTCAGTTAATCAGTTCGTTTAACAAAAAGAGAATTAGTAATTCGATTAATCACGGTAAGAATAAAGTTATTAATTGAAAGATTGATTAGTCAGGTAATACCATAGTTAAACAATTCGTTAATCATCTTATGCGAGTAATCTAATAAATGGAACAGTATTTTTTTTTTCAAAAGACAGCTAGTATATTCATGTCATATTATATCAAGTTAAGTTAGGTCGAGCGGTAGTCAGCCTGGCAGGGCAACCTCTATCAGCCTCTTTATCACATCAATATATCAAGTTAGGTTAGGTTAGTGGTAGCCACCGAGCATGGTAACCTCGCTTCCACCTGACTGTCATGTCACGTTAGCTAAGGCTGAGCGTTGGCCACCTCAGTAGGGAACCGCACTCGGATAGCTTGAAAATAAGTTGTGATGCGACAAAGGATAAACTACTTATAGAACCGTTGCATATCAAATATAAAGTTTCAAATCATATCGCCTTCTATCCTGAATAAATGCTCCGTAGCTAAAACTGAGAAGGTTAAATTCAGTTGAATGGTAAAAAGGCGACTTAGAGAATCGCTCCGTATTAAAGATGAAGTTTCTAATCATACCGCTCAAGGGTTAAAAGTGAGCGACGAATGAAATACTTTCCTCTAGTTCTTACAACAGCTGGACAGTCAAGCATGAAGCGATTTGGTGACTCCATCTCAACATCCTGCGTGGAGCGGCAGCAAAAACTTTTTTCTTATATGTCAACACGGGCCGCATGGACTCTTTTTGTACTGTGATGCGTTAAACGCCCCATCACCATCGAGAGATAAGCTTTTCTGTAGCCTTTTATTTCCACACGCCATCTGTTTGTACTTCCGGCCACTAATCTGCAAGGGGTAGCATCCGTCCTACAGCAATTCCATCTACACAGGAACAGCCTACAGGTGACAAGTGGATCTCCAAAATTCCTAGACTCATTTTCATATGGCTAAGTTGTCCCATGTTGGCAAAGATGAGATTGAGATTGTAATCTCAACATAGTCAGGCAAACCCAGATCTCTTGATGGCACCACTGTTGGAACTCAATGCTTGGATATCCGAGTTAATCATAAATATTCCAAACATCGTATCACTGGATATCATTTCATCCACCGCATTGCGGGCAGCTGCCAAGCGAATCGCTTACTCCGCATCGATACAACTGAACCGGATGAAGATTGCTCTAGGGATTTCGGAACTCCCCTGGCCACCAATCTGGCGGACACCACCTTTTGCAGGATGGCAAGGTCCTTATGGCCGGAAGTGGATGGCAGGAGGTCCGCCGAATTGATTGGGCCACCTAAAGCGCGTCTATCCTTGGGCATTGGGTTTTAACAGGACAATTCCCAATGGAAATTTATACGGCACATCTCAATATACTGGAAACCCCATCCTGCTGCAGCTGTATGAGGGTTTATAGTAATCGAGCCATTTCATGCTTGACTGCTCAGCTTTTGTCAGAACTAGGCGAAAGTATTTGCAAGAGAAGACTCTTAAAAAACGAGAAATAAGCAGCGCCACTCTGAAGTTATGCGAAAGTGGTCCGAGGGTGGGCGACATTTTTCAACATGGAAAGTTATGGGACAAAAATAAAACATTCAAATTCAGTGACGCTATTTTTATTTTTTTTTTCTTTCTTAGCTGTAACTAGTGAGCTTTCGTATTTCCGTTTCCACAAAGTGTTTTGTTTAAGTACTGGAATCATAGGCTTTCAGATCGAACTATCTTAGCTTACGATGAATATTTTCACCACACAAAAGCAACAGCATGAACTAACCTTGTGAAGAAAAGTAATTAAGGACAGCATTTAAAGCATGATAATAGTGTAGTTTTTTTTAAGAAAGCTTTCTTAGCTAAAACATATAATTAAAATAGACACTTTTTTGCTTAATAACCAACAATAATTAACAATTAAGTGATCGCTGTCACTTTGTTGAGCTATAAATAGAAAACTGTTTATTGATGCAACGCTTGACGTCTTCCATAAAACTTCATTTTATGGTAATTATTTTTAAATTAACTGCAGTCATCCTTTCAATGTTAGCTCATTCTTTGTCATTTCTTACTCTTCCAGCAATTACTTCTTCAATGTTTTCTACTTCGTTTCTTCAATTATTTCTATACTAAATAAATGCACAACTTCTCCAATATACATCTAAACATGTAACAATTTTGCGAATGCATATATAACTCACTGAGGATATTATAGATTGAAAAGGAAATTAGAACTGAGCAAACTATAATCAACACTCCACAAAGCTGGGGAAATACGGGAAGCACGGAAGCTATAAAAAGGGTTAAAAAGTAACAAAAAAATTCGGTTTAAGTAAAAGGTTTGTAGAATTTTAGATTTATGTATAGAAAGTAAATTTCAAACTTGGATAAATCATAGCTCAGGTTAAACTAAGCGGAATCACGCAAAGGATTGACTTTCTCTTTTTACTATCTTTATATAAGGTCGCTATTAGTTGAGAGTGTGGGTTGTAGTTTAGAGCTTCAAAATGCAAAATTATTTGGAAAAATCAGGGGGAGAAAAATAAAGTTTCATTAAAAAGTGTCTGCGTATAGCACGTGATCATTTAATATACTGTGGCGAATGTTGACATTACTAGGCTGTTAGTAAATAATGACGCAAGAAAAAAAACATGAAGCAGCCGCTCTTATATACATGTCCACATTAAAGCTAGCAACACTTATGTAGAAGGCGACGAAGAGATATCTCTCACACACACACATGTAGTCTTCAAGCGAAGTAGTTACTCACACATACACACGCATATGGCTATATACTACAAATATATACGTATATAGCTGTTAACCAAGCATGAGTATAAAAGCAGCGTAAGCTGAGTAATAACTAATCAGTTTTGATTTAAGTACGCTATTGGTTGTGAAGTATAATTTTGAGGTACTACTCCCAAAGTTATCTAATTAAAGACCAGTTGCGTTATTGAATATTGGAGTGATTTATTCAACAGTTTAGCTATTCGAACGTTAGCAGAAGGTTTCAAATAAGGAAATTTCCCAATTCGTTACAATACTGAATATTGAAGTTATTTACTCGACAGTTCAGCGGTTCCAACATTAACAGAAGGTGGAAATCGGAATCCCCTTGTGGTAGTTGTTAATTATACCACTATTTATTATACACGCACTATTTTATTTTATAAAATATCTTTATTATAATTACTCCTAAAAGTATGCTAATAATTCGTTTTTAAGATTTTATATCAGAATGAAAATTTTTGAAACAATCATTTCAAAATTGAAATATAAAAAATTAACAAGAACCAAAAATTCAATTTATTTAAAGTAGGTACATTTAAAGTTGAATATAAATATAACCCTACAATACTCCCCCTTCCGGAGATTTAACGTTATATAAATTAAAAGTAACTTTCTTTTTTGTTTTTGTGTTAGGTATCTGTATTTTATCAATCATTGCTGGTTTTAAACGATCAATAGGAATAGATTTAATTTCATTATTTATCTCAATTTTAAAGTTTTTAATATCTTTTTCAATAACTCTATAAGGATCCTCATACGGATGCTGCAAGGAATGTTTGTTTATCACACGTACAAAAACAAAATGACAATCGAATTTCAATTATTATATTTTTTCTAAGAGAACCTGAAAAGAAAGAAACATTTACTGGCATATTGCGATGGACCATTTCGAAAACCGCCAACGTAATCATCATCAGGCAATTTTGTAATGTTATCAAAGGTTTCACCGGGATTCGAACCGTGAATCACATGGTGAAACTGCAGTAGCCTTTAACCACTAGGCCATCCTGCTGGTATTTGTTTTCATGCTTAATTCAGGTTTTCTCATTTCTACACTACCAACACAATTGAGACATTCTGTCTCTATATTGATTTGTGTGCCATGTAGATTTGTTTTTGTAAAGTTCTTCTTCGTTGCGAATGAGAAGCTTTGTCAACTCGGGCTCAGTTGTACATATTTATGTATGTTTGTTTAATGGTGTGTTCAGTTTATACTTATATTTTTAAGAATTCATGAGCTTAACACCGGCTTATAATAATTGAATTTCAACTATTATGTTTTTTCTAAGAGAACCTGAAAAGAAAGAAACAAAATTGCCTGATGATGATTACGTTGGCGGTTTTCGAAATGGTCCATCGCAATATGCCAGTAAATGTTTCTTTCTTTTCAGGTTCTCTTAGAAAAAACATAATAATTGAAATTCAATTATTATAAGCCGGTGTTAAGCTCATGAGTTCTTAAAAATATAAGTATAAACTGAACACACCATTAAACAAACATACAAAATGACAATCTTTTAAATCTTTTGGAACAAAAATACCGCTAGAATTTTGATGATGTTCCAAATTTGATTTAAAATTTTTAAAATGTTCCCGCAAACTACTTAAAACATCCGCTGAAGTTACATTATCTGTAGTTGAAACAAATAATTCACCAGGTAATCTTAAATTTTGGCCATAAACCATTTCAGCTTTCTATCATTCCATTAGCTTGGTGATGATAGGAATAAGTCGTTATTTTATGACTTCCAATAAGTTTCGTTAATTCTGAAAACAAGTTTGAAGTAAACTGAGATCCCTAATCCGTTCTTATTTCCAATGGAACCCCAAAACGTGAAATATATTCCTTAAAAAATTTATTTACAACCATAACTGCAGAAATATCTCTTAGCGCGAATGCCTCTGGCCAACGTGTAAATCTATCAATTATAGTTAATATGTAACGATATCCCTTTGAAACAGGCAAGGGTCCGACAATATCTAAGTGAATGTGTTCAAATATAGCTTTTGAAATTGGAATTTTCACAAATGGAGATATTGTTTGACGATATACTTTCGATTTTTGACAACTTATACATTCTTTTGACCAAGTATTGATGTCTTTACTCATTTTTGGACAAAAATATTTCTTAACTATCAAACGACGTGTAGCTCTACTACCAGGATGTGAAATCTCATGTAACATATCAAATATTATTTTTCTTAAATTATTTGGAATGAATGGTCTAGGATTTTCTCCTGACACTTCGCACCATATATTAAAGTTAAGAACAGGAATTTTTATTAGTTTCAAATTTAAAAATGTTTGCTCTGAGGTAAGTTTGCCTAACTCACTATCTTGTTGTTGTTCACTTTGTTACGCACGAGATAATGTATCAGCTACAACATTTTCCTGTCCTTTAATATACCTAATGTCATTCGTAAACTGTGCAATGAATTCCATATGTCCAGTTTGTCTTGGACTGCGTTCTGTTTTTGAATTTAAAGCAAATACTAGAGGCTTGTGATCTGTGAAAACTGTAAATTGACGTCCTTCTAGATGTTAACGAAAATGTTTATTATTCAAATAAATAGCTAACAGTTCCCTATCAAATGCACTATATTTAATTTCGGATGGAGACAATTTCTTTGAAAAGAATGCAAGTGGTTCTGATTTATTATTAAACGTTTGATGTATGACACCACCTATTGCCGTATTGGATGCATCTACATTTAAAGAAAGTTTTGCATCTTTGTTAAAATGATTTAACAATATCGCAGATGCAAACTTTTCTTTAATGAATTCGAAAGCTTTATTAGATGTATCGTCCCAAATTAAAATCTTGTCTCGTTTCTTATTTGTTCTATTAATTAAATCATAGATAACTGTCGTAAACTCTGTTAATTTTGGTATATATCGATGGTAATAATTAACCATACCAATAAACTTTTGTGCCTGCTTAATAGATTTTGGACGATCAAAATTTCGAATGGCTAAAACTTTTTCTTCCGAGGGCCTAATTCCCGTTTCAGAAATATTATGTCCTAAAAAGTAAACATTTGTTACGCCAAAAGTACATTTACTTGGTTTTATATTTAAACCGTACTACGTGAGGCGATGAAATAGTACGCGAAGATCTTTGAAATGTTGTTCCTCATTTTCGCTTGCCACTAAGAGATCATCAATATATGTGAAAACAAAGTCTAAATCATTAACTACTTCATTAATAAACCGTTGAAAAGTTTGTGCGGAGTTTCTAAGCCCGAAAGGTATTCGTACAAATTCAAACATGCCAAAAGGCGTAGTAATTGCAGTTTTATAGATATCCTCTTCTGCCATTGGAATTTGGTGGTAAGCTCCTACCAAATCTAGCTTCGAAAATACTTTCTTATTTCTGAGATTCATGTTGAAGTCATGAACATGGGGCAAAGGATAACGATCAGGGACTGTTACAACGTTTAATCTTCTAAAATCTCCACAAGGACGCCAGTCATTTAACTCCTTCTTGGGTACAAGATGCAAAGGAGATGCTACCGCTGAATTAGAAGGCCTACATATCCCTGTCTTTACTAAAAAATCGAATTCAGTTTTAGCTACTTTGAATTTAATAGGGTCTAAACGCCTTGGTTTAGAAAATGGTAAATTCCCTTCAGTGACTAGTCTGTGAACTGTTGTATGTCTAACTGGTTGTGAATAATCTGGTTCAAAAAATAAAGAAGGAAATTCTTTCAATAACTTTGTAAATTTGTTATCAACAGCGAAAACTTTTGGTAGCGAAATATTACTAACACATGAAATTGTGTTAACTGAAAGACTTGTAACCGGATCTACTAAGCATTTGCGTTTAACATCAATTAAGAGACCATATTTACACAGAAAATCAGCACCGATAATTGGTTTAGCTATATCTGCTATTAAAAACGTGAACGGAAATTGGCGACGCAGTCCCAAATTTATAGTTAAAAGTTTTTACCGTATGTCGAAATCATTGAACCGTTAGCTGCCGTTAAAATGATATCTGATGACTTTTTCGAACATGAAGATTTTGAAACCGGAAGCACTGAAATTTCTGCTCCACTATCTATTAAAAAATTCAATTTGTATGCTTTATCAAAAATAAATAAGCGACGTGTAAAGGTGTCTAAATTTCCGTTGTTTGTCGCCGCAACAACGGATGACTTTAGTTTGACGAACTATTGTTATTTTTAAAAGCGCATGGTTGTTCGCACTTCAAAGCTGATTACCAAACTTATAATGATACCTACAGAGCCAATTTGGGTTGTCACGAGACTTTGAGCTATATCTAGAGGGACTTCTAAAGCGATTCCTACTAAAATATCGTGACCTTGAATAATTTTGACTCATCTGATTTTTAATTTCACTGATCTCTAATCATAATTTTTCAAAATTTTTGCAAATAATGTTAGTTGTTTGAATTAAATTTGAAATAATTGTTCTTCGCTTTTAGAATTTGGAAAAATACTAACTGAAGCTATTTCATTTTTATTATAAGCTTCCGAAATATTATCGGCTAATTTAACTAATTCACTTATTTCAGTCGAATTCGAACCAGCAAGGATAATACTTAAATTTTTTGGCAACTTCCTTATCCAAAGCTTTTTAAGAATTTCCTTGCTAAAGTTGTTTCCAGAGAGTAGCACTAGAGACCGATAAAATTCAGAAGGTTTACGATCTCCCATTTCTGAATCGGATAACACTCGATCTAACTTGGCATTCTAACTTAATGAATGCCGTTCAATTCAAATTTTCTTTAATGCAGAAAATTTGTCATCTTCAGGAGGATTTTGAATAAAATCAAGAATTGTCATAATTACCTCCTGCGGAAGTGCAGTTATGACATATTCATATTTTGTCCCTTCCTGAGTAATGTTCTTTCGACTAAATTGCATTTCAGCATGGATGAACCATGCTTCAGGGCAATTAGTCCAAAATTGGGAAAATTTTATCGATGTACCAAAAATTTCGTTATTTTGATTCGCATATGGATTTGGTAAATCATTTTGATAATTTTCATTATCCAAATCAATAAGCGAATCGTTTACTTGATTTCGTGGTGTAGATGTACGTGTATTAACATTGAATGAAACATTGTTAATAAAAATAATTTCAAAAAAGAAATAAAAATGTGCGGAAAGGAGCGTTTACAAAACAAAAATTTTTAATCTATTTTGATACATACACATATCCATATAAATAATATAAATTTAAATAAATTAAATATTAGATACAGCTCACCAAATCCCTTTATTTGTTGTTGATAGTTGCCGCAATTGTATATTTTTTACTGATTTTTAAATAAGGTGTTTGTCCAGAAGACCCAAAACTTCATAACAAATTTCCTAAGTTCCTTCCCCACACGTTCTCTTTACTAGCGGGGGAGCTGTTGTTTTTATTACGTTTGTTGTAGTTGTTGTTGTGTGTTCCTGCTTTCTATTGTAGTTGTTGAAGTTCACTTCTCTTTATTTGAAATGAATTCTTTAGTTAAATTTAGATTGTAGTTTGGAGTTATTGTAATTGTATACAGGATGTTATAATAATAATAAATCGCACTGCTTATTGCGCGTATCTAATATTTGTCTTTTAATACAATTTTGGTTTAAAATGCACAAGGATTACGCACTCAGCTCAATATGTATTGTTCGGCTCCAATTATTTTGTTTTACTGTTATTTGATATCATATAAAAAATGCAAATTGTGTATGGACCAACGTTATAGCTATAGCAGAGATATTTTTTCTTCTTTTAATTGTTGCTCTAGATATTTACATCAACGAGGAGCGTTTTTTATACCTTTCATGAAAATGAAATGGTATATTAATTTCGCCACGAAACCCAAAATTGTAAGTCCTTAAAGGAAAATAGATAGACCCAACATTAAGTATACCGAAATAATCACGTTAAAGAGCTGAGTTGATTTAGACATGTCCGTCTGTCTGTTTGTATGCAAACTAGTCCCTCAATTTTTGAGATATCTTGATAAAATTTGGTGAGCGGGTGTATTTGTGTGTCCGATTAGACATTTGTCGGAACCGGCCGGATCGGACCACTATAGCATATATCCTCCGTACAACCGTTTTTTCAGAAAAAGAGGATTTTTGTCATATCTTACCCAATTTAACAGATTGAAGCTTCAAACTTCACCATATAATTTCGTATATTGCACATATTGTTGCCTGAAAAAATTGATGAGATCGGTCGTATATATATCCCCCACAACCGATTGTTCAGATAAGAAACTTTTCGTAATTACTGCCCTATTTTAAGAGCTAGAGGCTTCAAATTTCAATGAATGCTTACGTCTATAGCATATATTGTTGTCTGAAAAAATCATAAAGATCGGTGGTATATATAGTATATATATGGTGGTATATATAGTATATATATATAGTATATATATATTTTCGCAATTTTGGCCCCATTTTAACAGCTAGAAGCTTCAAATTTCACCGAATGCTTACGTATATGGCATATATTGCTGTCTGAAAAAAACATAGAGATCGATTGTATATATAGTATATATCTCATTCAACGGATTGTTCAGATAAGAAACTTTTCGCAATTTCTACCCCATTTTAACAGCTATAAGCTTCAAATTTCACCGATTGCTTACGTATATAGTATATATTGTTGTGTTAAAAAATCATAGAGACCGGTGATATATATATGATGGTATGTATAGTATATATATTTTTTTTTGCGATTTCGGCCCCATTTTAACAGCTAGAAGCTTCAAATTTCACCAAATTCTTATGTGTATAGCATATATTGATGTCTGAAAAAATCATTGAGATCGGTGGTACACATAGTATATATCTCATACAACCGATTGTTCAGATAAGAAACCTTGCGCAATTTCTGCCCCGTTTTAACAGCTAGAAGCTTCAAATTTCACCAAATGCTTACGCATATAGCATATATTGTTGTCTGAAAAAATCATAGAGATCGGTGGTATATATATTATATACTTCAAATAAACTGTCACTTTTGCCCCTTTTTTACGGCTAGAAGCTTCAAAATTCATCAACTTTCATCAAATAGTTACGTTTAGGTCATATAATGCCATAATTCGAACAAAAATTTACCAATCCTTCTTAAATTTGGCAGGGGCATAGATTCTATGACGGTAACTGTTTTCTGTGAAAATGGGAGAAATCGGTGGAAGCCACGCCCAGTTTTTATACACAGTCCACCGTCTGTCCTTCCGCTCGGCCGTTAACACAATAACTTGAGCAAAAACCGATATATCTTTACCAAACTTAGTCCACGTACTTATCTGAACTCACTTTATCTTGGTATAAAAAATGGCCAAAATCCGACCATAACCACGCCCACTTTATCGATATCGAAAATTACGAAAAATGAAAAAAATGCAATAATTCTATACCAAATACGAAAAAAGGGATGAAACACTGTAATTGGATTGTTTTATTGACGCAAAATATAACTTTGGAAAACACTTTGTAAAATGGGTGTGACACTTACCATATTAAGTAGAAGAAAATGAAAAAGTTCTACAAGGCGAAATCAACAGCCCTTGGAATCTTGGCAGAAATACTGTTAGTGGTATTGCATATATAAATAAATTAGCAATACCCGACAGATGATTTTCTGGATCACCTGGTCCACATTTTGGTCGATATCGCGAAAACGCCTTCACATATACATCTAAGGGCCACTCGCTTTTAAAACCCTCGTTAATACCTTTAATTTGATATCCATATCGTACAAACACATTCTAGAGTCACCCCTGGCCCACCCTAATGGCGATATCTCGAAAAGGCGTCCACCTATAGACCTAATGCCCACTCCCTCTTAAAATGCTCAGTAACACCTTTCGTTTGATACCCATATCGTACAAACATTCTAG
Organism: Eurosta solidaginis; assembly: GCF_040869045.1. Lineage (NCBI taxonomy): Eukaryota > Metazoa > Arthropoda > Insecta > Diptera > Tephritidae > Eurosta > Eurosta solidaginis. Next base: position 59,959,355 of record NC_090323.1, read on the forward strand.
AGTCACCCCTGGCCCACCCTAATGGCGATATCTCGAAAAGGCGTCCACCTATAGACCTAATGCCCACTCCCTCTTAAAATGCTCAGTAACACCTTTCGTTTGATACCCATATCGTACAAACATTCTAGAGTCACCCCTGGCCCACCCTAATGGCGATATCTCGAAAAGGCGTCCACCTATAGAACTAAGGATTACTCCCTTTTAAAATACTCATTACCACCTTTCATTTGATACCCATATCGTACAAACACATTCTAGAGTCACCCCTGGCCCACCCTAATGGCGATATCTAGAAAAGGCGTCCACCTATAGACCTAATGCCCACTCCCTCTTAAAATGCTCAGTAACACCTTTCATTTGATACCCATATCGTACAAACATTCTAGAGTCACCCCTGGCCCACCCTAATGTCGATATCTCGAAAAGACGTCCACCTATAGACCTAATGCCCACTCCCTCTTAAAATTCTCAGTAACACCTTTCGTTTGATACCCATATCGTACAAACACATTCTAGAGTCACCCCTGGCCCACCACAATGGCGATATCTCGAAAAGGCGTCCACGTATAGACCTAATGCCCACTCCCTTTTAAAATACTCTTTACCACCTTTCATTTGATTCCCATATCGTACAAACACATTCTAGAGTCACCTCTGGTCCACCTTTATGGCGATATCTCGAAACGGCGTCCACCTATGGAACTAAGGATCACTCCCTTTGAAAATACTCATGACCACCTTTCATTTGATACCCATATCGTACAAACATATTCTAGAGTCACCCCTGGTCCACCTTTATGGCGATTTCTCGAAAAGGCGTTCACCTATAGAACTAAAGCCCATTCCCTTTTAAAATACTCATTACCACCTTTCATTTGATACCCATATCGTACAAACACATTCTAGAGTCACCCCTGGCCCACCTTAATGGCGATATCTCGAAAAGGCGTCCACCGATAGACCTAAGGCCCACTCCCTCTTAAAATGCTCAGTAACACCTTTAATTTGATACCCATATCGTACAAACCAATTCTAGAGTCAGCCCTGGTCCACCTTTATGGCGATATCCCTAAATGGCGTCCATCCATAGAACTATGGCCTACTCTCTCTTAAAATACTCTTTAATACCTTCCATTTAATAAACATGTCATACAACCACATTCCAGGGTTACCCTAGGTTCATTTTTCTACATGGCGATTTTCCTTATTTTGTCTCCATAGCTCTCAACTGAGTATGTAATGTTCGGTTACACCCGAACTTAGCCTTCCTTACTTGTTTATTTTATATTTATCTTAAAAATCGTTTAGGTATGTAGATCTGTTCATTATATATTTCTTATCTTATACATCCGATTATTCGGAGATTACGAACGGCATAAGATTATTGTTCAGCCCCATTCATGAAAGGTATGAAGTCTTCGGCACAGCCGAAGACAGTTCCGTCCTTACTTGTTTTTTCTTGGTATTGTTGTTACTACTGCTGTTGCTGCTACTGATTTTGCTTTTGTTGCTGCTTGCTTTTCTTGCACGGTGTTGTTATTATTTAATGTTTGCTTGGTTGTTTTCTATCTTTTAGTACATTCAGCGTTCAGGATCTCAACAAGATTACGTAGTAATGGCACTGAGCATTTGTAAATTTTCTGTTAATCTTTTTATATTTGGGGTTGTTTTGCACGTTTTTAAAAAGACTGGCTGATCGCCAGTGTGGTAGTTGTTAATTATACCACTATTTATTATATATGCACTATTTTATTTTATAAAATATCTTTATTATAATGACTCCTAAATGTAATCATTTCAAAATTGAAATATAAAAAATTAACAAGAACCAAAAATTCAATTTATTTAAAGTAGGTACATTTAAAGTTGAATATAAATATAACCCTACAAATTCGTTACAGTATCATTCACCGATTTTCCATCCCTCTTCTAAGTTTTGGCGTTGTGCCGTCTTCAGTGTTAGTTTTTGTCTTCGTCAATCTTGCAGCAGATGACGCCTGAGCTTAATCATATCCAGTCTCATAATAATATTAACAAATAGCTTTTCAACTTCTCTAAAAAAATGTTTGGTCTGGGTCGGATATATTCTTCATATTGCCAAATCCGTATTGATGTTTCAGAGACAACAAATCCAGACCAGAGCGTTTTGGTGCTATCGGAAGCTACTGGGAAATCAACACGTAGGTGGCCTTGGGGAGTGTTATCGATGTTGATAGTATATATATATATGATAAACTCACATTTGTAATGTAGGTAAGGTTGACAATTGGGTTGCGGAAGCTCTGAAGCTATAAAGCTTTGTCTTGCGCTTATCAACCCTTGAATCCCTACTAGTTGCTTTCAATGTTGCCAGTGAAGCCTTACCCTTGGAACAAGAAGAAATGGAGAAAGAAGGTTTTTTTAATGTTATTGTTATCTATTTGATTACAAACGGATGAGCTCTCGATGATGCTTCTTTCGATAACAAACCGACAATACTTTGAACAAAATCCGATAACTTGCCGATAACACATCTATGAAAGAATACACATAGCACATAGTGAATAAGTACTTGGCGCGATTTAACACCGCGGAGATTTATGCCTACTCTCTTCACATTGGCGTCGTGCGCCTTCATAATATTTTGGTACGAGACCTAAAAATCGTATGCCGATTCCGAACGGCAACTGGATGAATTTTTACTGAGAAGCTTTTCATGGCAGAAATACACTATGAGTGTTTGCCAAACGACTGTCAAAAGCGGCCTCGCTAAGTAAAATCATTTTCTAATTTAAACCCCTTTTTCTAAATTTTTGATATTGCTTGGCCCGGAACTTGAAGCCAGGATCTTCCGTGTTTTGGCGAGACACGCGTCCAACATACAACGGCGGTTGCCATCTATAAACGTCCGATAACTCGCCAAAAAAAAATTGATACCCCGTCGATAACAACACACCGATAACAATTCAATAACTTTTGTGAGAAAACGATACATTTTTCGATAAAATAATAATAACTTTTCGATTTAAAACTAATAAAATTCGATAATCAGAAATTTGTAAGCTGATGCTGCAGAAAAGTGTTCGATCCAGCTCTTAAAGTGCCAAAATGCCAGCACTGGTTGCTAAAACGAAAAACCACCAGCTGACATTATTTGTTGGAATAATTCGAACTCCCCTGCAACACATCCTTATATGAAGAAAGGTTATATAAGTATAACCGAAGAAGACAACGAAATCTGAATACGTGGGAATTGAGTAGGAATGTTAGCCTTTTGCTGGATGCCCGCTATAAACAGTCAGTACACCATCAGAGCAGTTTTATATATTGCTGGATCCCAACATTTCTGGGAAGCGGAGTTGGGGGTTGTGGGTTTGATATTTATATTTGTGTTGTTAGTTTCCGAGCAGGCAGGTCTATCTATGTAACCACCAGATCACTATGGGGACTCATACGACTAGAGCGGTATTTTCACTTTGTAGCAAATGCTGTTGGGGACTAGCTTGAAAATCTTGTAGTTTTTCTATTCCGTGGTACTATTCGCGAAGTCAAAATACTGCATCCATCAAAGCCAATTTTTAGATATTTATTAAGTAGTAATTGAGTAGGGTGACCGTGGAATTTGTCGGTGGAAAAACCAGTGAAGAAACTTGAAGGAAGGTGGAGGTAAACAACGACTTTTAAGGTTGGTATCTGACGACGCCGTCATTGAACAAACAACAGATTGTTTCGACTTAATGACGAGCAACAGAAGTTCCGTAATATTGTTAACGGCTTGAATGAAGTCCTTGAGTTATCATTAGTAACTAGTTCTGGGTCACTCGGTGCACCGAGGCGATTTTGGTACTTGAACTGACGTCGAAGGGGAGCACCAACGAATATCTACCTATTCCGCTTTTTTGCGTCCCAATTCCACGTGTGAATAGAAATACCTTCTGAGCCTGAGCGTCTACTAGAATTCACATAACATCACCTAATAAGCACAGCTTCAATTTATATGCTTTATCTTACTGAATACATTCCGATGTGTAGTTTATATAGTTCTGCTAACAGAAGCATCTTAAGTATACATGCTCCTAGTCTAAACTATGGCACGCGCCACCACAAGATATAGACACAATACAAGTGAATGCTCAGAGGCATTTTGTTCAGTAAATAGAAAGCTATACTCTCAAATGCGTAAACTTCTCAAATGATTTATCGTGTTCTGGTATGTAAGCTTAGAAGGTATGGTAAATTGGATAACCTCGCTAATTGATACTTGTCTAACTCCTCATCTCCACAACACGTGTTGAGTTCGCGGCTAACGTTCAGACACCTTCCCCGCTACTGGTTTAATTTTGGATTTACTGGTAAATTTAGTTTTGGGAAAGCACTCACTCTTTCACCATAATTAAGCAGCAACCCAGGAGTTATTTAGTAAACATAGCTAAAGGGGGATGTGGAAGAGCCAAAGTGATAGAGTCTCTAACATGGAGAGGAAGCCAATTAAATTTGAGAAGCACTTCAAAATAGAGCTGGGGAACAAGTGTACGTGGGACACCTCCAAAATTAAAGCGCTTCACCAGAAATACACTAAAATGGTACACCGATGGCTCGAAGACACCGGAGTGCATAGGAGCGGGGATCTTCGGGCAATAACCAAAATGTCCCTACAACTAGGAAAATACCCGAGCATTTTCCAAGCCGAAGTTTTCGCCATAAGCCAGTGTGCAGAGATGAATTTGCATCGGGGATATACAAACGAGAGAATCGCTATACTCAGCCACAGTCAGGCTGCGCTAAAGGCACTATCTTCAGTTGAGATTAAATCATCAACAGCCCTTGAGTGCGTAGAGAGGTTAAAGAGTGTAGGGGCCAATAACACCATCCGTTTAGCCCAGGCACCTGTACACAGAGGAGTGGATGGTAACGAGCAAGCGGATGAGCTTGTCAGGTTGGCGGCGGCCGAAATGGCAATAGGACCTGAGCCCATCATGCCGAAATGGTCACACACAATAAGGCAAAAAGAGGCGTGCCTCAGAGAACAGCACTGGCGCGAAAATCCAGGACTTCGGACTTGGTTTAGAAGAGGTATTGTGAAGAGTATGAGAGCACAATACCATTAGGTCGCAGTGCCATACCTCACAACATACATATCAATCTACCATTAACAGTTAGCGGGTTACCATTCACCATTCACCGATCGTTTTGCCAACATCCACCGATTTCACCGTAACCACACCGCTTTCTCTATCATGTGCAACTTTCGATTGAATTATGTACCGCTTTCCTTCCCATTACTTGCTATAACTCTCCGCCACAGTAAAGTAATGAAAGTGGGGTATCTGGTCGACGCTACTCCACAAAGTCCACTTCATAGATGAACAAATAATGTTATATAACTATTCTCTCTCCTAATCCAGGGTTTCTAAAGGGAAACGTTTTCGTCTGTTCTCTTATTTCAGGAAGAAGTTTTCTTATCGTTTTATTTCACTTTTTATAACTTTTTCTTAATTTTGTTGGAAAATTTCCCATTTCATTCGTTTGCCCTCTCGTGTCTTTTCTCCTTCTTTATATGCTTCCTTTATTTGCAGTACTTACACTATGCATTAATCCCAAACCCCATTAAGAGGAAAGGACGTAGTGGGAATTTATAGAGTAAAGAGTAAATCTAAAACGGACAAAGCAATAATTTAAGTTTTTAACAGCAACAACATAAATTACCATTTATTCCTACAACAACTATTAAATTTAATACATACAATGTAATAGTAACTACATATGTAATAGTAACTACGAGTACAATTCACAAATCGGTAAAACAAATATTTTACGAGCTGATGATAGTTAGCTGAATTCTAGTTGAATGGGCGTGTCGTTTGGTATGATGGGCGCAAAAGAGGAATTACAGTAAATGGTTAAGTGGGTGGGGTTAATAATGGGTAGTTAGCCACATGCCGTTCAAACTATTTACGGTAATGTAACAATACTATTCGGTGAAATAAAATACGAATGCAATGATGTTAGATGATGACGTATATATGAATGTGAGAACGTATGTATGTAGGAACGAGAGCAGCAGGAAGTTGTTAAGGTTGTAAAAAAAGACAACATATCGAAGTTAGAAAGTCTACATAAAAATATTCATGTGTATGTAAGTTTCCATTTGTTTTTTGTTTTTTTTTTTTTTTTTTGTTCTCTGCTATTGTTATTGTCATTATTCGTAGCAGATATTATCGCTTTTAGTGTATACTGCTGGCAATTTTATTTCCGTTTGTTTGTAGATCCTGCAATTGCTATCGCTTTCATACTTAGTTAGGAACAAATACGTATTTGAGCACACAAGTTGTGTGCGTATTATATCAGAACTCCAAAATAAAAGTACACCAGAAAGTCATCAGGGTTTATAATTAAGAGAGTCGTTTACTTTCATGGTTAATTTATCGATCTAGAAATAGTCCGAGTAAGATCAAAAAGCAATATCGAGGCTGTACTCAAGACAATCTCAGATATATCCCGAACTAACGAGGATCATTGCCTCGGAAGAGCTTGAGTGCAGATCATACGACCATAGAGTATACCGTCATCAATTACAGGACGAACATACTAACTAATTCCCTATTTGCGCTTCGAAGGGCTCCTAAAGCCACAATAGAGGTAGATGGTTAGCGAAAGGGTGCTAAAATGGCGGACAAAAGTAGTGGAAGGATTAGGGTATGCGGTATACTGTACTAATCCGGAAATAAACAGATCCCACAAGCTGCCAGATCACTGTAGGTTTTTTACCCCCTATATCCATGAGGAGTTCGGGGTCGCCAGAGCCTCGGCTGTTAATAAAACAGGATTCGCCACGTATAGGTAAGGTTGACAATTGGGTTTGAAGAAGCTATGTATTGCGCTGTCAACCTGAAATGTCTGCGCTACACAAACCCCTTGAATCCACTATTTTAGTCGCCTCTTACAACAGGCATACCTACCGCGGGTATATTCTAACCCCCTAACCCGAGCGTAACCATCGCCGTTTGTAAAACTGTGCAATTTTTCGCAATATCAATAAAAAAAAAACAATTTTAAAAATCAATATGAGCATGGGTCGCTTGTTAAATATATTATAAAGAATTTACTAAAATTCTGCTTCTTCCAAATCTTCTACTAACGTCCGTATTGCTAAACTGTTGAATAAATAACTCCAATATTTAATAATGCAAAATGGCCTTTATTAAAGTACTTCACAATAACACTGATACTTCACAACCAATAGCTTGCTTAAATGAAACTGATTGTCGCACCTCCACTGTTGCTGCTTTTATACTGTGTGATTTCCTCGCTGCATCTTCTAGGCGCTTCCATAATTTACTTAGATACTGGTATATAATTATAACTACAGATGCACGTGTGTAGCTCTCATATGAGCGTGTATTTGTGAGCGACACTTCCACAATTATAACTGCATACTTTTGGGAGCATCTCAGATAAGATATCTGCATGTGTTTGTGCGTTGCTTTTCCTCTGCGTGTACGTACATATGTGTAGACATAATGATAGAATTATTGATGTGCATACAAGTCACTGCTTAGGATCGGCTTAGAGATGACAGTACCCCTTAGTGTTGCTATTATTCGTAACAATATATAATGAGTCTTAGAATATTTTACTAAAACGGAGTCGCCCGTCGGTAGTGGTTTGACATGCCCTGTGCGAATATCGCTGTCCTAAAAAGCTGCTTAATTCTCACAATCGGTAGGAAAATGAATCTAAATCTTCTCAAGCTATTATTATTATATTCTCTAGAGGGGAGATTAATTTAACATCCCGCCATGAGTTTGTTCTTTATTTTTATTTCTGAAACAAAGAAAGGTTTAGAGCGCTAGCCAAGAAAGAACCCAAAAAAGATTGGATAACAGTTATTTGCTGACAAAAGAGGTATTTCTTATACAACAAGAGTTATCCGGGAGCACGGGTTTTTGTTACCATCTTTTATGCATAAAATTGAGTGTTGGCAATAATGGCTTTTAAGGAACATATATGTAGATACAAACATACAATTGAAAATTACTAGGCCGATAGTTGTGATATAAAATCATAAACATAATCACAAAATTCACTATCCAATATGTTTTTACTGGCGCATACATTGTAAAATCTAATTGTATGCATGTTTGTAGTGTGATCAGTTTTTTAGTTACTGTAAGCTATAGAGCTTTTTTATAGCAATTGTAGCACTGATTGTTGATAATGCGTTGATAGCATTAGCTATTCAAATATGATGTCCTAATTTTCTCTAATTACAAACTTACATACATGCCAATGGCGGATCTATTATTTCACAAAGAAGGGATGATTTAAAGGAGCTAAAGATAGCACTGCTGTAGTTTAAAACTCTGTCCATCTAGATGGCAGATGGCTTATTTCATGCTAGCAAAAATATTTTTATTGGCTTATGTGCTAGAATTCCATAATTCGATTTTTTTACTTACGCTATTACATCCGTAACGAACACATAAAAACGAAAAAAAAAAATTTACAAATAATGCTCAGACCACATTTAGAGAGAAATGTCAAAAACATTAAGCGATACGAACGCTGAAACACTCTACCTACTCACAGTGGCGCAGTAAGGGGGGAAATGGGGCATCTTGCCCAGAACGCTACTCACAAGGGGCGCCAAATGGTCCGCAAAACAGAATTTCCTGGATAATTTGTATTTTTATTATAACTGATTTTTGGAAGAGGAGAGGGGCGCCAAAAAAATATTTGGCCCGGGCGCCACCACACTACGCCACTGTCTACACATATGAAAATATCGGAAATCTCGTTAAAATTTGCGCTTTTTGTTCGATTTTGGTATTGAAAGTTGGTGAGGAGCTTAACTAAAGGAAGCGCACCAGGATCATTTACAATATATTTTTTTTACCTTTCGTTTTTACACCATTATATCTATAATGGTTGTTGTTGTAGCGATAAGGACACTCCCAGAAAGGCTTGGGGAGTGTTATCGATGTTAATGTTTGCCGTATGCAGATCCAGTGCGTTCCGGTAACAAGCATCAGTAAGGCACTAGTCCGACCATTTCGGGAATGCGTTAGTATGAACACATGAAATCTTCATCCCTATCCATGAGGAACTTCGGGTCGTCAAAGCCTCGGTTGTTAAAGTAACAGGATTCGCCACGGGTAGGTGAGGTTGACAATTGGGTTGGAGAAGCTATATTTTGCGCTGGCAATACCTTGAAAGGGTTGCGCTACACAACCCCTTGAATCAATGTGGTATTTTAGTCGCCGCTTACGACGGGTATATCTGCCGCGGGTATATTCTAACTCGCTGGTGTGGTAATGGAGTTAAGTGCCATATATGCCTTTCCAAGCTTTAAGCAACTTTTATTTAAAAGAGTGGGCGTGGTCGTTAACAAATTTTGCACAGTTCTATGTACAATATTAATAACCATAGTTTTGTAATATTGCAAAGTGTTACTTACAGCTTCTAATTTACGACTTGCAAAATTTTTAAATCTTTTTCTTTTATGTAGCTGTTGCCAAGCACATGCACCAAAATTTTTCCAAAATTTCCATATTCTGTTATAAACTCAACCCACTTAAAGCCTCAATATTGTATTGAATTATCGCATTTATTCAATTTTTCGAAATTTCATTTCGATTTTTTTTAAATGGGCGTTGGCCCAAAAGAGACCAATGTACATGTCAAAGTTCAACATGATATCTTCAACGGCATCTTATTCACGGTTTCAAAAACTTTTAAATTTTCTTCTTTTAAGTGTGGAAGATGCCACATGTATTTTCCAGACATGTATAACATTCCTATTTTGAGTCTTAAGGTCAACCCGCGTATATTGGTCTTTGGTAATGAATTACCGCATCTTTTCCATTTTTCGAAATTTTCGATACCGAAAAGATGCGCCTAGTTATCTTTCATCTCGCCCGTTTTCAATACCAGTCTATTCTAAATACGCCAGTATACCAAACTTCGTAAATATATCTCTATTTTTACTCAAGATATGGTGTTAATGTACGGGAGGTCGGTTGGACAAAATTCAATCACAATATTGAGGCGAATATTAGCATCACTATGATGTTAGTAAATATTCACAACAACAAAAAAAGGAAGCAGCCACACTTATGTAAATGTACACATTAAAACAAGCAGCCATACTTATGTCCAAGACAACGAAGAATATTCCACACACATAACCAGCAGCTTGAAGCAAAGATATTATTTCACATATACATACGTAGTCATCAGCTAAGAGCAGAAGTTGTTACTCACACATCTACACGCATATATCTAAATAATCAAGTATGACATATTATATTATTGATTCGGAAGGCATGTTCGTCATGAAAGGTCCAGACCAGAGAAATGGGAGGACGAGGTAACCGAGAGTATAAAATCAGCGCTAGCTGAGGAATCAATAATCAGTTTGATTTAAACACGCGGTTACTGAAGTATAATTGTGAAGTACTAGCCCCAAAGTATTCTAAATAAAGACAAATTTGCTAAACTGAATATTGAAGTTATTTTTTCAACAGTTCAGCCATTCGAACATTAGCAGAAGGTGCAAAATAATCAAAATTTCCCTATATTCGTTACAATATGTTTCCACCCTGAAAATTTTGATAAAGAGAAGTCTATATCCATCTCGATTCTTTCATACAAGGTTTAAGTGTGTTTCGTCGCACTTTGACTGCACTTTTCTTGTTATACTTCGTTTTTACGGATGTGTTCCTACGTTTTTCTTTTATTCACTGTTAAAAAAAAAAAGTTTTATGGGAATTATATACGAAAGCATGACACTCTAAAACACGTCTCAAAAGTCAGGAAGGGTGTCTGTCAAAAGATGCGCTTTGGGCATAGGATCGCACATCTGAAAACGAAATTTAAAAACTTTGCGCCGGTCTGGAAATATTTACAAAAGAAATTGAGAATTTGCATGTGGTTGTTGAAACTTTGATGACCTTGGGTACCCTTAAAAAAAAAGGTCAAGAAAAATGTTTTGCGCGGATATTGTCTTGGTCTTCAAACCCGTGTTTGATCAACCCAGAGTATTATTTTATAAGCCCTGCCGAAGGCCGTCAGTGCAGCAAAGTGCTCTGCGAAAAAATACTTCGGAATCCACCCCCGGGTTCGGAGCAGCGCGGGGCCATTTTATAATTTAGACGCAAAAGTTTTGACTTCCATTTTCGGACTCGGGATTTCGGATACGAAACGCGTCTTTTGATACCCCTCACGATATTTTTGGACTCGTAGTAAGAGTGGCATGCTTTCGTATAGAATAATTATTTTTATTACCGGCCGGTCATTTCCGTACTTAATAGAGCTTATTATTTCTCGAACTTGTTCGAGAAGAGATTTATCGCTAGTCTCACCTTCTCGCGAGATTCTCAAATGATTCGTAAGGCTCGCCGCGAGCTTCTAAACATTCAATTTAATAGATTCATCGGCCGTTTTATATAGAGCTTATGATTTTGTTCTGGGGCACAAGCGAAAATTTCCACAAAACCACAACTAACAATTAATGAAGGCTAAGTTCGGTGTAACCGAACATTACATACTCAGTTCAGAGCTATGGAGACAAAGTAAGGGAAAATCACCATGTAGGAAAATGAACCTAGGGTAACCCTGGAATGTGTTTGTATGACATGTGTATCAAATGGAAGGTATTAAAGAGTATTTTAAGAGGGAGGGGGCCTTAGTTCTATGGGTGGACGCCTTTTCGAGATATCGCCATAAAGGTGGACCAGGGGTGACTCTAGAATTTGTTTGAACGATATGGGTATCAAATGAAAGCTGTTAATGAGCATTTTAAAAGGGAGTGGGCATTAGTTCTATAGGTGGACGCCTTTTCGAGATATCGCCATAAAGGTGGACCAGGGGTGACTCTAGAATTTGTTTGTACGATATGGGTATCAAACGAAAGGTGATAATGAGTATTTTAAAAGGGAGTGGGCCTTAGTTCTATAGGTGGACGCCTTTTCGAGATATCGCCATAAAGGTGGACAAGGGGTGACTCTAGAATTTGTTTGTACAATAAGAGCATCAAACGAAAGGTGATAATGAGTATTTTAAAAGGGAGTGGGCCTTAGTTCTATTGGTGGACGCCTTTTCGAGATATCGCCATAAAGGTGGACCAGGGGTGACTCTAGAATTTGTTTGTACGATATGGGTATCAAATGAAAGCTGTTAATGAGCATTTTAAAAGGGAGTGGGCATTAGTTCTATAGGTGGACGCCTTTTCGAGATATCGCCATAAAGGTTGACCAGGGGTGACTCTAGAATTTGTTTGTACGATATGGGTATCAAACGAAAGGTGATAATGAGTATTTTAAAAGGAAGTGGGCCTTAGTTCTATAGGTGGACGCCTTTTCGAGATATCGCCATAAAGGTGGACCAGGGGTGACTCTAGAATTTGTTTGTACGACATGGGTATCAAATGAAAGCTGTTAATGAGCATTTTAAAAGGGAGTGGGCATTAGTTCTATAGGTGGACGCCTTTTCGAGATATCGCCATAAAGGTGGACCAGGGGTGACTCTAGAATTTGTTTGTACGATATGGGTATCAAACGAAAGGTGATAATGAGTATTTTAAAAGGGAGTGGGCCTTAGTTCTATGGGTGGATGCCTTTTCGAGATATCGCCATAAATGTGGACCAGGGGTGACTCTAGAATTTGTTTTTACGATATGGGTATCAAATGAAAGGTGTTAATGAGTATTTTAAAAGGGAGTGGTGGTAGTTGTATATGTGAAGGCGTTTTCGAGATATTGACCAAAATGTGGACCAGGGTGACCCAGACCATCATCTGTCGGGTACCGCCAATTTATTTATATATGTAATACCACGAACAGTATTCCTGCCAAGATTCCAAGGGCTTTTGATTTCGCCCTGCAGAACTTCTTCATTTTCTTCTACTTAATATGGTAGGTGTCACACGCATTTTACAAAGTTTTTTTTTCTAAAGTTATATCGAAAAAGTGAGCGTGGTCATAGTTGGATTTCGGCCATTTTTTATACCAATACAAAGTGAGTTCAAATAAGTACGTGAACTGAGTTTAGTAAAAATATATCGATTTTTGCTCAAGTTATCGTGTTAACGGCCGAGCGGAGGACAGACGGTCGATGTGTATAAAAACTGGGCGTGGCTTCAACCGATTTCGCCCTTTTTTACAGAAAACAGTTATCGTCCTAGAATCTAAGCCCCTACCAAATTTCACAAGGATTGGTAAATTTTTGTTCGACTTATGGCATTAAAAGTATCCTAAACAAATCAAATGAAAAAGGGCGGAGCCACGCCCATTTTGAAATTTTCTTTTATTTTTGTATTTTGTTGCACCATATCGTTACTGGAGTTGAATGTTGACATAATTTACTTTTATACTGTAAAGGTATTAAATTTTTTGTAAAAATTTCACTTAAAAAAAATTTTTTAAAAGTGGGCGTGGTCGTTCTCCGATTTTATTAATTTTTATTAAGCATACATATAGTAATAGGAGTAACGTGCCGCCAAATTTTATCATGATATCTTCAACGACTGCCAACTTACAGCTTGCAAAACTTTTAAATTACCTTCTTTTAAAAATGGGCGGTGCCACGCCCATTGTCCAAAATTTTACTAATTTTCTATTCTGCGTCATAAGTTCAACTCACCTACCAAGTTTCATCACTTCTTCCGTCTTTGGTAATGAAGTATCGCACTTTCTCGATTTTTAGAAATTTTCGATATCGAAAAAGTGGGCATGGTTATAGTCCGATATCGGTCATTTTAAATAGCGATCTGAGATGAGTGCCCAGGAACCTACATACCAAATTTCATCAAGATACCTCAAAATTTACTCAAGTTATCCTGTTAATTTTTCGATACTGATGATTTTGATATATGGAAGTCTATATATATCTCGATTCCTTTATACCTGTACAACCAACCGTAATCCAATCAAAGTTAATATACTCTGTGAGCTCTGCTCAACTGAGTATAAAAACACCTACATGTATAGAATACTGCCAATGCAGCGACTGAATTGAAAGTCGAGAAGCTCGCGAGTATTACGAGTATGTCGAGATTCAAGAATCTCGCGAGAAGCCTTGTTCTCGATGTCGCGTTAAAAAATTAAATATTGTAAGCAAAAGGTGTATAATTATAAGAAATCCCCAGAAATTCCTTACAATATTTATGTATACTTCCAGTGAACCGTTTTGTGTTTTTTGTGAACTATAAATAAATAAATAATTAAGCAAAACACTGAACTGTTAACTCATTTCCTTTAACTAAAAATTACATTAATGGTCTTTGTTACCAGCACAACTCCCACTGACTTGTAACCATTACTCAAACTTTTTCAGTCTTCTTTTAGATTAACCTTTTTGAGCTGAAACAATTAAAAGTATACTAACACACACACAAAAATTTTTTCACTTATCCAAAAAAAAAAGGTGATTAAATATGACACGTGAATGTCAAAACAAAGTTAAATGGCTTTTAGGCGCTTAAATACTCCGTAAATATTTATAAACAAACGAAAATTCGGTATGTGAATTGACGGATGTCAATTAAATCAAATCATTTATCTTTTGAAATAATTTTGATAACCGTGTTACCAATGAATAATGCATGGGGAAAAAAGAGTGTCGCTTTAATATATTATAACATATTTTATTCATAAATTATTTTTTAGTAATATAGCTGCCACTGGTACTTTCGCTAAAAGCTACAAAATAATTCCACAGATTTGAGAAGAGTAGTGCATGGGCTAGTTAAAACTAAGGTCAGCAAGGAGAATTACCCGCCATAAGTTTGGTCTAACGACGACGAAACCCCACCCAAGATATCAAGAAATATTGGTCACATAGTCCAATGGCGAGGTTTAATTATAATTAACTACATTTTCGAAAAACCCAGCCCATATAGACTATGCTGAAATGGGCTAATGACACACCTATAAAAAAATCCGATTTTTTCGATACCTATTAAATCTTGATCGGTGGTAGCGCCCAGCGATTGAGAGATCCATCAAATTTACGGCTTACGCAGACGACGTTGCAAATGTCACGAATGGAAAGTGCCTTCCAAAAATAAGCTCTTTGATGGAGGAGAAACCTTGCACAAAACATCTAGGAACCACTCTAGACAGTAAGTTGTCGTGGAAGCTCAACTTGGAGGAGAGAGTGAAGAGGGCATCGAAGGTACTTTATGCATGTTAATCATCCTCTGCCTCTCATTGTGTATTTACAGCGTGAAATATTTGTTGATTAAGAAATTTAAGGATACAAAATTTTAGATGTACCAGAAATGTTTCACCTCTCATACATTCCAGATTTTTTTTTAAAGCTCTACAACTAAATAATATTTAGAATCCGAACTCTGCTTAAATTATGTAACATACTAGCCTAAATTTTGTTTTTTTGTTTTGTTCAACTCTGCTCACTATCCTCCCCCTTTTCTCCCCGCACTACAAAGCTCTACGCGTTTTGTTCTCTTCAAGCTCATAATTCTTAATGCTTAATGGATTTCCATTGTTTGTTTTTTGAATTTTTCATGCATGGTTTTCTTTCGCTTTGTTGATTATTTTCCTGCTTGTTGAAGTTTCTTCCATTTATGAAAGGAAATTTTCCTACAGTTTTTTTTTCTTTTCGAAAAGTTTTCAATTTATAATGCTATCATTTTCTCTATACTACATTGAAAATCGCAATGAAATTAGGTCAAAGGAAAATTTTGTATTGAGAAAATTTTATACTTCATCAGAACAACGTGAACGACTTTGTATGTGTAGGAGGATAAGTCTTTGGAAGATAGTGTGGTAGATTTTAATTGATATCCATGGATAATTAAGGCTTTTGTTAAGAGCTAATACTTCAATTGTTTTTATGCTCAGTTGAGCAGAGCTCACAGAGTATATTAACTTTGATTGGATAACGGTTGGTTGTACAGGTATAAAGGAATCAAGATAGATATAGACTTCCATATATCAAAATCATCAGTATCGAAAAAAATTTGATTGAGTCATGTCCGTCCGTCCGTTAACAGGATAACTTGAGTAAATTTTGAGGTATGCAGGTTCCTGAGCACTCATCTCAGACCGCTATTTAAAATGAACGATATCGGACTATAACCACGCCCACTTTTTCGATATCGAAAATTTCGAAAAACCGAAAAAGTGCGATAATTCATTACCAAAGACGGATAAAGCGATGAAACTTGGTATGCGAGTTGAACTTATGACGCAGAATAGAAAATTAGTAAAATTTTGGACAACAGGTGTGGCACCGCCCACTTTTAAAAGAACGTAATTTGAAATTTTTGCAAGCTGTAATTTGGCAGTCGTTGAAGATATCATGATGAAATTTGGTAGGCACGTTACTCCCATTACTATATGTGTGCTAATTACAGATTAGCGAAATCGGATGACGAACACGCCCACTTTAAAAAAAAAAAATTTTAAGTCAAATTTTAGCAAAAAATTTAATATCTTTACAGTATAAAAGTAAATTATATCAACATTCGACTCCAGTAATGATATGGTGCAGCAAAATACAAAAATACAAAAATTAAATTTCAAAATGGGAGTGGCTCCGCCCCTTTTTCATTTAATTTGTCTAGGATACTTTTGATGCCATAAGTCGAACGAAAATTTACCAATCCTTGTGAAATTTGGTAGGGGCTTAGATTGTAGGACGATAACTTATTTCTGTGAAAAAGAGCGAAATCGGTTGAAGCCACACAGTCGACCGTCTGTCCTTCCGCTCGGCCGTTAACACGATAACTTGAGCAAAAATCGATATATTTTTACTAAACTCAGTTCACGTATTTATTTGAACTCACTTTGTATTGGTATAAAAAATGGCCGAAATCCGACTATGACCACGACCACTTTTTCGATTTCGAAAATTACCAAACACGAAAAAAATGCCATAATTCTATACCAAATAAGAAAAAAGGGATAAAACATGGTAATTGGATGGTTTATTGACGCAAAATGTAACTTTAGAAAAAAACTTTATAAAATGGATGTGACACCTACCATATTAAGTAGAAGAAAATGAAAAAGTTCTGCAGGGCGAAATAAAAAACCCTTGAAATCTTGGCAGGAATACTGTTCGTGGTATTTCATATATAAATAAATTACCGGTATCCAACAGATGATGTTTGGGTCACCCTGGTCCACATTCTGGTCGATATCTGGAAAACGCCTTCACATATACAACTACCACCACTCCCTTTTGAAACCCTCATTAGTACATTTAGTTTGATGCCCATATCGTACAAACGTAATCTAGAGTCACCCCAGGTCCACCTTTATGGCGGTATTTCGAAAAGCCGACCATCTATAGAACAAAGGTCCACTACCTTTTAAAAAGACTCATTAACACTTTTAATTTGATACCCATATCATACAAACAAATTCTAGAATCAACCCTGATCCACCTTTATGGCGATATCCCTAAATGGCGTCCACCTATAGAACTATGGCCAACTCCCTCATAAAATACTCTTTAGTACCTTTCATTTGATACATGTGTCATACAAACACATTCCAGGGTTACCCTCGGTTCATTTTCCTACATGGTTATTTTCCCTTATGTTGTCACCATAGCTCTCAACTGAGTATGTAATGTTCGGTTATACCCGAACTTAACCTTCCTTACTTGTTATAGTATGAAATTGGTTAGTGAATAGTTTTACTTCTGTAATCCTAGTCAAAGAACGTTCTGTATTAACTTTTCCTACGTAATAGTAAGCAGTTATTACTTCTGTACTCAACTCACTCAATTTCATTAATGTTCCTACACTTGGTATACCACAGACAATGCCAAAAGTAGTCCACGATATGCAATTTGTCTTTACGTCATGAAATACTCTCCATAAATCCATACGTCTGGTAGTACTCTTTTTTCCAATGGTAATATGATTTTGGTTAGTCTTCGTCATAGTGCATTGATCGATATCAATCCAATACAATCATCCTAATCATCTAGCCCGACTACTGTGCAAATTATATTGGTTCACGTAGGACTATGAAATAATCTATTCAACCCCCACAACCTGAGTTGGAAGAGCGATAGCAGCTTTCTATGCTTACATATAATTTTAAAACTTGAAACAGGATTAATCTTCCTCAAGTTGCGTTGATACTTGGATTGGAGAAGCTATGTAAGGCACTCGACAACACTATGAATATGCATCCTCAGTCCTCGAGAACAAACTTGTCTAAAATGGTGAGTGAGAATCGAGCTCGTGGTCTTCAGCGGGGTGGTTAGAACAGCGGGGCCAAGAAGTTGACGAATAAGGAGTTTAGAAGCCTCCGACATAGATCTGTTCAACCATCTATGACAATAATAAAGATTTCTTTCTCTTTGTTATTTAAAGATTTTTTCATTAAAAAAATATAAAATAAAAATAAGAACAACAAAAAATTATTGTGAAAGCCTCGAGGTCGATTCTAACTCACGATCCTACAAATCAATAGGCCTATAAACCAACAACCAAATTGATGAATTGTAAAACTTGGGAATATGCGATAAATCAGTTTAAAAATTTAACTAAGCAACTCTGATTAATGAATAAATAATAGTTTAAAAAAACTAAAAAAGCAGGCTTTTATAGCTAACCGAACAAAAAAATAGAAAATAATTTTCAATTAAAAAGAGTTTACATAACGGTAGTAGAAGGTCAAACAATCATTTATAGTTAATCACCTCTAAATAAAATTTAAGTTATTAACAGAATAATTTAATCCAGATTAAAATGCGTGGGGTGCATTTGACTACATTTCATATCTTTCCTCTCAGATAGTTGCCAATAGAATGATTGTAACATTCAATATCAAGCACCCCACGCTTTTTACTGTGAATTAAATTATTCTGTTAACAACTTAAATTTTATTATAATTTTATTTTGAGGTGATTAACTATAAATGGCGGCCACCGTGGTGTGATGGTAGCGTGCTCCGCCTATCACACCGTATGCTCTGGGTTCGCACCCCGGGCAAAGCAACATCAAAATATTAGAAATAAGGTTTTTCAATTAGAAGAAAATTTTTCTAAGCGGGGTCGCCCCTCGGCAGTGTTTGGAAAGCGCTCCGGGTGTATTTCTGCCATGAAAAGCTCTCAGTGAAAACTCATCTGCCTTGCAGATGCCGTTCGGAGTCGGCATAAAACATGTAGGTCCCGTCCGGCCAATTTGTAGGGAAAATCAAGAGGAGCACGACGCAAATTGGAAGAGAAGCTCGGCCTTAGATCTCTTCAGAGGTTATCGCGCCTTACATTTATTTTTTTTTATTTATAACTATAAATGATTGTTTGACCTTCTACTAATGTTATATAAACTCTTTTTAATTGAAAATTATTTTCTTTTTTTTAGTTCGGTTAGCTATAAAAGCCTGCTTTTTTAGTTTTTTTTAAACTATTATTTATTTTTAATTTTTTAGTTCAAGTAATTTTAAAAGTTTTAGTCGAGAGTAATGAAACCTCGAAACGCCAGCGGTCCATGGATGAATCCAACTCCACTGCACCGAAAAGGGCCAAGACGCAGGGAGGCTGGAAGCGGTCTTTCGCCGAAATTGCCAAGGGTCGGCAGCTCATTGGCATTATAGACGAGAGCAGCGAAGATGGCAGGATCCCGAAACAACAGTGGAAGTAGATCGAGGCCGCACTCGCTACGGTGGCTGTTAAGGTTAAGAAAAACAACCCTGATCCACCGCCATCTTACACCGATGCAGGGTGCTTCCAGGGCAATGTCAAGCTTATTGCCTGTGACGAGGCCAGGTCGGTAAACCTCTACGGGGTCGCCGACACGCTTATAGGGGTGGTATATCCGGGCGCGCGCCTCAAGGTATTGGAAGCGAGTGATATCCCCTCACGACCAAGGGCTAGAGCCTGGGTGCCAGTGACGCCAACGGACCCAGCTGACATCCTGGAGCTGCTCCAGGATTACGTCTAAAAGCCGGAAGGGCACTGGACGGACTCCAGCGCTGAAACCCTAACTTGCTTATGGATACATATTTCCCAGCAAGCGCGGGCGTGTCTTCAAATATTGTTAGCGGAGGGTCACCTAATGATCAGCTAATAAGCGAAATCACAGATGATAAAAGGATTGATTGGGCTTTACAGACCTTCAAGCCCTATAAATCGCCTGGGCCGGATGGAATTTTTCCGGCGCAGCTACAGTATACTGCCGAAATTATAAGGCCCTGGATAAAAATGGATGTTTATAGGTTGTCTTAGGCTCAATTACGTACCAGCATCGTGGAGCGAAATCAACGTGGTCTTTATCCCCAAGGCAGGGAAAACTTCCCACTCTAAACCAAATGATTATAGGCCTATAAGCTTATTTTCTTTTCTGCTAAAAGCACTCGAAAAACTCGTAGAGGAATTCATCAGGAGGAGGATTGAGCCATCGCTTCTGTCGCAAGCTCAGCATGCCTATATTAAGGGTAGGTCAACTGACACGGCCTTGCACTCACTGGTATCCGTTATTGAAAGGTCACTTGACCTCAAGGAATACACACTGGCGGCATTTCTAGATATAGCGGGTACCTTCAACAACGTTCTCTCTGAGGCCATCACCTCGGCGCTGGCCGACATGGGGGTTGACGCAAGTTACGTATAATTCCGCTACTCTACCAAATAAGGTCAATAGCTCGCCAAGTTATATATGTGCAGAGTCAGCAGCAGACGATATTGACCAATTCATTTTAAATATCACAAATAAACAATAGTATTAATATCCGGTCTAAATTAAAGTTGCAAGCTGGCAATTCTAGGAATTCTGCTATTTAACAAAATATTAAGTACACAGCTAGTTAATTCTACTTAGTAAGCAATAATATCATTCAGTTAGCAATAAGTATTAATATTATTTTCAGCAAATTGTAAGTTTCATTATTGACTGTAATAAAGTGAAAGTTCAGTTTGATTCAGAGGTACACCCTAGTCAGTCGTGTTGATTTGCTTAACGTATTCTGCCTTTGGTTTATATCTCCCTTTTTAAAAAAGCCCTTCCGCGACTTAAGCAACGAATATGACGTGCCTGGTGGAGTTTATATACAATCTGCTTACGCGTAGGCATATTAAAACTGAGCTAGGTGGATGCGTGGTCCCCAGACCGGTCGGCAGAGGCACTCCGCAGGGCGGCGTTCTCTCTCCGCTAATTTGGGTGGTTACCGTCAACCAACTACTACGCCTCATGGAGGCAGAACGTCACCAAGTGATCGCGTATGCAGATGACATCTGCGTCACCATGCGGGGGAAATTTCCGCAAACTCTTTGCAACCTAATGGAAGGGGCACTATCCAAAATTTCGCACTGGGCCACAGCCACAGGTTTGGAAGTCAACCCGGATAAAACCGAGCTTGTCCTCTTCACGAGGAGGTACAAAGTACCAAATCGTACACCGGCAAGAATTGGGGGTACGTTCATAGCGTTTAGCGATCAAGTCAAGTATTTGGGTGCCATTCTGGATAGGAAGCTATTATGGAGTGAATCCAAGTAGGCAGCAGCAGAGCTGTTCACCTGCAAGAGGACAATTGACACCTCCTGGGGATTCTCCCCTAAGGTGACGTACTGGATTTACACAGCTGGTGGTCTGCACTAGCTAAAAGTACCTATCTTAAAATGCTTCGAAAGGTGCAACGGAGTTCGGAGCTCTGCATTACCGGGGCTCTCGGCTCCACTCCAGATTCCCTTACATACATACATGGATACATAGATACATAGATAGATACAGGCTAAGCTAATAAAAGCGTGTTAAAAAGGGCTCCAGTATAATCTTTCGTAGATGTGCCATGCATCCACTTCTATCATTAATAAAGGAATGCGTTTTTCGCATTATGTGCAAGGTTTCAAATCTATGACCATTTGGGGGGGTCATAACTTCAATTGACCTTATGTCCGTTAACCTTATGTCACCCCACCATCACATTATTGCATTGTTATCGAGCCTTGATACGTGTGCAAAGTTTCAATCAAACTTATGGCCATTCAAAGTGGTAATAAGGCCAACTGACCTTATGGCCGTTGACCTTATGTCACCATACCATCACATTAATGCATTATCATCGAGCCTTGATACGTGTGCAAAGTTTCAGTCAAACTTATAGACATTCAAAGTGGTAATAAGGCCAATGGACGTTATGGCCGTTGACCCTATGTCATCATATCATTACATTAATACATTGCCATCGAGTCCTGATACGTATGCAAAGTTTCAATCAAACTTATGGCCATTCAGAGTGGTAATAAGGCCAATTGACCTTATGGCCGTTGACGTTATGTCACCACACCATCACATTAATGTATTGTCATCGGTCCTTGATACGTATGCAAAGTTTCAAATTAATCAGATTTCTAGAAACCGGTGAAAATTAAGCTCAAAAATTCCGTTACATACAGGCCAAGCTAATAAAAGCGTGTTAAAAAAAATAGCCTTCTTCAGTTTTTTGATAAATCCAATTGATTTTTAAGTAAAATATTGTAACGAATTTAGGAAAATTCCGCTTATTTAAAGCTTTCTGCTAACGTTCGAATCGCTAAACTGTTGAATAAATCACCCCAATGTTCAGTATTGCAAACTGGTCTTTATTTAGATTACTTTGGCAGTAGTACTTCACAATTATACTTCACAACGAATAGCGTGTTTAAATCAAAACTGATCCCTGACTACTCAGCTTGCGCTGCTTTTATACTATCCGTTGCTTAATTCGCATATTTCTCCTAAGGTCTAGACATTTCCTCTTCTAGAACTTGTTTATCTCCTGCTTGGTTACCATCTATATTTTTAGTTTATGTTTTTCTTATAGCCATATGCGGGTGTATGTGTGAGTAACTACTTCGTCAGATGATTACATGTATTTGTGTGAGATATCTCTTCGTTGCCTTGTATGTATGTGTGTAAATGATGATTGATTTGTTCATGTACAGAAGTGTGGATTGCTTTAATGTTTTTGTTGTTGTGCGTTTATTTACTAACAGCTTAGTGATGTCAACATTCGCCGCAATATGATTAATGGAACATTTACAGTTTTGATTAGTCAAATCTGATTAATTTCTGATTAGCTAATGTTTTAACTCTCTTAAATGTTAGTACCTGGGCGACCGAGCATTGCTCGGCAATCTTCGAGTATGCCGCACAACATACTTTGTTCTACATGTCATCATTAATCAAACTCTACCTTGTTTTATGTACGTATATTATATATTTTTACTTACCAATATTTGATTTCATTAAAAATAGATTTTAAAAACATATCAAACACTAACCGCAAAATGAACTGGAATGAAACATTTTAAATGGGTAATTCCAGCCTATAATATAAGGGATAGTTATGACAATTAGTGAAATCGAGAACTAAGTTATTTAAGTCGAGTACCTTCATGCGCCGAATTATTAATTTCAAAAATTTTTTTAGTTATACACTATGAAAGTCTCACGCAATTTTATTACATTCCAAAAAGTTGCAAATTTCACGAACGACAGTTATCAGTTAGTTTAATTAAATGTCAACTGACTTCCCTAAGCGCCATCTGTTGGTAAGTAGTTAAATGGTTAGATGTCGTTTTCAAATTGAACATATGCGTCCGTTTAGTGTTCAACGGTAGCAAATTACCATGGCGAGATATATTTTTACTATGGTGAGAAATCTTTCTAACAGTAATCTGTGAGAAACTGCAATCAATGCGTGTGTGAAATTAAGAAAATTAAGTCGAATCATGTGTAAGATCTTTTTACGAAGATATTTAACTTTAATGTTCTCCATTAAAGCTTTAATGGAATATGAGTAAGTAGAGTACTATTTCGTCTAACTAATGCGGAGTGAAATACCTTTCGTTTGATACCCATATCGGCATATCTCATGCAATTTTTTTTTAATTTCGAATAGGGGGCAACCTTGTGAAACAATCTGAGTGGCAACACCTAGGTAGAAAGCCTTAGAAGGTGATACTTTATCTCTGTGCCAAATTTCATTTCAATCGGTTGAGCCGTTCCCGAGATCGTTCAGCTATTCAAACAAACAAGTTATAAGATTCATCGGTAAGTAACTAATTTGATTGATTAAGCCCGATTAATTGAATAACATATTTTAACTTAATCAGATTTTTTGGTACTTGATTTATTGCACAACCTCATACGATTAATTTGTTTAGGAACGGCTACTTCTTCTCTTCTACGTTTGGAAAATGCTCCCGTTTCTTCAAGAAAAGTTCCTCTCTCTCGCATTCTCTCTCTCACACTCTCTCTCTCGCCATGTAGCTCAAATCATTCTTGCTAAGCAACACATTTCGGCTAAGATGGGACATACAAATAAGTCAGACCTTGCAATTAGGTTGTCATAGATTCTGATCCCATTTAAGTGTTTGTATCATAAAAATGGTATGTCCGTTTACCGTGGTCCATTCTTCTCTATTCTATTAAGCTTATGAGATTGAAGACGTCATGAACTTAGCCAAATTTCAGCCCATCGACGATTACGAGTATCGATTGAGTGAAATATTCACAATATTTTTGCAAGTAGCTTGGATTGACGATAATGGGCGTAGAAGAACTGACTGATGATTTAACAATTTTTGCTCAGATTCCACGAAGAGATCAGTTATCTCTTCGATGGGATCTCTGGTGCGAATCGAGGTTAGATTAGGTAGAGCTTTACGTTTGTTTACATAATTAACTCTCAACTTATATCCCTAAGCCAATTCTGGAGTTCTTGGGGTAACTTAGCTTCTACCTGCCAATTACTTACAACTCAGCATGGACAATGGAGGCATATGTTCCAAGATGAAGTTGACATTCATCGTCATTGTATTCAAATAACATTTAGTAGCCTTCCTCGAGTAAGTTTTTGAGTCATCGTCGAGATTTTGGAACATGCCAGCTCGTTTGGGATTGAGTTCAATTAAACTCTGCGTTAAATTAATGCATCCTAGGTTAGGTTAAGTTAAAGTTAAGGCCTCACATAGAAAATGTGTCCATAGTGTTACCCGGAGTATAGATCCTAAGTTTCACTAAAATCTTTTTTGCATTAGGCACTAAATGCAGTTTATTCTTTTAAGATGTTTCCCCTAAAACAGATTTTAAATCTTGTTTGCCTTCGAAGTCTGCTGGAAGGCACTTAACTTCGGACAACATCATAAACTGTGTGTGGAGGAAGAGGAAATATTATTTTTGGGAGGATACGAATTTATCTAATTTTCTATGAACTAGCGCTAGAGTAGTGTTCGCTGTAGGAAAACTGCTGCAAAAGAGAAAAGTCTATAATAAAACAAATCATCTAATTTGTGATAAGTTAGACCAGATGTGAGTGAAAAAACAGGCCACCATTGCTCAGTCCTTGTTGATACCTCATATTATGTGTTCGTTGTTTCTCTGCCATAACCCCAAAAACTCTCTGCGTCAGCATTACATGGATCTAATTGACAAGCAGAAGATTGACACTATATTTTAGAGTCGAACTGCACATACGATACAAATTACCCTCTTTAAGCCGTATTCCTTCCTTCAATTTTATTAATGTTCTATACCAAGAAGTCAACAGCTGCCGTTATATTGTCCGGGCCGGACTTTAGGTCAATTGCTCATATCATCTGTTATCGTTGCCTGTCATGAAATGTTTGTTAAATAGGTAAACTAGGTTGGATGGATGTGCAGGTTGTTTGCAAAGAATTCATCATTCATCGAGAGAGGAATTTTGTGAAGTCTGAGCCCGTGGTAATGTCATTACGTCATTGTCACTCTTGAAATATCTTCCATTCAGATGTCGGCGT
The DNA here is from genome assembly GCF_040869045.1 of Eurosta solidaginis. Taxonomy (NCBI): domain Eukaryota; kingdom Metazoa; phylum Arthropoda; class Insecta; order Diptera; family Tephritidae; genus Eurosta; species Eurosta solidaginis. Next base: position 59,985,076 of record NC_090323.1, read on the forward strand.
CATAATTCAACCAGAAAGACTGCTTTAGGACAGCCACGTCTCAAATAGCAATGTAACGATCTTTATTGATAGCCCGTCTTAAATGCATTATAACCCAATTTGATAAGGTCGAATATCGTATGGAGTTGTCAAGCCTCGCTACTATCCATATGGCACCCCCCCACTAACTAACCTATAGGTAACAAGTTTGCTGTGGATCAGGTGGGATGATTACGAGGTTTTGAGGTTTAAGGAATTTATGGCAATATTTGCATAGAAAGGGAAAGACATTTCTACTCAAGTCAAATAAATCAGCAGTGACCATACTAACGATTATCATCAGTGGTCATAGCGCTATTGCATAGATACTCTGACGGTGGCGCATACTAACAAGCTCCATCTGCAAAAGTTGTCACGATAAGAAGGAAAAGGAACCCGAGCAACGCGGTTCCTACCAATTTCCAGGTCTGCGCACAAAGTGACTCAGATATTTATGCACACCGTTTTTTGACAGTCTGCCAGGGTAGGCATAGCTTTCGCATAAGTACATAAGGAAATCAAGTCGTCTGTTGAAGACTTATTAAGAACGAATCTAGCTTAACAAAAGTGCCCAAACTGGCACCTACAGAGAGCTTTCACAATGGACAAATGTGTCTCAGGGTAGAAGTGGGGGAGGTTCCCATGCATGCCCTCTCAGGGTAATTTAACCTTACCTTGCATACAAGTTTATGTGAAGAGCAGCACCTCTTTTCAAATATAAAGCTAGACCGATATTCGTCTGCAATTCACGTCGTGCTACTATTAAAATATATCTACGAATTGACGGAACAGGAATTAAATGTTTCAAGCTAACTGCGGGCGGCATCTGTGAGTCAGATAAATTTTGGATGTGAAGCTTTTTATGGCAGAAATACACTTAGAGTGTTTCCCAAAGAATTTCCGAAGGGCGACCCCCAAAAAAACTTTCCTAAAAAATTTTGATGTTGTTTTTTTTTCGAAACTTGAATTAAGGACCTTCGTTGTGGTAGGCGCGCTCGCCACTGTCACACCAAGATGGTCGATAGCTTTATCAATCTCTCCCCAAACATTATTAACCCTCTCCTTCCCAAATTAAGAAGCTGCTGTAAAAATAATCAGACTATGTTTTTTTTAATAGAAACAGTATTCAAAATGACCCTGTATTAAAATTTTTTCGGTACATTTCGCTCAGTAGGTGGTACAGATTGGTAGCCATATTGCTACATTATGATTTAATGCATTATCATTTATATGGAAATTATTTTTATGATGTCAAATCGATTTCTTGGCATAACATGAGCAATAAGTGCAAATCTAGTGAATTCAGCCCAGTAAAATCGATACTGCGGTATATGCACTATGCCAGATAATAAATTTATTCCAATAATTTGGGACATTTCAGCGAAATTAGTATTCAGTGGAGTATTTACAGAATTTTGTATGGAATAAAGATTGCTTCGGTAAACGATATCGGAAAGAACTTTGTCCGAAAATAATCGTTTAAAATACTGCAAAGGAGTTTTTTTGGTATTATGTTCAGAAAAAATTGATGCGAAACGTCTCTCAACATGAAGGGGCACTGCAAAATTATCCAAATTAACAACCATTTTATCCCAATGTAGTCATATGGCTACCAATTAATTTTATAACATACATATTGTAACGAATCTAGTGAAATTTTGCTTATTTTAAACTTTCTGCTAACGTTCGATAGATAAACTGTTGAATAAATCACTCCAATATTCTGTATTGTAAAACGGTCTTTATTTCGATTACTTTCGGAGTAGTACTTCACAATTATACTTCACAACAAATAGCGTGTTTAAATCAAAACTGATTACTGATTACTCAGCTTGCGCTGCTTTTATACTCTCTGTTTCCTCGTTCCCCATTTCTCCAAAGGTCTAGTATTTTATCGAACTTCATGTTTGGTTATCCGCCATATACATGTATATTTGTAGTTTGTAGTTGTATGCGTGTGTATATGTGAGTAACTACTTCGGCTGATGACTACATATTCATATGTGTGAGATGAGATATCTCTTCCTCGCCTTTTACATAAGAGTGGCTGCTTTATTGTTGTTGTGCATTTATTTAGGAGCAGCTTAGTGATGCTAATATTCGTCACAATATTTTCACTATTACAAGCATCTTTCATTTTTTAGTTACTGCAATACGTTTATCAGGAAATAACTTAAACGAAAATAATTTTTTTATTCGAAGGATTAAAAGAATTGTATATATTTTATTTACACGAATAATAAAGTCGAATAATATAAAGCACGCGTGGGTCGCCAAACATCTGTCAACATTTTTCAATGTTGCTAATGAAAAGATAGAGATATTAGGGGCGAAATCAGTTAAGCAGTGTTGCCTTTCAACATTCGTTTTTATCTTAATGAAGAAATTCTCCATCTGGACCTACATATCTGTGCTTTTAGTTTGGTAGCCATATGGCTACCATGGGAAGGAAATGGTTAAGAATAACATCATACTAAAAAGCGTATTGCCGCCCTTTCCAAGTATTAAACTAGTTGTACCTTGAATTTTAGGTTGTATCACCTGAAGACCCGCGAAAGACCTGTCGTCTCCTAAGAAAACCCAACCCTGCTGTGTTGCAGCTTTGCAGGGATTTATTTTACGTATGAAATGTAGCTGCAAATGACTTCAATTCTTTACATGTCGTCAGTGAAAACTCTTCACACCAATCAGCTAGTATTCAGATTTGGATATCAAATATAATTCAAATGGTCCAATATCTCGAACATGCCGAGCACCCGTTGAAGTCTCACTTAGGAATATTTGCAAGTATTCAAACCCCCTTTTTTTAATTTCTTAAGCCCAGAAAAAGTTTAAAAGCAAAGAAACAATCAACTCAAGTGAGAATTATTGACGCTTACAATGAATTTATATTAAGCATTTAAGATTGTTGATTGTTGAAATTGCAATTTTGCACGTTTTCCAACTTTTATATATAACTTTTATAAAAATGACCGAAACATAAAGTAATTTGTTTGTCTGCTGGTAAATGTGTGAGTGTATGAATAGATGCATGTATATAAAGGAGTTGCTACTCAGGCGATGACTGACTGAGCTGACTCCCATGAGTGTTGCCATGCTTTGCCACTTTCGCTTAATGGCCAAGTACCTGTCTGGTTGAGTTGTTATTATTATTGTTGGTGGCGATGAAAAGCAAAGCCATGCCAGTTTTGCGACTTGTTACATGCATACATAATTTTTATCCCCTCTTTATTTTTTTATCTTTTATTCGTGCTTTCATTACACCGACTGCTTGCGCATTTCTTTAATTTGTGTTTTCTTTCTTATTTATTTATTTTTTTTTATTTTTTTTTTTTTTGTTGTGTTGTGTGCCTTTTTTGCTTTCCGTTTTTTTCTTATTTCTCGCGCGCCGCAATTTGTGCATTTATTTTATTGCTATTTCACGCCAACAGCCCCATTTTAATTTTTATTTTTATTACGTGAATGTGCCACTTGTTTATTTGTGTTGTTGTGAGTGCGCAGCAATCCACAGTTAATCGCATTACAACCGCTGCACGAAGACAAACACCTGTGCTCGTACAAGCAGACAAACCCACACATATACACAGGCACCCAAACACATACACACAGTCATACCAAATGGAAATCATTAACTAGCTCGGAAAATAGTATGTAGTTTAGAACTAGAATTATCTGACTGAAATGTAGCTGGTCTTAAGAGGACCAGAGAAATGTTGAAGACGCAAGCATCTGACGAAAATTTAGAGATCGATTCCTTAAGTCGAATTGTGTCCTCGCTACTTATCTGAAATTTTTATAGAGTTAATCCTCACATTGAAATCAACTACCTGGTTGGATGGCTCTTTGTATTCCTACTGTTTCCAATCAAAATATCCTTACACACTTGTTGTTTTTGTGACGATAAAGACACTCTCCGAAAATTTTTAGGGAGTGTTATCGATGTTGATGGTCCATTTCCGGATGTAGATATAGCACGTTCCGATTAGAGATATACGCCGCCGATAAACGCCGCCTCCGCCGCCGATTATGGTCGCTTTTCGCACGCCGCCGCAACTAACTCGTGAGAGTTAGTAAATACTTTCGACGGCTGTCGATATGTTACGATAGCGCAAACCAAATTTCTTGAGCTCTAGAAACTTGGGAAAGGCAAGATAAAAATCTTAAGACAAACATTTTTTTAACTAGAAAAGCTTCTCGGCAAAAATTCTGCTGCTTGCGTCGTACTACTTTTTAATTCTTCCTGAAAATTGGCAGATGCTTTACTAAATTGGCATACAACAGAAAGTTCCATCTTACCAATTTTCAGGAAGAATTAAAAAGTAGCACGACGCAAATCAGAAGCAAAGTTCGGCCTAAGTCTCCTCAGAGAAACTTTTTACCTTATATTCGGTTATTCTAAACCTTGATGCACATCCGGTGAAACCCGAAGTAGAAGCTAAGTCTATACGTTCAGCAGAAGAGACCTTTAGGGCCAAATCATATAAAAGGCCATGCGACGCAACGAGCCACCTTCACCCAAGTTAAACCTCACTCACTTCGTTAAGGTGAATCCAAACACTTCAGTGAGACAATAAACCTGAGTACTTTTTTGTACCCTGCTCAAAGAAGCAAAATCTTCTAGCTGTAACAAAGTTGTGGTCCAATCCTACTGAAACTCTAAACTTTCTAGGACGTTAGATATTAAATCTTGCTTTTAATCCTAAAATCAGCGATTGCAACAAGCAGGTCGGAGAATGATACTTGTTACCGGAAAGTACCGAATCCATATTTGTCAAAGGACCATCAACATCTATAACACTCGGGGAGTATCTTCATCGTTACAACAACAACAACAACAACCAATGATATGAAAGTAAAGACAGCTACCTATTATGCCAGACGAGGACGTCTCGAGTGTGAAAAAGAGGCAATTGTTTGATTTGATGCCTTTGGGATTCACATTAATTGTAAGGGAATTGACAGCTGGTTGTCTTACTGCAGGGAATCTACAAATCCAAAAATTCCCAAAAAAATATATTCAAAACAAATTAAAGTTTTCAAACGTAGTTGTTGTTCTATGTGGTTGTAAAAGTTAAAATGCTAGTTAATGGACTAGACTGTGGCGTGTTGGACTTGCTAAGGATTAAGCATACACATTTATACATATAAAGATATACTTAAGTATGTGTCTGTATGTCTCTTTGTATGTATACAAACGCATATATGTATATGTATGTTAGTAAAATACACTTAATTTGGTTGCTTGCCTTGTAAAAGCAATGGCGTTGCCACCCTTTCGACATGTTAAAGAAATTATGGGATGTGTGGGTGTAACTGCGAAAAAGTTGTAATCAACAGACGGTACACAAAAAAATGTGGAAGAAACAAATCAGAAAAATTATTAAGTAAAATAAAAAAAGATTTTATAAGTTCACACACGAAGGTTGAACTGGCAGGTCTGTGAGGACCTCAAACAGACTGAATATATCCTTATTGTTGTACATATTTTATGCAAAGTTAGGCCCGACTACTCTCGAAAGAGCTTATCTTATCCAAAAGCCTTGAATCGATAAAAAAATTTCTGTGAAATGAGCTCTGATACCCACCGTGTGGTAATGGCCTCCGGGATTCATTTGCCAACCGGCTTCATACAGTGCTATCTAAGCCCTTAGCATTCTGTTATTATCGAGTTCAGCATTAACTGGATGGACTCATCACACAACTGAGCATTGAATTTCTTTTGCAACCTCTAGGTCCTTTCAAATCTCCAACTAACTTCTTATAAACATAATCAAGTTTTGTACGTTAGAAATAATTTCTTAATTACATTCCGATAAGCAAATGGATTCGAACATTTACTACATGCCCAAAAGAAGAGGGAAGCACAATGTGAACTAAAATCACTTTAGGATATTACACTTCAAAGGTTCCAACATTTGATATAAAATTCATTCAGAGTCTTCCACAAGAATGTTTAGAAGATCTATTCGGGTCTCATTTTAAATGTGCTCAAGTTTTGAGTATTTCTACAAATAAATGAGGGATGCTATATAATGTCCGAGCCACTACCGTGGCGAGATCACAGGAAGTCATGGTACCCAAATGGATTCCGGTAGAATTTGTTCAGCACCTTCCAGAGTCTATACTATACCACCATTACTTCAAGCGTGGATAGGCAGAGTAAGTTTGTAGAGACATCCCAAAAGCTGCTGAGGCTGCAACTTACAGTTCCAAGTCACTGCGTAAGCCAATACCATTCCCCTAACTGAAACCAGGAAGCACCTACAACTCAGTAAACCGGCTGAAAAATTCTCAAATCTTCGTACATTATTGACTATAAGACTGTGTTCTCGCGTGTGAAACGCGATGGTACTGTTCGCACGGCGATACTTAACTAAACCGACATTGGGCACTACAAAAACCACTGTGCTTTAAAACTAAACTTCTAATGCGTCTCGGCTTGGTGAAAAAAATGGTGTAGAGCTCATACCTTTAAACGATGTACACAATTTTTCATATTGAAATTATATTAGACTTTGTCCGGATCAACTTGTTCGGTAAACTGTAGACCGCCGGCTGGTAGGGTGGGAATGGCAAATATTCGATAGACCTACTTCTTACCATAGGCATTACATAGGTTATCCGAGAACTATAATTTTTTCAGACCCAAATGATAGCCATGAAAGCAACCGATCTAATGTCATAGTCAAGCTGATATTAAGATAATTACACCTTCTCAGTGATTGCAGACATATGCCCAAAGAACCAAACATAGCGCCTAGGAATGCAGATACATTCCTAGCAACTGTTCTGCAAACACTTTGGCTGAGATCAACCTTCATCAGTCAATCAAGGTTAGACATACAGCATCCTTTATTTATGTACCTGTAGGTACAAGGCGGCTGCCATGGTTTGGTGGTAGCGTGCTCAGATAGGCAGAAGAACAATCAAGTTTTTCTAAGCGGATTGCCCTTCGACAATGGTTTTGGCAAACACTCAAAGTATATTTCTGTCATTAAAAGCTTGTCAGTAAAGATTCATCTGGTTTGCAGCTGCCGTTTTGAGTCTGCATAAAACATATATGTCCAGTTCCACCAATTTGTGGGAAAAATTGGAAAGGAGCACAACGCAAATCGAAGAGCAGTTCGACCCAAATTCCCTCGGAAACAAATTGCGTCAAGTGTGTACTTTTTTAAAATACGAGCCAGAGATTGCCTTCGTTCAAATCGATATTTTTCTATAACAACTAGATAAATTTAGATTCCAACTCGATAGTTTTTTCAGTAACCAATCAAGTTTCAATACGATAACTTTTCAAACTACAAATTTATAACTTTTCGCTAAATAAACTATAGCTCGTCGAAAACATTTACTAACGATAACAAATTTCGAATCCTGTTATCGAACAATTTGACAGTAGTCGCCTGTTCCTCGCCGATAACACGCCAAGTCGGAAATAAATGTATAACAAACCTGTAACTTGTCGATAACGGTTCATATCGACAAAAAACGATAACACTTGCATAAAAAGCACGACTCTTCCCTTTCCCCTCCTCCCACCACGCCCACATATCACGTCTGCACTTATTCTTTACTTACATTTTGTCCTCCCCAATACAGCATACCATTCCCAAATATTACTCCGACACTTAAATTCGGCAGTCCCATAGAGTATACCAGTTCCGCATTCTATATTCTCCCATACCAAGGGCAAATATTTTTTTCACATCAATTATAGTAATTGGTGGACTATTTTTTCTATTGGAATTGATTTTACTTACCGCTCTTTTATGCCACCTCTAGTTCTACTCAGAATTATATCTGCAAAGAAGAATATGCATAAATTTAGTAATGCAGTCATTTAAATGTGGTATATTAAATATTTACTAGAGAATAGGGAGACCGATCCATTAAAAAAAAATCATATTTAGGATGCGACTGCAGACATTTTTAGCTTCTAGATTATAACGTACTTACAACATTTTTATCTTTCGACGCGATTTTTTTATCATTCACCTATATTAAAATTTCGGATTTTTTTTTAGAGAGCGGATTGTTGAGAATTTAGTTGAGAATAGAGGATACGAAAGAAATGAAAGGCGAGGGAAAGAGATAATGACTGAGAAAAAAGAAGAGTAAGACGAAGGTAAAGAGATAGAGGGAGGGAGCGTGAGAAAGAGCTAAAGAGAAAGATGGTTAAAAAGAGAGAAAAAGAAGAGATATAAAAAAACAGAGAGAGAGAGGAACGCAATGGGGGATAAAGGGAGAAGGAGGAGAGAATAATAAGAGATATAGGTAGCGAGGGAGGGAGTAGGAGAAGGAGCTTAAGGGAAAGATGGACACAAAGAGAGAAAAGAAGAAGAGAGATAAAAACACAGAGGGTGAGAGAGATGTAGTCGAGGATAAAAGGAGGGGGAGGAGCGGAGAGAAAATGGTGAGAGGCAGAGATAGAGGCGTATAAGAGATAGGTTCGGTTAAGTTAAGGTATGTTACCAGAATTTGTTTGACGACCAAAAAGGAAAACATCAACTAGGTAACAGGTTTTACCTTAAAAAATAACTCCGTCCTCTTGGCGAATACTGCAAGTTTTCTAGGACCAAGCTTAATTACTGCCTCGAGATCTGTCAACTCTGCGGCCGGTAATAGCAGAAGCCTCAACCAGGTGAGCGCAGGACACGAGCACGGAACGTGCTCAACATTTTTGCCCTACAGTTAGCACTTCCTACATCTGATGTTACTGACGAGGCCTAACTTCTAAGCATGTGACGCCAGAAGACAGTGTTCAGTAAATATGCCCATCGTGAACCTTAAGTCTTCTCTCTTAAGGAATATAAGCAAATTTGTCAGTCTGAGGTCATAGGATTTGCACATTTGGAATTTCGTAGTCACTTTTAATTGGAGTGGATTGGAAAGTCTACCATCGATTCATGGAGGACTGCACCCTTGAGAAGACCAGGCGTTAATGAGTTTGACTGATCCTCTATCGAACCGCCTGAGCAATTAGTTGAAGGCCAATTTTCACAGCATTGGTGATTATACCCTACCCTGCCGCGTGCTTCTGTTTACATATTTCATGGCCTCGAATAGACCTCATTGCGACATGATCATTCTGTACCTTAATATGGAGTAAAAAAAAAAATGTTAAGGCCGGATGTACTTGAACCGAGTTGAGACTGTCCATGATTGCGATAAACTGAGTAAGAGATAGAAACTTCTTAAAAACCATGCAGATAGATCAAAATTAGATCAGAACAACGTGTGCCGGGTCTGCTATTATTATATAGTAAACCGATATCTTAAAGGATTTGAACTCAAAAAAGTTTTCCAACTATATGATTCTCGTTAGTTTTCTTGATTGTCCCCAATCGTTTAGATTGAAATAGCAATATTAGTGATAATAGCGAGTCAAAGGGAAACTTTCTCCCCTACAAAATATCACTATTGTTAAAAGCTCCTTCACGATTGCCAAATAAGTTGTTGAAAGCTTATCACTTAAAATTTACTGTTGCAATTTCTTGTTCAGTTTATGAAATAGTATATAACAACCTTCCACGATGTTTCATTGATTAATGGAACTTTATAGCTGAAACACAAATACATACAAATTTTACTAAGTTTTCTCCTTTCTGCTACTTTTTTATGAGAATTGCGACACAAATCGAGGGAATGAAACTCTATAAACTGCATTTAAAAACTGAAAAGTGTCACAAAGCCATGGAAGCCACAAAAAAGTGAACGAGTAGCTATAATCCCTATGCAACAAAGTATTTATGTATGTATGGCTTGTAAAATAAAAATTGTAAAATGAAATGAAAAACCCAAAATACAACGAAACAGTCTGGCACCAGAACACTAAAAGCAATGAAGCAAAAACTTTAAAACAGGAACTTAAAATATTTTACAACACGTCCACAATGGCGCTAACTACAAACTCTTTTGCTTAGTTTTGTATTTTGATTTCGCGTGCTTCCGTCATCTATGACTTCTTTCATTCTTTCCAAAATATTTTCGATGTTAGTAGCAGTTTGATTGACAAACGCTTCCCACGGCAAACGGTTCTATGTAACGAACGACTCGTGTTTGTAAGTGTAATCCCATTTAATTTATAGCGTCCCTCCCACAAATTATCATCCTCTCAGCGGATCCTTGCAGCAGAACTGCTCCATATTCTTCTACTAAGGAAAGATAGTGAACCCAATCTCTGTCCAGAGAAAAGATTTTGCTGCGTATGCCATAGACGAATCTTTGTAGGACCGCCACACTCATGCCGGTGTGTCACGTGCAAGGGTGGTTGCATCGCACGGCATATATTGCCCACCACTCAGTGCAATATAATCTATTTGACCCGGAGGCATATCTGTCCGGTCAGGCAATGCAAATTTAAATTATCAATGGATGGAACGTGAAACATATAGAAACAATCACTTTGGTGCCCTCCCAATCCCGACTGAAATTCGTACTATCCGCAAGGTCATTGAACCCACGTCGCCTCGTTTTATTCCCTCTGAAAGAAATCCGGAAATCCAGCCATACTTTCCAACAGAGGCCGCAACGTAAATAAAAGAGCGTGATCATATAAGACAACATGATCCTAGCGACCTCCAAATAAGGGGCATAAAGGAACGCGTCAGACAGCTTGTGGACAAAGCGGGCGAAAAATTAGGAACATCTAAAGAATTGTAGCCTCTCTGTCGGTGCAGGTAGGATATATTCTACCGTAAAGTCCCTATCAAATCAGCACAATGATAAAATATCCTTCGCCTTTGGTGATAAAGTGCTATCGTATGCGAAGAAAGGCGCGAGCGCTTTTTGCCGGCAATAAGTAATGCACTCCACCGTTGATAAATCTAGACTGCCCAACAGACCTGCACACGCCGTTATTACCATCACCGCCAAAGTGGTTGAAGAAGTCATCAAACATGCTAAAACATCAAAACCAGTAGGCCCAGACAGTAAAGTCATGCCGAAGTTTTGAAGCCCTGGCAATTAGGGATGCAAATATCTAGCGCATGTCTTCAACCTGTCTTTGACTACCTTCGTCTTCCCAGAAAAAGAAAAATGGTGAGGATACCGCCCTAAAACCTGGCTTACCAGCTCATGTGGCAGAATGATTTCATCCCATATCTCTCCTCTCGCCAGTACTCAAAATACTCGGAGCCATTCTGCTCCCCCATTTCACCGCAAACCTAATTTTTATATATCGAAGCTACTTTAGCCACCAAAAGGAGTTACTATTGTATCCTAAGCCGATGATCGCACGATAATGGCAACAGATCGCGGCCCACCAATTGACGAGCCATGCCCATCGTAAGAGGCGATTAAAATACAAAAGTGATTTTAGGGATTGTGTAGCCCAATCCTTTCAAGGAGTTGCCAACGCAATTTATAGTTTCTTTAACCCAATTGTAAACTCCACCTACCCGTGGCGAATCCAAGGTCCTTATGGATGGGCGGTATGGCCTAGAAGGTTTCAAGTGGCCATATCAAATCGTTCACGAGATGGTCGGGCTAGTGCCATGAAGGTTCTTGTTACCGGAACGTCCCGCATCTATTTCCGGTAAAGGACCATCAACATCGATAACACTCCCCAAAACCTTCGGGGAGAGTCCTTATTGCTACAACAACAACAACAACAACATAAAACGCGCTCATTATCTTATAGCCGGCCGCTTGCATGCAACGCGTCTCCAATATGATCGCCGAGCCTAAAGACATACTCTGGAAAAAACTACATGCCTGTCAAAACACCGCTCTCGGAATTGTCTTCTTATGTTCCCAGAATCCCATCTAAACAGTGAGGCGGGAATATTCCCCATAAGGGAGAAAAATGAAATGCTGAACAAACAATTTCTGCTGAATACTCAGAAACCTGAGCATCCCAACAGATTTCTGATTGAAGATGTCCCCTCGCAGGGACTGGAGAAGTAATATCCGCAAGCATTAAGGAGAAACACGGCGCCTGAGGACTTAGTCGTATGTAGAAGGAAAGAGATCCTCAGAGATGTACACAAAAGGCGGTCGAGCCTCTATATCAGGAATCCCCTGGCGAACCCCGTTCTTAAAGTCAAATACCCTAAACTCGTAGTAGAGAAAAGTAACCTCGCTAGGGAGATGCGCGTCACTCTATCTCAACTACGATTTGGATACTGTAACAAGTTAAACCCCTACCTATCCAGAATCAAGCCCAACCTGAACAATGCATGTCCTGCTTGTAACGTGTCCCCACATGACACCAACCATCTTTTGAATTGCAATGTGGAACCAATGCTTCTTAAATCCCTTTATCTCTGATCCACCCCTGTCGAAACTGCAACTTTACTCGAACTCGCGTTAGAGGAAATTGATGAATATGTGTACGTAGTTAAACCTGTGGAATGAAGCGAAGCACTGCTACAACAACAACAACATAGACCTGGTATTCTCTTGAATGAGTTGACACACAAGTTTATCATGCAATGAAATGTGCAAAATAGGCTACGAGTCTGTTTCCAGGATGATGTATGGGTTCTTTTTAAAATGACTTTGCTGATTTTGTACCAAATTGTGAACCTTTTTAATGACGTCGGTACGCACTGGGGATCCACTCGAATATGGGCGAGCCCATTTCTGTCTGCTTTGGGAATTTTTCGTGATTTTTGTGAGAATTATTTCGGGATTCCAACGTACATTGTGCTACTTTTTAATATCTCCTACGCATTGGCTGAACGGTACCTACGTACATATTTTATACCGACTACGAACGGCATCTGCAAGGTTTTCATGACTATTTGGGAGAAACAAATTCGGCTTGTAATTGGTTTGTATCAATAACAACAGAAATGAACAAACTATCGGTTTGTTATCGGCTTGTCATCGAAGTATTCTCGATTTGTGGGTTCGTTATTTGAAATTTATCCATTTGTTTTCGATGGATAATGGGTTTACTATCGATTTTCTATAGACGAGTTATAAGTTTTTTATCTGTACCCGACAACAATCAGTTATCGATTGTTATCGATAAAAGCTGTTAACATGAGAATCCCTGATGATGGATTTTTGTTTTCCACCACTCGACTGTAACGCACGCTTGGACACTGCCATAAATATTCAGAGCACTACGCACTGCACTACTATTTAAAGTTTTGTGTTTGAAAACAGAAATTTGGTGCACCGTGCCCAACTATGCTATGACGAAATGAGATGGCAATATGCCGTTTAAATAATCATAATTTTTTAGAAGAATTTAAAGTTTCCTCTACGATCTCAAAAATCAGTATCCCAACCCACACAATTTGTAAATCAAAAGCTTTGCCTTGTATTGTTAAGGTCCTACTTTGCCCCAAATTTGAAAACTTTGAAACAAACAACAAGCACCAGCACATACACATCCACATTAAGGGGTTTTACAATTACATACAATGATACTTTTTTATGTATTTACTCAACAGATATTTTTGTTAAGTATTGATTTGGGGTCAAGTGGAGATCTTACACAAACTTCAAATGAGCCTACCCAAAGAAAAGGGCGCGGTCTTCACACTCAGAATTTGACATTTCGTATATTTGTTAGGGAAGGGATAGTTAAAAGACTTCAATATGCGTTCGTCCGCAAGCAGTTGTCTGAAATTGAAGCGGCTGAGACCTATGAAATGATGATACTTATCCTGTCCTCTACGGAACTATTGAACCTTTTAGTGCCGATGGAACCTAGCAAAGACTCTATTTCAATAGAATAGATGGATTTTCACTGTGATCATACGTTTCGTTCTCTTATAGAGTGTTTTACAATGGTGGCCCAAATACCTGAAGCATTCAAAGCACAAGAACCTATTAACATATGCCTCAAGGCGCTTCCTGGATATGTCTGTAAATATGAGCTATTATGTAAATTCCATATAAAGCGGAATTGTTTTAAGGGAGCTAATTTTAATGACTGATAGTGACCTCTTCGCGAAGTTCGCGTATCTTCATCGCTTCTAATATAAATTAATGTGGTGACTTTGCAAAAAGAAAATCGGTACAGATTATATATTTTTCCCAAAGAAGTGGCAAAAGCCTTTTGGGATAAAACAAAAAAACAAATTTAAGTTTATTTTTCCCGGGCCTTGGATCTAGGATAGAAATAAGTGTGGTTATCAACCTATTTTGTAACTTATTATTTGATCAATAATAAATGATTTATTACAGTCTCATCCCCTCAGACGGTTGAACCTAGGTCATCAATATGACATATACATTTTGTTCCCGATTGGAGTAAGGTAGAAGATGCCCCACAGGGGTCTAAGTTAAGTTATCTTAAGTTAAATCAGAGTCTAAAAAATTAAAATTGAATTTTTTTGGATTTCTTATACACAAAATCGAGAATATTGTACAATAATGTTATTGGTTTTGGATATAAGAAAAAAATATTAAATTTTATTAATTAGAGTCTTCATAGAGCAATCTTGATTTTGACCCCTGCTCGACACCCTTTAACCGTCGCCAATCGGGACCAAAACTTGTACCTCTTAGTTGTGACATAGGTATTATCGTCTAAAGAAAGGCGTTTATTTATATGAAACCTCACTCAATTTAAAACAAATAAAACTTTTCTGAATGATGAAACAAAGCAGTAGCAACAAGACAACAATATCTGCGATGCCGGTCTCAAAATCAGTTCACTGAATATAAGGCGAGTGGATGTGTTTAAGCCGCAAAAGAGGATACAGGCAAAACTAAGTGGCATAAAGTGTTTTATTATAATATTTATATATATATGTACATATATACATTCGATCGTTTCAGAAAATAACAAAATTAATCAATAAAAACAATATTAATTCAGCATTCATTCACATCTGCATAGGTAGCGACAAGGAAGGTGAAGATGAGGTGGAAAATATGAAGTTAAAGGAAATGGCAGAGAGAAATGAAGAGGGGAGAAATAACAACTGGAAGTGAGGCGACAAGGGAAAGGAGTAGTGAGAAAGTCGAAAGATAGGGAAGGTGAAGAAGCGGCAAATAGAGGTTGGTGATACAAAGCGGAAGAAGAGAGGGTTGCAGAAAATGAAAGAGAGAGTGATGAATACGCCGGGAGAGGAGAAGAGAGTGAGAAAATGTTTTGAAAATAGTGAAGTCC
Organism: Eurosta solidaginis; assembly: GCF_040869045.1. Classification (NCBI taxonomy): domain Eukaryota; kingdom Metazoa; phylum Arthropoda; class Insecta; order Diptera; family Tephritidae; genus Eurosta; species Eurosta solidaginis. Next base: position 60,000,170 of record NC_090323.1, read on the forward strand.
ACCTCTTCGTGATTCGGTGGCAGATCCAGAAAGGCCATAACTGCCCTCTATACCTTGAACCTCACCTAAAGGGCATGTATGGTATGCTACAGACCAATTGTAATGCGGTTTAACTAAATGCAGTGCGAAATCAGTGTTAGCCATGCCACCACTCTAATCCCGGAGAACTTTCGCCAACTAAATTATACTGCTCCCAACTCCACTCAGGCCGAAATATACATCTTTACTGGGCTCCCAGCCGTAAAGGGATAGAAGGTAACGAAAAGGCCGATGCGTTGGCAAAGGAGGTTGCAACACTCGCTGAGTCGACGATGGACGACCCATTCCGTTTGGAAGAAATCAAAAAAAGACAGACTACTGAGCAGACCAAAGTAATTTAGTTAAGGCACGTCGCTCCTTCTCTTTTCATGTAAAAACACTTCCTCATATCTACATTCACCAATAAATCCAATGTCAGATGGGCACTGAAAACCAACTGTGAGGTATCTCGACAAACCTTACCTTGCATTAATGAGAAGCAAACTTAGTTCCTTTTTAGTCTCAACCGTATCGCCTAGTGTCCAATTATTGGGATATAAACGGGACACTGTCTGATGGGTGTACCCTTCGAAAGCATGGGAGCCCCAGCGAATGACTTCTGATGAAGCTGTAGGGATGAGTAGGGAATAAAAAGTGTTAACACATTTCTTCTGCAGACTTTAGTCAGAACACGCATGAAATGTCCAAACAAGCACTGCAAAGAGAAAGTAAAAGCAAAATGGAAAAGATCTAGAGGGGAAGTGGAAAACTAATTTAGTAAAGGAGATGAAAATAAAAACAGAGAAGGAATTGAAGTGAAGAAAATGGTGAAGAAAAGAGGGAGGACTGAAAAATAGCGCTGCAGAACAAGTCTAGTGGAAAGAATGACGGGGGAAGAGCAGAAACATTACAGGGAGAAGAAGAATAGAACTTGGTATGTGGCTTCATTGGTAGTTATCTTCATCGCTATTTAAAATGATTGAAAGTGGATGATAACAACGCTCTCTTTTTAAATAAAAATAATAACAAAAACGTGTATATTCAGTACATAATGTAGCTACAATTGATGTGTGAGCTGTGATGCTCTTTCTGCAGCTCTGCTTACATATAAAATGTTCGTTATTACATGTAAAAAAGATTTCTACTTTTTTCTGAAACGGTCTAATGTACATGCTAATGTAAGTATAAGGACAATAGAGTCGGGTGGCAACAATGCCGCTTTTTTTAAATGCATATACTATGGATGTATTATTGCTACACATTGGGTTTGTATGTATGTTGTACTGAAAATGTACGAAAGTAAGTAGAAAAAAAACAAGTAAGGAAGGCTAAGTTCCGGTGTAACCGAATCTGACATACTCAGTTGAGAGCTATGGAGGCAAAGTAAGGGAAAATCACCATGTAGGAAAATAACATAGGGTAACCCTGGAATGTGTTTGTATGACATGGGTATCAAATGAAAGGTGTTAATGAGTATTTTGAAAGGGAGTGGGCCTTAGTTCTATAGGTGTTCGACTTTTCGAGATAACGCCATAAAGGTGGAACAGGGGTGACTCTAGAATGCGTTTGTACAATATGGGTATCAAATGAAAGGTGTTAATGAGTATTTTAAAAGGGAGTGGGCCTTAGTTCTATAGGTGTTCGACTTTTCGAGATATCGCCATAAAGGTGGACCAGGGGTGACTCTAGAATTTGTTTGTACGATATGGGTATCAAATGAAAGGTGTTAATGAGCATTTTAAAAGGGAGTGGGCCTTAGTTCTATAGGTGTTCGCCTTTTCGAGATATCCCCATAAAGGTGGACCAGAGGTCACTCTAGAATTTGTTTGTACGATATGGGTATCAAATGAAAGGTGTTAATGAGTATTTTAAAAGGGCGTGGGCCTTCGTTCTATAGGTAGACGCCTTTTCGAGATATCGCCATAAAGGTGGACCAGGGCTGACTCTAGAATTTGTTTTTACGATATGGGTATCAAACGGAAGGTGTTAATGAGTATTTTAAAAGGGCGTGGGCCTTAGTTCTATAGGTAGACGCCTTTTCGAGATATCGCCATAAAGGTGGACCAGGGGTGACTCTAGAATTTGTTTGTAAGATATGGGTATCAATTGAAAGGTGTTAATGAGTATTTTAAAAGAGAGTGGGCCTTAGTTCTATAGGTGGACGCCTTTTCGAGATATCGCCATAATGGTGGACCAGGGGTGACTCTAGAATTTGTTTGTACGATATGGGTATCAAATGAAAGGTGTTAATGAGTTTTTTAAAAGGGAGTGGGCCTTAGTTCTATAGGTGAATGCCTTTTCGAGATATCGTTATAAGTATGGACCAGGGTTGACTCTAGAATGCGTTGGTACAATATGGGTATCAAACGAAAGGTTATAATGAGTATTTTAAAAGGGAGTGGGCCTTAGTTCTATAGGTGGACGCCTTTTCGAGATATCGCCATAAAGGTGGACCAGGGGTGACTCTAGAATGTGTTTGTACGATATGGGTATCAAATTAAAGGTATTAATGAGGGTTTTAAAAGGGAGTGGTGGTAGTTGTATATGTGAAGGCGTTTTCGAGATATCGACCAAAATGTGGACCAGGGTGACCCAGACCATCATCTGTCGTGTACCGCTAATTTATTTATATATGTATTACTACGAAGAGTATTCCTGCCAAGATTGCAAGGGCTTTTGATCTCGCCCTGCAGAACTTTTTCATTTTATTTGACTTAATATGGAATGTGCCACCACCATTTTACAAAGTTCTTTTCTTAAGTTATATTTTGCGTCAATAAACCAATCCAATTACCATGCTTCATCCCTTTTTTCGTATTTGGTATAGAATTATGGCATTTTTTTTTTCATTTTTTGTAATTTTCGATATCGAAAAAGTGGGCGTGGGCATAGTCGGATTTCGGCCATTTTTTATACCAATACAAAGTGAGTTCAGATAATTACGTGAACTGAGTTTAGTAAAGATATATCGATTTTTGCTCAAGTTATCGTGTTAACGGCCGAGCGGAAGGACAGACGGTCGACTGTGTATAAAAACTGGGCGTGGCTTCAACCGATTTCGCCCTTTTTCACAGAAACCCGCTATCGTCCTGGAATCTAAGCCCTCACCAAATTTCATTAGGAGTGTTAAATTTTTGTTCGACTTATGGGCGGAGCCATTTTGAAAATTTCTTTTATTTTTGTATTTTGTTGCTCCATATCATTACTGGAGTTGAATGTTGACATAATTTACTTATATACTCTAAAGATATTTATTTTTTTTATAAATTTGACTTAAAAAATTTTTTTTTAAGTGGGCGTGGACCTTCTCCGATTTTGCTAAGTTTTATTAAGCATACATATAGAAATAGCGGTAACGTTCCTGCCAAATTTCGTCATGATATCTTCAACGACTGCCAAATTACAGCTTGCAAAACTTCTAAATTACCTTCTTTTAAATTGTCCAAAATTTTACAAATTTTCTATTCTGCGTCATACGTTCAACTCACCTACCAAGTTTCATCGCTTTATCCGTCTTTGGTAATGAATTATCGCACTTTTTCGATTTTTCGAAATTTTCGATATCGAAAAAGTGGGCGTGGTTATAGTCCGATATCGTTCATTTTAAATAGCGATCTGAGATGAGTGCCCAGGAACCTACATGCCAAATTTCATCAAGATACCTCGAAATTTACTCAAGTTATCGTGTAAACGGACGGACGGACGGACATGGCTCAATCAAATTTTTTTTCGATACTGATCTTTTTGATATATGGAAGTCTATATCTTTGTCGATTCCTTTATACCTGTACAACCAACCGTTATCCAATCAAAGTTAATATACTCTGTGAGCTCTGAGCTCAACTGAGTATAATTACTCGAATTTTCATAGACATATTAAGGGTAGTCTCGAATAAGGCTGCAAGCGTCACTTTCTTAAAAACATGTTTTTTTGCAGATAATATTGAACTCTGGTTGTTGTTGCATTAACGATAAAGACACTCCTCGAAGGTTTTGGAGAGTGTTATCGCCATTGATGGTCCTTTACCGGATACAGATCGGGTACGTTCCGGCAAAAAAGCACCATAAAGGTACCATCTCGGGATATGACCACATTAAACCTTTTAGGCCATCCGTTGCAAGTGACATACAAGAATTAAACATGAAACTTTTTCCCACATAAAAAATTTTAAAACAGTAAATTGAGATGTAAATTTAATTTGGAACTGAATAACTTTTTGCGCTTGCTGTTCTAAGGTTTGTGTACACCCTCAAAAAAATAAAAGTTTTGTTGTCGCTTAAAACCAAGGCGAATCCATGCAACGTGATGACAAGGCGAATTCACTCCAATTCGCCGCGCAGAAGAATGTCAAGTCAAAAGAAAATTTGCATTAATTTCGATTGACTGACACATTAGAGTACAAGGCGTTGTATGGCAAATAATCAAGAAGAAGTAACCAGCTGTGGGGATAACAACGCCTGGAACTGAATTCTCCTTGCGCCATTGTTCTTTAATTGTTGTTGTCGGTTGTCGAGGGTGAGAGCTTTTTGTTTTGTGTACATTTTTTCTTTCGTTGTCTCCGGCACTAAGTTACTAAGTAAAAATTCGGTATCAACCAAACACACACACATGCATGTGAACACACAAATATATTTACGTATATGAATATACTTAGGGTGGAACTTAGGGAAGGCATACAAATTGTTTTTAGCACTTACACGTTTGTGTGTAGGTATCTATGTAGTTGTGTATGCAAGCGTTAGCGTATGAGTAATTTCACAGTCAAGTCAAAAAGTAATCAACGGCGGCAACAACGACAATGGGTGGTTGTGTTTCTAGCGGTTCAAATGCCTTGGGCAGTGCTTCATATTGGTTTTTTATGTTTTTATTGCAATCACTATGTTTTCGTCACCGCTGTATTTTGAATGAATTTCGATACATGCCTGTATGTATATGAGCCCATGTGCAATTCATTCAAAATGTAGGAAAAAGTTTTGAAAATTCTTATACTACTGAGCTAAATTTGTTTGGACTCCAAAAATAGCAAGCATCCATTCGATGTACGATGCAAGTCGTACCGTGGTTTTAAAGGAAAGATAAAGGCGAAATAAAGTCGAAATCTATTAATCTGTTAAAAACTCGCGGTTGAATTCGGTTATGAAGTACAGCTGGAATTTATTGTCAATTACGTTTAACTGAGATCATCCATGGAGTATTCTCAGCAATTTTTGTGTATGAAGAAATAAAGGACAGAAGATTTAGTGAAGTACTCTAGAATATGTACTTAAAATATGATCTCATTTGCTTTTGTCATCGTACATGCTTCTACGCCATAAAACAAGACATGTTGAAAAAGGTATTTCTACCGCTTTCAGGAGTAAACTGACTGCTAGGACACACAATTCTCGCACCCGTGATGGTCGGGCAGGTACTTGTTACCGGAACGTACTGGAAGTAAATCCGGCAAAGGATCATCAGTACCGATAACACTCCTCGAAACCTTCCGTTAGCATCCTCAACGCTACAACAACAGCAATACAAAATTCTGTGCTTACTATTCGGTGGGAGCAAGAATTTTATCTTTATCTCATTCCTTCTGGCGCGTGGTTGCTGCATACAACGATTTTTTTTTTGAAAAGACGTGATTTTTGATTGTGATTTTTCAGTCGCAGCGATTTTTAGACGTGACTGTTACTAAATAGTGAAAGATTATCAATAAAATATAAATCACAGTGCATAATCGCGCCTCCCCAAATAGCCGCAATCACGTACCTTTTCAAAGCTTTTGTCAGAGTAAAGGAATTAATTGCGGCAATTGGAATCAATGAATGGAGAATCGTTCCGCGACTAAGTAACATCATGTGTTGTGGTTAACTGGTAGTAAAAACATTCGCTAAGCCAACTACGTCGGCGTAGGCGGCACAGTAAACCGACATTGCGTCATAAACTTCTACTAAGGCGCAGCACATATTACAGGATGATTGGTTGTCACAGCAAATTATTCATGAGGCAAGAGCTGTGATTGGATATGTGACAGTGAGTATTCACAGAGTTGAATGCGGGAAACAGACTCTGTTGCAGGGAGCCAATTACAGCAATTTTCTCGAAGGTTGCCCTGCGATTAACTGCGATCCTTAAGTCGTTGTGACAACATCACAGGTAAAAACATAGAACTCATCTGCTTACTCTAGTTACTCTACGCCTTGGTTATTAGTTATTTTTTGAGTGATTTCATTGTGCTTTTTGAGTATCTTCCTCAGCATTGAGTTGAAATTAGAGAGTGGCGTTGCCAAAATCCCCGATTGTTGTCGAACAGCTGCGAAGAGATCCTCCCCAAAAATAATCCTTAAGGGGATACCAAACTCAAATAGTGGCCTGTAGACAAATTATCTTCGTACTCTTGAAAGCTGTGTTGACATCGTTCTTCAAAAAGGCCAAAAGCTGACTTTATAATGGATGCAACAGATCATTAACGATGTGCTTTAGTCATTCACGCAATACCCTTACTAGAACTAACACAAGATACTAGGAAGAGTGATTGCGAAATATTTAGCGCAGCTCAAGTTTAAACCCTTTTAATGGATTGAGCAGAAGGCATTCAAATTCCAATGGAGAGGCATTTGTTCATCCAGCCTTATATTAAAAACCTTTCCTTCAATATTCCCATAAGCTAGCATCTCAAATCAGTGCACTCGCGCCCTTCGGTCACACTTTCTTTTTTCGATCCATTATATAATAAGAAGAAGGAAGGAAGAGGAAGAGGAAAAGGTAAAGTAAATTTTGCATAGAAATTGATGTCAACTCTTCGTCTAGGTGTGTGAGTAGCTCAATGGGTACTCCGCTCCTACCCGGCGCCTTGTTATTCTTGAGACAGGATAATGCCAGGAGCACTTTGACATAGTCGGATTTCGGTACATATTTTCCGTCGTCACTGATTAGGGTATCGGGTTCGTTCTTCTTTTTGTTTTTGTAACGATAAAGTTACTTCCTCAATATTTTGGGGAGTTTTACCGATGTTGGTCGCCATTTTGTCGGTTATTTATCCGATACGTTGCGGAAAATAGTACCAATAAAGTGTTAGGCCCACTTTTGCGGGAACGTTTTGATATGCCCACTTTCTAGGTCATCCAAACAAGTGAGGAACTTGGAACGCCAGAGCATCGCCTGCTAAACAAACAGGACTCAGCATGAATAAATAAAGTTGACTTTCAGGTTGAGGAAGCTATAAACTGCGCTGACAACTACTTAAAAGGCTTGCGCTACACAACTCCTTGAGTACCGACATCCGGTTTATATCCTCACTCGCTATCTTGCGAGTTGGCGAAGGGCTCCCTTCATTACTTAAGCACACTCTATACTACATCAGTTATCAGGACGTTGTTATCATCTGCTTCGGTCTTAAAAACATTGCGCCATCGATGGATTTTTGTGTTAGAGTTTTCGGGCATTATTCCAACTATCCAGCACGCCGTTCTGCTTGAGGTTTTCAACCTTAGGTCTTACTTTTCTTCTTTCTTACATTTATTCTTCACTCTATGCGATCTCCCTCTCCTTACCTGAAATTGCCACCTCAGTAGTCGGGTAATTAACGACAACCAAAGGCCTTTTGCAACATAACTATTGCTTCCTAAGAAACTTATTTTAATTTGTTTCACCTTTAACAAACTGCTACTCATAATGATAAGTTTTATTTCAAAGTATATTCCTCTTTGCTTACACTTTTGGTCACTCACGAGCACTACACCTCTACCGCGCCCACATGGAGGTGCAACAATGTCACTCACTCATTCACTGCATGTCACTTCAACTTAAATTTTTCTTAATTTTCTTATGGCGATAAGAATCGTGGTAAAAATGAATAGTATGAGAAGCACTGCTGCAAGTTTGAGCTTTTTCAATCAGTAAACTTGGCAAAGCACGTCCATCAGCAGACCTGTAGTCGCACAGGTTCACAAGCGATCTACTCGTTAAACTCGATAAGAGACAAAATCAGCTGCACCTTCCAAATGTAGGCAAACCTGAAGGGAAGAAAAATCAAAAGGAGAACGAAGTGAAAAATGTCGACGCTACGAATGTCCAGAATGTCGTAATGTAGACATGGACAAAATTAAACTTACATTTCAGCCAGAACATTTGATAGCGATGCCAACTCAAGCTCGCTGTCAACGTACGATGCCAACGCCATGGCTATAGTTAAAGCAAGTCGTCCGCCTTCAACAGCGGCAGAAAACATTAGCTATGCGGCGCGAGTACTCTACGACACCAATAACTACTAAGAGCCTAAGAACCTGTCAAATCATTCCACAAGGTTGCATCAACTCTAACACAAACGTACAGCGGCGCAGGCAGTGGAACAGCATGTCAGGCAAGACGACAAAGCAAAAGGATCAGATAGGCAACGCCGCGACTGACGAAGAAAGACAAGCAAAATTACATACAACTGGCACAAGTGATGCGGAGATAGCCGTATGCAAAGGCGAGGGCCGAGCTGAAGAAGAGCATAAGGTCGTACAAAACGTGAAACTAGAAAAAATCTAAGAAAAAGGAACAAACAAAGACGTATCTCACTATCGGCGCTGACGAAATAGCTAGAAAGGCGAGGGCAGCAAAGAGGTAAAATGTACTAAGTGGCTCAAGTTTTAGGCGACACAAGCAACTTTTCTAAACAACCAAAAGATTAAGTAAACTAAACCAAAACACAAAAGTATACACACACACACATAGAAGCGAGGAGTATGCTGGGGAGAGTGAGTAATACGTTGCGGCAGCGTTTACTGCAGGGAAAACAAGTAAGGAAGTCTAAGTTCGGGTGAAACCAAACATTATATACCCAGCTGTACACTTGAAATGCTGTTATTGTTTGTTTTGCGTGCTCCAGAAACATAGAAAATTGCTTAGTCATAAAAGGAGCGGTTCGCGTTTTTCCTATTTATTGTTATAAATCCATTTGGGAAATGAAATACCATTGATATAAATCTCTTTTTCCCAAAGATAAAGCTTATTTTATTCGCCCGCGACCATTATACAAATCTTTTATATAAGAGTGGGCGTGGACCTTAACCGATTTCGTTAAGTTTTCTTCAAAGCATTCCTTATAGTAAAGGCAATCTCTCTGCCGAATTTTGTTACGATAGGTTTAACGTTTTTTGATTTATGATTAGTAATATTAGTCAAATTGATTTTATCACATGTGGGCGGTGCCACGCTCATTTTAAACAAATTTTAAACAAATTTTTAATAAGAGTCTCAATATCAGTCCACATGTCAAACTTCAACATTCTAGGTGTATTATTTACTAAATTATCAGATTTTTTGTGTTTTCCAAAATGTTAAATATATAAAAAGTGGATGTGGTTATCATCCCATATCGCTCATTTTCAATACCAATATATTCTGGGTCCAGATCAGCTCGTGTACCAAATTTCGTGAAGATATCTCAATATTTACTCAAGTTATCATGTTAACAGACGGACGGACATGACTCAATCAAATTTTTTTTCGATACTGATGATTTTGATATATGGAAGTCTATATCTATCTCGATTCCTTTATTCCTGTACAACCAACCGTTATCCAATCAAAGTTATAATACCCTGTGTACAAGTACAACTGGGTATAACAAGAAAATAAAAAAGATATAACAAGAAAATAAAAAAAATAAGTAAAATATTAAAGGACAACAGACGAAAATACTATTCGAACTAAGAAATGAGATGATTTCATTTTTGGAAAGAAAAAAATCTAAACGGAAAAAATACCAAGGAAAAAAGCAACAAATAAAATTATGGAAAAAATTATATAGATAAATAGTTTGTAGAGCATGACATGCGAACGAAGATGAGATGTACAAGGATTGCTGTTGGCGCTTTGAGGGTGGCGTGACCCTACTTGTAAAAGTATGCGCCCAGCGTTGTAATAAAATAGGCAAACAGAAATCAAGTCATAAATGTAGCAAAAGAATTTACAACAAAACGAATGCAAAAAAGAGTTAACAAAGACAAGCAGTCAGACCATGGCAGACCAGCAAGGCAGACCGTTGGACAAAAAACACACAAATTTGTTAAAGATATAGTACTTGGACATGAGGTCACGCACCATGACGTAGCAGACATATGAGTATACTATGTCTGGAGCATAGCAATAGAATTAGAATGTATTGCTAATAATTTGAGCGAAGGACGTATGAGAAGATGGAATGCAAATATTTTAGAGTAAACTGTAATCAAGAACGAAATTGGATCATTGAAGATGCAAAAGATAAACAGCTCGAAGCAAATTTGTGTAGCATAAGATGAAAGGTTCCTGGAATATATCAAAAGATATTATAATTTAAGAACAAACAAATATGAAAGTAATCTATTTAAAAGCTTTTTTTTCGCCAAGTGTGTGGTGTTTTTGGTGAGCCTCACCGATTTTCTCAGGTCAAAAAAGAATTTAAATGTTGTAGGCATTTATCAGAGAACACAACTCACAAAAAAATTGTTGCGATTTTATAAAAGCGTTTAGAAAATATTGTGTTAATTAATTAGGTTCCATTTGCTGGCTTAAACTTTGTGCAACATATTGGGAGTTATAGTCACCTTTTCCAGTTATAGTTCATAAAGTTGCAATTGAAGCAATTAAAATTGAAAAGCTTAATACATACTACCTCATCACAGAATTATTTTAAACTACAATATAAGTTTTTGAAGCATAAAAATCTTTGATCACGGTATGAGGGCAAGCTGAGTGTAAGTGCAATATGGGGGATACGTTTAGAATGTAAATTCGGGCCTAGTTAGCGAGCGCCTACAACGACTTTAGAAAGCCCAGGTGGCTTGTCGAATAATCAGTATGGATTTCGCAAATCAAGATCCACCATAGATGCAATACAAACAGTCGTCAATATAGCTAGAGAAGCTATCTCTGGAGTCCAAATTAAAAGGAAGTTCTGTGCACTGGTTAAGACATCAAGAATGCTTTTAAGACTGCGAACTCGATGCAGATAATGGCAGCGCTGCGAAGCTTCGGCACACCAGCTTACTTACGAAGAATAATATATAGCTATTTTAAAGACAGAGTACTTCTTTTAGACACGGATCAAAAAGCAAAAGAGTATAAAATCACTAGAAGCGTCCCACAAGGATCTGTTCTCGGACCAACGCTTTGGAATGTAATGTATAACGGGGTGTTAAATATTGATCTACCAGAGAACACGCAATTTCTGGGATAGGCTTGAGATATTGCAGTGCTGATGATAGTCCAGTGCCAAGAAACTGGACCTGCTTCAAGCATTATGTAATGACGCCGTAGGAATAATAAATGAACGGCTGACCAATATGGGACTGAAGTTGGCTAGCGAAAAGACAGAAGTGGTATTAGTAAGCTCCAAACGGTTGACGAACGAGTTAGTCTTAACTGTTGGGGATCATCAAATCACCTCAAAGGATTCTCTAAAATACTTAGGAGTGCACTTTGACTTTAAGTTAACTTTCAAAGAGCACTTCAGAGCGGTGGAAGAAAAAATTACCAAAGTTAATGGAGCACCTATGCGAATAATGCGTAACATTTGTGGTTCGAGCGAAGTTAACCGTCAGTTATTGTCCACAGTAACCAGCTCGATAACAGTATACGCAGCACCAGTGTGATCTAAACCGACCCATCCAATATATCTTATGTTAGCAGCATACCGACTTGCAGCTATAAGAATAGCAAGTGCTTATCGGCCTGTGTTCGACGACGTGATCCTGTTTATAACACGGAAAATCCCAGTGGACTTACTGGCAAGCGAAATGGCCGATCTGCATAACACCAATATCGAGGGACCATCTGAAGACGCCAAGAAAAGTGCAAGGACACAAACAATAGCTAAGTGGCAAGAGCGGTGGGAGGTCTCGGGTAAAGGGCGTTGGACCTTCACGTTAGTTTGGGACTTAGCTAAATGGAATGAGCAGAATCAAGGCGAACTGAACTACGATCTCACGCAGATACTGAGTGCGCATGGCGGTTTCAAAGAGTATTTATGGAAGCGTAGGATAGAGGAGGATCCTCTTTGCCCAAGGTGTACCACGGAGTTAGAAAATGCAGAACACGCCATGTTCCACGGCGCCCGTTTCTACGAGGAAAGGCTCGCCTTGCTTTGGGGAGTAACCTACAACGAGAAATTTAGTATCATAAATGTGCAACAGGAAGGAATGCTGGACTGCAGTGAGCAAAATGGCATTTATAGTCATGACACGCCTGATGGATGCTGAGAGGGAGCACAGAGAAACGCGCAGGCGAAGCAGTGGCGATTAAATCGACACTCAGAGGTAATAGTGGGAACCTGGAGACAGGGGCAACAGTATGCTCTTAAAAAATGAGAAATATGGAACGCCACCCTGAAGTAATGGGAAAGTTGTAACGGGGAGGGCGACGGTTCTAAAAGTGTGGCTGTTTTTTAGTCTACGAACACACGGTTGCTACGACGGCAGCAATTATGGTGAATTAGGCACTTATCAGCCCTCCCGCAAAAAAAGATTAGTGTGTAATTGGTATATGTATTGTATGGAGTACTAGATAATGTATAAGCATAGGAATAGTGTGTGAAATTGGTATGCTGTATGGAGTAATAGTGAATGAAAGAGTAAGTATAGTCACTACAACGTAACGTAATTTGGGAGCAAGTTATATGGTAGAGCTACTATGAGCGAAAACACAAATAAACTCAAGGCAAACATGTCACCTACACATAAATTAAAGTTTCTGAGTAAATACAACATTTTTGTGTATTTTAGGATTGAAGTAGTTCTTCGATGAGTGTCCTTATGAACAACAACATTGCTGTTTTGTTGGAAATAAAGAGCCACAGCAAATATGAGAAAATGTGTAATTTTTATTACAATAACAAAAAGTATTTACAAAAATAAAGCACGTGACTAGGTATCCAGTCTTAAATTAAAATTTATTTCTTTTAAAGTGTTCTGTTGGTTGTAATATCTTTGTACATTATTTGGTTGGATTTCAAGTAATAAAGTGCTAAAAAAAACTAATAATAATTAAAATAAAAAACTTAAATAAATTAAATAATATATAAAAAATCAAAACAAACAATAAAATTAAATTAAATAATATCAAGTTACATAAAATAAAATAAAATCATATTAAAAATATTAAAAAACAATTAAACACAACGTAAAATAAAATAAAATAAAATAAAATAGAATAAAATAAAGTAAAATTAAAATAAAACAAAATAAAGGAAAATAAGAAGAAGAAATCAAAGTAGAGAAAAGGAATGGAAAGTAAATGCAAGGAAATAAAATGAGAGGAAAGGTAAGGAAAGGAAAGGAAAGGAAAGGAAACGAAGCGAAACGAAACGAAACGAAGCGGAACGAAATCAAACGAATCGAAAGGAAAGGAAAGGGAAGGAAAGGAGAGGAGACGGGAGGGGAGGAAGACAAAGAAAATAAGGAGCGTTTAAAGATTGAATGAGAAATAGCAAACGAAAGAAAAGGAAAGAAAATAAAATGAAAAGAAGGAAAAGAAAACTAGTAATAAATACTGCGAGATTTTTTATAAACTTTAACTTAAATAAGATATACTCTCAGAGAGGACTTCACTTGGTCAGTTTTTAGTCGATTTTTTTAATTTTTACTTCTTTAGGCGCGTTATGAAAAAAATATGAGAGTGAAACTTTAGAAAATTTGACACAAATATTACAAGTTAAAAATGCAGTTCGTGTGTATGTTCGCTGTGATTTATACGAGCAAACTTGCTTGGAATGGGATTAATATGGAATATATATGTATGTATTCACTACCGTTTTTTTTTTTTTTTTAATTTTGTGAGTGCATTTATAGGTATGTAGGGACTCATGCACAAAATACCTTAACATTTTTTGGAAAAGTATCGACACTACTCACCCACATTTTGGCGAGCATGCAGCCGCAATTGTAACCAAAGTTCAGAGCCGCAACAAAATCCTTAAGTCTCTTGTCGGCTGCACTTGGGGTGGGCAAAGATAAAGAAACACTCATAAACACTTCTAAAGAAATTGCCCAGCCGCTTGTATGCTACACGTCCGTAATATGGTCGCCGAGCCTAAACGAAACACACAGTAGAAAAATTCCAGACCTATCAAAACACCGCGCTCAGAGCTGCTACGGTATGTCTTCTTATGAACTTGCAGTTTAGTGAAACAACCGCCCAATGTATCTGGATGCTCTGGTTAAACTCTTACTTATCCAAAAACAACCACGACATACCCAATGTATAATTGCTTGTAACTTGTCCCCACATCACACCAACCATGTCTCCAATTCCAATATAGAACCAACGCCTCTAACAATCTTATGCCTCTGGTCCAACATTGTTGAAACAGTAAGTTTCCTCCGACTTACGAAAAAGGATATTGATGACAATTTGTGAGTGGTCGCACGACAACCATGCAAACAACTTCGACATAATCGGTTTAAGCGCTTGCTGGGGGTATTTCATTCATAGAGTCTGACGTGACGTGCGCCTGCAAGGGGCATCTGTCTTGAATCGTACGAATCGCCATGCAAAATTTTGTTGTAACACCGTTCCCCGCTGAGATTGATGTGTAATGGTCGTAGGAATCACCTCATAAAATAAGTCCAATGAAACCCATAAGAAATTACACATTTTAATTTTTGTAGCACCTCACGAAGTCAATATTTAGATGATCGCAAAATGGTACTGAAAATTGCTCATTACAGCCAACAAAGCTACTGTGGCCTTTGCTAATTGCAATAATATTTGTTAGGCTTCTAACTACATACAAACATACATAATATGTATGTATGTACATAATTTTAAGAGTCATACTGTAACGAATTTAGTGAAATTCCGCTTACTTACAACCTTCTGCTAACGTTCGTATCGCTAAACTGTTGAATAAAACACTCCAATTTCTGTGTTCCAAAATGGTCTTTATTAGACTGCTTTGAAAGTACTTCACAATTAAACTTCACTTCGCAACTGATAGCGTGTTTAAAACAAACTGAATTGCTCATGCATGAGTTTGTGCTGCTTTTATACTCTTCGGTTACCTTGTTCGCATACTTCCAGGCGTTTCTTCATCTAGAATTTACTACTTAGTTACAAGCTATAAAATTACCAGCTATAAATTGGAATATAATTATTTCAAGGCCGATCGTGGGACGATAAACGAGTCCTTCGTAGCTACTGATTGGACCTTTCTTAACTTCTCCGGAAACGCGGAGGCCTCTTATGAAGTTTTTACGAGGAGGCTTTTACTAGCCCTTTCGAGTTTTGTACCTCTAAAAAGTAAGGTCTTATTGAATAGGCCACCCTGGTTCAATCTAAAAGTAAATAATCTTAAAAATAGAAAAAATAAAGCTTTTAAAAAACATAGGAAGAGCTGTAAAGAAATTGATCGACTTAGCTATATAAGACTTAAAAAGCAATTCGATTTCCTTAATAAGTGTCTTTTTAAGCAATATATGCTTAAACTCGAATCAAAACTAACAAAAATTGGGTACCAATGCCAAATTTCTAATTTCGTTGTTACCGCAGATGATGTTCTTCTGTCAATCTCTAAATTGACAAGTAGTGCAAATCAGATACTGAGGGGTTGTCTCCGATATTTTTCAAAATATGCGCAAACTCCATTGCAGAACCCTTAGCTCATCTCTTTCAAAATTGCTTGAACAGCGGAATTTTTTTGGACTCGTGGAAATTATGCTCCATAAATCCCATATTTAAGGCTGGTAACCGCAATGACATTTGCAACTACAGACCAATTGTTAAACAGAGTACTCTGGCAAAAATATTCGACCACGTACTTCAACGTAAATTCTTCGATTACGTAGGCAAGGCTATAGTGGAGTGTAAGCATGGATTTGTCCCAGGTAGGTCTACTTCAACAAATTTAGCTTTAGTTACTAATCAAATTGTGGGTGCTTTAGAGAACTCTGAGCAACTTGACGTCATATACACTGACTTCTCGAAAGCATTCGACAAGGTTGATCATACTATCCTAGTACGCGAGTTAGCCAAGTATGGAATCATTGGAAACTTGTTGAAATTCTTCACGAGTTTTCTATCGAACAGAAAGCTCTATGTGGCAATTGGAGTCGACAAGTCATCTCTGTATATAAACGCTTGACCAGGTATTCCGCAGGGTACCCAATGTGGCCCTCTATTATTCTTAATTTTCATAAATGATTTGCCCCAGCAATTCAAATTCGCAAAATTTTTGATGTTTGCGGACGATATCAAACTATTTCTGACGATCCGTAATAGCTCTGACTGCACTAACTTGCAATCTGATATGGACTCTTTTGCCGGTTGGTGCGCAGACAATAATTTGTTTTTAAATACAAACAAATGCTGCGTTGTGTCTTATTCCAAAAAGATAACTGCGACATATTTTAACTACAAACTAAATGCTAATCTCTTAATCGTTGTCAAGAGATTAAATATTTGGGTGTCACTTTTGACTCCAAACTCTCTTTTTCCAGTCATATTGACTTCATTGTTGCAAAGTCCTTTGCAATGGTTGGGTTCATTAGACGAAACACCAGTGACTTTAAGGACCCTATGACGTGCACTTTATATCTCCTTGGTCAGAAGTCGCCTTGAATATTGTTCAATAATATGGAATCCTTTTTATGAATCTAACTCCTATAAAATTGAAAGAGTTCAAAAAGTTTTTACGAAAATTGCTTTGCGGATGC
The DNA here is from genome assembly GCF_040869045.1 of Eurosta solidaginis. Lineage (NCBI taxonomy): Eukaryota > Metazoa > Arthropoda > Insecta > Diptera > Tephritidae > Eurosta > Eurosta solidaginis. Next base: position 60,016,850 of record NC_090323.1, read on the forward strand.
TTCACTGGCCAGACGGTCTCCCATCGTATACCAGCAGGCGCAAATTGCTTGGTCTTCAGGCTTTACACGACAGAAGAACTTGTATCTCACTGATGCTTGCTTATAATGTAATAAGCTTGAGCATAAATTGCTCCGATTTATCTAATTTGTTCATTCCATATATTCCACTGCGTGATCTTCGGCATAATAGATTATTTATCGAAATAACTCACAAAACGAATTATGCTATGAATGAACCTATAACTAGGACTATACATCTAGCAAATCGATTCAGTAATGTTCTTAATTTTAATAACAGCTTATATAAGTTTAAGCTTGAATTGTTTTCTAATTTTAACTAGTCTATAAGAAAGCATGTACTTTTAGACTGAATGAATTAAATAAATAAAAATACAGATGCACGTTTATAGATTCTCGCATAGCAATATGAGCGCGTTTATGTGAGTAATACTTCTTCCAATGATTGCATACTTCTCCGTTGCTTCTCCGTTGCTTGTATGTGCATATGAGTAGACATGATGATTGACTTCTTTATGTACATACCAGTGACTGCTTAGTATCGGCTTAGAGATGATAGTATCCCTTAGTGTTGCTAATATTCGTCACAATACAATCTTCAATCAGAAACACACATCACATAATCGAACGCAGCGACTACAAAAAAATGGTTACCTTAAAACGAAAGAAATTAAAACGAGTAAGGATGTCTTAGCTCGGGTGTGACCGAACATTTTACACTCAGCGTGAGTTTCAATTGTACAGTTCATTTCAGATAAATTACTTTCTCGAATTTTGTTACGAGGGATTTATTTTTTTGAGGCTCTAGAAATGTTTTGTAAAGCTTGATCGGAATAGTGGCGTGGCACCGCCCATTAAAAATAAAAATTAAATATCTCCCGATTTCCTCTTACAATAAAACTTGGCAAGTGATACAAAACTATTTTTCGCTAAGATATATTATACTAGTCTGCGACCCGTTTAAACACCTTTTATATAAAAGTGGGCTTGTTTCTTAACCGATTTCATTAATTTTTCTTCGCAGCATAATTTATAGCAAAGACGAATTTGTCGAATTTTGGTATAATAGGTTTAACGGTTTTTGATTTATGTTTAATTAGAGTGGCCCGATCGTCCGGACGCCAATCCGGGACGCCTTGTTCAAATTTTCCCCTCCTTCCCTCCACTTCTACATTAAAACGCGTATTTTTATCTTGTTCCCATCATTTTTAACGAATTTCTGCAGTTGTGGGTCAAACTAAAGTTTATCGAAATTCATAGCCCGTTTTTCGTTTTAGTTCGTTCATTTTTTGTTCTAGCAGCCGCTTTCGCTGACACGAGGGATTTATCTGTGATTATTGCCAGCACGAATTTGAACCAAATCCCTCGAGATAGCGAACAAAATGATTCGCATCAATTCATCTTTGATTTCCAATCACAATCAGTCGACGCACGCTCCGGCATATGTGCCGGATTTCCGGGACGCATGGCCACCCTATGTTTAATAATATTTGTAAAATTGATTTTATCACCACGCTCATTTTCCAAAAATTTTTCAAATTTTTATTAAGAGTCTAAATATCAGTCCACACATCGGATTTCAACATTCTGGGTGTATTATTTATTTATTTATTTATTTAACAACAAACAGCGGTTGTACATGTAAGACAACAGTCTTTTAAGAGTACATCAACTAACATTAATTAACATAATAAAACTAAATTAAATAAAATGCATTAAACTTAAATTTAATTGAACTTATATCTAAGAAGAAAAATCAATGGGATAAGAGAAGAAAAAAAAAAAGACGAAGAAGACGAACAAGACAGAGAGTGTAGACCGATAGTAGGAAGTAGTTATATACAATCGCACTCATTATCTCGATTTAAAGTAGTTATGTATAATTTCCTTGTAGTTATTCCTGTTCAGCACGGATTTAACAGACTCTGGGATGTTGTTCCAGAGCCTCACAGCGTTGATGAAGAACAGTCTGGATGATGTCAGGTAGTTGTATTTCAGTATAACCAGATTATGAACCCTAACGGATTTTGCTGGATTTAACTTTTCATACAAATAGTTTGGCGACTTCCATTCTAGTAATTTGAATATGAACATACAGTTTCTAGCAGCAAGGTAGTCATGAATACTACAACCTAGAATATCGTTCCTCCGTTGGGATATGTGATCGAATTGCTTTAGACCATAAATATAACGGGTAACATTATTAAATAGGACATTAATTTTGTGAGCGGAAATTGAATCAAGCTTGCTGTAGACAAGTTCAGCATACGTTATGTGGGGAATGATAAGCTGTTTAGCTAATTTTCGCCTAGTTTCCAAAGGCGTGAACGACACAGACATTCTCAATCTACGTAAGGTACAATACACCTTACTGACAGTACCATTAATGTGATCACAGCAGGTCAGCCTAGAGTTGACGACAAAGCCTAAGTTTTTAGTTTTGTTTATAATCTGTAGAGTACTATTACCAAGGCAGTCGGTTCTATGTACCGGAGCGACTCGGGATTTTTCCCGACCAAGGACTGTCATTTCAGTGTGACCCCATTTAATTTGTTTCGTCCCTCCCACAAATTGTCATCCTCCCAGCAGCTCCTTGCAGCAGGACTGCTACATATTCTCTTACTCCGGGAAGGTATCGAACCCAATCCGGGTCCGTCTCCTCACCCCGGTCCTGAGAAATGGTTTTGCTGCATTTGCCAGAAAAGAATCTTTTTAGGACGGTCATACTCTGTTCAGTGTGTCTCGTGCAAGGGATGGTTGCATCGGACAGGTTGTTCTGGGCTTGATCCCAAAACCCGACGTCCACGTAACTTTTATAAATCTTTTGTGGCTCCTTGCTGCTCACGCCCAAGAGCGTCCCGTAGTCTACGCCTAAGCGTATCCCCACTACCTTCCAGCAGCTTCGCTGCTCAGCAAGCCACAACAAGTACCCGCTGCTGCTCGCGCCCCACGGCGCCAACAACTCAAACAGCTGATACCACTCATAACTACTACCTTCGTAGTAGAGCTGGTAGCAATGCTGAGCATCAGCCCCTGCCCCCGTCTTCTTCTCCTCCCCTCTTTTCTGGCAGCAATCGTGCAGGTCAGGGAAACAGACTCTTAGTCCCTGCCTCCGTTTGCACCGTCTGCCATCACAGAATATATAGGTTTGCGACATCCGCTCAATGCAGCTCCTGCCTTGGGTGGTGCCACTTTCCTAGATGTTCTGGTCTCCGCGACGGCAACCCCTCGACGGGTTTCATCGCGCCATGTTGCCAGGTCGCAAACCCAAATCATCCGGGTACCCCAATGCTTGCCCAAGGGCGCCCAGTTCCAAGGCCACAACAGCAATTGCGTCCTGGCCTTCCACAACCTAGGCGTAGTCACCCCTCACTTACCCCTAGAGTGGCGGCGTCACCCCTCATGCACTTCGGAATTCTGCAGTTCAACTGTAATGGACTAACTGGGAAGATTACGGAGATAGTCAATTTCATGAAGCGGCACAACATCCGCATTGCTGCGATTCAAGAGACTAAACTCACAGCAAGATCTGCATTGCAGACATGCTCTGGTTATAATGTCCACAGGAAAGACCGCGAGAGCGGAAATGGAGGCGGCCTCGCGTTTATTATACACCACTCTGTGCAATATCATATATTTGATCCTGGCATCGACAGCAGTGACAATGTCTTAGAACGTCAAGGCCTATCTGTCCGGTCAGGCGATGCAAATCTAGAAATCATCAACATCTACATCCCTCCTTTCACCTGTTGCCCCAGTGGATACCGCCCTAATATCGAGGCCTTACTCACTGGCAACAATCGCATTATCTTAGGCGATTTCAATGCCCATCACGACCTATGGCATTCAAACTTGCGGGCGGACAGTAGGGGTGAGATGTTGGCGGATCAAATAGACGAAACGACGTTCTGCACAATTAACGGAGACGCCCCCACACGTATGGTAGGAAGCTGTCATAGCTCGCCAGATATCTCAATCGTGAGCGCAGAACTCGTAAACTGCGTCAACTGGCAGCCGATGGTAACATTGGCATCCGACCACCTGCCCATACTTATTTCGTTCGAGCGTACCGCCGACTTCATCGTCACCGAAAAACGCACTTTCATAAACTTCAAAAAAGGAAAGTGGGAAGAATATAAATCTGCAACAGACAGCAGCTTTGCTGCCCTCCCTATCCCGACTGATGCCCGCCAAGGGGAGCGTGCCTTCCGTAAGGTCATTGAATCCGCCTCGGCACATTTCATTCCCGCCGGGAGAATTCCCGAAATCCGGCCCCACTTCCCGGCGGAGGCCGCGAGCTTAGCGAGGGAACGCGACCTTATAAGACAGCTTGATCCAGGCGACCCCCAAATAAGGGATATAAACCAACGCATCAGATTGCTTGTGGACGAACACAAGCGGGCGAAATGGGAAGAGCACCTAAGAGGTTGTAACCTCTCTACCGGTGTAGGTAAACTTTGGTCCACCGTAAAGTCCCTATCGAATCCGACTAAGCACAAAGACAAAGTTTCCATCGCCTTTGGCGATAAGGTGCTGTCGGATGCGAAAAAATGCGCGAGCGCTTTCTGCCGACAATATATAATGCATCCTACGGTCGACAAAGATAGACGGAGAGCCAATAGACGTGCACATAAACACAAACTCAGCGCGTCGCCAATTACCATCACCGCTAGAGAGGTTGAGGACGCCATTGGTCGCGCTAAACCATCCAAAGCAGTGGGCCCAGACGGCATAGACATGCCGATGCTTAAAAACCTAGGGAAAGAGGGTTTCAAATATTTAGCGCATGTCTTCAACCTGTCTCTTTCCACCTTTGTCATACCCGAGAAATGGAAAATGGCCAAGGTGGTCCCGCTACTAAAGCCTGGGAAACCAGCTAACGTAGGTGAGTCATATCGTCCGATATCTCTCCTATCGCCAGTGGCAAAGACGCTTGAAGCCATTTTGCTCCCTCATTTCCAAGCACATTTGCAGCTAGCCCCTCATCAGCATGGCTTCAGAAAACTCCATAGCACTACCTCCGCGCTAAATGTCATTAGCACCCAGATAAATTGCGGTTTGAATCAATATCCCCACCATAGAGCAGTACTCGTAGCGTTAGACCTATCAAAAGCTTTTGATACGGTCAACCATGGCTCGTTATTGGAAGACCTGGAAGGGTCTACCCTTCCCCCATGTCTTAAAAGGTGGACCGCAAATTATCTGGGTGGTCGGCAGGCATCGGTGCAATTCAGAAACGACAAAGGAGAATTAAACAAGGGGTGCCACAGGGTGGTGTCCTATCCCCGCTTTTGTTTAATTTCTACATATCTAAGCTACCTTCACCACCGGAAGGAGTCACAATCGTTTCCTACGCCGATGACTGCACAATAATGGCCACAGGCCCAGGCCCAAAGATCGATGAGCTATGCAATAAAATAAACGGCTATCTCCCTGATCTCTTCAGTTTTTCCGCCTCGCGAAACCTGTCATTGTCACCGACTAAATCTTCCGCGACCTTATTTACAACATGGACGCCCCAAATGTCGACCATATTGAACATCCACGTCGATGGCACTACGCTACCGACTGTCCTACACCCCAAAATCTTGGGTGTGACGTTTGATCAGGATCTACATTTTGGTGCGCACGCAACCGCAATTGTTCCAAGAATTCAGAGCCGTAATAAAATCCTCAAATCCCTTGCTGGCAGTACCTGGGGAAAAGATAAAGAAACGCTCTTGACCACATACAAAGCAATTAGCCAGCCGATTACGTGCTACGCGTCACCAATATGGTCGCCAAGCCTAAAAAACACCCACTGGAAGAAACTACAAGCCTGCCAAAATACTGCTCTCAGAATCGCCACGGGCTGTCTTCTTATGTCCCCAGAACACCATCTGCATAATGAGGCGAGAATACTCCCCATCAGGGAGAGAAATGAGATGCTGACCAAACAGTTTCTGTTGAATACCCAGAAACCTGGGCATCCCAACAGACATCTGATTGACGAACCAGCACCGCCTAGGGGCCTAAGGAATCATCTCCGTAAGCATTTTGAGGAAATACGGCACCTGAGAACCCAGCCGTATGAAGCGGAAAATCACAAGCAGGTCCTTGGTGAACTCCATAGACAGGCGTCGGACCTTTATGTCGGGAATTGCCCGGTGAATCCAGTACTTGAAGAAAAATATCCAGAACTCGCAGAAGAGGAACGCATACTCCCCAGGGAAACGCGTGTCACTCTTGCTCAACTTCGTTCTGGATACTGTAACAGGTTAAACTCTTACCTATCCAGAATCAACCCCGACATACAAAATGTATGCCCTGCTTGCAATGTGTCCCCACATGACACCAACCATCTCTTTAATTGTAATGTGGAACCAACGCCTCTAACACCCCTTTCCTTATGGTCCACCCCTGTTGAAACGGCAAGTTTCCTTGGACTCCCGTTAGAGGATATTGATGACAATTTGTGATCGGTCGCGGCTATTAGGTGGGGCGAGCATTGCTACAACAACAACAACAACAACAACAACCGATAAACAGCTCTGGAGTATCCTCAACATGCACTACTCTATTACATATTGGCAACACATATGACTTAGACGCATTAAGGCATAAATTGTTATCACTTGCCCATTGGGATATAGCTGACAGATCACTATTTACTTTAAAACATAAATCGTCAACTAGACCAATCCGACTAGACAAGTACACTTGGATATCATCAGCATATGCGTGTACATTAACATATTTACAAACTGAGAACACATCATTCAAAAATAAACTAAACAAAAGAGGTCCTAGGACAGACCCTTGCGGAACGCCCGCTGACGCACCCTTAAAACTGGAATACGACTCCATTGACTTCACCTTTTGTACCCTGCACTTAAGATAGCTCATCATAAGTTTCAAGGAATTGTTCGAGTATCCAAAATAATGCTTAAGCTTGGTGTGTAAAATATTATGATCAACCATGTCAAATGCTTTAGAAAAATCCTGGAGGCATAGAAGTGTTAAGGATCCATCATCAAAATGTATCCTTATATCATCAGTTACTTTCAACATGACAGTAGAACAGCTATGCTTCTGCTTAAAGCCAGATTGTAAAGGGGATAATAAATTGTAGCGCTGAACATGTGATGAGATTTGCGCTGCCATTAACGACTCGCATACCTTCGCCAATGCTGGTAATATACTTATGGGCCTATAGTCACTAGGAGTTGTGGGCGTACTTTTCTTAGCTACTGGTAGTATGACGGCTTTTTTCCACTCCTCTGGAAAACAAGATGTTGTAAGCAGTGGTTTATTATGTGGGTAATAATGCCCAGAATAAATGGCAGCACAATCTTTTTGAATTTTAGGGAAATGTCATCGTCACCAACAGCGTCAGATTTGATATTCAGTATTGCTTGTTTGACATCACCCTCACTTACACATTCAAACTTAAATTCATGGTCAAAAGCAGTACGAGCTACAAGAGTCCTCGATGTGTGAGGAGAAGTTTCATTGCTTTTTCCTACTGCAAAGAAATCGTTCATTATATTGGGATCTATGTCACATTCCGGCTTCAAACCACCATGAACTTTTAAGTTTTTTAAGTTGCGCCATAGATTCTTAGAAAGAAGTGATGGATGGATTCAATTTACTATTACAATATCTTCTTTTTTCTTGCCTTATGACAAGCGTAGTATAATTTCGAGCAGCTTTATATTGAGACCAAGCGAAATCTGACATAGTCCTTCTCCATTTCCTATACAAATTATTCCGAATTTTTTAGGAGGTATTGACTTTGTTATTAAACCAGGGGCAAGATCGGTTTACTCGAGCCATACGTAGAGGAACATGCTTCTCAAATAAATCAGTCGAATTTTTATTAAATGCTTTAAGTTTTTCATCTACAGAGTTGTAGAACCAACTATCATTCCAATCCACAATTGCCACACTTTGATACAACGCATTTACATTTATCGACTTGAAGTGACGATACATAAAACTACTTTGAAATGGACGACGATTGAACACAATATCTAAAGTACAAAAAATTAGGTCATGGTCGGAAATGAAGGATATTTGGTCGAATTTTAAAATATGGTCAAGGTTTGAAGTTAAAAAAAAATCTAAGAGACTTGGATTTGCATTATGGGCAAATCTTGTAGGTGCTACTTCATTAACTATGGTAAGACCTGCTGCAGTTACATGATCATCAACTAAAGAATCCTCAAAGACAAATGCTACGGGCATTAAAATGTACTACATTAAAACCACGAGACTGCTTACATAAAATATGCAACAAGATCTCAGAGTTATTATCAACACTGGGTACTTTTTTGCTAACTGGGTTTACCAACATTAAACTGTGTTTGAAGAGAGAGAACCACAAGTAAAAGTGCTCACTCCAAATGCAAAACGAATAACATTGTAATTGTATTAAAGCAAAACACACAAAAAAAAAGGTAATAAATAAACAAAATAATTATATGGGAGTAAATTAACAAGCTAACAAGCCAACCTAATATAAACGCACGCAAGTCATTTTCTGTCAAAAATGTCTCATGCACATACAACTTGTATGAGAGCAACTCAAATTGAATTTGCTGTGTGAAAACTTGACTCGATTTCCAATTTTTGTTCTGCGTGACATTTAGATTTGACGTTTGCACACATGCTTTACATTGTCGCAACGCATGCTTATTAGGGTTAGGGCAAAAAACGCCGGTTGTTTGCGTGCGCTAAAAAACGCATTGCGGTTATTAGGTTGGCTTTTAATTCAAATGAGAATGATTATGATATTGAAAAGGGAAAAAGGAGTGATAGAAGTAGGAGTAAATGTAGAAATAAAGAAGATAAGACTGAGAGGAGTAAATGTAGAAATAAAGAATATAAGACTGAGAGAGAAGCTATAGAAAAATGTATCCACGTATTACAATATAAATGTATTAGAGTACTAGCTTATTTGTGTGTTATGAGTGCGCTCTATTTCCAATAAGAGCATTAACCTCGGCGGCTTTGCTGTTTACTAACTTGGGCTCATCGCTTGGCTTAAGACGAACAAACACTTTTCCACGCATCGAGAAGGCCGACGCCAACTACTTCTTACGCCTTAGCTCTGAGGCATGTGCCATCACCTCTCGCAATTTTTTCGTTAAACTTTCATGCAAGAAGATTGATCCATAACCAGGCAAATCAATATCTGACAGCGCGAGCGATATCTTTTTTGATTTGCAAAACAAAGCAACCGATTTTAAGAGTTGGTTGCGGTCAGTTGCAGAGAACAGTTTAACAATGATGGGACTGGCATTGGCGGGTTGCTTTTGGTTGTTATTGTTACTGCTGTTATTTCTTGCAGCTCGCACTCGAAATGCATCGTGCAGTGGTGATGTTTTGTGCTTAGCCACTCTGCATAATTTAGAAAACAATTCAGGCAAGCACTCACCTGCTGTGTGTGGGATGCCAGTTAAAATTAGATCAGTGGCAACAGCGCTGCTTTCTGTGCCTGAGCTGAAATGAGTTCATTACGCAGAATGAGCATATCTGAGCACGCGGTTTCGACAACCGCTACTCTCCTTTCGATTGCCGCGTTCGCTAGCTTTAAATTGGCAATTTCAGCAGTCAACCCACCAAATTTCTGCATCATACGGTTTTCTGATTTCTCCATCACTTCAGTTAACCCTTTAATAATTATATGTCTCTGCTCTTCCATCTTCTCTTCGAATTTTTTCTCCAATCTCTCTAGTATAGATGCTGATGTGAGAGAGGTTTTAGGGGGGGATGCTGTTCCTCTTGCTGGATTTTTTCGCGCCATTGTTGTGTTCTTATTTATTTTAATTTTTGTTAGGCTATTAGTTTTATTAGGCTAATGTAAGTTCCAACACAAAACAAATGGATACCAAATAAAGTTCACAGCACAACCGAATACCGCCAAAACAAAAACATAGGAATATTACAATAAAGATTCAAGGGTAAATGCAATTATTCTAGAGCGCGAAAACACACGTCCTACTCAGTCAACATACTTGTCTTACTAAATAATCAGGTTTTTGTGTTTTCAAAAATGTTATATATATAAAAAATGGGCGTGGTTATCATCCAATTTCGCCCATTTTAAATAGCGATGTGAGATAAGTACCAAACAACCCACACACCAAATCTCAATAAGATGTCTCAATATTTACTCAAGTTATCCTGTGCACAGACAGAAAACGGACGGACATAGCTAAATCAATACCTTCTTTCATCCTGAACATTTTGATTTATGGAAGTCTGTATTTATCTAGATTCGTTTATGCCGTTACGATCAACCGCTATGTGACCAAAGTTAATATACTCTGTGTGCAAAGCATGCTGAGTATAAACTAAGTTTGGGTGTAACCGAACATTATATACTCAGCGTGAGCTTCCATTGTACATTTCATTTCAGATAAATAACTTTTCTACATAACACGTGGCACCGCCCGTTTAAAAGAAAAATTTCTCCCCATTTCCTCTTACAGTAAAACTTGATAAGTGAAATACGATTGATTCAAAAGTATTTTTTGCTAAGTTATAGCTTGTTATTCTGGTCTACGACCTATTAAAAATCTTTTATATACAAGTGGGCGTGGTCCTTAACCGATTTCGTTAATTCTTCTTCAAAGCATTTCTTATAGTAAAGGCAACCTTTCAGCCGAATTTTGTTACGATAGGTTTAACGATTTTTGATTTATGATTAATAATATTTGTAAAATTGATTTTATCGCAAGTGGGTGGTGCCACGACCATTTTAAAAAAAATTTTTCAAATTTTTATCAAGAGTCTCAATATCAGTCCACGCGTCAAATTTCAACATTCTAGGTGTATTATTTACTAAATAATCAGATTTTTTGTGTTTTCCAAAATGTTAAATATAAAAAAAGTGGGCGTGGTTATCATCCGATTTCGCTCATTTTCAATACCAATCTATTCTGGGTCCAGATAAGCTCGTGTAACAAATTTCGTGAAGATATCTCAATATTTATTCAAGTTATCGTGTTAACGGACAGACGGACGGACGGACGGACATGGCTCAATCAAATTTTTTTTTTCGATACTGATGATTTTGATATATGGAAGTCTATATCTATCTCGATTCCTTTATACCTGTACAACCAACCGTTATCCAATCAAAGTTAATATACTCTGTGTGCAAAGCACGCTGAGTATAAAAAGAGCAAACATTTTATGCTATGCGTATGAATGTATGGCGTTACATTTCCTAAGTTTTTCGTTATCTGCTTGTGAACTCAAGGAATGGCTAACGGCTCATGTACAAGCTTTATTCGGCAAAAAGATTACTTACACGCCACGCACGAACTTCTCATTAAAAGACATATATAAAGGTAATGAAACCACTAAGCAGTCATGAAAAAAAATAAAAATACATCAAATAAAATAGAAATTTTGTAAAAAAATGTATGGCAAGGACAATGTGAGCTACAAGTGCGCATACATTTTAAAATGTAAAGAGTTAAGAGAGAGAGTGAGAGGGAAAGGTGGCAACGACCTTTTCTGCGCAAGGCCCGTAGAGTGAAAACTTCAACCATGAGAATAAAATGAAAACAAATGGAGAGAGTTAACAGCAAGTAGAGAGAGTGAGTGTGAAATATTATGGAGCGAGATATCGGTTATGTATTTGAGGATTGTGCGTAACGTAATGTTCATCATGAATAAAAATAACGGCATAGTTACGTATGTATAGTCACTCGCTCTTAGCGAGAGCAATATAAGAGTGCATTCTTCTTCATTAATGTTAACAAAATGTGTTGTTTTAACATTTAAACATTATCATTCCTTATATTCATATTACATATATCTGTAATTTACTAGGCAATGTTATTTTTGTTACAGCAGGAGACAAGTGACTAAAAATTATTTTTTTTAACAATGTCTATGCCAACTGCCGAAATTTTATTTCTGTATTCATTTTTTGTTTTTGTTTTTTCTTTCCTTAAAAGCTTTATAACTTTTCACCAAGGCAGTAAATGTTCAGGCCCGAAAATGCACTTGAACCGCAATAGCTAAGCGCAAATCCAAGAGAGTTGCTCTCCTTACAACATTAGACGTAAAAAACGCTTTAAACAGCGCGATATGGGCAAACATGGTAGCTGCTCCCCCGGGCCCGCGGTTTCTGAGGGGGCCACGATTTAGAGGTACTGGGTAGGTAAGTAGGTTGAACTGGGCGGTCCATGAGGACCTCACATAGACTGATTGAGTCCGTAGTGTTACCCGAAGTTTTAACGAATAAACTGAAAAACCCTATCAAAAACCAGGACCTATGTTATAAAGTAACTCCGTCCTCTTGGCAAATACTAGAAGCTTCCTAGGACTTAAGCCACTTGCTGCTTCTAGATCTGACAGCTGTATCACTCCTAATAGCTGGAGTCTTAGCCTGGCAAGTGCAGGGCACGAGCACAGAACGTGCTCGATCGTTTCCTCCTCCAACCCGCACTTCCTACATCTGCTATCACTGACCAAGCCTAATTTAAAGGCATGTGACGCCAGAAGGCAGTGTCCAGTCAGAATACCCGTCATGAGTCTACAGTGCTCTCTTTTTAATGATAGAAGCAACTGTGTTAGTCTAAGGTTGTAAGACCTACACATAATCTTCGACACTTTACAGTCCCGCGCTTGAACCCACGCCTTTCCCGCTTGGTCGATCAAGTACACCTCTCACCTTCGCTTAATCTCGCCCAATCTAATTGAGACATCTATGGAGCAAGCTTAAAGGGATGCGCCCTTTTTAGCTAGCTCATCCGCTTTTTCATTCCCATCTATTCCCATATGCCCTGGGACCCAATATAGATGCATGTAAGCTAGCAAGCATAGAGGTACTAAGACACTTTTTTTAATTCAGGAGTCTTTAGTTGTTCCATGTGCAAATTTTAAGCCGAATTTCAAAAGCACCGAATATCTGCATTTCGTTTTAATATTATAGTGAAATGTAAAAAATATTTAGAAAAGTCCTTTTCCTTAAAATTTAAGAATAAATATTTCATTTGGCAGGTGGCTCAAAACCATTCAGGTTCCGCGTCCGATTCGACTATTGATAATTATCTTTTGCCTGGGCCTTCGAACAGTGAGGAGACAATAAAAATATCAAACAAAAATGAATGTTTACATGAATCCGAAATCGTAAAGTTTCGTGGTGATACTGATGAAGGTTCATCTTCAAAAAGTCTTCCAACCATACCACCAACTCTCAAAGTCCAGATTATTTAAATGACTTCGATATCGGTACCGTGAATAATGAGTTTTTGCGATCTGAAGAAGTCAACGAAATAATTCGTAGAACTCATAAGCAATTATGGTCCGATACTTAGAGATCATTCGGGGAAAGTTAGGATTTCACAACAGCAGCACAAACTTTTACAAGTTCACTATCTTTCCCCAGATATTCAGAACGAGTTTATAGAAATTTGTGCAAAGCACGTGAGGGAAGCTATATTAGGTCAACGCAAGAAAGCCAAGTACATATTTTGCGATTATCGTTGATGCTATGCCTGATGTGCTAGTCACGTTGACTACGTTGATTTTGCTCTAACTCCATTTCAATTCGAAAGCAACAAATTTTACAATTCAAGAACGGTTTTTGGCTTTCGTGAATTACAACCAAAAAACTGGTCAGGAAATCGCTGATTTAATTTGCCATACTCTAGGTAAACATGAAATCCCATTAAAAGATTACTCGCCTTGTGCAACCCACAGTCTCAATTTATGTGGTTTGAATGCTGCCGAATGTTTTACGGCTGCAATTACTTTCTTCGGAGTTGTACAAAAATGTTTTAGTTGTTTCAGCAGCAGTCCACAATAATGGGACATCCTCAAAAAAATTTACCGAGGTCTCTTCACAGTCTTTCAGACACTAGGTGGTCGGCTAGAATTGAGCCAATCAAACCATTCGCATACCATGTTCAAGGATTAACGCAAGCACTAAACGCATTACTTAAGCTAAATTTGACTGCACAAGCATACGGAGATATTACCGGCACCATCAATTTCGAATGTATCTTGCTGTCCTCAATTTGGTTCGAAATACTGACTACCATTTATGAAAGAAAGGTCGTACTCCAAGCTAGACACGCCACCATAGATGTTGAGGTCCGACATCTGGTTCCCCCCTAAATTCAGAAAACAAAATTTCGGAAACACATTTTTTCAGAAAACATTAGTCAGAACCCTTTTTTCAGAAAGCCAAAATTCAAAAGTCAAAATTCAGAAACAAAAATTAAGAAAGTAATCAGACTTTGCTGTCTGACTACTTTATGAATTTTGACTTCTGAAATTTTTTCAGCCTGGAACACAGCAACCTCGAAAGAAGGCGTTATATCCAATCGAATTATGGAATGTGTATAATATCACCAAATTGGGTGAAGACCGTACAAATAATTCTATGGAAAGATGGCACAACGTCATTCGAAGTGCGTTTGGGACACACGATACATATTTAATTTCATAAATAAAATAAACAAGTAAGGAAGGCTAAGTTCGGGTGTAACCGAACATTACGTACTCAGCTGAGAGATATGGAGACAAAATAAGGGAAAATCACCATGTAGGAAAATGAACCTAGGGTAAACCTGGAATGTGTTTGTGTTACATGTGTATCAAATGAAAGGTATTAAAGAGTATTTTAAAAGGGCGTGGGCCATAGTTCTATAGATGGACGCCATTTAGGGATATCGCCATTAAGGTGGACCAGGCCTGACTCTATAATTTGTTTGTACGATATGGGTATCAAATGAAATGTGTTAATGATAATTTTAAAAGGGAGTGTGCCTTAGTTCTATGGGTGGACGCCTTTTCGAGATATCGCCATAAAGGTGAACGAGGGGATATCTAGATTTTTTTTTGTACGATATGGGTATCAAAGGAAACGTGTTAATGATTATTTTAAAAGAGAGTGGGCCTTAGTTCGCCTTTTCGAGATATCGCCATAAAGGTGGACCAGGGGTGACTCTAGAATTTGTTTGTACGATATGGGTATCAAATGAAAGGTGTTAATGAGTATTTTAAAAGGGAGTGGGCCCTAGTTCTATAGGTGGACGCCTTTTCGAGATATCGCCATAAAGGTGGGCCAGGGGTGACTCTAGAATTTGTTTGTACGATATGGAGGTGTTAATGAGTATTTTAAAAGGGAGTGTGCCTTAGTTCTATAGGTGGACGCCTTTTCGATATATCGCCATAAAGGCGGACCAGGGATGACTCTAGAATGCGTTTGTACAATATGGGTATCAAACGAAAGGTGTTAAAGAGTATTTTAAAAGGGAGTGGGCCTTAGTTCTATGGGTGGACGCCTTTTGGAGATATCGCCATAAAGGTGGGCCAGGGGTGACTCTAGAATTTGTTTGTACGATATGGGTATCTAAGGAAAGGTGTTAATGAGTATTTTAAAAGGGAGTGGGCCTTAGTTCTATAGGTGGACGCCTTTTCGAGATATCGCCATAAAGGTGAGCCAGGGGTGACTCTAGAATTTGTTTGTACGATATGGGTATCAAAGGAAAGGTGCTAATGAGTATTTTAAAAGGGAGTGGGCCTTAGTTCTATAGGTGGGTGCCTTTTCGAGATATCGCCATAAAGGTGGGCCCGGGGTGACTCTAGAATTTGTTTGTACGATATGGGTATCAAAGGAAAGGTGTTAATGAGTATTTTAAAAGGGAGTGGGTCTTAGTTCTATAGGTGGGTGCCTTTTCGAGATATCGCCATAAAGGTGAGCCAGGGGTGACTCTAGAATTTGTTTGTACGATATGGGTATCAAAGGAAAGGTGTTAATGAGTATTTTAAAAGGGAATGGCTCTTAGTTCTATAGGTGGATGCCTTTTCGAGATATCGCCATAAAGGTGGGCCCGGGGTGACTCTAGAATTTGTTTGTACGATATGGGTATCAAAGGAAAGGTGTTAATGAGTATTTTAAAAGGGAGTGGCTCTTAGTTCTATAGGTGGGTGCCTTTTCGAGATATCGCCATAAAGGTGGGCCCGGGGTGACTCTAGAATTTCTTTGTACGATATGGGTATCAAAGGAAAGGTGTTAATGAGTATTTTAAAAGGGAGTGGGTCTTAGTTCTATAGGTGGGTGCCTTTTCGAGATATCGCCATAAAGGTGGGCCCGGGGTGACTCTAGAATTTGTTTGTACGATATGGGTATCAAAGGAAAGGTGTTAATGAGTATTTTAAAAGGGAGTGGGTCTTAGTTCTATAGGTGGGTGCCTTTTCGAGATATCGCCATAAAGGTGGGCCCGGGGTGACTCTAGAATTTGTTTGTACGATATGGGTATCAAAGGAAAGGTGTTAATGAGTATTTTAAAAGGGAGTGTGTCTTAATTCTATAGGTGGGTGCCTTTTCGAGATATCGCCATAAAGGTGGGCCAGGGGTGACTCTAGAATTTGTTTGTACGATATGGGTATCAAAGGAAAGGTGTTAATGAGTATTTTAAAAGGGAGTGTGTCTTAATTCTATAGGTGGGTGCCTTTTCGAGATATCGCCATAAAGGTGGGCCAGGGGTGACTCTAGAATTTGTTTGTATGATATGGGTATCAAATGAAAGGTGTTAAAGAGTATTTTAAAAGGGAGTGTGTCTTAATTCTATAGGTTGATACCTTTTCGAGATATCGCCATAAAGGTGGGCCAGAGGTGACTCTAGAATTTGTTTGTACGATATGGGTATCAAAGGAAAGGTGTTAATGAGTATTTTAAAAGGGATTGTGTCTTAATTCTATAGGTGGGTGCCTTTTCGAGATATCGCCATAAAGGTGGGCCAGGGGTGACTATAGAATTTGTTTGTATGATATGGGTATCAAATGAAAGGTGTTAAAGAGTATTTTAAAAGGGAGTGTGTCTTAATTCTATAGGTGGATGCCTTTTCGAGATATCGCCATAAAGGTGGGCCAGGGTGACTCTAGAATTTGTTTGTATGATATGGGTATCAAATGAAAGGTGTTAAAGAGTATTTTAAAAGGGAGTGTGTCTTAATTCTATAGGTGGATGCCTTTTCGAGATATCGCCATAAAGGTGGGCCAGGGGGACTCTAGAATTTATTTGTACGATATGGGTATCAAATGAAAGGTATTAATGAGTATTTTAAAAGGGAGTGGGCCTTAGTTCTATAGGTGGGTGCCTTTTCGAGATATCGCCATAAAGGTGGGCCAGGGGTGACTCTAGAATTTGTTTGTACGATATGGGTATCAAACGAAAGGTGTTAATGAGTATTTTAAAGGGAGTGGGCCTTAGTTCTACAGGTGGACGCCTTTTCGACATATCGCCATAAAGGTGAGCCAGGGGTGACTCTAGAATTTGTTTGCACGATATGGGTATCAAAGGAAAGGTGTTAATGAGTATTTTAAAAGGGAGTGAGCCTTAGTTCTATAGGTGGACGCCTTTTCGAGATATCGCCATAAAAGTGGGCCAGGGGTGACTCTAGAATTTGTTTGTACGATATGGGTATCAAATGAAAGGTATTAATGAGTATTTTAAAAGGGAGGGGGCCTTAGTTCTATAGGTGGACGCCTTTTCGAGATATCGCCATAAAGGTGGGCCAGGGGTGACTCTAGAATTTGTTTGTACGATATGGGTATCAAATGAAAGGTATTAATGAGTATTTTAAAAGGCAGTGGGCCTTAGTTCTATAGGTGGACGCCTTTTCGAGATATCGCCATAAAGGTGGGCCAGGGGTGACTCTAGAATTTGTTTGTACGATATAGGTATCAAAGGAAAGGTGTTAATGAGTATTTTAAAAGGGAGTGGGCCTTAGTTCTATAGGTGGACGCCTTTTCGAGATATCGCCATAAAGGTGAGCCAGGGGTGACTCTAGAATTTGTTTGTACGATATGGGTATCAACGGAAAGTTTTAATGAGTATTTTAAAAGGGAGTGCGCCTTAGTTCTATAGGTGGGTGCCTTTTCGAGATATCGCCATAAAGGTGGGCCAGGGGTGACTCTAGAATTTGTTTGTACGATATGGGTATCAAAGGAAAGGTGTTAATGAGTATTTTAAAAGGGAGGGGGCCTTAATTCTATAGGTGGATGCCTTTTCGAGATATCGCCATTAAGGTGGGCCAGGGGTGACTCTAGAATTTGTTTGTACGATATGGGTATCAAATGAAAGGTATTAATGAGTATTTTAAAAGGGAGTGGGCCTTAGTTCTATAGGTGGACGCCTTTTCGAGATATCGCCATAAAGGTGGGAAAGGGGTGACTCTAGAATTTGTTTGTACGATATGGGTATCAAAGGAAAGGTGTTAATGAGTATTTTAAAAGGGAGTGGGCCTTAGTTCTATAGGTGGGAGCCTTTTCGAGATATCGCCATAAAGGTGGGCCAGGGGTGACTCTAGAATTTGTTTGTACGATATGGGTATCAAAGGAAAGGTGTTAATGAGTATTTTAAAAGGAAGTGTGCCTTAGTTCTATAGGTGGGTGCCTTTTCGAGATATCGCCATAAAGGTGGGCCAGGGGTGACTCTAGAATTTGTTTGTACGATATGGGTATCTAAGGAAAGGTGTTAATGAGTATTTTAAAAGGGAGTGGGCCTTAGTTCTATAGGTGGACGCCTTTTCGAGATATCGCCATAAAGGTGGGCCAGGGGTGACTCTAGAATTTGTTTGTACGATATGGGTATCAAAGGAAAGGTGTTAATGAGTATTTTAAAAGGGAGTGGGCCTTAGTTCTATGGGTGGGGGCCTTTTCGAGATATCGCCATAAAGGTGGGCCAGGGGTGACTCTAGAATTTGTTTGTACGATATGGGTATCAAAGGAAAGGTGTTAATGAGTATTTTAAAAGGAAGTGTGCCTTAGTTCTATAGGTGGGTGCCTTTTCGAGATATCGCCATAAAGGTGGGCCAGGGGTGACTCTAGAATTTGTTTGTACGATATGGGTATCAAAGGAAAGGTGCTAATGAGTATTTTAAAAGGGAGTGGGCCTTAGTTCTATAGGTGGGTGCCTTTTCGAGATATCGCCATAAAGGTGGGCCAGGGGTGACTCTAGAATTTGTTTGTACGATATGGGTATCAAAGGAAAGGTGTTAATGAGTATTTTAAAAGGGAGTGGGACTTAATTCTATAGGTGGATGCCTTTTCGAGATATCGCCATAAAGGTGGGCCAGGGGTGACTCTAGAATTTGTTTGTACGATATGGGTATCAAATGAAAGGTGTTAATGAGTGTTTTAAAAGGGAGTGGGCCTTAGTTCTATAGGTGGACGCCTTTTCGAGATATCGCCATAAAGGTGGGCCAGGGGTGACTCTAGAATTTGTTTGTACGATATGGGTATCAAATGAAAGGTGTTAATGAGTATTTTAAAAGGGAGTGGGCCTTAGTTCTATAGGTGGACGCCTTTCGAGATATCGCCATAAAGGTGGGCCAGGGGTGACTCTAGAATTTGTTTGTACGATATGGGTATCAAACGAAAGGTGTTAATGAGTATTTTAAAGGGAGTGGGCCTTAGTTCTATAGGTGGACGCCTTTTCGAGATATCGCCATAAAGGTGAGCCATGGTGACTCTAGGATTTGTTTGTACGATATGGGTATCAAAGGAAAAGGTGTTAAAGAGTATTTTAAAAGGGAGTGTGTCTTAATTCTATAGGTGGATGCCTTTTCGAGATATCGCCATAAAGGTGGGTATCAAATGAAAGGTGTTAATGAGTGTTTTAAAAGGGAGTGGGCCTTAGTTCTATAGGTGGACGCCTTTTCGAGATATCGTCATAAAGGTGGGCCAGGGGTGACTCTAGAATTTGTTTGTACGATATGGATATCAAACGAAAGGTGTTAATGAGTATTTTAAAGGGAGTGGGCCTTAGTTCTATAGGTGGACGCCTTTTCGAGATATCGCCATAAAGGTGAGCCAGGGGTGACTCTAGGATTTGTTTGTACGATATGGGTATCAAAGGAAAAGGTGTTAATGAGTATTTTAAAAGGGAGTGGGCCTTAGTTCTATAGGTGGACGCCTTTTCGAGATATCGCCAAAAAGGTGGGCCAGGGGTGACTCTAGAATTTGTTTGTACGATATGGGTATCAAATGAAAGGTATTAATGAGTGTTTTAAAAGGGAGTGGGCCTTAGTTCTTTTCGAGATATCGCCATTAAGGTGGGCCAGGGGTGACTCTAGAATTTGTTTGTACGATATGGGTATCAAATGAAAGGTGTTAAATAGTATTTTAAAAGGGAGTGTGTCTTAGTTCTATAGGTGGACGCCTTTTCCAGATATCGCCATAAAGGTGGGCCAAGGGGTGACTCTAGAATTTGTTTGTACGATATGGGTTTCTAAGGAAAGGTGTTAATGAGTATTTTAAAAGGGAGTGGGCCTTAGTTCTATAGGTGGACGCCTTTTCGAGATATCGCCATAAAGGTGGGCCAGGGGTGACTCTAGAATTTGTTTGTACGATATGGGTATCAAAGGAAAGGTGTTAATGAGTATTTTAAAAGGGAGTGGGCCTTAGTTCTATAGGTGGGTGCCTTTTCGAGATATCGCCATAAAGGTGGGCCAGGGGTGACTCTAGAATTTGTTTGTACGATATGGGTATCAAATGAAAGGTATTAATGAGTATTTTAAAAGGGAGTGGGCCTTAGTTCTATAGGTGGACGCCTTTTCGAGATATCGCCATAAAGGTGGGCCAGGGGTGACTCTAGAATTTGTTTGTACGATATGGGTATCAAAGGAAAGGTGTTAATGAGTATTTTAAAAGGGAGTGGGCCTTAGTTCTATAGGTGGGTGCCTTTTCGAGATATCGCCATAAAGGTGGGCCAGGGGTGACTCTAGAATTTGTTTGTACGATATGGGTATCAAAGGAAAGGTGTTAATGAGTATTTTAAAAGGAAGTGTGCCTTAGTTCTATAGGTGGGTGCCTTTTCGAGATATCGCCATAAAGGTGGGCCAGGGGTGACTCTAGAATTTGTTTGTACGATATGGGTATCTAAGGAAAGGTGTTAATGAGTATTTTAAAAGGGAGTGGGCCTTAGTTCTATAGGTGGACGCCTTTTCGAGATATCGCCATAAAGGTGGGCCAGGGGTGACTCTAGAATTTGTTTGTACGATATGGGTATCAAAGGAAAGGTGTTAATGAGTATTTTAAAAGGGAGTGGGCCTTAGTTCTATAGGTGGGTGCCTTTTCGAGATATCGCCATAAAGGTGGGCCAGGGGTGACTCTAGAATTTGTTTGTACGATATGGGTATCAAAGGAAAGGTGTTAATGAGTATTTTAAAAGGAAGTGTGCCTTAGTTCTATAGGTGGGTGCCTTTTCGAGATATCGCCATAAAGGTGGGCCAGGGGTGACTCTAGAATTTGTTTGTACGATATGGGTATCAAAGGAAAGGTGCTAATGAGTATTTTAAAAGGGAGTGGGCCTTAGTTCTATAGGTGGGTGCCTTTTCGAGATATCGCCATAAAGGTGGGCCAGGGGTGACTCTAGAATTTGTTTGTACGATATGGGTATCAAAGGAAAGGTGTTAATGAGTATTTTAAAAGGGAGTGGGACTTAATTCTATAGGTGGATGCCTTTTCGAGATATCGCCATAAAGGTGGGCCAGGGGTGACTCTAGAATTTGTTTGTACGATATGGGTATCAAATGAAAGGTGTTAATGAGTGTTTTAAAAGGGAGTGGGCCTTAGTTCTATAGGTGGACGCCTTTTCGAGATATCGCCATAAAGGTGGGCCAGGGGTGACTCTAGAATTTGTTTGTACGATATGGGTATCAAATGAAAGGTATTAATGAGTATTTTAAAAGGGAGTGGGCCTTAGTACTATAGGTGGACGCCTTTCGAGATATCGCCATAAAGGTGGGCCAGGGGTGACTCTAGAATTTGTTTGTACGATATGGGTATCAAACGAAAGGTGTTAATGAGTATTTTAAAGGGAGTGGGCCTTAGTTCTATAGGTGGACGCCTTTTCGAGATATCGCCATAAAGGTGAGCCATGGTGACTCTAGGATTTGTTTGTACGATATGGGTATCAAAGGAAAAGGTGTTAAAGAGTATTTTAAAAGGCAGTGTGTCTTAATTCTATAGGTGGATGCCTTTTCGAGATATCGCCATAAAGGTGGGTATCAAATGAAAGGTGTTAATGAGTGTTTTAAAAGGGAGTGGGCCTTAGTTCTATAGGTGGACGCCTTTTCGAGATATCGTCATAAAGGTGGGCCAGGGGTGACTCTAGAATTTGTTTGTACGATATGGGTATCAAACGAAAGGTGTTAATGAGTATTTTAAAGGGAGCGGGCCTTAGTTCTATAGGTGGACGCCTTTTCGAGATATCGCCATAAAGGTGAGCCAGGGGTGACTCTAGGATTTGTTTGTACGATATGGGTATCAAAGGAAAAAGTGTTAATGAGTATTTTAAAAGGGAGTGGGCCTTAGTTCTATAGGTGGACGCCTTTTCGAGATATCGCCAAAAAGGTGGGCCAGGGGTGACTCTAGAATTTGTTTGTACGATATGGGTATCAAATGAAAGGTATTAATGAGTGTTTTAAAAGGGAGTGGGCCTTAGTTCTTTTCGAGATATCGCCATTAAGGTGGGCCAGGGGTGACTCTAGAATTTGTTTGTACGATATGGGTATCAAATGAAAGGTGTTAAATAGTATTTTAAAAGGGAGTGTGTCTTAGTTCTATAGGTGGACGCCTTTTCGAGATATCGCCATAAAGGTGGGCCAAGGGGTGACTCTAGAATTTGTTTGTACGATATGGGTATCAAAGGAAAGGTGTTAATGAGTATTTTAAAAGGGAGTGGGCCTTAGTTCTATAGATGGGTGCCTTTTCGAGATATCGCCATAAAAGTGGGCCAGGGGTGACTCTAGAATTTGTTTGTACGATATGGGTATCAAAGGAAAGGTGTTAATGAGTATTTTAAAAGGGAGTGGGCCTTAATTCTATAGGTGGATGCCTTTTCGAGATATCGCCATAAAGGTGGGCCAGGGGTGACTCTAGAATTTGTTTGTACGATATGGGTATCAAATGAAAGGTGTTAATGAGCATTTTAAAAGGGAGTGGGCCTTAGTTCTATAGGTGGACGCCTTTTCGAGATATCGCCATAAAGGTGGGCCAGGGGTGACTCTAGAATTTGTTTGTACGATATGGGTATCAAATGAAAGGTGTTAAAGAGTATTTTAAAAGGGAGTGTGTCTTAATTCTATAGGTGGATGCCTTTTCGAGATATCGCCATAAAGGTGGGCCAGGGGTGACTCTAGAATTTGTTTGTACGATATGGGTATCAAATGAAAGGCGTTAATGAGTATTTTAAAAGGGAGTGGGCCTTAGTTCTGTAGGTGGACGCCTTTTCGAGATATCGCCATAAAGGTGGGCCAGGGGTGACTCTAGAATTTGTTTGTACGATATGGGTATCAAACGAAAGGTGTTAATGAGTATCTTAAAGGGAGTGGGCCTTAGTTCTATAGGTGGATGCCTTTTCGAGATATCGCCATAAAGGTGGGCCAGGGGTGACTCTAGAATTTGTTTGTACGATATGGGTATCAAATGAAAGGTGTTAATGAGTGTTTTAAAAGGGAGTGGGCCTTAGTTCTATAGGTGGACGCCTTTTCGAGATATCGCCATAAAGGTGGGCCAGGGCTGACTCTAGAATTTGTTTGTACGATATGGGTATCAAATGAAAGGTGCTAAAGAGTATTTTAAAAGGGAGTGTGTCTTAATTCTATAGGTGGATGCCTTTTCGAGATATCGCCATAAAGGTGGGCCAGGGGTGACTCTAGAATTTGTTTGTACGATATGGGTATCAAAGGAAAAGTGTTAATGAGTATTTTAAAAGGGAGTGGGCTTTAGTTCTATAGGTGGACGCCTTTTCGAGATATCGCCATAAAGGTGAGCCAGGGGTGACTCTAGAATTTGTTTGTACGATATGGGTATCAAAGGAAAGGTGTTAATGAGTATTTTAAAAGGCAGTGGGAATTAGTTCTATAGGTGGGTGCCTTTTCGCGAGATCGCCATAAAGGTGGGCCAGGGGTGACTCTAGAATTTGTTTGTACGATATGGGTATCAAATGAAAGGTATTAATGAGTATTTTAAAAGGGAGTGGGCCTTAGATCTATATGTGGACGCCTTTTCGAGATATCGCCATAAAGGTGGGCCAGGGGTGACTCTAGAATTTGTTTTTACGATATGGGTATCAAATGAAAGGTGCTAATGAGTATTTTAAAAGGGAGTGGGCCTTAGTTCTATAGGTGGACGCCTTTTCGAGATATCGCCATAAAGGTGGGCCAGGGGTGACTCTAGAATTTGTTTTTACGATATGGGTATCAAAGGAAAGGTGTTAATGAGTATTTTAAAAGGGAGTGGGCTTTAGTTCTATAGGTGGACGCCTTTTCGAGATATCGACATAAAGGTGAGCCAGGGGTGACTCTAGAATTTGTTTGTACGATATGGGTATCAAAGGAAAGGTGTTAATGAGTATTTTAAAAGGGAGTGGGCATTAGTTCTATAGGTGGGTGCCTTTTCGCGAGATCGCCATAAAGGTGGGCCAGGGGTGACTCTAGAATTTGTTTGTACGATATGGGTATCAAATGAAAGGTGTTAAGAGTATTTTAAAAGGGAGTGTGTCTTAATTCTATAGGTGGATGCCTTTTCGAGATATCGCCATAAAGGTGGGCCAGGGGTGACTCTAGAATTTGTTTGTACGATATGGGTATCAAATGAAAGGTGTTAATGAGTGTTTTAAAAGGGAGTGGGCCTTAGTTCTATAGGTGGACGCCTTTTCGAGATATCGTCATAAAGGTGGGCCAGGGGTGACTGTAGAATTTGTTTGTACGATATGGGTATCAAACGAAAGGTTTTAATGAGTATTTTAAAGGGAGTGGGCCTTAGTTCTGTAGGTGGACGCCTTTTCGAGATATCGCCATAAAGGTGAGCCAGGGGTGACTCTAGGATTTGTTTGTATGATATGGGTATCAAAGGAAAAGGTGTTAATGAGTATTTTAAAAGGCAGTGGGAATTAGTTCTATAGGTGGGTGCCTTTTCGCGAGATCGCCATAAAGTTGGGCCAGGGGTGACTCTAGAATTTGTTTGTACGATATGGGTATCAAATGAAAGGTATTAATGAGTGTTTTAAAAGGGAGTGGGCCTTAGTTCTATAGGTGGACGCCTTTTCGAGATATCGCCATTAAGGTGGGCCAGGGGTGACTCTAGAATTTGTTTGTACGATATGGGTATCAAATGAAAGGTGTTAAAGAGTATTTTAAAAGGGAGTGTGTCTTAGTTCTATAGGTGGACGCCTTTTCGAGATATCGCCATAAAGGTGGGCCAAGGGGTGACTCTAGAATTTGTTTGTAAGATATGGGTATCAAAGGAAAGGTGTTAATGAGTATTTTAAAAGGGAGTGGGCCTTAGTTCTATAGGTGGGTGCCTTTTCGAGATATCGCCATAAAGGTGGGCCAGGGGTGACTCTAGAATTTGTTTGTACGATATGGGTATCAAAGGAAAGGTGTTAATGAGTATTTTAAAAGGGAGTGGGCCTTAATTCTATAGGTGGATGCCTTTTCGAGATATCGCCATAAAGGTGGGCCAGGGGTGACTCTAGAATTTGTTTGTACGATATGGGTATCAAATGAAAGGTGTTAAAGAGTATTTTAAAAGGGAGTGTGTCTTAATTCTATAGGTGGATGCCTTTTCGAGATATCGCCATAAAGGTGGGCCAGGGGTGACTCTAGAATTTGTTTGTACGATATGGGTATCAAATGAAAGGTGTTAATGAGTATTTTAAAAGGGAGTGGGCCTTAGTTCTATAGGTGGACGCCTTTTCGAGATATCGCCATAAAGGTGGGCCAGGGGTGACTCTAGAATTTGTTTGTACGATATGGGTATCAAATGAAAGGTGTTAAAGAGTATTTTAAAAGGGAGTGTGTCTTAATTCTATAGGTGGATGCCTTTTCGAGATATCGCCATAAAGGTGGGCCAGGGGTGACTCTAGAATTTGTTTGTACGATATGGGTATCAAATGAAAGGTGTTAATGAGTATTTTAAAAGGGAGTGGGCCTTAGTTCTATAGGTGGACGCCTTTTCGAGATATCGCCATAAAGGTGGGCCAGGGGTGACTCTAGAATTTGTTTGTACGATATGGGTATCAAATGAAAGGTGTTAAAGGGTATTTTAAAAGGGAGTGTGTCTTAATTCTATAGGTGGATGCCTTTTCGAGATATCGCCATAAAGGTGGGCCAGGGGTGACTATAGAATTTGTTTGTACGATATGGGTATCAAATGAAAGGTGTTAATGAGTATTTTAAAAGGGAGTGGGCCTTAGTTCTATAGGTGGACGCCTTTTCGAGATATCGCCATAAAGGTGGGCCAGGGGTGACTCTAGAATTTGTTTGTACGATATGGGTATCAAACGAAAGGTGTTAATGATTATTTTAAAGGAGTGGGCCTTAGTTCTATAGGTGGATGCCTTTTCGAGATATCGCCATAAAGGTGGGCCAGGGGTGACTCTATAATTTGTTTGTACGATATGGGTATCAAATGAAAGGTGTTAATGAGTGTTTTAAAAGGGAGTGGGCCTTAGTTCTATAGGTGGACGCCTTTTCGAGATATCGCCATAAAGGTGGGCCAGGGGTGACTCTAGAATTTGTTTGTACGATATGGGTATCAAATGAAAGGTGCTAAAGAGTATTTTAAAAGGGAGTGTGTCTTAATTCTATAGGTGGATGCCTTTTCGAGATATCGCCATAAAGGTGGGCCAGGGGTGACTCTAGAATTTGTTTGTACGATATGGGTATCAAAGGAAAGGTGTTAATGAGTATTTTAAAAGGGAGTGGGCTTTAGTTCTATAGGTGGACGCCTTTTCCAGATATCGCCATAAAGGTGAGCCAGGGGTGACTCTAGAATTTGTTTGTACGATATGGGTATCAAAGGAAAGGTGTTAATGAGTATTTTAAAAGGGAGTGGGCCTTAGTTCTATAGGTGGGTGCCTTTTCGCGAGATCGCCATAAAGGTGGGCCTGGGGTGACTCTAGAATTTGTTTGTACGATATGGGTATCAAATGAAAGGTATTAATGAGTATTTTAAAAGGGAGTGGGCCTTAGATCTATAGGTGGACGCCTTTTCGAGATATCGCCATAAAGGTGGGCCAGGGGTGACTCTAGAATTTGTTTTTACGATATGGGTATCAAATGAAAGGTGTTAATGAGTATTTTAAAAGGGAGTGGGCTTTAGTTCTATAGGTGGACGCCTTTTCGAGATATCGCCATAAAGGTGAGCCAGGGGTGACTCTAGAATTTGTTTGTACGATATGGGTATCAAAGGAAAGGTGTTAATGAGTATTTTAAAAGGGAGTGGGCCTTAGTTCTATAGGTGGGTGCCTTTTCGCGAGATCGCCATAAAGGTGGGCCAGGGGTGACTCTAGAATTTGTTTTTACGATATGGGTATCAAATGAAAGGTATTAATGAGTATTTTAAAAGGGAGTGGGCCTTAGATCTATAGGTGGACGCCTTTTCGAGATATCGCCATAAAGGTGGGCCAGGGGTGACTCTAGAATTTGTTTTTACGATATGGGTATCAAAGAAAAGGTGTTAATGAGTATTTTAAAAGGGAGTGGGCCTTAATTCTTTAGGTGGATGCCTTTTCGAGATATCGCCATAAAGGTGGGCCAGGGGTGACTCTAGAATTTGTTTGTACGATATGGGTATCAAATGAAAGGTATTAATGAGTATTTTAAAAGGGAGTGGGCCTTAGATCTATAGGTGGACGCCTTTTCGAGATATCGCCATAAAGGTGGGCCAGGGGTGACTCTAGAATTTGTTTTTACGATATGGGTATCAAATGAAAGGTGTTAATGAGTATTTTAAAAGGGAGTGGGCCTTAGTTCTATAGGTGGACGCCTTTTCGAGATATCGCCATAAAGGTGAGCCAGGGGTGACTCTAGAATTTGTTTTTACGATATGGGTATCAAATGAAAGGTTTTAATGCGTATTTTAAAAGGGAGTGGGCCTTAATTCTATAGGTGGATGCGTTTTCGAGATATCGCCATAAAGGTGGGCCAGGGTGACTCTAGAATTTGTTTTTATGATATGGGTATCAAAGAAAAGGTGTTAATGAGTATTTTAAAAGGGAGTGGGCCTTAGTTCTATAGGTGGACGCCTTTTCGAGATATCGCCATAAAGGTGGGCCAGGGGTGACTCTAGAATTTGTTTTTACGATATGGGTATCAAATGAAAGGTGTTAATGAGTATTTTAAAAGGGAGTGGGCCTTAGTTCTATAGGTGGACGCCTTTTCGAGATATCGCCATAAAAGTGGGCCAGGGGTGACTCTAGAATTTGTTTGTACGATATGGGTATCAAAGGAAAGGTGTTAATGAGTATTTTAAAAGGGAGTGGGCCTTAGTTCTATAGGTGGGTGCCTTTTCGCGAGATCGCCATAAAGGTGGGCCAGGGGTGACTCTAGAATTTGTTTTTATGATATGGGTATCAAAGGAAAGGTGTTAATGAGTATTTTAAAACGAAGTGGGCCTTAGTCTTTAGGTGGACGCCTTTTCGAGATATCGCCATAAAGGTGAGCCAGTGGTGACTCTAGAATTTGTTTGTACGATATGGGTATCAAAGGAAAGGTGTTAATGAGTATTTTAAAAGGGAGTGGGCCTTAGTCTTTAGGTGGACGCCTTTTCGAGATATCGCCATAAAGGTGAGCCAGGGGTGACTCTAGAATTTGTTTGTACGATATGGGTATCAAAGGAAAGGTGTTAATGAGTATTTTAAAAGGGAGTGGGCCTTAGTTCTATAGGTGGGTGCCTTTTCGCGAGATCGCCATAAAGGTGGGCCAGGGGTGACTCTAGAATTTGTTTTTATGATATGGGTATCAAAGGAAAGGTGTTAATGAGTATTTTAAAACGGAGTGGGCCTTAGTCTTTAGGTGGACGCCTTTTCGAGATATCGCCATAAAGGTGAGCCAGTGGTGACTCTAGAATTTGTTTGTACGATATGGGTATCAAATGAAAGGTGTTAATGAGTATTTTAAAAGGGAGTGGGCCTTAGTTCTATAGGTGGACGCCTTTTCGAGATATCGCCATAAAGGTGAGCCAGGGGTGACTCTAGAATTTGTTTTTACGATATGGGTATCAAATGAAAGGTTTTAATGCGTATTTTAAAAGGGAGTGGGCCTTAATTCTATAGGTGGATGCGTTTTCGAGATATCGCCATAAAGGTGGGCCAGGGTGACTCTAGAATTTGTTTTTATGATATGGGTATCAAAGAAAAGGTGTTAATGAGTATTTTAAAAGGGAGTGGGCCTTAGTTCTATAGGTGGACGCCTTTTCGAGATATCGCCATAAAGGTGGGCCAGGGGTGACTCTAGAATTTGTTTTTACGATATGGGTATCAAATGAAAGGTGTTAATGAGTATTTTAAAAGGGAGTGGGCCTTAGTTCTATAGGTGGACGCCTTTTCGAGATATCGCCATAAAAGTGGGCCAGGGGTGACTCTAGAATTTGTTTGTACGATATGGGTATCAAAGGAAAGGTGTTAATGAGTATTTTAAAAGGGAGTGGGCCTTAGTTCTATAGGTGGGTGCCTTTTCGCGAGATCGCCATAAAGGTGGGCCAGGGGTGACTCTAGAATTTGTTTTTACGATATGGGTATCAAATGAAAGGTGTTAATGAGTATTTTAAAAGGGAGTGGGCCTTAGTTCTATAGGTGGACGCCTTTTCGAGATATCGCCATAAAGGTGAGCCAGGGGTGACTCTAGAATTTGTTTTTACGATATGGGTATCAAATGAAAGGTTTTAATGCGTATTTTAAAAGGGAGTGGGCCTTAATTCTATAGGTGGATGCGTTTTCGAGATATCGCCATAAAGGTGGGCCAGGGTGACTCTAGAATTTGTTTTTATGATATGGGTATCAAAGGAAAGGTGTTAATGAGTATTTTAAAAGGGAGTGGGCCTTAGTTCTATAGGTGGACGCCTTTTCGAGATATCGCCATAAAGGTGGGCCAGGGGTGACTCTAGAATTTGTTTTTACGATATGGGTATCAAATGAAAGGTGTTAATGAGTATTTTAAAAGGGAGTGGGCCTTAGTTCTATAGGTGGACGCCTTTTCGAGATATCGCCATAAAAGTGGGCCAGGGGTGACTCTAGAATTTGTTTGTACGATATGGGTATCAAAGGAAAGGTGTTAATGAGTATTTTAAAACGGAGTGGGCCTTAGTCTTTAGGTGGACGCCTTTTCGAGATATCGCCATAAAGGTGAGCCAGTGGTGACTCTAGAATTTGTTTGTACGATATGGGTATCAAAGGAAAGGTGTTAATGAGTATTTTAAAAGGGAGTGGGCCTTAGTTCTATAGGTGGACGACTTTTCGAGATATCGCCATAAAGGTGAGCCAGGGGTGACTCTAGAATTTGTTTGTACGATATGGGTATCAAAGGAAAGGTGTTAATGAGTATTTTAAAAGGGAGTGGGCCTTAGTTCTATAGGTGGACGCCTTTTCGAGATATCGCCATAAAGATGGGCCAGGGGTGACTCTAGAATTTGTTTGTACGATATGGGTATCAAAGGAAAGGTGTTTATGAGTATTTTAAAAGGGAGTGGGCCTTAATTCTATAGGTGGATGCCTTTTCGAGATATCGCCATAAAGGTGGGCCAGGGGTGACTCTAGAATTTGTTTTTACGATATGGGTATCAAATGAAAGGTATTAATGAGTACTTTAAAAGGGAGTGGGCCTTAGATCTATAGGTGGACGCCTTTTCGAGATATCGCCATAAAGGTGGGCCAGGGGTGACTCTAGAATTTGTTTTTACGATATGGGTATCAAATGAAAGGTGTTAATGGGTATTTTAAAAGGGAGTGGGCCTTAGTTCTATAGGTGGACGCCTTTTCGAGATATCGCCATAAGGGTGGGCCAGGGTGACTCTAGAATTTGTTTTTACGATATGGGTATCAAACGAAAGGTTTTAATGCGTATTTTAAAAGGGAGTGGGCCTTAATTCTATAGGTGGATGCCTTTTCGAGATATCGCCATAAAGGTGGGCCAGGGTGACTCTAGAATTTGTTTTTATGATATGGGTATCAAAGGAAAGGTGTTAATAAGTATTTTAAAAGGGAGTGGGCCTTAATTCTATAGGTGGATGCCTTTTCGAGATATCGCCATAAAGGTGGGCCTGGGTGACTCTAGAATTTGTTTTTACGATATGGGTATCAAATGAAAGGTTTTAATGAGTATTTTAAAAGGGAGTGGGCCTTATTTCTATAGGTGGTTGCCTTTTCGAGATATCGCCATAAAGGTGGGCCAGGGTGACTCTAGAATTTGTTTTTACGATATGGGTATCAAACGAAAGGTTTTAATGAGTATTTTAAAAGGGAGTGGGCCTTAGATCTATAGGTGGACGGAGATATCGCCATAAAGGTGGGCCAGGGGTGACTCTAGAATTTGTTTTTACGATATGGGTATCAAATGAAAGGTGTTAATGAGTATTTTAAAAGGGAGTGGGCCTTAGTTCTATAGGTGGGCGCCTTTTCGAGATATCGCCATAAAAGTGAGCCAGGGGTGACTCTAGAATTTATTTGTACGATATGGGTATCAAAGGAAAGGTGTTAATGAGTATTTTAAAAGGGAGTGGGCCTTAGTTCTATAGGTGGACGCCTTTTCGAGATATCGCCATAAAGGTGGGTCAGGGGTGACTCTAGAATTTGTTTTTATGATATGGGTATCAAAGGAAAGGTGTTAATGAGTATTTTAAAAGGGAGTGGGCCTTAATTCTATAGGTGGATGCCTTTTCGAGATATGGCCATAAAGGTGGGCCAGGGTGACTCTAGAATTTGTTTTTACGATATGGGTATCAAATGAAAGGTGTTAATGAGTATTTTAAAAGGGAGTGGGCCTTAGTTCTATAGGTGGACGTCTTTTCGAGATATCGCCATAAAGGTGGGCCAGGGGTGACTCTAGAATTTGTTTGTACGATATGGGTATCAGATGAAAGGTGTTAATCAGTATTTTAAAAGGGAGTGGGCCTTAGTTCTATAGGTGGACGCCTTTTCGAGATATCGCCATAAAGGTGGGTCAGGGGTGACTCTAGAATTTGTTTGTACGATATGGGTATCAAAGGAAAGGTGTTAATGAGTATTTTAAAAGGGAGTGGGCCTTAATTCTATAGGTGGTTGCCTTTTCGAGATATCGCCACAAAGGTGTGCCAGGGGTGACCCTAGAATTTGTTTGTACGATATGGGTATCAAAGGAAAGGTGTTAATGAATATTTTAAAAGGGAGTGGGCCTTGGTTCTATAGGTGGACGCCTTTTCGAGATATCGCCATAAAGGTGGGGCAGGGGTGACTCTAGAATTTGTTTGTACGATATGGGTATCAAAGGAAAGGTGTTAATGAGTATTTTAAAAGGGAGTGGGCCTTAGTTCTATAGGTGGACGCCTTTTCGAGATATCGCCATAAAGGTGAGCCAGGGGTGACTCTAGAATTTATTTGTACGATATGGGTATCAAAGGAAAGGTGTTAATGAGTATTTTAAAAGGGAGTGGGCTTTAGATCTATAGGTGGACGCCTTTTCGAGATATCGCCATAAAGGTGGGCCAGGGGTGACTCTAGAATTTGTTTTTACGATATGGGTATCAAATGAAAGGTGCTAATGAGTATTTTAAAAGGGAGTGGGCCTTAGTTCTATAGGTGGACGCCTTTTCGAGATATCGCCATAAAGGTGAGCCAGGGGTGACTCTAGAATCTATTTGTACGATATGGGTATCAAAGGAAAGGTATTAATGAGTATTTTAAAAGGGAGTGGGCCTTAGATCTATAGGTGGACGCCTTTTCGAGATATCGCCATAAAGGTGGGCCAGGGGTGAATCTAGAATTTGTTTTTACGATATGGGTATCAAATGAAAGGTGTTAATGAGTATTTTAAAAGGGAGTGGGCCTTAGTTCTATAGGTGGACGCCTTTTCGAGATATCGCCATAAAGGTGAGCCAGGGTGACTCTAGAATTTATTTGTACGATATGGGTATCAAAGGAAAGGTGTTAGTGAGTATTTTAAAAGGGAGTGGGCCTTAGTTCTATAGGTGGACGACTTTTCGAGATATCGCCATAAAGGTGAGCCAGGGGTGACTCTAGAATTTGTTTGTACGATATGGGTATCAAAGGAAAGGTGTTAATGAGTATTTTAAAAGGGAGTGGGTCTTAGTTCTATAGGTGGGTGCCTTTTCGAGATATCGCCATAAAGATGGGCCAGGGGTGACTCTAGAATTTGTTTGTACGATATGGGTATCAAAGGAAAGGTGTTAATGAGTATTTTAAAAGGGAGTGGGCCTTAATTCTATAGGTGGATGCCTTTTCGAGATATCGCCATAAAGGTGGGCCAGGGGTGACCCTAGAATTTGTTTTTACGATATGGGTATCAAATGAAAGGTATTAATGAGTACTTTAAAAGGGAGTGGGCCTTAGATCTATAGGTGGACGCCTTTTCGAGATATCGCCATAAAGGTGGGCCAGGGGTGACTCTAGAATTTGTTTTTACGATATGGGTATCAAATGAAAGGTGTTAATGAGTATTTTAAAAGGGAGTGGGCCTTAGTTCTATAGGTGGACGCCTTTTCGAGATATCGCCATAAAGGTGGGCCAGGGTGACTCTAGAATTTGTTTTTACGATATGGGTATCAAATGAAAGGTTTTAATGCGTATTTTAAAAGGGAGTGGGCCTTAATTCTATAGGTGGATGCCTTTTCGAGATATCGCCATAAAGGTGGGCCAGGGTGACTCTAGAATTTGTTTTTATGATATGGGTATCAAAGGAAAGGTGTTAATGAGTATTTTAAAAGGGAGTGGGCCTTAATTCTATAGGTGGTTGCCTTTTCGAGATATCGCCATAAAGGTGGGCCAGGGTGACTCTAGAATTTGTTTGTACGATATGGGTATCAAAGGAAAGGTGTTAATGAGTATTTTAAAAGGGAGTGGGCCTTAGTTCTATAGGTGGACGCCTTTTCGAGATATCGCCATAAAGGTGGGGCAGGGGTGACTCTAGAATTTGTTTGTACGATATGGGTATCAAAGGAAAGGTGTTAATGAGTATTTTAAAAGGGAGTGGGCCTTAGTTCTATAGGTGGACGTCTTTTCGAGATATCGCCATAAAGGTGGGCCAGGGGTGACTCTAGAATTTGTTTGTAGCATATGGGTATCAAATGAAAGGTGTTAATGAGTATTTTAAAAGGGGGTGGGCCTTAGTTCTATAGGTGGACGCCTTTTCGAGATATCGCCATAAAGGTGGGCCAGGGGTGACTCTAGAATTTGTTTGTACGATATGGGTATCAAAGGAAAGGTGTTAATGAGTATTTTAAAAGGGAGTGGGCTTTAGTTCTATAGGTGGACCCCTTTTCGAGATATCGCCATAAAGGTGAGCCAGGGGTAACTCTAGAATTTGTTTGTACGATATGGGTATCAAAGGAAAGGTGTTAATGAGTATTTTAAAAGAGAGTGGGCCTTAGTTCTATAGGTGGGTGCCTTTTCGCGAGACCGCCATAAAGGTGGGCCAGGGGTGACTCTAGAATTTGTTTGTACGATATGGGTATCAAAGGAAAGGTGTTAATGAGTATTTTAAAAGGGAGAGGGCCTTAATTCTATAGGTGGATGCCTTTTCGAGATATCGCCATAAAGGTGGGCCAGGGGTGACCCTAGAATTTGTTTGTACGATATGGGTATCAAAGGAAAGGTATTAATGAGTATTTTAAAAGGGAGTGGGCCTTAGATCTATAGGTGGACGCCTTTTCGAGATATCGCCATAAAGGTGGGCCAGGGGTGACTCTAGAATTTGTTTTTACGATATGGGTATCAAATGAAAGGTGTTAATGAGTATTTTAAAAGGGAGTGGGCCTTAGTTCTATAGGTGGACGCCTTTTCGAGATATCGCCATAAAGGTGAGCCAGGGGTGACTCTAGAATTTATTTGTACGATATGGGTATCAAAGGAAAGGTGTTAATGAGTATTTTGGCAGTGGGCCTTAGTTCTATAAGTGGACGCCTTTTCGAGATATCGCCATAAAGGTGGGCCAGGGGTGACTCTAGAATTTGTTTGTACCATATGGGCATCAAAGGAAAGGTGTTAATGAGTATTTTAAAAGGGAGTGGGCCTTAATTCTATAGGTGGATGCCTTTTCGAGATATCGCCATAAAGGTGGGCCAGGGGTGACTCTAGAATTGGTTTTTACGATATGGGTATCAAATGAAAGGTATTAA
Organism: Eurosta solidaginis; assembly: GCF_040869045.1. Taxonomy (NCBI): domain Eukaryota; kingdom Metazoa; phylum Arthropoda; class Insecta; order Diptera; family Tephritidae; genus Eurosta; species Eurosta solidaginis. The sequence goes on from NC_090323.1 coordinate 60,051,998, forward strand.
TGAGTACTTTAAAAGGGAGTGGGCCTTAGATCTATAGGTGGACGCCTTTTCGAGATATCGCCATAAAGGTGGGTCAGGGGTGACTCTAGAATTTGTTTTTACGATATGGGTATCAAAGGAAAGGTGTTAATGAGTATTTTAAAAGGGAGTGGGCCTTAGTTCTATAGGTGGACGCCTTTTCGAGATATCGCCATAAAGGTGAGCCAGGGGTGACTCTAGAATTTGTTTGTACGATATGGGTATCAAAGGAAAGGTGTTAATGAGTATTTTAAAAGGGAGTGGACCTTAGTTCTATAGGTGGACGCCTTTTCGAAATATCGCCATAAAGGTGAGCCAGGGGTGACTCTAGAATTTGTTTGTACGATATGGGTATCAAAGGAAAGGTGTTAATGAGTATTTTAAAAGGGAGTGGGCCTTAGTTCTATAGGTGGACGCCTTTTCGAGATATCGCCATAAAAGTGGGCCAGGGGTGACTCTAGAATTTGTTTGTACGATATGGGTATCAAAGGAAAGGTGTTAATGAGTATTTTAAAAGGGAGTGGGCCTTAGTTCTATAGGTGGACGCCTTTTCGAGATATCGCCATAAAGGTGAGCCAGGGGTGACTCTAGAATTTGTTTGTACGATATGGGTATCAAAGGAAAGGTGTTAATGAGTATTTTAAAAGGGAGTGGGCCTTAGTTCTATAGGTGGACGCCTTTTCGAAATATCGCCATAAAGGTGAGCCAGGGGTGACTCTAGAATTTGTTTGTACGATACGGGTACCAAAGGAAAGGTGTTAATGAGTATTTTAAAAGGGAGTGGGCCTTAGTTCTATAGGTGGACGCCTTTTCGAGATATCGCCATAAAGGTGGGCCAGGGGTGACTCTAGAATTTGTTTTTACGATATGGGTATCAAATGAAAGGTGTTAATGAATATTTTAAAAGGGAGTGGGCCTTAGTTCTATAGGTGGACGCTTTTTCGAGATATCGCCATAAAGGTGGGCCAGGGTGACTCTAGAATTTGTTTTTACGATATGGGTATCAAATGAAAGGTTTTAATGAGTATTTTGAAAGGGAGTGGGCCTTAATTCTATAGGTGGACGCCTTTTCGAGATATCGCCATAAAGGTGTGACAGGGGTGACTCTAGAATTTGTTTGTACGATATGGGTATCAAAGGAAAGGTGTTAATGAGTATTTTAAAAGGGAGTGGGCCTTAGTTCTATAGGTGGACGCCTTTTCGAGATATCGCCATAAAAGTGGGCCAGGGGTGACTCTAGAATTTGTTTGTACGATATGGGTATCAAAGGAAAGGTGTTAATGAGTATTTTAAAAGGGAGTGGGCCTTAGTTCTATAGGTGGACGCCTTTTCGAGATATCGCCATAAAGGTGAGCCAGTGGTGACTCTAGAATTTGTTTGTACGATATGGGTATCAAAGGAAAGGTGTTAATGAGTATTTTAAAAGGGAGTGGGCCTTAGTTCTACAGGTGGATCCTCTTCGAGATATCGCCATAAAGGTGAGCCAAGGGTGACTCTAGAATTTGTTTGTACGATATGGGTATCAAAGGAAAGGTGTTAATGAGTATTTTAAAAGGGAGTGGGCCTTAGTTCTATAGGTGGACGCCTTTTCGAGATATCGCCATAAAGGTGAGCCAGGGGTGACTCTAGAATTTTTTTGTACGATATGGGTATCAAAGGAAAGGTGTTAATGAGTATTTTAAAAGGGAGTCGGCCTTAATTCTATAGGTGGATGCCTTTTCGAGATATCGCCATAAAGGTGGGCCAGGGGTGACTCTAGAATTTGTTTGTACGATATGGGTATCAAATGAAAGGTATTAATGAGTATTTTAAAAGGGAGTGGGCCTTAGATCTATAGGTGGACGCCTTTTCGAGATATCGCCATTAAGGTGGGCCAGGGGTGACTCTAGAATTTGTTTGTACGATATGGGTATCAAAGAAAAGGTGTTAATGAGTATTTTAAAAGGGAGTCGGCCTTAATTCTATAGGTGGATGCCTTTTCGAGATATCGCCATTAAGGTGGGCCAGGGGTGACTCTAGAATTTGTTTTTACGATATGGGTATCAAATGAAAGGTGTTAATGAGTATTTTAAAAGGGAGTGGGCCTTAGTTCTATAGGTGGACGCCTTTTCGAGATATCGCCATAAAGGTGAGCCAGTGGTGACTCTAGAATTTGTTTGTACGATATGGGTATCAAAGGAAAGGTGTTAATGAGTATTTTAAAAGGGAGTGGGCCTTAGTTCTACAGGTGGACGCCTTTTCGAGATATCGCCATAAAGGTGAGCCAGGGGTGACTCTAGAATTTGTTTGTACGATATGGGTATCAAAGGAAAGGTGTTAATGAGTATTTTAAAAGGGAGTGGGCCTTAGTTCTATAGGTGGGTGCCTTTTCGAGATATCGCCATAAAGCTGGGCCAGGGGTGACTCTAGAATTTGTTTGTACGATATGGGTATCAAAGGAAAGGTGTTAATGAGTATTTTAAAAGGGAGTGGGCCTTAATTCTATAGGTGGATGCCTTTTCGAGATATCGCCATAAAGGTGGGCCAGGGGTGACTCTAGAATTTATTTTTACGATATGGGTATCAAATGAGAGGTATTAATGAGTACTTTAAAAGGGAGTGGGCCTTAGATCTATAGGTGGACGCCTTTTCGAGATATCGCCATAAAGGTGGGCCAGGGGTGACTCTAGAATTTGTTGTTACGATATGGGTATCAAATGAAAGGTGTTAATGAGTATTTTAAAAGGGAGTGGGCCTTAGTTCTATAAGTGGACGCCTTTTCGAGATATCGCCATAAAGGTGGGCCAGGGTGACTCTAGAATTTGTTTTTACGATATGGGTATCAAATGAAAGGTTTTAATGAGTATTTTAAAAGGGAGTGGGCCTTAGTTCTATAGGTGGATGCCTTTTCGAGATATCGCCATAAAGGTGGGCCAGGGTGACTCTAGAATTTGTTTTTATGATATGGGTATCAAAGGAAAGGTGTTAATGAGTATTTTAAAAGGGAGTGGGCCTTAATTCTATAGGTGGTTGCCTTTTCGAGATATCGCCATAAAGGTGGGCCAGGGTGACTCTAGAATTTGTTTGTACGATATGGGTATCAAAGGAAAGGTGTTAGTGAGTATTTTAAAAGGGAGTGGGCCTTAATTCTATAGGTGGTTGCCTTTTCGAGATATCGCCATAAAGGTGGGCCAGGGGTGACCCTAGAATTTGTTTGTACGATATGGGTATCAAATGAAAGGTTTTAATGAGTATTTTAAAAGGGAGTGGGCCTTAATTCTATAGGTGGATGCCTTTTCGAGATATCGCCATAAAGGTGGACCAGGGTGACTCTAGAATTTGTTTTTATGATATGGGTATCAAAGGAAAGGTGTTAATGAGTATTTTAAAAGGGAGTGGGCCTTAATTCTATAGGTGGTTGCCTTTTCGAGATATCGCCATAAAGGTGGGCCAGGGTGACTCTAGAATTTGTTTTTACGATATGGGTATCAAATGAAAGGTTTTAATGAGTATTTTAAAAGGGAGTGGGCCTTAATTCTATAGGTGGATGCCTTTTCGAGATATCGCCATAAAGGTGGGCCAGGGTGACTCTAGAATTTGTTTTTATGATATGGGTATTAAAGGAAAGGTGTTAATGAGTATTTTAAAAGGGAGTGGGCCTTAATTCTATAGGTGGTTGCCTTTTCGAGATATCGCCATAAAGGTGGGCCAGGGTGACTCTAGAATTTGTTTGTACGATATGGGTATCAAAGGAAAGGTGTTAGTGAGTATTTTAAAAGGGAGTGGGCCTTAGTTCTATAGGTGGTTGCCTTTTCGAGATATCGCCATAAAGGTGGGCCAGGGTGACTCTAGAATTTGTTTTTACGATATGGGTATCAAATGAAAGGTGTTAATGAGTATTTTAAAAGGGAGTGGGCCTTAGTTCTCTAGGTGGATGCCTTTTCGAGATATCGCCATAAAGGTGGGCCAGGGTGACTCTAGAATTTGTTTTTACGATATGGGTATCAAATGAAAGGTGTTAATGAGTATTTTAAAAGGGAGTGGGCCTTAGTTCTATAGGTGGACGTCTTTTCGAGATATCGCCATAAAGGTGGGCCAGGGGTGACTCTAAAATTTGTTTGTACGATATGGGTATCAAATGAAAGGTGTTAATGAGTATTTTAAAAGGGAGTGGGCCTTAGTTCTATAGGTGGACGCCTTTTCGAGATATCGCCATAAAGGTGGGCCAGGGGTGACTCTAGAATTTGTTTGTACGATATGGGTATCAAAGGAAAGGTGTTAATGAGTATTTTAAAAGGGAGTGGGCCTTAATTCTATAGGTGGTTGCCTTTTCGAGATATCGCCATAAAGGTGGGCCAGGGGTGACCCTAGAATTTGTTTGTACGATATGGGTATCAAAGTAAAGGTGTTAATGAGTATTTTAAAAGGGAGTGAGCCTTAGTTCTATAGGTGGACGCCTTTTCGAGATATCGCCATAAAGGTGGGGCAGGGGTGACTCTAGAATTTGTTTGTACGATATGGGTATCAAAGGAAAGGTGTTAATGAGTATTTTAAAAGGGAGTGGGCCTTAGTTCTATAGGTGGACGCCTTTTCGAGATATCGCCATAAAGGTGAGCCAGTGGTGACTCTAGAATTTGTTTGTACGATATGGGTATCAAAGGAAAGGTGTTAATGAGTATTTTAAAAGGGAGTGGGCCTTAGTTCTATAGGTGGACGTCTTTTCGAGATATCGCCATAAAGGTGTGACAGGGGTGACTCTAGAATTTGTTTGTACGATATGGGTATCAAAGGAAAGGTGTTAATGAGTATTTTAAAAGGGAGTGGGCCTTAGTTCTATAGGTGGACGCCTTTTCGAGATATCGCCATAAAAGTGGGCCAGGGGTGACTCTAGAATTTGTTTGTTCGATATGGGTATCAAAGGAAAGGTGTTAATGAGTATTTTAAAAGGGAGTGGGCCTTAGTTCTATAGGTGGACGCCTTTTCGAGATATCGCCATAAAGGTGAGCCAGTGGTGACTCTAGAATTTGTTTGTACGATATGGGTATCAAAGGAAAGGTGTTAATGAGTATTTTAAAAGGGAGTGGGCCTTAGTTCTACAGGTGGATCCTCTTCGAGATATCGCCATAAAGGTGAGCCAGGGGTGACTCTAGAATTTGTTTGTACGATATGGGTATCAAAGGAAAGGTGTTAATGAGTATTTTAAAAGGGAGTGGGCCTTAGTTCTATAGGTGGACGCCTTTTCGAGATATCGCCATAAAGGTGAGCCAGGGGTGACTCTAGAATTTTTTTGTACGATATGGGTATCAAAGGAAAGGTGTTAATGAATATTTTAAAAGGGAGTCGGCCTTAATTCTATAGGTGGATGCCTTTTCGAGATATCGCCATAAAGGTGGGCCAGGGGTGACTCTAGAATTTGTTTGTACGATATGGGTATCAAATGAAAGGTATTAATGAGTATTTTAAAAGGGAGTGGGCCTTAGATCTATAGGTGGACGCCTTTTCGAGATATCGCCATTAAGGTGGGCCAGGGGTGACTCTAGAATTTGTTTGTACGATATGGGTATCAAAGAAAAGGTGTTAATGAGTATTTTAAAAGGGAGTCGGCCTTAATTCTATAGGTGGATGCCTTTTCGAGATATCGCCATTAAGGTGGGCCAGGGGTGACTCTAGAATTTGTTGTTACGATATGGGTATCAAATGAAAGGTGTTAATGAGTATTTTAAAAGGGAGTGGGCCTTAGTTCTATAGGTGGATGCCTTTTCGAGATATCGCCATAAAGGTGGGCCAGGGTGACTCTAGAATTTGTTTTTATGATATGGGTATCAAAGGAAAGGTGTTAATGAGTATTTTAAAAGGGAGTGGGCCTTAATTCTATAGGTGGATGCCTTTTCGAGATATCGCCATAAAGGTGGACCAGGGTGACTCTAGAATTTGTTTTTATGATATGGGTATCAAAGGAAAGGTGTTAATGAGTATTTTAAAAGGGAGTGGGCCTTAATTCTATAGGTGGTTGCCTTTTCGAGATATCGCCATAAAGGTGGGCCAGGGGTGACCCTAGAATTTGTTTTTACGATATGGGTATCAAATGAGAGGTATTAATGAGTACTTTAAAAGGGAGTGGGCCTTAGATCTATAGGTGGACGCCTTTTCGAGATATCGCCATAAAGGTGGGCCAGGGGTGACTCTAGAATTTGTTGTTACGATATGGGTATCAAATGAAAGGTGTTAATGAGTATTTTAAAAGGGAGTGGGCCTTAGTTCTATAAGTGGACGCCTTTTCGAGATATCGCCATAAAGGTGGGCCAGGGTGACTCTAGAATTTGTTTTTACGATATGGGTATCAAATGAAAGGTTTTAATGAGTATTTTAAAAGGGAGTGGGCCTTAGTTCTATAGGTGGATGCCTTTTCGAGATATCGCCATAAAGGTGGGCCAGGGTGACTCTAGAATTTGTTTTTATGATATGGGTATCAAAGGAAAGGTGTTAATGAGTATTTTAAAAGGGAGTGGGCCTTAATTCTATAGGTGGATGCCTTTTCGAGATATCGCCATAAAGGTGGACCAGGGTGACTCTAGAATTTGTTTTTATGATATGGGTATCAAAGGAAAGGTGTTAATGAGTATTTTAAAAGGGAGTGGGCCTTAATTCTATAGGTGGTTGCCTTTTCGAGATATCGCCATAAAGGTGGGCCAGGGTGACTCTAGAATTTGTTTTTACGATATGGGTATCAAATGAAAGGTTTTAATGAGTATTTTAAAAGGGAGTGGGCCTTAATTCTATAGGTGGATGCCTTTTCGAGATATCGCCATAAAGGTGGGCCAGGGTGACTCTAGAATTTGTTTTTATGATATGGGTATTAAAGGAAAGGTGTTAATGAGTATTTTAAAAGGGAGTGGGCCTTAATTCTATAGGTGGTTGCCTTTTCGAGATATCGCCATAAAGGTGGGCCAGGGTGACTCTAGAATTTGTTTGTACGATATGGGTATCAAAGGAAAGGTGTTAGTGAGTATTTTAAAAGGGAGTGGGCCTTAGTTCTATAGGTGGTTGCCTTTTCGAGATATCGCCATAAAGGTGGGCCAGGGTGACTCTAGAATTTGTTTTTACGATATGGGTATCAAATGAAAGGTGTTAATGAGTATTTTAAAAGGGAGTGGGCCTTAGTTCTCTAGGTGGATGCCTTTTCGAGATATCGCCATAAAGGTGGGCCAGGGTGACTCTAGAATTTGTTTTTACGATATGGGTATCAAATGAAAGGTGTTAATGAGTATTTTAAAAGGGAGTGGGCCTTAGTTCTATAGGTGGACGTCTTTTCGAGATATCGCCATAAAGGTGGGCCAGGGGTGACTCTAAAATTTGTTTGTACGATATGGGTATCAAATGAAAGGTGTTAATGAGTATTTTAAAAGGGAGTGGGCCTTAGTTCTATAGGTGGACGCCTTTTCGAGATATCGCCATAAAGGTGGGCCAGGGGTGACTCTAGAATTTGTTTGTACGATATGGGTATCAAAGGAAAGGTGTTAATGAGTATTTTAAAAGGGAGTGGGCCTTAATTCTATAGGTGGTTGCCTTTTCGAGATATCGCCATAAAGGTGGGCCAGGGGTGACCCTAGAATTTGTTTGTACGATATGGGTATCAAAGTAAAGGTGTTAATGAGTATTTTAAAAGGGAGTGAGCCTTAGTTCTATAGGTGGACGCCTTTTCGAGATATCGCCATAAAGGTGGGGCAGGGGTGACTCTAGAATTTGTTTGTACGATATGGGTATCAAAGGAAAGGTGTTAATGAGTATTTTAAAAGGGAGTGGGCCTTAGTTCTATAGGTGGACGCCTTTTCGAGATATCGCCATAAAGGTGAGCCAGGGGTGACTCTAGAATTTGTTTGTACGATATGGGTATCAATGGAAAGGTGTTAATGAGTATTTTAAAAGGGAGTGGGTCTTAGTTCTATAGGTGGACGCCTTTTCATGATATCGCCATAAAGGTGAGCTAGGGGTGGCTCTAGAATTTGTTTGTACGATATGGGTATCAAAGGAAAGGTGTTAATGAGTATTTCAAAAGGCAGTGGGCCTTAGTTCTATAGGTGGACGCCTTTTCGAGATATCGCCATAAAGGTGAGCCAGGGGTGACTCTAGAATTTGTTTGTACGATATGGGTATCAAAGGAAAGGTGTTAATGAGTATTTTAAAAGGGAGTGGGCCTTAGTTCTATATGTGGACGCCTTTTCGAGATATCGCCATAAAGGTGAGCTAGGGGTGACCCTAGAATTTGTTTGTACGATATGGGAATCAAATGAAAGGTATTAATGAGTATTTTAAAAGGGAGTGGGCCTTAGTTCTATAGGTGGACGCCTTTTCGAGATATCGCCATAAAGGTGAGCCAGGGGTGACTCTAGAATTTATTTGTACGATATGGGTATCAACGGAAAGGTGTTAATGAGTATTTTAAAAGGGATTGGGCCTTAGTTCTATAGGTGGACGCCTTTTCGAGATATCGCCATAAAGGTGGGCCAATGGTGACTCTAGAATTTGTTTGTACGATATGGGTATCAAATGAAAGGTATTAATGAGTATTTTAAAAGGGAGTGGGCCTTAGTTCTATAGGTGGACGCCTTTTCGAGATATCGCCATAAAGGTGGGCCAGGGGTGACTCTAGAATTTGTTTGTACGATATGGGTATCAAAGGAAAGGTGTTAATGAGTATTTTAAAAGGGAGTGACCCTTAGTTCTATAGGTGGGTGCCTTTTCGAGATATCGCCATAAAGGTGGGCCAGGGGTGACTCTAGAATTTGTTTGTACGATATGGGTATCAAAGGAAAGGTGTTAATGAGTATTTTAATAGGGAGTGGGCCTTAATTCTATAGGTGGATGCCTTTTCGAGATATCGCCATAAAGGTGGGCCAGGGGTGACTCTAGAATTTGTTTGTACGACATGGGTATCAAATGAAAGGTGTTAATGAGTATTTTAAAAGGGAGTGGGCCTTAGTTCTATAGGTGGGTGCCTTTTCGAGATATCGCCATAAAGGTGGGCCAGGGGTGACTCTAGAATTTGTTTGTACGATATGGGTATCAAAGGAAAGGTGTTAATGAGTATTTTAAAAGGGAGTGGGCCTTAATTCTATAGGTGGATGCCTTTTCGAGATATCGCCATTAAGGTGGGCCAGGGGTGACTATAGAATTTGTTTTTACGATATGGGTATCAAATGAAAGGTATTAATGAGTATTTTAAAAGGGAGTGGGCCTTAGATCTATAGGTGGACGCCTTTTCGAGATATCGCCATAAAGGTGGGCCAGGGGTGAATCTAGAATTTGTTTTACGATATGGGTATCAAATGAAAGGTGTTAATGAGTATTTTAAAAGGGAGTGGGCCTTAGTTCTATAGGTGGACGCCTTTTCGAGATATCGCCATAAAGGTGGGCCAGGGGTGACTCTAGAATTTGTTTTTACGATATGGGTATCAAATGAAAGGTGTTAATGAGTATTTTAAAAGGTAGTGGGCCTTAGTTCTATAGGTGGACGTCTTTTCGAGATATCGCCATAAAGGTGGGCCAGGGGTGACTCTAGAATTTGTTTGTACGATATGGGTATCAAATGAAAGGTGTTAATGAGTATTCTAAAAGGGAGTGGGCCTTAGTTCTATATGTGGACGCCTTTTCGAGATATCGCCATAAAAGTGGATCAGGGTTGACTCTAGAATGCGTTTGTACAATATGGGTATCAAACGAAAGGTGTTAATAAGTGTTTTAAAAGGGAGTGGGCCTTAGTTCTATGAGTGGACGCCTTTTCGGGATATCGCCATAAACGTGGATCATGGGTGACTCTAGAATGCGTTTGTACAATATGGGTATCAAATGAAAGGTGTTAATGAGTATTTTAAAAGGGCGTGGGCCTTAGTTCTATAGGTGGACGCCTTTTCGAGATATCGCCATAAAGGTGGACCAGGGGTGACTCTATAGTTTGTTTGTACGATATGGGTATCAAATGAAAGATTTTAATGAGTACTATAAAAGGGAGTGAGCCTTTGTTCTATAGGTGGATGCCTTTTCGAGATATCGCCATAAAGGTGGACCAGGGGTGACTCTAGAATTTGTTTGTACTATATGGGTATCAAATGAAAGGTGTTAATGAGTATTTTAAAAGGGAGTGGGCCTTAGTTCTATAGGTGGATGCCTTTTCGAAATATCGCCATAAAGGTGGGCCAGGGGTGACTCTAGAATTTGTTTGTACGATATGGGTATCAAATGAAAGGTGTTAATGAGTATTTTAAAAGGACGTGGGCCTTAGTTCTATAGGTGGAAGCCTTTTCGAGATATCGCCATAAAAGTGGACCAGGGCTGACTCTAGAATGCGTTTGTACAATATGGGTATCAAACGAAAGGTGTTAATAAGTGTTTTAAAAGGGAGTGTGCCTTAGTTCTATGGGTGGACGCCTTTTCGGGATATCGCCATAAAGGTGGACCAGGGGTGACTCTAGAATTTGTTTGTGCGATATGGGTATCAAATGAAAGGTGTTAATGAGTATTTTAAAAAGGAGTGGGCCTTAGTTCTATATGTGGATGCCTTTTCGAGATATCGCCATAAACGTGGACCAGGGGTGACTCTAGAATGTGTTTGTACGATATGGGTATCAAATTAAAGGTATTAATGAGGGGTTTAAAAGGGAGTGGCCCTTAGTTGTATATGTGAAGGCGTTTTCGAGGTATCGACCAAAATGTGGACCAGGGTGATCCAGAACATCATCTGTCGGGTACCGCTAATTTATTTATATATGTAATACCACGAACAGTATTCCTTCCCAGATTCCAAGGGCTTTTGATTTCGCCCTGCAAAACTTTTTCATTTTCTTCTACTTAATATGGTAGGTGTCACACCCATTTTACCAAGTTTTTTTCTAAAGTTATATTTTGCGTCCATAGACCAATACAATTACCATGTTTCATCCCTTTTTTCGTATTTGGTATATAATTATGGCATTTTTTTCGTTTTTCGTAATTTTCGATATCGAAAAAGTGGGCGTGGTCATAGTCGGATTTCGGCCATTTTTTACACCAATACAAAGTGAGTTCAGATAAGTACGTGAAATGAGTTTAGTAAAGATATATCGATTTTTGCTCAAGTTATCGTGTTAACGGCCGAGCGGAAGTACAGACGGACGACTGTGTATAAAAACTGGGCGTGGCTTTAACCGATTTCGCCCTTTTTCACAGAAAACAGTTGTCGTCCTAGAAGCTAAGCCTCTACCAAATTTCACTAGGATTGGTAAATTTTTGTTCGACTTATGGCATTAAAAGTATCCTAGACAAATTAAACGAAAAAGGGCGGAGCCACGCCCATTTTGAAATTTTCTTTTATTTTTGTATTTTGTTGCACCATATTATTACTGGAGTTGAATGTTGACATAATTTACTTATATACTGTAAAGATATTAACTTTTCTTTAAAAATTTGAATTAAAAATTTTTTTTTTAAAAAGTGGGCGTGGTCGTTCTCCGATTTTGCTAATTTTAATGTAGCAGACATATAGTAAGAGTAACGTTCCTGCCAAATTTCATCATAATATCTTCAACGACTGCCAAATTACAGCTTTCAAAACTTCTAAATTACCTTCTTTTAAAAGTGGCCGGTGCCACGCCCATTGTCCATAATTTTACTAGTTTTCTATTCTGCGTCATAAGTTCAACTGACCTACCAAGCTTCATCGTTTAATCCGTATTTGGTAATGAATTATCGCACTTTTTCGATTTTTGGAAATTTTCGATATCGAAAAAGTGGGCGTGGGTATTGTCCGATATCGTTCATTTTAAATACTAATCTGAGATGAGTGCCCAGAAACCCACATACCAAATTTCATCAAGATACCTCAAAATTTCCTCAAGTTATCGTGTTAACGGACAGACGGACGGACGGACGGACATGGCTCAATCGAATTTTTTTTCGTTACTGATGATTTTGATATATGGAAGTCTATATCTATCTCGATTCCTTTATACCTGTACAACCAACCGTTATCCAATCAAAGTTAATATACTCTGTGAGCTCTGCTCAACTGAGTATAAAAATTAAAAAAAATCAAAAATAATCAATTACTTTTGATTATTTTTGAATTTAGATTTTTTTTGATTCTTTTGAATTTTAAAATAGAAAATAATGGCAAGTAATAATTAAATGGCGTTTAATGAAAATAATCAATGGAACGGCTAATCATTACCATTAGCAATCATTATTTAACAGGTGTGTTTGAAACAATATGTGGCTGTTAAAATAAAACAGTATAAATAATAAATATTCTGTGTTAATTTTATTTTCAGCTCTTAGTCCAAAAATCATTTAGTTGATGTGGCAAACATTTTTTTTTATGTAATCCATCAATAGTGATTCATGAACGAGACGTCATTAATTCAAATTAATCAAGTGTATTAGTGGATTTTATATAGGGGCCCTTAAATTGTTTAGTCCCTGGCCCGGATTTTCTCTCTACGGCCCTGGATAGAACTCGCAAAAAACTTCGTTTATACAAAAACAACAACAACAATAGTATTACACTTTTGACTGAGATTTTGGACGCAAATTGAACATTCTACTGAGAAGACACCTAAACAGGCATCGCAGCAGGCTGAAAGAAAATATCGGAGGTGGTCAAAACACTTCCGAAGAAAGATCGCTGTAAGTTTTTAATATATTTAATAATTAATTCTTTTAGGTTCCGCTTATCGCACTGGAGTAGAACTTGCCATACAAAAGACTACCGGAGAGAAGTAGGTTGCCGGAAGCAAAAACGCAGAACGATCAAGAGTACATATAACCGGGAAGCGGAGGTCGTTTGCCGACATAATTTGGGGAAAGATAGAGAAACGCTGCGAACAGGTTGCCTGGCCTGAAAAACGTACATTGGAAAAGGCTGCAGGCCTGCTAAAACGCTGCACTCAGATCTGCAACGGCATGTCTTCTTATGACCCCTGAATATCATCTGCATAGTGGGGCAAAAGTTCTCAACATACTTAAAAGATCATAATGATTTACTTAACAGACAGTTTTTACTAAATTGTCACAAATCAGGACATTCCAGCAAACAACTTCCAAGAGGGATAAAGAAACATCTCCGTAAGTACTATGATGAGATGCTGCACCTACTTGTGGGCGGAGCACTGTTAACACAACAACAACATCAGCGGTAACGGCTGTACATATCCTCCTGCAACGTGACGCAATCCCAAGACGTAGAGCTGTGAAGGGGATAATAGACGGACTATGGCAATAGCCCAATAGTGGCAGTGCAATCGCAGCACATATCTCATTATCTAAGTAGACGGCGGTGCCACCCACATTGTCCAAAATTTTACTAATTTTCTATTCTGCGTCATAAGGTCAACCCACATACCAAGTTTCAATCGCTTTATCCGACTTTGGTAATGAATTATCGCACTTGTTCGGTTTTTCGAAATTTTCGATATCGAAAAAGTGGGCGTGGTTATAGTCCGATTTCGTTCATTGCAAACAGCGGTGTGAGTGCCCAGGAATTTACATACCAAATTTCATTAAGATACCTCAAAATTTACTAAAGTTATCGTGTATACGGACAGACGGACAGACGGACGGACATGGCTAAATGAATTTCTTTTTTCGCCCAGATAATTTTCATATATAGAAGTCTATATCTATCTCGATTAGTTTATGCCGTTACGGGGTACCGTTATGCGAACAAAATTAATATGCTCTGTGAGCTCTGCTCAGCTGAGTATAAAAAAGATATTACAACGGGAGTATGTCGGCTAAACACACAAAACTAAGTCGGGTACTTTAGTGTTCTGAGAACCCTGAAAATATTTCAAATTTTAAGATCGCGAGTTTGAATCGAGCTCAAGGCCTAACAATAATTATTTTATCATTATTATTGTTATAATATATTTTTTCTTAATTGAAAAAATTTTTAAATTAGAATAGAAGAAAGAAAAAATTTAGACAACTGCCAAAGCTCGTTGTATAGATCCATTTCGGGAACTGCTAAATTCCTTCATCGGCAACGTTTAGGCGCCGCTGCTATAACCATTCAGCCACCACAGCGGTTTTTTGTTTGTCTTCATTATTCCTACTTCAATTCTGGTTCTTGGCAATTGATATTCACAGCACTGCGACATCTGTTACAGAATAGTTGTGAAAATTGGACTTTGTTTATGGCGATGATGCCATAGTGTTATATTTTATTGACACTTTTTCCCCGTGCTCTGGGATGTATTAACAATTTTTGTTGTTATATCGGCCTACTGATTTGTAAGATCGCGAGTTTGAATCGAGCTCAAGGCCTAACAATAATTATTTTATGATTATTATTGTTATAATATATTTTTTCTTAATTGAAAAAATTTTTAAATTAGAATAGAAGAAAGAAAAAATTTAGACAACTGCCAAAGCTCGTTGTATAGATCCATTTCGGGAACTGCTAAATTCCTTCATCGGTAACGTTTAGGCGCCGCTGCTATCAGTAGGCCGATATAACAACAAAAATTGTTAATACATCCCAGAGCACGGGGAAAAAGTGTCAATAAAATATGACACTATGGCATCATCGCCATAAACAAAGTCCAATTTTCACAACTATTCTGTAACAGATGTCGCAGTGCTGTGAATATCAATTGGCAAGAACCAGAATTTAAGTAGGAATAATGAAGACAAACAATGAAGACGATGAAGGAATTTAGCAGTTCCCGAAATGGATCTATACAACGAGCTTTGGCAGTTGTCTAAAAATTTTTTCTTTCTTCTATTCTAATTTAAAAATTTTTTCAATTAAGAAAAAATATATTATAACAATAATAATGATAAAATAATTATTGTTAGGCCTTGAGCTCGATTCAAGCTCGCGATCTTACAAATCAGTAGGCCGATATAACAACAAAAATTGTTATTTCAAATTTTATTTTGCAAAAAATTTCGCGGTTCCTATATATAGGTAACGGTCTTTCAAACTAAGTTTCATATATCCCGCTCCAAAAATTGTTTTTGCTGTAAAAATTGTCAGCTACGTCCTCGAGCGTTAGTTAACATTTAATGTGAAGGCTTTTATACCACCCCAACCCAGAATATAATCATTCCATTCTTTAATCTCTCCCTCTCTCTTACGTTTTATATACTTACATCTGTTTTGTGTGTTTGTATGTATATTTACATGCGGCTTACTCCTAAAACTCACTCACTCGCTTACTCGCCACTTACTCAGTCACCACTCATTCGGCAAATGACACGTTTCAAACTTACTCACGGCAATGATGAATGAGATTTAGCTTTACAAATTTTTTTTTTTCTGTTTGCTTCGTTGTCCTTGTTGAAGTCGTCGTGGCTGGCCTTGTTGTTGTTATTGTACTCGTCGTTTCTGTCGTGACCGTTGGGGTATGTTATTTCTTTTTGCGGCTTTGGTGTGTGTGTGTGTGTGTGTGTGGGTGGATGGGGGCGCTTATTCATTCCGTGTTTCAGTCGCTTGACGTTCGATAGTATCGTTATACGAGAATGTTTGTTATATGCGTCATATAGTATGTACGTACATACATAGGTATTTAGATATGTATAAACTTACATCCGTACATAGTGTATGTGCGTATGCATGTACATATGTACAAATATGTGCATCTATGTACATATATGAAATTGCAGTCGCCAAATAGTATTATATGTATACACATATATCTACGTACATATGTAGGTGGTGTTACATGTCGTCGGTGCTTTTGTATTTCGCCTCTATTGTTGTTGTATCCTGCATTTTATACTTCGTGTGTAAGTGTAAATATATTCACTACTAAAAATAATAAAAATGCATTCAAAATTGTGTCTACACGCGACTACTTACATGCATACGTAAAAATATTCCTACTTAGTAATATTACATACTTATGCATAAATTAGACTGTTTAGAAAAAAATTATAGTGCCCAAACAGGTGTTGGTGTTATGAATGATTGTGGACAGATTGGGAGTTGAAAGGAAGGTCAGTTCTTTTTAAACGGTTTTATTTAGCTTGACTCGGTATAGCGGCCGACCGCCCAACCCTTTTATTTAATTGTCTGATCAACGCCCTAGATTGATCAGGAGTGTGATGACTAGTATCTAGGACCTACCTAATTATTTTCTAGCTTTTAGTATTATTATTACTTAATGTAAGTATTGTTTTCAATAAAACCGTTTAACTTAACAAATTTTTTTAATTACTTTATTTCAACTACTTTTCCAACTCAGTGAAAGTCTTCTCCTTATACATAATTGCAGAACCGCATTACATGTGTCCCAAGAATTACGTTCTTAAAGCTCGCCTGCGAACGTTGTTTTAGTTTTTATACTCAGCGTGCTTTGCGTGGGCATATACATTTGAGAAAATAACCACTGAAAATTCGTGACATCTGTACAGAGACCGGCAGCTTGAGAGTAGGCTCCGCTTATCACACTGTATTAGGAAGAAGAAGGTTATGAGCGGCAATATAGCTGACAGATCAAGAGCGTATGAAGTTAGAGCAGCCAGTCGATATGGGCGCAAGAACAACAGAAGTTCTTGTAAAAAGTTAAATATGGTACGGAATGCTATGGGAATACGACAACGTTTTTGGGGTGGGTTTATAAAGTGATTGTTTTTTGTCTACGAACGGTTGTTACGATGTATTTCATTGACGTACTACTGTTGCTTCTATGTTATATGCCATAACGTGACATCTATTCCTAATTTATATCGCATTTTAGCGAAAATTATGAAAAATGGATTTTGCCGACATATACAATGGAAAGATTATATATGAAAGCTTATATATATATATTTCTTCTGTGAGTGTTTTTGTTTCTAAACTCCTCCTAAGCGACTTGACCGATGTTGATGAAATTTTTTTGCGTGTATTCAAGGGGGTTTGAGGATGCTTTGGATTTACAATTTGGTGCGTGAAGTGGAAAAGTGACCGACCTATTCAAACAAATCTTATTATGGTGCAATTCGCCGAAATCGGTAAAGTAGATGCAACGAATGATATTGCAATTTAGGAAAATTCCGCTAATTTGAAACCTTCTGCTAACGCTCGAATCGCTAAACTGTTGAATAAATCACTGCAATATACAGTATTGCAAACTAGTCTTTATTAACTTACTTTGGGAGTACTACTTCACAATTATACATCGCAACTGATAGCGTGTTTAAATCAAACTGATTACTGATTCCTCAGCTTGCGCTGCTTTTATATTCTTTGTTGCTCGTCTGCATATTTCTCCAAAGGTATAGACGTTTCACCTTATCCTACTTGGTACATGTATATTTGTAGTTTATGCGTTTGTCATAGTCATATGCGTGTGTATGTGTGAGAAACTACTTCGGCTGATGACCACATGTGTGTTTGTGTGTGAGAGATCTCTTCGTTGCCTTGTACATAAGTGTTGCTAGTTTTAATGTGTACATGTGTATACGAGTGGCTGCTTCATGTTTTTATTGTTGTGTGATTATTTACTAACACCCTAGTGATGCCAACATTCGCCACAATATCAACAATATCGGTATCGCAAATATTCTCCCATCATCATATAATTATACCTGTCTGTACGGATAGAGTCGGATTAGTCCTCTTAAATATACCTAAAGCTACTGTTGGCAAGTTCTTTTTCTACTCCGCGTACTACTGTTCGAGCAAATTTGACAAGGGATGACGGAAAATCGTTCCAATATACATCTTTTATCCACCCTGTCTGAAAATCCACAAAACAAAATAAGACTAATTATTTAAGAATTCATGAGCTTAACACCGGCTTATAATAATTGAATATTCAATTATTATGTTTTTCTAAGATAAATTGAAAAGAAAGAAAGAAAAATTTACTGGTACCAATTCGAAAACCGCCACGTAATCATCATCAGGCAATTTCGTAATGTATATATGTTAATACAAGACCCGGCAGACGTTATTCTGCCTAAATTTGGCCTATCTGCATACATTTTAATAAGCTTTTTTTGTCTAACTCTGCCCTACCCCTCTTCACTTTTTCGTAGTCCTTTTATTCACTCCTCCCTCCGTCTTTTTCGCTTCATCTATCTCCATCTTCGTCTCATTATATCTCTTTCTCAATCTCCTTCTCTCTTCTCTCAATTTCTTCTCATTCTTCTGCATCCCTTATTGCCTGTCCCAGAGGGTGCTTTGTATTTTATTCTAGTCCCAGTCCCAGTCCCACTCCGAGTCTCAGTCCCAGTCCTAGTCCTAATCCCAGTCCTAGTCCGTCTCTGGATAATATATTACTCTGTACTAACGCACTCATCAACAGCTTTCATTTGATATCCATATTGTATAAACACTGTCTAGGCATTCACTGGCCCACGTTTTGACCTATATCTCGAGATCCTAGTCACCCAGGGGTATGAAAATTACCCTCTACTAAAGCACTCATCAACAGCTTTCATTTGTTATCCATATTCTATAAACACATTCTAGGGGTACTCGGATCCACGTTTCGGCCTATATATCGAGCCCCTGTATGTGGATCGCAACCAAACCTATGTAGTAACCACTGCGTGAGGTTTAGGCAACTTGTGTGGAAGTTTGAACAAAATCGACCCAAAACACCGGCGACCAACTAACACACATTTTAGCCTTTCCTTTTATATATTTAGATTTTTATTTTTCGCACTATAATATTAAAACGAAATGCAGATTTTCGTTGCTTTTGAAATTCGGCTTAAAAATTGCGCATGGAACAACTAAAGACTCTCCTGAATTAAAAAAATGTTACAGTACCTCTAAATCGCGGGCCCCCTCAGAAATACCGGGCCCGGGGCTAATCCCCCCCCCCCCTCCCATCACCCTACCGGTGGGCATGGTGATGTGCTATACTTGATATCATTCGCTATATTATTTTTTATTGATAAGCACGTTATTTAATTAAACACCAACCGATTACACGGAAGTATATCCGCACCACCTGAAAATGTGAGTGCCGGTGCGTATACGTAACATTTTATTATTAGGTATAAACAAATAAAAAATTTGCAATAAAATAATATTGCGACTATAACCTGAGATATAACCTATCCTATATTTCAAGTTAGATTAAACTACACACGGGGTGTAAAACAAATTCAAAATCAGTTAAGTAGTTTAGGAGTACATCGTGGACAAACATAGTGGCACGTGATTTTTATACATAAAGATATTACGATAATGGAACATATGGTGCTAGTATTCAGCTCGGTTGCGGCTCCTCATTTTTCTTCAATAATTCGTGTGCAAAGCACTCTGAGTATATAAATGTATCGGTACTTTGAGTGAGAATAAACAGTTTCACGTTTCTTGTAGTCTGCATAGCTATGACCATGATAAATGTGTGATATAGTATGTATATGTACATACGTAATCGTTTGGTGAAATACGAAGCTTATATCTATAGAAATGGTGTAGAAATTCTGGAATGCATCTTATCTGAGCAATCGGTTGTATGGGATATACCGTTTATATACGACCGATCTCTACGCTTTTTTCAGGCGACAATATGTGCCATATACGAAAATATTTGGTAAAATTTACTGCTTCTAACTGATAAGTTGAGGAAGATATTGTAAAAAAAAAACTTTTTTTTGAAAAATCGGTTGTATGGGGTATATATGCTATAGGGGTCCGATCCTCTCGGTTCTGACAAATGTCTAATCCGACGCCAAAATATACCCGCTGTCAAAATTTCATCAAGATATCTCAAAAATTGAGCAACTAGGTAGTTTGTGGTCGAACAGACAGACGGTCAGACGGACAGACGGACATGGCTAAATCAAGCCAGATTGTCAGCCTGATTAATTCGGTATACTTATTGTTGGGACTATCTCTTCTCTTTTAAGGACTTACAGTTTTGAGATTCTTGACAAAGGTGTATGTCAAAAAAATTTACTGAATCAGTCTAATGTAAGTACGAACATATTTTTCCATACGTATGTATATGTGTAAAGTCCATATATCACGTATACTACATATAAATATATCAAAGCATTTGTATACTTCTAAAACAAAATTGAAATGTAGCAAAATTCTTATGCGAAGTTTACTTTGCTCTTTTACAAAATTGTTTTCTTCTTTTAACTAACAGCAAGCAAACCTCGCTCAAATTCACCCCCGTCATTTGTGCTTTAAATGGATTTTAAAGTTTATCATTTTCCATTACTTGAGCTTCACTCAATCTTATAAGTAAATTTACTTTGATTAATGATTTCTTTGCGTTTTATATTATCCTTATGTACCGTTTTGAGCATTTACAGCGCATTTTGGAGTGAACTTTTCGGTGATGAATCGTGCGTGTAGCAAATACAAATGTTAACAATTCTTTGTTAAGTGGTAAAAAAATGTATTTGGCTTAAAGTTGTCACTGTTTGAAATATTTGTATGGCCTGCAAATATTAACAGAAAAAAAGAAGAGCGTGTTGTAGACTTTTAGGCGTTCGTTGAAACTAAAAGCGTTAAAATTTTATTTGAGCTGTAGAAAAAAAAATTGGTTCAAGTGATTACCGTTTCACATATTTTAAAATATTTTAATTATATTGTTTTGTAGCCTTTTAGGCGTTTGAGCATGCAGCTTGCCTCTAGCTAACATGTTCTAACAGCACTTTAATATAAAAAATTACAAATTTTAATGTGTAAAGAAGTTTAAACTAAAAGAGTTCGAAATAAGTTTAATAATTGCACCATTTTATTTTCATTTATTTAAATCTAGTCAATTAAGCTTCTAGTGGTCTTTTAGGCGCTTAAATTAATTACACTTTTTCTTACCTTTCGCAATATTTCAAATATTTCTACTATTTATTCATGCAAATAAATTGTGAAGCAGCCTTTTCGGCGCTTTGCTGGAGCCACGGCAAATCAGAATGAACGGAACTTTATTTTAATGTAAGTATATTTGCGTTCAACTTATTTTTAAATATGCTCTTATTTTATATTGCAATTCTTAAAAATATAAGTTGTAGCAGCCTTTTAGGCGCATTTTATATGTAAACTTTGTCATTATTATTTCTGGTGTTTAAAGCAATTTTACATTTTTATTTCACTGCACTCTCGCGTGTTACTCTTTCTTCTTAAAGGCTTTACTACAAATGTTATCTACTTTCAAATTTCTGCGCTATATGTACATAAGCACTACTTTTGCCTCACTTTCATTCTTTGCTACTTTCTTTTCAATAAACCAAGTTAAGCATCACTTTTGAACATTTCTTTTTGTTCTTTCTTTAACTCTTCATCCACTTTGTTTTGCAATAATTGCAAACATTTATAATTAAATTACTTATCCTTTTCAGACACACACAGCACAAACTTTTAATTAAAAACGCACAAACATTTTTTTCACGCATAACCGTTTCTCAACGCCCGTCGTTGAGTACAGAACAGCGGAGTGTCCCAGTAACGAATACGAATGCAAATCATTCAATTCTAACGAGCGTGTCTAGCAGTCGCTGCGAGAACGCACACTGCACTCATTTATATGTACACTCTCGACTCACCGACAACTCTTCGTCGTGCACATCTCAAATTTTAACGGTAAATGACTTTATAGAAAATAAGGTGGAGAGCATAAGAGCGCCTAAAATAATGCTCCACCTACACACATACATACATACATATATTTGTAGTAAATCTCAAAAGTCGCATAATTTGTATTTGCTTTTACTTCTTATTGATTCGATTTTTTCACATTAGTTACTCGTTACTCGCTACATGCAGAGTTAACAATTTGTGTAAGTTTTCTGACAGTCCAAACCACAATATAGAGCACTCATTTCACCTTGTTGGAGTAACATAACAATATTTCGTAGCTCAATTAAAGTTAGTGAGCGCAAACGAGTAAGCGCTATCGTGTTAAATGGCAACAAAATGTTACTCGTTAGAGATTTGACAGTTTTCTAGTGTCAAAAAAAATAGGGAAAAATTTATGTAAAATAAATTTTTTTACTTATTACTTTAATTAATTAAGTTACTTCACTGTCGCCTTAGCGTTATTAAATACATTTCATATTTTTCACTTCAGGGTTTTCTCCCAAGTATCGCCGCTTAGGCCAAGGACTCGCCATTAGCCTCGTTCATGGCTATATCCCATCTGCGCTTTTGTGTAGTTATTGTATGCAGAACTTCCCAATTTTTCTAAATTTTTTTCACATTCTTTCCTTTTATATTTATTTAAATATTTTTATTATTTAATTGTTTGTTTGCTTTTCGCTTTCTTTTGCATTTTCTAAACTCTTTCATAATTGAATATCTCCATCATACGCACTTTTCTGCTTTCTTTACACATTTATATTCCATTTAGCGCAAAATCCAACTGAGCACAGCGCATCCTCTTTCTAAAGACTTGTTTTAAAAGTTTCGTTCTTAGCTGCCACCAGTTCCAATTCAACCCCTCAGTAAGTGCTTGCCAATTGTATACTCTCTGTGAGATGTCAACAATAACGGTACTCACAATAGAGATAGCGAACCGAGCTATATTCGTATATTCCACTACTTAGTTACATTACATTAGTTATGCAGATGTAGTGGAATTTATTTAATTATGTCCTTTTACAGTTACAACTCTTCTGACATAGAGCGCAAATAAGTATATCCGTAATAGTGAAGAGAGCGTAAACAAGAGAGAGTAAATAACTTTTGCTATGTTAAAGCGCTCCTTTAATTTTACCGCGCCAAGGTTAGGTTAGGTTGAACTGGCTGATCAATGAAGACATCACATAGACTTAATGAGTCCGTAGTGTTACGAGAAGTTTGTTTTAACGACCAAACTGAAAACCCCTATCAAAAACCAGGACCTATGTTATAAAATAACTTTGTCCTCTTGGCAAATACTAGAAGCTTCCTAGAACTTAAGCCATTTGCTGCTTCTAGATCTGACAGCTGTATCACTCCTAACAGCTGGAGTCTTAGCCTGACAAGCGCAGGGCACAAGCACAGAACGTGCTCGATCGTTTCCTCCTCCAGCCCCGCACTTCCTACATCTGCTATCACTGACCAAGCCTTATTTAAAGGCATGTGACGCCGGAAGACAGTGTCCAGTCATAATACCCGTCATGTGTCTACAGTACCCTCTTTTTAATGATTGAAGCAACTTTGTTAGTCCTTAGGTTGTAAGACCTACACATAATCTTCGACACTTTACAGCCTCGCGCTTGAACCCACGCCTTTCCCGCTTGGTCGATCATGTGCACCTCTCGCCTTCGCTTAATCTCGCACAGTCTAATTGGGACGTCTACGGAACAAGCTTCAAGGGATGCTCCCATTTTAGCTGCTTTTTCATTCCCATCTATTGCCATATACGCTGGCACCCAATATAAATGTATGCTTCTCCCTGTCCCGATTCTCTTCAGGGACTACTTACACTCTAACTTGCATTTAGACCTTGTGCTATGCGATATAAAATCTAACACGGCTGCAGCTTAAACTATTCTCTTCCAGGGTTTCTAATGCTTTGGTTACGGCTGCTATTTCCGCTTGGAAAACGCTACAGTAATCCGGTAGCCTGTAGGATCTGTTTATTTCTGGATCAGCATAGTATACCGCAGACCCTACTCCTTCCACTACTTTGGAACCATCTGTGTACACATGTATCGCCTCGTCCGACATTTAAGCACCCTTGTGCCAACCGTCCACCTCTATTGTGGCCTTAATATCGCCCTCGAAGCGCAGATAGGGAATCAGGTAGTCTTTTCGTCTTTTGATTGATGACGCTATACTAGAATAGCCGTATGGTCGACGCTCAAGCTGCCCGAGGTACCGAGCCCGGTTGCATTTGTTAACGCTATGTTCTTTGCCACCAGGTCAACAGGTGGAATGTTTAGAATGGCATACAGTAGAGACGTCGGGGTTGTTTCCAGGGCTCCCGTAATGCCAAGCATTGATAGTCTGCATACCCCCTCTAATTTTTTGAGGTAGGTTGTTTTTTGTGTGGCTTTCGACCAACCAAGAACTCCATAGTATAGAATAGGGCTTACAATCTCTGTAAAAACCCAATGAGAAAGAGAGGGCGATAAGCCCCAAGTACACCTCAGCATTTGTTTACATGCATAAAGTACCGTCGAAGCCTTCTTCACCCTCTCCTCCACGTTGAGCTTCCATGAGAGCTTACTGTCTAGGATGATTCCTAGATATTTTGTGCAAAGTTTCTCCTGTAGGGTCACCCCTCCTAACTTAGGCCTGATTCAATTTGGGACCTTGTACCTCTTTGCAAACAAGACCATATCCGTCTTCTCCGCGTTGACTTTCAACCCGACATTTGATGCCCAGGTATGAATATCCCGAAGCGCCCGATCCATCAAAGACTAATTGTTGGAAGGCACTTTCCACTTATGACAATTGCAACTTCATCTGCCTAAGCCATAAGTTTTACGGGTCCCTTATCGAATCACCTGAGCAGTTGGTTGATTACCCGCGTCCACAACAGAGGTGATAGTACCCCTCCCTGCGACGTTCCCCTGTCCATTAATTTCGTGGTCTCATACAATCCCCATTGTAATTTAATCTTCCTGCAATTTAACATGCAGGCGATCCATCTCATTAAGGCTGGATGTACTTTAATGTAATTAAGAAAAAAATAATAATCCACGCAATATACAGAAAGACATGGATACATAGCAGGTTTTTCAAGAAAGCTTATATCCGGTTTAAATTTTCCCACCCCTACTAAAACGTGCTCACGCCCCAAAATTTTAGAAACAAAATTTTTCTAAGCTAGGTCGCCCCTCGGCAGTAATCCGAGCGTATTTCTGCCATGAGAAACTTCTCAGTGAAAACTCATTTATCTTGCAGATGCGTTCGTAGTCGGCAAAAAACTTAAAGGCCCCGTCCTACAAATTGTTAGGAAAAATTAAATAGAGCACGAACCAAATCGGGAGAGCAGATCTGCCCAAAATCTTTTCGAAGGTTACCGCGCCTAACATTTATCAATTTATTTTTTCGCCCTGATTTCAAACTTGGAAACCTCCGCGTGTCCATTTAAAAATAGTTGACCGAAAGCAGCCAACCTCCTTCTACTTAGTGCCGAACAGTGCCTCAATAAATGCTGCACCCTTTCCTCCTCTTCAATGCATCTGCATCCGCGGCAGTTATCGTAAAATTCGATGAAAATCTTAACGGCGTGAGTCCCTATAACAGTGACCAGTAACAATCTTAGCCACGGATGAAAGTCCTGACTTATTCAAGGCCGTAAGAGTGTTAGCGCGTCCTGTTTATATGTTGCAATTCTTTTCTTTTAAATTTCATTTGCTCTCCTTATCATAATTCAAATACGTAACATAACTATGCAGCAGGAAAGAGAGAGAGAGAGGCAGGATGTAAGAGGAACTACTTCCTGCTAAACACGTCGTGAGATCGAATTTTCGCAAGCTGCGATAAGCGTTCGGGTAGAAAAAGTCGACTTAACTAACAGCAGCGTCTTTCAGTAGTTCTACTCATTTCAATACTTATAGGGGAAGGGCCAGCCATCATGCTCGATGGCCTTAGTGTTTCCAGTAAACGTCTATCCCATAGCGGGAGCTAGCTACTTTCGGACTAAAAGCTCTTCAAGTTAGAATAGAGCAACTATTAGTCTAAGATCACGATGTTCGAGCTTTGGATTGGTTGAGGAGAGTCTAAGATGTAAAGGTTATAACGGTTCTACAAGGGTTTTTTAAATTTCCTTCAGAGCAATCAGCTGCAGCGCTCGATTGCAGACGTTTTTTCGGAACTGTCTTAGTAAATAATATTCTGATGAAACTATAAGCAAATGACTGTCGAGATGTTGCCTTGGCAGATATTCTAGCAATTACCATGAGGTAGAAAGTATTTGAAAAGAAGAGTATTTCCTCAAGCTGGCGAATGAATATATTGACGTTAACCACATGTGCCAGCTACAGCCCAGTACAATGTCTTTCCAACGGAAGATGTAGCAATAATGCTTTGGAACGCTTCCTTTTTTTTAGTGTCGAGCTGCAGAGAATTCTGAGTTTCGGAAGTACGAAGTTTCAGCGCATCGCATTTCTATGTAATTAAACCTTGTCGTACTGTAGACAGCTTCCCAAAGGAATTGATACAATCAACTCGGGCTGCTTAGCCAAGTTACTGTGTTACCTCCCTTTGCCCTCTCCTCATGGCGCATAAGAGCAATGTCTTCCAATCCTTATCTTTATTACCTTTTGAGTATTCCATCTTTACCCTATAAGGGTTATACACGTACATCATACCTATGTGGATAAAATAAATATTAAGATCTGAGCTGGTTTGTAATACGTATTCCTAATTTATATATCTAATTCTAAAATTACAAATTCCCTCGTTTATATATATATATATATATACATATATCCTTTTAAACTACTGTACCTATTGTTAATTAATGCAATAATTTTTTTCAATTGTATTAGCTAGCTCTTAGAGTCGTAAGAAATAAATAAATAAATATAATCACTTGCTCAATAGGGAACCTCAGCGGTCTATTATTATTAATTATGGATATAAAGAACCATTGGTCACATTAGCAAATATCGAAAAGGCTTCGTTGCTATAGAGCTGGATATGCCCCTAAAATTATTTAAAAGTCACGGTAATCATGGCAACATGGATAAAGGGTTGATAGTTCTTGGTATTCCTATATCACGGTAAAGCGTAGGTGTAAGCAACTGGGACACTTCGTCATATAGTCGGGCAAAGTGGGAATGCTACACCATAGAAACGAACATGAATCGTATTGAAAACGACTTACAAACTATTCGAAATCGAATCGATTCAGGAAACCGATTCAGAATCACCACCTTTTTAATTTTCGAATCGAGTCGGAATTCAGAACAGTCCTGATTTTCTTGAAAGGTTAAATCTGCAACAGGCCCATCTAAGGCCTATATATTATCAAGTGCGGTATAATGTCCGCATTTGTTATACAAAAGAAAAAACTTGCTCGAACCTAGGAAGTATTCAATTTAATACCAATCCGCTGAAGCCTCTGCTTCCCAAAACCTTCATATTCAACTAAGCATCCAATATCAACCCAAAAATCGGTGACATAAGAGTTCTTAACGTTGCTAGGATGTCCGAATATATCTTTATGTTTATATTATACTCGGATTTGGTCCAGCCTTGTATTTACATACATGCTCACTGTACATAATAACAAAATTGCATACATATAACAAAGTGAACACACCAACACTCTAGCGACTCCAAATAACCTCACTGTCCCAAAATCTTTAGGGTTCACTTTGCTGCTACAAGAGCAACAACCACTCCACCTCGTCCGCTAACTAACTCACTTTAGAACTTTTTTCTCATATAGGCACATAATTTTGCAGTTCATTGGACAAACTCAAATCAGCAGATCCGGATCGGGATCAACTTGATACTTGGCTAAAATGATTCATAATAATCCGGTTTCAATGGAATCAAAGCCCATTTCAAAAAGGTGTGAATATAGTGGAAAAGGAAAACAAAACTCTAATTGAGAAACCTTAAAACATGATAAAGAAGAATCTAGCTCGGTTTTGAAAGGCTGAAAACAAACGTACAAAAAATTGTGTCTTTCAAAAGGGCAGATCAAATATACTAGAAAAAGAAGAAATGTTTCCACTACGAAAAACCTTGAAGTTGGAGAATATCTCGTATCCGATCCCGCCTCGGCAATCTTTGCTTAAAAATAAAAAAATAAATATAATGCGCGATAACATCCGAAGAGATTTTAGGCTGGGCCTCTCCTCCAATTTGCGTCGTGCTCCTTTTGATTTTGCTACAAATTTGTGCGACGGGACGTACTTGTTTTATGTCGACTCCGAACTGCATCTTCAAGGCAGATGAGTTTTCGCTGAGAACTTTCAATGGCAGAAAATACTCGGAGTGTTTGCCAAACACTGCCGAGGGGCGACCCCGATTAGAAAAATTTTCTTCTAATTGAAAAACTTGTTTCTAAAATTTTGATCTTGCCTTGCCCGGGGCGTGAACCCATCCGTCATTGCTTAGATATTGGAAAAACTTTGTGTTGGTCATATCACTAATTGCTTAGACGGAGTATTGGGTTAGAAGGAAAGGAATCGCGTATGATAAAGATTTCTCTACCTAAGAGTTTACTCCCAAGTTTTTTCACAACTTCCCCGATGGTAAAACCTTTAGCCTTCGGGTGTCGCCTATATATATATATATATATATATAGGTATATGGTTATATCCTCACCGCCTCCATTCTACTACAGCAAAATACATTGCCTTCTTGTTTTTTTTTTTTTTTTTTTTTTGAGATATCTGTACATACTGAGAGACTTTTGGTGGATTCGCGGCAAGCAGACCTCGTTTTCCTGACATCTAAGTATCGAAATCTGGTAAAATAGCAGCTTCTTCTAAGATCAAGTAGGACAATTAGTATTACTGAACCGATAGCCGAGTTTACAAAGAATGCTGGAGTATACTAGGGCACAAAACCGAAAAGATTCCATGCATGAGAGGCATGATGGTGTTCAAAGTCTCAATAAGCTTTGTCCTAAATGCTCCGTTAAGACATATCATACTTGATCTGAACACCTTATTCAAGAGTTTCAGATTTTTGGATTCATTTAGTGTAGACAGCACCAAGCCCCGCCTTTTCAGTGCGAGTTCAAACCGTTAACGTGATGTAAATGAGAAAGCGCCATGTGAGAATAGTCAGTATGAGAAAAGTCAATTGTAAATGAGAATGCGAGAGCTTTATATGAGAATTAGAAGAGTCAATTGTAAATTGGAAAGCTACACTTCGATATTAGAAATGAGAAAACCTCAAATATCAATGCGAAAGCGTCATAAGGAAAGGAAAAAATTGAGTTGTAAGCGCGAAAGCGACATTTCATGAAATCAAAAAATTATAAAGCGAAAGCCTTATATATACAAATAAGAAAGTGCCATATTTAAATGCGAAAATTTCATATTGAAATAGGAATAGTCAGATGACACTTCGATATTAAAATAGTCAAGGATACATGAAAAGAAAGAATTGATAATGCGAAAGCGTCATTTGGAAACGATAATATTCAAGTGTAAATGAGAAAGTATAACTTTTATATAAGAATAGTGAAGTGTAAATGAGAAATCATAATCTGAGTATGCGAAAGTTTGTAATTGTCTGGGGCACAAACATTTATTTAATTGGTGGGTTATTTTCGATTGGAGTGGTGTTGTTCGACCATCAGAGTTTGCGATGGTCGCAGAGCCCTTCTTAGCAGGTCAGTTTTTCAATGTTGGCAACAGCGGGTGAACCATTAAAACGACTTAATATGGTGTGCGCCAACGCAATGCAAGAAGCATTAGAGAATCGAGTCAGCTGTATCTGATGCTTCAAATGGCCGAGTACACTAGGCAGCACCAAACTTATCAAGGCTACCCCCATCAAGTATTTTTGGGGGAAAAATAAA
Source organism: Eurosta solidaginis (assembly GCF_040869045.1). NCBI lineage: Eukaryota > Metazoa > Arthropoda > Insecta > Diptera > Tephritidae > Eurosta > Eurosta solidaginis. The sequence continues at coordinate 60,081,352 of NC_090323.1, forward strand.
AAAGTATGTGATGGCAAATATTACCATCCGGTAGACAAACGGGTGGTATGTTGTGGAACAATATTAAGAACAATTGGTCGATCAAGCTTTCCTTCGCAGATTCTACATTTACTTGTCTCATTTCCATTTGACGCTTTCTTATTTCTTATTACGCCTGAAAAATTTTCCTTAAATAATAAAGAGCATGTAGTGATATGCAAGCACCCATATTACAGCACAGCGGCAGAATCCAAATCGGTTTAAATACCCGAATCGACAGACCCGGTTCTTAAAATACTCAAACCAGCATACACCTGCCGTACACCGTTTGCCAGTTGATTGTGTCGCTAAAGGCAAATAACTATGTAAATATGTATATACATTAGACTGGGTCGATTTATTAACCGATATCGCGCCATCGATTTTTCGATAGGATTTAGGCTCAGGAAAAAAAGTTCCACTACGCGTACCCAAAAAAATTACACGGTGCTACAAAAAAAAAAATTCAAAACACTTTTAAAGCGACCCAGTGTACGTTGTAGGCCTTGACGAGTGCATCATGATAATGTGTTTCAAAATTGTGTAACATACCCAAATTTTCAAGTTATTGTCTAAAAATCGTTTTCCGCCTACTGCGCGCACTCTAACAATCAAAAAGTCTTAATGTTTTAACCTATTTTCGATCCCTTTACGGTTTCGGAAAGAAGAAGATTCAAGCTTTAAGCCGATATATATTTATTTATACTTTATACAAAAAAATTGGGACATTTTCCAAAAGTTATCTAAGACACCATTTTTTCCCCGTTTTTCACAGTTTGGCGTCATTTTTATGTAACGTATCATTAAAAAAAAATATATTTTTACATTCATTCTCAAAGAAATATTTATCCAGAGAAATAAAGTGAAGGTTTATCAAAATGGGTTGATAAATGTTTAAGTTACGACGCTTATTGTAAACAACAATATTCTATCGGTGGTCTGTACTCTCTTAGTTGCTGTGAATCACATGTATAAATTGCAAATATTTTCATACCTTCCTTGATTTATGCGTGACTTAGTTTTGTAAACACGACTTTCATGTGCAAAAAACCCCTCTGTTTTTGTCAAGTCGTTTGGCAAACTGCTTCATGTAGCTCAAGTTAAGGTGTAGCGGTGGCAAAATAACTTTATCGTTCTTAACGAGTGGAATGGTAACGACGTTTTTTTTTCCTTCCTATTTCGAGTGTTTTCCTACATGGCCATTCACTGATTTTGAAATTATCTTTTCCGACTGTCCCATTCGCACAGACAACAAGTATATTTTGTGTATCATCCTTACATTCGTTTTCTCAGGCACTAAGGCCTATATGTTGCGGTTTATCCAGAAAGCAAGGAAACTGAAAGTTCCAGCCACGCTCAACCTCACCCACGCCGAAGTGAATGATGTCAAGATCAAAATCATTATTCAAACTCAACGGAAGTATTACGGAGACACAATAAAGCTGCTTCAAACGGCAGGACCCTTACCCAAAAAGAACACTCTTCTGACATTAAACCCCATGTTAGATGACTCCGGAATCATGCGAGTTTCTGGAAGATTAGCCTCTGCCACTTATAGCTTTAATGAGCGGCACCCAATTATCATACCCGAAAACTCTCGATTTTGTTCTCTTATGTTGGACTTTCTCCATTCGAACCTGCTGCACGCCGAAAAACAGCTTATGATCCGAATGGTACAGCAACAGTACTACATTCCACGTTTGAAGCAAAAGATCAAAAAGCTCATCTTCCACTGCAAAACCTGCACCATCTAAAACAGCAGATGAAAATGCAGATAATTGCAGCCTTGCCACAGAGAGGTCAACATATTCCCTACCCTTCCATACAACAGGAGTCAACTTTGCTGGACCATTTTTGGTAAAAACGTCTCCGGTGAAGACATAATCCAGTTTTCGGACTAAGTCCGCCCCTCCTCCGTCTGGCAACACCTGGCCCAAATCCTATCGAAAAATCGATGGCGCGATATCGGTTAACTTTCGTCCATACAAATCGACCCACCCTAATATACATATTTATATAAGTATGTACAGAGCGTCAAGGTAAAAAAAAGGGTTGTATGATTGATTTTTTTAAAGGATTAAAAGTATTGGTGATGGTAAGTAACCCACAGACACAAGCACAAATCCATACAAACCAATGTTGAGTTATTTGCATGGCAGCCGCTTATGGGTTATGCCCCCACAATAAGGGTTCACTACATTTTACTACAGTTCAATTGAATCCTTTGAAGTTACTTCACGCCAGGAAGTAACAAAAATTGAATTTATGTAGGTTATTGTGTGTGAATGTATACATATTTATGTGCATATTTGTTTGATTGTTTTTGTTATTAAGTGCTGTTAGGTGGCAGCAAACATATGCACAGAAAACCGTTTGTGTGCTTTCCCTTAAGCTGTAGAAAAATCACAAATTGGAATAACTTGTAAATGAATTCCGTAAAGCGCCAAATACACGACACGAACATTTCCGCGAACATTTCCGTTATGTCATGTTTCTGCGACCTTTTCTGTCGTGTATGGCGGTGTTTGCCAGTTCGCGCAAATGTTCGCCAAAAATCAAAATATTTTAATTTTTGGCGAACATTTGCGCGAACTGTTCGTGCGTGTATGGCGAAATAGCTCATAATCGTAGTAATTTCTGAACGGAACAGACGTGCGCGGAAAAGTAAAATGGACAATAAAAAATTTCTGAGTGAATTTATTGAATTTTCTTTCTTTTTTTTACGCTTAATTACCACAGCGAGCAATATTGCTGCAGCACAATTGTTGTCCGTATTCATCGCTGTCTGAAAGAGAACTAATGTTCGGCCAAAAGTTCGAATGGTGTATGGCCAAAGCTGCGAACAAGATTGCGGAATGTTCGCGGAAATGTTCTTGTCGTGTATTTGCCGCTTAAGCACCACAAAAATTGTTACACCAAGCCGTTATGTGGGCGTGAATTGGTATCATAACATACTTAGCTACCTATTGTGCCCATGGATATATGTACATATGTATGTATTTGCGCGAATATTTGCTAAAATACATCTGCGTGGAACTTTAAGTGTTCGGCTATATTCCAAACAGGTGGACAGAGGTTAAGGTATTATTTATACCAAAGGACAGGGAACCCGGTAACAGACCTCTTCGTATCGAACAATTAGCCTCAGTTCGATTTTCCTAAGCAGCATGAACAAAATTTTCAATCAGCACAAGCTTTCTCTTTGTAGGAATCAATTTGTCTATCAGTCTGAAAAATTCACGGAGATGGCTATTCATAGCCTCACGGAAAAATTGAAAAGGTTTTGGAGTCTAAACCTCTCTGCGCTTTTATTGACATTTCAGGGGCTTCGGATAACACAACATTTAAGGGTATCGAACAAGCTATGATTGACAGGATTATAAGCGCAATGATTATTCGCCGCGTGCTATTCACGCAGAAGAGAAGAAAAGTTAGTCTGGAGCTGGGAGGGACAACTGAGTCAATTGAACAGACCACTAAGGAATACCCTGAAGGGGTACTGAAATCCAATGGATACAAAGGAATATGCAGATGATTTAGTAATCTTAGTAAAATCCGACATTCAATGGAAGTGAAATATGTAGGGGTTACACTGTACAGAGCCTTTACAAGGAACGCTCATCTAGATGCTACCTTTAACAAAGCAACAAAAGCTTTCTTTGCTTGCACTCGATTCTGTAGCAAAACACGGGAACTATGAAGCCAATAGTCACCTTAGTTTGGTGGCCAAAGACCACGCAAAGAACAGCAATAACAAAATTAAGCAAACTACACATCGAATTGTTTGTTTTCTCGGAACGGCTGTAATGAGAACGTTCCCTGCTGATGCATCTAGTGGCTTAGTGGGAAAACCCCCTGTTCTATTCTTGTAAAGAAAGGGAGAACACTTGCTGCTCTAAGACTGCAAAATATTTCTAACCTATAGATCAGAAATATGTCAGGGCATATGAATGTTATAAGAAAATTCATGGGTAATCCCATATATCAACTACGTAATGCAATGGCCCTTACGCTTGGAATCTCACGTAACTTTGAGGTGTCCATTGTGGACAAAACTGTTTGAGAAACAGGAAATCCATATACCGACCCTGATTAAAGGGTCTGGTTTACTGACGGATCAAAGTTTGACGATCGAAAAACAGAAGCTGACGAATGTGAGCCGAACTTCACGAAATTAAACCAATGGGATGCTAAGCTATTTTTCAGCAAACAGAAATCATGCAGTAAAAGTTTGCGATAGAGAATATGTCCCTTGCAACACTACGCAACAACTTCTAAGTTAGTGGATGAATGCATGGACAGCAAACTTTGTAGAGAAGTTGGCGGGGCATAGTGTCTTAGTGTATAAAGCTGGAGGTACTGGGTCTGGACTGTGCATGGACATCTTACTGTCTCTCTGTTTGCCTCGACCCACGGAGAGCAAATGATTGACGTCGACGTGAATGAAGGGCGCTGCGTATAATACCTCTTGAAAAACCAAATAGCGACCAGAAGTGGAACGCTGTTTCAACTGTCACGAAAATGAACATCGAATAGCTGACTACAAGGCTTCAAACATAAATAGAGCTTTGCGGTAGTAAGTAGAGGCGTTGCTATCATACGAGAACGAAATAAACAGTTCTAATGATGGTAACATCAAGGGATCAGTATTGCTTTAAGAAGATAAAACAGAGAACTAATTCCCGAACTGCATCCAAGATTGAGTCAAATACATGGAACGGTCGATTCTTTACCTGGGTACGCATTTGCGACGACAAGTGTCGAAGCATCAACATAGTTCAGCGAATTAAGCACATCGGCTAAACTCCGTCCCAGCTACTTTAATCGGAGCCCGCCTATGCAAGTAGAGAAAGAGGGTGGCCCTCACTAGAAGGAGCAGGTGGAAAACGAGTTAAGTTCCTTTCGTGTTTCCAAATACCGTCAGCTAACTCAGCGAAGAAGCGACTGACGCAATTTGTTGGACAGCCCAAACCATGCCGGCTGACGTACGCTAACGGTTACGTACCTGCTATCACTTCGAACAATTACGAAAGCTGTGTTGTGAAAAACACAGTACTGGCAGCAAAACAAATTAGCCGTTGGAGCTTAGGTTTTAGTGATTAGCTTTCCAAGAGATCCTACAAAATCAAAAAACCCGATTGGAGCATAAAGCATCTGCTCTTCCAAATTGTGATTTTGTTATTGAATAGAGTCCGTTCTATTTTGGTCTGCTTGTTGCGACCCAAGCTAATGAATTCCGAAGTGCCTCTCGAAAATTTCTTTTTACGTTGGGAAGCTGATATGGCAAGTTGTGCACATTCGAATATGCGGCTTGCAGTATCAAGAAAGCAGCCACATTCCATACACAGAGAGTGAGTGGGGCAAGAGGGCGAGGCGGCATGCTTTAGCAGAGTGCGACGGGCGAAATTGTTGGTAGCGGAAGGTATCGGAGATTACTCATACGATGGGGTGATGGGTGGTCGATAATAGATAGGCTAAATATCGGGGCGATCTACAATGGTAGTAAGATGACGGGCGTATAAGGACGGCAACAGCCACGATATTATAGCGGGCGGCCAATGGTCGTCGTATGAGCAGTGGTTCAACAGCTGCTGGAACAGCGGTATGGTAGAGCGGGCAGCAGTGGTGGAGAAGCGGGCAATCAATAACGGAAGTTAGATACAAGAAGCACGTAGCTGTAGTGTAATCAGGGCCATAGAGAGAAAATCCGGGCGCGGGACTAAGCAATTTACGGGCCCCCTATAAAAAAGCCACTAATACATTTGATTAATTTGAGTTAATGACGTCTCGTTCATGAATCACTATTGATGGATTACATCAAAAAAAATGTTTGACACATCAACTAAATGATTTTTGGACCAAGAGCTGAACATAAAATTAACACAGAATATATACAATAGTATTGTAGCGTAGAACAAAATTCTCTTTCATCAGCCATATAATGTTTCAAATAACCTTTTCTAGTTATTTGGTAACATTTTAATACATTTCTGATAAATTTAATGATGATTATAAATTTTAATTATTCAATATAGAAAGTTTGAATATCAAAGAGTGGCTTTTCTTGCTTTTTTCGCCTCAAAATTTTTTGTAATAATATCAAAATTTAACGGATTCAACACAACGCGTGGCAAGTCCTGAAACTCGCTCTTGAGATGAACACGATCTATGAAAGTTTTTGATTCTTGCAAGGACGCTGAAAGAACGTTCTGCACTAACTACAGTGAAAGGTATAGTGGAAAAGATACGTAGAGCAACGCAAATGTTGAGGAAAATTGTATACAGATTTTGAACATATGTAGATGGCATTTAGCAATTCCAATGGTTACAGACTTTTATCAAAATTTGCTTCGTAAATGTGTTCCAAGTGAATTATTTCACATTCTTAGCTCTGAGAAACGTCCGACTTGTATTTTTCGACAAATGTTGCTGCGCTCGCCTGAACCGTAGTTTCATCCATGTCTTCAAATTGCAACAAAAAGGAAAACGTCTCGCTCAAATTTCTCATAGCTGCAAATCGTTTAGTAATGCCAGTGATTACCGAATTAACCACCACCAGGAATGTATTGTTTTTAAAATCAAACTCTGAATCATCCGTAATCATCTCATTTAAATTATCTTCAGAACGTCTTTTGGGTTTTCTCTTTCGAATGTCCGGAAACTTTGGCGAGATGTTCAATTGAATAGCAACTGTTTTGCATTCGTTTATAATTGTTTCACATTGGTTCCTGATTAACTTCAAATCAGCTAATAAGGCATCTAGATGTCGAAACTCATCATCTATGTTGGCGGCTCTAGCTTGGAGGACCACGTTTCTTTCATTAATGGTAGTCAGTATTTTAAACCAAACTGAGGACAGCAAGATACATTCGAACTTGTTGATGTACTTGAGAATGCCGGTAACATCTTCGTATGCTTGCGTAGTCAAATTTGACGTTTGTCTGAAAGGCTATCAAGAGAGCTCGGTACATTTTTTTTTTTTTGGAGGATGTCCCGTCGTTGTGGAGTGCTGCTGAAACTAGTAAAACATTTTTGTACAACTCCGAAGAAAGTGATTGCAGCCGTACAACATTCTGCAGCATCAACACCACATAAATTGAGACTATGGGTTGCACAAAGTGAGTAATCAGTATTCGAGTTTTTGTCGAGAATATGACGTAGTGCTCCGTTCATTCATTCATTCATTTATTAGAAATTACATTAGTACAGTGAGATAATATATCTTTTATAGTACAACAAACAGTGTCATGGATATGTATTTAACAAGATTGAATAAAATTTTGGAATAAAAATGGATACAAGTATTACTAAAGTTAACATAAGAGAATGATGTTATACAAAGTACAGTAGTAGTGATATAAAGTATATGTAGATATAGTAGACATCTTAAAGACATTTAATTAAAACTATACTCAAAGTAAACGACTTAGGAAAAAATTTAGTAAAAAAGAAAAAAAAAAAACAAAGAAAAAACAAAATGGTCAGATTAAGATTAATGTGTAGAGAAATAATTGAAAAGAATGCGCTTATAATTGCTTTGGTTTACATTGTTCCTTATTGCAGCTGGGATTGAGTTCCGTATACGAATGGTGTTGACGAAAAACAGCCTTGTAGAGACAACAAAATTGAAGCTGGGTACAACTATACTGCATGACCTGAGAGATCTAGCAAATGTGAGTTTTTCATATAAGTACGGTGGCGATTTAGTAGAAATCAACCCGAACAAAAAGATTACACTTCTAGCCTTCTGATAGGCAAATATGTCACATCCTAAGAGTTGAGACCGCCACGCAGAAATATGATCGAACCTGCGTAACCCAAATACGTAGCGAGTTACCTGATTAAAAGCAATCTCAATTTTATGTGCAGAGCACGAATCTAATTTGTTGTAAACTAGCTCAGAGTAGGTTATAATTGGCAACATAAGCTGTGCGGCAAGCTTTCTTCTAATATGAGGAGGCGTAAACGGTGCAGATTGCCTCAGATTGCGCAAAGTACCATACACTTTACCAACAACAGAGTTGATATGGTCAACACAAGTTAGGTTTGAGTTAATTACGAAACCCAGATTCGTGATTTTAGTAACAGTTTGTAGAGCAGAATTACCAATGCATATAGTAGGAGTTAGCACATCGACGACCTTTTTCTTAGAAATAGGTAATACGAACGATTTATTAGCATTAATGCAAAGACCATTACTATTGGCTCAGTACTGCACGCATGATAGGTCATTATTTACTTTGACACAAAGTGTGCTTAGATTCTCGAAACTACCAGATAAATACATTTGTATATCATCTGCATACGCATGCATGCTCATGTGCTTACACACTGAAAAAATGTCGTTTATAAAAATACTAAATAATAAGGGCCCAAGGATGGAGCCCTGCGGAACACCTTGGGATAAGTTTTTCACACCCGACACTTCACTTCCTGTGTTGACAAATTGAACTCTTCCGGTTAAATAACTTTCCATTAACATCAAGGCGCTTTTAGTAAATCCGAAGTATAGCTGTAGTTTATAACAGAGCAACTCGTGGTCGACAAAGTCGAAAGCTTTTGAAAAGTCTAGTAAGCAGAGCAGGGTGAGCTGGTTATTATCGAAGGGTATTCGGATATCATCGATTACTTTTAGTAATGCAGTTGCACAGCTGTGATTAGCTCTAAAACCCGACTGGTACGGCGAAAGTAGATTATGCCTCAAAATATGTGAGTTGATTTGATCTGCTAGCAGCCTTTCAAAAACTTTAGATAATACTGGCGTTGTAAGCTTCTTTCATATTGGCGCCGTTATTGTACCCTTGTGCACAACAATCTTTTAATTGGATTTCATGTTTACCTAGAGTATTGCAAATTAGGTCAACGATTTTCTGACCAGTTTTTTGGCTACAATTCATAAAACCAAAAACCGTTCTTGAATTGTTAAATTTGTCGCTTTCGAAATGAAATGGATTTAGCGCAAAATGAATGTTGTCAACGTGACTAGCATCAGGCCTAGCATCAACGATAATAGCAAAATATGTACTTGGCTTTTTTGCCTTGATCTAATATAGTTTCTCTTACGTGCTTTGCACAAATTTCTATAAACTCGTTCTGAATGTCTGGGGAAAGATAGTGAACTTGTAAACGTTTGTGCTGCTATTGTGAAATCCTAACTTTCTCCAAATGATCGCTAAGTATCGGATCATAATGGTTTATGAGATCTTAGATTCCCAAACAATTACAATCTTTTCTTTCACCTAGATATATACTTTCGCCTTTGAATGCTTCACCCAAAAATAAAATAGTGTCCAAAATTCTATATAAAATTTCTTTCCACTTTTCAGGGATTAGCTGTTCATTGATAAGTGTATCAGTTGTAGCCTCCTTTTGAATTAGGTTTTGTAAATATCGCCACTGAATATAACATTTAATGTGATCTTAAGTATTTTCGTGTGATGGCAGTTTATCGTATAGCTTCTTCCATACCTGGAATTTCATTATCCGCCAGGACAACAAATTTTAGGTCGATTTAAAGTATTGTTGCTTAACAGACGACATGGTAGGCAATAAAAAGCATTGCTACTGGCACTCCGCACTAACCAGTCACGCTCTACTTTCTCTCCATTTGGCAAGATGCTGTTTAACAACGAGGTAGGAAATGCCTCGTCATGAAAATCACGTGGAAAAATAACAGGACACTTTTGATGACCTCGACGAATTATTTCTTTGACTTCTTCAGATCGCAAAAACTCATTATTCACGGTACGGATATCGAAGTCGTTTAAATAATCTGGACTTTGATACAGAGTTGGTGGTATTGTTGGAAGACTTTTTGAAGATAAACCTTCATCAGTGTCAGCACGAAAACTTTATGATTTCGGATTCATGTAAACATATATATTTTTTTAATGTTTTTATTGTCTGCATCCTCACTATTCGAAGGCCCAGGCAAAAAATCATGATCAATATTAGTTGCTTTTGAAATTCGGCTTAAAATTTGAACATGGAACTAAAGACTCCCCTGAATGAAAAAAAAATGTCTTAGTATCCTAGTAAATCGAGGGCCCCCTGAGAAACTCCTCCCCACTCGTTTGGCCTGAGTGCAATGGTAAGGAAAGGCGTGTTCGCGACTTGCCAAGTGGTTACGGTGTTTGATGCTTTGCCGTGTGACACTGTCTGATCTTCCAGGGCAGTATAAGCAAGGTGCTTCGGCGTGGTCGTCACCTAAGATGAGAACTGCAAGGTCTCTGGCTGGTGCTGGCTCCCTATCTGAACATCACAGTCTCCATAGCTGTACGCTATATCTAAGGTGAACGATGGAATTGTTCTTCGTAGGCCGATACGTGAGGTGAAGAAAAATACACCTTAATGACACAGCGGTAGAACCTTTGGCTTAGGCATCGGTCTACGGTAGAAAGAAGTGGTGTGGCTATGAGACAGTGAACGGCAAGCGAAATATCCCACACTGTTGCGGTCCGTCGTTACGCGATGCAAAGAGTATCCCCTGCCAAGCAGAGCAACTCATCCACCAAGCTAGACAGGAGGAGTGAATGCGGTGTCAAAAGAAAATTGTGTCCTTTCTTTTATATACCCTTTATTATGTTGAGTACCTATAAAATATTGTAACGAATTTAGTGTAATTGCGCTTATTCCAAATCTTCTGCTAACGTTCGAATCACTAAACTGTTGAATAAATAACTCCACTATTCAATAATGCAAAATGTCCTTTATTCAAGTACTTCACAAACTACTACTTCTCGACAGATAGCGTGCTTAAATCAAACTCATTCTGATTCTCAGCTTTACCTCCTTTTATACTCTGTGATTTCTCGTTCGCATACTTCTAGGCGTTTCTATTTCTAGAATTTACTTCTCGTTTACAAGCTATAAATTTCTCAGCTATAACTGCAGATGCAGGAGTTTATAGCTTCTATCATAGCTCATGCGCGTGTATATGTGAGTGATACTTGCACAAATGATTGCATACTTTTGGGAGTATCTCAGATATATGCATGTGTTTGTGCGTTACTCTCCACTGCTTTTATGGACACATGGGTAGACATAATGATTGATTTGTTGATTTGCATACAAGTCACTGCTTAGTATCGGTTTAGAGATGATAGTATCCTTTAGTGTTGCTAGTATTCGTCACAATATAAAATGCTCATTTCTGAATTTATAATTTTGTGCTGCTGTTTTCTTTTTTGCCAGCTGTTTGACGTGATGTTGTTCTATGGTATAGGTTTAGGCGCAAGTGAAATGACAGTAGGCGTCGTACTATTGGAATGTTACGTTACAAATTTTAAACAATTTTTCACGGTTGACACACCAAAATTCATCGAAAAAAGGACCAAATCTCAAAAAAAGGATAAAATTTTTGTTATACTTTAGTGTGATACGAGTAATTCGGCAAATCACAAGAGTGCTGTATTCGTTGTAAAATATAACATTTCAGGATGTTTCCATGGTTTCCCATTCCAGCATTATGTTGCTGATTGCACTAAAACAAAATGTATATGGCAGTTAGGCTCTAGTAAGAAAGGGTTCAAAAATTTGCGTTTTGGTTTTGCAGAACTATGTGGCAAACTAGCAAATCGTTAATGAAAATAAACAATTCTTCCAAGCAGTTTTGTTAATGCTATTTTTATAGATGCTTACATTTTCCCCTAAACGTTTAAACTTCATACCAGAATCTAGATTCAGTAAGTGTGAGTGTTGAACAATTTTTTCCTGATAAGTCCGTGTAATGTTTTTGCTCTAAGTTCCAACACTTTTCTTTTTAGTACCTCGCCTGAATCCTCTCCTAGATGAAATTCCATTGTTCTGCTACATTTTATTAACTGAACAATTTTTGTGGTACGAATTCCATGGAAGTTAATTAAAAGTCATATGTGGGTTGATGAAAGTGTGGCAAATATTGTGGGCAATGTTGTGAATTTTTACCTCAGTAAAAAGAAAGAAAAGTACCAAAATCGTGGCTGCCGACTAAAAAGGACAAAAATTTAAAAAAATGGACCAGCTGACCAAATGGGGTTGGAAAGGACCATTTTGGTTCAAATGGACCAAAGTGGCGGCCGTGCACTTTTTATATGCCACATAAGCAAGATGACTTAGCTCCAAACATATTACGCCGTGCTAGTATTGGAAATTGCTAATATCTCAGCATGACGGATTCATATTCAGTATGTGGCTCTTCTCATAAATCGTGGAAAAGCGAAGAGCAGTTTTGGTTGATTGTTTACCCCGAAACCCTGATAATATTGTAACGAATTTACTGCAATTCCTCTTATTTGCAACCTTCCACTAACGTTCGAATCACTAAACTGTTGAATAAACAACTCCACTATTCAATAATGCAAAATGGCCTTTATTAAAGTACTTCACAATAACACTTATCTTCGCAACTAATAGCTTGCTTATATCAAACTAATTGTCATGCCTCCACTGTCGCTGCTTTTATACTGTGCAGTTTCCTCGTTGACATATTTCTAGGCGCTTCTATTTCCAGAACTTACTAGTTAGTTTTCAGCTATAAAATTACTCAGCTGTAACTACAGATGCACGATTTTATAGCTTTTCTCATTGCATACTTTCGGGATTATCTCAGATATATGCATGTGGTTGTGCGTTGCTTCTCCGCTGCGTGTACGTACATATTTGTATACATAATGATTAATTCGTTTATGTAGATACAAGTGACTGTCTGCTTTATTGTTGTTGTGACTTTATTTACTTATAATTTATAATATATAAATAAAAGCAAAATATCACACAAATAAACAAATGAAAGGAAATGGGGGCATAAACAAACCACAAATAAAAATTCACTTAAATCAATTAAATAATTAAGGGCGGACACAAGTTCCAGACATGTGTCTCCCTACATTTATGTATCTGTTCCAATATTCGACCCTACTTGGCAACGTTTCAGTGACAAAAAACCGCAGAATAAACAAAGCAAACAATCGAAATGAAGAAAAACCATGACCCCAAACAAAATAAGAGCAGAGCAAATTGCGCTAAGGCCAAAAAATCAAAAAGACAATTTTTTCTGGCACATCAGCGAGAGTTTGTATGTGTATGTGTGTATGCATGTATTATCTTCAATTTCCACATGAGCGAATGATCGGCGCCCACAGCAATAGTGAACGGTCACCAAATCGAGAAAGAAGTCAAACAGTTAAGGCTTACAAAATTTAATGGCAGAAGAATGCAAAAAAATAATAATAAAGGACAATAAACAGTCACAAACAAATGAACACAAAAACAGACATGGAAGGATGTAGAGATTTGAACAAGTAGTAGTGTGGGAATAAAAAAAATATCAATTGTAATTGCCTTGTTGACCTTTGTGTGCGTATGCAAGCTTGTATGTGCCAATTGGGTCGCTTCGTCGACCACTCGGCTTTGGCTAGGTTGCTGCTTTGCAATTGGTTTCGTTTTTTTTTTTTTTTTGGCTTGGTTATCGTTAATTATAATCTACATTTAGGCGCGCAAACTGTCTAATGCTATGGCCACTGTTGCTGGGTGCTTTTGATTGTTTTTTTTTTTTTTGCTGTTACACTTTTTTCAGTTTGATTTTTTGCTCTGCCAAGTGTGTCGCGTTGGTTTTGTAAGCACAAAAAAGTAAAGTGGACAAATCATGGCTCAAATACATGTTTGGCTCATCTCATCAGCTGATTTCATATTTTTCATTTCCCTGGAGTAGGGATTGTCAAAAGGAGATGGAAAACTCAAAATGAAACCAACACGTCGATAACAATTTCTTACAACACACAAAAACTGCTAAGTTTTATGTTTTCATTCCATTCCATTCGTACAGATTTTGACAATCTGGACAAAGGTACGTTGTTGCTGTAGAGATGAGCAAACCATATAGTTGAGCCATGGGACAAATTTTATATTATTTTTTATTTCACAAAGCTTTTTAAACTTTTCATATTTTGACAAACGGAAATATTTGGGATCACCGAAAAAACTTTTTAAATTAAAATTTAATTAGCAGATAATCGCTCGCAGAAGTTTGTTAGTTTTTGAGTTGTGTATGCCATCCATATTTATGTGCGTTTGTTGTTGGGAAAGAGTTTTCCATAGGACAGCAGTGAACTAAAAAACTGAAAAGGTTATGAAGCTGCTGAAGGTGTAAAAGGGAATCAAAGCTATGAGTTGAGCAGTGGCAATGACTTTTTGCTAGTAATAATGATTCTAAATTAAAAAATTTCACTAGGCTCTTCACCGTTTTGTTCGCTGGCTTTAACTGAATTAGAAATTTTTTTGTACTTAACCCTTCTCACTATCCTCTTCCCTCGCCGATAGGTGCGTGTGATAATACCCTCCGCTGCGGTGATTCTTCTTCCATTCGCATGACCTAAAGCGAACATCCGCGTCATTAGACTCCTAACGGCAAGAGCAATACACTTTCTGGAGTACTATGATTTGTTGTACTGCAAGGGGTCATTCCATCACATTTCGACGCCGTCAAAGCTCGACAGCAATACACCAGGATATGAGATTTACAGAGTGCAATCTTTGTTCGTCGTCATATGCTATTCTCGCTTTATCAAAATCGGTTCGTGGTACGCCCATTCTATCCTCAAGGATAGCGGTTTCTGGCCCTAATCTTCCTAGCTTGTTATCATAACTCATGCACCACTCTGTACGTCAGCTATCATCATCATCACATCATGAATTGAGGCTTAACCGCCCTAGCGATTTGGACCGTTTAGTAACAATAACTTACGATTACTGAGAGCACCAAAGGAGATCAAGTCTTCCACCCCCTGTCTCTCCTAAGTCAGTGGAGGTCTCCCTCCCTCCTACCCCTGCATCTCAATGGCAATATCGATTGAAATCTTATCTGGTCGGAGCGTCCTCGTTCATTCGCATCACATGAGCTAATCAGCGAAATCTTTGTGCTCTTATTCGCTGCTTTATCTTCACATCTGCATAAAGCGTATGCGGCTTATCAATATTCCTCTTGCGATACCACCTGGTCTTCTTTTGACACCGTCCATGATTCTGAGCCATGCATTAGGACAGATATGATTAGCGGCTGGTTCAGCGTGATTTTTGTTCGTCGAGTGCAGGCTTTTCAATTGCCCCCTTCAGGTTCTAAGCTGACATTGTTCTCTCTGTTATTGCTGGTTCCGGATAGCTGAAGTCCTTCACAGTCTCGAATTTATATATGTATCCAGAATCCGCGAAACGAACAACACATTCGTTAAGGCTAATGATATATATCACCCTCATACGCCAGCAGTTGTATGCTTTTACTATAGACTATACCATCGCGGGTTAGATCGGCTGTTATGACCAGGGCTGCAAACCGCCTCGAAAATCGATGCGGTTCGAACCACTCAGGCAAAACTTGAACCGGTTCGTGAACCGGTTTGCGGCTATCTCTGAACCGCCGAACCGGTCCGGTTCAGGTGGTTCAAACGTTTAATACTAAGTTTTGATAGTATAGAAAATTTGGGATCTGTGTGCAACCAACCATCGATATGTACCTACTAAGCATACAAATAAAATACAGTTATTGAGATAAAATCCATGTATGTGTGTATTTATAAAACTTATCAAAAGGTTATGTGAAAAATAATATGTTCGAAACGGTATTGTTCCCAAACTATGTTTATTTATAGTTTTTAATAATTTCAATTTAAAATATCGTGCTAACTGTAAGAGTTAATCGGGGATTGCCCGTATTGCTTTAAATGTACGAAAACATTTATTTCAAGCAATTTTTAATTTTATAATTTATTTAATAATTTGGGAAAATATTAAACAACCTGACATCAGGACGGACAAGGCGACAGCTGTTTCGATTATACCTTGTAAATCTCTTCAAAGCCTTTTCTCCCGGGAGTGGGACGCTATTACTCATGGTTCAATTACATGGTTGGCTCATCTCATCAGCTGATTTTAATTATTTCATTGCATGGTCGATGCGATTGTCAAAACGGATGGCAAACACAAAATGAAACCCACATATTGGCAACATTTTCTTACACATACAAAAACTGCTAAGTTTTATGTTTCCATTCGCATCAACACCAATACACAGATTTTGACAATTTGAACAGACATATTTTGTTATTGTACTGATGAGCCAACCACATAATTGAACCATGCTATTACTACCCTACAAGACGGAGGTAACTAGTTCACCCACACATTCAAAGCTTTTTTCGCTCTCCACTAACACATCGACGTTTCTTGCTGTCATCGAAATGACAGCGTCATCTTAATACGACAATTTATTAATTATTCCGGGAAACATTTTAAAACGATGAAAAACTATAATTGTGGTAATTACACTAAAAAAGTGCTTGTGCTACGGGCTTTTAGGTGTGACGTGTGTTAGCTGTTTAGGCACTTCTAAATTAACCTGGCGCATTAACTAGAGGCAGCCAAGTCCTCTTGCCACCAATTGGAATTGGAAGATTCGAATTCCAAAACCAAAAAAGGTAACGTTTTCAAGACAGTGCACAACCTAAACAAAGGTGGTATCAAAAGACGCGTGTCGAGATCCGTTTTTAGAATCTGAAAGTTGTATAGAATCGACGGGATGGCCTAGAAGGTTTCAGGTGGTCATACTAAATCGCTCCCGGGGAGTGTCCTTATCGCTACAACCAAAGCAACATTATTTACTCTCTGCTTTTCATTCATACGTATGTGTATTTTTAAATAATAAAAAAAATGCTATATTATTCTAATATATATCATCTCTGCCGGGGTGGCGATTCAGCTCAAAATATGCCAAAACAACAAGAAACCTACAATTAAATGCAGATTCACGTGTCATTTGCCAAGGATTTACCGGTAAACAAGGTACTTTCCATAACCAACATGCTTTGGAATACGGTACAAAATTGGTTGGATGTATTTTCCCAAAAAAGGGTGGAACTACGCATCTTGGTTTGCCAGTATTTGCTTCGGTAATTTATATTGATTTGTACTGATTAAAAATTGCAATAGTAGATAATGTAATGTGAATTAAAATTGAATAGGTAGCCGAAGCAAAAAATGCAACTGATCCGCATGCAACTGTTGTTTATGTGCCGCCACCGGGAGCTGCTGCTGCTATCATAGCAGTATTACAAGCACGACATTTCTTTGATTGGTTGCATAATCGAAATTGTGCCCTAACATGATATGGTTCGCGTTAAGCACGCTATGTTAAAGCAAAATAAATCTCGTCTAGCCAGGCCCGATTGTCCAGGATCATCGCATCGAAGGGTAAGTAAATTGCCTACCATATTAAATATTTAAACAACATGTATGAATTTGTTAGTGATAATTTGTGATGCTTTTGTTGATAATCAACTGAAGAAGGCAAATACCAAAGAGTTCATGTAAATACCAATTGATTTCTTTAAATAGCGTTTGGAGAACAAAACCCATATGTATGTATGCATACAACTGCATAGAAAGGGAGAGATTAATTAATTATGATCAGTAGATTTATAGGATTTTTATTATTTTCCCTGCGTCCCCGTTGCCATTACATTGCGTTAAGAGAGGACATCAACACCTTACCCACAACCAGTTAAAATTTTAGTAAATTTTGCTCTTTTCATTACTGATTCCAAACGTGGGAAATTATATATGTAGCATTCCATGGAGAATGGAAAATTTTAGCTGACTTTCGCTTTGCGTTCATTATTAATATTCAATCCCTAGAAGGTTCAATGTAGTCATATCAATAGGTCCGGAGATGGTCGGGTTAGTACCTCAATGGTGCTTGTTACCGGAACGTAGATAGATAATTTATTGAGGGTTGCACACTGACTTGCACATCTCCTTCACAGCACCTCATCGTAGCCGACTTCTTTGATGAACCCTAGCAGAGTTCTTGGCTTGAGGGATTAAATGTGGGAATGCACTGGCCATGGTGAGCCCATAAACTTAGCCCTACGTTTTGAGATTGCTTCGTATTCTTGGAGGATATGGTCCGCCGTCTGCTGATCGATCACAAAATCGGCATGTGTTATTCGATAGTATGCCCACTTTCTGCATACGGCTGCTCGGCCTATAATGCCCTGTAAGAATAGCTCTTGGGATTCTTCGGTTATCTTTCGATAGGTCTATTATTGCCCTGTAGTGACTTGTGCTATAACTTCCTAACAGTAACTTAAATTGTCTCAAACCTGGCGTATTGCTCCAGTGTTCTTCTCTCTTACCCCCCCCCCCCCCCTCTCCTAATAAATGCCCCTGTGAGCCAACTGACAGGAACGGCTCGGGATCGATGGGTCATGCAGTTCCTGCCTCTCTTTCCGGGTTTTCCGCCTGCTCTTGTTGTAGCAGTGCTTCGACCCATCCAATAGGTACTACAGATCAATTGTCATCAATGTCCTCTAACGGAAGTCCAAGGAAACAGAAAGTTTCAACAGGGGTGGACCATAATGAGAGGAGTGTAAGAGGCGTTGATTCCACAATACAGCTAAAGAGATGGTTGGTGTCATGTGGGGACACATTATAAGCAGGACATAAGTTTTGTATGTCGGGGTTGATTCTGGATAGGTAAGAGTTTAACCTGTTACAGTATCCAAATCGAAGTTGGGCTAGAGTGACTCCCGTTTCCTTAGGGAGAGTGCGTTCCTACTCTGCTAGTTTTTTCTTTGAGTACAGGATTAACCGGGCAATTCCTGGCATAAAGGTCCGACGCCTGTTTGTGGAGTTCACTCAGGACCTGCTTGTGTTTTTAGCTTCAACCGGCTGTGTTCTCAAGTGCCGTATTTTCTCATAATGTAATGAGGGCGTGAACAAAAAGAAGCCACAAAAGATTTGTAAAAGTTACAAGGACGTCGGGTTTTGGGATCAAGCCCAGAGCAACCTGTCCGATGCAACCATCCCTTGCACGTGACACACTGACAAGAGTATGACCGTCCTAAAAAGATTATTTTCCGGCAAACGCAGCAAAACCATTTCTCATGACCGGGGTCAGGAGAAGGACACGGATTGGGTTCGATACCTTCCCGGAGGAGGAGAGTATGGCGCAGACCCGCTGCATGGATCTGCTGGGAGGATGATAATTTGTGGGAGGAACGCAACAAACTAAACAGTAGAGTCCGCCTGCTCATTACCCTGTATTCCCCTGTGGCCTGGGACCCAGTGCAACAGTACTACGATGTGTACCCAAGGACCAGTGCTGACTTTATTTCGAACGCCACAATTGCCTTTAGTAGGGCCTGACTGTCTGACTGAGTATGGCAATTGTTTCATTGGAGTATCAGCTTAGCGCACCAACATATGGCGAATATTTCCGCTTGAAAGCTGCTCGTATGTGCTTTTAGAGGTACTGATATTTTGGCTCTGGGTCCGGAGACTCTGGCTTCAATCCCCTCTGGCGTCTTCGAACCAGGGTCGTAGAGAGAAAATCCGGGCCCGGGACTAAAAAAATTTACGGGCCCCCTATAAAAAATCCACTAATACATTTGATTAACGTGAATTATTGACGTTTTATTCATAAATCATTATTGATGGATTACAAAAAAAAATTTTTGCCACATCAACTAAATGATTTTTGGCTATTTGTTATTTGTTTTATTTTATTGTAACGTAGAAATAAAATTCTCTTTTAACAGCCACATATTATTTCAAATAATCTTTTCTAGTTATTTGGTAACATTTTCATACATTTCTGATAAATTTAATGATGATTATAAATTTTAATTATTCAATATAGAATGTTCGGATATCAAAGAGTGGCTTTACTTGCTTTTTTCGCTGCAAAATTTTTTATAATAATATCAAAATTTAACTGTCTTGCCAAAACGGATGCAACACAAAGCGTGGCAAGTCCTAAAACTCGCTCTTTAGATGAACACGATCTATGAAAGTCTTTCATTCTTGAAAGGACGCTGAAGGAACGTTCTGCACTAGATACAGTGACAGGTAAAGTGCAAAAGGTACGTAAACCAATACAAAAGTTGGGGGAAAATTGTATACATATTTTGAAAATAGACGGCATTTAGCAATTCCAATGGTGACAGACCTTTATCAAAATTTGCTTCGTAAATGTGTTTCAAGTGAACCATTTCACATTCTAAGCTTTGAGAAATATCCGACTTGTATTTTTCGACAAATTTTGCTGCGCTCGCCCGAACCGTAGTTTCATCCAAGTCTTAAATTGCCACAAAAAGGAAAACTTTTCGTTCAAATTTCTCATAGCTGCAAATCGTTCAGTAATGCCAGTGATTACCGAATCAACGATCACCAAGAATGTATTGTTTTTGAAATCAGACTCTGAATCATCCGTAATCATCTCATTTAAATTATCTTCAGAACGCCTTTTGGGTTTTCTCTTTCGAATGTCCGGAAACTTTGGCGAGATGTTCAATAGAATAGCAACTGTTTTGCATTCGTTTAAAATTGTTTCCCATTGGTTCCTGATCAACTTCAAATCAGCTAATAAGGCATCTAGATGTCGGACCTCAACATCTGTGGTGGCGTCTCTCGCTTGGAGGACCACGCTTCTTTCATTAATGGTAGGGTTTTGAACCAAATTGAGGACAGTAAGATACATTCGAACTTGTTGATGTACTTGATAATGCCGGTAACATCGCCGTATGCTTGCGCAGTCAAATTTGGCTTTTGGCTGAAAGACTATGAAGAGAGCTAGGTACATTTTTTTGAGGATGTCACATTGTTGTGGAGTGCTGCCGAAGAAAATAATTGCAGCCGTACAACATTCTGCAGCATCAACACCACATAAATTGATAGCGTTCTCTTTTCTGAAATAAATTGTTGCCTAAGTAAATGGTAATATTCTACCCCATCGGGTTAGGGGGTCAGAATATACCCGCGGTAGGTATGCCTGTCGTATGCGTAAGAGGGGACTAAAATATTAGATTCCAGGGGCTGTGTAGCTCAACCCTGCAGGTTGCCAGCGCAATATATAGCTTCCCCAAACCTAATTGTCAACCTCACCTATCCGCGGCGAATCCTGTTTCACTAACAGACGAGACTCTGGCGACCCCAAGCTCCTCATGGAACTTGGGATGGGGAGGGAGGGGATGGCCTGAAGGTTTAATGTGGTCACATAAATCGTTCCCGAGATGGTCGGGATAGCACCTTAATGGTGCTGTGGTACCGGAGCGTACCGGATCTGTATCCGGCTAAGGACCATCACATCGATAATACTCCTCAAAGCCTTCGGGGAGCAACCTTATCACTACAACAACAACAATAGAGTTACTCCTACCCCAGAAAATGGTCAACATTTATAGTGCATACAAAGAACATTTCAACTCACCAAATTCACTCATATTAACAGAGTATATGTGGAACTTAAGAGCGAATTGAGAGTTTCACAAAGTTGCACTGCCACACCGCCATTTTATACAGGGTAAAAGTGTAACGCTTTTGCGTTGCGAGCAGGCAAGAATTTTCACAAAAGAACGAAATACCCCGTAAAGGCGTTGCCTGTTTTTTAGAATAGAACAACAACGCTTGCGTAACAATTTATCCAGAAAAGAAAACGCTATCATAGCTGCGGGTTGCACAAGGCGAGTAATCAGCATTCGAGTTTTTGTCGAGAATGTGACGTAGTGCTCCGTTGTAAGCTCCTTTCATATTGGCGCCGTTATCGTACTCTTGTGCACGACAATCTTCAATCATGTATGGCAAATTAGATCAGCGATTTTCTGAGCAGTTTTTTGGTTACAATTCACGAAAGCCAAAATCTGTTCTGGAATTGTAAATTTGTTGCTTTCGAATTGAAATGGAGTGAGCGCAAAATGAACGTAGTCAACGTAACAATCTTCTGGCAAAACTACGGATTTAGTCATTCTATGTGAGGTATATTTTGTGTTTTGGTTTTTACTTTAGAATCTACCGGTTAAGTAAGCGATGTCAGCTAACTAAGCGCCTTCAAATGTAGATCCATAAGGAACATGAGGTCGCCAGAGCCTCGCCTGTTAAAGAAACAGGATTCGCCACGGGTAGGTGACGTTGACAATTGGTTTGGAGAGGCTATATATTGCGCTGGCAACCCATTAAAAGGATTGCGCTACAAAACCCCTTGAATCAATTTAGTATTTTAGTCGCCTCTTACGACAGGCATAGCTACCACGGGTATACTCTAAGCCCACTAACCCGCTGGAGACATGAGAAGCGTGAGTGCACTTTGGGTGTCGCAAGGCAAGTTCCGTCGTGCCAGGGGTTGTTGGGTGAGCGGCCAGGCAAGGCAGCAGGGTACACATGCACCATGCAGGAGGATACCCTCGCTGAGCCCAGAAAATCTGGGAAAATTAGGTGTACTGCTCAGATCCAGCAAACGAGTATGTTCTGTACTGGCATATGATAAACTTGCAGACAACCAAACGTTTACTTTCCTGTCCAAAGGGGAATTGGTACTCGGCACTGCTGCTAAAGAAGAATAGACGTAGTCATATCAATTCGTTCCCGGGTTACTCGGGGAAAGCAGTTAGCAGTACTTTGCCCGTTTCAATTTGCACATCCATTCAAAGAACTTCGCATAATGGATTAAACAGTCATCTGCATTTATTCGTTTTTGTTTTTGTAGCACGCCTAATTTACTATCTATTACCCCAACATCTATCAATTATCCCTTGTTATAATCTTCGGGTACCCCCGCTACCGGAAGATGCCTTGGCATGGTGGAGGTTCACTTGAATTTACTTTACAGGTCCTGATTCTGGTTATCTGAAATCCCCTTGAGTATCTTGTATTTATTAAGCACTTCCGGTTATATTAAAAACTTATTATCTATCCTTACTGATATTCGTTTCTTTTTCATTCTAGGTAATTCGATTTGACGATGTGGGCATAGCAATATTCCAGCTGTGGCTGTAAGAAGAACGTACATTTGCTCAAACTACAAGAAAACTGCGACAACTGTCCCTCGGCATTTTTAGTATCACATATAAGGCCCTACCACGCATATTATGGGAAAGGGTCAAGTTCAAAGGCTCAACATCACCTGCAAATCGACTTTGATAGCACGAAATGGGGCTGCATATATTCCGGTATTATATCTACAACACTCATATCTATGTAAACTGATACTAGCAACACCAACTGCGCAGGAAAAATTGAGCACCATCAGTGTGAGCTTCGAAACTCAAAATGGTTTCAGAAAGGGCACGACTACGAATGAGTTTATGTCTTTACATATGTAGTTTGTACATATAAATATGCACATATGTAAGGTTTACTAGAAAATTAAGGAAATTATTTGTAAAAACCATTGTATACATAATTAATTCTTAATTAAATATTATTTAAACAAAAGGGACGCGTTTCATTCATATAAAAAGCGAATTGACAGAAGGTAACCGGTACGGGTAACCGATAGGCCAGTTACCTGTGTTTTTGTTGTTGCATATGTTTTGGTTAGCGATAACGAAAACATACCTAATGAAGTAACTTAAAAATGTAAATAACATCGAGCGAGAAGGAATGTCGAAAACACAATAGGTAAGAGCGAGAAAGCGAGTCACACGTACACTATTTTGAGAGAGCGCATGCGTTACCTTTTTCACGACAGCAATGTAAAAGTCATTAAGGCGATAATTGGTGACCAAGTTATTGGTAACGATTAAGTAATCGATTAGTTAACGGGTACCTGTCTTGTAGGGTATTAACTCACGGCGTTGTCGTCTAGAAAAAATGTATGCAATTTTATCTTAGAGTTGTATTTTTAAGCAGAATTAAGCATGATACAAAAAAGAAGGTAGTTCCACTCAAAATTTTTTGACGTTTTGCCAGAAGCGTTGCCATAACGTTACTGTTTAAGGCGAAATTGTGGTTTTTCGGGATGGAAATTTCCTTTAGGATGAAAACGCAATCGTCATGTGAGACAATAATAACATGCTTTAGCACGATTTATGTGCATACATATCGATTAAAAATACAGTAAAACATGCAATTTTATTGAAAATAGTAGCAAAAAACAAAAACGAAAAATCCTGTTGTTCTAGCATGGACCTATTATCATGCCCCTACAGTGGATATTTCTCAAGGCATGTTGTGGAAAAGTATACCTCCAAAGTCTGCACATCTATGTCAATGCTAAAAAGGCACAGAATGTGTATAGGCGGGGCTGTACCAAGGTGACCCCTGGTACAATGGGCAAAAACACTCTCATAACTAGTGGCTAACCTGCAGAGCTATACGGCAATGTTCTCCCTAAAAATGGTTTAACAATTCCCTCCTAACGCGCAACGCTTGAATTATACAATAAATATATGAAAAATGTGGACTTGTAGCCGATTTATCAAGAAATTGCGGTGTCGGTTTATAAAGACCTCCTTTGAGCAAGCAATTGACAAACCTGTATGTTTTGTCAAAATGTTCTGAGCAAACGTACGGACACTGAAGAAGACTATATTCCCTTGCTTTGCATACTCCGATCCATATTTCTTCCACCAAAGCCATTTTCGGGAGCTCGAAAACCCTATTAAAACCCTTCTTTTCTAGGCTGATATTTCGTATTAAAATATTTCGAAGGCATGGGGCTCATTCTTATCTTTTTTATTTAAAATAACTATGAAAGTAATTTAGTCGTATTCGTTAATATGAAATCCATCAAAATTAGAAAAATTCGTAAAATTTTTCAATCTGGTAGCTTGTTTTTGGTGAAATTGCCATTGTCCCCGCAAAAGTCAAGTGGCTAACGTCACATTAAATGGAACTACCTCAATTTTTTGTATCATGGAATTAAGGTGAATTAAATAAGTTAAGTGATTTTTGTTGAAACTTTATTTTGAACCGAACCGATCCATTTGTTTGGGTGGTTTTCGGTTCGGTTTTTGGAGTTCAGAAAAAAACCGTTCGGTTCGTGGTTCTGTTCCAAGCCCCAAAATAGCGGTTGGTTCGCTTCATTAAAAGGTTCGGTTCGAACCAGTTTGCAGCCCTGGTTATAACTACATATTTTCTCCAGTATTATGTTAAAAAACCGCACGAAAGGGAGTCGCCTGGTTTGAAGCCTCGTAAAATTTTGAATGGCTCAGAGAGATCCTTCCCAACCCTAACGCAACTGGTTCATGTTGCTTAACGTCATTTGGCAAAACCTAGCGGCATACTTGTTTTCGAGCTTCCAAAAGCTGTTTTGAAGTAGAAAAAATAAGGTGAGTATCAATTCTCTCATCGTGAACCTTCTGCTGGATCTGACGCATCGTACAGATCTGGTAGATAGAAGATCTACCAGGTCTGAAGCCGCACTGATAAGATTCAGTCAGTTCACTGACTTTGGGTTCCAGTCTTTCGCACAGTAGACAAATAGAAACTTGGTTTGCAAGATCAGGATCCCGATCTCCGTTTCCATTTATCAGTGGAACGAAATCTTTTCCTCACAACACAATTTGACACGCTTTTGAAACATTCCGCCATTTGTCGGAATTTCTTAAAGGATTTGCACGCTATATGATACAAAAACTCAGCTTTGCTTGTAAAGGGGCTGGCGTTATTTTTATTTAATCAAGAGTGAGCAAGAATATCGCAAAGGCTTTGTAGTGTCCGCAATTATGTAAGGTTGATTATGTTGGGACTGGCCGAGATCCACTCGATGTAAACATATCTTGACAACAAACAGGACCAAATGGAGGCTTTAGTAATGTACGACTGGAAGAGATAGAAGATTTCCATGATCTGCCATTAGCGGGATCATCCCTTACAAACGGAGCTTGTGTTTTACACCAGTAGAAATAAAGTTCGAAGCTTCAATTTACTGATTCGCAAGGATCAAAAAATAAGAATTTCTGGTAGTGCCAAATAATAAAGCGTAATTTTGATAATTAGGTTTTACTGAAAGCTTAATAGATAGGCCTAGTTCCCTACATGTTGTTTTCGTTCTCGTACTGATAATAATACCGCTGATGATTTAACTCAGTATTTCGCCGGAAATGAATTTGAATGGCTCGGACACTTCTGATTATTACCCAAATACCGCTGCAGCCATTTATCTGATTTCTCGAATCTTATGCCTGCAAAAGAAAATGTGGAAATTTTAGGATATACATCCCGAAATTTTGGCGTGGATGTAAAAATTGATGGGTCACCCCATCCAAACCTTCAGATCACTGGTGTAATGGGAAGAGTGGCATGTCAGATAGCCTAAAAAGGAAGCGGCATCCCAGGGTGGCCGATTGGTGAGTTGTGGCACTGGAGTGTTTTTACATTTTAAAATGCAAAATAAAAGAATATACGGCAGCCGCCGTGGTGTGATGGTAGCGTGCTTCGCCTACCATGTCGAAGATCCTGGGTTCACGCCCCGGTCAAAGCAACATCAAAATTCTAGAAAAAAAATTTTTTTTTTCAATTAGAAAACATTTTTTCTAAGCGGTGTCGCCCCTTGGCAGTGTTTGGCAAGCACTCCAAGTGTATGCCATGAAAAGCTTCTCAGTGAAAATTCATCTGATTTGCAGATGCAGTTCGGAGTCGCCATCAAACAAGTAGGTCCCGTCCCGCCAATTTGTAGAAAAAATTAAAAGGAGCACGACGCAAAATTGGAAGAGAAGTTCAACCTAAAATCTCTTCGGAGGTTATCCCGTCTTACATTTTTTAATTTTAATGTGTTAGCTTGGCGTGGATCGTCTTTTCTTGACGCAAGGACGTTGGAGGTACTTGCGCCTCTGGGTCTTATAATGGATCGTCTACCAGCACTGCCTTAATGAGGCTTAAATTAGGTGAAGTGATTGCTTTCCTGTAAAATTTTAGGAAGCTTGGGTCTTCATACTTTTAAATACGACATCTAGACAACCTTAAATTAAAAAGAAGAACTAATTTTTCCCCTCCTCTGAACTAAAAAGAAATACTGTTTTGTACTCTTCCAAGTTGCTCGCCTTTTTCTCAACGAGTAATTGGTATGATAAATAATTACTCTAGACGAGTTCTCTATATTAATCAACCGTCTCCCCAAATGAATTGGTCCCAATCTGGCCACTCTTAAGTACATACTCAACGAGTGGATTACTTAAAGCTTTTTCGTTCCCTTTATTCTGTTATTTATCACTTTTTTGCAATCAATACGGTCTTCTATAAGAACCCTACTCAATGAGCTTTTCCCCCGCCGACAACCGATGTTCAAGTCATTCAATTTAACTACCAGCGATAACAGGCACTTCAAATGAATGGATATGTTTGCTTGTTGGCTCGTACAATCATTAATCATCAGCTAAGTTAGTGGCTGATATTAAACCGTGATACCCCTTCAATGCCTCCACTCTGCTATCGTAATCAAGGGTTAGGGTGCGGAAAGTTTGACTGCTCGCCATTGCTTGAACAACTGATATTAAAAATGTATACAACAAGTAAGGAAGGCTAAGTTCGGGTGTAACCGAACATTACATACTCAGTTGAGAGCTGTGGAGACAAAGTAAGGGAAAATCACCATGTTTTAAAAAGAACCTAGGGTAGTAACCCTGGAATGTGTTTCTATGAGACGTGTATCAAATGGAAGATATTAAAGAGTATTTTAAGAGGAAGTGGGCCATAGATCGATAGATGGACGCCATTTAGGGATATCGCCATAAAGGTGGACCAGGCCTGACTCTAGAATTTCTTTGTACGTTATGGGTATCAAATGAAATGTGCTAATGATAATTTTTAAAGGGAGTGGGCCTAAGTTCTATAGGTGGACGCCTTTTCGAGATATCGCCATAAATGTGGACCAGGGGAGACTCTAGAATTTATTTTATACGATATGGGTATCAAATAAAAGGTATTAATGAGTATTTTAAAAGGGCGTGGGCCTAAGTTCTATAGATGGACGCCGTTTCGAGATATCGCCATAAAGATGGACCAGGGGTGACTCTAGAATTTGTTTGTACGATATGGGTATGAAATGAAAGGTGTTAATGAGTATTCTAAGAGGGAGTGGGCCTTAGTTCTATATGTGGACGCCTTTTCGAAATATCGCCATAAAGGTGGACCAGGGGCGACTCTAGAATTTGTTTGTACGATATGGGTATCAAATGAAAGGTGTTAATGAGTATTGTAAAAGGGAGTGGGTCTTAGTTCTATAGGTGGACACCTTTTCGGAATATCGTTAAAAAAGTGGACCAGGGTTGACTCTAGAATGCGGTTGTACAATATGGGTATCAAACGAAAGGTGTTAATAAGTGTTTTAAAGGGGAGTGGGCCTTAGTTCTATAGGTGGACGCCTTTTCGAAATATCGTTATAAAAGTGGACCAGGGTTGACTCTAGAATGCGTTTGTACAATATGGGTATCAAACGAAAGGTGTTAATAAGTGTTTTAAAGGGGAGTGGGCCTTAGTTCTATAGGTGGACGCCTTTTCGGAATATCGTTAAAAAAGTGGACCAGGGTTGACTCTAGAATGCGGTTGTACAATATGGGTATCAAACGAAAGGTGTTAATAAGTGTTT
The DNA here is from genome assembly GCF_040869045.1 of Eurosta solidaginis. Taxonomy (NCBI): domain Eukaryota; kingdom Metazoa; phylum Arthropoda; class Insecta; order Diptera; family Tephritidae; genus Eurosta; species Eurosta solidaginis. Next base: position 60,109,703 of record NC_090323.1, read on the forward strand.
TAAAGGGGAGTGGGCCTTAGTTCTATAGGTGGACGCCTTTTCGAAATATCGTTATAAAAGTGGACCAGGGTTGACTCTAGAATGCGTTTGTACAATATGGGTATCAAACGAAAGGTGTTAATAAGTGTTTTAAAGGGGAGTGGGCCTTAGTTCTATAGGTGGACGCCTTTTCGGAATATCGTTATAAAAGTGGACCAGGGGTGACTCTAGAATGCGTTTGTACAATATGGGTATCAAACGAAAGGTGCTAATAAGTGTTTTAAAAGGGAGTGGGCCTTAGTTCTATAGGTGGACGCCTTTTCGGAATATCGTTATAAAAGTGGACCAGGGGTGACTCTAGAATGCATATGTACGATATGGGTATCAAATGAAAGGTGTTAATGAGTACTTTAAAAAGGAGTGGGCCTTAGTTCTATGTGTGGACGCCTTTTCGAGATATCGCCATAAACGTGGACCAGGGGTGACTCTAGAATTTGTTTGTACAATATGGGTATCAAATGAAAGGTGTTAATGAGTATTGTAAAAGGGAGTGGGTCTTAGTTCTATAGGTGGACACCTTTTCGGAATATCGTTAAAAAAGTGGACCAGGGTTGACTCTAGAATGCGTTTGTACAATATGGGTATCAAACGAAAGGTGCTAATAAGTGTTTTAAAAGGGAGTGGGCCTTAGTTCTATAGGTGGACGCCTTTTCGGAATATCGTTATAAAAGTGGACCAGGGGTGACTCTATAATGCGTATGTACGATATGGGTATCAAATGAAAGGTGTTAATGAGTACTTTAAAAAGGAGTGGGCCTTAGTTCTATGTGTGGACGCCTTTTCGAGATATCGCCATAAACGTGGACCAGGGGTGACTCTAGAATTTGTTTGTACAATATGGGTATCAAATGAAAGGTGTTAATGAGTATTTTAAAAGGACGTGGGCCTTAGATCTATAGGTGGACACCTTTTCGAGATATCACCATAAACGTGGACCAGGGGTGACTCTAGAATTTGTTTGTACGATATGGGTATCAAATGAAAGGTGTTAATGAGTATTTTAAAAGGGCGTAGGCCTTAGTTCTATAGGTGGACGCCTTTTCGAAATATCGCCATAAAGGTGGACCAGGGGCGACTCTAAAATTTGTTTGTACGATATGGGTATCAAATGAAAGGTGTTAATGAGTATTTTAGAAAGGAGTGGGCCTTAGTTCTATGTGTGGATGCCTGTTCGAGATATCGCCATAAACGTGGACCAGGGGTGACTCTAGAATTTGTTTATACTATATGGGTATCAAATGGAAGGTGTTAATGAGTATTTTAAAAGGAAGTGGCCTTAACTCTATGTGTGGACGCCTTTTCGAAATATCGCCATAAACGTGGACCAGGGGTGACTCTAGAATTTGTTTGTACTATATGGGTATCAAATGAAAGCTTTTAATGTGTATTTTAAAAGGGCGTGGCCCTTAGTTCTATAGGTGGATGCCTTTTCGAGATATCGCCATAAGCGTAGACCAGAGGTGACTCTAGAATTTGTTTGTACGATATGGGTATCAAATAAAAGGTGTTAATGAGTATTTTAAAAAGGAGTGGGCCTTAGTTCTATGTGTGGATGCCTTTTCGAGATATCGCCATAAACGTGGACCAGGGTGACTCTAGAATTTGTTTGTACTATATGGTTATCAAATGAAAGGTGTTAATGAGTATTTTAAAAGGGAGTGGGCCTTAGTTCTATAGGTGGATGCCTTTTCGAGATATCGCCATAAACGTGGACCAGGGGTGACTCTAGAATTTGTTTGTACAATATGGGTATCAAATGAAAGGTGTTAATGAGTATTTTAAAAGGGAGTGGGCCTTAGTTCTATAGGTGGATGCCTTTTCGAGATATCGCAATAAACGTGGACCAGGGGTGACTCTAGAATTTGTTTGTACAATATGGGTATCAAATGAAAGGTGTTAATGAGTATTTTAAAAGGGAGTGGGCCTTAGTTCTATAGGTGGATGCCTTTTCGAGATATCGCCATAAAGGTGGGCCAGGGGTGACTCTAGAATTTGTTTGTACGATATGGGTATCAAATGAAAGGTGTTAATGAGTATTTTAAAAGGACGCGGGCCTTAGTTCTATAGGTGGACGCCTTTTCAAGATATCGCCATAAAGGTGGACCAGGGGCGACTCTGGAATTTGTTTGTACGATATGGGTATCAAATGAAAGGTGTTAATGAGTATTTTAAAAGGGAGTGGGCCTTAGTTCTATAGGTGGACGCCTTTTCGGAATATCGTTAAAAAAGTGGACCAGGGTTGACTCTAGATTGCGTTTGTACAATATGGGTATCAAACGAAAGGTGTTAATAAGTGTTTTAAAGGGGAGTGGGCCTTAGTTCTATAGGTGGACGCATTTTCGGAATATCGCTATAAAAGTGGACCAGGGGTGACTCTAGAATGCGTTTGTACAATATGGGTATCAAACGAAAGGTGCTAATAAGTGTTTTAAAAGGGAGTGGGCCTTAGTTCTATAGGTGGACGCCTTTTCGGAATATCGTTATAAAAGTGGACCAGGGGTGACTCTAGAATGCGTTTGTACAATATGGGTATCAAATGAAAGGTGTTAATAAATATTTTAAAAGGGCGTGGGCCTTAGTTCTATAGGTGGACGCCTTTTCGAGATATCGCCATAAAGGTGGGCCAGGGGTGACTCTAGAATTTGTTTGTACGATATGGGTATCAAATGAAAGGTGTTAATGAGTATTTTAAAAAGGAGTGGGCCTTAGTTCTATATGTGGACGCCCTTTCGAGATATCACCATAAACGTGGACCAGGGGTGATTCTAGAATTTGTTTGTACGATATGGGTATCAAATGAAAGGTGTTAATGAGTATTTTAAAAAGGAGTGGGCCGTAGTTCTATATGTGGACGCCCTTTCGAGATATCACCATAAACGTGGACCAGGGGTGACTCTAGAATTTGTTTGTACTATATGGGTATCAAATGAAAGGTGTTAATGAGTATTTTAAAAGGGCGTGGTCCTTAGTCCTATAGGTGGATGCCTTTTCGAGATATCGCCATAAAGGTGGACCAGGGGTGATTCTAGAATTTGTTTGTACGTTATGGGTATCAAATGAAAGGTGTTAATGAGTATTTTAAAAAGGAGTGGGCCTTAGTTCTATATGTGGACGCCCTTTCGGGATATCACCATAAACGTGGACCAGGGGTGACTCTAGAATGCGTATGTACGATATAAGTATCAAATGAAAGGTGTTAATGAGTACTTTAAAAAGAAGTGGGCCTTAGGTCTATGTGTGGACGCCTTTTCGAGATATCGCCATAAACGTGGACCAGGGGTGACTCTAGAATTTGTTTGTACTATATGGGTACCAAATGAAAGGTTTTAATGAGTATTTTAAAAGGGAGTGGGCCTTAGTTCTATAGGTGGATGCCTTTTCGAGATATCGCCATAAACGTGGACAAAGGGTGACTCTAGAATTTGTTTGTACAATATGGGTATCAAATGAAAGGTGTTAATGAGTATTTTAAAAGGGAGTGGGTCTTAGTTCTATAGGTGGATGCCTTTTCGAGATATCGCCATAAAAGTGGGCCAGGGGTGACTCTAGAATTTGTTTGTACGATATGGGTATCAAATGAAAGGTGTTAATGAGTATTTTAAAAGGATGTGGGCCTTAGTTCTATAGGTGGACGCCTTTTCAAGATATCGCCATAAAGGTGGACCAGGGGTGACTCTAGAATTTGTTTGTACGATATGGGTATCAAATGAAATTTGTTAATGAGTATTTTAAAAGGGAGTGGGCCTTAGTGCTATAGGTGGATGCCTTTTCGAGATATCGCCATAAAGGTGGGCCAGGGGTGACTCTAGAATTTGGTTGTACGATATGGGTATCAAATGAAAGGTGTTAATGAGTATTTTAAAAGGACGTGGGCCTTAGTTCTATAGGTGGACGCCTTTTCAAGATATCGCCATAAAGGTGGACCAGGGGTGACTCTAGAATTTGTTTGTACGATATGGGTATCAAATGAAAGGTGTTAATGAGTATTTTAAAAGGGAGTGGGCCTTAGTTCTATAGGTGGATGCCTTTTCGAGATATCGCCAAAAGATGGGCCAGGGGTGACTTTAGAATTTTTTTGTACGATATGGGTATCAAATGAAAGGTGTTAATGAGTATTTTAAAAGGACGTGGGCCTTAGTTCTATAGGTGGACGCCTTTTCAAGATATCGCCATAAACGTGGACCAGGGGTGACTCTAGAATTTGTTTGTACTATATGGGTATCAAATGAAAGGTGTTAATGAGTATTTTAAAAGGGAGTGGGCCTTAGTTCTATAGGTGGATGCCTTTTCGAGATATCGCCATAAACGTGGACCAGGGGTGACTCTTGAATTTGTTTGTACAATATGGGTATCAAATGAAAGGTGTTAATGAGTATTTTAAAAGGACGTGGGCCTTAGTTCTATAGGTGGACGCCTTTTCAAGATATCGCCATAAACGTGGACCAGGGGTGACTCTAGAATTTGTTTGTACTATATGGGTATCAAATGAAAGGTGTTAATGAGTATTTTAAAAGGGAGTGGGCCTTAGTTCTATAGGTGGATGCCTTTTCGAGATATCGCCATAAACGTGGACCAGGGGTGACTCTAGAATTTGTTTGTACAATATGGGTATCAAATGAAAGGTGTTAATGAGTATTTTAAAAGGACGTGGGCCTTAGTTCTATAGTTGGACGCCTTTTCAAGATATCGCCATAAACGTGGACCAGGGGTGACTCTAGAATTTGTTTGTACTATATGGGTATCAAATGAAAGGTGTTAATGAGTATTTTAAAAGGGAGTGGGCCTTAGTTCTATAGGTGGATGCCTTTTCGAGATATCGCCATAAACGTGGACCAGGGGTGACTCTAGAATTTGTTTGTACTATATGGGTATCAAATGAAAGGTGTTAATGAGTATTTTAAAAGGGAGTGGGCCTTAGTTCTATAGGTGGATGCCTTTTCGAGATATCGCCATAAACGTGGACCAGGGGTGACTCTAGAATTTGTTTGTACAATATGGGTATCAAATGAAAGGTGTTAATGAGTATTTTAAAAGGACGTGGGCCTTAGTTCTATAGGTGGACGCCTTTTCAAGATATCGCCATAAACGTGGACCAGGGGTGACTCTAGAATTTGTTTGTACTATATGGGTATCAAATGAAAGGTGTTAATGAGTATTTAAAAGGGAGTGGGCCTTAGTTCTATAGGTGGATGCCTTTTCGAGATATCGCCATAAACGTGGACCAGGGGTGACTCTAGAATTTGTTTGTACAATATGGGTATCAAATGAAAGGTGTTAATGAGTATTTTAAAAGGACGTGGGCCTTAGTTCTATAGGTGGACGCCTTTTCAAGATATCGCCATAAACGTGGACCAGGGGTGACTCTAGAATTTGTTTGTACTATATGGATATCAAATGAAAGGTGTTAATGAGTATTTTAAAAGGGAGTGGGCCTTAGTTCTATAGGTGGATGCCTTTTCGAGATATCGCCAAAAACGTGGACCAGGGGTCACTCTAGAATTTGTTTGTACAATATGGGTATCAAATGAAAGGTGTTAATGAGTATTTTAAAAGGACGTGGGCCTTAGTTCTATAGGTGGACGCCTTTTCAAGATATCGCCATAAACGTGGACCAGGGGTGACTCTAGAATTTGTTTGTACTATATGGGTATCAAATGAAAGGTGTTAATGAGTATTTTAAAAGGGAGTTGGCCTTAGTTCTATAGGTGGATGCCTTTTCGAGATATCGCCATAAACGTGGACCAGGGGTGACTCTAGAATTTGTTTGTACAATATGGGTATCAAATGAAAGGTGTTAATGAGTATTTTAAAAGGACGTGGGCCTTAGTTCTATAGGTGGACGCCTTTTCAAGATATCGCCATAACGTGGACCAGGGGTGACTCTAGAATTTGTTTGTACTATATGGGTATCAAATGAAAGGTGTTAATGAGTATTTTAAAAGGGAGTGGGCCTTAGTTCTATAGGTGGATGCCTTTTCGAGATATCGCCATAAACGTGGACCAGGGGTGACTCTAGAATTTGTTTGTACAATATGGGTATCAAATGAAAGGTGTTAATGAGTATTTTAAAAGGACGTGGGCCTTAGTTCTATAGGTGGACGCCTTTTCAAGATATCGCCATAAACGTGGACCAGGGGTGACTCTAGAATTTGTTTGTACTATATGGGTATCAAATGAAAGGTGTTAATGAGTATTTTAAAAGGGAGTGGGCCTTAGTTCTATAGGTGGATGCCTTTTCGAGATATCGCCATAAACGTGGACCAGGGGTGACTCTAGAATTTGTTTGTACAATATGGGTATCAAATGAAAGGTGTTAATGAGTATTTTAAAAGGACGTGGGCCTTAGTTCTATAGGTGGACGCCTTTTCAAGATATCGCCATAAACGTGGACCAGGGGTGACTCTAGAATTTGTTTGTACTATATGGGTATCAAATGAAAGGTGTTAATGAGTATTTTAAAAGGGAGTGGGCCTTAGTGCTATAGGCGGATGCCTTTTCGAGATATCGCCATAAAGGTGGGCCAGGGGTGACTCTAGAATTTGGTTGTACGATATGGGTATCAAATGAAAGGTGTTAATGAGTATTTTAAAAGGACCTGGGCCTTAGTTCTATAGGTGGACGCCTTTTCAAGATATCGCCATAAACGTAGACCAGGGGTCACTCTGGAATTTGTTTGTACAATATGGGTATCAAATGAAAGGTTTTAATGTGTACTTTAAAAGGGCGTGGTCCTTAGTTCTATAGGTGGATGCCTTTTCGAGATATCGCCATAAACGTGGACCAGAGGTGACTCTAGAATTTGTTTGTACGATATGGGTATCAAATGAAAGGTGTTAATGAGTATTTTAAAAAGGAGTGGGCCTTAGTTCTATGTGTGGACGCCTTTTCGAGATATCGCCATAAACGTGGACCAGGGTGACTCTAGAATTTGTTTGTACTATTTGGGTATCAAATGAAAGGTGTTAATGAGTATTTTAAAAGGTAGTGGGCGTTAGTTCTATAGGTGGACGCCTTTTTGGAATATCGTTAAAAAAGTGCACCAGGGTTGACTCTAGAATTCATTTGTACAATATGGGTATCAAACGAAAGGTGTTAATAAGTGTTTTAAAAGGGAGTGGGCCTTAGTACTATGTGTGGACGCCTTTTCGAGATATCGCCATAAACGTGGACCAGGGTGACTCTAGAATTTGTTTGTACTATATGGGTATCAAATGAAAGGTGTTAATGAGTATTTTGAAAGGGAGTGGGCCTTAGTTCTATAGGTGGATGCCTTTTCGAGATATCGCCATAAAGGTGGGCCAGGGGTGACTCTAGAATTTGTTTGTACGATATGGGTATCAAATGAAAGGTGTTAATGAGTATTTTAAAAGGACGTGGGCCTTAGTTCTATAGTTCGAGATATCGCCATAAAGGTGGGCCAGGGGTGACTCTAGAATTTGTTTGTACGATATGGGTATCAAATGAAAGGTGTTAATGAGTATTTTAAAAGGACGTGGGCCTTAGTTCTATAGGTGGACGCCTTTTCAAGATATCGCCATAAACGTGGACCAGGGGTGACTCTAGAATTTGTTTGTACTATATGGGTATCAAATGAAAGGTGTTAATGAGTATTTTAAAAGGGAGTGGGCCTTAGTTCTATAGGTGGATGCCTTTTCGAGATATCGCCATAAACGTGGACCAGGGGTGACTCTAGAATTTGTTTGTACAATATGGGTATCAAATGAAAGGTGTTAATGAGTATTTTAAAAGGACGTGGGCCTTAGTTCTATAGGTGGACGCCTTTTCAAGATATCGCCATAAACGTGGACCAGGGGTGACTCTAGAATTTGTTTGTACTATATGGGTATCAAATGAAAGGTGTTAATGAGTATTTTAAAAGGGAGTGGGCCTTAGTTCTATAGGTGGATGCCTTTTCGAGATATCGCCATAAACGTGGACCAGGGGTGACTCTAGAATTTGTTTGTACAATATGGGTATCAAATGAAAGGTGTTAATGAGTATTTTAAAAGGACGTGGGCCTTAGTTCTATAGGTGGACGCCTTTTCAAGATATCGCCATAAACGTGGACCAGGGGTGACTCTAGAATTTGTTTGTACTATATGGGTATCAAATGAAAGGTGTTAATGAGTATTTTAAAAGGGAGTGGGCCTTAGTTCTATAGGTGGATGCCTTTTCGAGATATCGCCATAAACGTGGACCAGGGGTGACTCTAGAATTTGTTTGTACAATATGGGTATCAAATGAAAGGTGTTAATGAGTATTTTAAAAGGACGTGGGCCTTAGTTCTATAGGTGGACGCCTTTTCAAGATATCGCCATAAACGTGGACCAGGGGTGACTCTAGAATTTGTTTGTACTATATGGGTATCAAATGAAAGGTGTTAATAAGTGTTTTAAAAGGGAGTGGGCCTTAGTACTATGTGTGGACGCCTTTTCGAGATATCGCCATAAACGTGGACCAGGGTGACTCTAGAATTTGTTTGTACTATATGGGTATCAAATGAAAGGTGTTAATGAGTATTTTGAAAGGGAGTGGGCCTTAGTTCTATAGGTGGATGCCTTTTCGAGATATCGCCATAAAGGTGGGCCAGGGGTGACTCTAGAATTTGTTTGTACGATATGGGTATCAAATGAAAGGTGTTAATGAGTATTTTAAAAGGACGTGGGCCTTAGTTCTATAGTTAGAGATATCGCCATAAAGGTGGGCCAGGGGTGACTCTAGAATTTGTTTGTACGATATGGGTATCAAATGAAAGGTGTTAATGAGTATTTTAAAAAGGAGTGGGCCTTAGTTCTATGTGTGGACGCCTTTTCGAGATATCGCCATAAACGTGGACCAGGGTGACTCTAGAATTTGTTTGTACTATATGGGTATCAAATGAAAGGTGTTAATGAGTATTTTAAAAGGTAGTGGGCGTTAGTTCTATAGGTGGACGCCTTTTTGGAATATCGTTAAAAAAGTGCACCAGGGTTGACTCTAGAATTCATTTGTACAATATGGGTATCAAACGAAAGGTGTTAATAAGTGTTTTAAAAGGGAGTGGGCCTTAGTACTATAGGTGGACGCCTTTTCGGAATATTGTTATAAAAGTGGACCAGGGGTGACTCTAGAATGCGTATGTACGATATGGGTATCAAATGAAAGGTGTTAATGAGTACTTTAAAAAGGAGTGGGCCTTAGTTCTATGTGTGGACGCCTTTTCGAGATATCGCCATAAACGTGGACCAGGGTGACTCTAGAATTTGTTTGTACTATATGGGTATCAAATGAAAGGTGTTAATGAGTATTTTAAAAGGTAGTGGGCGTTAGTTCTATAGGTGGACGCCTTTTTGGAATATCGTTAAAAAAGTGCACCAGGGTTGACTCTAGAATTCATTTGTACAATATGGGTATCAAACGAAAGGTGTTAATAAGTGTTTTAAAAGGGAGTGGGCCTTAGTACTATAGGTGGACGCCTTTTCGGAATATCGTTATAAAAGTGGACCAGGGGTGACTCTAGAATGCGTATGTACGATATGGGTATCAAATGAAAGGTGTTAATGAGTACTTTAAAAAGGAGTGGGCCTTAGTTCTATGTGTGGACGCCTTTTCGAGATATCGCCATAAACGTGGACCAGGGGTGACTCTAGAATGTGTTTGTACAATATGGGTATCAAATGAAAGGTGTTAATGAGTATTTTAAAAGGGAGTGGGCCTTAGTTCTATAGGTGGATGCCTTTTCGAGATATCGCCATAAAGGTGGGCCAGGGGTGACTCTAGAATTTGTTTGTACGATATGGGTATCAAATGAAAGGTGTTAATGAGTATTTTAAAAAGACGTGGGCCTTAGTTCTATAGGTGGACGCCTTTTCAAGATATCGCCATAAAGGTGGACCAGGGGTGACTCTAGAATTTGTTTGTATAATATGGGTATCAAATGAAAGGTGTTAATGAGTATTTTAAAAGGGAGTGGGCCTTAGTTCTATAGGTGGATGCCTTTTCGAGATATCGCCATAAACGTGGACCAGGGGTGACTCTAGAATTTGTTTGTACAATATGGGTAACAAATGAAAGGTGTTAATGAGTACTTTAAAAAGGAGTGGGCCTTAGTTCTATGTGTGGACGCCTTTTCGAGATATCGCCATAAACGTGGACCAGGGGTGACTCTAGAATTCGTTTGTACAATATGGGTATCAAATGAAAGGTGTTAATGAGTATTTTGAAAGGGAGTGGGCCTTAGTTCTATAGGTGGATGCCTTTTCGAGATATCGCCATAAAGGTGGGCCAGGGGTGACTCTAGAATTTGTTTGTACGATATGGGTATCAAATGAAAGGTGTTAATGAGTATTTTAAAAGGACGTGGGCCTTAGTTCTATAGTTCGAGATATCGCCATAAAGGTGGGCCAGGGGTGACTCTAGAATTTGTTTGTACGATATGGGTATCAAATGAAAGGTGTTAATGAGTATTTTAAAAGGACGTGGGCCTTAGTTCTATACGTGGACGCCTTTTCAAGATATCGCCATAAAGGTGGACCAGGGGTGACTCTAGAATTTGTTTGTACGATATGGGTATCAAATGAAAGGTGTTAATGAGTATTTTAAAAAGAGGGGGCCTTAGTTCTATAGGTGGATGCCTTTTCGAGATATCGCCATAAAGGTGGGCCAGGGGTGACTCTAGAATTTGTTTGTACGATATGGGTATCAAATGAAAGTTGTTAATGAGTACTTTAAAAGGACGTGGGCCTTAGTTCTATAGGTGGACGCCTTTTCAAGATATCGCCATAAAGGTGGACCAGGGGTGACTCTAGAATTTGTTTGTACGATATGGGTATCAAATGAAAGGTGTTAATGAGTATTTTAAAAGGGAGTGGGCCTTAGTTCTATAGGTGGATGCCTTTTCGAGATATCGCCATAAAGGTGGGCCAGGGGTGACTCTAGAATTTTTTTGTACGATATGGGTATCAAATGAAAGGTGTTAATGAGTATTTTAAAAAGGAGTGGGCCTTAGTTCTATGTGTGGACGCCTTTTCGAGATATCGCCATAAACGTGGACCAGGGTGACTCTAGAATTTGTTTGTACTATATGGGTATCAAATGAAAGGTGTTAATGAGTATTTTAAAAGGTAGTGGGCCTTAGTTCTATATGTGGACGCATTTTCGAGATATCGTCATAAACGTGGACCAGGGGTGACTCTAGAATGTGTCTGTACGATATGGGTATCAAATTAAAGGTATTAATGAGGGTTTTAAAAGGGAGTGGCCCTTAGTTGTATATGTGAAGGCGTTTTCGAGATATCGACCAAAATGTGGACCAGGGTGATCCAGAACATCATCTGTCGGGTACCGCTAGTTTATTTATATATGTAATACCACGAACAGTATTCCTTCCAAGATTCCATGGGCTTTTGATTTCGCCTAGCAAAACTTTTTCATTTTCTTCTACTTAATATGATAGGTGTCACACCCATTTTACAAAGTTTTTTTCTAAAGTTATATTTTGCGTCAATAGACCAATACAATTACCATGTTTCATCCCTTTTTTCGTATTTGGTATATAATTATGGCATTTTTTTCATTTTTCGTAATATTCGTGGGCGTGTTCATAGTCGGATTTCGGCCATTTTTTACACCAATACAAAGTGAGTTCAGATAAGTACGCGAACTGAGTTTAGTAAAGATATATCGATTTTTGCTCAAGTTATCGTGTTAACGGCCGAGCGGAAGGACAGACGGTTGACTGTGTATAAAAACTGGACGTGGCTTCAACCGATTTCGCCCTTTTTCACCGAAAACAGTTACCGTCCTAGAATCTAAGCCTCTACCAAATTTCACAAGGATTGGTAAATTTTTGTTCGACTTATGGCATTAAAATTATCCTAGACAAATTAAATGAAAAAGGGCGGAGCCACGCCCATTTTGAAATTTTCTTTTATTTTTGTATTTTATTGCAACATATCATTACTGGAGTTGAATGTTGACATAATTTACTTATATACTGTAAAGATATTAACTTTTCTTTTAAAATTTGAATTTAAAAACAAATTTTATTAAAAAGTGGGCGTGGGCGTTCTCCGATTTTGCTAATTTTTATTAAGCAGACATATAGTAATAAAAGTAACGTTCCTGCCAAACTTCATCATGATATCTTCATCGACTGCCAAACTACAGCTTGCAAAACTTCTAAATTACCTTCTTTTAAAAGTGGGCGGTGCCACGCCCATTGTCCAAAATTTTACTAGTTTTCTATTCTGCGTCATAAGTTCAACTCACCTACCAAGTTTCATCACTTAATCCGTATTTGGTAAAGAATTATTGCACTTTTTCGATTTTTCGAAATTTTCGATATCGAAAAATTGGGCGTGGTTATTGTCCGATATCGTTCATTTTAAATAGCGATCTGAGATGAGTGCCCAGTAACCTACATACCAAATTGCATCAAGATACCTCGAAATTTACTCAAGTTATCGTGTTAACGGACAAACGGACGGACGGACGGGCGGACGGACGGACATGGCTCAATCGAATTTTTTTTCGATACTGATGATTTTGATATATGGAAGTCTATATATATCTCGATTCCTTTATACCTGTACAACCAACCGTTATCCAATCAAAGTTAATATACTCTGTGAGCTCTGCTCAACTGAGTATAAAAATTTGTAGTTGATAAAGTCATGGTCAGAGTATGCAAACGAACAAAGAACATTTGTTTTTAGTTTATCTCATATCTACTAAAGATGGTGGGGTGACATAAGGTCACCGGATAAAAGTTCAATTGGCGTTATGACCACTTCAAATGTCCATAAGGTCAATGCTCTTATAACCATTTCAAACGATCATAACGTCCATTGTCATTATGGCCTTTCTTAATTTAACTTCATGGCCATTAAGGAAATTTCGGTTTGACTTTATGACCATTTCGAGAAAAAGATCATTAGCACATATAGCGTTTTTAAGATCAGCACAAAACCAAAAAGCTTCTGCAGGATGGGTTACACGTTTAATTTAATATATTCTTCTTATTTCAAAGAATTTCTCACCGGCCCAGCATTTCATCCGCTTTTGCTGTACTTAGGACTTAGGGAAAATAACCGAATAAAAATCTGCGTGGTTTTTTATAAACTTTTATTTGAATAACATCTTATCTCAGAGAGGACTTTTGTACCCGATTTTTTTACTTCGCCTTTTTCAGTTTTAGCTCAGAAAATTACAATTAAAGTTCAGAAAATTATAATTGAAGTTCAATTGAAAATTCTGAACTTCAAATGCAATTTTCTTAGCTTCAATTGAAAATTTTAAACTTCATTGTAATATTCTTAATTTCAGTTGTAACTTTTTGAATTTCAGTTTGAATATTCTGGACTCAAACCCCACTTGAAACAAAAAGAGTTGAATCTGTGTTCATTTTGGAAAAGAAGGATGATCATAATATTAATATCGTTGACATTGTAACCATTTAAAATTTTAACCATTTGATATGATCATAATTTCAATTGCCTTTGTGGGCATTAGTAGTGGTCATAAGGTCAATTTACAAGTCAAGGCTTACACGGCGACTAAGAGGAAACATTATTGGACTATCATCCTCCATATTCCACAGTTGCACGCTGGCTCAAGAAGTTCAAACACTACCTCACTGAAAATAATATGAAAAAAGTTCTGTCCGCGTGTTTCAATTATAGGATAATACATGTCTACTTTATGTGCAATACACTAACGAGTGTCTTACGCCCACAACTACTGGATTTGACTCGTTCGATCAAGACCTACATTTTGGCCATCATCAGCCGCAATTGCAGCTAAAGTTCTGAGCCGTAGCAAGTTACTCAAGTCCTCTGCTGACAGAATTTAGGGCAAAGAAAAAGCAACGCTCATAGCCTGTTATAAAGCATTTGGCCAGCCGCTTGTATGTTACGCATATGCAATATAGTCGCCAAGTTTAAAAGAACCACACTGGAGGAAGCTGCAGTCCTTTCAAAACACTGCACTCAGAACTGTCACGGAATGTCTTCTTATATCACCAGAATATCATATTTACAATGAGACGAGAATACTTACCATAAAGCAGAGAGCTGAAATGCTGAACAAACAGACATCTTATTGAATAGACCTCGCCTCCCAGTAACTTAAAAAGTCATCTTCGTGAGCTATGAAGAAACTCGGCACTCAAAGGTCAGCCATAAAAAAAAAACAGCCATAACAAGGCTCTCAGAGACATACACAAAAAGGGCGTTTATATGCCAATAAATGTTCGGTTAACCCCGTTCTACATGACAAATACCCTAATTACGAAGTTGAAGAAATCGATCTCCCCATAGAGACGAGACTCTGGGTAACCTTCAATCTGGATACTGTAATAAGCTAAACTCTTGCTTATCCAGAATCCAGTTCGACATATGTGAGTTATTATATCTCTTTCATCGAATCCTGTTCTAACAGCAAGTTTGTTTGGCTCCTGTAAAAGGATATTGATGATTGTTTAAGGCGGAACGTTAATTTGCGGGTTTTTCGACTTGTGAGGGTTTTTTAGCACTTTTCCAAGTCTTTTGTTTAATTTTCGGGCCAAAAGTATTTCGATCGGAAACATAACATAATTTTTTCTGGGATAAATACATAACATTTTTCGGTTTAATTTTCTCGAATTTTTATAAGAACAGGGCCAGAGCTGTCTAATGAAGGCGCAATGAAATTTCCCACGACTAGTTTTGGATTGTATAATTGAATAGTTTTAGACTGGTTTGGATTGTTTTCGTACTCTGATTGCATGCGTGTTTGCTGCAAGTGTATTTGTGTTGTTATCAGAAATAAGTATATTCCATCATAGGTTTTGTATTAGTAGTTGAATTACTTTACCGTATGTTTGTCTTGATACTATTTTTAGTTACAAAAAAGCTTCAGCATACGATAATGTATACGAAAGAGGTTGCCATATTAGTAAATTTTGAGCCCAGTTTGATTATTTTTATATCAGGTTCTCTGGTAAATTTTTCAGGATTTTTAAAAATAACTAAAGAAGAAAATTAGGTCATGTGGATAAATCGAGGGTAACCGAAGCAGTACTCACTGGCTATTGGCGAGAGTAAGTCTACGGATATGACGCGTCTCACTATTGCCTATCAATATTCCCCTTTCCTTCAAATTAGGCTGTAATGCTAACATCAATAAGTTCTCAAAAAGTCCAAGGGGTCTAATAAATCGCTCTCACGGCTTTCACAAGAAGGTGCTAGTTGCGGATATACGTCAGGCAATATACTGCCCATATACGTAACTACACCTGCTTGAGCTGTATTTACGAAAAAAGAGAGTTTTTTCTCTTTAACGTTATAACTGAGGTTGGACCATATTTGATATTTACTGCATACTAAAACTGAAGATACCATAGTTTTATAGCAATTCTGGACAACTGGTACGAAGAGATCACGACGCCTCTGAAATGAGACACAAGCGCGGGTGTGAGAGTTATTATGTCCCTTAGAGGCAAGAAAGGCGTCTAAGTAGAATTAAATGCCAGATCAAAAGGCAGAGGTGCGAAGAGCGTCAGATGCCAGTTAATAGGAACTACGCGCGCTAAATCTACCAAACCTCTGGTAGATGGCCGAAATATTTCAAGAACAGGGAAATGTCATTTAGAAACAATAAGGCCGACATAATTACCGATATACAGGGGCACCTATTTTAAAGATGAAAAATTTGTCTTAAGTAGTTTGAACTCATCATTGAATTTCGATACGACACCTTGTAAAATCGATTATTTTGTCATTCGAAATTGGTTTTATCCATCCAGTACTTTTATAACGATATTTGAGTATACAAAGTTGCGTATTGACCCGAGTTGGAGGAAGTAACTGAGACATCGTTTGACTTTTTTGTTTAAAAAAGAACGTATTTTTTCCATGGGTCCTAAAAACTATTTTCACGTGTTTGGAAATAATATTTTCCGTTCTGAAACATCTAGGATCCAAAACATGCTCGAAATTATGCGGTACGATTAGTCAATAAATGTAGCGTCAGGGAATTAAACAGGGAAAAACTGTGTACGCGAGGCTAGGTTTCCATGCTGTATTTCTACGGATCCCTGCAGCTTTCAATAAGAGCGCTCTGTGTTTCGATACTAAAAGGTAATTGATATTTGTAGAGCGATAACTGAAATTAATACCGTATCGATACTTAACATTCGAAATCGCTTACCCATGCTTTATTATCACTAAATCAGTAGAAAAAGCGTGTTGGAAATATTTCTCAGCGTTTTGGTTAATAAGCTCATAACTTTTGGTCCTAAAATTCCGTTTAAGCCGGTAACCATCTACACGAATACATGTATATTTGTATGCTTGTGGCTTGGTGTGGGCATACTTCGTATGTAGGAGTGCGTGTCTTAGAGTTCTATTGTTCTTTTTTTTTTTTGCTTTTGTTTCTGCCTAGTTAGATAGCTTTCACCTACTCGCAACTCTTTATAGCGCATTTGACGGCCTGCTTATCGTAACTTATGTGGCTTCGAATGTACCTGCTCGAGGAAATTTACGGAAAATTTGGCTAAGAACCAATTCGCTGGCATTTTAATTCCTCTGGTATTCGAGCCCTTAAGTTAGTAGGTCCATTTCCGTTTTATCTTTTTTTTAAGTACCAAATTTTTTTTTCTTTAATTTTATTCTATAATTATTACTTTGTTTTTATTAATTTACAATATTTGAGCAGTTTTTTGTCTATTGTTATTGAAATTTTGTTGTTGCGTCGCTATCGACATGACAAATCATTTGTTTCTCACATGTATTTATGGATGTATGTAGAACATTCTTCCATGTGTAGATACAAATATAATGTTGTTGGTTAATTGAAGCTTAATATGTTGTCCAACACCTCAAATGAGAAAATAACAAAAAAAGCCAATAAATGAATAAATAAACAGATACACAAAGCATTTGCTTGTAGCTAAAGAAATTAATTGTTTATGCAAAACCAAATGAATTGTAAACTGTTAACAAATTGTTTGTGGCCCAATTTGCAGTGACCAGCCATTGATACAACTTCAATTGATGCGATCAATTAATTTTAACTCTACTACCCCCCCCCCCCCCCCCCCCCCCCCTGAACCACTTGAGCGTGTCCTTCATATAATCCTTTTGCATATAGCTCTTACTTAATTTAAAATACTCTATAACTTTTTATTTAAGTCTAATTGGGCGGACAGAAGTTGACCTGCCGTAGGTTTGATTTACCGGTATAATTTTTATGTAACTAGACAGACGGCACTATACCTTTGCTTTCTTTCCCATCCGTTCCTTTCCTTAAATGTCCCTATCTTTCCTATTGTTTCCCTTCGTTTCTTTTCTTTTCTCTTCTTTTTCTTTCCCTTCATTTCCTACTTTTCCCTTTCCTTTAGTTTCATTTCCTTTCCTTTCCTTCCCGATAGTGTGATTCATTTTCTTTCCTTTCCTTTCTTTTCATTTATTTTATTTTAAATTTCGTAAACATTATGAGCTCAAGATCTTATTTAAACGAAGCAAAGTGCATTTTATTTTATTTAAGTTATTGTGTTTAGAGAGAGAAATAAAAAGCAATATGACCCTGTCTCGCTTATTAAATGCTTATTATTTTATTCCATTATATTTTCTTTTATATTATTTAGTTCTATTTTACAATCTTCTATTTAACTAATTTTTATCTAATTCAAGGTTCTATTCGAGCTCAAAGGCCAGGACAATAATTTTTTTTTTTTTTTTTTAATGATAATTATTGTTATTTTTTAATTTTTCTAAATTTGAAAAATTGTATTTTGTTTTTGGAATAGTAAGTAGAAACTTTTTCAAACAACCTGAAATAGCTGCGCAGATAGATCCGTGAATCATTTATCAATAGGCCGATAAAAACAAAAACAATTGTTAATAAACCATGAGCACTTGGGAATGTCAAACAAAGTAATTGACAATAAACAAATCCAGCATTATCAGTGATTTGCAACAGATGGCGCAACACTGTATAAATATAGTTGGTAAGAAGGAATAGAAGTAGCAATTTGTTAGTCAAACAAACCACCTCTGTATAGCTAAATGGTTAGCGCACCGTGCCTAAAGCGTACTGATAATGAAGGCTTAGCACCCTTCGAAATACATAGATCTATCTGCGCAGCTATGGCAGGTTGTCGGAAAAATTTTATACTTACTATTCCAAAAACAAATTACAATTTTTCAAATTTAGAAAAATTAAAAAATAACAATAATTATCATTTGAAAAAAAATTATTGTTCTGGCCTTGAGCTCGAATCGAACCTTGAATCATTTATCAATAGGCCGATAAAAACAAAAACAAAAAAAAAAACACAAAATTTTTTATCTAGTTTGATTTTAAATATTATTTATTTTATTTTATTCTATTTCATTTTGTTTTATTGCCTTTCATTTCGTTTAATTTTATTTTATTTCTCAATATTCTATTTAATTATATTTAATCTAATTTTATTTTAATTATTATTAATTTTATTTTTTTCATTTCATTTTATTTTATTTCATTTCATTTTATTTCATTTTATTTTATTTTATTTTATTTTAATTTATTTTATAATTTTTCTTTTCAATTTTAGTTGTTATAGCGGCCTACTGACTTATAAAGATGGCGGGTTCGAATCGAGCTCAAGGCTTAACAATAATTATGAAGGAATGAAGCAATTTAGCAGTTCCCGAAATGGATCTATACAACGAGCTTTGGCAGTTGTCTAAATTTTTTTCTTTCTTCTATTCTAATTTAAAAATTTTTTCAATTAAGAAAAAATTTATCATAACAATAATAAAGATAAAAAATTATTGTTAGGCATTGAGCTCGATTCGAATCCGCGATAATAATTATTTATCTTATAATTGTTATGATACATTTTTTCTTAAATGAAAAATTTTTTAAATTAGAATAGAAGAAAGAAAAACTTAGGAACCTGCCAAAGCTCGTTGTATAGATCCATTTCGGAAACTGCTAAATTCCTTCATCGGCAATATTTAGGCAAACTTTACTAACGGCGATGGTCACGAGGACATAATTCTGAATTTCACTTCTTCATCAGCTGGCTTCTCGTGTTCTGAGTATTGAACTCGAAATCTCCAACATGCATACTTTTTAGTAGTGTAAAAGATGCCTTTATCCACTCAGCCATATCAATGCCCCGCTGCTCGCTTTGCAATTGATCTCTAAGTGTTACCTTGTTGTTGATATTCCTTTATTCACCTTTTAGGTACATACTTATTCTATATGCTTTTTATTCCTAATTGTGTGGAATAATTATAGGCGCGCTCCAAGAGCTCAGGAACTTAAAAAGTCATCTTCGCAAGCACTATGACGAAATTCAGTAATCAAAAACTCAGCCAGAAAAGGCGCCAGACTACTGGGGTCAGAAATATCCCGGCGAATCACGTTCCTAAAGACAAAAAACTGGGACTTGCAGTTGAGGAAATCAACCTCCTCAGCGAGACGTTCGATTTGGATACTGTAATAGATTAAACTTACAACCTCGATATACCCAATGCATGCCCTGCTTGTGGCGTGTCTCAATATGACGCCAACCATCTTTTCAATACCCTTATCTCTCTGATCCAACACTGTTGAAACAGCATGTTTTCTTAGACTACCGTTTCCATTTTTCCAAGAAATACATCAAGACAGGTATGATGAACGACTTCCAGAGCATGATTTTTGTTCGTCGGAGTAGGAGTTTAATAAAAAAGAAGTGACGATCGCTAAAAGCGAACAAACCCATTAGGAAAAACTTAATATCGGGTACCCAAAAGTTCCTTCATACGGACAGCTACGAATAAATTTATAAAATTTTTTTACCTGTTATTGGTATAATTATATATTTTCATACTAATAAAAAGGAGTACTTAGTGTGAGCAGTGTGTGCTAGGAACGAGCCCAATTGAACGTTTTCTCTTTGGCCCAACATGTTCGCTTAGTGTTGCTATAAGCTGCAAGAATAAGGGGTCCCATTAGGAGACGTACTCGTTTGGTAAGAGCAAACTTTGATGTGACCTCACAAGGAGACCGATACCGGCCTAATATCTGGATTATCAATTCGCTCATTCATAATATTCTTAAAGTGCTTTGGTATAGCCAAGGGAAGATAATCTATAATCTTGTTGATTGGGTGGTTGGTTTCGCAAGTGTTCTCTGTTTCCAATTAGTCCTCATCGAAAAAGGATTCCTCGAGAAACTGTGGAATAAGTTGCGCCGTTCCTTGCGCTCGCGGTAGATTGCAGCTGTGAAATGAATTGTTTTGGTACAATGACATACGTGCCCCATAAAACGCAACAGTCCAGTGCCTGAAGCTATATGTGTGCCAACTATTCGTCCCATTAATAGCTGAAGACCGCATAAACTGCAAGACCACCTCAGAACTGCAAGAGTTTCCTCCTACGGTGGACCTTGTTAATTCAGTGCGAAGAGATAGCATGTTTGATAAGATTCAGTTGGCCAATGAGTTCCACACTCCTGGAACAGCAATAGGTGATCCACCCCGTCCTATCTCGTCGAATATTTATAGCTTGGCGGGAAATACAGCTTCGTCAAACCGATGTACATCCTGGTTTTACTGTGCAATCTACGAGTGCACTCTAAACACAAATTAAATTACAATCAATGAATTGAATTTTATAACTATCATAAAAATTATAAAATAACGAAAATAATAAAAAAATAAATTTGCATAAAGCGAAAAAAAGTGCAACGGATTGAAGTGGTCTCGAAACTATCTTTAGCCGCGCTCGAACTCTATACCTGCAATATGTTTTTTTAACTCTATGGATTTTGCGCGAAAATTTCCAGTTACAATCTTAACGGCGTATCGTTAGCCAGCGAGACCATTCCAAACACGATAACGATCGCGCAAATTGTCCCACAAATGTTACAGCAGTAATTCTTGGGATGCCTGCAGCAGGTGGAGGGAAAGCGAATATTCTGCCCTCGCATGATTTGCAACGAGGTGAGTGATAAATGAGTCCTCCTCTCCCCCCAGTTCGAGGAGTGTGAATGTGCAACAATTACATGCACTCGCGTTTTTCACCACTTTGGCTTATCATTGCATTTCGCTGACGTTGTACTGATAAGCTTAAATACATTTAGAAATGCACTAACTGTCCTATTTTTAAATATTCTCATTACCCAAGTAAAAGACTTTTACCAATCATAAGATTTTAAAACAATTCATTTGATCCCTAATTTTTGTCGCGTTACGTAACATATTTGTTTGTAAAACAAAAAATTTCCGCTGCCAAGAATCAAACCTTCCGGTCTCCTTAAATTAGGTTAGATTACACAGGCCGATAGCATCTCAGACCCAGAAACTGAACTATATATTTTCGAAGGAGTTTAATGCAATGAGTCGAAATCTGGCCTCAAAATTGCTCTATCAGCTCTGGTTTTCGAGATATCCTAACCTAAAAGTGCAAAAAACACCGTTTTTGCCCATTTTCGCGAAAAAAAATGATATTTGAGCAAGCTCAACGCCATTTGAAAGAAGAAGACTTATATTTAAAGATGCCATCCTTTAACTTTGGTGAAAGAAAACTTCTGCAAGGCTACATAACCTCAAATATGGGCAAAAACGGTGTTTTTTGCACTTTTACGTTAGGAGGACAGATTTGGATTCAGCGCATCATAAAGCTCCGGAAATATATACAGGGCTGTCATGGAATCCAATTGTTATTGGAATCGGATTTAAAAACGACAAAAAAATTACCTTGGTGTCATGAAATCCAATGTTATCGGTTTAATGTTCGAATTGGAAATAGTGTCGGTATTAGGTGTCACAGAATCCGATAATATCGATTTTGCTATCTGAAACAATCCAATCAGTTAAATGTTGTTGGATTTCATTTTTTCATAGTTGAATTCATGGTACAATTACCAGGTAGAAGCATTAGCGAAAATGCAACCCTCCCGTGTATTTTGTTGTTGCCAATTGTACATAAACTGTCAATCGTTCTTTCAGTTTCTTCTGTCAAAACTTATGGAAGAAGAAAAATGTCACATGTAATTTTCGTCAACAAAGCCAAAACAAAAAAAGAAAAAATTTGGTTTGCTGATGAAGCTGGAGGAAAAAGGCATTTTAAATGGAAAATAAAGGTAATAAGCTGATTTTTAAATGATATATATTTAATTTATTGTTATTATTTATTTACATATAGCAGCTGAATCACTTCTTCAACGTTTCCAGCGCATCAACTCTTCATAATTCTATACGACAGCATGACACTGATTATATGCGTCCATAAATATCGAGATAGGTGTTAAAAGACGCGCATAGACCTCGACAACAATAATCAGAAGGCGGAGGTAAAATATTTTGTGTTGGACAAGAGATATTTGCGCGTTGTAATGTTGATATTTTGTACTCACAAAAAAAATTGTGGACATAAGTGTTTTGCGCATATATAGTTTTGGTCTCCAAACCGGTGTTGGACCCACCCAGATTAATTGTTTATAAGCGCGGCCGAAGGCCGCCAGCGCAAAAATACTATGGATCCCACCCCGGTCTCGAAGAACTCCGGGTCATTTTTCGGTTCTTTTGAACGAGCTAAAATTTGTCTTTTCCGCCTTCGGATTATTGTTATTGGATTTGGTGCTGCATGTTATCTTGCACTCAAAGAAATGGAATATGATAAGAAATTTATAGATTTTCTGTCGAAACGTTTATATGATCGCATCACTTCAAGATTATCACATGGTATATGTAATGGTGATCCAGAGCAAAGGTATAGTGGTTTATTAAATTTATCATTACTTATGGCCTTAAAAGATGTGGCGTTGTCTAGTGCCTCGGCGTGTACATCTGCATCACTGGAACCTACGTGCGATTGGAACTGATGAGGATAGTTCAATAAGGTATACGAGTTTACCGTACTGAATTGTTTAGTTAATTCGAAAGTAATTTGTTGTTAAATTTTTATAGATTTGGTATTGGATGTTTTACCACCATTGAAGAGGTTGATTATATTACCGATAGCTGCATCAAACATGTCGAACGTTTACGTGAAATGTCTCCATTATGGGAGATGGTACTAGAACCAACTGATTTGAAAAATATTCAATGGTCGCAACATTAATTTTGTTTATGATATATATATATATATATATATAAGGGACCGTTTTGTATTGTATGCATCTTTTAGTGTATGTATTTATATTCCAAAGCAGTTTAATGTAAAGTGAGATACAACTTTTTTGGAATTATATTGTTCCTACTTTATCTGCCTAAGGTCGTTATTTTGTAGTACTAAATTATATTGGGAAATGCTATTGCTAAATGTTTTTTGTAGTGGACCTTATTTTCAATACATGTATGTATGAGTGCTAGCGTTACTGTCTCCAAGAGATGTTGAAAATTTGGGATGAGATTGTATATAAAATGCTGAGTTAATACTATGTTCATGAATAAGTACTGATTTATTTTAAAATTTCATGTATTTTGTAAAGTAAAAATTAAGTAATTTAGTAACCCAATAAATATCGAAGATACATATATACATATTGACGTTTAACGTTGGAAACTCGTCGTGCCGGTATTTGAGGTGCAGATTTCTTTGAAGGATATGTACTCCATGTCTTTAAATGTAATCTTTTTTAATTAAAAGAAGCACGGTTGTGTTGGATACTAGTTCGGTTGTAGTACTGACTTCAATTACGGTTCCGGGTTTTCCTTCTGGCTCTAGCCAGGAGGCTTTTGTAGCAATTTCGGCTGTAGGTTGGATCTGGTATCGGTACCTGCTACGGTAAAAGTTCGGCTTGGAATATTTCCGTTTTCAACTCCAGTATCGGTTATACTCCAGTTTTTTTCTTGTCATCATATGGATGATATAAATAATCCAAAAGTAAATCTAGCAATATTTTCTCTTCGCAAACTGTTTGTGGTCCTGATAAGGGCAGCTTTTCGCAGGTATAATTGTTTAGCATTTTTTTCTCTTTGTTAACTAGTGGTGGCCCTGATAAGGGCCGTTTTGCATATACTTGTATAGCATATTTTCGCTCTTTGTAAACTAATGGTGGCCCCGAAACTATGGGAGGTTACTGCGTCTGGGTTTCACGGCTTATTCGTGGTACATCATGCATATCCGTTTGTGTGTTGCAGCTGTTCCGTGCGAAGTATTAACCTTTCGCTCCAACGGTGTCACTTAAAAAAAAGCGAACATGTAGAAGGGACTTTATTATTTATATTTCGTCCTTCCTTCACGTTGTAGCGGCGAAAGTATTGTCCGATATTTTGGTAGATAACTGTAGGAATGACCGTTGGAGACGATGAGACAACTTCCTTTTTTTACAAACTCTTGATTAGCACTGCTAAGTCATACATAAAATTATATTATATTTTTTATCTTACAACATTCGGGAAACAATATTTACATCAAAGACGGTAAATAAAGCGATATAGTGGAGTTAGGCATCAAATTTCCTCTCTGAGCTCCCACAATAAGGTCACAGGCCTGAAAATGGAGCGAAAAAATTAAGCCATTTTAGGAAGCTAACGCCACAAGCTTTTTCCCAATTTTTCCTCTTCCTTGATCTTGCGGGGTAATTCTTTACTTTAGCTCAGAACTGCAAAAACTCGTGCAAAAATATCGGGAGGTGTCAAAAAAATACGTTTTGGACTCAGGACGACGAATCCGAAAGCGAAAATTAAAAATTTTATTTCTGTCAAAAAATATTCCCAAAAAACTGAAAAATTGCACCGGAGCGCTCCGAAACCGGGAGTGGAATCCATAGTATTTTTGCGCAGGTAATAGTCTAGTTGAGGGGTCGACTGCTAATACACTACCAAATATCGAGAGAGGTGTCAAACGACGCGTCTTGACGTCAGTATTAATAATCCGAAGGCGGAAAATAAAAATTTTAATTCGTTCAAAAGATATTAACGAAAAACCGAAAAAAAACCCGCGGGTACCTCCGAAACCGGGGGTGGGATCCATAGTAATTTTGCGCAGAACACCTTTCTGCGTTGGCGGCCTTCGGCCGCGCTTATAAAAAATTACCATGGGAGACCAAATCTATATCCACGCAAAACACTTTTACCCACAGTTTTTTTTGTGGGTACGCAACACCATCAAAATTACAACAACCACATGCAAATTTTCAACTTTGTAAATATATCTGGAAAGAAATAAAATTTTCATTTTCCGTTTTCGGATTCGTGGTCCCGGGTCCAAAGCGCGTCTTTTGACACCTCTCCCGATATTTTTGGACGAGAATAACCTAATAAATTTTCACATCAAAAGTAAATAAACAAAAAATGTAAACATAAACAAAGTTTGACATTTTATGACCACCTTCGATTGAAAAAACATGTAAGATGCAACTCTGATGCTTTTATCTGGTTATTGTACCATGGTTGAATTTCTCCTGCAGTTGAGTATTTTCTAAAAA
Source organism: Eurosta solidaginis (assembly GCF_040869045.1). Classification (NCBI taxonomy): domain Eukaryota; kingdom Metazoa; phylum Arthropoda; class Insecta; order Diptera; family Tephritidae; genus Eurosta; species Eurosta solidaginis. The sequence goes on from NC_090323.1 coordinate 60,135,113, forward strand.
TGTAAGTAAATAAAGGTTTATTCTATAAAAATAAATGTATATTTACATATATTTTCATTCGTAATAGGGGAAAGCATACAAATTCAATGCAAAACAGTATTTTGACTGAATGTATGAAGAAACATTCAGATATTGCGTAGGGCTTCACGAAGCACATCATCTGAAATCGTTGACACCGTGCTTCTACCTACAATCATGCTAGAAACCAAAGAATGAAATGAATGAGAAAAGAATTTGTTGTTTATTATTTTACATTAATTTTATTGTGAGTTTATTAATATATATTTAAATACTTTAGCGTGAAATAACTTTCATAATCAATCACTTATTCTACAGAAGTGAAGGTCCACAACAAAAATGTTTCTTTTTGATTTGAACCTCCTAAAAAAATATTTCACAATAATATTTGACTTCGCTTATAATAAATTTTTCAACGTCCACACATTAAGCATAAATTTGCTCTGCTCACTCACCTTAAATATACTGTCGTTGCTCAAACCATCGACTTTTTTTTTATTGATCTTTTTTTATATTTGGAGTATTCAAGGAGGCCTACCTATCAGGTTAGTCAGTTTTATTTGTTACTCAACTTTTTAAGTAGATAACTTGGTGGCGAGCCCCTAAATTCCAGCCCCAAATTTCAACCTTCACTAATGCTAAAACTCCATTGCCAGAAATATCTTAAACAGTATCAAATGTGCAGGACTAAGGCCCGGTTTTTCAGTACAAGTTCAACTCAGTTTGTCAGTTAAACTACGCTTAAACTTATTCCGCAGTTTTTCAGGCTACTTTAACTGAAGTTTAAGCCGAGCTTAAGCCGCCGATTAGGCAGGGTTAAACTCTAAATATACCCAACAAGCATTTGGTTTTGAGTACCATTAGAGATAATTTTGATAACTAGCATACCTCTAAAACATCAAGAGTTGTTACGAGACAATGGCTCAACTGGAGAATCATAGTGTACTCAGCGAAGGAGGGAGTTTTTATAAAGCGAAAAATGCTATTACTTAAGTTGAAAAAATTTAATTAACAACTTGTAGTTCTCTAACTGGACTCAAATGTAAAATTCCATACTACAGTATTTTCACGAAAATAAGATATATATAAATTATTTTTGATTAATTAAGCTTCATTACTGCTATCAATCAGGTATTTATTTCTCACAATAAACAGCTGGTGGCTTTGGTGGTACCACCTTTGAAATTTTTTGTCGACTTCACCTCAACTCGATATCCATGTAGGGTATCAACTGAAGAAACGTGTTGAATATTCATTTGCGAACTGTACATTTCAATCTCAAAGGTTGGATAATAATATTAAAATGCTACTGAAGTTGGAGATGAACTCGAGAACTATAAGTTTTACAAAATTTCTCAAAGGTTGGATAGTGATTGGATAATGAAGTTAGATATCACTTAAGAACTATGTGGTTTAAGAATAACTAGACAATGATGTTGGACATCACTTCCGGAATTAGATATATACTAGCAGACCCGTCAGACGTTGTTCTGCCCTAAATTTGGTCTATCTGCATACATTTTAATAAGCTTTTTCTCTCTAACTCTGCCCTCCCCTCTTCACTTCTTCTTAATCATTTTAGTAACTCCTCCCTCCGTCTTTTTCGCTTCATCTATCTCTATTTTCGTCTCACTATATCTCTTTCTCAGTCTCCTTATCCTTCCCTCTTTTCTCTTCTCTCAAGTTTTTCCCATTCTTCTTCATCCCTTATTGCCAGTCCCAGAGGGTGGTATGTATTTTGTTCCAGTCCCACTCCGAGTCTCAGGCCTAATCCTAGTCCTAATCGCATTCCCAGCCCGTCTCTGGTCTACTTCGCCGAAAAAAGGATCGTAAATACTAATATAGCCAAATATATACCAATTTATATACCAAATTTCAGACAAATCGAATAGGACGTATGTAAATAGGTATGTGGGTATTATCATTCCATGCTTTTTTTCGGCTTCCTATGCATATTTATCAGTTTTGCCAGGTTGATGCGACTAAATCGAATAACACAATGAAATTTACTTTAAAGCTCTGAACAACAGCTTTCATTTGATATCCATATTACACACGGGTATCCGGGTCCACGTTTTGGCCTATATCTCGATACCCTAGTCACCCAGCGGTATAAATTACTCTGTACTAAAGCACACATCAACAGCTTCAATTTGATACCCATAATGTAAAAACACATCCTAGTGTTACCCTGGTTCACGTTTTGGCCTATATCTCAAGGCCCTAGTCACAAACAGATATGAAAATTACCCTGTACTAAAGCACTCATCAACAGCTTTCATTTGTTATCCTTCTTGTATAAACACTTTCTAGGGGTATCAGGGTGCACGTTTTGGCCTCAATCTCGAGACCCTAGTCACCAATAGGTATGAATACTACCCTGTACTAAAGCACTCATCAACAGCTTTCATTTGTTATCCATATTCTATAAACACATTCTAGGGGTACCCGGGTCCACATTTTGGCCTATATATAGAGACCTTATTCACCCACAGGTACGAAAAATACCCCGTATCAAAGTACCCATAAACAGCTTCCATTTGATGCCCACATTTTACAAACATATCCCAGAATTACCCAGATCCACGTTGTGATCTCAAGACCCTATCCAGAACGGGATAAAAAGTACCCTATGTCTGTCTCCTGGTTCTAAGCTACGCCTCCACCGATTTTCAGCCAAATCTGTTCATCCGTTCTTGAGTTATAAATAGTGTAACTAACACCACTTTCTCTTATATATGTACATATATTATTATTATTATTATTATCACATTAGAAACTGCAAAAATAACAGTATTTCTCTACTATTTAATGGATGTTATTATACAATCTACAAACTTCAATCACTCTATCTATTAAAAAAAATCGCATGAAAATCCGTTACGTAGTTTTAAAGATTTAAGCATTGAAAGGGACATGGGACAGAAAAAGCGACTGTTTTATACTATGTAGTGTTGTACATTCATACATACGTATAAACATACGCCCGAATTTTAATAACGCAGCGAATGCTATGTACATATGTAGGTATGTGTCGCATCATACCTAACTCAAAAGTAATTAGCGCGAACAGTTGACACCGAACAATCACACACACGAATTTTTTGGTAAAAATGTTACTTTTGTTTAAACAATTTGGCTGATATAAGAAAGGAATCAAGTATTATTATTTTTTTTTTTTGATGCAGATCGAAGGTAAATATTTCAAAGTTTTACTGAAAAGTAGAATTTTTTAAATCCATCCATCCGTTTATGAGTTATAGCTGTGTAAACAAAAATTTTATGATTTTTTACTACATTTTGGCAATTTGCCACGCCCCTATAATATATATCTTCAAATTATATTAACTGTACCATTCCACGTAGCTAAGCTTTCAAATGCAAAAACCCGTTTTAAAATCGGAGCATTCTGTGTGAAGTTATGTGCATACATGTCATTTAGCGACTTTATTTTATAAGATTTATAGATTTCGCTGGAGAATTTTTCTCATGTTTGTTGGGTAAACAAAATCAAGCTGTTGCCGCATCTAGAGAAGATAATAAAATAAAACAATGTTGGCGCCCTAAAAAGCATACCCCAAAGGCGGCGTTAGTAGTTTATATGGAGTTCAAATTTGACTATAGTTTAAGCGAACTTAGTTTAAGCTTAGCTTAACCAACTACTGAAAAACCGGGCCTAAGGCGGTTATTCCTTATGACCACGTGGTACTCAATGTTGCATGCTTTTCTGCGCACTTGATATTTTTTTTTTTAATTTAAGCGATGGAGTTTTAGCGTAGAGAAAGCCAAAAATATATATAACAGTATCACGTTCTCAGAAGAATATGAAATGATACTGTTTTAGATATTTTTGGCGATGTAGTTTTAGCGTTAGTGAAGGTTGGAGTACGTAAACATCCTAATACAAAATCCAAGGTATTATAATTTTAACATCTTCGATTACATGCAATACACATAGTTATGATAAAAGTATTTTCATATTTGTAAATAGTTGTATTTTCTGCAGACTTTTAAATTACAGATTTATTACTGTTTATTAGAATATATGTATGTATGTATGTATATGTCGCCTTTATTTTAAAAAGTGTGACAGAAAATTTACAGAGATAAATAAATAAATATGTTATTAAGATGTGCATTTATTATCAAACATTTACATATTTAAACAAAAAACTTAAAACCAAGTCAATTTCTTTTTTTTAATTTTGTTGCTTTTTTAATTGGGCTGTTGAGTTTGAGTTTTTATGAAAATTTAGTAACCTACGAAAAAAATCTAAAAATTTAAGCGCTAAGTTGGATTGTGCTCTTCGCTTTGTTGTTTGCTTTTTTATTTATATATTTGCAATACAAGAAATGTGTTTGTATTTGTTGCTAGAATCCTAATTTGATGCATACAAATTTACAAAATTTAGTGATAGTATTTATGTGTTGTTGGGCATACATATTAAAGCTTATCTAAGATATACTAGACATTTTATTTATTATTTAACTTAATACATTGGATATATTTTTAACAATTAAAGCAGAAATGCAATAATCATATAAATAAATCATTATCAAAAATATTAACAATGAAGAGCAGCATAACAATCAATAATTAGACATATATGTATGTGTGTATGTATATATAATTGGGTGTAAAAATTTTTTAAACAAAAATTTATAATCCCCGCCTAAGTTGAATATCACCCTATCTCGGCTGCGAAAATACCTGAGAACTTGTTTAAAGAAAGCCATGATATTTCCAAATTGTTTTCAAAAAACAATCTCTTGGGACTTTAATGACAATTTCTGAGTGCTTGGACTTATTGGATGGGGTCATGGTGGAATCACCAGGTGAAGTAAATAAAAAAAGAGAGAAGATGTACGCTATCTGAAACGGTAGTGATGTATTTTCAACGGTCAGGAGAGGGTAAAATTTTTAACCGCTTCGAAAAAATAGGACTAGCAAAATAAGAAAAATAAATACCTTGCTACGGAAGCCATTAGAGAAACTTTTTTTCAGCATATCACCTAACGCCAATGCAAAAGGGAATACACAGGACCCATGCGAGCTTATATTACTTTTGACATCGAACAAAAAAAAATGTTTAACTGTGATGAGCAATAAAATTCAATAATGCATCTAAAGTAAACTTTTCTCAACTTCAACTGCAGTTGAAGCTTTCTTAGAAAAACCGGGCATAAAAGGGAGAGGTTTTATCCATTATTTAGTTGAACTGTAGTAACTTTGCGCACTTCAATTGGTTTTCGGGTTTGATGAAAAGTTTTACAGTCACACTTGGAAGTGATGGTAATACATACTTTTATTTATGTTTCTATCCCTAAAAATCAATTGTTACTTCCATCTGCTCTGTTGATTTGTCATTAAGAGTCGGAAGTAAAGCATATGCCTTTCTAATATATCATACAAATTTGATCAGACGATCCCCCAAAAGCTCTTGACAGTGGAAGTCATGATGTATTACTAATGTTATCAAGTTATTATATACTAAAATATTTCAGGGTATATAATAGCCTCGCGGCAGTCGGCCTAGAGCCAGAAGATACTGATCCGATACAGCCGGAAACGGCTAAATTACAATCCATAACTGAAACATCCCTCTTATCTGATTTTTAGTGCAAAACAACAACAGTGAGTAACAATTTTTTGTAACTACATTTATAAATCCATTGTTTTAGCGATGTTTTTACTTAAATAAGGTGTAATATGACAGTTTTGGTATTCTTGATGCAGGAATAACAAAAACATTTCGTGAAAGTCTTCAGAAGCGCTGCACAGGCGTGAATAACGTGAATACAAATAGCTGGTTTTAACAAAGACCACTTTCAATTTTTTTTGGAACAAATTAAACATATACATATATATAATGGAAACATCAACAATATGACAATATCTAATAGTTTAGCACGGCCCTACTTATGGTAGCCAACACCAAAGATACCCAAATGATGAATATCTGTAATGAAACCCAGTAAAGATCCGGAGATATTCACCAACTAGTTTATGTGAAAACAAGTAATAATACTACCATATTTTACTACTGAAAAATGTAAAAAACAACACCTTTTCGGGGACAACATTGGTGAAAAGTTTTCAGATAGCCGAATGACAGAACAAAGAAGAATTTAGAGCGAGATAATTGGCGGCTTACTTCACCTGGTTATTCCACCATGGATGGGGTGAAACACTGCTACAACAACAACAATAGTTAGAGCGTTATTAGAAGGCATTTTTGGGGCATATTACGGCGATTTCGAAAAGGCATTCGACTAGGGGTGATATTCCATTCAGCCGTCAATACATAATCTTAAAATAAAAACAAAGATGTATGTAATTAATTTTTTCAGTTAAAATGATCTATGTGTCATAGGAAAAGCCAAAAACTACCAATAGCAAAAACCAAAAAAAGTGTGTGCTGATTACAATTTAAATATCTGTTCTTCTTTATGAATAACATCAGCAAAGCAGTGAAGTAAAAACATAAAACTACAAAGGGACTACAAAACTATTTTTGCAAAGTGTGTAATGCATTAAAGTTATTCCAAAAGTATGCTTTTGTGCAAGCGTTCTAGGTGATTTAAGGTTTGCTCGCTTCTAATTTTTGAGATACATTTGCATTATAAGCAATAAATTATGCTTTATTGAACTAGTCGCAACAGAAGAAGATATAATTTCGAAAGCTCGCTGAAGTTGAAGCGAGGCAATCAATTATCCCCCCTTTAAAGCTAAACATTGGTTTGCATTCTTTTTACTTCTTTTTTACCTTTTTAACCTAATAAATTTATGCCTAAGTAATTGGAATGTCCTTTGTTGAAATGTGCCACAATTACACAAGGTAGTAAATAATATTGATAAATAGTGTTTACCGTTTCAGACAATCTTGCGTTATACATTTTAAGTAAAGTTATTTATAAAAAATATATGTATATCTGTATGTTTGCATGAATGTAAGCTAATTCAGTTAACTCAGAACCTTACTCCTGCCTATTGGCTCTCAAGCTCCTAGTAAATGTACATAAATATGTATTTGCTGAGCCCCTAACGGGCGTCTCTGTAGTGTGGTGTCTAAATGTGCGAAGAAATACTGTTACTTTGGAAGTCTTACATATTTTTTAAATTTTTTATTTTTTTTTGTAAACTTTGTTGCATCTGCATTGTGCTGCACTTGTTGCTCCCAATAAGCTTTCTAAACAGCTTCCACTTGAAAATGTCGTCTTAAACAATTCGCATTTCCTTTGCATTCATATGATTGATTCCACATCAGCGCAACATCATTCAATTCCTTGGCATTGGCCCCAGACGAAACCAATCAATCATTTCTTTGCGCAAATCATATTTACTTAGATCGATTTGAAATCCGCCCAATAGTTCATTTTCCTGTAGGGTATCATGTGACCAAACAGTAACGTGCAATAAACGATTTTGTATATGTTCTAACGGCATGCGATATTCAAGCTGGAATGAAAGAAAGAAGTGTAAGTGATGTGAGAAAGGTATTGAGAAATGTGTATGTATAAGCATTGTGAAAAAGTTGAAGAATACACAAAACCAAAATATCACACTTTTATGCTGTAACAATAACTATGCGTAATTGAAGCTATACGTCTTCGATTTCTATGTTGTTTTCTTAAAGTAACTGTCTGCTATCAGGCGAATGATAATGAGAGTATTTTTTATTTTTTATTACTAGGCCTCTATAACTGATAAGCTATATGAACTTTACGCAAATATGAAGATAGTGCAGCGAATAAAACTCCAAAGGCTTCGCTGTCTAGGTCATGTTACACTAAGAAAGCATTTCCATCGACCCCTCAGTTTGAAAACAGGTAAAGAGGAAGGATTTTCACTGAGTTGGGAGAGGCATATGGAGGGACGCAACAAATTAAATGGGGTTTGCCCGGCGAATCCAGTTCTGAAAGCAAAATACCCAGAACTCGCAGAAGAAAAAGGCACTATCCCTAGGGAAACGCGCGTCACTCTAGCTCAACTTCGATCTAAGTACTGTAACAAGTTAAACTCTTACCTATCCAGAATCAACCCCGACATACAAGATGTATGTCCTGCTTGCAATGTGTCTCCACATGACACCAACCATCTTTTCAATTGTAATGTGGAACCAATGCAACAAGAACGCTTGTTGTTGTTGTTGTAACAGTGCTTCAAGTGCAGCAGAAAGGTTTTGTTGCTTTGTTTAAGGTGGCATCGAGATGAGCATTCCACGTATGTCACTGTGATGCAGTCATTTGCATACCCTTGTTTGGCAAATCCATTGGATTTCAGTAGCTGCAGGTCATCTATAAGCAGAGTTCTAAGAGAGGAAAGAGTACGCTTAGCTTGTCAACCATAGCTTGTTCGATAGCTTGATTTGTCGAAAGCCTCTGAGTTGTCAATAAATGCGCAAGGGGATATATTTTTAGACGCTAAAGTCCGTTCACTTTTTCCACGAGCATATGAAGTAACATCTTCGTGGAATTTCCTGACTAATAGGCAAATTGAATATACATAGAGGGAGTTTGCTTAGGTGACCTCCCTAATATGCCAATTCAAAATTGTATGTGTACACTTTAGAAGAAACGAACTGAGGCTGATTAGCCGACACGAATGAATGATGAATACTGCATTAACCTCTGCCCACAGCAGTATAGATGACTTATATAGGTTGCAAAAGGCTGGAGCTATATGGTTTAATTCCTGCTGTAAACCACATTCGGTCCTAGTAACTTGAATCGGTTTCAGTTTTCAGTTGGAGCTTACATGTTTCTTGGCAGCTGCCGTGGTCTGATGGTAGCATGCTCCGCCTACCACACCGAAGATCCTGGATTCACGCCCCAGGCAAAGCAACATCAAAAATTTATAGTTTAGTTTTTTCAATTCAAAGAAAATTTTACGAAGCGGGGTCCCATCTCGGCAGTGTTTGGCAAGCACTCCAAGTGTATTTCTGCCATGAAAAGCTCTCAGTGAAAACTCATCTGCCCTGCAGATGCCGTTGGGAGTCGGCATACAAACAAGTAGGTCCCATCCCGCCAATTTGTAGGGATAATTAAAAAAGGAGCACGACGCAAATCGGAAAGAAGCTCGGCCTATAATCTCTTCGGAGGTTATCGCGCCTTAGATTTATTTATTTATTTACATGCTTCGTTCGGGTGTTTTTGTGCTACAAAACACCGCGAATTTTCGCATAAAAGAAACTTGTTCGGCAAACAAGTGTAATGTCTCAACAGTCCTGCGATTATCCAATTTTTTGTTCGGGCTTATTACGTTTCTAAAGCTCTCAAAATATGAGTTTTTTAGTGGTGATCTCTCCTAACCCCTTAATCTCTCTCCGTCCAGCCATTTTATCACAATCATGCGACACGAGAAGGGGGCTAAATATGGAGAATACGCGGTATAAATTTTTTCATGGCGACTACACCAAGGGTCCTGTGTTAAACGCCCAAGAAAAGTAACATCAAACCATTTGAAAGAAAGATTTTTAATTAGAAAAAAAAGTTTTCTAAAATTGGTCGCCCCTCCGTAATGGTTTGGCAAACATGTATTTCTGCCATGAAATGGTCCCGCCCTGCCAATTTGTAAGAAAAATTAAAAATTAGCAAGAGAAGCTCGTCTTAAATCTCCTCGGAGGTACAGCAGCGAATATGAAAATAGCAGTGGCAATTTTGGTGTGGTGGTAGCGTGCTCTTCCTACCACAGCGAAGGTTCTGAGTCCAACTCCCGGGCATCACATCATAAGATAGCAAATTTAGAAAAAAGTGTTTTCGATTAGAAAAAAAAGTTTCTAAGCGCGGTCGCCCCTTGGCCGTGATTTGGCAATTACTCCGGGTGTATTTGTGCCATTAAAAGCTTCTCAGTGAAAACTTATCTGACTTGCAGATGCCGTTCGGAGCCGACGTAAAACATGTAGGTCCCATCACGCCAATTTGTAGCAAAAATTAGAAGGAGCACGACGTGAATTGGGGAGGAGCTGGGTCTGAAATCTCTTCGGAGGTTATTGCGCTTTGCATTTATTTATAATTTTTATCAAATTACGCCACTTAAATACCTCAAAAAATTAGAGGGGCATGCAGAATATCGATGCTTAGCATTACGGGAGCCCTGAAAACAACCCCAACGGCTGCACTGTATGCCATTCTGCACATTCCACCTGTAGACCTGGTAGCAAAGAACAACAAAGAACATTAACAACTGCAACCAGGCTCGGGGCAGCTTGAGCAATGCCCATATGGCTATAGTAGTATAGCGTCACCAACCACAAGACGAACAGACTACATTATTCCCTATCTGCGCTTCGAGGGAGATATAGAGGTGGACGGTTGGCGCAAAGGTGCGCAAATGGCGCACGAGGCGATACATGTGTAGACAGATGGTTCCAAAGTAGTGGAAGGAGTAGGGTCTGCGGTATACTGTGCTGAACCGGAAGTAAGCAGATCCTACAGGCTGCTGGATTACTGTAGTGTTTTCCAAGCGGAAATATTAGCCGCAACCAAAGCAGTAGAAACCCTGGAAGAGAATAGCTTAAGGTGCAACCGTGTTAACTTCTATATTGACACTCAAGCAGCAATTAAGGCAATAATCTCGCGTAGCTCAGCATCTAAATGCGTGTTAGAGTGTAAGCAGTCTCTGGACAGAATCGGGACAGGGAAAAGCATACATCTATATTGGGTCCCAGGGCATATGGGAATAGATGGGAATGAAAAAGCGGATGAACTGGCTAAAAAGAGCTTGCTCCGTAGACGTCCCAATTAGACTGGGCGAGATTAAGCGAAGGCGAGAGGTGCATATGATCGACCAAGCGGGAAAGGCGTGGGTTCAAGCGCGGGGCCGTAAAGTGTCGAAGATTATGTGTAGGTCTTACAACCTTAGACTAACAAAGTTGCTTCTATCATTAAAAAGAGAGGACTGTAGACTCATGACGGGTATTCTGACTGGACACTGCCTTCTGGCGTCACATGCCCTTAAATTAGGCTTGGTCAGTGATAGCAGATGTATGAAGTGCGGGTTGGAGAAGGAAACGATCGAGCATGTTCTGTGCTCGTGCCCTGCACTTGCCAGGCTAAGACTCCAGCTATTAGGAGTGATACAGCTGTTAGATTTAGAAGCAGCAATTGGCTTAAGTCCTAGGAAGTTTCTAGTATTCGCCAAGAGGACGGAGTTATTTTATTACATAAGTCCTGGTTTTTGATAGGGTTTTTCAGTTTGGTCGTTAAAACAAACTTCTGGTAACACTACGGACTCAAACAGTCTAGTGAGGCCCACATGGACCGGCCAGTTCAACCTAACCTAACGCCACTTAAATAATTTTTTTTTTTTATTTAAGCTAATTTAAAAAAAACTTCCATGAACTTGGTAACTGAAACCAATCTTCAAAACGTTTTCGAAAAAAACGAAAGTTCGATAAAATTTCTGAATTTTTTTGGGTATGCAGTTTTGTAGCTCAATTAATTTTAGTCTAACAAAAAACAAGTTATACATCTCCCTAGATTCGATATTTCGACTTAAATCTGAAATCATCATTAGGGATAGATATGATGGAACAAAAGTTTTATTCATCGTCGGTAACTCGAGATATCTAACAATTTATAACATCTAAGGCTATAAACTTTAACCAAAAAGAAAATATAGAAATAAAAATTTAATGCAAAAAATTTTATAAAAATTGTCACTGCTATTTTCGTGTGCGCTGCTGTACATATATTTCATTCTGGTTGTTTCAATTTACTAGCTCAACAATCCCCCCTATTGCGAGTGTCGATTGCAGTAGATAGTCGACCGCTGAGCGATAATCGATTATTTTTATAATGTATACAAATTATGTTATATACATCGAAAAGTTGAAAAAATAGCAAAATCTGTCTTGTATAAAATAACTGTTTATAATGGTCCAAAGATTTGGTGATTAATTTGTATAGTAATAGTATTAAATGCAAAAAATGGAATCGACAAATTGTCGATTCTATTCCGATCGACACTCGCAATAGGGGGGAATATCAAGTACGCTCAACAAACGAAAACATACCATTTCGACTAGTTAAAAATCAAAATAAGCTTAAGGAAATGGTTTCGTTTCGTTTCGCAGCGAGATGTTGGCGGACCAAATAGAAGAAACGACGTTCTGCACGATAAACGGAGACGCCCTCACTGGTATGGTAGAAAGCTGTCACAGTTCGGGATTTATCAATCGCGAGCGCAGGACTAGTACTAGTAACTGTGTCAACTGGCAAACGATGGTAACATTGGCATCCGACCACCTACACATACTCCTTTCGTCGCGAAACGAAACTACTTCTTTAACGTTATAAACGTTATGATACGCTCACCATTAACGTTAATTTCAGTCACAAATAACCGAACGTATGCTATGGCTTTGATAGCAAACTGCGTGTTAAAGTTTAACGCTTCAATTTTCAATTTTTCAATTTTAACATAACCGACATCATTTCCTTTCGGTAAAAAATTTAAATTTCTTGATTAAAGTGTAATATAACATATAAGAAGCCAAATTATGAAACTACCAATGTAAACTTTATACCGTTTCCATAAAGCTTGGAACACACGTTTTCCGCACAACTTTCGTTTTACGCTTCGTCACTTTGGTTGCATCCGGTTTGAGATAACACTTGACATACGTATTTGGTTCTTGTCCACCTTGCAACATAGGCAAGCCCTTGGCATGATGAATCTGTTGAAGGAAATTTTCATAAATTATTTTAGTAATTCATTTTCCATACCATTTTCTGTACTCACCATCACAGTTAAGGCACCGCGGCGATATTGTAACGAGAGTTTTATTTGACCTACTTCATAGGGATTCTCACGCATCGTTTGTTTTATTTCTGCAAAGAGAGAAAATATAAAATGAGCCCATAGTTAGGTTAGATTGAACTGGCCGGTCCGTGAGGACCTCACATAGACTGAATGAGTCCAAAGTGTTAGCAGAAGTTTTTTAACGACCAAATTGAAAACCCCTATCAAAAACGAGCACAGGAGCACCAACTCCGTCTTCTCGGCAAACCCAAGTAGCTTTATTGAACCTATGCCACTTGCGGTTTCTAGATCCGAAATTTGTATCTCTCCTAATACAAATAGCCTTATCCTGGCGAGCGCAGGGCACGAGCACGAAACGTGCTGTCGTTTTCTCCTTCAACCCGCACTTCCCACATTTGTTATCACTGACGAGGCCCAGTTTAAAAGCTTGTGACGTCAGATAGCAGTGTGCAGTCAAAATACTCGTCTTGAGCCTACAGTACTCTTAGGTCCACGCCTTTCCTGCCTGGCCGGTCATGTGCAGCTCGCCCCCAATATTATTAGGACGGTTACGATACAAGCTTCCAGGGATGAGCACAAAATGTAGCACTCAGAACTACCACGGGATGTCTCCTTAAGACCCCTGAACATCACCTACATAGTGAAATTTTAGAAAAAAGTTGTTTCAATTCGATTCAAGTTTTTTAAGCGGGGTCGCCACTCGGAAGTACCAGGTATGGCAAACACTTGTTGTTGTTGTAGCAATAAGGACACTCCCGAAGGTTATGGGAAGTGTTATCCATGCTGATGATCCTTTGCCGGATGCAGATCCGGTACATTTCGGTAACAAGCACCATTAAAGTACTAGCCCGACCAATTCGGGAACGATTGAGTATGACCACGTGAAATCTTCTAGGCCTTAACACCATCCCACTCTTGGACCCATGATTAACTCGGGCTCGGCAGAGCCTCGGCTATTAAAGAAACAGGATTCGCCACTGGTATGTGAGGTTGACAATTGGGTTGGAGAAGCTATAATGCTCGCTGACAACCCCTTGTATATTAGTCGCGTACCTACCGCGGGTATATTCTAAGCCCCCTAACTCGCTAGATAAATGCAAACACTTTGTGTGTATTTGAAAGCTTTTCAGTGAGATATCTGTTCTGTAGCTGCCGTTCGAAGTCGTAGGCCCTGTACCGCTAGCTTGTTGGAAAAAGAAGCAGGTCGTGGAATTGAAGCACGGCCAAAATCTGCTCGGAGGTTAATCGGTTTCGGTTTTAACAAATGGAACGGTTCCGATTACGATTAAGGTTCAATTCTTTGCTTTTGTTACTTTAGTTTTGTTCGACACTGTACCCATAGTAAATATTCAAAGCGAATCCATACCAGGTGGTGGCAAAGCGAATTCAAAAAATTCGCCGTGCAGAAGAATGTCAAGTCAAAAGAAAATTTTAATTGATTTCGATTAACTGACATATTAAAGTAGAAGGAACTGTATGGAAAATAAACAAGAGGACGCAATCAGCTGTTGGTATAACAACCCTGGTACTGAATTCGCCTTGAGTAAAATTATGAAATTTCTTGAAAAATCCATCAAACTCACCTCTTACTTTCGACACCGTCAACTTAGCTTCCTGTTGATCGCGTAACAATGGATGGAAAAATGTATACACCAAATCCGAGTGAGCAATCTCATCTGCTGAATTGAAAAGTGATATAAGAAAACGTTGGATTTGTGGAAGACGACGTTCAGCGACTGATTTTACATTGGAGCGACCTACATGCATTCCACTTGGTAAGCTAAAAATGATAAAAGGAATATATTTAATAAGGAAAGTTAGTTGAAAAGAGAGTCAATTAAATTGATAAACTGAAATAGAATAATAAATCAACTTTGAAAATAAAAGCTCCAAGAAAAAACAAAGTAAAAAGTTTATCTTTACAGACTCAAAAGTTATCTTGCAAAGTAAATTGATAACAAAAAGTGATGAATCAGAAAAAGTAAAGTAACGGCGTTTAGTTATATGTGTGCGATATCATAAAAAAATACGTGGTAAATCAACAATCAGCGTAGAGCACGCCAACAGGTAAAGCTTTGATAAGCTGAAATGCGGAGACTGAGACCAAGCCGCGTAAATGTAGGTATGTATGTGAGAGACGCTGTGGTGATAACACTTAGATAATAACAATAGGCTAATTAAGCTTCCATACGATTTTTGTTTAGTTTAATATTAATGTTAAAAGCTAATTGTTTGCTTGAGAGGATGTGTAGAAAAAAAATTTTATCAGAGAGAAAAAAATCAAATGTTATTGCCGAAAGTGCTAGCAATCAGAGAACCAAAATAACACACATTTTTTTGATGTACATTGTGGCAGCGCACTGCCCTCAAGTGACCCAAACGAAACCAGGCTAATACTGTTCATTATTTTAATTTGCTTTTGCCGTGTTTTTAAAACGCAGTGTTTTGTTGAGCGGCGAGATCTAAAACTGCTTAGCTACTGAAAAAGCTCATGAGCAGAGAAATATACACATACATATAAAATACATAAAAACGTACATACGATTTAATTAAGATTTTTTTTCATTAATTTTTTTCGTTCAATAATGAGTCCGAAACATCAGGTGCGCTTGAGTGAGAGCTATAGTGTTATACATGCAAGTGCATGGAGAAAAGTATACACTGCTGTTTTGTTGAAAATAAAGAGCCAAAGATATAATGACAAGCATGAGCACATGTGTGATTGTTATTACACACATTATTTGTAAATTTTCAACGAAATATTAAATTGTGAGCAATGAAAAAGTATAAACAAAAATAAAATAATATGAAATAAAATAAAATAGAGTTTAATAAAAATTTTATATAAAATAAAGTTTGTAAACTTTGTACTTTTTCTCCAACATCAAAAATAAAATAAAATAAAATAAAATAAACGAAATTAAAATAAAAAAGTAAATAAAATCTTATAAAAAATTAAATCAAATAAAACTAAAAAAAATAAAATAAGCGAAACTAATCTAAAATAAAACTAAAAAAATAAAGGTAAAATAATATAAATAACAAAAGAAAATAAAATGATACAAAATGAAGTAAATTAAAATTAACTAAAATTAAATTAAATTAAATCGATTTTCAATCAATAAGTTAACGGTTTGCTATTGAAAAGTTATAGATTTATCTACGAAAATGTAGCGATGTGCTATTATGTTATCGAAATATATCGGTTTTTGAAACAGATACCAATAAAACGTCAATATAAAATCGATAACACATGTGTAACCGATCGGTAACAGGCCGATAAGAAACCAAGCGTTTTCTGACAAGGTTAGATTAGGTTAAACTGGCTGGTCCATGAGGACCTCACATAGACTGAATGAGTCCGTAGTATTACCAGAAGTTTATTTAACGACCAAAAAGAAAAAGACCCTTTCAAAAACCAGGACCTATGTTATAAAATAACTCCATCCTCTTGGCAAATACTAGAAGTTTTCTAGGACTTACTTGCTGTTTATGGATCTGACAGCTTTATCACTCCTAAAAGCTGGAGTCTTAACCTAGTAAGCGCAGGGCACGAGCACAAAACTTGCTCGATCGTTCCCTCCTCCAACCCACACTTCCTACATCTGCTATCACTGACCAAGCCTAATTTAAATGCATGCGACGCCAGAAGGCGGTGTCCAATCAGAATCCCCGTCAAGCAAGCTGATAACTTATGAAGACTCGACGATAATAATTCGCTATCAATAATAAACCGTTAAAACAATAACTTTTAGTAGAAACCGTTAAAGCTCTTCGCAAAAAGCCCGAAAATATTTGTTTCTGGTAAAGGTTGCCACTGTTGCGGTTCAACTTCAAATCTTGGGCGAGCTTTTGTTAACTTAAAAAAGTTAGTTTCTTAGACGTATACCCGAATGTTTTCACATCGAGCTTCACGAGTTCTTGGTACTAACGCCTTTTTTATTTAAATTAGATCCATTACGGTCTCTGATGGCAATCGAAGAGAAAAATAAAAACAATAAATAGTTACTCTGATATACCTGCTACGTTTGCAAACAACATTAGTTAACAGCCAACAAGCCAAAGAAGCAAACAATTCTAAAAGCTTTTGTCATTCGATTTGATAAACGTGTTCGTAACAGACATGGTAAACGGTGGCGTGTAAAACGAGTAGGATTATAAAAAAATTATAAACAAAACATAGCCACAACTATAAAAAAAATGTGAAATTATAAAAAAAATTGTTTATATATCGAAACAAAAAACTAAACGATAAGCAATGTGGTATATGGAATTTTATGAAACTAATCACAGATGATAAGTTTTTCACTTCGGCAACACCAAGAAATATACGAAAAAAATGTTCTAAAAGAAATACAAAATAAACAATTAAAAAAATTATAAGGCAAAAACAAAAACAGCAAAACAAAATAATTGAAACTAATGGCTAAATTAACAGTTGGTGGCAGCGATGGTGCCGCAGGTACGATGCAATTTTCGACAACAGCATCTTCTTTGTACTAAACGCTTTTTCCATTCTTTACAACCACTACATATACTAATGCATTTGCTCACACAGGTGGCGGTCTCTCTGCCATGTTGGCATCTTGTGTTGTGCTGTTTTGCATGATCTCTGCATTGTTGGGCATTAAGATTTGGTGGTTCAAACGTCGTTTATCATTTAATCAAGGCAGAGCGAATAATGGTGCAGCTGGAAGCGCCACACCTATATTGCGTACGCGTAGCAGTCGAGAAAAACGCGTATCAAAAGAGGTAAATAAAGAGGCGGTGATAAAGAAAGAATATTGTGAGAAAAAGGGAAACATAAATTTTGTTTGGTCAAAACGCAGTGGAGTAGAAAAATATCCAACTTCTAGTTTTTACATAGCTAATATCCAGTGCGGTACCGATTTTGTTTTCACAGCTAATATTAATAAGTTTGCTCTATATACACACTCGAAGAAATTTAGGCCGACTTCGCCTCCAATTTGTTGCGGGTTACTTCATAATGTTTCCTACATTTTGGTGGAACCTACATGTTTTATGCGGATTCGTTAAGGCTTCTACAATAGAGGTGAATTTTTGACTGAGCAGCCTTTCAGGGCTGAAATACACTTGGGGGGCTTGCCAAACTACTGCCAATAGAAGACCCCACATAGAAAACCGTTTTCTAAAGAATATTTGAAGCTACTTTCCCGGGGAAGGAAGGTCGGTAGATAAATAAAACCTTGAAATATAATGAGTACGCCTTAGGAGTCATTTCCCCGGCTTTCAACAATGTCTCTGAACAGGCTATCATAGAGTATAAATTGCCTGCATGCTTCATTGCGTACGTTGTAGTGGGGCTGCATGAGACCACAAAGTCGGTGAATAGGGGTACATCGTAGAGCGGGGTATTATCGCCTATGCTATGTACGCTAGTCTTCAACCAACTTCTCAGGCCGTTCGATGAGAGACCTATCAAACTTACGGCGTATGCAGATGACGTTGCAGTTGTTTCAAATGGAAAGTGCCTTCCATGAAGTACTTCTTTGATGGATCGGACGCTTCGAGAGATACATACCAGGGCATCTATTGCGGACTGAGCGTCAACGCGGAGAAGACAAATATGGTGTTGTTTAAGAGGGGTAACTATGCAGGACAAAACGTGTACAAAATATACAGAAATCATTCTAGATAATAAGTTTTCATAGCATAGCTTCCAGTGTCACCAATTTATATAGCACAGTTTGGTCAAAACCTCCTTTTATGGTGAATAGTTTGTACCAGAGGCTTTAAAACAACCTATACTTGTCACTAGGTGGGTGTCAAGTAACATCTGATACCTTTCTATTGCAGCTGATTGTGTCAGCTTTGATTTGACCCAATTCGGCCTCTGCACATTTCATCAGATCTGCAGCAGGATTATAAAAATAATGAAGGGTGTATTTTCTTTTCGGAACAGTCCTTACTCATTTTTCAAATTGAAAAATATTTTTGTGCCAATTTTAAACAGATAAAAACTTTTGTGGCAACTTTAGGGCAAATTCTCAAATTAAATTATCATATTCTTCATTACATAAATATGCCATATAAAACTCTCCCTAAACTCTTTCTCGTTATGCAGCAGCCGGAAATAGCCTGTGCAAGAAGCAACACATCTTTATCGAGTTCACCCTCAAAAATTCTTAGAATACGTACTGTTTTTTATTGTGCAACGATTGAATTACCCGAAGATCATGAAATTAAATTGAAATTATTGGACAGTGGTCAACTGCAAATATATTTAGATAAACATGCTTAAAGCAAACAGTATTCGAATAGTATTTTTATGGAACGATATTATGGTGACCACAACGCACGTTTTAGTGTGAGCAGATATAGTTCAAAACTTTGATTTTTCAGCTCACTCTTGGTATTATTAAGACATTCAGAATAGTCAATGGACCAAAAATGTTGTACATAGTTTTCTTTTCCCCTACTGGATCTTAAGCTATTGCTAGGACATCAGAGTGTCACTGATGTTAGGGCTAAGGCTTCCTATTTAGCTGAGTGGCTTAGGCAATTGCACGCGTGAATTGCGCTTTATTTGAACAGAGCCTTCCCCTCACTGGTGGTCCGCTTTGCGAAGTAACGGTGGCTTTGTCGCAGCAAATATAAGATAAAGTGTGGTGACACAGAGACTATGGTTTTACTCTGACATTCTAAAAGAAGCAAAATAGTGCGACACCAGTTGTCCAAAAGATGAGTGGAGCGACAAAGCAGTTTATGAATGTGACGGTAATATATGCACGATTGCTTAAGGGCAGATGTCTATCATAACAACGGAGTTAAGTTGATAAGGCTGAACAATATTAACTCCTTGAAATATACATATAAAGGGAAGTTTGCCAAACTTTTAAAGGCAGGGCAAAACCCCCATAAGAAGTGAAGCCTGAAGCCGACGAAGCTGTTGCATTATCAACACCGTAATATACGGACATTGAATTGAAAGGTACTCCGCATATATCCGTCCTCATAATAGGCAAAGAGACGAAGTATATGCTGTACCCAGAACAAAAATAAACAAGTAAGGAAGGCTAAGTATGGGTGTAACCGAACATTACATAGTCAGCTGCCAAACTACAGCTTGCAAAACTTTTAAATTACATTCTTTTAAAAGTGGGCGTTCCCACACCCATTGTCCAAAATTTTGCTAGTTTCATAAGGTCACCCACCTACCAAGTTTCATCACTTTATCCGTCTTTGGTAATGAAGTATCGCACTTTTTCGGTTTTTCGAAATTTTCGATATCGAAAAAGTGGGCGTCGTTATAGTCCGATTTCGTTCATTTTAATAGCGATCTGAGATGAGTGCGCAGGAGCTTACATACCAAATTTCATTAAGCTACCTCAAAATTTACTTAAGTTATCGTGTTTACGGACAGACGGGCGGACGGACGGACGGACATGGCTAAATGAATTTCTTTTTTCGCCCATATCATTATACTCAGTTGAGAAGAGCTCACAAAGTATATTAACTTTGATTGGATAACGGTTGGTTGTACAGGTATAAACGAATCGAGATAGATATAGACTTCCATATATCAAAATCATCAGTATCGAAAAAAAATTCGATTGAGCCATGTCCGTCCGTCCGTCCGTCTGTCCGTTAACACGATAACTTGAGTAAATTTTGAGGTATCTTGATGAAATTTGGTATGTAGGTTCCCGGGCACTGATCTCAGATCGCTATTTAAAATGAACGATATCGGACAATAACCACGCCCACTTTTTCGATATCGAAAATTTTGAAAAATCGAAAAAGTGCGATAATTCATTACCAAATAAGGATTAAGCGATGAAACTTGGTAGGTGAGTTGAACTTATGACGCAGAATAGAAAACTAGTAAAATTGTGGACAATGGGCGTGGCACCGCCCACTTTTAAAAGAAGGTAATTTAGAAGTTTTGTAAGCTGTAATTTGGCAGTCGTTGAAGATATCATGATGAAATTTGTCAGGAACGTTACTCTTATTACTATATGTCTGCTTAATAAAAATTAGCAAAATCGGAGAACGACCACGCCCACTTTTTTAAAAAAAAAATTTTTAAATTCAAATTTTAAAAGAAAAGTTAATATCTTTACAGTATATAAGTAAATTATGTCAACATTCAACTCCAGTAATGATAATGGTGCAACAAAATGCAAAAATAAAAGAAAATTTCAAAATGGGCGTGGCTCCGCCCTTTTTCGTTTAATTTGTCTAGGATACTTTTAATACCATAAGTCGAGCAAAAATTTACCAATCTTTGTGAAATTTGGTAGAGGCTTAGATTCTAGGACGATAACTGTTTTCTGTGAAAAAGGGCGAAATCGGTTGAAGCCACGCCCAGTTTTTATACACAGTCGACCGTCTGTCCTTCCGCTCGGCCGTTAACACGATAACTTGAGCAAAAATCGATATATCTTTACTAACTTCAGTTCACGTACTTATCTGAACTCACTTTGTATTGGTGTAAAAAATGGCCGAAATCCGACTATGACCACGCCCACTTTTTCGATATCGAAAATTACGAAAAATGAAAAAATGCCATAATTATATACCAAATACGAAAAAGGGATGAAACATGGATTGGTTTATTGACGCGAAATATAACTTTAGAAAAAACTTTGTAAAATGGTTGTCACACCTACCAAATTAAGTAGAAGAAAATGAAAAAGTTCTGCAGGGCGAAATAAAACACCCTTTAAATCTTGGCAGGTATTACATATATAAATAAATTAGCGGTATCCAACAGATGATGTTCTGGGTCACCCTGGTCCACATTTTGGTCGATATCTCGAAAACGCCTTCACATATAAAACTAAGGGCCACTCCCTTTTAAAACCCTTATTAATACCTTTAATTTTATACCCATATCGTACAAACACATTTTAGAGTCACCCCTGGTCCACCTTTATGGCGATATCTCGAAAAGGCGTCCACCTATAGAACTAAGGCCCACGCCCTTTTAAAATACTCATTAACACCTTTCATTTGATACCCATATCGTACAAACAAATTCTAGAGTCACCCCTGGTCCACCTTTATGGCGATATCTCGAAAAGGCGTCCACCTATAGAACTAAGGCCAACGCCCTTTTAAAATACTCATTAACACCTTTCATTTGATACCCATATCGTACAAACAAATTCTAGAGTCACCCCTGGTCCACCTTTATGGCGATATCTCGAAAAGGCGTCCACATATAGAACTAAGGCCCACTCCTTTTAAAAATATTCATTAACACCTTTCATTTGATACCCATATCGTACAAAAAAATTCTAGAGTCACCCCTGGCCCACCTTTATGGCATCCACCTATAGAACTAAGGCCCACTCCCTTTTAAAATACTCATTAACACCTTTCATTTGATAACCATATCGTACAAACAAATTCTAGAGTCACCCCTGGTCCACCTTTATGGCGATATCTCGAAAAGGCGTCCACATATAGAACTAAGGCCCACGCCCTTTTAAAATACTCATTAACACCTTTCATTTGATAACCATATCGTACAAACAAATTCTAGAGTCACCCCTGGTCCACCTTTATGGCGATATCTCGAAAAGGCGTCCACATATAGAACTAAGGCCCACTCCTTTTTAAAATATTCATTAACACCTTTCATTTGATACCCATATCGTACAAAGAAATTCTAGAGTCACCCCTGGTCCACCTTTATGGCGATATCTCGAAAAGGCGTCCACTTATAGAACTAAGGCCCACGCCCTTTTAAAATACTCATTAACACCTTTCATTTGATACCCATATCGTACAAACAAATTCTAGAGTCACCCCTGGTCCACCTTTATGGCGATATCTCGAAAAGGCGTCAACCTATATAACTAAGGCCCACGCCCTTTTAAAATATTCATTAACACCTTTCATTTGATACCCATATCGTACAAACAAATTCTAGAGTCACCCCTGGTCCACCTTTATGGCAATATCTCGAAAAGGCGTCCACCTATAGAACTAAGGCCCACGCCCTTTTAAAATACTCATTAACACCTTTCATTTGATATCCATATTGTACAAACGCATTCTAGAGTCACCCCTGGTCCACGTTTATGGCGATATCCCGAAAAGGCGTCCACCTATAGCACTAAGGCCCATTCCCTTTTAAAATACTTATTAACCCCGTTCATTTGATACCCATATCGTGCAAACAAATTCTAGGGTCACCCCTGGTCCACCTTTATGGCGATATCTCAAAACGGCGTCCACCTATGGAACTAAGGATCTCTCCCTTTTAAAATACTTATTAACCCCGTTCATTTGATACCCTTATCGTACAAACAAATGCTAGAGACAACCCTGATCCACCTTTATGGCGATATCCCTAAACGGCGTCCACCTATAGAACTATGGCCCTCTCCCTCATAAAATACTCTTTAATGCCTTTCATTTGATACACATGTCATACAAACACATTCCAGGGTTACCCTAGGTTCTTTTTACAACATGGTGATTTTCTCTTACTTTGTCTCCACAGCTGTTGTTGTTGTTGTAGCAATGCTCGCCCCACCTAATAGCCGCGACCGATCACAAATTGTCATCAATATCCTCTAACGGGAGTCCAAGGAAACTTGCCGTTTCAAAAGGGGTGGACCATAAGGAAAGGGGTGTTAGAGGCGTTGATTCCACATTACAATTAAAGAGATGGTTGGTGTCATGTGGGGACACATTGCAAGCGGGGCATACATTTTGTATGTCGGGGTTGATTCTGGATAGGTAAGAGTTTAACCTGTTACAGTATCCAGAACGAAGTTGAGCAAGAGTGACACGCGTTTCCCTGGGGAGTATGCGTTCCTCTTCCGCGAGTTCTGGATATTTTTCTTCAAGTACTGGATTCACCGGGCAATTCCCGACATAAAGGTCCGACGCCTGTCTATGGAGTTCACCAAGGACCGCTTGTGTTTTTCGCTTCATACGGCTGGGTTCTCAGGTGCCGTATTTCCTCAAAATGCTTACGGAGATGACTCCTTAGTCCCCTAGGCGGTGCTGGTTCGTCAATCAGATGTCTGTTGGGATGCCCAGGTTTCTGGGTATTCAACAGAAACTGTTTGGTCAGCATCTCATTTCTCTCCCTGATGGGGAGTATTCTTGCCTCATTATGCAGATGGTGTTCTGGGGACATAAGAAGACAGCCCGTGGCGATTCTGAGAGCAGTATTTTGGCAGGCCTGTAGTTTCGTCCAGTGGGTAGTTTTTAGGCTTGGCGACAATATGGGTGACGCGTAGCACGTAATCGGCTGGCTAATTGCTTTGTATGTGGTCATGAGCGTTTCTTTATCTTTTCCCCAGGTACTGCCAGCAAGGGATTTGAGGATTTTATTACGGCTCTGAATTCTCGGAACAATTGCGGTTGCGTGCGCACCAAAATGTAGATCCTGATCAAACGTCACACCCAAGATTTTGGGGTGTAGGACAGTCGGTAGCGTAGTGCCATCGACGTGGATGTTCAATATGGTCGACATTTGGGGCGTCCATGTTGTAAATAAGGTCGCGGAAGATTTAGTCGGTGACAATGCCAGGTTTCGCGAGGCGAAAAAACTGGAGAGATCAGGGAGATAGCCGTTTATTTTCTTGCATAGCTCATCGATCTCTGGGCCTGGGCCTGTGGCCATTATTGTGCAGTCATCGGCGTAGGAAACGATTGTGACTCCTTCCGGTGGTGAAGGTAGCTTAGATATGTAGAAATTAAACAAAAGTGGGGATAGGACACCACCCTGTGGCACCCCTTGTTTAATTCTCCTTGGTTTTGATGTTTCGTTTCTGAATTGCACCGATGCCTGCCGACCACCCAGATAATTTGCGGTCCACCTTTTAAGACATGGGGGAAGGGTAGACCCTTCCAGGTTTTGCAGTAATGAGCCATGATTGACCGTATCAAAGGCTTTTGATAGGTCTAGCGCTACGAGTACTGTTCTATGGTGGGGGTATTGATTCAAACCGCAATTTATCTGGGTGCTAATGACATTTAGCGCGGAGGTAGTGCTATGGAGTTTTCTGAAGCCATGCTGATGAGGGGCTAGCTGCAAATGTGCTTGGAAATAAGGGAGCAAAATGGCTTCAAGCGTTTTTGCCACTGGCGATAGGAGAGATATCGGACGATATGACTCACCTACGTTAGCTGGTTTCCCAGGCTTTAGTAGCGGGACCACCTTGGCCATTTTCCATTTCTCGGGTATGGCAAAGGTGGAGAGAGACAGGTTGAAGACATGCGCTAAATATTTGAAACCCTCTTTCCCTAGGTTTTTAAGCATCGGCATGGCTATGCCGTCTGGGCCCACTGCTTTGGATGGTTTAGCGCGACCAATGGCGTCCTCAACCTCTCTAGCGGTGATGGTGATTGGTGACGCGCTGAATTTGTGTTTATGTGCGTGTCTATTGGCTCTCCGTCTATCTTTGTCGACCGTAGGATGCATTATATATTGTCGGCAGAAAGCGCTCGCGCATTTTTTCGCATCCGACAGCACCTTATCGCCAAAGGCGATGGAAACTTTGTCTTTGTGCTTAGTCGGATTCGATAGGGACTTTACGGTGGACCAAAGTTTACCTACACCGGTAGAGAGGTTACAACCTCTTAGGTGCTCTTCCCATTTCGCCCGCTTGTGTTCGTCCACAAGCAAGCTGATGCGCTGGTTTATATCCCTTATTTGGGGGTCGCCTGGATCAAGCTGTCTTATAAGGTCGCGTTCCCTCGCTAAGCTCGCGGCCTCCGCCGGGAAGTGGGGCCGGATTTCGGGAATTCTCCCGGCAGGAATGAAATGTGCCGAGGCGGACTCAATGACCTTACGGAAGGCATGCTCCCCTTGGCGGGCATCAGTCGGGATAGGGAGGGCAGCAAAGCTGCTGTCTGTTGCAGATTTATATTCTTCCCACTTTCCTTTTTTGAAGTTTATGAAAGTGCGTTTTTCGGTGACGATGAAGTCGGCGGTATGCTCGAACGAAATAAGTATGGGCAGGTGGTCGGATGCCAATGTTACCATCGGCTGCCAGTTGACGCAGTTTACGAGTTCTGCGCTCACGATTGAGATATCTGGCGAGCTATGACAGCTTCCTACCATACGTGTGGGGGCGTCTACGTTTATTGTGCAGAACGTCGTTTCTTCTATTTGATCCGCCAACATCTCACCCCTACTGTCCGCCCGCAAGTTTGAATGCCATAGGTCGTGATGGGCATTGAAATCGCCTAAGATAATGCGATTGTTGCCAGTGAGTAAGGCCTCGATTTTAGGGCGGTATCCACTGGGGCAACAGGTGACAGGAGGGATGTAGATGTTGATGATTTCTAGATTTTCATCGCCTGACCGGACAGATAGGCCTTGACGTTCTAAGACATTGTCCCTGCGGTCGATGCCAGGATCAAATATATGATATTGCAGAGAGTGGTGTATAATAAACGCGAGGCCGCCTCCATTTCCGCTCTCGCGGTCCTTCCTGTGGACATTATACCCAGAGCAGGTCTGCAATGCAGATCTCGCTGTGAGTTTAGTCTCTTGAATCGCAGCAATGCGGATGTTGTGCCGCTTCATGAAATCGACTATCTCCGTAATCTTCCCAGTTAGTCCATTACAGTTTAACTGCAGAATTCTGAAGTGCATGAGGGGTGACGCCGCCACTCTAGGGGTAAGTGACGGATGACTACGCCTAGGTTGGGGAAGGCCAGGACGCAATTGCTGTTGTGGCCTTGGGACTGGGCGTCCTTGGGCAAGCATTGGGGTACCCGGATGATTTGGGTTTGCGACCTGGCAACATGGCGCGATAAAACCCGTCGAGGGGTTGTCGTCGCGGAGACCAGAACATCTAGGAAAGTGGCACCACCCAAGGCAGGAGCTGCATTGAGCGGATGTCGCAAACCTATATATTCTGTGCTGGCAGACGGTGCAAACGGAGGTAGGGACTAAGAGCATGTTTCCCTGACCTGCACGATTGCTGCCAGAAAAGAGGGGGGGGGGGGGGGGGGGGGGGGGAGAGGAAGACGCGGGCAGGGGCTGATGCTCAGCATTGCTACCAGCTCTACTACGAAGGTAGTAGTTATGAGTGGTATCAGCTGTTTGAGTTGTTGGCGCCGTGGGGCGCGAGCAGCAGCGGGTACTTGTTGTGGCTTGCTGAGCAGCGAGGCTGCTGGAAGGTAGTGGGGGGCGCTTAGGCGTAGACTACGGGACGCCCTTGGGCGTGAGCAGCAAGGAGCCACAAAAGATTTATAAAAGTTGCGTGGACGTCGGGTTTTGTGATCAAGCCCAGAACAACCTGTCCGATGCAACCATCCCTTGCACGAGACACACTGAACAGAGTATGACCGTCCTAAAAAGATTCTTTTCTGGCAAATGCAGCAAAACCATTTCTCAGGACCGGGGTCAGGAGACGGACCCGGATTGGGTTCGATACCTTCCCGGAGTAAGAGAATATGTAGCAGTCCTGCTGCAAGGAGCTGCTGGGAGGATGACAATTTGTGGGAGGGACGAAACAAATTAAATGGGGTCACACTGAAATGACTGTCATTGGTCGGGAAAAATCCCGAGTCGCTCCGGTACATAGAACCGACTGCCTTGGGAAGCGTCTCCACAGCTCTCAACTGAGTATGTAATGTGCGGTTACACCCGAACTTAGCCTTCCTTACTTGTTTTGATATATAGAAGTCTATATCTATCTCGATTAGTTTATGCCGTTACGGGGAACAAAATTAATATATTCTGTGAGATCAGCTCAGCTGAGTATAAAAACGACGTAGTTGGAATGCCCCGAGTGTTTAAGGAGGGTAAACAAATTGCAGAGCAATGAACAAATAAAATAAGAGCAATACAATTTTTAGTCGTAGTGGAGAAAGGCAACACTATCACTATAGTGATAAAAAAATTGGTGCACACTAAAATTTTTCCAATAAAGTGTAATGCTAATGAAAGTGTAAGACAATTAAAATTTAGTGCACTACCTCCAACAATGTTTATGCGTATATATATTTTTTGTATGTATGTGTATTTATGACATAAATTTCGTACGTATGTATGTATTATGGATGTATGTCATTGTTTCATCAACCGTTTGGCGCTTCCATTTGGTGATATCGCCGTGCATATAATAAAAAAATTTACTGTGGCAAAACAGACTTTTCCGCATGTTTTCTTAGTCTGGTAAGCTTATGGCTAAATATTTATGATTTTTATTTATAAACTGCATTCGCTATCTCCCCATTCGCACTTTGATTACATCAGAAATTTAGTTTACACATATGTATGTAAATGCGCGTGATTACGTATAGACTATCATAATTACGTTTGCAGGTACCCTGTAGGGAAGTCAGTAACTAGTGATATTAATTTCTGGTTCAGAACTAAACCTAAAGTACCAAATATACATACATATGCACTTAGATTTTATATAGACTGCTAAGTGCATAACTTAATCTACACTTATGAAATTGTTGCGCATAAAATTAGTACTAAAAAGTTTGCCTCCACTATTCTCCACTTTCAATTTTGGTATGCGTTATACACTATGACATAAAACGTTTGTGTCTCCACTATTTATTAAAATTATTAATAGGTCTGGAAGCGCTGCGACCTTTGTGCAGATCTATTGTGCAAGACCTTTCAGCCTAATTTTGTATCTGAAGGCTCTAGATGTATCTAAGTACCTCTTCAGGCTTTTTACTCCATATCATATAGGGATTAAGAGTCCCACCACCTAGATGGGATAATCTCTGCCTAGCTAGAGCGACGCATTCGCAGAGAATGTGAACCGGCGTTTCATCATCCAGCTCACAGAAACGACAAATTTGGGTATGAGATAGATTTAATTTACGTAAGTGATATCGTAGACCGCAGTGTCCCGTGTAGTACCCAGTAAGAGTTCTTAGGTCCTCCCTGCTTAGGTTAATGAGTTTGGCTGATACTTTCGTTGCCGGAAGTATAAACAGTTTGGCCTGCCTTTGCCCTGGACAATCAATCCAGTGACGTCTGAATTGTTTAGTTTCCCAGTTACTTATAGTTTCCCTGGTGTGTGCTTTTGTGAGTCCACAAAAGGGCTCTGGACCATAGAATGCTGATATAGCACCCTGCTTTGTTAGGTAATCTGCATGTTCATTACATTCATGTCCCTGATGTCCGGGAACCCATCCCAACAAAACCTTGTTTTTGGCTCCCAGGGCATTAAGGATTTCAGTGCATTCATCCACCAGCTTAGATGTAACTATGTAGGATTGCAAGGAACGCAGTGCCGCCTGGCTGTCCGACATAATGTAAATGCTATTCGATGTTGAGCTTCTCCGCAGACATTCTCTACCACAGACATCTATTGCATGAATTTCTGCCTGTAATATGGTGGGGTAACATCCCACTGGTATCGATTTTTTGAAGTTTGGCCCATAGATGTCAGCTCCCGTTCTTCCGTCATCGAATTTCGATACATCCGTGTACCAGACCTCTGAGTCAGGGTCGTTATAAGGATTCCCTATTTCCCAGTGGGTCCTTTACACAATGGACACTTCAAAGTTCCGTGAAATTCTGAGCTTAAGGGACATTACGTCACGCAGTTGTAATGACGGATTTCCTATGAATTTTCTTATTACTTTAATATGCCCTATCATATTTCCTTCCTTCAACTCAAAAATATTTGGAAGTCTTAACGCACCTAGTGTTGCCTCTTTCTCTATCAGAATAGGGAAGGGAGGTATTCCCACTAAAACACTAAGTGCGTCAGCAGGGGCGGTTCTCATCACACCCGTTATGCCAACGCAAACTAATCGATGCAGTTTGCTTAGTTTAGCCTTTGCCTTTCTTTGCGTGGCCTTCTGCCACCAAACTAGAGAAGCATAGGTGACTATTGGCCTTACGACAGTATTAAATGTCCAATATACCATTTTTGGACAAAACCCCCATGTTTTGGCGTAGAGACGAGTACACGCGAAGAAAGCTCTTGTTGCCTTGTTTACGATAGCATCCAAATGACCATTCCACGTGAGGGTTCTATCCAGTGTGACCCCTAGATATTTATCCTCCATTGAGAATTGTATTTTTGTACCACCCAGGGATGGATACTTTCCTTCTCCGGGTGAAAGGCACTATAACAGTTTTGTTAGGATTTATAGACAATCCTTTGGTATCGCACCACGTCTCTATGATGCAAAGGGCTTGTTGCATGCGATCTGATATTGTATCTTCGTGCATCCCTATGATGCAAATAACTAGGTCATCTGCATATCCTTGTGTGTCAAATCCCTTGGTTTTCATTAACTGAAGGAGGTCATCAATGACCAGGGTCCACCGGAGAGGGGAGAGCACACCTTCTTATGGGCAGCCTCTTGTGGCCGCAATTGATTCAGTTGTCCCTCCCAGTTCCAAATGGATTTTTCTACTCTTTAACATAGACAGCACCCATCGTATTATTATAGGGCTTATGTCCTTGTCAATAACAGCTTGTTCGATAGCTTGATGTGTTGTGTTATCGAAAGCTATATTTTTTGACTCTAGAGCCTTTTCGATTTTTACCGTGAGACTATGAATAGCCGTCTCCGTGGATTTCCCTGAATGGTAGGCGAACTGATTCCTACACAGAGGGAGTTTATTTAGATTGACCTCCCTGATATGCTGATCTAAGATTTTCTCCATACCTTTTAGGATAAACGAGCTCAGGCTTATTGGTCGATATACGAGGGCAGTTGCTCGGGTTTCCCTGGCTTTGGTAAGAATACTACCTTAACCTCTGCCCACCTGCTCGGGATATGGCCGAGCAGTAGTGATGCCTTATATAACGTGGAAAGGACTGGGGCTATATGCTTTATCCGTTGCTGTAACAGACAAACGTAGACCCCATCCGGTCCTGGTGACTTGAAGGAGCTGAAACTAGACAGAGCCCATTGCACTCGTTTTACAGTGGTGAGCTTTGTTTCTAGACTTTTTTCATTACCACTGATGGTTGGCAAATCTGCCATTATAGGTGGTGATTAATAGCCTGCTGTGCAGTCAGGAAAGTGTGTTTCGAGTAATATTTTGCTCGTCTCTTCCGGCCGCGTGGTGTAGCTCCCATCTGTTTTTTTCAACGTGCCAATTCCATTTCTGTGATCTCTAGAAAGGGCTTTTTGTAGTCGAACCGCTGCTGGAAGATCATTAATCTTTTCACAGTGTTCTCTCCAGGTAGTGTGTCTCCACTATCTCTTCATGCAATTCTATTATGTGTAATTCTCCATTAGCGTTGTTTTAGTTGCCAATGTAGATGTATATACAAGTAAAATAAACACGGCTATTTATGTGATAAATATTTTATCTACAAAAAAAAATTGCTGCTAGCTTGAACTATGAAAATGCCTTTTTTCCCTACACTTTAAAGAATTTCCCTTACTTAATCTCCATGGCAGCAAATTTACAGGAAGCAGCTCCCCAAGGAAACTATTTCGCCATAGATTCAACATAGTACCTTTAAACAATGGGGAGAAACTTATAATTTAGTCAATTCATATTAAACATGCCAAAGTCCTCAAGAGGGCAATTTCGGGTAATCCCAAATAGTAAGTTCTTTTCCGGCAATCTATTTTATGTAGCTGTTGCACAACTGGTGGTATTTAAGAAACTTGTCTACCCCAGCGGGTTAGGGGGCTTAGAATATACCTGCGGTAGGTATACCTGTCGTAAGAGGCGACTAAAATAACAAATTAATTCAAGGGTTTGTGTAGCGCAACCCTCTCAAAGGGGTTGCCAGCGCAATATATAGTTTTTCCAACCCAATAGTCAACCTCACCTACCCGTAGCGAATCCTGTTTCATTAACAGCCGAGGCTCTGGCCTCGAACTACTGATGGAGGCCTTCGGGGAGTGTCTTTGTCGCTACAACAACAACAACAACAACGAGACCCCTCTTAAAGCACATTGCAGGAAAAATAGTACGAAAGTTAAACCATACGCTTAAAATAAAAAAAGTGAGCTTAATTTTGAAGCTGCAGTAAGGCGGTAAAAAGTGGACAACTTATTGAAACACTGAAAGCTTTAAGTGGTGTTTGCTTTCTACCTCCTTTTCTTCATATGTATTTCTGCCTAAACTGTAAGTTTTTGCACTAGTTCGGAACTATGGAAAAGTGCCAACCAGTTCTAAATAGGACATTTTTCCATCTATTTCGGTACTAGGGAAAGGGTAATGCGGCGGGGAAATTTTCCACCGCCTAGGACATCTTCATGTTAAATTCGCCAGGTGAAAGCTTTAAAAAAAAATAAAAGGCGTACTAGTACAGGTTCCGAAATCCCCAGAAGCGCACCAGTTTTTAACTAAAAAATTTTCGTACGGGGTAGATATCTAGAATAAAATGCAAACATAGAAACAGTTAAAATTTACCTATTTTGTTGAGTGATTTTAGTTATCAGTGGCAGCGGTACTTCACAGCACTTTAACCGTTAAATTCATTTTTTTTTTATTCTAAAACTGCATACATAAAATGTCATTATATGTGTGTGTGTACATATTTTATTTACATATTTTATTTATGTATTTGGTACACAGCAGATTTTGCTTTTGCCTAAAATTGGTTTGTTTACATTTTAAAAGTGAGCCTCGTGTATAGAATCTCTATGACAAATATGACGAACTGATTTTGATATACACTATGGAGCAAAAGTGAACACTTAAGAATCAATTTTGCAGGTTATGTCATACACAAAACGTAGTGTTATAATATGACAGATATCAACCAGGTTATTAGGATTGCCATTGTTTTTGGTGCAAAAATTAATTAATAAACAAAAACAACAACAAATGCATTTCGTCTTTAAGTAGGGATAGGTATAGTGTTCACTTTTGCACTCATTCAAATTTTTTGCACTTGGATAAAGTAGGAGCGGCGTTGAATACCGTTATTCGGTATTTTACTAAGATAAGGGGTTGACTTGGTATTTGCTATTCCAGATATGATCAGTTTGTCCTAGTTCGCTGTGAAAAGTGGAAATATTAACCTTTATTTACAAAATGAAGCCGCGTAACAACAAAATTATTGCGGAGGTAGAAAAGCTGCTTCAACTGGGCAAGTCTACACGGGAAGTTGCAAAGCAACCTAAACTCTCCCAACCACAAGTGATGAAAGTGAAGAAACTTAAAAATTTGGCCACTCAGTATTGCAAAAATGGCCGATCAAAGAAGATAAAGAGTAGCGAGCGAAGCTTCTGGCACGTTCCTTAATGACCGGGAAAGCAAAAACAACAAAAGAGGCAGCGCAAAGTATTAATTATGAAGCCAGTGTGTGGACTGCCCGGCGTGCGCTTAAAGGAGTTGGTTGTTTTCCTGCAAAAAATTCCCAAGAAGCCTAAGCTTTCAGCAAAAAACGGATAAGCTCAGATAGCGTTTGCAGCACGTCATACAAATTGGACTATTAATGAGTGGAGACGCATTCATCTGACCATAGAACGCGTCTTCAGTTATTAATAGTCCAAGTTTTATGACTTGCTGCAAACGCTAAGCAAGCTTATCGGTTTTTTGCTGAAAAAGTAGGCTTCTTGGACATTTTTTGCAGGAAAACAACCAACTCCTTTAAGCGC
The DNA here is from genome assembly GCF_040869045.1 of Eurosta solidaginis. Taxonomy (NCBI): domain Eukaryota; kingdom Metazoa; phylum Arthropoda; class Insecta; order Diptera; family Tephritidae; genus Eurosta; species Eurosta solidaginis. Next base: position 60,168,399 of record NC_090323.1, read on the forward strand.
ATGCCGGGCAGTCCACACACTGGTTTCACAATTAATACTTTGCGCTGCCTCTTTCATTTTTAAGTTTCTTCACTTTCATCACTTGTGGTTGGGAGAGTTTAGGTTGCTTTACAACTTCCCGTGTAGACTTGCCCAGTTGAAGCAGCTTTTCTACCTCCGCAATAATTTTGTTGTTACGCGGCTTCATTTTGTAAATAAAGGTTAATATTTCCACTTTTCACAGCGAACTAGGACAAACTGATCATAGCTGGAATAGCAAATACCAAGTCAACCCCTTTTCTTAGTAAAATACCGAATAACGGTATTCAACGCCGCTCCTACTTTATCCAAGTGCAAAAAATTTGAATGAGTGCAAAAGTGAACACTATACCTATCCCTACTTAAAGACGAAATGCATTTGTTGTTGTTTTTGTTTATTAATTAATTTTTGCACCAAAAACAATGGCAATCCTAATAACCTGGTTGATTTCTGTCATATTATAACACTACGTTTTGTGTATGACATAACCTGCAAAATTGATTCTTAAGTGTTCACTTTTGCTCCGTAGTGTATTTGTTTATATAAACCACTACGAAGCTTTATGAAACTAACACAGGTACAATTTCAAAAATGGCATTAACTTTTATGTTTATTTTATGATATAGAAATATGTAGATAATTGAGACGTTATTCTGTCCGATAATATTTCTCCCTGCGATGTACCTGCTCTACCAGTAAACAGAGACATTTGTCATATTGTAGCTTCTGCAAAAAATATCTTCTGGCCTGTCTCTCCTCCTTTCTATGGTTGATCCCTGTCTTTCCTTCGTATCTTCTCCCTTTCACTTTCTCCATTTTTCTGTCCTCTACTCCAACTTTCTTTCCTCAATCTGCCTCTTTTTTTCTTCATCTTCTTCCATTCTCTTGCTTCCACTCCTTCCTATCTTCTCCTTGCTCTTTCTCCATTCTTATCTCCATTTCCTACTCCCACTATATTTCCTCCCGCTCTATCTTTCTCTCTCTCTATTTTTATTTCTATCCCTTTCTACCACTCTCGCACTCCCACTTCTATTTAATTTTCGTATAACTGTGACTAGAATAGCCCATTTCATACTGACATTGTTAAAATACATTCTACGATCCAGGGAGCAGGGTTCCAGATTTTTGTCTATATCTCATAAATGGGTTACAAACCATCTGCGGTTTTGATTTACAAACAGATTTTACATTCCACTTTATGGAAGGAAATGGGTTCCATATATTAAGCTAGTCCGAAGAGGAGCCCCTATACTAAATTTTAAGCGAATCGCACCATAAATTTCTTAAATTTTAAGTTAGTAGTAGGAAGTACATCTGTACCAAATTTCAAGCAATTCGTAATATAATTATATTTTTTTTACGATAGGTCGATCCCTCGTTCAGTTTCTCAAATAATAAGTACCCTTGTATCATATTTCAAGCAATTCGTACCATGAACTAATTTTCTTTTTTTTTTAGAATCGGTCATTTCCTCCGTCCAGTTCCCGCCAGAAAAGTTTCTCTTATAATCTCTGTTCCACATTTCAAGCAAATAAATCACCATAAATTAAATTTTTTGGGATAGGCCTGCCATTCCGTAAAATATTGAGGTGGCTAAACTTTAAGCAAATCGAAACATTAATAGGATTTATTGCATTAAGCGGCCCCTGGTCCACTTTCCGCAATGATGAATTCTCAAAAATTAGCTTTGACAAAGATGCATCCTTATGGCGAATTGCAAGAAATCGCACAATAAAATCTATTTTTTGGAAGAGATCGGTTTCTGGGAAGAAAAGTTTCTTAAATAATAAGTACCCCTGTATCAAACTTCAAGCAAACAGCACCATAATCACGATTATTACAATATGTTGGCTCCTGTTCCACTTGCCATAGAGAACCGTTTTTCAAATATTCAGCCAGGCAAAGAGGTTCCCCTTTACCAAATCTCACGCAAATCGTCCCATAAATACGATTAAGTACAGTCGGATTTTTAGATTTTTGGAATAGGTCGGTCCCTGGTCTACTTCCCGGAAAGAAAAGTTTCTCAAATAATGAGCTAGCCAGGGGGGACATATCTCTGGTGGTTGGACTTATAACCGGCCACATAGCAATCGGGAAGCATGCACAACGGCTGGGTGCTCCTTATAATGATTACTGCAGGGCTACAAAGACGAAGAGGAGATGGAAAAAGTTAAGCATTTTCTGTGCGACTGTCCTGCGCTTTGCCGCAAGAGGAAGAAATCACTGGGGCCCTAATCTACTTCCTGAAATAAAAAAAGACTCCAAATGTCATCTTAGTAAAAGAGGTATCCCTACACCGAATTTCAAGCGAATCGCATCATGAATTAGATTTTTCCGAATAGGTAAGTCTCTGGTCAACTTTCCGGACCAGATTATGAATCATGTTGCACTCTCAAAGTCTAACCTTTTAACTAGGTCACGTGGCTCTATGAAAAATGGCTATGTTTGTAGGTTATCAGGCTCCTTATTTTGTGAAAGGAATACACAAACTCAGGAGAGAGCTGAAAAGATGCAAAAGGATGACATTATTTTCAGAAAATAAAACACCATAAATCATCCTGAAATCCTCTGGAACACAAATACAAAATGTCATCAAAATCGGTAAACTTGTTCAGGAGGAATTCAGTCACAAACACACGTACAGAAGAAATATATTTATTCAGAGTTTATACCTTATCAGTAACATGCGCATCACTGTTCGGTTGACGAGTAATCGCGAATAACGTGTTAAGCGACAAAATCGTAATCGTTGTAATGAAAAAGGTTGAAGTTTCCTTCATATTTTTTTAGGCTTATCCTAAAACATTATAACAAGAAACTGTAACTTAAAATTATTCAGTTTCAATTTGAAATATCAGTATTATTACGCGCATTACAATACCAAATTGATTCGAGGGGTTGTGTATCGAAACTCTTTCAAAGGGTTGCCACGCAATATATAGCTTCTCCAACCCCAATTGTCAACCTCACCTAACCGTGGCGAAGCCTGTTTCTGTAAAAGCCGAAGCTCTGGCGACCCCAAGCTCCTCATGGATCTTGGAGGTTGGAGGGCGTTATGGCCTAGAAGGTTTCATGTCGTCATACCAAATCGTTCACGAGATGGTCGCGCTAGTACCTTAATGGTGCTTGTTACCGGAACGTACCGGATCTGCATCCGGCAAAGGGCCATCAACCTCAAGGCTTTCGTTAAAACAACAACAGTCACTGTACTGTACGCACTGCGGATGCTACACTCGGGCCAAAATATATTTATTACATGCAACATTACAATACATGCCGTTCAGCAAAACTAAAATACAAATTTCCTGTTGATTACCAGCGCGAAAAGTGAAAACTATTATTTGGCTTACCCTTTGCATGTATTATATGTGCGCAAGTTTATCATAATTTTTATAATTTTTACCATCAATAGCATAATTCTATTAATTTTAAGTTTTAATTATTTAGATTCATGAACCGGTAGAAATACATGGAACTTTTCGCCGTCGACAAGAAAATGATTTGGATATTGTGCCGACAAAACAGTTACCGCGTGAGTATTACAATTTTTTTCTTTACTTCATTATTATGAATATTTCTTAAAGGGGATCTCTTTTTTTTTGCCGTTTTTAATATGTTATTATTATGCTATGCTTTTTCTTACGCCTTGCATTCATATTATATAATATTTTGTTATGTTTAAAAGTGTTATGTTAGGTAACTTAATTTTATCTTACGTTGTTTTTAGTTTACTATTTTAATGTATGTTATTTTATGCTGAGTGACGTTTTGCTGTTTTATGATACGTTATTGCATGCCAAATACTGTTATGTTATTTAATGTATATATTATGTTTTGATACTTCTATTTTTATTCTATGTTCTGTTGCACTATTATGTTAAATTATGATTAGCTATTTCTTTTTACATTGTCTTATTTTGTGTTGATTTATTTTTGTTGCTATTTTGTGTTATGTCAGGTTATGTCATATTATGTTTTTATTGTATGCCTTGTTTATTTATGTTCTACATTTTTTAAAGGCGCGATATGTTATGTATATATAGCAATTCCTTGCGAGTTTTTTCCCTTCTCCCATTCCTCGTATTCTAAATATAAATGCCTTGTGAGTTTTTTCACTTCTCCCTTTCCTCTTATTCTGATCAATGTTCGAAAAAACGGAAAATCGGTTATGGGAGAAAAGTAGGTATTATGAATGTGAGTGAGAGGGAGATTTGTCATTTCTTAGGAGTTTTTTCACTTGTTAAATTAAAGGGAATGCATCAAAATAGTTAAAGTAAATTAGTTCTTTTAAGAAAGAAAACTTACTTGTACAAATTTGTGCCAAAATATATACATTCTACCACAATATTCTTTATTTTAAGTCGAAAAGTATATCATAAGCAACTGAAGAACTCTTGGTATATTTGATGCAGCCATCCAGAAATTGCGCAAGGATTTTTTAAGAAGGCTTAAATAGATTTTGGCATATGGCGAAAGACGCATTCAACTCGACTTGGCCTCCAGAAAATTACTTTGCTAAATGGAAGCAGCAACAGCGGATTTGTGTTATCCCGCCGTCTTCTTCTTCTTTTGCTCCTCTGTTAATTTTGCTGTGGCACCAATTCATTACTAATTTCAGTGAATACCATATGAAATGCAATAATGTGCATTGTTTATATTTTATCTCGCAACAATAAATAAACTTTTAAATTTTTTAAACAAAATAACCAAAATTTCAATTGACAAAAAAGCTGACTTCGAAAATTCGAAATTCCTATTTCCCAATTATTGTTCTCCCTAGGAGAAAAGAATTGGAGGAATTTTTCCGCATGAAAATTTTGTTTATGTTATATGTTGTGGAGGCCGCTGTAGTGTGATGGTAGCGTTCTCTGCCTACCACACCGAAGATCCTGGGTTCACGCCCCGGGCAAAGCAACATCGAAATTTTAGAAACAAGTTTTTCCAAATAGAGGGATATTTTACTAAGCGGGGTCGCCTCTCGGCAGTGTTTGGCGAGCACTCCGAGTGTATTTCTGCCATGAAAAGCTTCTCAGTGAAAATTCATTATGCAGATGCCGTTTGGAGTCGGCATAAAAACAAGTAGGTCCCATCCCGCCAATTTGTAGGGAAAATTTAAAAAAGAGCACGACGCAAATTGGAAGAGAAGCTCGGTCTAAAATCTCTTTGGAGGTTATCGCGCCTTACATTTATTTATTTATTTATCTGCTTTTGTTATTTTATGTTTGGATCTCGTTTTGCTTTGTTTTTCCTCCAGAGTAGTACTTAATGGACTCTCGTCTTTTTTTTCAGCCGTTCGCAACCGCAATCTTTCTCAAAGCACGCCATCACTATTTCCATTGCCACCAACACGTCGTGCAGATAGGGTGCGTACCGCAATATACGAAGAATATGAACCACCAGCTCGTGAGCCACCAAGACCACCAATCGAATCTCCACAACTCACCACACCAACCATAAGCTTGGTGGAGGAAATGCCTACCTTCGATGAACTCGAACAAAAGTATCGACAAATGGAGATCAAAGAAGAAGTTATAGAGCAGAAATGTGAATCAAATGAGAGCTTAGTATGCATGCGTGATAAACCCACACAACCTCCAAAAGGTCTCTATCGCCATTCTTACAATGAAGAGAAAGTTAAAGTAGGCATGTACAAGTTCTTAAAAGTGAAATTACCATCATCTGAGTTGACGCAATCACTACAAAATGTAAACGACACATGCGCGAGCTGCTATTTAAGAACTGAAGAAAAAAATCCAAACGCCGGATTAGCCGACAAAGAAACACAACTGAATGAGCTGCATAAAGCGCGCTCGCACAGCGTAGAAGAATTCGGTGAACGTCGCCCGACGGGTTATATAAAATATGAAGAGATTGATGTCTTGGAAGATTTTCGCCACAAATGGGAGCAATTGCAAACCGGATTCGCGGCTCAAAGTCCAGAAACGTTTGAAAGCACTGAGCGTATACACTATGAGACTCTATACAATCCCAATTATGATCACATAGAAAATATTGGAAATGAATACAACCAGAAGAGCTGGCAAGCCAATGAATGCTACGCGAAGAATCAAGGCACGCCTGTGTCCCAAGCAAGCATTGATTTTACGAGCGATGAAGAATTTGCACATGAGCTGGGTGGTTTTCAATCGAAAGCAACACGGCAACTGCTTACTGAAGTTAAAAGTAGCCAAAATGAAGTGTTAGGTCATTTGTCACAGCAATTACACAATGTAACACCGTCGCCACCCTTAAACGCAGCGATTACATCATACACTAAACTTAATGAGGACGCAGAAGAAGTAAAGACATCAGATACGCGACAAAAAGTAAGACCCGAACAGCTGTGGATAGAGTTGGAGGCTAATATAAAACAGGACGAACATGAAAAACGTCTGTGGCATGAGATCGAATGTGATCTTGATCTAAACAGAGATTTCGCAAGCAACATTGAGGAAGAGTTCAATAAGATACGACATTCATATGAGGAAAATGAGGCAGGAATTCTTGAGAATAATTGCAGTTTGAAACGCATACCTAAGCAGATTTTGATATCCTCACCCGAACCGGAAGGTTTTGGCAAAAACATCGATGAGGATTGGGCGAGTTTTGAGAATTTACCAATAAATCAGCAACAACACCAGTATAGCCAATTAGAGGAAGTAGAAAAGCCAGTTGTACAATTTAATTTGTCTGACTTGGATGACGCCTATGATAGCGAGCATACACTACGCGACGAGCGACCGTTAATTGAATATGTGCAAAATAGTCGAAAATTTATAAGAGAACTTTCTAAGATAGAAGATGAAGAGGAACCAGAGTCTCCTATCTGCAAGGCAAGTGACATTACATTTGAGGAGGTTGGTTCTGATAAAGACAATATGTTGGTAAAGCAATGTACGAAAGCCGATAATAAAACCAAAGATGTGACAAACATGAACGAAGACTATGTGCATGAGCATAATAAGGACAGTATTTTCGAGCCCATCGAAGAGCCACGAATTGTACAAACTCAGGCCCGCGCTCGACCTCGACCAAGTCAGAGGGTCTCATTTTATTTTACCAGCACAGAATATATTCATCGTGCTGGAGAGGAGTGTACAGACGGTGACTTGTTGACAAGGATAAGGAGTGATAAAGCTATGACCGATGAAGATCCTACCACTAATCCTCAGACGTTTCCAAAACCAATGCAACGAAATACAAACAATTACTACACGTCTACACAAAGCAGCGAGAATAACTCCAACGAAAACGCAATTAGTTTGTTAACGTTATCAACTGCGTCACCAACATTTGTCCCTGTTTTGTTTGATACGGAAATATCGCTTACAGAAGGCGAAACAATTATGAATGATAGTTGGACTGAGATACGGCAAAAGAGCGAAATAACAACACTGCCCACATCCACCTCACCCTGTCATACTCCGGTAAAATATTTCAGTCTTGCTGAATCACCAACACCCTCTTATCGCAGTACAGCTCCTGAAAAAGCAACGACACTCCCAATCGTTACTTTAAACGAGGAACGAATCGCTACACAGAATTCTGAGGACAGTTTTAGGCCACATGCAGATACGCGTAAACAAAATTTTAAGCAAAGCACACGTAATGCAACAGAAGCTTAATAGAAACTGTAAGACATTGAATGTGGTAAAACAGAGAGAACAAAATAAGAGTAATTTAATATCTACTTGAGGCTTACTTAAGATTTAAAAGTATGACACAAATATAATAAATTGAAGTCAAGAGTTATAAAGATTTGCAAAAATAAAAAAAAAATTTATAAAAAACTAATCATATAAATTATAAAAGTTTGAAAAAAATGTACATAGTACACAGACATTCATTATTATTATTGGCCTGGATGCACTGCGACCTTTATTTAGACCTATTGTGCTTCAGCTTTTAACCTACTACGGTATGTATTGAGTTACCTCTTCAGCCTTTTTACTCCATAACACGACGGGATTAAGAGTCACGCCATCTAGATGCGAGAGTCTCTGCCCCGCCAGAGCGGCGCATGCGCAGAGAATATCAAACATCGTTTCATCCTCCAGCTCACAAAAGCGACAGATTTGTATATCGAATAGATTTAACTTACTTGGGTGATATCATAGACTCCAGTGTCGCGTATGATACCCAGTGATAGTTCGTAAGTTCTCTCTGCTTAGAGTAATAAGTTTAGCTCACACTCTCTTTGCTGAGAGTATAAACAATTTAGCCCGCCTTTGCCTGAGCAATCAATCCAGTGTCTTCTGAACAGCTTTGTTTCCCAGTTAGTTATGGTTTCCCTAAGATGTGCCTTTTTGAGTCCACAGAATGGCCCTGGACCATATAATGTTGCAGTGTGCCTCTTCATTACCTTCATGTCGCTGATGCCCATCCTAACAAAACCTGGTTTTTGGCTTCCAGATTATTTAGAACTCCAATGCACTTATGCACGAGCTCAGAAGTAGCTGCGTAATACTGACATAATGAGGAGGATAAGATTTTTCGTAAAGATTTTCTGCCGCAAACTACTATTGCACCGATTTCTGCCTGAAAAATTGTGTGGTAGCCTCCCGTTGGAAAAAATTTCTTGAAGTTCGGCCTATAGACATACATACATAAATACAGACCGATGTCAAGGACAAAAACGCACATGCCATCTCTCGGTTCGTTTCGGTATGGGTACCACTTGGGACGCTTCAAACCTCTCCGAAACACTTTCCCTTGGAGCCGACAGGAATTTCAGTTACCAGGATTGCGTTATGTCGGCACACGGTTTTGCCCCTCACTTCCAGAAATTACTGCAGCTGAACTTGAATTTCACATCATTGTGATCGAAGACACAAAACTGTGCTTGGCACATGGTCAAGGGGAAGATCTTTGAACTTGAGACAGCCTTACATTCACTGCTCATCACACATGCATGACGGCTACATATTTTTGCGTTACTCAGGGGCGAACACAGCTGATGCTGGGTAACTTCAACACTCCACGATCTATGACATTCCTGTCAAAAAATGGCAGGGGACATGGTCTAGCAGATGATATGAACGATATGAGGAGCAACACAGGCCCACTGACCCAGCGGGTTAAGGGGATTAGATGATTCCGCCGTTCAATTTTATACCGACAGTCAAGTCAAACAGAAATCAAGGCAATATCCTCCCATAATGCAAAATCTGGATCTGTATTAAAGTGTAAGCAATCCCTAGAAGAAATCGAGGCAGGAGGAACATACATCTATGTATATTGGGTCCCGGGCAAATAGGAAAAGACGGAAATGAAGACCGGATGAGCAAAGGCGAGATTCTTACCACACACTGCTGTCTTATGTCACATTCATCTGAATTAGGCCGCGTCAGTTATAGTTGATGTAGGATATGAGGTTTACAGGAGGAAAAGACAAAGCACAATTTGTGAGTGGGACGCAACAAATTAAATGGGGTTACACTGCTACAACAACAACAAAGCGACTAAAATACCAGATTCAAGGGGCTGTGTAGCGCAACCCTTCAGGTTGCCAGCGCAATATATAGCTAATGTGGCCATATAAATCGTTCCCGAGATGATCGGGCTAGCACCTTAATGGTGCTGTGTTACCGGAGCGTACCGGATCTGTATCCGGCAAAGGATCATCACACATCGATAAAACTCCCCAAAGCCTTCCGGGAGCAATCTTATCGCTACAACAACAACAATATAGATACATGTACTGCGCTCGCCAGACTAAGTCTCCATCTGTTAGGAGTGACACAGTTATAAGATCTGCTCAGAAGCAGCGACAAACATGACGGTTCACGGGAACCAAAAAAATCCTTTCCGAGGCAGTCGTACCCCAATGCACCGGTTATCAGGATAAAACAACAATACGGACCCCCTATAATGGTAGAAAATTCCGAAGTATATATTTCCATCATCAGCGCAGGTCTTGTTTACTGTGTCAACTGGCGGCCTATGCTAACTTTTACATCTCACCACACCAACCTATACTCCTCTCTTTGCCAGTTCCAAAGAGGTAGTCTCGACCAAATTTCATGAATTTACGAAGATCCCCTTTAATGTCCTCCCCACTCCGTCCGTCGTCTGATAAGTGAAACGATAGTTCTGCACGATCATCCATTCAATTAAATTCAATTTCTCAACCTAAGTAGCAGGACTAGCGAGGGAACGTGATAACGGAAGTTTCCTCCACGCAAAAGGAATTGATTACAATTCAATTCCTCAATTTTTGTTTGTATTTGAAAAAAAAAAAAAAATACTTTGCGCAATTATAATTTCTTTCCCAGTACTTTCGAAACGAACTGCATATGTAATTGAATTGTAATTACAAGGAATGGAAAAAGCACTTTCGAATTTCCCATTCCATTCCTCAAAGGAATTACGAAAGTAATTGAAAAACTACAAGTTAGTCTGTGTATAGGAACTTACTCCGGTTGATGTGGGTGACTTTTCGGTTCACACTTTTCATTATTTCATCAGATTTTTCTTGTGAGTGGTAACTGAAAGCATCTGGAAACACCAGTGAATATAAAATCATTATCCTCTTAAAGTTCCCAGCTTAGTAAGGGTACCTCCTTTCCTTCCTCCGCTATCAAAGTGTGGTGGCTATAAGAAAGCAGCATACTTTTTAATTTTCTTTGATACATTCAGCTGACATAACGTAAACATCATCAATGTTCCGGAAAACTTTTTTCTCGTATTCTTGATCTTTTGATCCACCCATAGTTGCCTGCTCTGAACCATATTGTAATAAATAATATTAGAGTGAAGTGTAACTAAGGTATAGCGGCACCAGGTGCTACTACATTTGCCAATGCCAAGTGCTTTTTTATATTTAAAAGTTTCCGTAAAAATTATGCATCGTTTCGCTTCCTTGTTTAAAAAGTTTAGTGGTCAGATGTTCTTCTGTGCCTCATTGATTTTAAGTCGAAATATTTGCATTTCAACCTCATCACAGTACAATGTTTTTCCTAGTACCAGGTCCAAGGACTATGTTAGACAGTTTGTCATCTCTCTTGCTTTGGCAATGAGGCGTTACGCAAAATTTGTGAGTTTTTAGGTAATCGTATTCCCATTATTCCTATCACACCTACGTTAAAATATATATGTACATCAAATGCACGTGTGTTTATGACTAAACTCCTCCTAAAAACTGGATCCATTTTAAAGAATATTTATTTATATGTTCAAGGAGAATTGTGGATGCTTTACATTCACAGCTTGGTCCGTTTTCTTTCTTATTTTCCCGGGAATTAACCAGGGGCGACATATTTTAAACAAAATTAATTTATGGAGCGATTTCCTTGTAATTTCTTTCCAGCCTTTTTGACGATTTTTCCAGACAACAATGCTTGCCACATTGTTTAAACAAGTAACAATTAGCGAAAATCCTTTTTCTGAAAAATCGGTTGTATGGGGCACCAAAATACACTCACTCTCTTAATTTCAAGATATCTCAAAAATTGAGGCACTAGTTTGCGTTCAAACTGTTGCTATCGTTCCTTATCCTGATCATTTCGGTATGCTTATTTGTTTGTTTTTCTCTTCTCCTTTAAGGACTTACAATTTCCGAGAACCAGATCGAACTCAATATACCATTCATTTTACATGAAAGGTACAAAAAGGAAAAACAAATATTTGAATAGATTTTGCATTATTTAAAAAGGTTTGCTGCTAGAAACTCTCGGCACTGCAACCGGTACGAGTAGGAAGAGGGGCCGAATGGCAGACTGAAGAGGCCACATTCGGCAGAAGGCGAAAAGTTTGCTTTCAAGAGTCTGAAAGGCCGCGAGGCAGGGCAGCCGCATAGGCATGATAAGTAGGCCTAAAGCTGTAAGACAGGTGGCCCCAATAGCGAGAGAGCAACTACCTCGAAAGCTGCAAGGCAGAGTTAGGACATCGAAAGTGGCGAAGTGCCAACTAGGGAAGTAGGAGATAAGCCAAAGGGAGATAAAGCTAAGACTTCGACTTTTCCCGAGAAGATGAATGATGTGGCAAGGTAGTCACTGACTTTGGCGCTGGTTGATCGTAGGAATCCTGCCGGACAGATGACTACTGAAAGGTGGGTATCTGTAGAAAGGGAGCTTATTAACTTAATGCTTAAGATGATACGGGAACAACCACGTATGTCCCTGGTGTGAAGATGATAGCGTCCGCGAGCATGCTGTGGCTGGAGGAAGTGGTTCCAAACCTCCAAAGCCAAGGCACGAACGCGAAGTTCGAGGTGGTGGATAAAGCGCAAATCCCCGCGGTACCAAACGTTAAAGTATGGATACATACGTGGTGAAGTCGAAGGATACACTGCGACTTCTGCAGAATCAGAATCCGAATATACCGACACAGGATTGGACATTGGGATGTATACATTGAGTTCCATTGTGCTGCAATATCACCAGGCTCAGCGCTATGATTCTAGCTCAAATCAAATTCTGCTTAAAAATTAAATAAAAGATTCTGTAAAGTCCTTATCTATCCCGAAAGAACACAATGATAATTTATCCATCGCCTTTGGCGATACGACTCTGGTGACTCGAAGACATGCGCTAGCGGTTTTTGCCGGCAATTTTGAATGCCCGGAATTTTTAATTCCCCAGATGAGGAGAACATAGACACAAACACGACGTGTGGCCCGTTACCATTACCCCACAGAGGTTGAAGAAGCCATAAAAAAAGCCAAACCTTCTAAATCAATAGGTCCAAATGGAGTAGTCATGCCAATGCTAAAACAGCTTGGCGCTGAGGGAGAAAGCTACCTGACGCACGTTTCAAGCCTTGGAAACCGGCTAACGAAGGTGAGATATAACGACCGAAGATATTGGAAACCCTCCTGCTCCGTCAGTTTAGTGCGAATCTTCGCCTAGCCACTCATCAGCATGGCTTCCGCAAAATACATAGCACTACCAGCACTATCAAAAGCTTTTGACACAGTCAACCACCGTACTATACTCCAAGATATAGAAGATCACCCTGTCCCCTTTGTATAAAAAGATAAACTGCAAATTATCTGAACCTAGCCGACCAAATAATCCACGGTCACTGTTTTGCGACGTGGAATATTGGACGTTCACGTCGATGGTGTTGCGCTACCGATTGTCAGCCGTTAAAATATTTTAGGACTAACATTCGGTCACAATCTCACCTTCAAGACGTATGCCATCGAAGTTGTATCTAAAGTACAAAGCCGCAACAAAATCTCCAAGTCGGTTGCCAGTAGCACTTGGGGAAAAGATCAAGAAACATTGCTAGCCACGTACAAAGCAATTGGCCGGCCACTCAACAGCAAATCTGAACTACGATGATACAATCCTACCATAACCTTCCTTATATATGACGAGAAGAAATGAATTGCAAGTCATTGAAGGCAGTGCTTGTGTTTTAAAAACATTTTCTTATGGTCAAAAAAGTTACTAGGGCATCATTAAATTACCGCTTGAAACGCAAACATCTTTTTTACACTAAGAATTTTTCAATTACTTTTGCAATTCCTTTGAGGAATAGGAAATTCGAAAGTACTTTTTCCATTCCTTGTAATATAATTGGAAAATTTTCAATTATATTTGCAATTTCTTACGAAAGTACTGGGGTAGAAATTACATTTGAGCAAAGTATTTATTTTTTTTTTTTTTTTTTAATTACAAGCAAACAATTTTTTGTACTTGAGCCTCAAAAAACGAAATTACTTTTGGTATTTTTATTTTATTTTATTTTTTTTTTTTTTAGAAATTGAAATGTAATCAATTCCTTTGCTGTGGAGGAAAGGAATTGATTACTTTCCTCAAGTACATGTAATGCGGAATCGACGGGTATTGATTACCTAAAGTAATCATTACTACCCAGCTCTGCTACTAGCCATAAGGCCTACGTCTACCTCGTCATTTCCGCAAAATATAAAGAGGTTTTAGTGCAATGCCCAAATTGGGGGCAATATTCAAAAGACACATACTACAGAAATTTGCATGCCTTCTGGAGTATCACGCTCGAGCGTGATTCGGGATGTGATTTCGAAGTAAAACGTATACGTGAGACACGGTATCACATTAGAACAAGAACATGATAATTGATGGAACTTCATTTTCTCTATGAGGAGGGCACTCAATATGTTTCCTTAGCATTTCCGCGCTGACCGTGGTGTAGTAGTAGTAAGCTTGCCTTACTAACCATTGGTTTGCAACTCAAATGACGGGAAAACTAACATCAAGATATTCTACCTTGAGAAGCTTCGCATTAGTATGAAACATATAGGTCGACAATTTGTAGAAAAATTGAAAAGCAGCACATCAAAAATTGTTGTTATTATTACTAGCAGCACTTACCTATGCAGTTTGGCCAACGGAAAATGTAAACACAATTTTTGATGAAATTCTGTAAATTCCTTATATGAGCGGAATAAATGCGATGGATCGGGTTGACCATGGCGCGTCACTTGTAGTATATAAGTATAATACTTTTCCATATCATAATGCTTTTGGCAACGCACCACCATAACACTTTTCAAGCGTCCATCCTGTTGCATACTGAAAGTGAATATGAAGACAATTAAATAAAGCGCTACAAGAAGAAAAAGAAAAAGCAATGTGTGGAGACATTATCACCGCTATCACGATGTTTATCGACCTACTAAAGTTACTAATCCCAGGACTAATTCAGAATCGTTTGGTGATTCTTTCCGCAGCCAATTGAGGACTATTTCGTGAACTTTTAGGGACTATTTCTGTAAAATTTTGGGACTACTTTCGAAAATTTTTCTGAATCGCGTTGCAACTACTTTGTTATCATTTCTAAATTGTTCGCAGGATCGATTCGGGACAATTTACAAATCATGTTGGGATAATTTTGGTATTTTGTGGTCTTTTTCGTATAGTTTTCGAGAACCTTTCGGGACTACTTCGGAATCACTTCGAGACAATCCCTTGATCATGTTTTCGTGATCATTTAAAATTTTTTTTTTAGACTATTTCGTTATTACTTTCCAACTATCACGTGGTCATCTCGGGATTATGTCTCAAATCAATCAGAGATAAGTTCGGAATTGTTTCCGCGGTCAGTTCGGAATTATTCCTTGATCAATAAGGGACTGTTCCAGGATCATTTCTGGAATAATCCGAGTAGATTTTTGAGATCATTCCGGAATTGTTTTCAGTACTAGTTCGGAGTTGCTTGCGAACTATTACGTGATAAGAAATGTTCTTAATTTGTTTCCGCGATGAATGAGGAAATATTTCGTGGTCATATTGGGACTATGTTAGGAACACTTCGGGACCATAACGAAGTAGTTTCGTGATAGCATTCAAGAATTTTTCGGAATCACTATGGAACTATTTCATGCCCATTTTGAGATTGTTTGCGGAGCCAGTTCGGAACTATTATTTCGGAATTGTGTTACAGATCATTTCGATAAAATTTCTGGATCACTCCGGGATCATTTTGATATTATATTTATTTCTATATATATCCGCGCTTGTTGCGAAAACGACCTAACAGTAATGTTAAAATTTTTTATACGGTTAAATAGTTTTTGAGTTCAAAGGAAAAAATGTTATACGAAAATAATTCCAGAATAATCCCTAATGATTCAAAAATAGTATTTCTGACTTAAAATTTTGATGACTCTTTAATCCGTTCCCTGGTTATAAAGAATGTTAGACAAAAATATTGGTTATAAGCACTCTTGAAAGAGGACGAGTGGCACAATTAGGTCGGCAATCGATAATCGTGACATTTATGTATATACAAAAACAATTACACTTACGTATATTTTCGCGGTACAAACGACAACAGCTCTCCACTTCCCTCGTCGTTGGAAAATCGCATTTGTGCTAAATTGTGTAAGAAAAAATTAAATTGCGTAAACCAACTTTTCAGTGAGAATTGTATCATCTTGGCAAATGATGCAGCCGCTTCAGGATTTGATTGCTCTGGCAATAAAGCGCCACGCACATAGGTCACTGCATCAGCTGTTACACCAGGTATGCCGGCAGTGGCCATAAGAGCAAGCATATGCAAAATGAGATCACCATGTTTACGTATAATATTGAAGGCACGACAACACAAATCGACAAAATAATGAAAATCTGTTGACGGTTTATCGCCACCGTTGATTACGTAAGCCATATCGGATGTAAGAACAAATGGCGTGCGATCACTGTGTGGAAAAGATCATGATTTAAAAAGTCTAGACAAATTTAAATTTTATATAAGAATAATTACCGTTTAAAATTGCCAAACATTTGTGCATCCCCAAGAAATTTACCAAAATCAATATGAAATAAATGACCAGATGTCTTCAACATAATATTGTCATTGTGACGATCACAGATACCGAGTATATAGGTAGCAACGCTATAGCCGGCGCAGGAAACTGGAGCGAGTGAGAAGTGGAAGACAACATAAAACGCTTTCCCATTTTTAATGTATTTTGCTCACCTGTAAAATTTTTGACCGCACGCTGATACTCCAACTGACTAGGATTTTGTTTGGCTATCCACTCAGCAATTGGACGATCTTTAAAGGAACCCGTCAAACCATATTCGACTTGTATTTTACGTAACGTTTCGGCATCGGACACTAATTCAATCATGCCTTTCTTATAGCCCGTAGGCACACAATTAAAGGTAACCATTTTCAAATCAAGACCCTCAGCCAACCACATCTTATTCATAACACGTATCAGCTGTATAGTAAGCATATCCTGTTGCAAATCATCGCCGGACTACAATTCGTTGTTAGAAATTAAATATTTTAAAACATTAAACTTTTACCTTTTGATGTCAACGTACCTTAAAAATTGCGGGCAGCATTTCACCGTCTGAACCAATGTAGGAAATTTTCAGTGGGAGCGTATTTGAGTTGAAATAACTGCAGCTACGCACATTTACACCGGTCACCTCCAGTTCAGGACCCAAGGGTAGCGAAGTGGGTTTATCGCCCAATTGTTGATGTACAGTTTCCATGCCGAAGCAGAGTGTTTTCTGACGCAGTGACTCCTTAGCTTCCTTCACCGATTCCGCAAGACGCGCCAAACTCTGTGAAAAAATCCATTTTGCTACAATTACTTATTCCTAAAAAATTATACGCAGTTTAACAGTCGTTTTGAGGTGGAACGGTTTAAGCTGAAGATAAAAGCAGCATACGCATAAAATTTAACCACCGAGTCACACCCGGTGAATCCTGTTCTCAGGGGCAAATAACAAACTACTGCAGTTGTTTTTAATCGATTATTCGGCTAATCGATTGTTCGATTAGTTGAGTAGAAACTTTTGCTTTAATTGAAAATCGACTAGTTGATATTCGATTTCAACAAAGCATGCAATCGACTAACTGCAAAATAATATGGGAACTGCAAATGGCCTAAAATTACTCCGCAACGTCTTTACGAATCGTAGAACTCATAAAAAAAATTAAAAATGAACTAGCTGTTTGCACTCGATTATTTTATTAAATAGCTTTTGCTTATCGATTATTCTAACAGCCGCTTATCAGGAGCAGGTGAGAAACGCGGACTGATATGACTGTTTCCCCGAAGCTTTTAGAGAGTTGAGGGTCCTTTGCCGGATACGGATCCGGTAGGTTCCGGTAACAAGCGCCATTACGGTATTAACCCGATTTTTTTCGGGAACGACTTAATATGATCACATTGAACCTCCTAGGCCTAGCTTAGAAACTATAGACAGGGGAGATAGCTGTTTATTTTAGAAACTAATTCCCTTATTGAAGGACCTATTTCCGCATAGGAAATGATTGTAACTCTATCTGGTGGGGAATGGAGCTTTGATATGTAGAAATTAAACAGAAACGGGAATATCACACCACCCTGTGGTACCTCCTGTTTAATTCTACTAGGCTTTGAGATTTCATAACCAAGTTGAACTGACGCACTATGGCTCCTTTTGATTTTTTTCTGTGCAAAAATCATAACTTTTGAACTAATCAAGATATTTTAAAGATTTATACTGCACCGGTAAGCAAATTATTTAAGGTTTGGACAGTTTACAGGGTGTGAGATTAACAGGGTGCTTCACAACAATTCGTCAAAGCTGAAAATTTTTAGAAAAATAAAAATAAAAAAATATGTAAAACCTGAAGGACAAATTTTGAAATTTTTTTTTTGGGGATGTATTTGAACATGAAATCAGATAACTTATGATTTGTATGAAGGAGGGTGGCTCTACCAACTTATGATTAAAAGTTTTGTCTTAGTAGCAAGGTTATCAATCTCCACCAAACTTGATGGACGCATTACTTCTTTTAAGATGTTATACTCTTATAAAAGTGAAATGTGTACGCCAGGGGATAAGTATATAAACATTGCTTGAAAATTTATTGTATAAATTTACTTACATATTTTTGAAAAATTCAAAAACCAAACATTTTATTAATACTTAACTAAGAAAAATTATTTAAAGTTGTTCAATATTATTGTATTTGAGCCAAAGATGAACAACTAATAAATTTTTGAGCACTGCCCACTTATGATAAACAGTTTTATCTTAATAACTGCTTAACCAATTTTATTGATTTCTGTAAAAATGTATTACTCTTCTGATAGCCAAAGCCTAAGCTTTAAAATAAATATACATAAAGGGTGCTTCAAAACTCATCTTAAAATTTGATAAATTTTAAGATGTAAAAACGAAAACTTTATGATTACAATTACTAAATGAAATAACTGTAGTATTTATAAAAAATAATAAACTTTTATTTATTGATTTCTTTTTTTTTTTTCAATAAAATAACAAAACAAAGTACTAAATATTTTTTTTGTTGTGATAGAAAAAGGTGGATCATTTATTTAATCTTCACGTTCGTTACTTGAAAATATATCTAACAAGGAAACCATTTCTGAGATATAGGTGTCTGTAAGATCTTTTTGTGATCTTACATGCCTCATGGATGATATGACTGGATCAGAAGAGATGGCCAATATGTTAAAAAGTCCTCGTTTTGTCTAACTCGTGAGATTTTGCAAGCGTTAGTACTTCTCTATATCTTTTGTAGTCCTTGTATTTAGATTCTTGAGCTTCTTCAGACAATTCTCCTAATGGTAAACACTGGTATTCTATTAAATCTTTCCCATGGGCAAAAATTTTATGTACCGTTGGTGTGAGCTTTTTCTGAGGATACCTTTGAAGCAGCAGCTCTGCAGTTTTCGATGAATAATCTCCAAATTTAGGTCCGTTAACTCTTTCAAGGCAATTTAAAATATTTAAAATTACTCCCAATAGTTTAACAATATCTCTAACGACTCCAGTAATGCGAGCAGTCATTTCATAGCGTACAAAAAATCTTCTTGAGGAGTTTCCATCATTTGTGTTGCCGTATCCATACTTTGGGCAGTCAACTCTAAGGCCAAGCTCTTTATAGAATGCATCTTGAATTATTTTTTTTCTAATATTTTGCTTTTCCTTAGATGTTGCATTGTCGTCGAAAACTTCTTCTTGTTGTGGTAGTGTATGAGCCAGTTTAAAAACGAATTCCATGCACCTTATCTTCGCATGCAAAGGAGATATTCCATACTCATAATTTAGTTCGTCAATAATTGAATCATCAAGATTTTCAAAGTCTCTTTTACTCTTCTTACAGATTGGACATTTCAATGTAGATGATGTGTTTGTTAGTAAGTTTAAAACTTCTCAATCGACCATTGTTAGAAGAAAATCATGCTTTATGGTAATAACATTCCGGTTGGTTCTAATTTTGCGATTTGATTTTTATATCACTCACTGTAGCCTTTATGAGTTCCGAAGACTCCTTCTCATATTTAAATAATATCGGTCGGCACAATTTAGCTGATCTTTTAAACGAAGGGTTACAATAGAAGCCATAAACATTAACATCTGTAATTGTTCCATCGTCTACATTTATTCTTTGCTTATATGTGCTTTGTCCTGCTGATCCATCACAGCCCCATTTATTTATCAATGTTAGGCTTTTCGGCAGTGATTTCAACTTTTCTTCAGAAAAGCTTTTCTAGCGTCGCATAGACGTATGATCCATTAAATTCTGCAGCTCAACTTCAGCTGATACTTCTGTTATTTTGGCTCTTGGAGGAACTGCTTCTTTCTTGGCTTGAGTGATTTGTTTGTGTCCAGGGAAAAGATCGGCATTATGTTACAATAATGACTCACGCAATATATTATATTTATCCTTCGATAACCCGAGATCTATAAACAGCGCCAAAGACTATTCAGGTGTGTATCTCCTAGGCAGCGCATTTGGGGGTGTGGGAATGCTGTTTTTGATCCTTCTCAGTCGCACTGGACTTGCTAACGCAACTGCACCAATGATATGAGATTTGGTGTTTCCTTCGTCCTTTTTATATTTAATAGCCAATGCTTCTGAAAGATGAGTCGTGGCGATAGTTCCAGTATAATCTGACAGCTTCCTTTTCCTTGTGTAGGTCGAACATTCTTCTATGGGTTTTGCTTGTCTTCCCCTAGTTCGTTTAGTTGATGGGATAGACATTTCTTCGTCCAAAAAACGTTTACCAGCTAGCCAGCTTTCATGCTTACTTATAAACCTTGAAGTAGAACGACCGACTGCTTGCCATTTTCTTTATATTGGAATGTAGAGGAAGCCAATTTTTTCTTTCAAGTCTTCGTCTTCTTTGTTGCATGCTTCATTTGGTAATTCTGTCATAATAGCCTCAACGAACTCCGCTGTTGTCTTTGAAGCTTTGAACACCTCAAATTGTTTGGAGTTTTCTAGACATATTAAAATTTGCCATTGAGTATATCTTACTAAAAAAATATGTGAGCATTATTTATATTTATTTAAATAAACAGAATACTTTATTCTATAGACTCCAAAAAACGACTGATTTTGGGCGTTGTATTAAACATTGCTTTATATACTCAAATTATGGAAATGAGTTCCAGGTATATTATGCAGCTTGTAACCGAAAAATTTGGTTTTATTAACAAATTCCAACAACAAAAGTGACCGTACTAAATTCGCCTCCTTCTTAGCTATACCTGCTCAGGCGCGTATTTATACTCAAGGTTGCTTCACTTTATTTGATGTAAAAAGTGAAATCGCGGCTGGACGCAGGTAGACCTTATGAATTCAGGTAACTGAATATTTAGCAAATACCTACTGTCACGGAGACCTTTTTTGTCCTTTTTTTTATTTTCCATCAAAGTTCGAAAAAGGTCCTAAAAATAGGCTTTTCGAAAAAGAGGTAGATATAACAACTTTTATGAAAAAAAAAACCAAATTTATGCTTTGCATCAACGTAGAATTAAATATCCTTTCGTTATAATACAAGAAAGCAGTAGCAGGCCGTTTTATTTAGAGACAAACAAATTCTTAATACAACAAAAAAGAACAAAAACCACAAATTTTTCTAAGTGTTAAAAATTAATCAATTTTGAGCGGCTCTACCTCCTAAAATATCATTTTCTGTTTAATAAGAGTTACATATTCGTAATCCCCGGAAAATTCGCTATTAAATACATGTATTAGGTTTATCGAACGCTTTCATGAAATTCTTGATTTTTGCCAGGCTTTTCAGGCAGAGGCACCATAGTGCAACGCTTGCCGATAATTTGTGGTCCATATTTTTAGACAAGGGGGCAGGTGTGCGCCTTGGAGTAGCGTGATGTGGTTGACTGGGTTAAAAGCGTTTGACAGGTCGAATACCACGAGCACCGCCCTGCGATGGGGATTTTCCTGATTTAGTCCTTAGTTTATCTGAGTGTTTAGCACGGTGGAAGTGCTATGCATTTTGCTGAAGCCATGTAGATTCGTCGTGAAATGAGGGAGCAGGACGCTTTCCAATATCTTCGCTACTGGCGAAAGGAGTGACATCGGTTGATATAACTCGCCTTCGTTAGCTGGTTTACCAGGCTTTAATATAGGAGTTTAATAAGGAGTTATCCTTGCCATTTTTCATTGTTGGGGAATGACAAAGGACTTCAACGACAGGTTGAAACCGTGTGTTAGGTAGTTTATTCCCTCCGCACCAAGGTTTTTTAGCACTTAAATTGATATTCCGTCTGGGCCTATTGATTTAGAGGGATTGGTTTATTGGATGGCTTCGGGGCCACGAGCGTTGGGTTCTAACCCAGAACAACACGAACGGTGTAGAAATCTTTTACACGTGAAAGACTAGCAATAGTATGACCGTCTGAGGTAGATCCTTTTCCGAAATTTGCAGCAGAACCACAGCCTGGGACCGGGGTTAGGTTCAATACCTTCCCGGAGCAGGAGGGTATAGAGTAGAGCTGCAAAAGTATCGATATAAATATCGATACATCGATACCAGGTTCAAGGTGCGATTATCGATGTTTTTTTCTAAATATCGAGTACTTTACAAATAAAACATGAATAAATAAAATTACATACATATGTCAGATTTCTGTTTATTTTAGATGAATACCTAACAAGTTGGTGGCTCCGAATATTTTCTTACAAAAGTTCAATGTGAAAGTTACGTTATTTTTTCATATTATATACACATATATACATGTATTCGTATATGTAGATATACACGCAACAGAAGACATCATTGAGTTTGAAGACGAAAATTGTGTTGCCAAAAAGCTACGAATTACAAAGTCAAGCATTTGGACCCATTTTGACAAAATCAGTAATACTATTGCAAAAAATGTTATATTTACATAAATGTCTGATATATACCTGATATTGCTTTTAAATTGAGTAAGCGCTTTTCACTACAACAAAAAATTCGATATATATCGCGATATATCGAAAATATCGAGTATGCCGAATATCGATACTTTTGCAGCTCTAGTATGGAGCAGTCCAGCTGCAAGGAGCTGCACCGAGGATGACTATCTGTAGTAGGGACGAACAAATTAAGTGATGTTACACTGAAGTGACAGCCCTTGGTCGGGAAAAAACCCCGATTCGCTTCGGTGCATAGAACCAGCTTCAATGGGAAGAGCGGCAGTCTTGTGTCTCCTCAGTAAGGCGATAATACTGTCAATACGGGAGAAAATGAAATGCTGAACAGTTTCTGCTTAATATTCAGAAACCTTGGCATTCCGTTCTCAAAAACAAAGACCCTGAACTCGCAGTTGAGGAAAGAACCTTTCCAGGGAGACCCGCGTCACTCTAGCTCAATTTCGATATGGGTACTGTAATAGTTTGAACTCTAACTTATCCCGTCATACCCAATGTATGCAATGTGAAACCAACGCCTCTAACACCCTTACCTCTTTGGTCCAACCCTGTTGAAATAGCAAGTTTCCTCGGACTCCCGTTAGAGGATATTGATTACAATTTGTGAGTGATCGGCTCTGGCTCAACTTTCATCTTGAAACTGTAACAAAGTAAACTAACTTTTTATAGAACTCTAATTCAATTATGAATCCTCGAATATTTTAAGGGTATGACTTAAGTAGTTAAGATTGTAGGAGGTGTCACCCTCTTTGGGTGTTATCGTCAGCTGCAAAAAGATTCACTCTGACACTCATCGAATGCGTCGAAAAGTCTGAGACACTTGTAAATAGTTAGATACTCACCTTGCACATCATATTCTGACTGAGGAAACGAGCCAACAAACGTTCACCACACACTGCCAGCAGTGCGCGCAACATCATTTTATTGCGTCTATAGTAACGCGCTTGTGTTATAAGGGACTCATCGAACTCATTCGCCACCGATGAAGCATCAATGGAATTCTGTGGATCATCACCTGGCAAACTATGCACCAACAACCAATACATGTGATGCGCAATACGCGGCGATTCCAAACACTTGCATAGTAAAAAACGTGCCATAGCCGAAGCTTCATAAGTATCGTGCTTAAGAGCTTGCAACAATTGCGGCAGATAATCAACCAATTGGTCATTAGGTAACTGTGAAATCCATTCAACCGCTTTTTCACGCACTTTAGCATCAGGATAACGCGGTAGCAACAACTCCAATGCTTGCAGCGGAGAAAGTGCCGCCCATGAATACAGTAGCGAGTGTAAGTCCATTAGACTAGCATAATCCCAGCTGTGTGCAGCATGTAACACTTTTGGCAATGCATAAGGAAAACTTTGCAGATATAAACGTTTTTCCCAAAAAACCTCGCGTTTATCTTTTGCGCCCGAATAACCCTGCTCAGCGGTGTCAAGCAATTCTTGTTGCAAATTCGTATCCAAAGAATTGAAATCGTATCGTGGCGCTGGCGCTGGTTGTTCCAAAGGTTCGGGAAATAGTATGCGTCCACCGTATGGCGGTACTTCTATACTCAACACAGGACAAATATCCGGTTGTGGATGACAGCCACGCGCAGGCGCAGGTCCTAAGAATTTATCAGTCGTAGGTGGCCACATTGAAAGCAAATATGCCCCACAAATCATTTCTCGTTTCTGATCAAACAATTGTATAGCACACCAACCCAATTCCGTGGCCACTTGCCGTCGCTCGCCATTCGCATCTGCGTTTTGTTCGCTCTCAGCAGTTTGTGTACCATACAGCACGAATATTAGACGTGATTCCCGTGGAAGCGTACAAATAGCATTCTTATCAAATGTTAGCCATGAAGAAAAATTAAGGCGTGGAAAAAGTCCACCGCTCATATCATTTGAACATTTTGTAACTATGGGATCGGATACAAAACGTGTGCCATAATTGATTTGTACACCAAGCGAATAATCGTCATAGCGCCAAGTGGGTGGCGGACGATGCAAACAGTTGATGCTAACCACAATTGGTTTGAGTACACATGAAACAGATATAGGTGCTGTAAAAAGGAGACATATAATTTATACATTTTAATAACTTTAAATTAATAACACTTACATGTTGAATAATCTAATGACTTTACTGAGAAACCAACACGAAAAACATTTGAATATAATTCGATCAACTCTTGCACTGCATCGCGCACTTGATTGCACTTTATTTTGATTTGATCGAGCATTGGCCGCGGCACTAAACGTACTTCCGCATAATCTCCACGTTCAGTAACTATTTCCGGATTGGTTTCAGTGGCGTGTGAAGAGTATTTTACTTGTCCTTCTTCGCATATGCGTTTGAGATCGGCAATGCAAGCCGAGATTTCCAGTGTGTCTATTGAGCCAAGAAGTGCACAGATGGCCTTGACTGCTTGCACAACACCAGAGCAGGAGAGTATAGAGCGTGAATTTGGATCGGCGCATTCCAATTTATCAATTTCTGTTTCGAGTGTTTCTGTGGGGGAATAAATTATATGAATATTTTGGCTTTTGATACTTTGTCGTATAGAGTTCAAAACCTATTAATAATCGCAACCAACAATATAATCGAAAAACAGTGTAATGTTCTCTGTAGGGCCGAAGTGGTAGGGAATACTTAGTTTAAATTAAGCTTTGCTAGCACTTGCTATTACTGAAAAACTCTTTAAGACATTTACAGACTATAACTTGTCGTACCAAACTAATCAAATATATGTCTCGGCCACTTGAGTTGCTAAAATACTGTTCAAACTGTCGACAGTCTGTAAGCAACCATGGATGCGGTAGCCAAGGACCGTAAAACACACCGATGTGGCCATTGATAAATTTCGAACTCAGCTCCTAGATCATATAAGACGTGCAACTATTCTTTTTTTTTTGTCATACATACCGATTAAAATCATCATATTATCATAACTGATCGTTGTGGCCATTTCATTAGGCAATATATCTTCGGCACGTAGGTCAGCATCACGTAAATCATCATTTTGTGTACGCGCAATTACTTGCATTACCTCCTCTGATTTAACACACAATCCCAATTGCACATCCTGTTCCAATTTAAGACTATTGTGAACACATTCCAGCTGACTGAGTTTCGATGTAGGCGATAACCATTCAGACACACCAATGGGCTGAAAAGAAAACAGTAGGTATTTAAAAGTTCTTAATAGTATATTATATTGGTACATATGGGAGTTGGTGAGAAATATTTTTAGTAGGTGCAGGCAATTGAAATTTAGTGAAAACGTGTTGAAAATGGCAGCGTCCACAAAACGAGCAATTAAAGTGATACATACTAGAGATATACGCCGCCGATAAACGACGCCTCCGCCGCCGATTTTAGTCGTTTTTCGCCCGCCGCCGCCGAATGTCAAAAATATCGGCGCGGCGGCGGCGGCGTCCGGCGCGTTACTATATTTTCTACTCGTTTATGATTGTTTAGGCCATTTATTGTTCATGTCGAAAATTGGTCGGAAATGGTCGAAAGTGGTATCAACGGATGCGTATCACTGCCAGTTATAAGAAACTAATTGCGAAATTAACTATAACTGTCCATAAGTTATTAAAAAACAAGTAAGGAAGGTTAAGTTCGGGTGTAACCGAACATTACATACTCAGTTGACAGATATGGTGACAACATAAGGGAAAATAACCATGTAGGAAAATGAACCGAGGGAAACCCTAGAATGTATTTGTATGACATGTGTATCAAATGAAAGGCATTAAAGAGTATTTTATGAGGGAGTGGGCCATAGTTTTATAGGTGAGTATTTTAAAATGGAGTAATCCTTAGTTCCATAGGTGGACGAAGGTTGACCAGGGGTGACCCTAGAATTTGTTTGTACAATATGGATATCAAAAGAAAGGTGCTAATGAGTATTTTAAAAGGGAGTGATCCTTAGTTCCATAGGTGGACGCCGTTTCGAGATATCGCCATAAAGGTGGACCAGGGGTGACCCTAGAATTTGTTTGTACGATATGGGTATCAAATTAAAGGTATTAATGAGGGTTTTAAAAGGGAGTGGTGGTAGTTGTATATATATATAGTTGTTGCCTTTTCGAGATATCGACATAAAGGTGGACCAGGGGTGACTCTAGAATACGTTTGTACAATATGGGTATCAAACGAAAGGTGTTAATGAATATTTTAAAAGGGAGTGGGCCTTCGTTCTATAGGTGGTCACCTTTTCGAAATATCGCCATAAAGGTGGACCAGGGGTGACTCTAGAATGTGTTTGTACGATATGGGTATCAAATGAAAGGTATTAATGAGAGATTTAAAAGGGAGTGGTGGTAGTTGTATAGGTGGTCGCCTTTTCGAGATATCGCTATAAAGGTGGACCAGGGGTGACTCTAGAATACGTTTGTACAATATGGGTATCAAACGAAAGGTGTTAATGAATATTTTAAAAGGGAGTGGGCCTTAGTTCTATAGGTGGACGCCGTTTCGAAATATCGCCATAAAGGTGGACCAGGGGTGACTCTAGAATGTGTTTGTACGATATGGGTATCAAATTAAAGGTATTAATGAGGGTTTTAAAAGGGAGTGGTGGTAGTTGTATGGGTGGTCGCCTTTTCGAGATATCGCCATAAAGGTGGACCAGGGGTGACTCTAGACTTTGTTTGTACGATATGGGTATCAAATGAAAGGTGTTAATGAGTATTTTAAAAGGGCGTGGGGCTTATTTCTATAGGTGGACGCCTTTTCGAGATATCGCCATTAAGGTGGACCAGGGGTGACTCTAGAATGTGTTTGTACGATATGGGTATCAAATGAAAGGTGTTAATGAGTATTTTAAAAGGGAGCGGGCCTTAGTTCTATTGGTGGACGCCGTTTCGAAATATCGCCATAAAGGTGGACCAGGGGTGACTCTAGAATGTGTTTGTACGATATGGGTATCAAATTAAAGGTATTAATGAGAGATTTAAAAGGGAGTGGTGGTAGTTGTATAGGTGGTCGCCTTTTCGAGATATCGCTATAAAGGTGGACCAGGGGTGACTCTAGAATACGTTTGTACAATATGGGTATCAAACGAAAGGTGTTAATGAATATTTTAAAAGGGAGTGGGCCTTAGTTCTATAGGTGGACGCCGTTTCGAAATATCGCCATAAAGGTGGACCAGGGGTGACTCTAGAATGTGTTTGTACGATATGGGTATCAAATTAAAGGTATTAATGAGGGTTTTAAAAGGGAGTGGTGGTAGTTGTATGGGTGGTCGCCTTTTCGAGATATCGCCATAAAGGTGGACCAGGGGTGACTCTAGACTTTGTTTGTACGATATGGGTATCAAATGAAAGGTGTTAATGAGTATTTTAAAAGGGTGTGGGGCTTATTTCTATAGGTGGACGCCTTTTCGAGATATCGCCATTAAGGTGGACCAGGGGTGACTCTAGAATGTGTTTGTACGATATGGGTATCAAATGAAAGGTGTTAATGAGTATTTTAAAAGGGCGTGGGGCTTATTTCTATAGGTGGACGCCTTTTCGAGATATCGCCATTAAGGTGGACCAGGGGTGACTCTAGAATGTGTTTGTACGATATGGGTATCAAATGAAAGGTGTTAATGAGTATTTTAAAAGGGAGCGGGCCTTAGTTCTATTGGTGGACGCCGTTTCGAAATATCGCCATAAAGGTGGACCAGGGGTGACTCTAGAATGTGTTTGTACGATATGGGTATCAAATTAAAGGTATTAATGAGAGATTTAAAAGGGAGTGGTGGTAGTTGTATAGGTGGTCGCCTTTTCGAGATATCGCCATTAAGGTGGACCAGGGGTAACTCTAGAATGTGTTTGTACGATATTGGTATCAAATTAAAGGTATTAATGAGAGTTTTAAAAGGGAGTGGTGGTAGTTGTATATGTGAAGTCGTTTTCCAGATATCGACCAAAATGTGGACCAGGGTGACCCAGAACATCATCTGTTGGATACCACTAATTTACTTATATATGTAATACCTGCCAAGATTTCAATGGTGTTTTATTTCGCCCTGCAGAACTTTTTCATTTTCTTCTATTTAATATGGTAGGTGTCACAACCATTTTACAAAGTTTTTTCTAAAGTTATATTTCGCGTCAATAAACCAATCCAATTACCATGTTTCATCCCTTTTTTCGTATTTGGTATAGAATTATGGCATTTTTTTAATTTTTCGTAATTTTCGATATCGTAAAAGCGGGCGTGGTCATAGTCGGATTTCGTTCATTTTTTATACCAAGATAAAGTGAGTTCAGATAAATACGTGAACTAAGTTCAGTAAAGATATGTCGATTTTTGCCCAAGTTATCGTGTTAAAAGCCATGCGGAAGGGCAGACGGACGACTGTGTATAAAAACTGGGTGTGGCTTCAACCGATTTCGCCCATTCTCACAGAAAACAGTTAACGTCATAAAATCTATGCCCCTTCCAAATTTCAAAAGGATTGGTAATTTTTTGTTCGACTTATGGCATTAAAAGTATCCTAGACAAATTAAATGAAAATGGGCGGAGCCATGCCCATTTTGAAATTTTCTTTATTTTTTGTATTTTGTTGCACCATATCATTACTAGAGTTGAATGTTGACATAATTCACTTATATACTGTAAAGATATTAAATTTTTTGTTAAAATTTTACTTAAAAAAAATTTTTTTTTTAAAAGTGGACGTGGTCCTTCTCCGATTTTGCTAATTTTTATTAAGCGTACATATAGTAATAGGAGTAACGTTCCTGCCAAATTTCATCAGGATATCTTCAACGACTGCCAAATTACAGCTTGCAAAAATTTTAAATTACCTTCTTTTCAAAATGGCGGTGCCACGCCCATTGTCCAAAATGTTACTAGTTTTCTATTCTTCGTCATAAGTTCAACTCACCTACCAAGTTTCATCGCTTTATCTGTCTTTGGTAATGAATTATTGCACTTTTTCGGTTTTTCGAAATTTTCGATATCGAAAAAGTGGGCGTGGTTATAGTCCGATATCGTTCATTTTAAATAGCGATCTGAGATGAGTGCTCAGGAACCTACATACCAAATTTCATCAAGATACCTCAAAATTTACTCAAGTTATCGTGTTAACGGACGGACGGACGGACGGACATGGCTCAATCAAATTTTTTTTTGATCCTGATGATTTTGATATATGGAAGTCTATATCTATCTCGATTCCTTTATACCTGTACAACCAGCCGTTATCCAATCAAACTTAATATACTCTGTGGGCTCTGCTCAACTGGGTATAAAAACAGGCTCTTTCGATGTCAGCTTAACGCGCATCACCCAATAACCACTAAGTTATTAAAACAAACTACTAAAAGAAAAGTTTTATAATAAATTTATATGTTCAATTTGCTTATTTTTTTCAAAAAATTAATAATGAACAATGAATTCAAATAAAATGACCCACGGCGAAAATGTTTTCAAATTGCCCTCAAGTTGTTAAAAAAAAGCAAATTTACCAAAAAAGGTGCCGAATTAAAAAAAAATGTACATTGCGATTGACTGAAGGAATAAGCGAAATCAGTGATGCAAAATCCTTTAATAGGCTCTAGAGGCATATTTATTTATTTATTTATTTATTATTTAAAGTCGACGTAAAACTATGGTCGACTGCATAATATAAAAGATATATAAATATACAACTCAAAAGATAAAATTTAAGATATATCGAGATTTCAACAATGTTATATTACAAACAAAGAAATATTAATGAACGTTACTATTTAATTTCAGAATATAATAATAATAAGAAATATGAGCAGAAATAAGATCTTATGCCGAAATCTTATACTGGCGGAATGCATCAGATTCCGCTCAGCATGATATCGGAATACAGTGGATTCCAATCTCCCTGTTGGAATGCAACAAGATTCCAATCAGCATGTCAGGGGAATCCGGCAGTGCTAAGAGTAGTGTAATGAGGATACGCCATCACAAGGCATAAAAAAGTAACATGGCCTGTGTTGTTGGAATGCACCGGATTCCAATCAGCTCGATGCCTGACCCATAAGATTATACTGCCGGAATGCATACGATTCCGGTCAGTGACTCATGAAAAAGCATGTTTTTTACGTTGTTGGAATGCACCAGATTCCAATCAACACAGTACTGTCTTGTTCCTTCTTAATGATACATGTTGATAAATGTTCCTCCATCCTTAAGCGAGATAGTTCCTGTTTTTTATCGAAGGAATAAAATGCCGGCAAATTAAATTAGCTTGTATCTCTTAAATTAGATAGGCAAGTATTGCATTACGTATAGTGGCAAAAGTACATTCAAGACTGATGCAGCTATACAAGTCATTGTAGTGCGCGCACCAGATAAGAAGAGGATTATTTTTAGCAAAGTTTCGTCGACAAAGGGGTAAATAGAAAGGAACGTAGTGTCTGAGGAGGTCCGCGGAATCAATTTCTCCAATAATGAGCTTATGGATGAACAATACCCCCAGTAATATTCTCCGATTTTCCAGAGTGGGTAAGTTAATAAGAAGAAGTCTACTTCTGTATGGAGGAAGGTGGAGACTTGAGTCCCAATTAAGGCCGCGCAATGCAAATATCAAAAATTGCTTTTGAACTGACTCAAGACGCTTTATATGCTTTTGAGAGACAGGGGACCAAACGCATGAGCAATACTCGAGTATTGGTCGAACCAGCGATGTGTAAAGAACCTTAGTGAGGTACGGATCATCGAACTCTTTAGCCCATCTTTTAACAAATCCAAGTAAACCCAACGCTTTGTTGGCTATAGATGAAATATGCATGTTAAAATTCAATTTCGGATCAAAAAGGACACCTAGATCATTTGCAATAGATATACGCTCCAAAGGCGTACCATCTATTACATAAGATTTCAATGCTGGCTTCACTCGGTGAAATGTCATATGCTTACATTTAGAGCAATTTAAAGCTAATAAATTTGTTGTGCACCAACATTGGAACGAATCCAAGTCGGCCTGAAGAAGATCCAAGGAACTCAAATCGGTAGGACAGTAAGTGTAGCAAAGTTTTACATCATCCGCATACATTATAGTATGGGAATATAATATTGTCTGTGGCAAGTCATTAATGAAAAGGGCAAAGAGCAAAGGGCCTAGATTACTTCCCTGGGGTACGCCGGAGGAAACTCCGAACGATTCCGACAGATTGCACTTGAACAGGACTTTTTGGGTCCGGTTTGAAAGATAGCTTTTCAGCCACATTAATAGGTGAAACGGAAAGCCCAGTAAATCAAGCTTATGAATAAGCAACTCATGGTTGACGGTATCAAATGCTTTGCTGAAGTCCGTGTAGATGACATCCGTTTGCTTGTTCGCTAAAAATCCTTCCATAACTATAGAGGTGAATACAAGCAAATTTGTAGTGGTTGACCTTTGACGAATAAAACCGTGTTGGCATGCAGATAAAAGACTAGAACACTGATATTGCAGTTGACTGGTGACAATCTGTTCAAAGACTTTAGGAATGACTGAAAGTTTAGCAATACCCCTGTAGTTTTCAACTTTTGACCTACTACCTTTTTTATGCAGGGGTATAATAAAAGACTGTTTCCAAAGTGCCGGGAATGACGCAGATCCCAGAGATAGCTCAAATAATTTTAAAATAGGCTCATACATGTTTTCGGCGCAGTACCTAAGCACGCAACTAGGAACACAAAGATTGAAGACTCTGAAGAACAATATTACCATCAATAGCAGGATTCCTAATGTAATTTGAGCTATCTAAGTGATAGGGATATTGACCGGAATGAAAACCACTGGATGAATACGTGGACTTAAAGAACTCAGAAAATAGTTCAGCAACGTCGTCATCAGTGCAAGCTTTTTTACCTCCAAAGGTTAATGAGGAGGATACCCAGAAGTTTTCCCCTTTGAATTTACGAAACTGTAAAACTTTTTTGGATTTCTAAAAAATTGGGCTTTACAACAACTCAAGTAATTTTTATAATAAATCTGATTAAGACGGTGAAATTTAGAACGAGCTATTAGATATTTAGAGAGGTCTGCAGATGCTCCAGATTTCTTGAACCTCTTATAAAGCCTAGATTTAATGTTAGTAAGTCTGATAAGTTGCCTTGAAAACCAAGGGGGCTTATTCGAACATAGGGTATAGCGAGTAGGAATGCAGGTATCAAAGAACCCATCAAGCGTACTGTAAAATATAGAGATAGCCGAATCGACATCAGTGCAAGCATAGAGATCCGACCAATCATGGGAAGCCAACAGATCATTGAGCATAATGAAATTCGCTTTGTAGAAGCATCTAGATCGGGGACGAGACTGTACTTGAATCCTACGGGGTAGGCTGATATCAAGTGATATCTCTAGCGTAGGGTGAAGAGGGTCTTCTGGAAGGGATAAAGGTGGTATTCGCGTAAGGGCAGTACCCACCGAGCCATCCACAAATACTAAATCCAGCATTTTATTTCCACTATTTGGAACATTGTTAATCTGTAAAAGAGATGAGTCTAACAAGCAATTGAGAAACTCATATTGAGCAGTGGGAGTTAAAAAGGTTGAATCACTTATATTAACCCAACTAACTGTTGGCAAGTTAAAGTCACCAACAACAACAAGTCGATCGTTATCTCCCAACTGCGAATGCAAATCACAGATGGCCGAGCTATGACTAGCATAAACATCCATAAACACTCATTTGAAACATGCGCGGTTCCAGGGGAGGGGGACCTTTTTTTGTATTGACTGTAATGAAGTATATAATACAAATCTACATAGTAGCTTCTTATCACAAAACGGATTTTTACTAATTTTTAATTTTTCTTGCTTTTTTACGTTTTAGGGGGGTGGGGGCGACTTTTGTTTTTGAATATATGTAGGGTTAAATACCCTACTACATGGTTTGGGCGTTTCGTATGGCAACGCTGCGCAAGAAGTTTCTAGAAACATAAAAATACAACTCAGTTGAGTAATCGCTTGGAATTAGAACGCATTATTATTTTTATTCTTTTAATGTACAAATAGTGGCATTGTAAATTTAGTTATATTTTAATAAACTTTTGAGGAATAAATAAAGATTCCTAAAGTGGTGACCCCGCCTAGTAACATGCCAAACGAAACGGAAGAAAGATTTGTTGATGCGGAGAGTATGCTTCATTTGGGCCGGCTCGCAGTGAAGCCACCACCATTTTGGAAACCCGATCCGAGGTTGTGGTTCGCCCAATTGGAAGCGCAATTCGTGCGCGCGGGTATCACGACCGATGACACTAAATATTATACCATCGTGGCTGAAATTGATTCAGCAATATTAATGCATGCCAGCGACATTATTACATCGCCTTCTTCCACCGGCAAGTATGAAGCGTTAAAGAATAGGTTGTTAGCGGAGTTTGGAGAGTCAGCGGAAAAAAAATTAAAACGTCTTTTTGATTCGTGCGAGCTGAACGACAAGAAACCATCAACGTTGTTGCGAGAGATGAAGGATTTAGCACACAATCGGTTAGACAACGATATTTTAAAAGCAATTTGGTCACGACGCTTCCGATGCAGGTCCAGCAAATTTTAACGACATTAGATGAGGACGTCGAAGAATTGGCTAAAAAAGCTGACAAAATTTTGGAAGTAACGACGGGGGGTGAAGTCAACGCTATGGGAACGACTACTAACGACACAGAGACGGCAATTGCCGAACTTGTATGTCGTATGGACAAATTCGAACAAGAAAATTGTAATAAATTCCAGCGCACGGAGCAAGCAGGGCGAACTAAGGTTCCAAAGGCAACAGCAACTACGGTACCGCGAAACGGCGCTGTACGAGTACCAAATAGCGACATTTGTTGGTATCATCGCACATTTGGGAACCAGGCCACAAAATGTCGACCGCCTTGCAGTTATACGCCAGCACGCACGGAAAACTAGTCAGTCCTCCGTTCAAAGCGGCTACCACGGAGGCTAGCCAACACACGAGCCGTCTCTATACACTGGACAAAATTTCATATTTAAAATTTTTAATAGATACTGGGGCCGAAATTTCAGTGGTACCCAGATGTAATAACGACCCGGCGCTACCTTCTCCGATGAAGTTAGTGGCCGCGAACAACACCCAGATCAACACGTATGGTAGGAAGAAGTTGACACTCGATCTAGGATTCAAGCGAACCTTTACTTGGCTATTCATCATAGCTGACGTATCCTACCCGATAATAGGCGCGGATTTTTTACAAAAGTTCGAGATCTTAGTAGACATGAAGAACAAAAGGATTATCGACCAGAGGACTAAAACTCAGATTGGATGTCTCGTAGTAAACCCTCCTCAAGGTATTATCACGCTCAGATGCTCGAACATATTTCATGAAGTATTAACGCGGTATGTGGATCTCACAGAGGATAAGACATCAAATGTAAAGGGTAATGTCTATCATTTCATCGAGACGAGAGGAGCGCCGACAGTGCAGAAGGTACGGCGACTATCACCGGAAAAGTTAAGCTTCGCAAAGCAGGAGTTTCAGTACCTATTAGATAAAGGTATTTGCCAACGCTCGAAAAGTCAGTGGGCCAGCCCGTTGCACATGGTACAGAAGGCCAACGGATCGTGGCGTTCATGTGGAGATTATCGAAAACTGAATGCGAAAACTGTTCCAGATAAGTACCCTATACGTCACATACATGATTTTTTTGGGGATTTACACGGTAAAACAATTTTTTCGGCAATCGACTGTAAGAAAGCCTATCATCAAATCCCGGTGCACCCGGCAGACATACCGAAGACGGCAATTCTGACACCTTTTGGACTTTTCGAATTCAAGTACATGACATTTGGACTTAGAAATGCGGCCCTGACCTTTCAAAGGATCATGGATGACACAGTGGCTGGTTTAGAGTTTGCTTTTCCGTATCTCGATGACGTGCTAGTAGCCTCGAGTTCGGCTGCAGAACACGTCAAACATTTGCAACAGTTGTTCGACCGCTACCGCGATAGAGGTCTGGTCGTAAATATAGAGAAATGTCAGGTGGGTTTGCCGGAGGTAGAGTTCCTTGGCCACTTGGTTTCGAAAAGGGGCATTTCCCCCTTACCTCGTAAAGTGCAGGGAATCCTGGAGTTAAAAAACCAACGGAGGTCCATGAATTGAGGTTTCTGGGCGCGGTAAATTTTTACCGTCGGTTCCTTCCGCACGCAGCAGCCACAGAAGCACCACTGCAGGAGATGATGGGTCCGTTACCATCACCGCTAGAGAGGTTGAGGACGCCATTGGTCGCGCTAAACCATCCAAAGCAGTGGGCCCAGACGGCATAGCCATGCCGATGCTTAAAAACCTAGGGAAAGAGGGTTTCAAATACTTAGCGCATGTCTTCAACCTGTCTCTTTCCACCTTTGTCATACCCGAGAAATGGAAAATGGCCAAGGTGGTCCCGCTACTAAAGCCTGGGAAACCAGCTAACGTAGGTGAGTCATATCGTCCGATATCTCTCCTATCGCCAGTGGCAAAGACGCTTGAAGCCATTTTGCTCCCTTATTTCCAAGCACATTTGCAGCTAGCCCCTCATCAGCATGGCTTCAGAAAACTCCATAGCACTACCTCCGCGCTAAATGTCATTAGCACCCAGATAAATTGCGGTTTGAATCAATATCCCCACCATAGAACAGTACTCGTAGCGTTAGACCTATCAAAAGCTTTTGATACGGTCAACCATGGCTCGTTACTGCAAGACCTGGAAGGGTCCACCCTTCCCCCATGTCTTAAAAGGTGGACCGCAAATTATCTGGGTGGTCGGCAGGCATCGGTGCAATTCAGAAACGAAACATCAAAACAAAGGAGAATTAAACAAGAGGTGCCACAGGGTGGTGTCCTATCCCCGCTTTTGTTTAATTTCTACATATCTAAGCTACCTTCACCACCGGAAGGAGTCACAATCGTTTCCTACGCCGATGACTGCACAATAATGGCCACAGGCCCAGGCCCAAAGATCGATGAGCTATGCAATAAAATAAACGGCTATCTCCCTGATCTCTCCAGTTTTTTCGCCTCGCGAAACCTGGCATTGTCACCGACTAAATCTTCCGCGACCTTATTTACAACATGGACGCCCCAAATGTCGACCATATTGAACATCCACGTCGATGGCACTACGCTACCGACTGTCCTACACCCCAAAATCTTGGGTGTGACGTTTGATCAGGATCTACATTTTGGTGCGCACGCAACCGCAATTGTTCCAAGAATTCAGAGCCGTAATAAAATCCTCAAATCCCTTGCTGGCAGTACCTGGGGAAAAGATAAAGAAACGCTCTTGACCACATACAAAGCAATTAGCCAGCCGATTACGTGCTACGCGTCACCCATATGGTCGCCAAGCCTAAAAACCACCCACTGGAAGAAACTACAGGCCTGCCAAAATACTGCTCTCAGAATCGCCACGGGCTGTCTTCTTATGTCCCCAGAACACCATCTGCATAATGAGGCGAGAATACTCCCCATCAGGGAGAGAAATGAGATGCTGACTAAACAGTTTCTGTTGAATACCCAGAAACCTGGGCATCCCAACAGACATCTGATTGACGAACCAGCACCGCCTAGGGGCCTAAGGAGTCATCTCCGTAAGCATTTTGAGGAAATACGGCACCTGAGAACCCAGCCGTATGAAGAGGAAAAACACAAGCAGGTCCTTGGTGAACTCCATAGACAGGCGTCGGACCTTTATGTCGGGAATTGCCCGGTGAATCCAGTACTTGAAGAAAAATATCCAAAACTCGCAGAAGAGGAACGCATACTCCCCAGGGAAACGCGTGTCACTCTTGCTCAACTTCGTTCTGGATACTGTAACAGGTTAAACTCTTACCTATCCAGAATCAACCCCGACGTACAAAATGTATGCCCTGCTTGCAATGTGTCCCCACATGACACCAACCATCTCTTTAATTGTAATGTGGAACCAACGCCTCTAACACCCCTTTCCTTATGGTCCACCCCTGTTGAAACGGCAAGTTTCCTTGGACTCCCGTTAGAGGATATTGATGACAATTTGTGATCGGTCGCGCCTATTGGGTGGGGCGAGCATTGCTACAACAACAACAACATGGGTCCGTGTAAAAAACATGATAGGACCAAGTTAAAATGGACGGCGACTTCCGAGAGGGCGTTTAAAGAACTCAAGGCACAGCTGGCGAAAGAGGCACTAATCGTATTCCCAGAGAGGGGAGCTACCATAGCACTAGCAACGGATGCGTCTAACACCGCAATGGGAGCGGCATTACAACAGTTAACATTGGGCAAGTGGCGACCGCTAGGATTTTTCTCACAGAAGTTCACTAAAACAGAGGCAAGGTACAGTACGTATGACCGGGAGCTGCTGGCTATACACAGAGCAATTCGACACTTCAGATATTTTTTGGAGGGGATGCAATTTATTAATTTTACAGATCACAAACCTTTGGTCCAAGCATCCGAGCAAAGTTGGGAAAAGTTATCTCCACGACAGACACGACAATTAAATTTCATTAGTCAGTTTTCTACTGATATACGACACATTAGCGGAGCTCAAAATATCGTCGCCGACATGCTGTCGAGGATTGCGACATTCACGGCTTCTTCGCCATTAGATACGAAGCTGCTACACGACGAACAGCAAGGGTGCGAGGAGTTAAAAGAGTTACTAG
Source organism: Eurosta solidaginis (assembly GCF_040869045.1). Lineage (NCBI taxonomy): Eukaryota > Metazoa > Arthropoda > Insecta > Diptera > Tephritidae > Eurosta > Eurosta solidaginis. Next base: position 60,206,658 of record NC_090323.1, read on the forward strand.
ATGATGGTAACACGGCGTTACACTTAATAAAATATAAACATCCCGACGGGGGACTCGATATATTTTGCGGCGATTCGACTGGGAGGATAAGGCCATACGTTCCAAAGTCCCTGCGGCAAGTGGTTTTCGATGCCACTCACGGCCTCGCACACCCGGGAGCGAGAGCAACGGTCAAATTGATAGGGAATAGTTTCGTATGGAAAGGAATGAGCAAGGATATAAGAGCACGGGTCCGGTGTTGTTCCGCTTGCCAAAGATGCAAAGTCGCCCGGCATACTAAGAGTGCATTGGAGAATTTGCCGTTCCCAGTAAACGCTTCGAACATCTTAATGTGGACATCGTCGGGCCGTTTCCCATGTCACGCGGTTACACTTATTGCCTAACATGCGTCGACAGATTTTCGAGGTGGATCGAGGCTTTCCCGCTAGCAGATATGACAGCGGAAACGGTTGCAAGAGAGCTACTCAACGGATGGATCAGTAGATACGGGATGCCGAAGTTCATCACGACAGATCAGGGTAGGCAGTTTGAAACAGTTTATTTACTCATCTGGCCAAGTTATTGGGCGCAAAACAGATACACACGACAAGTTATCACCCCCAGGCGAACGGCATGGTGGAGAGATGGCACCGCGTGCTAAAAGCAGCATTAAGATGCCACATGGCGGACGTAGATTGGGTTGATGTACTACCTATAGTTCTACTGGGATTAAGGACAGCGGTGAAAGAAAACCTGGGAGTTTCGGTGGCTGAAATGCTGTATGGACAGCCGATTCGACTTCCCGGGGATTTTTTCGAAAGTCCGCGCGAGGCAACGGTGGATGAGCCGATGTATTTACAAAAGCTCAGACAACATTTCGAGCAACTTCGACCTACACAAACATCACAACACGGAAAGGCACCTGTGTTTGTTCCCAAGGACCTCCGTTTTTGCAGCCATGTGTTTTTACGGGATGATACCATACATCGGCCTCTTAAAGCTCCATATGATGGGCCCTATTTAGTGATCAACAGATTTCCAAAGACATACACCATTTTAATTGGCACCAAGCAGGTCACGGTCTCAATAGATAGGCTAAAACCCGCGTATTTACCAAAGGAAGATACGATAGCAACGTATAGTAAAACGGCATAGTTTCAACAATTACGGCCGCTCATTTTAGGAGTGGAGTGATGTAGGGTTAAATACCCTACTACATGGTTTGGGCGTTTCGTATGGCAACGCTGCGCAAGAAGTTTCTAGAAACATAAAAATACAACTCAGTTGAGTAATCGCTTGGAATTAGAACGCATTATTATGTTTATTCTTTTAATGTACAAATATTGGCATTGTAAATTTAGTTATATTTTAATAAACTTTTGAGGAATAAATAAAGATTCCTAAATATATATAACAATAACGTAAAAAGGCAAGAAAAATTAAAATGAGTAAAAATCCGTTGTGTGATAAGAAACTACTATGTAGATTTGTATTATATACTTCAATACAGTCAATAAGTTAAAGTTCCCCCCCCCCCTGGAACCCCGCATGTTTGAAATGATTCTTACCTCATACTTAAGTTGAGGATATATGTATATACGTATGAGAAGGGTTTGAAAAATCACATGGGCTTACATTCAAACACCTGTTGTTTATTTGCGAAGCTATACAATAGCGTCTCAAATGTTAATTTTGATTTTCACACTTCATCCTTCAACACCCAAGTCTTCCGGTTTGACATTTCCTAAAGTTGGCGGCCCTATCCAAAACTACTCCTTTGGAGTGAATCACATTGTTTATAGCCTACCAACCAAGTTTAAATATAACCTACGCGTTACTGCTCCTTTTACAAATGTGAATACGTAGGCACATATATTTACCAGGAATCATTTTGATTTAACGCAGACTATTTAAATCAATGGTGTGAACACTAACGTCTGCAAACTTTGGTCTACATTTTAAAAATTTTATCCAGGGTTCCTGTAAAATTTTAATTATGCGCCGAGGATTATACGATTTTCACTCATGAGCTACGCATTGACATCTACTTAGATTGATTATGATTTCGAGGGCGGCATCCTTGGCCGAACAGTCACTCCCAACGTTTCAAGGCGTTTCTCTGGTGTAGCTCGGCAGCACAGCGCGACAAAAACATCCGTTAGAAAGTCTTCGGAACTACACCTAGAGCTTCTAGGAAAGTGACGTCGACAAAGGTACATATGAGTTCGAAGTCGCAGTCCTATAGCTTCTGTGCTGGCATATGGTGTGAAGGTCAGGAGGTGTGGTAGCGACTGGTAGCGCACATCGGGAATTGTAGCTCTTAATCGTCGGGAATTGTAGCTCGAAAAAACTGGATGCGCCCTGTGCCACGAGAGTTTTGAGTATTAATAGACCATTAATAGCAACCTTAAGTCGACTTTGTGCGTGACCGCCAAGGAGCCACAAATGATTTAAAGAAATTGTGTTCGCGACGATTTTTAGGAGTTAACCGCAGTTGAAACTACGCTTTCCACGAGATATACAGACAAAAGTGTGACCATTTTATGTACATATCTCTATTTCTTTTCAGCAGACGCAGCAGTACCAAATCCAAATACCGGGGTTAGGTTCGAAGCCTCCCTAGAGTAAGTGAACGAGGAACAATCCCTCCGCAAAGAGCTACTCCTGAAAATTTTTGAACGATCTGCGAGTTTTTGAGGCAAACCCCCCGGATGTTTCCGAAATGGCCAAAATGTCGATTTCCTTAAATACATACAAATAAAACCTTTCCTAAATATTATTTTTTAAATAGAAAAATCAAGCTTTTTAAAGTAAGAACACCGGCGTACGCCGGCGCGGCGCCCACTCCGCCGCCGCCGGTAAATAATAGAGCCTACGCCGGCGCCGTCGATAAAGTGATCGGCGTAAACCTCTAATACATACTGTAACAAATTTTGGGATAATCCTAATTTTTTGCAACTTCTGTTAACATTCGAATCTCTGAATTGTCGAATAAGCAACTCAAATATTCAATATAGCAATATCTTCTTTATTTAGACTACTTTGGGAGTAGTAGTACTCCACAATTATCGCGTACTTCACTACAAGTGTGTTAAAAACAAACTGATTGATTATTCCTCAGCATGCGCTGCTTTTCTACTCTCGGATACCTCCTTCGCATATTTCTCCTAAGGCCTACCCTTTTTACGAGCATGCCTTCTGGAAGAGTTGTATTTCATACTTGGTTATTTATGTAAATGCGTTTGTATGTGTGAGTAACAAATTCTGCTCTTAGCTGATGGTAACGTGATGTGACATTGTTTCCCTTTCTTCTTCACTCTTATCTGCTGACTACATATGTGTATGTGAAATAATGCCTCTGCTTCAAGCTGTTGGTTATGTGTATGTGTGGCTGCTTGCTTTAATGTGTGCACGTAGATAAGTGTGGCTGCTTGTTTTATTGTTGTTGTGCATTTATTTAGTAGCATCATAGTGATGTATAGAACTGCTATTATTCGCCACAATACATTTTGTTTTATTGATTTTCCAACATCGTGGATAATTTATGTATATTGGAATGATTTTCCTTCATCCCTTTTCAAAATTGATTTGAATCTGATGATGGCATAATGCCAGTTTGTCTCCACATCACTTGGTATCACAAGGTATGACAGGGATTCAAGGGGTTGATAAACGCAATACAAAGATTCATAGCTTTAAAGCTTCCGCAACCCAATTGTCAACCTCACCTACGCGAGGGGAATCCTGTATGAATGTTTCATATATATATTTAGCAGGAGAGCCTCTGGCGATCCCAATGTTCCTCATCGACCTAAGGGGGGGACGGATTGGCCTAGAAGGTTTAATGTTAATGCTAGTACCTTAATGGTGCCGGATCTTTATACAACCGGGGAGTGTCTTTATCGTTAATACAACAGGTATCTGGGTATTATGCAGACACTGTTTGTTCAGCATTTCCTTTCTCTCTTTTATGGAGAGTTTTCTCGCTCACTGTGTAGATGATGTTTGGGAGACATAAGAAGACATCTCGTGGCAGTTCTTAACGCGGTGTTTTGACGGACCTGCAGTTGCTTCCAGTGTGTGTTGTTTTAGGCGCGGTGTCCATATTGGGAATGCGTAGGATACGCGTGGCCTGTAAATTGCTTGATAAGGTGTTTCGGACGTTTCTTTATCATTACCCTAAGAGCTGCAACCAAATGTAGATCCTGATCGAAATGCACTCCGAGGATTTTGAGAAGTAAGACAGTCGCTAGCGTAGTGCCATAGACGTGGATGTTCAATATTGTCAGATATCGCGTGGCGAAGAAACTTTAAAGACAAGGGAGATAGTCTTTTATTTTATCGCATAGCTCATCAATGAAAGGGCCTGTACATGTTGCCATTATCGTGCAGTCATTGCCGCAACAGTAACCCCTTCCCGTGGTGAAAATAAATAGAAATTAAACAAAAGCGGAATAGAAGACCACCTTATGGCGACCCTTGGTTAATTCTTCTGGTTTTAGCAGTTACGTTGCGACGATTTGCACCGGTGCCTGCCGTCCAGACAGATAATTTGAATTTTGAGACTAGGACGCATGGTGGACTCTTCCAAGTCTTGCAGTAACGTGGCGTGATTGATTGTATCAAAAGTTTTTCATAAGTCTGGCGCTACGAGTACTGTTCTATGGTGGGGTTTTATATTCAGGCCACAATTTATCCGTGTGTTGGTGGCGTTTAGCGTGGTGGTGGGGCTATGTAATTTTCGGAAGCCATGCTGATTATTGTCAGGCTACAGGTTTTCTGTATAATAAGGAATCAGGCCGGCTTCAAGTGTATTGGCTAGAGGTGATATTGCACGATATGAGTCTACTATGTTAGCAGGTTTCCCAGGCTTTAGAGCGTAGCCTTTTTCAGCGAAATTGGAGAGTCAGGTTGAAGACGAGCGCCAAACATTTTACTTCCTCATGCCTTATCTGTTTAAGCATCGGCATGAAGATCCCGTACGAGCCGAAGTTCGATGGCTTCTTCAACCTTTTTTTGGACTGATCCTGTTAGCGAAACAGCTACGTTGTTGGGGATGTGGTTACCTTTTGGAACTAGCTACTTTTTTTAAACTACATAGTTACTTTTTAGAAACTAGTAACCGTTTTGGTAATTTTTTTTACAGTCAGTCGCTATTTTGAGCCTGCCTCTATTTCAGAATCGCCGAAGATTTTTTCTGACCCGGCTACTTTTGGGACGAGCTATTTTTTAAGTAGTAAGTTAGGAGTAGGTTCTTTATTGTTTAAACGGTTTCAACCTGTTCCAGAAAATAGGCATGACACAGTATTGTTTAAAATGAATGCCAAGAACTCTTTTTCTTTTTTTTTACTTACCTTAACGATAAAATCATTTGGTGTGCCCTTGATTTGGCCTTCCAAAGAGCAGAACACCTGATCAATAACCAATTCAACAGCCGTATTAACTAGAAAATAAAATTTTATATAAAACATACTTTCAATAACACACATAAATGCGTAAAAGTGTAGCAGAGAACCGAGGAACGAAGTGCGAATAATGGAACTAAAGAAATGGAGCTGGGGCTGCATTCAGTAAGTGTGAGTTTTGAAATATACACTTTTCTTTCATACAAATTATATGAAGAAAAAAAGTACATTTTAAAACTCGCGCTTACTGAATATACCGCCTGGACTTTAAAATACTCAGCATCCTGACTCGATTCAGTTATTTCTCGGAGCTGAACAACGCTGATACGTAAAATAGATTAAAAATATGTATGCTCACTATCGCAAGTAAATACCACTGGCGCGCCATATCCCTTAACCTGTCCTTGATGGTGTGCCACCTCAGTTAGTGGGTGAAGTGCTTTCAAAGCTGGATACACTAAAATCTTAATACTCGTTTCTAATGGATAATGATAATTGAACTCTGAAGCAATTACGTGACCCGGATTAGTCTGTGTATCATTATACAAATAACGCATACGCAGCTCTTTGACCATGAAAAAGAACTCCAGCAATTCTGAATCAACGGTGCGTCGATCGGTAACTACTTCATACAGGCGCGCACCTGTAGTTTTTCGACGATCCAACGTAGCGCTCGGACGCGCAAATGAACTTGAAGCAGCATAAGATTTGTTAGTAGTCTCGGCGATATAGCTTTCGTAACTATTATCACGATTGAGTGCTGGATACAGACTAGGTAGAATGGGAGGTGAACGTGAGCCACTATTGCGCGGTGGTAAGGGTGGCGGTGGTGAACGTGAACCGCTAGGAGATTGGTCATCGAAACGATGCGGAGATGAGCTCTTAATTGGACCACTATTGGATATTTCATCGCGACTAAGATAATCTGTGCGCCAACCAATGGAGGAGACTATAAAAAGAGTGAGTTGAAGTAGTATTAGTGTTTGTATGGCATTATTACTTTTGGTTTACTCACCATTTGGACTGACAGCGCTCTTCTCCAAGTTATTCACCGCGTCATAAACGGGATCTGAGTATTGTGTACCACCACCATTGTAGAGATAATCAAAAGGGTCATATTCGGCATAATATGAGGTGCAATCTGAGCCATCATCATAACCTGTAAGCAACGAACGCATTTTATTTTTATTTGTTCACACAAATTAGTTGTATTTCAGTTTTGTTTCAATTTTGTGTTTAGAAACTTTTCTCTTTCGCAGCTGTAGAATGAAGAAAAACAAATCAATGCGAATCACTTTGGCAAAAATTAATTTCGTAATAAAAAGCTACCAATGGTTTAACAAATCATGTTTTGTTTTTGTATAACAACGAAAAACCAGCTGAGGGCAATAAAAAGAGAAAAAAGATGTCAAATATATAATAAATTTCGCACTTGGCTGGGAAGCGACGGCAACAAATCACAACCACGAGCGGTCAGTCTAAAGACGCACAAAAACAATAAAAAATAATAGAAAAAAAATTAAAATAAAATATAAATATAAATATATATACATATATGTGTGTGTGTATGTAAATATACATCATAGAGTTTATAATAGTTCTTTTTTTTTTTGAAATACCAAAACGGGGGAATAGAGGCGGCATAGTAGCCGATAATCAAACCGTTTTCACACTGCCTCATACACATTAATAATACATTTCCCTAATATTACAAGTAAACAACAATAAAACAAATTTCACATTTCAGCTGCGCGCTACAAAATTCGATCATAATTCAAAATGCAATATGAGATTTATAAATTTACAGCAACAACGGCAGCATGAGTTGTATACAAGTTAGTTGACGCTGTATGAAAGTTTACTAAAAACCACTTTGAAGTTGACCAAATGAAAAACAAATGTTTCGAAATTCTCTAAATAAAATTTGAGTTAATAAATGAGCTTTGTACTAAACTGTTTAATGAAAATAGCAAAATAATTAGCCCACATTTTACTTCAAAAATTGAAAACTTAAGTGGAATAACAAGGACGTGGTGATAAGTCAAAAAAAAAAATCGCATGCATTTAAATCTCACAACGCAAGGAACAAAATAGCACAAGGAAAGCTAGACGTCGAAAGGCTGCAATTTCAACATACTACCAATGATTGTTCAACGTGACTCTCACACCTTCTCTCTGAGAGCACAAGTCAGCCCGACGGAATGCAGGAGCAGAAGCACAGGGGTGGTGATATACCTGAGTCGGCAATCGATGATGATGGAGTTAATGCTCCGTCCAGCGACTATTATGGAGTCAGAATACCCCAGCGGGTTAAGGGGCTTAGAATATACCCGCGGTATGTATGGCTGTCGTAAGAGGCGACTAAAATACTAAATTGATTCAAGGGGTTGTGTAGCGCAACGCTCTTAAGGGGTTGCCAGCGCAATATATAGTTTCTCCAACCCAATTGTCAACCTCACATACCCGTGTCGAATCTTGTTTCCTTATCAGCCGCGGTTATGGCGACCCCAAGCTCTTCATGGACCTAGGGGGTGGTAGGGCGGTATGGAACAGGAGGTTTCATGTGGTCATACCAAATCATTCCCGAGATGGTCGGGCTAGTACCTTAATAGTGCTTGTTACCGGAACGTACCGGATCTGCATCCGGCGAAGGACAATCAACATCGATAACACTCCCCAGGGCCTTCGGGGAGTATCCTTATCGCTACAACAACAACATGGAGTCAGAATAGATATTATTAGATTTAAAAACAACAATGCTGCGTGCGCTGACGGATTGCCTGCAGAGCAATTCAAATAAGACGGCGAAGAGTTGGTAAGGCGAAAGGGAGCTGCTTATATGCCGCTACGTCTGAATTTGGTTTCTCCGCATTAGTTATACGTAGGGATCATCTGAGCCATTCGAAACTAAACGAGGTTTTAGACGGGATGATTCCTGAGAAAATTATACTATCTACAGAACTAAACCGCTCTGGAACAATATTCGATAAGAACATGCAATCACTGGCGTATGCTGACGACATTGACAAAGTCGGCCTAAACACAAGATGAGTTTGATTGTGAATGAGCACAAAGCGAAGTACCTGCTGCTGACATCAAGCAAAGAGTCAGCGCGCTTGCGTGTTGACAACCACGCCACGGTTGGCAGCCATAATTTCTAAACATTAGAGGACTTCATTTATTTGGGAACAAGCATCAACACAAACAACAACATCAGTCTAGAAATCCAGCCAAAAAGCACTCTTACCATTAAATGCTTCTTCGGACTGAGTAGGCAAATAAAAAATAAAGTGCTCTCTCTTCAAACGAAGATAATGCTCTACAAGGCACTTGACGAACCAGTCCTGCTAAAGATGCAGAAGCATGGACCATGTCACCATCAGATGAGACGGCTCTGCTAGTGTTCGAAAGAAGAGGTTTTTTGACCATCTACGTATCGGCTAAGGCGGGTGCCGAAAAATATTTAATAAGCTGTACCAGCTTTAGGCAGACATCAACATAGTTCAGCGAATTAAAACACAGCGCCTACGCTGGCTAGGTCATGTTATGCGAATGAAAGTTCGCCCTCTGGCCAAAAAAGTATTCTTATCGGAACTCGCCTATGGAAGCAGAGGAAGAGGTCCCCTCCGCCCCTACTGGAGGGACTGGATGGAAAATGATTTAAAAGCCCTTGCTGTTACCAATTAGCACCAGCTAGCACAGAGAAGACGCGACTGGTGCGCCTTGTTGCATAGCGGTTAAATGGTAAGTAAGTACAGTTCTGAACTAATCTTTTCACAGTACGTTCATATGAATGGTATGAAAAAATCTGTTAAAATGAGCTGTGCCAAACCGCCAAGCAATTCAAATTTTAGTTTGCTAAAAACCCACGCCGATTTCGGGTTAATTAATGATCTTTGCAACATCAAAATACGTTAGAAAAGGTTTTTTAAGCGGCGTCGGCCGTAAATAAACTTGTGCATAGGTCCCGTTCAGTTTGTAGGAAAAAATTAAGAGTATCACGACGAAAATTGCAGAGAAAGATTTATATTTAATGTACAAATAAATTTAGATAAGTAGGCCCTGGAACTCCCCTTCCAAAAAAAATTGATCTCCGTTAATATCCTCTAACGAAAGTCCAATGAAACTTACAAGTTTAAGAGGGGTGGGTAGAGATATTGGTGTTAGAGGCGTTGGTTCCACATTTCAATTGGAAAGGTGGTTGGTATCATATGTAGACACATTAGATGCTGGACATAAATTGCGTATGTCGCGGTTGATTCAGTATAAGGACGAGTTTAACCTATTACAATATCCTAATCGAACTTGTACCAAAGTTACGCGCATCTCCCTGGGGGTCTAATTTTGGGTATTGAACTTTGAGAGATTTTTCCTATCGTATATGGGTGAGCTCTAGAGCCTTCTCATGCTTTTCCAAATTAAACGGTTTCGTTTCTCGCTCCTGGCGACCCCAAACTCCTCATGGATCTAGGGGAAGGGAGGACTGGATAGCCTAGAAGGTTTCATGTGGTCATACCAAATCGTTCCCGAGATGGTCCGGCTAGTACCATAATGGTGCTTGTTACCGGCACGTACCGGATCTGCACCCGGCAAAAGACCAACAACATCGATAACACTCCCCAAGGCCTTCGAGGAGTGTCCTTGCTACAACAACTTCAAAATCTTTAGAAAAAATTTCGGCCAAGTCTGACAAATTTGTAGGAACAATTAAAAAGCAGCACGACGCAGACTGAAGTAGAAGCTCGGCGTCCTGGGAGGTATATTGAGCGTTGTTTTTAATTATTTTTTATATTGCTCGGAGAATATGCCAGTCAATAATATTTTTAAGCATTCGGAATCCGAATCAGGCCACAAGGTTAGGGAAAAGTTAACTTTGATAACAAAAAATGTTTGTTTAGATTAACTCCACAATGATCACAGCCCAATTGAGAGCTTTTGGGCAATTGTCGAAAGACGATTTGAAATATAAAAGTGTTCACCTTTATATTAACACTATTTTGCCGCTGTATACATCCGAGCAGACTAAGTTCGGGCTTCTATTCCGATTCCGATTGCTACTTATTTAATTCAAACTGCTGGATCTACAATATTTTATGTCGACTCCAAACAGCATCTGCTAAGACGGATAAATAATTTGCTGAGAAGTATTTTGTGGCTGACGTTCACGAGAAGGACTTGCCAAAGAACTGTGCAGGGAAGCCTATCCCAAAGTATTTATGTTCTTTGTGGCATTACTTCAGTCAGCGACTTTTGGTTAGTAAGGGCACACTATTGTCTACACCACAACAGCCGCTGTTGTTACCGTAGATTTATAGAATATTAGTTTCATAAATCTGACGCAGGGTTCGGAAATAAATCATTATGCTACGAAGCCATTTGTACTTATCAAGCCACCACTGTAGCTATAAGGAGACATACACAAGCTATTCGTTTATCATAACACATCATTTTTAAGTGTTAATGTGAGGTGCTCAGCTGCTCACTACGTACAACCTTTGGCTAATAGTTTATCAAGTGGCTACCAAAATCGTTTGGAAATCTTGCCGATAATGCGTACAAGACAATGTGACAGCATTATTTATACGGTATCTATTAGAGCTCAACCGAATATCGGGTTCAGGTTTGGTTACCAAACAGCACGGCATTATAGTTCGAGTAGCCTCAACCGAAACAAAATTTTAAGATAACATTTGTCATCCCTGCATCCATCTATCCGCCAGCATATCAGTCAGAAGCATCATCCTCCTATTTTTTTAGTATTGAAACTTGTAACATACTTTAGAGCCCGATGACAATGCAACTTGAAGGAAAAAAGTTGATGGGTGCCCTAAAGCGCCAAATACACGACACGAACATTTCCGCGAACATTCCCGTTATGTCATGTTTCTGCGACCTTTTCTGTCGTGTATGGTGGTGTTTGCCAGTTCGCGCAAATGTTCGCCAAAAATCAAAATATTTTAATTTTTGGCGAACATTTGCGCGAACTGTTCGTGCGTGTATGGCGAAATAGCTCATAATCGTAGTAATTTCTGAACGGAACAGACGTGCGCGGAAAAGTAAAATGGACAATAAAAAATTTCTGAGTGAATTTATTGAATTTTCTTTCTTTTTTTTACGCTTAATTACCACAGCGAGCAATATTGCTGCAGCACAATTGTTGTCCGTATTCATCGCTGTCTGAAAGAGAACTAATGTTCGGCCAAAAGTTCGTATGGTGTATGGCCAAAGCTGCGAACAAGATTGCGGAATGTTCGCGGAAATGTTCGTGTCGTGTATTTGGCGCTTAAGAGTGATATTTAAAAAAAAACTAGGTGACCGCGATAACTCAACAAAAGGGGATAAAGTTAGGTGCAGCACTGTTCGAGATAATTGGAACATACATACGAAATTAGAAATCTTGGAGTCGGGTTTTATCTAACTTCTTGGTGAACCAGAGACTTGAATCTTTGAAGATTGTTTCTAGAGTAACATTAAAATTAAAACTGGGGAAAAAGTTGTACAAGAAAAGGCAGGGAACGAAATATCTAAAAAATCTATACAGCACATGTGGAATCTTGCGATCAATTTTAAAGTAGCTTCCCATTAAGCTAGAAAACTTACACTTAGTTCAGCGTACTGATACATTCTAACAAAAAGAAGAAAGGTTCCGCTAGATGGAGCACGGTTCGGGATAATTAGAAAATTCATACGAGGTTCAGCCGCCGCCGTGCTGCTGTGGTATCGTGCTTTGCCTACAATAACGAGGTTCTTACGTCAACTTGGAAAAAATTTATTGCAGCTTGCCTATAAATGAGTGCATAAAGATGACACCAAATTTGACAAAATACGTGAAAACAATAGGTTCATTGCAAAATTTTTTTCATTTTTGCTAAGTGTTCTTAGGTAATATATGTATACTACACTCAGAGAAAAACGCCGTTCTAAAATCCAGCACCACCGGACTCAATTCAAGCTTTTCATGTTCTTACTTTTTTGTTCTTGAAAAACGAACGACCTGTTCTTAAAACAACAACCTTGTTCTTGAACTGACACCATTTTCTTGAAAAACGAACGGCCGGTCTTAAAATATGAACAAATGTTCTATTAATGAGAACGATGTTCTTAAATCAAGCCCAAGAAAAAAAAAACCGTACAATTCGTGTGCATTACAATGTTAAATACACCATTTGGCACCAGCTATCAAGTAGTTGTAGTGGCCCAGCGGCTATGATGTTGCGCTTGCGATCGTGTTGCGCGAGTTCGATCACCACCAAACTCTGAATTTTTTAAAACAATTTTTTTTGTTCTATTTTTTTAACTCTTATTTTTCGTTCAGTTCCATTCACATATCCACAGGTAATTCTCAAACTTGTTATGAAATGTTTTAAGTATATATGCAGATTACATCTTTAAATAAGAACAATTTCTAAATAAGTGAAATGTATGAGAAAATGCTTATTATGCATTTTTTCTTAAACTTTTGAATTTTAGTAACAATTTTTTTGTTGTAAATATTCTTTATTTATGACAAAAATTTATTATTAATAAAAATTAAATAAATATATTTAAAAAAAATACTTTCCCTCCCACCAGAGATCAAGCACGAACCGTTCTTAAATTGAGACCGAAAAATGTTAAATCGGCCCCAAATCGTTCTCGAAGCGTGAGAACAAAAATCCTAAATCAAGCCCAAGTAGTGCTTGAAATGAGCACAGAAGGTTCACACATCAATACCAAAGTGGTCATAAAATACGAACGGTGTGCTTGGAAAAACTGTTCTTAAAACAAGCCCATCGGTCATAAGTTAAGAAAAAACGTACTTAACAGACTTTTGTCAACGAATGTTCTTAATTTTGAACTTGTTTCGTTCGTTTTAGAACGATTTTTTCTCTGAGTGTAGCAGACCCGACAGACGTTGTTCTGCCTTAAATTTGGTCTATCTGCATACATTTTAATAAGCTTTTTCCGTCTAACTCTGCCCTCTACACTTTTTCCTAATCTTTCATTTCAATTTATTCACTCCTCCCTCCGTATTTTTCGCTTCATCTATCACCATCTTCGTCTCATTCTATCTCTTTATCAGTCTCCTTCTCTCTTTTCTCTTCTCTCAAGTTTTTCTCATTCTTTTTCATATCTTATTGCCAGTCCCAGAGGGTGGTATGTATTTTGTTCCAGTCCCATTCGGAGTCTCAGTCCCAGTCCCACTCCGAGTCTCAGTCTCAGTCCTAGTCCTAGTCCTAATCCCAATCCCATTCCGTCTCTGGTCTACTTCCCGGAAAAAAGCATCGTAAATACTAATATAGGCAAATTTATATACCAAATTCCAGGCAAATCTAATTGGACGTATGTAAATAGGTATGTGGGTATTATTAATTCATGTCTTTATTTCGGCTTCGCATGCATATTTATCAGTTTTGACAGGTTGATGCGACTAAATCGAATATCACAATGAAAACTACTTTAAGGCTCTCAGCAACAGCTTTCATTTGTTATCCATAATACAGACATTCTAGGGGTATCCGGGTCCATGTTTTGGCCTATATCTCGAGACCCTAGTCACCCAGCGGCATAAAACTTACTCTGTACTAAAGCACACATCAACAGCTTCAATTTGATATCCATGATGTAAAAACACATCCTAGTGTTACCGTGATCCACGTTTTGGCCTATATCTCGAGCCCATTCACAAATAGGTATGAAAACTACCCTGTACTAAAGCACTCATCAACAGCTTTCATTTGTTCTCCATATTGTATAAACACTTTCTAGGGGTACCCGGGTCCACGTTTTGGCCTCAATCTCGAGACCCTAGTCACCAATAGGTATGAAAACTACCGTGTATTAAAGCACTCATCAACAGCTTTCATTTGTTATCCCTATTACATAAACACAATCTGGGGGTACCCGCGTCCACGTTTTCGCTTATACCTCGAGACCCTAGTTACCCGCGGGTACGAAAAATACCCTCTACTAAAGCACTCATCAACAGCTTTCATTTGTTATCCACATTGTATAACCACATTCTAAGGGTACCCGGGTCCACGTTTTGGCCTATATATCGAGACCCTAGTCACCAATAGGTACGAAAACAGCCCTGTACTAAAGCACTCATCAACAGCTTTCATTTGTTACCCATATTGTATAAACACTGTCTAGGGATACACGGGCCCACGTTTTGGCCGAAACCCTAGTCACCCCGGGGTATGAAAACAACCCTGTACTAAAGCACTCATCAACAGCTTTCATTTGTTATCCACATTGTATAAACACTGTCTAGGGGTACCCAGGTCCATGTTTTGGCCTATAACTCGGGACCTTAGTCAGACAGGGGTACGAAAAATACCCCGTATTAAAGCACTCATAAACAGCTTCCATTTAATACCCATATTGTACAAACATATCCCAGGATTACCCAGGTCCACGTTTTGATCTCAAGACCCTAGCCATAACGGGATAAAAATTATCCTATGTCTGTCTCCTGGTTCTAGGCTACCCCTCCACCAATTTTCAGCCAAATATGTTCATCCGTTCCTTCCTCTTCAATCACTCTTTATCTATTAAGAAAAGCGCATCAAAATCCATTGCGTATTTTTAAAGGTTTGAGCATTCAAAGGGACATTAGGACAGAAAAAGCGACTTTGTTTTATACTATGTAGTGATGTACATCCATACATACTTATAAACCTACTCCCGAAGTTAAATAACGCAGCGAATGCTATATATGTGCGTATGTATGTGTCGCATCATGCCTCACTCAAAAGCAATTGGCGCGCACAGTTCACAGCGAACAACCACACAAACACATTTTTTGATAAAATTGTTACTTTTGTTTAAACAATTTGGCTGATATAAGAAAGGAATCAAGTTTTTTTTTTGATGCAGATCGAAGGTAAATATTTCAAAGTTTTACTGAAACGTTGAATTTTTTAAATCCATCCATCCGTTCATGAGTTATAGCTGTGTAAACAAAAATTTTATGATTTTTTACTACATTTTGTCAATTTGCCACGCCCCTATAATATATATCTCCAAATTATAATAACTGTACCATCTCATATATCTAAGCTTTCAAATGCAAAAAACCGTTTTAAAATCGGAGCATTCTGTGTGAAGTTATGTGCATACATGGCATTTAGCGACTTTATTTTATAAGATTTACTAGCAGACCCGTCAGACGTTGTTCTGCCCTAAATTTGGTCTATCTCCATACATTTTAATAAGCTTTTTCCGTCTAGCTCTGCCCAATCGAAATCACAAAAATAGGCGAAATCGAATAATACAAAAAAAATTACTTTAAAGCTCTCAGCAACAACTTTAATTTGATATCCATATTACACAAACATTCTAGGGGTATCCGGGTCCACGTTTTGCCCATATCTTGAGACCCTAGTCACCCAGAGGTATAAAAATTACTCTGTACTAAAGCACTCATCAACAGCTTCAATTTGATACCCATAATGTAAAAACACATCATAGGGTTACCCTGATGCACGTTTTGGCCTATATCTCGAGACGCTTCACAAATAGGTATGAAAACTACCCTGTACTAAAGCACTCATCAACAGCTTTCATTATACCTTTCATGAAAATGAAATAGTATATTAATTTCGTCACGAAACCCAAAATTGTAAGTCCGTAAAGGAAAATAGATAGACCCACCATTAAGTATACCGAAATAATCAGGTTGAAGAGCTGAGTTGATTTATCCATGTCCGTCTGTCCGTCTGTCTGTTTGTATGCAAACTAGTCCCTCAATTTTTGAGATATCTTGATAAAATTTGGTGAGCGGGTGTATTTGGGTGTCCGATTAGACATTTGTCGGAACCGGCCGGATCGGACCACTATAGCATATATCCTCCATACAACCGATTTTTCAGAAAAAGAGGATTTTTGTAATATCTTACTCAATTTAACAGATTGAAGCTTCAAACTTCACCATATAATTTCGTATATTGCACATATTGTTGCCTGAAAAAATTGATGAGATCGGTGGTATATATAGTATATATATTGTAACGAATTTACTGCAACTTCGCTTATTCTAAATCTTCTGCTAAGTTCGAATCACTAAACTGTTGAATAAATAACTCCAATTTGTAATAATGCAAAAATGGCCTTTATTAAAATACTTCACAATAACACTTATACTTTGCTACTCGCTGACTTAATAACCAAACTGATTGATAACTCAAATGAAACTCTACTATTGGCCGCCAGATCGCGTGCTTAATCAATAACTGATTGATTGCTCAACTCAAACTGAATTACTTTTTACTCGCTTGTGCCGCTTTTATAGTTTACGCTGCATACATCTAGGCTCTTGTATTTCCAGAACTTACCAACTATTTCGAGTGTTTATAGTTCTCATATAGTTTCTACTTGTTTACAATTTTCTACTTTTCAGCGTCTCTCAGATGTATGTGAGTTTGTAGTTTACAGCCTCTCGCACACACATAGGCGTATAAGTAAATGCATCTGTGTGTGACATCTCTCGGCTGCCTTATATATATGTGTATACATGATTTGATTATTGACGTAAATATCGCTTAGCATGGCCTTAGTGATGGTATAGCTTAGTGATGCTAATATCCGTGACACTGCCCTCCACCTAAGTCTGATCGTCCCGATCAGACAAATCTCTCGATCTAAACGCCGCTAGCATCTCCAAATGAACCACCTTTCTATTTCGTGGTTTCCCAATGGTTTGTATGCGGTAGACGGAATTACTGATCTTCTTCACAACCTTGTACGGGCCTTCCCAAATGCACCGAAATTTGGCTGGAACACCTTTCCGCCGGTGAGGGTTGTTTAACAGTACCAAATCTCCCTCCAAGAACCCTTCCGAATTATTGTTCTCATTGTACCTGCGTTTGATCTTACTACTCATTATCCTTAGTCGTTCCCTCGCACTCTGTTGTTTGACCAATGAACTTCTTCGCAGAGCTTGTGCTTGACGGATTGGCTTGACAGTATCGTTCCGCCGTTTCCCAACAGAAGTCCGCGATGGCTTGAAACCACTCTTGCATGCTTCCTGCAAAATTCTTGCAGTCGTTTTAGTGCGTCCATTAGGGTTTGTCAATGCCGGTGTTTTTCTCGCAGGTACTTTTGATTTCGCTTTGTTTGGCCCATTCGTTTCATCAACCTTTACCTTTGACTTTCGTGGCCTTTGTCGACTTTTCTCCACCAGTACTCGATTACTGCTGAAACCTTTTTCCAAACTGAAGTTAATTGGCACATCCTGGTTCTTATAATGCATAATCCTTTTCTGCATTGCGATCCTGATGTCATAGTCAACTAGGAAATCCACTCCCAATATGACTTCATCAACGATTTCTGCCACAACGAATTTGTGTAGAACCATGACCTCCCCAATTAAGACCTCACATACCACTTCTCCCTGGACTTGGTTATACTCGCCAGTAATCGTACGCAATCTTGCTCCAGGTAATGGCTTTACTTTCCTGTTGACCAAATCAGATCGGATCAATGAATGAGATGCGCCCGTATCTACAGTCAGTACACGCTCCTTGCCATCCACATTTCCTTTAACGGTAAGACTGCTCGATTTCCTTCCAGTTTGCGAGATAGGTATCACTCGACATTCCATAGCTGGGGCAAGTCCTCGATTTTTACATTTGACTCGCTCTTGTTTATCTCCTCCAGCTTTGCGTTTACGACCAGCCAAGTTGGAACTACCATGACCGGTTCTGCAATGACGTGCAATGTGACTTGGGTTACCGCACTTGAAACACTTCATAACTCCGGCATTATTTTGTTGTAATCCCTTCAGTGCTTCCAAAATTGTGTCTACCCAATCGGGCCTTTCCACTTCCACGCGATGAGCTTTGTATGCGGGCTTACTCAAAAGTGACGCTGTTTCCTGAGTCAGTGCATGAGATACCGTTTCAGCAAATGTTGACTTTGGGTTCGCGTATGTGGCTCGCTTCGTTTCGACGTCCCGTATGCTGTTAATAAAGCTCTGAATCTTTACCCTTTCTGTGTATTCCACGGGTGCGTCCGCATTTGCAAGATGAGCCAATCTTTCAACATCCGAAGCAAACTCCTGTAACGTCTCGTTTGCTTTTTGGTAACGGTTTTGCAACTCAATTTGGTATATCTGTTTTCTATGCTCGCTTCCATAACGTCTCTCGACAGCGGCCATCAATGCTTCATAGTTGTTCCGCTCTCCTTCGGGAATCGTCTGTAGGATTTCGGCTGCTGGCCCCTTCAATGCTACGAATAGAGCAGCCACTTTATCTTCAGCATTCCAGTTGTCCACTGCTGACGTCTTCTCAAATTGAAGCTTGAATACCTCGAAAGGAACAGAGCCGTCAAAAGATGGAGTTTTTATCTTCGGATTGCTCGCTGGACCAGCTGAGCGATTTAGTTGTAACTGTTGCATAAGACCTTTCAACGCTTCTATCTCGGCATCAATTTTGTCCTCGAGTTGTAAAATTTTTGCATCCTGCTCGTCCAGTTTCGCAAAGAGCTGCGATGATACCTGTTCCGAAATGTTTGTCGACATTCCAGATATACGTGCCTCTTGCGCTTCGAATTGAGATGACATATATGTCTTCTGTTCTTCCAATTGAGATGACATTTGCGACGCCATTTCGGAAATGCGTGCCTCCTGTGACTCCAGCTGAGATGCCACTGTCGATGTTTGTACAGATATTGTGTTCGTCACGGTCTGCGGTGTTTCATTTTTTTCTTCCATTTTTGTTGTTGTTTTGTCGCTATCATAATGAAAGTCATACTCCTCAGCATTGTAGATTCCTTCAAATACCATAGCTACACTTAGTCGTTTTTGTAGCTGGGATTTATTGCCAAAAGTAGCCACTCCACGGACTTCCAACTCCTCCTTCAGTTGCTGGATCGTCAATTCACTCAACTTTGGCATGTCCAAGTTTATTCGAAGTCTTCGGAATTTATTGAACAATTCCTCTTCTGACACCAATTGTAACGAATTTACTGCAACTTCGCTTATTCTAAATCTTCTGCTAAGTTCGAATCACTAAACTGTTGAATAAATAACTCCAATTTGTAATAATGCAAAAATGGCCTTTATTAAAATACTTCACAATAACACTTATACTTTGCTACTCGCTGACTTAATAACCAAACTGATTGATAACTCAAATGAAACTCTACTATTGGCCGCCAGATCGCGTGCTTAATCAATAACTGATTGATTGCTCAACTCAAACTGAATTACTTTTTACTCGCTTGTGCCGCTTTTATAGTTTACGCTGCATACATCTAGGCTCTTGTATTTCCAGAACTTACCAACTATTTCGAGTGTTTATAGTTCGCATATAGTTTCTACTTGTTTACAATTTTCTACTTTTCAGCGTCTCTCAGATGTATGTGAATTTGTAGTTTACAGTCTCTCGCACACACATAGGCGTATAAGTAAATGCATCTGTGTGTGACATCTCTCGGCTGCCTTATATACATGTGTATACATGATTTGATTATTGACGTAAATATCGCTTAGCATGGCCTTAGTGATGGTATAGCTTAGTGATGCTAATATCCGTGACAATATGGTGGTATATATAGTATATATATGGTGGTATATATAGTATATATATATAATATATCTAATACATATTATAAATGGGAAAGTTTGGATGTTTAGATGTTTCGATGTTTGGATGTTTGGATGTTTGTATGTTTGGATGTTTGTCCAGACGTTTGTCTTTGTGACTCAATAACGCAAGAACGGCTGGACCGATTTGGATGAAATTTGGAACACATATAGCCAATAGTCTAGAAGGATCTACTAGCTATATATTTTTCAAAAGGGGCGTGGTCCCCGCCCTCTAGGAACAGTTATAATTTAATTATTATATTTTTTCGTCTTTGCGACTGAATCACGCCAGAATGGCTACACGGATTTCGATGAAATTTGGGACACAGACAGTAGTCTACTAGCGAAATTTTTTTCGATCATGGAAAGAGGGGTGGGGGTCTCACGACCCCTTCGAGCAATTACTTTTTAATAATTTTTACACATTATACCTTTACGTATACTGCCATTCACCAATATCACAGACTCAAGGGGTCAAATAAGTCGAGGGCTTACAAAGTAAGCAGTGACACCCTCCGCCCCCCCCTTTATCACCCACTCCGGTGTAAAATCTATAAATTGTTATAACTCAATATAAATTTTCTCCTAAATCAATAGTTTTTGGTATCTGGCACATACAGATCGAGATCTAGACAATTTTGGAGGAACGATCAGTGGTCCTCTCCTTTTACTCCCGCCATCCGCCCTCCTTCAATTGTTTTTATTAGCACGCTTTTATTAGCTTTACCTGTATGTTTCTATGTAACTTTTCATTCGCTCCAATGCGCCTGCTGCCTTATTAACATGGTTTTATAATTAGCTTCACCTTATTTGTAATCCCGTAAGGGTCATATGGAGACCCTTCCGGGATCATTTCTGGATGGTTTTCGGGATCGGTCCGGGATCCCGCCGGGGTAATTTCGGGACTATTTCGGGATCATTTTGGGACCCTTCCGGGATCATTACTGTATAGTTTTCGGGATCCGTCCGGGATCCACTCCGGGTTATTTTGGGAAATTTTCGAGACTATTCCGGAATCATTTCGGGATTATTTCGCGATCATTTGGGGACCCTTCCGGCATCATTTCTGGATGGTTTTCTGGATCCGTCCGGGATCCCGTCGGGGTACTTTCGGGATCATTTGCGTATCTTCGAGAGATAAATTCTTGATGGTTGCCGGGATCATTACGGGACTTTTTTGGGGTTATTTTGGGTCAATTTAGGCATCATTTCTGGATGGTCTTCGGGATTCGTCCGGCATCCCGTCGGGGTCATTTCGGGACTTTTTCGTGACTAATACGGGATCATTTGGGGACCCTTTCGGCATCATTACTGGATGGTTTTCGGGATCCGTCCGGGATATCGTCGGGGTAATTTGTGGACTTTTTCGGGATCATTTGGGGGCTCTTCCGGCATCATTTCTGGATGGTTTTCGGGATCCGTCCGGGATCTCGTCGGCGTCATTTGGGGATTTTTTCGGGATCATTTGGGGGCTCTTCCGGCATCATTTCTGGATGGTTTTCGGAATCCGTCCGGGATCCCGTCGGGGTCATTTCGGGACTTTTTCGCGACTAATACGGAATCATTTGGGAACCCTTTCGGCAACATTTCCGGATGGTTTTCGGGATCCGTCCCGGATCTCGTCGGGGTCATATGGGGACCTTTTCGGGATCATTTGGGGTCTCTTCCGGCATCATTTCCGGATGGTTTTCGGTATCCGTCCGGGATCTCGTCGGGGTCATTTGGGGACTTTTTCGGGATCATTTGGGGGCTATTCCGGAATCATTTCTGGATGGTTTTCGGGATCCGTCCGGGATCTCGTCGGGGTCATTTGGGGAATTTTTCTCGACTAATACGGGATCATTTGCGGGCCCTTTCGGCATCATTTCTAGATAGTTTCCGGGATCCGTTCGGGATCCCGTCAGGGTATTTTCGGAACTATTAGCAGCTCATTTTAGGACCTTTCCGGCACCATTTCTGGATAGTTTTCGGGATCATTTCGGGGTCCCGTCAGGGTCATTTCGGGACTTTTTCGGGATCATTTAGGGATGGCTTTCAGGATTCGTCCGGGAACCCGTCAGGGTAATTTCTGGACTTTTCCGAGACTATTTCGGGATACTTTGGGACCTTCCTAAGATCATTTCTGGATGGATTTCGGGATCTGTCCGGGATGCCGTCAGGGTCATTTTGGGACTATTAGGTGATCATTTGAGGATCTTTCCGGCATCACTTCTGGATAGTTTTCGGTATCCGTTCAGGATCCCGTCGGAATAATTGCGGAACTTTTTCGGGATCATTTGCGGTCCCTTCCGGCATCATTTCTGGATGGTTTTTGGGATTCGTCCGGCATCCCGTCGGGGTCATTTCGGGACTTTTTCTCGACAAATACGGGATCATTTGCGGACCCTTTCGGCATCATTTCTGGATAGTTGTCGGGATCCGTTCGGGATCCCGTCACGGTCATTTCGGGACTATTAGGGGATCATTTGAGGACCTTTCCGGCATCATTTCTGGATAGTTTTCGGAATCCTTTCGGGATCCCGTCGTGGTCATTTCGAGACTTTTTTCGGGATCATTTAAGGATGGCTTTCAGGATTCGTCCGGGAACCCGTCAGGGTAATTTCTGGACTTTTCCGAGACTATTTCGGGATCATTTTGGGACCTTCCTAAGATCATTTCTGGATGGATTTCGGGGTCTGTCCGGGATGCCGTCAGGGTCATTTTGGGACTATTAGGTGATCAGTTGAGGATCTTTCCGGCATCACTTCTGGATGGTTTTCGGTATCCGTTCAGGATCCCTTCGGAATAATTGCGGGACTTTTTCGGGATCATTTGCGGTCCCTTACGGCATCATTTCTAGATGGTTTTTGGGATTCGTCCGGCATCCCGTCGGGGTCATTTCGGGACTTTTTCTCGACTAATACGGGATCATTTGCGGGCCCTTTCGGCATCATTTCTAGATAATTGTCGGGATCCGTTCGGGATCCCGTCTGGGTCTTTTCGAAACTATTAGCAGCTCATTTGAGGACCTTTCCGGCATCATTTCTGGATAGTTTTCGGGATCCTTTCGGGGTCCCGTCAGGGTCATTTCTGGACTTTTTCGGGATCATTTAAGGATGGCTTTCAGGATTCGTCCAGGAACCCGTCAGGGTAATTTCTTGACTTTTCTGAGACTATTTCGGGATCATTTTGGGACCTTACCAAGATCATTTCTGGATGGATTTCGGGATCAGTCCGGGATGCCGTCAGGGTCTTTTTTGGACTATTAGGTGATCATTTGAGGATCTTTTCGGTATCCGTTCAGGATCCCTTAGGAATAATTGCGGGACTTTTTCGGGATCATTTGCGGTCCCTTACGGCATCATTTCTAGATGGTTTTTGGGATTCGTCCGGCATCCCGTCGGGGTCATTTCGGGACTTTTTCTCGGCTAATACGGGATAATTTGCGGGCCCTTTCGGTATCATTTCTGGATAGTTGTCGCGATCCGTTCGGGATCCCGTCAGGGTCTTTTCGGAACCTTTCCGGCATCATTTCTGGATAGTTTCGGGATCCTTTCGGGGTCCCATAAGGTCATTTCGGGACTTTTTCGGCAACATTTAAGATTGGTTTTCAGGATTCGTCCGGGATCCCGTCAGGGTAATTTCTGGACTTTTCCAAGACTATTTCGGGATCATTTTGGGGCCCTCCCAAGATCATTTCTGGATGGATTTCGGGATCTGTCCGGGATGCCGTCAGGGTCATTTTGGGACTATTAGGTGATCATTTGAGGACCTTTCCGGCATCACTTCTGCATGGTTTTCGGTATCCGTTCAGGATCCCGTCGGGACTTTTTCGGGATCATTAGGGGTCCCTTACGGCATCATTTCTGAATGGTTTTTGGGATTCGTCCGGCATCCCGTCGGGGTCATTTCGGGACTTTTTCTCGACTAATACGGGATCATTTGCGGGCCCTTTCGGCATTATTTCTAGATAGTTGTCGGGATCCTTTCGGGATCCCGTCAGGGTCTTTTCGGTACTATTAGCAGCTCATTTGAGGACCTTTCCGGCATCATTTCTGGATAGTTTTCGGGATTCTTTCGGGGTCCCGTCAGGGTCATTTCGGGACTTTTTCGGGATCATTTAAGGATGGCTTTCAGGATTCGTCCGGGAACCCGTCAGGGTAATTTCTTGACTTTTGTGAGACTATTTCAGGATCATTTTGGGACCTTCCCAAGATCATTTCTGGATGGATTTCGGGATCAGTCCGGGATGCCGTCAGGGTCATTTTGGTATTAGGTGATCATTTGAGGACCTTTCCGGCATCACTTCTGGATGGTTTTCGGTATCCGTTCAGGATCCCGTCGGAATCATTGTGGGATTTTTTCGGGATCATTTGGGGTCCCTCCCGAGATCATTTCGGGATGGATTTCGGGATCTTTCCGGGATCCCGTCAGGGTCATTTCCGGACTTCTTCGGGACTATATCGGGATCATTTCTGGATGGTTTACGGGATCCGTCCAGGACCCCTTAAGGGTCATTTCGGGACTATTAGGTGATCATTTGAGGACCTTTCCGGCATCACTTCTGGATGGTTTTCGGTATCCGTTCGGGATCCCGTCGGAATCAATGCAGGACTTTTTCGGAATCATTTGGGATCCCTTCCGGCATCATTTCTGGATGGTTTTCGGGATTTGTCCGGGATCCCGTCGGGGTTATTTCGGGACCTTTTCGGGGCTAATGCGGGATCATTTGGGGAACCTCTAGGGGTCGTTTCGTGACTTTTTCTGTATTATTTCGGGATCATTTGTGGACCCTTCCGGCATAATTTCTTGATGGTTTGCCGGATCCATCAGGGTCATTTCGGGACCATTTTGGGATCATTTGGGGACCCTTCCGAGATAATTTCTGGATCCGTCCGGGATGCCGTAGGAGCCATTTCGGGATTTTTTGTTACTTTTCCGGGATAGTTTTTGGACCTTTCTGGGAACATTTCTGGATCTGTGCGGGATCCCATCTGGGTCATTTCCGGACTATTTCGGGATCATTTTGGGATCCTTCCGGAATCATTTCTGTATGGTTTTCGCGATCCGTCGTGGATCCCCTCGGAGCCATTTCGGAACTTTTTCTGGAGTATGTCGGGATAGTTAGGGACCCTTCTTGGATATTTTCTGAATGGTTTTTGAGATCCGCCCGCGAGCCCATCAGGGTCATTTCGGAACCTTTTCGGGATCATTTTGGAACACCTTCAGGGATCATTTCTGTGTGGTTCTCTGGATACGTCTAAAATCGTGTCGTTGTCATTTCGGGTTTTTTTTGGGACTATTCCGAGAACTTTTGGAGACCCTTCCGGAGCATTTCTGGATAGTTTTCGGGATCCGTCCGCGATCGCATGGGGGTCATTTCGTAGCTTTTTCTGGATAATTTCGGGATCATTTGGGGTCCTATCAGGTTATCAGCTCATTTAGTTCTTTTTTTACTCAATTACAAAAATAAAATGCATTACACAGAAAACAAAATTTTAAACAGATAACTTGATAAGCAGGCGAATAGCCCATATATTTAAATTTCTCCTTGCGGACGGGGCCGCGGGTAAAGGCTAGTATATAAAATATATATGATGGTATATATAGTATATATATATATAGTATATATATATATATTTTTTTTTTGCGATTTCGGCTCCATTTTAACAGCTAGAAGCTTCAAATTTCACCAAATGCTTACGTGTATAGCATATATTGATGTCTGAAAAAATAATTGAGATCGGTGGTATACATAGTATATATCTCATACAACCGATTGTACAGATAAGAAACTTTGCGCAATTTCTGCCCCATTTTAACAGCTAGAAGCTTCAAATTTCACCAAATGCTTACGTATATAGCATATATTTTTGTCTGAAAAAATCATAGAGATCGGTGGTATATATATTATATACTTCATATAAACTGTCATTTTTGCCCCTTTTTTACGGATAGAAGCTTCAAAATTCATCAAATTTCATCAAATAGTTACGTTTACGTCATATATTTTTGAAATACGTGATTCGTAGTCATAGTTTTTACATTCAGACCACAAAAAACGTGAAGCTTTGCATCCTCACACAAAATACCTATGTACCTATTTTTTATTTTATATTTATCTTAAAAATCGTTTAGATATGTTCAAATTTCACCAAATGTTTACGTGTATAGCATATATTGTTGTCTGAAAAAATCATAGAGACCGGTGGTATATATAATCTCATACAACCGATTGTTCAGATAAGAAACTTTGCGCAATTTCTTCCCCATTTTAACAGCTAGAACTTTCAAATTTCACCAAATGCTTTGAAATACGTGATTCTTAGTCATAGTTTTTACACGCAGACCACAAAAAACCTGAAACTTTGCATCCTCACACAAAGTACCTACCTATCTTTTATTTCATATTTATCTTAAAAATCGTTTACGTATGTAGATCTGTTCACTATATATTTCTTATCTTATACATCCGATTATTCGAAGATTACGAATGGGATAAGATTATTGTTCAGCCCCATTTATAAAAGGTATGAAGTCTTCGGCACAGCCGAAGACAGTCCCGTCCTTACTTGTTTGTTATCCATATTGTATAAACACTTTCTAGGGGTACCCGGGTCCACGTTTTGGCCTCAATCTCGAAACCCTAGTCACCAATAGGTATGAAAACTACCCTGTACAAAAGCACTCATCAACAGGTTGCATTCGTTATCCATATTCTATAAACACATTCTAGGGGTACCCGCGTCCACGTTTTCGCTTATATCTCGAGACCCTAGTTACCCGCGTGTACGTAAAATACCCCGTATCAAAGTACTCATTCGATACCCATATTGTACAAACATATCCCAGGATTACCCACGTACACGTTTTGATCTCAAGACCATATCCAGAACGGGATAAAAATTAGCCTATGCCTGTCTCCTGGTTCTAAGGTACCCCTCCGCCAATTTTCAGCCAAATATGTTCACCCGTTACTTCCTCTTCAATCACTCTTTATCTATTAAAAAAAATCGCATCAAAATCCGTTGCGTATTTTTAAAGGTTTAAGCATTCAAAGGGACATAGGGACAGAAAAAGCGACTTTGTTTTATAATATGTAGTGATATACATCCATACATACTTATAAACCTACGCCCGAAGTTAAATAACGCAGCGAATGCTATATATGTACGTATGTATGTGTCGCATCAAGCCTCACTCAAAGCAATTAGCGCGGATAGTTCACAGCGAACAAACACACACGCATTTTTTTATAAAAATGTTACTTTTGTTTAAACAATTTGGCTGATATAAGAAAGGAATCAAGTATTTTTTTTTTTTTGATGCAGATCGAAGGTAAATATTTCAAAGTTTTACTGAAAAGTAGAATTTTTGAAATCCATCCATCCGTTTATGAGTTATAGCTGTGTAAACAAAAATTTTATGATTTTTTGGTATATTTTGGCAATCTGCGACGCCCCTATAATATATATCTTCAAATTATATTAACTGAACCATCTCACGTAGCTATGCTTTCAAATGCAAAAAACCGTTTTAAAATCGGAGTATTCTGTGGGAAGTTATGTGCATACATGGCATTAACGACTTTATTTTATAAGATTTATGGATAGATATAGATAGATAAGATATTGTTGGAAAGGTCTAAATCTCTTCTCATAAGATCCAGAAAAAAACAGAGAATTGGTTTATAACCTACAAAGCTATAGGCTCGTAAGGGTCCAATCGTACGAAATACTGGGTTTTTACTCGTAACTCACGATTTTGGGGGTGTCCGCGCTAATTCTTAGATCTTCAAGATTTACTAGAAAAATTTAATCACTTCCCAGGTATTTTGTCATCTGTCTTTATAACACTGTGAATGCGTGGTTCTAAATAAACGGGATTCATCAGTTTTGCGGCGATTCTTTCTTGATGACTGAAAGTATTTCGTCTGGATCTCTTTAACCAAAGTAACCACTTTTTTCATCTCTTTATGCAGATTATAGCAGGCATAACTTAGGGCGTGTCTGTTTAACCAAATCATATGCCAGCAATTTTTCCATCTTGCAATAGATTGTTCTAGAGCAGTTTAGAGAGCAGTTTAGTTCGTCAGCTTGTACTATTTTGTTGTTGTTACTGCTTGGCCACCTGATTCACTCGCTTTTAAGATCTTCAAAAAAGTAAGCACGTTGTTGGAAGAATTGGTTGCTTTTCTAGTTTGTGGCGGATGTAAATACCCTTTTAAATGGGAGACTACTTTTCATCTTGTATTATCTTCCCCACTAGCAGGTTAAGGAAATCGCTTGAGGTTGATTTTGTTGTTATTGTTGTAACCACCAAAACATTCTGCAAAGGTTTGGGGAGTTGTACGCGTATGAGCAGCCCCTTTCGCGTATGAAACTAGTACGCTCCTGAAATAGCACGTTATGGTACTACCCCGACTTCCACGCGAAGGAGTTTTTTGATCTAGATCTAGTGGATCTCAGTTGCCTCTCACAAAGGCATGCTTACCGCGTACGATTATAATCCCTTTAACCATCCTACAGCGAAATCGCGTGATATGGAGTTGCACTGTCTGAAACTTTTTTTTGGGGGATATGCAATATTTGATATATATGTAGATTATATAAATATATTCTATATCTAGAATAATTTAGGGGGCAAAGGTAGCGGGCGTGGAAGTGGGAGTAGGAGTGAGAGTGGGAGTGAAACAAAAGTGTAAATTTAGGTGGGAGTGGTAGAGGAAGTGGAGGAGGGAGTAAGAGTGGAAGTGAGAGTTGGAATATTTTTGGGAGTATGAGATATAATTAGAATGAAAAGGGATGGAGAAAAAGAGAATAGGGAAAGGAAAGGAATACGAAGAGGAAATGAAAGATAAAGTAGTAAAGTTGTAGTCTATTCGATGACATAGAGCACTCGCTATAGAGGGAAGAAAAGTCCACTTTTCAAATAGAGGGCAGGACAAAGTCTGCCGAGTGCAATAGTTTTAAAATAAAATAAATGTAGAATAAAAAAATTGGGTTAATGAAGCGTTGTTGAAAATAAAATTGCCCAACAAATCTATTAATTTTATTAAATGTAACCATCAACTTACATACCTACACAGACATCCATAGTGCACACAATGTGAAATGAAACAACAATTTTTTGTTACACTTTTATTTTGGCATAATTTCGAGCGCTGTGCACGAAATTACACGCACCGCACCACCAATATTAGCACCATACCGATCGAATGGCCGCCTAAACTTCTTAAACGCAAGTCAATTATTGGCTTAAGACATTGGGCGTTGGTGTCCAAACGCAGCAACAACGCTCTACAATTATGCCTTTTTTATTTTTAATAAATTCAATTCATTAAACAAATTAATATAAATAATCACAATTTTTTATACATTTACAAATTATAATATGATTATTACATTTTTGCAATTGAAAACATTTATAATTTCATTTGGTTAAAGTAAATAAAATTTTAAAGTATTACAATTACTTTGAATAAATTTTGTCAATTTTTTGTTCATTTTTTTCTTTTTTCAAGTATGAACTAATCAAGCACAAACTAATGCAATGCATAAAAGCAATGAATGCAAGATTTTTAGTTTATTTCGTGTTTTATTTTTGGGTTTATTTTTTGCAATTTTCAATGACATATATAAAGAGCAAAATTTATGAATTTAATGGATTATTTATGTATGTATGTTATTATAATTGCATTTTTCATTTCATATTTGTGACAAAATAAGCATAAAACTGTTTCAATAGTTGATAAGCAAAAGTTGTGAATTTAGTGCATATTGATAGGGGTATTCATGAAACTATGTAAAATGTAAATGGCCACCCAGTTCAATCCCCCGCTTCGATGGAACCTAACGTCAAACTTGTTATTAGGGCTGGGACTATCCGCATATTCGAATATCCGGATATCCACACGGGTATCCGTTGACATGGATAAAATCCGGACGGTATGCATATCCAGTTAATATTCGTTTGTGAAGCTATCCGGATATCCGGATTTATGAAGATCCGGTTAATAACCGTATTTTTGGATGTCCAGTGAAAGCAACAAATAGATGTACCATATATGTATGTTTATTTAACATTAATAACAATAAATTCATGAAACATTTAAATCAATTAACAGCGTTTTTTTCACAATATAAACAAATGGCACTGTTCTTATTTTCACTTGTTTATAAAATTGTAGCTTTAATTTTTGACGTTAATTTAATAATCTACAAACATATTTTGTGAAAAATTTTCGATATTTGCTTCGTTCAATTCTGATATGCAGATATTCAACTTATATATTCCAGTATCCGGACATACGGATATCCGGATTTTCCGTTTACGTATCCGGATAGCCGGATTTTTTGCTTAGCTATCCGGTTATTCGAATATCCAGTTTATCCGGATAGTTGAAATATGCGGATGCAGTTCACAGCCCTACTCGTTATTAAGGGATGTAAGCTGGGGGAGCAGCAAGTTTGTGGCATTGCTATTGATTACAGGTATGTATTTCTTGTAAAAGCATTACAAATTATTGTGAATACCCCTTATACTCGTACTAGCAAGGGATAAGGGAACAAGCAGTTTTATTATTATTTTTTTGCATCTGGCATGTTTTAGCGTCTAAAAATGTTATATACCTGAATAGGATATCTGTGTAGATATTTTTTTTTTTTTTTTCAAATGCCTTTTTCTATATAAACTATGAATACAATAACTATATAATAAGTTGACTCTCAGCTGCCTATACACATGAAGGTAAGTTCATTGTCATTATGAGGGCGTAATTTTTAATACAAAAAAACAAACAGATTATTGTAGTTGGTCATGATGTCAAAATTACTTAAGCATAGCGTTCTCCAATCCAATGTATGTAGGAGGGCGTAATTTTAAAGTTATTACTGGGTACTTTTTACAAAATGTTTATACTAAAAGCTGCGACTATCTTTAGAAGTTTAGAGATTCCTATTTTGAAATGAGGACGTAAAAGATAAGATAAGGATAGATAGATAGAAATAAATCACATCTAAGGTTTCTCTATTTTAACGCGCTTATATTAGCTTCACTTGTAGAACTTGTTAGACCCATCTAGCGGCAATTATTGAAGACTCGCGGCAGTGGTTAAAAAACTTGCTACAAAACGGGTTGTGCTTAATAGCGGAGACACGAACATCTGTGCTATCATCAAATATCTAGGTGGATTGTAGATACTAAAACGGCACCATATTTGCGTGTTTTTTAGTTTTTTAAACTATATTTATGTTATTTTTATTTGTCTTCAATTTTATATATCTTTCTTCTGTGCGTAGAACTTCTCTTAAACGACTGGACTGATTTTGATGAAATTTTGTGTTAGTGTTCAAATGGGTTTAAGGATTCTTTAGATTCACAATTTGGTGCGTTATCTTTCCGGGAAGTGAATCGGGATCGACCTATTCCAAAAAAAATTATTTATGTTGGAATTTGGTACAGGGGGACTTTCTTGAACAGCAACTTTTCTTTCTGGAAAGTGGAACAGGGTCCACTTATAATTTGCTCGAAATTCGGTACAAGTGTACTTCTTTGACCAAGTTAATATTTGAACAACTTTTCATTTCGAAACGACCGATCTTGGCTGACTTAATAGTTGAGAAACTTTTCTCTCCGGGATGTGAACTAGGGACCGACCTCTTCCAAAAATTTAACTTATAGTAGGTACTATTTGTGTGAAATTTGATACAGGACTAGGCTTTTATTTCAGAAACTTAAATTTCCGGAAACTGGAAAAGAGACCGACCGACGGGTATTTTCTTGATTCTTCTAGTTTAATATTGGAGAAAACTCTTATTTGTGGTTCGATTTGCTTAAAATTTAGTACAGGGGTTCCTCCGACAAGTGGACCGTAGCTTGGTAACTCAAGATAGCAGATAGTTTTTCAGGGGTTTTAGTTCCATAGAGTTAAACCAAACCCTGGTCGAGTGGTCCTAGAAGGTTTTTTTACAATATGGGTATCAAATTGGATATGTTAGTGAGGGTTTTAACAAAGGGCGGTGGTTATTAGGAGCGGGGCGGAAAGGGAGAGTTTATGCGAAATGTCATAGGTAGAAAAGATAAAAAGGAAGAAAGAGATAGAAGTCATCATTGTAGAGGAGAGTGGAGAAAAAGAAAGGGGAGGGGAAGAAAAATAGAGAGAGGATGAGATAGAGAATATAAAGTGGGTGTAGGAAATGAAGATTGAGAAGGTTCGAGGGGAAGAGAAAGGAAGCAAGAGGGAAGGAAATGACGAAAAAATAGAGGGATGTTGCGGAAAAAAACTGGAAGGGAGAAAAATCGAGAAAGTGAAAGGGAGAAGATACGAAGAAAAGACAGGGATCAAAGATGAAGAAAAGGAGGGTAAGGCAAGAAAATGCAGATATAGATATTTTTTTTGCAGAAGCTACAAAATGGCAAATGCCTCTGTTTACTGAGAGAGTAGAAACATCGCACTATTTTGGGGCAGGAGTATGTATATACAATAGCACTGGTCAACATGGAAATTGCCTTCTACTTGAAACTGCATTAAATCGTTAGTATTGGAGCCCCTTTGTCTAAATATAAAACTTAAAGTTAATAGTAGATAATAACGGGTAACTTGGTATATGTCACTTAATATTATTAGCGTGTGTACCCGCGTAACACCTACCATCCTAGGGTTACAATTTCGCTTCAATGCTAGCAGACTATTGCTGGAACTTGATTCAAGCTAATCCTGGAGCTGATAACAAAAGACAAACGAAAAAGGACAATTTTTGAAGAAAAAATGTTAAACGACAAAATTAAAAATAAATAAATAAATTTTTTTAAATACTCAGTATCGAGATCGTTGTATAGATCCATTTCGGGAACTGCTAAATTCCTTCATCCGCAACGTTTAGGCGCCGTTGCTATAACCATTCAGCTATCACGCGGTTGTTTGTTTGTCTTCATTATTTCTACTTCTACCCTGTTTCTTGCCAATTGATATTCACAGCACTGCGACATCTGTTGCAGAATGGATGTGAAAATTGGACTTGTTTTTTGGCAATGATGTTATAGTATCATATTCATTGACACTTTTTCCCCGTGCTCTAGGATGTACTAACAATTTTTGTTGTTATATCGGGCTACTGACTTGTAAGATCTCAGTTTCATGTAACAAGTTTATCAAAAAGTAATGAACATGTCTTTTTTTTAATAAATAATTTATATTCTATGAAATTTTGCTCTTAAGTCATTTATTGCGATACCAGCAAAAATTGTAAAATAAGAGCTAACTTTAAGATATGGCTTATGCCACAAATAAGTAAAATAACAAAGCATTTATTTTATAGGCAGACAAGAATTTTGTAGACCAGTGTAATTTTTCAAACCAATAAAAGTATGAAAGATTTTTTTTTAGTTGAGATGGTAACACAAAATTTCGTAGTCTGTTCAATTGTCAGGTAATTAGTTAATATGGCGAGCGGAAACTGACAATAAAATTACCTTCATTCTTATATCATGGATATACGTGCATAAATTAATAAAACAATAAAAACAATCAGCGTAATCATGAGTGCCATATGAACAAATTCGGTCACTTAATTATAAGCAAACAAGAAAAAATCTTAAAACGTTGTTTGTGTTCTGCATTGAATTTGAATCAACTGAATATAAAAACATTAAAAAAGGCACAGCCTAAAGCTAACAGCAGAGTGTTGCAAATGAGCTTATATACAAAAGGTGCATAATTTTTGGCCGAGGCCTCAATGCTTTAAGCTTTGCTGCTACTCTGACGACTTTTACAATTAATTGTACACTAAAGGATAAAAAACTGGTAAAATCAACCTAATTACGGGTCAGCTCAACCAATATTTCTTTCAATCTAGTCCATCGGAAATAGCTGTTGGGAACTTCGCACAAATTGTTGATTCAGAAAAAAAAGCTTAGCAAATGTAAGCCACAACTTCAACAAATAAATATTTGCATGGCGACCCCGCTCAGAAATTGTTTTCCAAATGAAACAACTTTTTTCTAAAGATTTTGATGTTCTTTTTTCCAGGCCTTGAACCCAAGATTTTCGGTATGGTATGCGTAGCAGGCTATCATCACCTAACGATGAATGCTAAGATCTATCTGCTCTGTTAACCCACAATTATGAATGTCACCCTAATCATGCCAATGAAAACAGACTTTCGTGAACATTAAAACAGTGGCTATTGATATGACACAGGAGATTTTTGTGGCACGATAGCTATAAGAACAAGCTACGTGGGCGTAAGTTTCTCTTGTCGTCGTTGTAGCATCTGGGGAACGATTTAATATAAACACATTGAAGCTTCCAGGCCATCCCGCCAACACCCTCTAATTCTGTTAGTCCCTTACACGTGACACACTGATAAGAGTGTGACCATCTTAAAAAGATTCTTTTTCCGGCACACCCAGCAAAGCCATTTATCTACCTTCCCGAAGCAGGAAATATGACGCAGTACCGCTGCAAAGATCTGCTGGGAGGGACGCAACAAATTAAATGGGGTTACACTGAAATTACAGCCCTTTTTACATAGAACCGGCTGCCTTGAGAAGCACTGCTACAACAACAACAATATTAAAAAGTTGGGGTTGCCAGAGCCTCGTCTGCTAGAGAAACAGAATTCGCCACGAGTATGTGAGGTTGACATGCTATAATCGAAGAAGCTATTAATTGCGCTGACAATCCCCTGCGGTACACAACCAATAAAGTCATTTGGGTATTTGAGGCGCCTTTTACGGCAGGCATACCTGCAGCGGGTACATTCTAAGACCCCTAACCCGCTGCGGCAGCGTAAGTTTCTCTTTAAAATAAACTGATGCATTTGCATAACATTGAAGAAATTAGATCTTTTAACAGAAAAACCAGATATATTTGTTGAAAATCTGTAATGTTCACAGAATATTGTTTACTTGAGACTAACAGTTTTTCTTCTGTTGAAATACCTAAACAAATTTGTTTTCTTGACACAAACACTCGGTTGAATTAACATTAATGGGATCAACTTTACTGAGTGTCTGTTAATTCAAGCGCAACAAACCTGATTTATTGATTATACCCATAGCGGAATAATACAAGGTGGCAGCATTGTGACATACCTACAAACATAAATAAAAATGCCATGTACTTTGTTTTTGTAAATTCGATGGACAAATGTCAAAATCGTACTGCACCGGAAGTTGATGTATCAAATCAAATAAAAAAAGTTTATAATCAGCTGTTACATGCTGCCACCTTGTATCGTTGCGCCATGGATTTTACCAAAGAGTTTTTATTTGTTAAGAGGCGTCACCCGACAAATTGGCAACAAACAAAGCAACCCATTCATGCCGAATGTTTTCTCAAGGTAGTTAGTTTTCTTTAACGGCATATTAAATATTTATGTGGGGTAGTGACTTTGCGTGTTTGCGATTTTTGAAAAGAGCATTAATTAATTAATTTAATGCAATCATGAAAGGAAACACAAATATGCCACGAAAATGTATGGAAGGCATTTTTATAAATATATCTGACAAAAAAAGGAACCAGCGACTACTTTGCCAAAATATCGAGTAACGGCTGTTACCAAATAAAAACTCCTTGATTTTACTAGCATGTTGTTGTTGTAGCGATAAGGAGACTCTCCGAAGGCCTTGGGGACATTCCGGTAACAAGCACCGTTAAGGTACTAGTCTGACCATCTCAGCAACGATTTGGTATGACGGCATGAAACCTTCTAGACCATCCCGCCCGCCCCCTAGATCCATGAGGAGTTTGAGGTATCGAGGGCAGAGAAAGCAACAGGATTTGCCAAGGGTAGGTGAGGTTGACAATTGGGTTGGAGAAGCTTTATATTGCGCTGGTAACCCCTTGAGAGGATTGCGCTACACAACCGCTTGAATCAATTTGGTATTTTAGTCGCGTCTTACGACAGGCATACCTACCGCGGGAATATTCTGAGCCCCCTAACCCGCTGCGGTGATTTTACTAGCTCCATTTTGTTCAGTGTACTTTATATAATATATAGCTTCTTGACTTCGCTCTGTCTGCAATCTTAACAAAAGAAATCTTATTTCAATTACGGGAGTTAAAGTACAGTTGCGTATATATACAATAACATGTGAGCACATTGTTT
This sequence comes from Eurosta solidaginis, assembly GCF_040869045.1. Classification (NCBI taxonomy): domain Eukaryota; kingdom Metazoa; phylum Arthropoda; class Insecta; order Diptera; family Tephritidae; genus Eurosta; species Eurosta solidaginis. The sequence goes on from NC_090323.1 coordinate 60,242,705, forward strand.
AGTAAACTACGTTTTTATTAACTATTATGACTGTTTTTTTTCTTTTTTAATTTAGGCAAATGTTTATCACCTATTTTTTATTATAGTTTTTGTTTTTTTTTACTCCACTTTTTCGCCTTAGTGCACTTTTAAAAGTTGCTTAAATATATGTATTTAATTACTAAGTCAAATTTCCCTTTTGTCATTTTAATGACTTTTCATAATATATATAATACGTATTTAGACCCAATTTTCTCATTAGTTGTTTTAAGTAGTTTGTGTATGTGAGGAAAAAGCGTTTTTCTTGCAACAAAATGTGGTGGGTTATTTTTTCCATACTGGAAGATAGAGAGATAAATAAAAAAACACAATTTATCATGAGATCAAAATATTTTCCTTTACACATATTAACCATAACAGACACTGACATATGTACCTATATACATACATAGAGAGGCGGACAAAATATATTTAAACATACACATAAAACACAAAAAGGCTCGGCAAATAGCTAATATGGTTGGGAAGTAAACTATCAGAACAAGATAGCATAGCATAGCCATAGGTTGTAATTTTGGAAAATGGTAGCGATTATTTCTCTATATCATATAACTAAATACGATATTTTAAGACTTATTTAAACCACTGTGCTTAAAAATTGTTGATAAAGATTACAAGCATATCTGGGAAAACGCTTTCCTGACACCAAACCAATTGACTTCCCCCGTTTTATATGATTTTTTTTAGAGATTGCATTTAACGGTTAAACAGAAAACGCAACTCGGTTTATTACGGATAAAAACCGATATCCAGGAACAAATTAGGGCTTTCTGAGTGCGATTTGTTTATATTGGAAATTTTTCGGTCTTTCTCAGTGATTAATTTTTATTTTCAAATGTTTTCTCACTATCACTGAGATCGTTTAGTGTGATTTATTGCCTACGGTTTTTTTTTTAAACTGTCATTTGAATATATTTTTCTAACTTAACAGGGTCTGCAAGTAATGGTTATTCCTTAACCCTATGACTTATACCCAACTTTTACTACGACTTCTTATACCCGGGTACAGGTGTGGCCAGTAGCCTGTTTTACCCGTTTTTTCTCATTTTTTCTGAGAAACAAGTTATTTTTTTAATGCAATGTTGTAGCTGACTGTCTTACGAACATTTTAAGTAGTTATAAACATATATTTGTAGCCTGCTTCTAAGAAGTGCGCGCATTCTAAGTTATTTCTAAGAAGTCAATAACTTCTATTGTTGTTAGAATTTTTAGAATACAACCTTTTTCGCGCACTCTTAATTATTTAGAAGAAGACATTATATTGTACCCTTGCTAGAATTTGCTGACAAACAACATTTGAAATGCTTCCAGAAACTTAAGGGTTGCAGCTATATAAACGGCAGTTTTGCGACTTTATATTCATTGTAAAGCGTTCTTTTGAAGTGTGAAGCTGATTTATATTTGTGAAAATAACAAGTCAGAAAAAATTTAAAATATTACAACATGGATAGCAGAAGTAACATGGAATATTTGTCTTCGCATCAATATATGAGGTAAATACAAATAACTCAAATATAATTTCATAAATGGAATAAAAATTAATTATTTTTATATAGATTATCTGACGCTGAAAAAGAGCAGTACATACAAAACCTGTTTGACGAAATCTCAGATGATGAATTATTTTCCGACCCTGAAGGGGATGAAAGCGAACAAGTAGCAGTAGCAGATGGCGTGGTTGAATCGGATGTACAATACCCTGATTACACAACTGACAATGCCCAGGTAGATGAGGCTGATTACGAAGAATCTGACAATGAATCCGATGCTGAAGATGATTCTTAGGAGATTAATTTGCGTGCAGCTGAATTCGTAGCACGTGATAGTACCATATGGAGCTCACAGCCACGACTTGCACGCCAAACTAGGCAACAAAATATTTTGCGACACCGAAGTGGGCCCGCAAGATCAACTACTATGATGTCAATAGTCAATACATATAAATGTTTTATGACTCCGGAAATGGTGGATATTATAGTACGCTACACCAACAAAAAAGCAGAAGCTACATATGCGGAATTAAACGCAAAACATTCAGAGCGGAACCAAAAACATGGAAGAAGGTTACTTTGAGCGAAATGCATGCGTTCATTGGAGTGCTTATTAAGACTGGCCCTAACCGCAGCAATGCCGAATGTGCGCCGGACTTGTGGTCGGTGGAAAAATGTCCATTATATCGTGCATCAATCGGCATTAACCGCTTTCAGGCCATACTGCGGTTTATAAGGTTTGACGATGCAACACACGGGCACAACGTCTGGTAACTGACAAAGCTGCACCAATATCCGAGCTGTGGACGATGATGAACTACAGCTTTGAGCAGTCATATAAGCCAAGTGAATATCTAACGGTAGACGAGCAGATCTTTCCATATCGTGGCCGCACACGTTTCACGGAATACATCCCATCGAAACCGGCAAAATATGGCATCAAAGTGTGGTAGGTATGTGATGCCAAAACCGCATATCCACTGCATGGACAAATATATACTGGCCAAGCACCTACGGGATGGGAAACTAACCAGGGTGAACGCGTGGTCAAGGATTTAGTAAGCCGCTTTCATGGAACCGGCCGAAATATAACGATGGACAATTTTTTTACATCCCTAAATCTACTGGAAAGCTTGTCATCCATGAATTTGACGGCAGTTGGAACTCTGCGGAAAAATAAGCCCTACATACCAAAGGAGATGTTGGCACACAAAGATCGTGCAGAGAGGTCAAGTACATTCGGTTTTAGGCCCAACATATCCATTTGCTCCTATGTGCCGAAAAACAACAAGGCAGTTATATTACTATCATCAATGCATGACGATGATCACATTGGCGAAAGCGGCAAACCAGAAATGATCGAGTTTTATAACAAGACAAAAGGAGGAGTGGACGTGATGGACCAATTGCTTGGAGAATATACTTTCCAAAGGATGACAAAGCGTTGGCCGTTGTCCCTATTCTTCAATATGATTGATTTGACGGCATTGGCAGCGTAAATCATATATTATGAGAATAATCCCTTATCAGATGCACCAATGCGAAGCGTAAGAGATTTCTTCGCCAGCTCGCCAAGGAACTGTCTATGCCCATAATTGAAGAGCGGTCGGTGAATCAGCAAGTGATGCGGAACTTCAACTCAAAAATTGCAGTTGCGAGTTTCATAAGTACGGCCTTGCAAGGAAGTGCTGACAATAGGCCATCAACGTCTGCAGCTGCTGGTGCAAAACCAAAGAAACATCAGGTTGGAAGCTGTTTTCTCTGCTACATCCATGAACAACACAGAAGACGAACGCGTAACATGTGCAGAATATGTCAGTGCCCAATATGCATACAGCATTCTTCAAATACATTTACATGTAATATTTGTGAAAATAATGAAGACAATTGAGTAATTTAAATTTGTTTGCATATTTAGTTATAAGAAATAATCAATAAAATAATATTTTATAAAGAAAATAATAAATAAAAATTTTTTCCTTCAAAAAATGAGAAAAAGCGAGAAAAAAAGCTACTGGCCACACCTGTACCCGGGTATAAGAAGGCGTAGGTGTCAACTTTGAAAGCTTATATCTCATCAATACATTGACCTAACATGACAAATAATACACCAATCGACGTAGATTTACTTCGTAAATCAAAAATTTCAAGTCAATATCTTTAGCGATTTAGGAGCTACATCACCCCAAAGTAGTACTGGCCACACCTGTACTTGGGTATAAGTCCTAGGGTTAAATGTAAACCGTAAAAACATGATCGTATCCTTTTAGAGTCAAGCAAGGACTGATTCCCGAATCCATTTTAGGTAATTTCTGGAATGATTTGAGATCGATTCAGGATTACTTTTTGAATGTTCGCGTAATAAATTTGAGAATATGTTCCGTTTGGAGATTATTTGTACCAATTTTTCGGGACCATTTTGGGACTGTTTCGGCATCATTTCGGGACTAATTTAAAATCGTTATGGAATCATCTTGGGAGCATTCTGAAGCCATTTTCAAATAATTACGGTAATATGTTAGCGACTATTTTGGAATCATTTAGCAGGATTCGGAAAAAAATCATTGACGAATACGAAAAATAATCGAACTGTTATATTATCGGATTTTTAACGGCATATAATTGGTTTTTATCGTAGTTATTGGCTTGTTATTAATTGTGAATTATTGACGTTCTTGGCTATCGATTTTTTGTCGAAAAATTATCGATTTTTTAACGAAAATAAAGTCGATTTGTTGTTGAAAAATTTCGATTTGTTATCGATAAAATATCAATTTGTTATCGAAAAACAATCGACTCCTTATCGAAAATTTATGGATTTGGTATCCCAAATTTGTCAAAAAATTATCGATTTGTTATCGAAAAGTTAACGATAACAAATCCATATTTTTTCCATAACAGATTGATATTATTCCGATAACACATCGATTACATTTTAATAACGTTTGCTACCGCTATCGACAAGAAACTCTAATCCTTTAATGATCTAAATCGTCTATAACTAGCTGATAACACGCCGATCATAAGGAACATTAGAATACGTCCCTAACCCGTCGATAACAATTCTATAACTCGTCGTCTCTTTCTTTCCTTTACCTTTACTTTTTCCTCTTCTTTTCTTTCCTTTTCGTTTCTATTATTTACGCATGCCGTATTTACGCCAGCGCATAAATAATTCACAGATATGTTATTCTTTTTTAGCAACTCTGTTATTTGCGACCTTTGATTGTTTTTTTTTTTTTCAACTAACTAAAAGGGATTTTCGAAAGCTTACAATTTCGTGTTATCTAGGATAGGGTCAGCATTCTGATATATGCAAACAATCCGGTTTGTGAATGCGTGTATTACACCTACATACAAGTTCAGGAGTATGATCAGATGTGAAGGAACTGTGAAGCGAGTGTAGTAGTGGTAAGTTTGTTCAAATTGATTTATCATTACGCAGGTATTTTAATACATAAGCGCACAAATATTTAACGGTCTTGCCCGCAGGGTGGTTTGTTTGCTATTTGTCTGGGTTGTGTTATTTGGCAATCGTGCATATGTGAGACACTCACAGCCTGCTCGGCAAGCAGTGTTATGCCGATACCTGATCTGAGAAAAAAGGAAACAATTTTTAGGCAGTGAACATTCGTTCGGATTTTTTTACTGTTCATAATGAAGATCCCCTGCGGGTTGTACGCGCGGTAGGTATACCGATCGTAAAAGGCGAATATAATACCATGGGTTACACAATCCATCAGTTGTGTATTACTCGAAAGGAAGCAATGTGGACGCAGTTTATCACTTTCGCGTCCCTATCACGGAACTCGTGCGATCAGGAAAAGCCAGACGTGATTTATATATATTGCATCATTGATACTCCTCTTGTCCTTAGTTAATCTACCATTGATCAGAATTGTACTACGCGCGAAATCTTGCAAAGCACCGCGATAAGAGAATTGACACACATCAACTCTTCGTCTATTTTAAAGCCGTATTGGGGCAGCACAGAAAGGAGTTTCCTAGTTGCCACTATGTTTGAGTTTGGTTCCATGCAAAACTTATACGGCTGTGCATAATGACGTTGAGCAACACCATTAGCTCAGTCACAATTGGGAAGGACCTCTTCGAGCCGTTCGAAAGTAAACGAGGTTTCAGACAGGATGGCACCAGAAGCGACTGAGGCGCCCTGCATCAAATATACCAAGAGCTCTTCCGTTGCTTATGATATACTTTTCGACTTAAAATAAAGAATATTGTGGTTGTTGTATTACAGTGACTGGACATATTTTGTATGAAAAAATAAAAGTTAAAAAAAAACGGTACCGCCCTCAAATTATTCCTTTGCATATAGGTAATTAATTTCCAAGCTCTTGGGCAGATAACTTAAGTTTAAGGCGTGGCACATTTCCATTGAAAATGCCCAGGATCGGGTTTTTTGTTATTTTCGAGCGCCATGCCCGACAAAACCTTATAAAAAGTTGTTAATACGCGATTTCTCTTCTAAAGTGTATTTATACTAATTAAATGAATGACAACAATTTTTTGAAACGGGCGTGGCACCTCCTCTTATTTGATCATGCATTGGCTACGGTTTCTGGAGCCATAACTCGAAGACCGATTGACGTAACTTAAACATTTTTAAATGTGGGCGAAACCCTTTACACTTATCTCCTGTACAAAGAGGAATACTTCTTATAAAATACTCAAAATCATTAAATAAACACCCCTCTTTCGATAATACTTAGGGCCAAGAAACTGAACTAAAAGAACTGTGCGATAGATCTCTAGCTGAGTATTCGTTTACATCCGAACTTAGACAACCTTTCTTTTTTTATATGAGTGTTTATTTAATTAATGAAATAAGTTAATTGTTACATTTAAAAGTTAATGCGTAAAAGTATATCAATTGAAAGATAAAAAAGTAATAAAGGAGAAGATAAAGAATGTTCTGGCAACACAGCTGCCAGATGTATATATAAATAATTTATTGTCGTGGCGCTGCCATCTCGTTTCATACATAACATGTTTCCCTCCTCTGCAAGGGCTAAGGTAAGTATCCGACAGGTGCCCTTCTCTGTCGGGTTGATCTCCGTGGAATTTGAGGTATCCTACTTGTTTCGGGTGTTGTATACGGTGTCGATGTAGGATTATGCGCTATTGTACTATTGGCCGAAGCAAAGCCTTCAAAATCTTCCGATCCCCACGATTCGTTTTGCGCCGTTTCAGTAACCACCGGTTGCGTTATTGCTTCAGTGCTATCTACTTCAGCTGATGCTTCGGTTTCATTAGTGTTGTCTTCGGTTGACAGCCTCGCCTTGTAATAATCAACTTCCCGAGCTGTTTTATCAGGTCCAACCGGTGCTTTGCGTATTTGGTCCACATGCCGTTTTACACTTTTCCCATTGAAGAGTATTTCATAGTGCAGATCACCTAGACGTGCGTTTATGGTTCCCCTGAGCCACTTACAAATTCGTGGATTTCCAGACAAAAAGTAAACATTTTGAATTGGTTCAAACTCTCTAATAGTTTTCTTGGACTTTACGTATTGCTTCTCTTCTACCTTCTTTGAAATTTCCTCTGGTCGAATCAGATTCAACCTTGTGCGCAACTGTCACCCCATAAATAGTAGTGCTGGTGATGACCCTGTGGTTGCATGCGGTGCGTTTTTGTATTGCCTCAAAAATTCATTCAAATTTGTCTTTAATGAACTACTCGTAGTACCCATCGCTTTCAATGCTTTCTTGACTGTTTTTACGCTACGCTCTGCTTGTCCGTTAGTTGCTGGGTGATACGGCGCTTAATAATTGTGATATTTAACACCAACTGCTGTCAGAAAGTTGTTAAATTCTGCAGAAGTGAAATTTGTTCCATTATCAGAAACGACAGTTAGCGGCACGCCGTAAGCCGCAAACACTTCGTCCAACAACGCAATTGTCGCCGTTGCTGTTATAGATTTAGTAACTCTCACTTCTAACCACTTACTGTATGCGTCCGAGATTACCAGCAACATCGCTCCCTCGAAAGGTCCCGCATAGTCGATATGAATACGTTCCCATGGTCCTTTGGGGTATTCCCAATGATGATCCTCACTTTTTGCCGGTTTGTTTGCTTGTCTTCCACATGCATCACATTGGTTCGCAATATTCTCGATTTCATTGTCTATGCCAGGCCAGTATATGAATGAGAGAGCAATCCCTTTCATCTTAACAATTCCTAAATGCCCCGTGTGTAAATTGTCAAGCAGTTTGTTTCGGTATTTTGGTGGAATAACAACACGATGTTCGAACGTCAAACATCCGGAGGACAACTTATAATTGACTTCTGGGGATTTGTACCCTGCCCTTTTCAAGCACTGGCCACTTTCCAGTAGTTTTATTATTTTACCCATTCGTTCATCTTTTCTGGACTCTCTCTTGCTATGTGTTCTGAACTTAGTGGTAATTGGTTGATTTGGCGAATCATGAAGTGGTCGAACTCATCATATTCGTCTAGATTCGTCATGGCTGTCTGTTGCAACTGCTTAATTTGTAATGATTTCGGTGACTGAAAGTGGGCGCGTGGAAGATAGTCGGCATTCGCGTTCGCCTTTGAGCTCTTGTACACTACCTCGAAATCAAATCTGCTTAAAAAGTCTGCGTAGTTCGCCATTCTACTTATGCATAATACTGGAAGCGATTTGTCAGGTTGTAATATTTCTGACAATGGCTTATGATCGGTGATTAGTGTCCAATGACGCGCGTATAAATATTTGAAAAATTTCTGAACCGCCCACACAATTGCCAATGCCTCTTTGTCAATCTGTGGATAGCGTTGTTCTGTAGCATTCAATGTTCGACTTGCGTATGCAATTGGTCGTTCGGTCCCGTTCTCTAAACGGTGTGAAAGCACGGCTCCCTTCCTGTTGGACTCGCGTCTGTTGCCAGTAGTACAGGTAGTGTTGGGTCGTATGGCATCAACACTTGAGGTGAAACCAACGTCTCTTTCAATAGGGCAAACGCTGCGTGTGCCTCCTTAGTCCAGTGAAATTTCTCTCTTTTCAGCATATCCCGCAATGGCCGTGCACTTGTGGCCAAATCTAGAATAAATGCGCTATAATACGTGGGTTTTCTTAAAAACAGCTGTAACTCTTCGAAAGTCGTTGGCTTGGGAGCGTTTAGTACCGCTTCAATGTGTTTTTCGGAGTTATGTATGCCCTGTTCGTCGATGCGGTGGCCAAGGAACTCCACCGATGGTGTCGCAAAGACACACTTTGACTTGTTCAAATGCAAACCATGTGATTTAATGCGATTTAGTGTCGTTTCCAAAATTATCAGTAGTTGCTCGAAGTTTTCAGCAAACACCAAGATATCATCAAAAAAATTTAAAACATTTGGGACTCCCTGTAACACAGTCTCCATTTTTCTTTGCCAGATAGCTGGAATATTTGCTGCTCCATATACCGCACGAGTAGGTCGTATTAACCCATGCGTCACTGTATTTAATGTCAATACATGCGCAAACTCATCGTCAATTGTTAAATGCGTATATGCATCTGTTATATCTAAGTGACAAAATATTGTAGCGTTTTTCATTTTATTAAACAAATCTTCTGCTTTTGGAATCGGGTGTTCGTCGATGATAATTTTTGGATTGACAGTGGGCTTATAATTACCGGTAATGCGAATACCCCCATTCTTTTTGCTACTACGTGTGTTGTTGAGGCCCATTCTGAATGCTCCACTCTCTTGTAAAAACCTGACTGAATTTTACGTTCTATTTCTTGGGCATACTCCTCTCTCAGCGCCATTGGTACATCGCGCGCTCGGGAGAAAACTGGTGTTGCTCCAGCTTTGAGCTTTACTTTTGCAGGTGGCCCACTCAACTTCCCAGCTGTCGTACTGAAGATGTCCTCAAAACGTGTAATGAGATGTTGCAGTCGCGTTTGTTGGTTTATTCATAGTTTTGGTGCTGTTGAATTTATAGTATTGATTATGTTAGACGATGAAAACAGTTCAGTGAAGTATATTTCTCGTGCGAATTGCGATGTCCATTCTCGGCCGCAAAGTGTATCACAATCTCCTTGAGCGTCATACACATTAAGTCGTCGTGAAGTTTTCCCCATTGTCGCAGTTACTACGACCCGTCCAATGCAGTTCACCTTCTGGCCCGTATAGCTTGTAAATCGTCGATATGTCTTTAACAACCTAAAATTTGGTTTAATCGAACGCAACGTTTTGCAATTCATTACTGCACATGGTGCACCCGTATCTAATTCCATCTGAATTTTTTTCCCATCTATATATGTATATAGGAACCATTTTTCTATCTACTGCATTGCATGCATTAACACTGTTTAGTTTTTGAACTGATTCACATTCATCCTCTGAAATCTGATCTAATTTGGTCTTACACACTTTGGCGATGTGGCCCACTCTTCCACATGCAAAGTATTTGGAATTGTTAAATTTGCAGTCTTTTCTAAGGTGCTGCCCCCCACATTCGTAACAATTGGACCCTTTCTCTTTTGCCCTCTGCATCGGTTCTTCGCCTTTCGGGTTTTTTGAATTTGTATTTCTTTTTGTTTTAACTGGTGCGTATCCCAGTTTAAACGTTGGCTCGCTTGTTTGTGTCACTTCTGTGCACTTTAGGTCTGTTGTGGCGTTTTGTGTTAATTCGATTGTATGCGCAATTTCGTATGCTTCAGCAAAATTTTTTGGTTTCTTTGCAATAACTTCATTACAAATAACTCGTGATTCTACTCCATACAACAATTGCTCTAGTAGCATTCTATCTAAGAATTCTCTATACTCACAGTGTACAGCAGCTTCTCTTAACCGAAGTGCGAACTTGCAAATGAACTCTCCCTTTTCTTGTTTGTTTTGCCGGAACTTGATACTTTATACATACTTATTCCTACAGCCATCAAAATGGCGAATCAAGATATCTTTTATTTCGCTGTAGTTGAGCGAGTCTAGTGTTTTTGGGCTAACAAGAATTTTTAGCGCTGTATTAAGCTCTGTCCCCATGTGTACACGTACGAACTTGTGCTGTTCCGCTTCTGGAACCTTGCTCAACTGTAATGCCCAATCTACACGTGTGAAATAATCCTGTACTGAGGATTTATCTTCCGTTTTGTATTCCGTAATACTAAACGGTGGCGGTTTGTGTGACAACGAACGATTTACCTTTGTATTTGCCGCAGCATTCTGTGCAGCCTCCTCCACAGCTCCTCGGATTGCTCCTGCTAGCGCATCCAACACTGTTTTTAAATCCTCCGGTGTAAGGCTCATTTTTAAATACACTTCTGACACCACTTTTATATATGTGTTTATTTAATTAATGAAATAAGTTCATTGTTACATTTTAAAGTTAATGCGTAAAAGTATATCAATTGAAAGATAAAAAAGTAATAAAGAAGAAGATAAAGAATGTTCTGGCAACACAGCTGCCAGATGTATATATAAATAATTTATAGTCGTGGCGCTGCCATCTCGTTTCATACATAACATTTTTCTTCTTCCATTTTTGTTAAAACTGTTTTGTGGTTCTCCATTAATTAAAAAAAAAAAACAATTATTTGCTTCTGGTCGATTCTTAACAGTATTTATTTCTCTTTTTGATCCAACTTCCTCAATTCACACAAATTATCCATCATCCAGGGAGTTTCTAGCTCCGTATCCCGATTAGGGCGCATATTACGTGTTACGATCAGTGACTGAAAACCATTTTTACTCAAGCGATAACTATGCAACTGTAAACATTTCCTAAAATTTATAATAAGTTATGGATCTAACGAGTACTATATCTTGCAAGTTCAAATATGCCATTAATCTAATCAACCATTTCAGAGATATTGTGATTTAAAAAATTCGTTTCGATCACGGATCGTAACACGTCATACGGACCCAGTTCTCACGGGAATGCTCTGGGTCATTGGTAGACTGGAGAAACAGAGGTCGTGATATTTTTGTACAAATGAGTTATGAAAGGCAGATTTCGCCGTTGTGTTTCATTTAAAACATATCGCTAGAGGCCAAGCAGCGACTTCTTGGAAACTACGCTACTTTTGGCAGCCATAATTTCGAAATAGGAATACTTCGTTTATTTGGGAACCAGCATTAACGTAAGCAACAACATCAGCTCTGAAATCCAACGAAGACTTACTCTTGCCATTAAATGCCAATTCGGACTAGGTAGCCAATTGAAAAGTAAATTCCTCCGTCCGCAAACGAAAATCATGCTCTACAATTCACTTATCGTACTCGGCACGCTATATGGTGTAGAAGCATGAGTCAGATGAAGGGGCTCTGGGAATTTTCGAGAGAAAAGTTTTCAATCGATTTACGGACCTCTATGCGTTGGCGATGGCGAGTACCGAATATCTAATTATGAACTGTACGAGCTTTACGCAGGCATCAACATAGTCCAGCGAATTAAAACTCAGCGGCTACGCTGGCTAGGCCATGTTATGCGAATTACAGAAAATATTTTTATCGAAACCCTGCTAGGAGGTAGAGAGCGGCCCCCACTCTGCTGGAAAGGCCGGGTGGAAAACGATTTAAACTCCCTTGGTGTGACCCATTGGCGCCAGTTGGCGGAGTTAAGAAGCGATTGACGCGCCTAGTTGGACGGATATAACCGTTTAAACGGTTAAGCGCCAATTAAGTAGAAGTAAAGGGCTGTCGTATAGTTTATTTAGTTTCAGATTTTTGACACTAAGTGTTGTCAAAAGGGAGTGTTTACTAAATGTATTTTGACCGATTTTATTGGAAATATTCATATTTATAAAAAATAAGGATATAGACTTTCTTCACAATAGTTCACTTGTTCTTCCAATAATGGAGTGGTGAAACACCTACATATTTTAAATATTTTAGTTTCTTAAATTTCTTGTTATAATGGTATTTTGAAAGTAAAATACGATTGATATGAAGATATTTTTCGCAAAGATATTACACATTTTTTACATTGGCCTATGACCCTTTATTTACAAAAAAAACAAAAAAAAAAACAAAAAATGTTTATAGAATAGGCGTGGTCCTTAACCAATGTGGGAGAAATATGAGTACCTGATTTTGACTTGATACGTCAATTGGTCTCCCAAAACGTTGCAAAATGCTTGATTGAAAACTGGGAAGCTCCACGCCTATTTCCAAAAAATATAAGTAAAACAGCTTATTTACAACTTTTTATAAGATTTGTCGGGCATTATTCTCGAAAATTTAAAAAAATGGGTTTGGGCATTTTCAATGGGAATGTGCCACGCCTTAAGCTGGTGTAATCTGCCCAGGAGTTGTGATATTTATTATTTACATACAAAGGAATAAATTGCGGGGCGGTACATCTTTTTGCGGAAAACAAATTTTTAAGACCACTCCAATGTACATATATAGTTTATCACAAATTTGTACAAATAAGTGTTCTTTCTTAAAAGAACCAATTTCCTTTAACTATTTTGATGCATTCCCTTTAATTTAACAAATGAAAAAACTCCTATGAAATGGCAGAGAAATCTCCTTCACCCTCAAATTCATAATACCTACTTTTCTCCCAAACATAGAATACGAGGAATGGGAAAAGGAAAAAAAACTCGCACGCAATTTTTGTTTAGAATTGGGCTGTATATAAATTTGTTTAATTAATTTTTTAACCGTAGCTAGAACATACAATCCACTACCTAATTTCACGCCACAAACCGGAAATAAAAATTTTGATACGCAAAAACAACAAGAAACTTGCAAATAAATATTAGAGAACTAAATAATCGCAAGGAGAGCATTAACATACTACAAAGAAAGCATGATATTGCTTACCCGATTCATCCGTATTGAGTAAAGGATCGAATGCCTCCAAAACGCTGACGCGCGAGCTATAACAAAAAAAGTATGCGATTAGAAAATATTAAAAATAGTAATAATAATCACTCAATATGACATACTCATCCTCTTGACTTAGATCAATTAAATCGTTTCCGGTACGTTGTGATTTACGAGCAGGGGGTGTCTGACGGCGTAAGCCAGCGTTTGAAACACTCAAAGCTACAGCACTACTAGAACCAGCGCTACTACCATTACTGCCATTTGAAATAATCGCTGCTGCAGCAGATTGCGATTTTGCTAATGGTATTTGCGTTCCGTGGGCACCTGCTGCGATGCTGCTTGCCGAAGAACCTGACATTTGGGATGATGCATAATAAGGTGTAGCGGCTGCATGTTGATAACCATAATGTGGTGAAACGGTTGGAGGAAATTGTGGTGGTGTAAAAGCGGCTGATGCAGCAGCTGATGATGGCGCACTTTGTGAAAAATTAGCAGCATGTGAAGCTGCTGTATAGGTACCCATTGGTGGCACGAAACCAATGTGTGATGATGGATAAATACCACCTGCCGGCATTATGGTAGCCATATGCTGTTGTTGTTGTTGGTGTTGATAATAACGCACCTGTTGCTGTTGCTGCAGAGGCATATTATATAGCTTTTGCAACTCTTCACCTGTAAGTGGTACCTTTTGTTGTTGCGCGGGTGACGGTGTAAATGGCACCAACTGCATACAATTACCAGCAACACCGCCCACGGCTCCACCAAGAGTACCAACTGTTGCATACATTGTATTATTATGTGTGGGTGTATGCATAGTTGGTGGTGGTGGTGGTGTGCCGCGATAACCGGCAGCTGCATGCATTGGTATTACTGATGCCGCAGCTACGGGACCTAACGGCACCAGCGCTGTTTGTGAGCTTGGTGGTTGCAACTTTTGCAAATCTTCTATCAACTTTTCAAATGTATTTGGCTGTGCCTCTTTCGCTGTAGGGCTCGAAAAGGAAATGAGGTCACTTTCAGGCAGTGTGGCCGGTGGCGTTTTAGAGCGTTCACGCGATGCTGCCGTTACAGCGGCCACATTCAATGACACATTATTATTGGCCTCTGAGTGACGACGATTTGATGGTATTGGCGGCGGTATTGCCGTTGTTTCGTTTGAGTTTTCACGTGTTTGCTGGTAACGCGTACGCAGCTGCGTATAGAAAGCCAACGCCGACTCGTTCGATTGTTGACGCTGATGTGCTGAATGTGAGTGTTGCAATGATTGTGATTGTGATTGTGCGCGTTCATTGTAATAATTGGCTGCATTACCATACTTTTTTGCACGTCTGTAATCATCGAGGGCTTGTTGCTCCAAACTCAATGCGGTTGCTTTGGCCAAATCTTCTTGGAATTGTTTATCGTAATCGATTTCTGACTGATTCGACATTTTGAAAGTGATTCAAAGGCGGCTTGGCTGATAAATGTCTATGAGTTTGGAATGATAAACAATAAAAATTCAATATAAAACAAAAGTTACAAAATTAGTTAGAATATTAAATAACAATTTGCTTATTTGATTTCTTATTTAAAGTAGCTAGTAAAAGGTACACAAAGATTAATTTTTTGTTTATTTCATTGAACGCTATTTAATTTCTTTGTTTGAGAGTGGCTTTTCGCAATGCAATTCAAATTTTATATAAAATCTTAGGGCTTCATTCTGTATTGCGAACGACAGCTGGAGACGAACGATTCGCCTCTAAACGATTTCGTCTAGCAATGGTATTCTCTATGATTTTCGTTCGACCTTTACGTTTCTTACTTTATGCCAAATAGAAAGCGAAAGCAATTGTGAAATGATACGTTACCATCGTTTAACATAGTGCAAATACACTAGCGATTCGTCTCTGAGGCGAAACGAACGTTCGTTTCGTAATAGAGAATGCCCTTAATATGCTTATACTTTGTTAAGCAAACGAAAAAAAGCAACAACAACCCCAATCGCTTTTAATCAGTTCCTACTGATTCTTTTTATAATAGTCGTTGTTGCTTTTATCTGTTTGGAGCCAGTGGACGGAAAATTCATTTCGGCATTTATGCTAAGAGAAACTTAAATTTTCCAAAAATATTATTGCTGGAACGTCTTACTTCAGATGAGCCTGGTTCACGTATGGTTAGGCACCAGCCAAGCGTGAGAACTTATAGACTCAATGAGTCCATAGTGTTATTAGAAGTTTGCTCAACGACGAAACTGAAGAAACCTATCAGAAACAAGGACCTATGTCAAAAAATAACTCCGTCCTCTTGGCAAATACTAGAAGCTTTCTAGGACCCATGATTCTTGCTGCTTCCAGATCTGATAGCTGTGACACTCTTCAGAGCTAAGGTCTTAGTCTTGCGAGTACACGTCACAAGCACAAAACACGCTCGGTCGTTTGCTCCTCTAACTCGCACTTCTTACTTCTGCTATTACTGACTATTACTGAACAACCACATACTCAGATATAGGGATATATAATAATATCTGTGATAACGACAGGGATAAAAGAAAAAATATTTCAGCTGGTAAATATGATTATGTAGATCATAATTGCTTTACACTTCATAGACTACTGCCCCTATTACGATTAATTAAAACAACTCAACTTTAAAGCAGCAGACATTGGTGCGTTATCGGTAACCGTATCGGTAACCTTATAACAGCTGATTCGACCAACTTTATGGGAATCAATGTAATCGATTACACTGTGCTACAGTGAAAATACACTCATCAAGTGACCTAGCTAAGATTGTTTATCTAGTCAAGTGTAACACGAAACGGTATTTGAAAAATGCGCTATACCTTCAAATTTTTTTTTATTGCTAAAAACCGTTATTCCATGCTTGTCTGCACATAAAAGTTCCTAGAGGGGCTATCTTTGAACCGATTTCAATCTTTCCAACAGTTTCGGAAAGTTAAATAATGGTATTCTTAATATATAAACAGCAATTTGTTAGTTTATAAGGTATAAGAAGAAAAATTTCGTTTTTTCGAGTTTGACGCCATTTTTTTGGTACAATTCGAAAAACATGCTTTAATTACAACAAATATTATTGTTCTACTGTTAATTCTGAGTAAAACTAAACCTTTTTTTTTGAAAAATGTTAAAAATTGACGAAGTTAGAACGCTTTTTCGAAAACAAGAATTTCAACCTTTTTACCACCCACCCACTGCATAGCAACGTATGGTTGACATGCTTGGTCGACGGGTCGACCGACCAGGGGTAAAACTGCATGATATCACCTCATTATATTATTTTTATTGATTCCATTGTTCTTTGTATACAGAAAAATTTAACTTTTTCAAAATAGATTCGAGTTAGAAATATTTGCTTGATCTTTTTCGTTTAAATAACGAATCATTAGTTTCACGTATAAGTGACCAGCAGTAATTAGCTAACATCCTCACTTGGTTCTTTCCTGCAAACCGTTTTTCAATCGTCAATATCTCTTGATGAAAACGTTCTCCTTGTTCGTCGCTAAATTGACCAAGATTGTCTGGGAAAAATTCCAAATGGGAGTTGAAAAAATGAATTTTTATAGACATGGCAATGCTCGTGATCGAGTGCGGCGAACAATTTATCCACATCAACGCAATACACCAGATTATTGTCGGTATCATCAGTATCGAAAACTCGTTCAAACGATGTTAGGTCTTTATCCCGGCCAAGTGTAACTTTGAAGTCATTTTCTACAAAATTCCACTGCTTCAGTCGAGAGGCCAACTTCTCTGTTTGCCTTGTAGACAATTTCAAATCCCGCACAAGATCACACAAGTCCTGATGGGTCACAAAATGACGTTCCTTCCCTCTTGTCCCAGTTGGAATATACGGTTGGTCAATTCGCTCGTTGGAAAATTGAGGGCTGGATTCAGAAACACTTTCTGGTTTTCTGTCCACAGTCGCCTCATCCGCTTTTTCTCTCAGGATTGGTTTTGAAACAGACAGTACATCAGCATATTTTATGCAGTGACGAGATTTATAGCGCTAACCATCGATATTTGTTTGGCAGAAGTAGCAATCATTGGGCTTGTGATATGTTTGATAATGCCAAGCCATAGGAGCCACAAATGGTAAACCCAGGTCATTATGTTTACCGGATTTCTATTTTTTGATGTGCATAGAGCACGTCAAACATACAACCTCGGGTTCAAACCAAGCACTTTCCACGTAGGAGCATTTGAAAAAAAGGTTGAACGCTTCAATCACTACCTTATTTTTTCTCAGCTCTACGCGATGTTGTCTATCGACAAATAAACCGCAAGCATAACAAAAGTTGTTGCGTTTATCACACATCTTACCTTATTATGTAATGACTTATATTCAAACCTAGAACGTATTACACTTTACTAGATAAACAATGTCTGCTAGGTCGCTTGATACCTTACCTTTACACAACTTAACCTAGTCGTGTTGCTTATTAAGTATTACTTAAGTGAAACACTTAACACTTTATTTTACTTAAAATTTTTATTTATTTAAACTTTAAACTTATGAATTGACTTTGTATCTGCTTAGCATCCGAAAAAGAAGTCACCTTTAAAGTTACGTTTAGGGCAATGATACCTTTGGCATCAATGGAATCACTTGTTGCTGTTGTTGTGCTGAAAAGGTCGCTATCATGAGGTGATATCATGCAGTTTTACCGCTGGCCGGTCGACCGGTCGACCAAGCATGTCAACCATACGTTGCTGTGCAGCGGGTGGTAAAAAGGTTGAAATTTTTGTTTTCGAAAAAGCGTTGTAACTTCGTCAATTTTTAACATTTTTCAATAAATAAGGTCTAGTTTTACTCAGAATTAATAGTAGAACAACAACATTTGTTGCAATTAAAGCATGTTTTTCGAATTGTACCAAAAAAATGGCGTCAAACTCAAAAAAACGAAAAAATTTTACGAAAATTTCAGATTTGAGTGGAAAAATTTCTTCTTATACCTTATAAACTAACAATCTGCTGTTTATGTATTAAGAATACCTTTAGTACTTTCCGAAACCGTTGGAAAATTGAAATCGGTTCAAAGATAGCCCCTCTAGGAACTTTTATGCATGGAATAACGGTTTTTAGCAATAAAAAAAAATTTTAGGGTATAGCGCATTTTTCAAATACCGTTTCGTGTTACACTTGACTAGATAAACAATCTAAGCTAGGTCACTTGATGAGTGAATTTACTTTTTTTTTGTTTTGTAGCACTGTGTTATTGGTGCCATATCGTGACGCTAAGGTCGTAACCGTATCGTAGCCAACCAATTGGTTTTTGGTTTCTAGCTATATCCATAACCTAAAAATATTTGAGTTGGTGAATTTAATAACTTTTTGTAGATTTTATTCATTGTTTTGGATACATTGTGACTAAGAGACTTATTTTTTGTTGAATATGTTTGTAATTTTTTGCGTTTTCTTCATTTTTATGAAATTTAAACGATTTTTAGGTTAAGGCACCATTAATCGATCACAATTGTATCGTATGAGGTTACGTTAGGGATACGACTACAGTGATACGACAAACGGCACCAAAGCTTTAAAAGCGGAGTCATTGGTGCCGTTTGTCGTATCACTGTAGTCGTATCCCTAACGTAATCAGCTGTTTATCGTTACGGCGGAAAACCAAAAACCA
Source organism: Eurosta solidaginis (assembly GCF_040869045.1). Classification (NCBI taxonomy): domain Eukaryota; kingdom Metazoa; phylum Arthropoda; class Insecta; order Diptera; family Tephritidae; genus Eurosta; species Eurosta solidaginis. The sequence goes on from NC_090323.1 coordinate 60,261,649, forward strand.
ATTGGTTGGCTACGATAGGGTTACGACCTTAGCGGCACCAATAATCGATTGCATTGATTCCCATAAAGTTGGTCGAATCAGCTGTTATAAGGTTACCGATAAAGCACCAATGTCTGCAGCTTAAGACAACTCAACTCCTGTTTGGTATTACGAATTACAACTTATTTAAGTTGAATTGATGTTGCCAACCTAAAAAAATGATGATTTGACAGATAAATGAACAGCTGATCAATTTGTGGAATTTGCAAAAGTGATTTTTTTATTAATAGCAAAATGGATATCAATTAAATAATATTAAATTTGTTTTATAACAACGAAAATTTTGGTGACAAAATTTACATGTCGCGAAAACGGAAATAATTCGCATGATCATTCCAATCCCTCGGAACTATCAAGCACCTAGGAAGAAAACGTTTAAATGACAAATGAAGAGCTACTAATGAAGTTATTTTGCAGATTTGTAAGTTATTTTCAGTTAAATAAGGAAGAATATTGCTCGAGGGACGAAATGACTTTAGTGTTGGACTAGACAACATCTACAGTTAATAAAGAGGTTGAGGAGGAAAATTGTGCGAAGTGGATTGAAACCCATATGACTCCAGAGCAAAGCGCTACAAAAACCGCATTTTACTCTAAAACACGATTCCTAGGAGTAGTGGGTAGTATCGATGGGACTCACGTTCGCATAATTCCACCTATTTTGGCTGCATCCGAACTGCGTCTTGCCTCGTCCAACGTCGGGTCGCTCCAGAAGATCAAAAAGATATTCAATGTAATCTTTGGTTGAAAACTTGTTTTTTATAAATGCGTACAAAATTGCTGATTTTAAAGATTGTTTAAATGAATTTAAAAGAAGTTTATTACTCGTTTTCCATTTTTTTTTTTTTTAATTTTTTTCCGGCAACGTTTTACAAGAAGGTGCCTCGTCCAATTTTTTTCAAAAAGGATCAAAGGTGGTATCAAAAGACACGTTTCGACATCCGTTTTAAGAATCCTAAAGCGGAAACTAAACATTTTATTTCTATCGAAAGATATTTACAAAAACCCATAAAATGGCCCCGAGAGGGTCCGAAATATGAGGCCCGATCCATAGTTTTTTTGCACAGAACACCTTTCTGCGCTGGCGGCCTCCGGTTGCGATTTGTAAAAATAACCCTGGTTGGGTCCAACACCTTTCTGCATTGGTGTGTACAAAAAATCTGGCAAAATACAACAACCACATGAAAATTCGAAACGAAATTACAGAAATGAAATTTTTAATTTTTGATTTCGGAATCTAAAAACGGAGGTCGAAACGTGTCTTTTAATACCAACTTTGAAAATGTTTGTTAAAAATTAGGTGGTGAACCGTCTTGTAAAACGTTACCTTTTTTCCAAACAACTGCAAAATTTTATGAGACAACTGCTAGTAATCAGTTGACAGATTTTGATGTCTTTGACAACAACAACAACACAATGTTGTATACGGTAATGCCACAAAAAGTTGTAAGACTAGACAACTCAACCGACATTTTTTTTTGGCAGGTTGAGTTGTAATCTGTAATACCAAATTGCACAAATTCCACTGAAACAGAGTTGAGTAGTAAACGGTAATAGGAGCAGTTAAGGCTTTCAAGTGTCGGTTTGTAATCGGCATGTTTTTGAACTTTTTTTAACGAGTTATCGAAGTTTTATTGGTTTTCTATACAGATATAGCAACGTTATCGACGACTTGTTATATAGGGATTGTCTATGTAATATTCACTTGATAAACTATTTTCGTTATCTGTTTAATACAAGCCTATAGTGCAACCCCCAGTTTAAGCTTGTTATTAAACAGATAACGAAAATAGTTTATCAAGTGAATTGTTACGGCAGGAATAACGAGCGAACGAAAGTAAAACAACGCATATCATAACATGCCATTTATTCACGTTTATATTGTGTACAGCAAAGTTTTAATATCTATAAGATAACATGTGGTATAATAAAAGAAAAGGTTTTGGCAAAACTAGAAAACTTACTCTTCGTTTGATTCCTTCGCACGTTCGTTATAAAATTAAATTAAATTTTTGGAATACATATGATAAGTGATGCTTCGTTAAATTCTATACATTAACGAAACTAACTATAGTGATGCCATTTTAAAATAATCAAAGTTTTCAAAGTATACTATCTTAGCAAATATCGATAGAGAAGTGTATAATAAAATGTAAATCTAAGTTCTATCGACAACATCGCGGCCCCAGTGAATCGAACGGGCTACCGAAGATTCACGAACCACGTCTAAAACAGCTAACTTGGAAGCTGGGCTCCGCAAATTTCCCGTACTTGTCTTTACGACAGCTGAACGCACTTGGCCACCTGGTGCTGGAAATATCTCCACTATGATGCCTCGTTTACATTCTCCTCGACGTTCATTCTCATCGCAGATGAGCACTACATCGCCCACTTTTATTGGTTTTCCCTTTGACACCATTTGCTCCGTCTCGTAAGCGTCGGAAGATACTCCAACACCCACCTTTTCCGAAAGGTCTGTTTCATTTGCTGCAGGATGTGCCTTTGTTTACGTATGCATATACGTTCATCTACATCGTTTGCACAACCCAAAATAAAATGGCTTGGAGTCAAGGGCTCCGCACTGTCGTTTTCTAAGGCCAGATAAGTCAATGGTCGGGAATTGACCAGATTCTCTGCTTCAATTAATAAGCTTTGCAATGTATCTACTTGTGGCACCTTTGTCTTAACCGTGAATGACAGTACGTTCTTTACGCAGCGCACCATTCGCTCCCATGCCCCTCCCGGCGATGGATCACCAGGTGAATTGAATATCCATTCAATACCCTGCCGTGTTCCTTCTTCGACCAGCCCTTTCTGTACCAACACCAAATCCTCCTTACTAGCTCCACGAAATTTGTGCCCCTGTCGCTGCGGATCCTCAGAGGTGCTCCTCGCCGGTTTATGAAATTTCTTAGGCATAGTATAAAAGCGTCAGCAAACAAATCCCTGACCAACTCAATATGTATTGCCCGCACTGTAAAGCATGTAAAAAGTCAACCCTATCTCTTTTCTTGACGACGACCGACTGCTACCAAGTACGATCCGAAAAAATCGACTCCCGTATAGCTGAACACTCGAACGTAGGCAGTGAGGCGATCCCTTGGGAGTTGTCCCATTAGCGGCGGCTTTGGTTCTGCTTTTCGATTTTTACACAACTGGCACTCCCTCGCAGCGGAAGTGACTATACGACGTATATTGGAAATCCAGAACTTTCTCCTAATGGCACATATTATTGAATAGTGGTTCTGATGTTTATATTTCTCGTGGTAGTATCGTGCAATCATGATGGATATTGGATGTTTACTCGGCAAAATAATCGGTCTTTTCGTATTCATGGGTACGCATTCAGCGTTATCAATCCTCCCGGAGTTTCTCAAAACTCCATCTTCATCGATCGTTGGTGTGAGATTATATAAGGAACTGTTTTTCGGAACATGCTCTCCGTTCATCAAATCACGTATTTCATCAGGGTACATTTTACTCTGAACAAAACGACAGACAAATATTTCTGTTTCATTAACGTCTTTCGTTTTAAGCTGGAGAGTTGATATCGAACACACTTTCTTCCCTTCTTTCCTTTTAAAAGTCTTAAACTTTAATATGGCTAGCCTTACCCAACTCATGACCCTGAGCAACTTATAGTAGTTCGAAAATGTATCTAAGTCTATTACTGTAGAATCAAAGTTGACCGCCACTACATATTTTGAACGTCTTTCTATATCGCAAACTTTTTCAACATTGGCGTCTGATAAGACTGGCCAAGTTCCTTCAGGAATTTTGGACCACTTATCCATCGGGAGTTGGCAAAAACTTTTGCTTGTAGTCTTGTTGCGTCGTCGGCGGGATTATGTTTCCCGGCTACCCAATGCCACTGATTAATGTCAGATGAGTCCAAAATTTCGGCAATTCTGTGCCCTACGAATTGTTTATAGCAACGGCTGTCTGATCTGATCCAACTCAATACGGTCTTGGAGTCAGACCAAAATGTTACGTTCTGCGACTTCACTTCATGGCCAATTAATATTGTAACGAATTTACTGCAAATCCTCTTATTTGCAATCTTCTGCTGAGTTCGAATCACTAAACTGTTGAATAAATAACTCCAATATTTAATAATGCAAAATGGCCTTTATTAAAGTACTTCACAATAACACTCAAACTTTGCAACGAATAGCTTGCTTAATAACTGATTTATATATATTATGATTTATAGCTCAAATGAAACTCTACTATCAAAAATAATACTGCTATTGCTCGCTAGATAGCGTCTGAATCGAAGCTTGCCCATAGCGCCTCTACCGCTGATGCTTTTATACAATGTGATTTCTTCGTGGCATCTTCTAGGCGCTTCCAGAATTTTACTTAGTTATAAATTTCTCAGCTACAACTACAGATGTATAATTTCTCATTTGTGTAATACTTGCACAAATTATTGCCCTCTCTTGTGACAACTCAGATAAGATATATGCATGTGTTTGTGCATTGACTCTTAGCTGCTCGTATACATACATGGTACATATGTGTAGACGCAATTATTGTTTCGTTTATGTAGATACATAATGATTGAATTATTTACGTGAATTCACGTCACTGCTTAGCATCGGCTTAGAGATAGCAGCACCCCTTAGTTTTGCTAATATTCGTAACAATATTGACTCCTTTAAACGGACACCCAGTACTGCGGCTAAGAGTTCCAGTCTAGGTACAGACAAGGCTTTAATTGTGCTACAGCGTGATTTTCCCGCTACATATACTAAATGGACATCGTCATTAATGACTATACGCCAATAACCCACGGCGACATATGCAAATTCGCTGGCATCGACAAAGGCATGCAAGTCTACTTAGCTTTAGTAAAGCTTTCGTGATAACAATGAGGGATTTTTAAACTCCTGACCTGGTATCGACAAAGACATGCAAGTCTACTTAGCTTTAGTTAAGCTTTCGTGGTAACAATTTTTAAACTCCTGACCTGGCCTAGATCCTTATACCAGCCATACCACTCTGAATACATACGCTCTGGAATAGGTGATTTCCAGTCTATATTTAAACGCCATAACTGTTCTAATATAATTTTTTACGTTATCGTTACATTTGAAAGATAGCCAAATGGATCAAATATGGACATGGTAAGACTTAAAACCTCTGATTTTGTTGGGCGTCGGCTTCCAGACAAAACATCTATTGGGACACTCGAAAACTGTAATTTGAAACAAAATGTGCATCCATGGAACGCCAGTACATTCCAAGCACCTTCTCAGTCATAGATTCTCTGGCGCAGAAATGTATCATATCGGTAGATGGTTGCGGTGAGGACTCATCTGAAAGAGCTAAGCGGACATCCGCAGAGTTAGATAGAAACCTACGTAGTTCGAATCCAATGGCAGCATTAATTCGTTTTACCGCTCGTGAAACCCCTATCGCCTCTTCTATAGTGTCGAAGCTATCTACGTAATCGTCAACGTAATGACAATCGATAACCGCGCGGGCAGCCCTCGGATACTCAGGTTCAAATTTTTTTGCATTAAAATTTTTAACGTATTGTGCTGAACATGGTGATCACGCCGATCCGAATATCATGGCTGTCATACTGTACACCTCCGGTACCCTAGTTGTATCTTCATCCCTCCATATAAAGCGTTGCGCTTCTTGGTCTGTTTCACGGATTTTAACGCGGTGAAACATTTCGTGTATATCAGCACATACACCTATTTCACCTTGTCGGAACTTAAATAAAATAAACAAAAGGGGTTTCGGCTGATAGGTTTCAGGACCCTTCATCAACCTTGAATTAAAAGAGACTCCATTAATAGAAGCAGCGGCATCGAATACTAGGTGTAGCTTATTGCCTTTGTTCACATTCGACAAGGCGAAATGTGGCAGATACCACGCTTGGGGTGTAACTTTTGCTGCTTCCGAGTCCGACAATTTTCGTGCATAAGATTTGTTTATATATTCAGCTATTTTATTTTTATACCAATCCGACAGTGTCTTGTCTTTTTCCATTTTTGTCTCAATTATTTCTAGCCGTCTCAGTGCCATCTGATAACTATCGACGTATTTAACATTGTCATGTCTCCATAATAACCCCGTTTCATACTGAGTACCTACTTGCTTTGTCGTTTCCGAAAGAATTCTGTCAGCTCTCTTATCAGCTTCGCTTACGACTGGTGGCAATGGTTTAATCCCAAAATTTTATATACTAAAATACTCGGTGACTTGTTGTTGTATGTCCCTAATTGCATTGTCCTCCAAATCTATGCTACAAACTACTTCATCAGCACTATCCTCATTTGACCCAAACAATATGAAGCCTAAATTATATTTATGAATGGAGAAGCAATCGTCTAGATTGATTACTTCCAATGGTCGGACTAAATTTGTATGGGGCATGCCGATAAGCATTTGTGGAAAGGCATTTACATGGTCGTCGAGTGGCACACTCTTCGCCACCTCGTATTTGGACTTAAAACTCTCGAAAGTTCAGGTCTGTGCAGGCAATTGTAACTTTTTCGTTGTTCGTACGTTTCGCATTTGATAACTTTTTGCGTTATCCCTAACACCCGAGACTTCAACCTCTAAACGCTGTCATGAAACGACACTAGGGGAAGACGGAGCGGACGTGCATGCTTGTATTACCAGGCTTAGTCACTCGAGAGGCCGAGGTTTTTGCTCCTATCGAACCGCCCTAGTATTAGCATATATAATTTACTTCATGCACTACTCTGAATGAACCCGAACAAAATAATTATTCATTAAGAAAACAAAAAAAAATGCATCCAGCTTTTACGCTTTGTAAACGGACAGACTCTCTTAACTGGCAAAGCAAAAAAAACAGACAGACACAAAAAAATTCGGAACTCTGCGAGTCATAAAATCTCTATATAAGAGTCAGCTATCACTGACCCAAGACACAACAGGAGGATTTGCTACGTGGAAAATAGTACATGCGATATTAAGCAAAAGAACATACCTGCGAGAGGAGGTTGTTTGGTGTTGTTTTTCCTCCATATTAACTCTCGCTCCCTGCCCTACCAATGTATTGAGAGTTGGCATCGATCTCTCCCATACCCATCCAATACAACACCCACGACTACATAATCAACTCACAAGACTTACTTTAGATGATCTACTCTTTATTCATAATTATTTAATGCAAGGCACTAATGATCATAACTACAAAAAAAAACACAAAAAGAGGCTTATCCTCATTCTCCTATATTTCATTTTACATTCATAATTCAATTCAGGTATTTATACCTGGATATACAAAAATGCCTACATATATATGCTTGTAATAATATGCTGATAGGAAAATAACATGGCTAGGCGAAATTAAATCAATATAGAATGCGTATTCTCTTGACAATTAGCTGTATGATGAGTACAACTCATAGTATTCTTTTTCTTGATTTAATTTACAATTACAACAAATTGAAAGTCAACATATTAAGGTATATATGTATGTTTGTTTGTTTTACTTACATTATATAGGGTGCTCCAACGATGTTTGCGCAAACAGGTTGTTTCGGGCTTTTGTTGAATTGATTATAATTTTAGTTGGCTACTGGTTACATTTTTAATATATTTACATAATAAGTTGTTGTTGGCGCTGAGGCCAAATAAGTTTAATACTAGGTTCAAACACACACCAAATTGGCAATTTATACCATTTGGGCAATTTACATAATAAGTTGTTGTTGGCGCTGAGGCCAAATAAGTTTAATACTGGGTTCAAACACACACCAAATTGGCAATTTATACCATTTGGGCAATTTATTACGCAATTTGTCATATAATAAATTGTAATAATAAATTGCCAATTTAAAAAAAATTGCGTAATAAATTGTTTCAAACTGCAAATGCAACATTGTAAAGTGTGTTTATTGAGTATATTTAAACGTCAATTACGCATGGCTGAACTATATTGTTGGCGCATCTCATCAGCTGATTTTATGTCTTTCATTTCACTGGAGTAGGGATTGTCAAAAGAAGATGGCAAACTCAAAATGAAACCAAACACATTTTCTTACAATGCACAAAAATTTCAAAGTGTTGTGTTTTCAGTCCATTCCATTCACCTAATATCATCACGCACATTTTGACAGTCTTAATAAAGATATGTTGTTACTGTAGAGATGAGCCAACCAGCTATCAAATTACTATTGTATAAGCTAAATAAAGTTGTATGAACACCACTCAATTTAAATCGAAATTGCCTCAATTTATTTTTCTGTTTGAACATAGTATAAACTGGTATGGTTTCGGGATACAAATTAAAGATTTTAATGCAAATTTCTTATTAAATTTTTCTTTTCGATTAAACCAAGCTTTCTCCTCATATATATATATATATATATATATATATTTTTTTTTATGTTTACTTATTATTGGTTAATTCATTTTTGCCATACATTATTTAGCAATGGTTTTCACATGAGGTGATGCAAAACTACATTGAAGTGCGACGAAAAACTACATATTTGAATTAAATCAAATTTGAACCGAAGAGAAGAAGAAAGTCATCGAAAGCTTTAACTTTTTCTTTGGAGCAATAATAAGTACTACTTCGATTGTAGTTACATTTTAACGTAAGTTAATTACTCTGTATGTGTTTAATTATTTTCGTAATTAATGCGTATTGGTCCGGGCTCTGCTTTTATCGAACTTAGAAAACGCCTATTCGCTGTGAGGATGAATTTGCTCTCGAGTCTTGCTTCTTGTTTCCATCTTCCGCTACGTTTATGGAAGACTTGTCTTCGTCTATAGCACAATTTAAGGTGATACAAAAGGCAAGGGTATCTCTTCCCTGTAGGAGTTCCCTCGTGGGAAAGAACCACGTCGCCTTCGATAACTACGTAGGTAATTCCTGATTCCAATGGATTTTAAAGGTGCTTCAGGCACAATTATATGAAGAAAAAAAAACTCACATGCTTTTTCCAATCACTAATAGTTCATTAATATTGGATTAAGCGAAACAATAATATCATCGCAATGCTGAACCTTTTTAGCAGATAACTTGCTTCAATTTAATTAAAACTCTGTCGCGATTGACTTGAAAACTTTAGATTTAACACTTCACAATTTAGAAAAACTTCTTCGGTGTGGGTTGCTGTCGATATTCAACGGAAATGACAGAGGAAATGATTGCGGAAAAGTCTGACACCTTCCCTCTTTCTCTTCTCTCAGTTAGTCTGACAGGTTTTGACTGTGTTGGGTAGCGCAAAAAAAAAATGTGTGATATAATTTAATGACTGCGGTGAGCTAATTCGCCAACACCCTATAGAAATGTCATATGTATTTCTGAGATATAACCCAGAGTTATTGTAAAATGTGAGTACCAACTACGATCGATTTAAAATTCCAGCCATCACAACGCTGAGACATTTCACTTGTTATTTTTCCTCCTATCCATCTTAGTGATAACAAATCTTGTGGTCCTTTCAAATCAACGGCTTTAACAACATTCTCTTCGATTAAAGATATTTTCGACCCGTCGTCAATAAATGCCATGATTTTACAATTACCTTTTGGTCCTTTTATTTCAACAGGTATAAACTTAAATAATGTTTTTTATTAAATTCCTTCTTATAAATTGCATGACATTAATGGTTTCATCTACCATCTGCTGTTGAGCATCCTCATCCCTATTCGAAGTTACCTTTTCAGCTACAATTCTATAATTTTCATGTAGTAATCGGTTATGGAATCTTTTGCACGAGTATGTGGAATTACATCTGCTGCTATTGAAATAAACATTGATATTTCCTTCAACCAATTACTGAAGTGTCGAATGCTTGGATACGCTAAATTTATGGGAAAGGTGTGGCGAGCCCATTCCTCGCGTTTAATCATTGGCAGTTACTCACAAGCTCATCGAGAAGAGTTGGATTTGTCAAATGGGCGGCTGCGCCAGCATTTTCCAAAAAGGCAGTCAAGTTGTTTACCATCGTGCTGAAAGTTATGATATCAGTCAGTTTTCCACCACTAATTGTTGGAAATGCTCGCGCCTTAGTTATTTGACTACGAATTAACAGCTGCGGTCTTGCTTGCTTGCTTAATTGGCGCTTAACCGTCTAAACGGTTATGGCCGTCCAACAAGGTGCGCCAGTCGCTCCTTCGCTCCGCCAACCGGCGCCAATTGGTCACACCAAGGGAGTTTAAATCGTTTTCCACCTGGTCCTTCCAACGGAGTGGGAGTGCCCTCTACCTCCGCTTCCATAGGCGGGTTCCGATAGAAACACTTTCTTGGCCGGAGCATCATCTTTCATTCGCATAACAAGGCCTAGCCAGCGCAGCCCCTGCGTTTTAATTCGCTGGACTATGTTGATGTCTGCGTATAGCTCGTACAGCTCATCACTAAATTTTCTTCGGTACTTGCCATCGCCAACGCGTAGAGGTCCATAAATCTTTCGAAGAACTTTTCTCTCGAACACTCCCAAAGCCGCTTCATCTGCTATTGTCATGGTCCATGCTTCTGCCCCATATAGCAGCACGGGTACGATAAGTGACTTGTAGAGTATGATTTTCGTTCGCCGAGAGAGGACTTTACTTTTCAATTGCCTACCTAGTCCAAAATAGCATTTATTGGCAAGATTGATTCTTCGCTGGATTTCAGTGCTGATGTTGTTGCTGGTGTTGATGCTGGTTCCCAAATAAACGAAGTCTTTTACTATTTCGAAATTATGGCTGCCAACAGTAGCGTGGTTGCCAAGGCGCATATGCGCTGACTCTTTGCTCGATGACAGCAGGTACTTCGTTTTGTCCTCATTCACCATCAAACCCATCTTTACCGCTTCTTTTTCCAGTTTGGAGTAAGCAGAACTAACAGCGCGGGTACTTAGGCCGATGATATCAATGTCATCAGCATATGCCAGTAATTGCACGCTTTTATAGTATATTGTTCCAGTGCGGTTAAGTTTGAATGCTGCAAAGAACATTGGCCATTCTTCCGGCGATCCACTAAATTCTGGTAAGTTCAAAAGTTTTCGTATATATGGCTGTAGCGTAGTTGTTGATTGTACAAGCTGGTTCGATTGCGATCCAGGTAATCGTGTTGTAACATGACTGGAGGCGAACGGTGGGTAAAATCCATAAACATTTGGTGAATTATTGTTAACTGCTATGTAGCCATTGCTTGCAACGTTTTGAAAATGATTCTGGTTAGCACAGTGAATGCTCCTAGGATTTATAGTCTCGGTGTGGCTGATGCAAATTGGTGGTAATACTGAACATGCAACATTCGAAGGCTGGTAACTATTGTGATTGGCGAAAATAACATTAGTGTTGGGAGTTACATTTGAGAAGTTACCAATAGTTGAGGTAACGTTGGCGACGTTACGACTAGTAGAAAGAACGTTGGCATTGGTGCCGTTGGCAAGGTTAACGGCGGCAGAACTGAAGTTGGCAAAGGCGGCTATAGAGCTAACTATGCTGGCAGAATTTATGTCAATAGAGGCTGTATAAGGAAATTGGCTGTTTATATCTACTACATATGGCGAACTTAAATTGGCAAAAGCTGCGTTGGCAGCGGCGGCGTTGGTATTGTCAGGGCTGGCAGAGGCAACGTCGGCAGAGCTGACGTGGGCAAAGGCTATATTAGCACAACTAGTGCTGGCAGAGGTAACGTCGGCAGTGTTGACGTAGGCAGAGGCTGTATTAGCACAACGAGTGCTGGCAGAGGTAACGTCGACAGTGTTGACGTAGGCAGAGGGTGTATTAGCACAACGAGTGCTGGCAGAGGTAACGTCGGCAGTATTGACGGATGTATTTGTATTTGCCAACTGGGAGTTGGTAAAGGCTGCGTCGGCAGAATTAACGCTTATGGTACTAATCTTTGACTGTAAAGCAATTGATTGCTTCAAATCTAGCTTTTATTTTTCAGACTCTGCTAATGAGCGCTGTAAATCTTTAATTTGTTTTTTTTTTTTAACTCACATATACACTTGTCTGCTTTGGTGGGTGTTGAGTTCATCTCTCCTTCGCTGGCAGATTCCATCTCGGTGCTTCCTTGTGAAGTATCCATTAGATCATTTCCCACTTCGGTAGACGTATTCGTTTCCGGTCTTCGAAGATTGTAGCGTCCCATTTGTTTCTTCGTATGTGCAGATTATATGGCGGGAAGAATATTAAAAAATGTTACGGCAGGAATAACGAGCGAACGAAAGTAAAACAACGCATATCACAACATGCCATTTATTCACGTTTATATTGTGTACAGCAAAGCTTTAATATCTATAAGATAACATATGGTATAATAAAAGAAAAGGTTTTGGCAAAACTAGAAAACTTACTCTTCGTTTGATTCCTTCGCGCGTTCGATATAAAATGAAATTAAATTTGTGGAATACATATGTATAAGTGATGCTTCGTTAAATTCTATACATGCCATCTTAAAATAATCAAAGTTTTCAAAGTAAACTATCTTAGCAAATATCGATAGAGAAGTGTATAATAAAACGTAAATCTAAGTTTTATCGACAACATGAATATTACATGTATTGTTGTTGTTGTAGCAGTGCTTCGCCCCCTCCAATAGGTGCGACCGATCACAAATTGTCATCAATATCCTCTAACGGGAGTCCAAGGAAACTTGCTGTTTTAACAGGGGGGCCATAATGAGAGGGGTGTTAGAGGCGTTGGTTCCACATTACAATTAAAGAGATGGTTGGTGTCATGTGGGGACACATTGCAAGCGGAGCATACATTTTGTATGTCGGGGTTGATCGTGGATAGATAAGAGTTTAACCTGTTACAGTATCCAGATCGAAGTTGAGCTAGAGTGACTCGCGTTTCCCTGGGGAGTATGCGTTCCTCTTCCGAACGTCTTGGGTACTGTTCTTTGAGTACTGGATTCACCGGGCAATTCCTGGCATAAAAGTCCGACGCCTGTTTGTGGAGTTCACTGAGTACCTGCTTATGTTTTTTGACTTCATACGGCTGAGTTCTAAAGTGCCGCATTTCCTCATAATGCTTACGGAGATGACTCCTTAAGGCCCTAGGCGGTGTTGGCTCATCAATCAGATGTCTGTTGGGATGCCCAGGTTTCTGGGTATTCAACAGGAACTGCTGGTTAGCATTTCATTTCTCTTTCTATTCTCACCTCATTATGTAGGTGGTGTCTGGGGACATAAGAAGACAACCCGTGGCGGTTCTGAGAGCAGTATTTTGGCAGGCCTGTAGCTTCTTCCAGTGAATTGTTTTTAGGCTTGGCGACCATATAGGGGACGCGTAGCATGCAATCGGCTGGCCAATTGCTTTGAAAGTGGTAATCAGCGTTTCTTTATCTTTTCCCCAAGTACTGCCAGCAAGAGATTTGAGGATTTTATTACGGCTCTGGATTTTCGGTACAATTGCGGCTGCATGCTCACCAAAATGTAGATCCTGATCAAACGTCACACCCAAGATTTTGGGGTGTAGGACAGTCGGTAGCGTAGTGCCATCGACGTGGATGTTCAAAATGGTCGACATTTGGGACGTCCATGTTGTAAATAAGGTCGCGGAGGATTTAGTCGGTGATAATGCGTGGCGAAAAAACTGGAGAGATCAGGGAGGTAGCCGTTTATTCTGTTGCAAAGCTCATCGGTGTGTGGGGGAAACGATAGTAACACCTTCTGCGAAGGTAGCTTAGACATGTAGAAATTAAACAAAAGTGGGGATAGACACCACCCTGTGGCACCCCTTGTTTAATTCTTCTTGGTTTTGATGTTTCGTTTCTAAATTGCACCGATGCCTGCCGACCACCCAGATAATTTGCGGTCCAACTTTTAAGACATGGGGGAAGGGTAGACCCTTCCAGGTCTTGCAGTAACGTGCCATGGTTGACCGTATAAAAAGCTTTTGATAGGTCTAACGCAACGAGTACTGTTCTATGGTAGGGGTTTTGATTTAAACCGCAATTTATCTGGGTGCTAATGGCATTTAGCGCGGTGGTGGTGCTATGGAGTTTTCTAAAGCCATGCTGATGACAGGCTAGCTGCAAATTTGCTTTGAAGTAGGGGAGCAAAATGGCTTCAAGCGTCTTGGCTACTGGCGATAGGAGAGATATTGGGCGATATGACTCTCCTATGTTAGCTGGTTTCCCAGGCTTTAGTAGCGGGACCACCTTGGCCATTTTTCATTTTTCGAGAATGGCAAAGGTGGAAAGAGACAGGTTGAAGACATGTGCTAAATATTTGAAACCCTCTTTCCCTAGGCTTTTAAGCATTGACATGGCTATCCCATCTGGGCCCACTGCTTTGGATGGTTTAGCATGACCGATGGCGTCCTCAACCTCTTTGGCGATGATGGTAATTGGAGACGCGCTAAATTTATGTTTATGTGCGTGTCTGTTGGCCCTCCGTCTATCTTTGTCAACCGTAGAATGCATTATATATTGTCGGCAGAAACCGCTCGCGCAGTTTTTCGCATCCGAAATCACTTTATCGCCAAAGGCGATGGAGATTTTGTCATTGTGCTTAGACGGATTCGATAGGGGCTTTACGGTGGACCAAAGTTTATCTACACCGGCAGAGAGGTTACAACCGCTTAGGTGCTCCTCCCATTTCTCGCGCTTGTGTTCATCCACAAGCAATTTGATGCGTTGATTTATATCTCTTATTTGGTGGTCGCCGGGATCGAGCTGTCTTATAAGGTCGTGTTCTCTCGCTATATTTTCATCCTCCGCCGGAGTGAGGCCGAATTTCGGTAAATCTACCGGCGGGAATGAAGCGAGCCGAGGCGGATTCAATGACCTTGTGGAAAGTACGCTCCCCTGGGCGAGCATCAGTCGGGATAGGGAGGGCAGCACAGCGGTTGTCTGTAAAGGATTTGTATTCATCCTACTTTCCTTTTTTAAAGTTTATGAAAGTGCTTTTTTCTGTGACGATGAAGTCGGTGGTACCCAGAGTAGGTCTGCAAACCAAATCTTGCTGTGAGTTTAGTCTCTTGGACCACAACAATGCGATGTTATGCCGCTTCATAAAATCATCTCTCTCCGTGACTTTCCCAGTTAACCCATTACAGTTTAACTGCAGTATTCAGAAGTGCAACGGGCAAGATGTCATCAATCTGGAAGTAAGTGACGGATGACTACACCAGTGTTTAGATTGGGCGAGATTAAGCGAAGGCGAGAGGTGCACATGATCGACCAAGCGGGAAAGGCGTGGGTTCAATCGCGGGGCTGTAAACTGTCGAAGATTATGTGTAGGTCTTACAACCTTAGACTAACACAGTTGCTTCTATCATTAAAAAGAGAGGACTGTAGACTCATGACGGGTATTCTGACTGGACACTGCCTTTTGGCGTCACATGCCTCTCAATTAGGCTTGGTCAGTGATAGCAGATGTAGGAAGTGCGGGTTGGAGGAGGAAACGATCGAGCACGTTCTGTGCTCGTGCCCTGCACTTTCCAGGCTAAGACTCCAGCTATTAGGGGTGATACAGCTGCCAGATCTAGAAGCAGCAAGTGGCTTAAGCCCTAGGAAGCTTCTAGTATTTGCCAAGAGGACGGAGTTATTTTATAACATAGGTCCTGGTTTTTGATAGGGTTTTTCAGTTTGGTCGTTAAAACACACTTCTGGTAACACTATGGACTCAATCAGTCTATGTGAGGTCCTCATGGACCGGCCAGTTCAACCTAACCTACACCTGGGTTGTGAAAAGCTGGGACGCAACTGCAGTTGTGGCCCTGGGACTGGACGTCCTTGGGTAAGCATTGGGGTACCCGGTGTATTTGGGTATGCGGCCTGGCAATATGGCGCAATGAAACCCATTGAGGGGTTGCCGTCGCGGAGACCAGAACATCTAGGAAAGTGCACCGTCCAAGGCAGGAGCTGCATTGGGCGGATGTCGCAAACATATATATTATGTGCTGGCAAACGGAGCAAAAGGAGGTAGGGACTAAGAGTCTGTTTCCCTGACCTACACGCTTGCTGCAGGAAAAGACTGTACTGCGGAGATTGTAGGTATGAGTGGGAGCAGCCGTATGAGTTGGTGGCGTCGTGGGGCGCGAGCAGCAGCGGGTACTTGTTGTGGCTTGCTGAGCAGCGGGGCTGCTGGAAGGTAGTGGGGGCGCTAATGCGTAGACTATGGGACGCCCTTGGGAGTGAACAGCAAGGAGCCACAAAAGATTTATACACGTTACGTGGACGTCTGATTTTGGGATCTAGCCCAGGACAACCTGTCCGATGAAACCATCCCTTACACGAGACAGACTGACAAGAGTATGACCGTCCTATAAAGATTATTTTCCGGCAGGCACAGCAAAACCATTTCTCAGGACCGGGGTCAGGAGACGGACCCAGATTGGATGGAATTCGAATATGGAGCACTCCCGCTGCAATGAGCTGCTGGGAGGATGACAATTTGTGGGAGGGACGAAACAAATTAAATGGCGTTACACTGAAATGACAGTCCTTGGTCGGGAAAAATCCCGAGTCGCTCCGGCACCTAGAACCGACTGTTCGTTCGTATTGGCTTTGACTGTGTTATATGAAAGAGCTAGGCTGCAACATGAGCATTAAGATCCATTATTTGCATAGTCATTTAAATCGGATTCCTAAGAATCTGGGAGATTATAGTAAAGACCAGGGTGAAAGATTTCACCAGGATATTCGTGTTATGGAAGAGCGATACCAATGAAGATGGGACACGCTTCCCAAGGCAGTCGGTTCCAGCAGCTCCTTGCAGCAGGACTGCTACATATTCTCTTACTCCGGGAAGGTATCCAACCCAATCCGGGTCCGTCTCCTGACCCCGGTCCTGAGAAATGGTTTTGCTGCATTTGCCAGAAAAGAATCTTTTTAGGACGGTCATACTCTGTTCAGTGTGTCTCGTGCAAGGGATGGTTGCATCGGACAGGTTGTTCTGGGCTTGATCCCAAAACCCGACGTCCACGTAACTTTTATAATTCTTTTGTGGCTCCTTGCTGCTCATGCCCAAGGGCGTCCCGTAGTATACGCCTAAGCGTATCCCCACTACCTTCCAGCAGCTTCGCTGCTCAGCAAGCGACAACAAGTACCCGCTGCTGCTCGCGCCCCACGGCGCCAACAACTCAAACAGCTGATACCACTCATAACTACTACCTTCGTAGTAGAGCTGGTAGCAATGCTGAGCATCAGCCCCTGCCCCCGTCCTCTTCTCCCCCCCCCCCCCCCCCCTCTTTTCTGGCAGCAATCGTGCAGGTCAGGGAAACAGACTCTTAGTCCCTGCCTCCGTTTGCACCGTCTGCCAGCACAGAATATATAGGTTTGCGACATCCGCTCAATGCAGCTCCTGCCTCGGGTGGTGCCACTTTCCTGGATGTTCTGGTCTCCGCGACGGCAACCCTCGACGGGTTTCATCGCGCCTTGTTGCCAGGTCACAAACCCAAATCATCCGGGTACCCCAATGCTTGCCCAAGGGCGCCCAGTCCCAAGGCCACAACAGCAATTGCGTCCTGGCCTTCCACAACCTAGGCGTAGTCACCCATCACTTACCCCTAGAGTGGCGGCGTCACCCCTCATGCACTTCAGAATTCTGCAGTTCAACTGTAATGGACTAACTGGGAAGATTACGGAGATAGTCGCTTCCCAAGGCAGTCGGTTCTATGTACCGGAGCGACTCGGGATTTTTCCCGACCAAGGACTGTCATTTCAGTATAACCCCATTTAATTTGTTTCGTCCCTCCCACAAATTGTCATCCTCCCAGCAGCTCCTTGCAGCAGGACTGCTCCATATTCTCTTGCTCCGGGAAGGTATCGAATCCAATCCGGGTCCGTCTCCTGACCCCGGTCCTGAGAAATGGTTTTGCTGCATCTGCCGGAAAAGAATCTTTTTAGGACGGTCATACTCTGTTCAGTGTGTCTCGTGTAAGGGATGGTTGCATCGGACAGGTTGTTCTGGGCTTGATCCCAAAACCCGACGTCCACGTAACTTTTATAAATCTTTTGTGGCTCCTTGCTGTTCACGCCCAAGGGCGCCCCGTAGTCTACGTCTAAGCGCCCCCCCCCCCCCATTACCTACCAGCAGCCCCGCTGCTCAGCAAGCCACAACAAGTACCCGCTGCTGCTCGCGCCTTACGGCGCCAACAACTCAAACAGCTGCTACCACTCATAACTACAATCTTCGTAGTAGAGTCGGAAGCAATGCTGAGCAACAGCCCCTGCCCCCGTCTTCTCCCCCCTCTTTTCCGGCAGCAATCGTGTAGGTCAGGGAAACAGACTCTTGGTCCCTACCTCCGTTTGCACCGTTTGCCAGCACAGAATATATATGTTTGCGACATCCGCCCAATGCAGCTCCTGCCTTGGGTGGTGCCACTTTCCTAGATGTTCTGGTCTCCGCGCCGGCAACCCCTCGACGGGTTTCATCGCGCCATGTTGCCAGGTCGCAAACCCAAATCATCCGGGTACCCCAATGCTTGCCCAAGGACGCCCAGTCCCAGGGCCACAACAGCAATTGCGTCCTGGCCTTCCTCAACCCAGGCGTAGTCACCCGTCACTTACCCCCAGAGTGGCGACGTCTCCCCTCATGCACTTCAGAATTCTGCAGTTAAACTGTAATGGACTAACTGGGAAGATTACGGAGATAGTCAATTTCATGAAGCGGCACAACATCCGCATTGCTGCGATTCAAGAGACTAAACTCACAGCACGATCTGCATTGCAGACCTGCTCTGGGTATAATGTCCACAGAAAAGATCGCGAGAGCGGAAATGGAGGCGGCCTCGCGTTTATAATACACCACTCTGTGCAATATCACATATTTGATCCTGGCATCGACCGCAGGGACAATGTCTTAGAACGTCAAGGCCTATCTGTCCGGTCAGGCGATGCAAACCTAGAAATCATCAACATCTACATCCCCCTGCCACCTGTTGCCCCGGTGGATACCGCCCTAATATCAGAGCCTTACTCACTGGAAACAATCGCATTATTTTAGGCGACTTCAATGCCCATCATTATCTATGGCAGTCAAATTTGCGGGCGGACAGTAGGGGCGAGATGTTGGCGGATCAAATAGAAGAAACGACGTTCTACACAATAAACGGAGACGCCCCCACACGTATGGTAGGAAGCTGTCACAGTTCGCCAGATATCTCAATCGTGAGCGCAGAACTCGTAAACTGCGTCAACTGGCAGCCGATGGTATCATTGGCATCCGACCACCTGCCTATACTTGTTTCGCTCGAGCGTACCGCCGACTTCATCGTCACCGAAAAACGCACTTTCATAAACTTTAAAAAAGGAAAGTGGGAAGAATATAAATCATTTACAGACAACCTCTTTGCTGCCCTCCCTATCCCGACTGATGCCCGCCAAGGGGAGCGTGCCTTCCGCAAGGTCATTGAATCCGCCTCGGCACGTTTCATTCCCGCCGGGAGAATTCCCGAAATCCGGCCCCACTTCCCGGCGGAGGCCGCAAACTTAGCGAGAGAACGTGACCTTATAAGGCAGCTTGATCCAGGCGACCCCCAAATAAGGGATATAAACCAACGCATCAGATTGCTTGTGGATAAACACAAGCGGGCGAAATGGGAGGAGCACCTAAGAGGTTGTAACCTCTCTACCGGTGTGGGTAAACTTTGGTCCACCGTAAAGTCCCTATCGAATCCGACTAAGCACAAAGACAAAGTTTCTATCGCCTTTGGCGACAAAGTGCTGTCGGATGCGAAAAAATGCGCGAGCACTTTCTGCCGGCAATATATAATGCATTCTACGGTCGACAAAGTTAGACGGAGGGCCAACAGACACGCACATAAACACAAATTCAGCGCGTCACCAATCCCATCACCGCTAAAGAGGTTGAGGACGCCATTGGTCGCGCTAAACCATCCAAGGCAGTGGGCCCAGACGGCATAGCCATGCCGATGCTTAAAAGCCTAGGGAAACAGGGTTTCAAATATTTAGCGCAGGTCTTCAACCTGTCTCTTTCCACCTTTGTCATGCCCGAGAAATGGAGAATGGCCAAGGTGGTCCCGCTACTAAAGCCTGGTAAACCAGCTAACATAGGAGAGTCGTATCGTCCGATATCTCACCTATCGCCAGTAGCAAAGACGCTCGAAGCCATTTTGCTCCCTTATTTCCAAGCAAATTTGCAACTAGCCTCCCATCAGCATGGCTTCAGAAAACTCCATAGCACTACCTCCGCGTCTACCCTTCCCCCATGTCTTAAAAGGTGGACCGCAAATTATCTGGGTGGTCGGCAGGCATCGGTGCTATTTAGAAACGAAACATCAAAGCCAAGGAGAATTAAACAAGGGGTGCCACAGGGTGGTTTCCTATCCCCACTTTTGTTTAATTTCTACATATCTAAGCTACCTTCACCACCGGAAGGAGTCACAATCGTTTCCTACGCCGATGACTGCACAGTAATGGCCACAGGCCCAGGCCCACAGATCGATGAGCTATGCAATAAAATAAACGGCTACATCCCTGATCTCTCCAGTTTTTTCGCCTCGCGAAACCTGGCATTATCACCGACTAAATCTTCCGCGACCTTATTTACAACATGGACGTCCCAAATGTCGACCATTTTGAACATCCACGTCGATGGCTCTACGCTACCGACTGTCCTACACCCCAAAATCTTGGGTGTGACGTTTGATCAGGATCTACATTTTGGTGAGCACGCAGCCGCAATTGTTCCGAGAATTCAGAGCCGTAACAAAATCCTCAAATCCCTTGCTGGCAGTACCTGGGGAAAAGATAAAGAAACGCTCATGACTACATACAAAGCAATTAGCCAGCCGATTACGTGCTACGCGTCACCCATATGGTCGCCAAGCCTAAAAATTACCCACTGGAAGAAGCTACAGGCCTGCCAAAATACTGCTCTCAGAATTGCCACGGGCTGTCTTCTTATGTCCCCAGAACACCATCTACATAATGAGGCGAGAATACTCCCCATCAGGGAAAGAAACGAGATGCTGACCAAACAGTTCCTGTTGAATACCCAGAAACCTGGGCATCCCAACAGACATCTGATTGACGAGCCAGCACCGCCTAGGGGCTTAAGGAGTCATCTCCGTAAGCATTTTGAGGAAATACGGCATCTGAGAACACAGCCGTATGAAGCGAAAAAACACAAGCAGGTCCTTGGTGAACTCCACAAACAGGCGTCGGACCTTTATGCCGGGAATTGCCCGGTGAACCCAGTACTCAAAGTAAAGTATCCAAAACTTGCGGAAGAGGAACGCATACTCCCCAGGGAAACGCGTGTCACTCTGGCTCAACTTCGTTCTGGATACTGTAACAGGTTAAACTCTTACCTATCCAGAATCAACCCCGACATACAAAATGTATGCCCCGCTTGCAATGTGTCCCCACATGACACCAACCAATTCTTTAATTGTAATGTGGAACCAACGCCTCTAACACCCCTTTCCCTATGGTCCACCCCTGTTGAAACAGCAAGTTTCCTTGGACTCCCGTTAGAGGATATTGATGACAGTTTGTGATCGGTCGCGTCTGTTAGGTGGGGCGAAGCACTGCTACAACAACAACAACAACATTACGGAGATAGTCGATTTCATGAAGCGGCACAACATCCGCATTGCTGCGATTCAAGAGACTAAACTCACAGCAAGATCTGCATTGCAGACCTGCTCTGGTTATAATGTCCACAGGAAAGACCGCGAGAGCGGAAATGGAGGCGGCCTCGCGTTTATTATACACCACTCTGTGCAATATCATATATTTGATCCTGGCATCGACCGCAGTGACAATGTCTTAGAACGTCAAGGCCTATCTGTCCGGTCAGGCGATGCAAACCTAGAAATCATCAACATCTGCATCCCCCTGCCACCTGTTGCCCCGGTGGATACCGCCCTAATATCAGAGCCTTACTCACTGGAAACAATCGCATTATTTTAGGCGACTTCAATGCCCATCATGATCTATGGCATTCAAATTTGCGGGCGGACAGTAGGGGCGAGATGTTGGCGGATCAAATAGAAGAAACGACGTTCTACACAATAAACGGAGACGCCCCCACACGTATGGTAGGAAGCTGTCACAGTTCGCCAGATATCTCAATCGTGAGCGCAGAACTCGTAAACTGCGTCAACTGGCAGCCGATGGTATCATTGGCATCCGACCACCTGCCTATACTTGTTTCGCTCGAGCGTACCGCCGACTTCATCGTCACCGAAAAACGCACTTTCATAAACTTTAAAAAAGGAAAGTGGGAAGAATATAAATCATTTACAGACAACCTCTTTGCTGCCCTCCCTATCCCGACTGATGCCCGCCAAGGGGAGCGTGCCTTCCACAAGGTCATTGAATCCGCCTCGGCACGTTTCATTCCCGCCGGGAGAATTCCCGAAATCCGGCCCCACTTCCCGGCGGAGGCCGCAAACTTAGCGAGAGAACGTGACCTTATAAGGCAGCTTGATCCAGGCGACCCCCAAATAAGGGATATAAACCAACGCATCAGATTGCTTGTGGATGAACACAAGCGGGCGAAATGGGAGGAGCACCTAAGAGTTTGTAACCTCTATACCGGTGTGGGTAAACTTTGGTCCACCGTAAAGTCCCTATCGAATCCGACTAAGCCCAAAGACAAAGTTTCTATCGCCTTTGGCGACAAAGTGCTGTCGGATGCGAAAAAATGCGCGAGCGCTTTCTGCCGACAATTTATAATGCATTCTACGGTCGACAAAGTTAGACGGAGGGCCAAGAGACACGCACATAAACACAAATTCAGCGCGTCACCAATCACCATCACCGCTAAAGAGGTTGAGGACGCCATTGGTCGCGCTAAACCATCCAAAGCAGTGGGCCCAGACGGCATAGCCATGCCGATGCTTAAAAGCCTAGGGAAAGAGGGTTTCAAATATTTAGCGCAGGTCTTCAACCTGTCTCTTTCCACCTTTGTCATGCCCGAGAAATGGAGAATGGCCAAGGTGGTCCCGCTACTAAAGCCTGGTAAACCAGCTAACATAGGAGAGTCGTATCGTCCGATATCTCTCCTATCGCCAGTAGCAAAGACGCTCGATGCCATTTTGCTCCCTTATTTCCAAGCAAATTTGCAACTAGCCTCCCATCAGCATGGCTTCAGAAAACTCCATAGCACTACCTCCGCGCTAAATGCCATTAGCACCCAGATAAATTGCGGTTTAAATCAAAACCCCCACCATAGAACAGTACTCGTAGCGCTAGACCTATCAAAAGCTTTTGATACGGTCAACCATGGCTCGTTACTGCAAGACCTGGAAGGGTCTACCCTTCCCCCATGTCTTAAAAGGTGGACCGCAAATTATCTGGGTGGTCGGCAGGCATCGGTGCTATTTAGAAACGAAACATCAAAGCCAAGGAGAATTAAACAAGGGGTGCCACAGGGTGGTGTCCTATCCCCACTTTTGTTTAATTTCTACATATCTAAGCTACCTTCACCACCGGAAGGAGTCACAATCGTTTCCTACGCCGATGACTGCACAGTAATGGCCACAGGCCCAGGCCCACAGATCGATGAGCTATGCAATAAAATAAACGGCTACCTCCCTGATCTCTCCAGTTTTTTCGCCTCGCGAAACCTGGCATTATCACCGACTAAATCTTCCGCGACCTTATTTACAACATGGACGTCCCAAATGTCGACCATTTTGAACATCCACGTCGATGGCTCTACGCTACCGACTGTCCTACACCCCAAAATCTTGGGTGTGACGTTTGATCAGGATCTACATTTTGGTGAGCACGCAGCCGCAATTGTTCCGAGAATTCAGAGCCGTAACAAAATCCTCAAATCCCTTGCTGGCAGTACCTGGGGAAAAGATAAAGAAACGCTCATGACTACATACAAAGCAATTAGCCAGCCGATTACGTGCTACGCGTCACCCATATGGTCGCCAAGCCTAAAAATTACCCACTGGAAGAAGCTACAGGCCTGCCAAAATACTGCTCTCAGAATTGCCACGGGCTGTCTTCTTATGTCCCCAGAACACCATCTACATAATGAGGCGAGAATACTCCCCATCAGGGAAAGAAACGAGATGCTGACCAAACAGTTCCTGTTGAATACCCAGAAACCTGGGCATCCCAACAGACATCTGATTGACGAGCCAGCACCGCCTAGGGGCTTAAGGAGTCATCTCCGTAAGCATTTTGAGGAAATACGGCATCTGAGAACACAGCCGTATGAAGCGAAAAAACACAAGCAGGTCCTTGGTGAACTCCACAAACAGGCGTCGGACCTTTATACCGGGAATTGCCCGGTGAACCCAGTACTCAAAGTAAAGTATCCAAAACTTGCGGAAGAGGAACGCTACTCCCCAGGGAAACGCGTGTCACTCTGGCTCAACTTCGTTCTGGATACTGTAACAGGTTAAACTCTTACCTATTCAGAATCAACCCCGACATACAAAATGTATGCCCCGCTTGCAATGTGTCCCCACATGACACCAACCATCTCTTTAATTGTAATGTGGAACCAACACCTCTAACACCCCTCTCATTATGGCCCCCCTGTTGAAACAGCAAGTTTCCTTGGACTCTCGTTAGAGGATATTGATGACAGTTTGTGATCGGTCGCGTCTGTTAGGTGGGGCGAAGCACTGCTACAACAACAACAACAACATTACGGAGATAGTCGATTTCATGAAGCGGCACAACATCCGCATTGCTGCGATTCAAGAGACTAAACTCACAGCAAGATCTGCATTGCAGACCTGCTCTGGTTATAATGTCCACAGGAAAGACCGCGAGAGCGGAAATGGAGGGGGCCTCACGTTTATTATACACCAATGTCACAATGTCTTAGAACGTCAAGGCCTATCTGTCCGGTCAGGCGATGCAAATCTAGAAATCATCAACATCTACATCCCTCCTGTCACCTGTTGCCCCAGTGGATACCGCCCTAAAATCGAGGCCTTACTCACTGGCAACAATCGCATTATCTTAGGCGATTTCAATGCCCATCACGACCTATGGCATTCAAACTTGCGGGCGGACAGTAGGGGTGAGATGTTGGCGGATCAAATAGAAGAAACGACGTTCTGCACAATAAACGGAGACGCCCCCACACGTATGGTAGGAAGCTGTCATAGCTCGCCAGATATCTCAATCGTGAGCGCAGAACTCGTAAACTGCGTCAACTGGCAGCCGATGGTAACATTGGCATCCGACCACCTGCCCATACTTATTTCGTTCGAGCATACCGCCGCCTTCATCGTCACCGAAAAACGCACTTTCATAAACTTCAAAAAAGGAAAGTGGGAAGAATATAAATCTGCAACAGACCACAGCTTTGCTGCCCTCCCTATCCCGACTGATGCCCGCCAAGGGGAGCGTGCCTTCCGTAAGGTCATTGAATCCGCCTCGGCACATTTCATTCCCGCCGGGAGAATTCCCGAAATCCGGCCCCACTTTCCGGCGGAGGCCGCGAGCTTAGCGAGGGAACGCGACCTTATAAGACAGCTTGATCCAGGCGACCCCCAAATAAGGGATATAAACCAACGCATCAGATTGCTTGTGGATGAACACAAGCGGGCGAAATGGGAGGAGCACCTAAGAGGTTGTAACCTCTCTACCGGTGTGGGTAAACTTTGGTCCACCGTAAAGTCCCTATCGAATCCGACTAAGCACAAAGACAAAGTTTCCATCGCCTTTGGCGATAAGGTGCTGTCGGCTGCGAAAAAATGCGCGAGCGCTTTCTGCCGACAATATATAATGCATCCTACGGTCGACAAAGATAGACAGAGAGCCAATAGACACGCACATAAACACAAACTCAGCGCGTCACCAATTACCATCACCGCTAGAGAGGTTGAGGACGCCATTGGTCGCGCTAAACCATCCAAAGCAGTGGGCCCAGACGGCATAGCCATGCCGATGCTTAAAAACCTAGGGAAAGAGGGTTTCAAATATTTAGCGCATGTCTTCAACCTGTCTCTTTCCACCTTTGTCATACCCGAGAAATGGAAAATGGCCAAGGTGGTCCCGCTACTAAAGCCTGGGAAACCAGCTAACGTAGGTGAGTCATATCGTCCGATATCTCTCCTATCGCCAGTGGCAAAGACGCTTGAAGCCATTTTGCTCCCTTATTTCCAAGCACATTTGCAGCTAGCCCCTCATCAGCATGGCTTCAGAAAACTCCATAGCACTACCTCCGCGCTAAATGTCATTAGCACCCAGATAAATTGCGGTATGAATCAATATCCCCACCATAGAACAGTACTCGTAGCGTTAGACCTATCAAAAGCTTTTGATACGGTCAACCATGGCTCGTTACTGCAAGACCTGGAAGGGTCCACCCTTCCCACATGTCTTAAAAGATTGCATCGGTGCAATTCAGAAACGAAACATCAAAACAAAGGAGAATTAAACAAGGGGTGCCACAGGGTGGTGTCCTATCCCCGCTTTTGTTTAATTTCTACATATCTAAGCTACCTTCACCACCGGAAGGAGTCACAATCGTTTCCTACGCCGATGACTGCACAATAATGGCCACAGGCCCAGGCCCAAAGATCGATGAGCTATGCCGCCGCCGCCGCCGCCGATTAGGGTCGTTTTTCGCACGCCACCGCCGAATGTCAAAAATATCTGGGCGGCGGCTGCGGCGTCCGGCGCGGTGCTATATTTTCTACTCGTTTAAGACTGTTTAGGCCATTTATTGTTCAAGTCGAAAATTGGTGGGATATGGTCGAAAGTGGTATTAACGGATGCGCATCACTGTCAGTTATAAGAAACTAATTGCGAAATTTAACTATTTCTAACTGTTCAAAAGTTATTTAAAAAACAGGCGTTTTCGATGTCAGCTTAACACGGACTTTGCATAACCCAATTCACCAAGTTGTTAAAACAAAACACTAAAAGAAACGTTATATAATAAATTTATATAATCACTTTGCATATTTTTCCAAAAAAAATAATGAACAATGAATTCAAATAAAATTACCCAAGGCGTTTCAAATTGTTTTCAAGTTGTTAAAAAAAGCAAAAAAAAATGCCGATTTTTTTTAATTTTATATTGCGATTGGCTGAAAGAATAAGCGAAATCAGTGATGCAAAATTCTTTAGTATGTTCTAGAGGTATAAACTCTCCTTTGAAATATTTTTTACCACATACTTAAGTTGAGAATATATGGACGTATGAGAAGGGTTTGAAAAATCACTTGGGCGTACATTCAAACATCTGTTGTTTATTTGCGAAACTATACAATAGCGTCTGAAATGTTAATTTTAATTTTAACACTTCATCCTTCAACACCCAAGTCTCCCGGTTTGACATAAAGTTGGCGGCCCTATTCAAAACTATTCCCTTGGAGTTAATCACATTGATTATAGCCTATCAACCAAGTTTAAATATCACCTACACGTTACGGGTCCTTTTACAAATGTGAATACGTAGGCATATATATGTATTTACCATGTGAGGCTTTGTCCTTTGCAAGAACACTCAAAGTGGTGAAGCAAAAGCTTTCCCAAGACAGTAGTAAAAATGACCGTGTGTGCTACTATCCTAACGAAGTGGACAGTCGAACTAGTCTGAAAACTGAAGCTACGCGGTCATCAATAATGAGCTCTTATGTCATTAGGCCGGAAAACAGCAATAAACATCTTTCAACTTAAAATCGGTCGACTTTCATTCTAAAATATTGTTACGAATATTAGCAACACTAAAGGGTACTGCCATCTCAAAGCCGATGCTAAGCGGCGCCTTGTATGCACATCCATAAATCAATCATTTGCCATCATCCGGTTGCAAAATCCTGAGCCAGATAAATAATTTTGCATGTAGATGCAACAACAACGATTTGAGCCAGATAAATC
Source organism: Eurosta solidaginis (assembly GCF_040869045.1). Lineage (NCBI taxonomy): Eukaryota > Metazoa > Arthropoda > Insecta > Diptera > Tephritidae > Eurosta > Eurosta solidaginis. The sequence goes on from NC_090323.1 coordinate 60,289,415, forward strand.
CAGATAGAAGTCTGGTTCAATTTGTGAGCCAGATAGTTTGTCAATTACTTCTTTTTAGTTTGGCAACGCTGCCTTTAATAAACCTACTTTTTCAAAAAAAAATGTCGCTGCTTAGCCTTTCGCCGTATGAGTTAACTGAAAAACAGCGGCGGCAGCTGCCTATCACATTTCACGTGTGCGAAAATTTTACGACATATGCTTCTCAAGTCTCTCAATGATCCAGAGCATTCCCGTGAGGACTGAGCGTGAGCCGGAGCTGTAAAACTCACTGGAAGACAGCAACTATGTATCTACATAAACGAATCAATCATTATGTCTACACATATGTACGTATACGCAGCTGAGAAGCAACGCAAAACCGCATGCATATATCTGAGATACTCCCGAAAGTATGCAATGAGAGAAGCTATAAAATCGTGCAATTGTAGTTACAGCTGAGAAATTTGATAGCTGATGGCCAACTAGTAGATTCTGGAAATGGAAGCGCCTAGAAGATGCGAATGAGGAAATTAAAGAGTATAAAAGGCAGCGACAGATAGAGGCGCTAGAGTCAGTTTCAATTAAGCACGCTATCTGTCGGGCAATAGTAGAGTTATTTATTGTGAAGTACTTTAATAAAGGCCATTTTGCATTATTAAATATTGGAGTTATTTATTCAACAGTTTAGTGATTCGAACTTATCAGAAGGTTGCAAATAAGAGGATTTGCAAGTAAATTCGTTACAATATCGTTTTGATTTAACGAAGACTATTGAAATCAATGATGTGAACACAAACGTCTACAAACTCTGGTCTACATTTTAAAAATTTTATCCAGGGTCCTTGTAAAATTTTAATTATGTAGATGCGCCGAGGATTATACGATTTTCACCCATTACGCAATGGCGGCATCCTTGGCCGAAGTCCCTAACGTTTCAATTTGTTTCTCTGGTGTAGCTCGGCAAAAGCATCCGTTGAAAGTCTTCGGAGCTACACCTAGAGCTTCTAGGAAAATGAAGTCGACGAAGGTATGAGTTCGAAGTCGCAGTCCTATAGCTTCTGTGCTGGCATATGGTGAGGGTCAGAAGGCCTGGTAGCGACTGGTGGTCGGGATTGCTACTGTTCGCACATCGGGAATTGTAGCTCTTAAAAACAGCCGAAAAAACTGGAGGCGCCCTGTGCCACGAGAGTCATGAGTATTAATAGACCATTAATAGCAACCGCAAGTCAACTTTGTGCGTGGCCGCCAAGGAGCCACAAATGATTTAAAGAATTTGTGTTCACGACGATTATTAGGAGTTAACACTAGGTGAAACTACGTTTTGCACGGGATATTCAGACAAAAGTGTGGCTATTTTATGTATCTCTATTTCTTTTCAGCAGACGCAGCAGTACCAATTCCAAAGACCGGGCTAGGTTTTGAAAATGTTTGAACAGTCTGCGAGGCAAAAACTTCGTATCTTTCCGAAATGGCCAACAGGTTGATTTCCTTAAATACATACAAACAAACCCTTTCATAAATACTAATTTTTTAAATCGAAAATTCAAGCTTTTCAAAGTAAGAACACCGGCGTACGCCGGCGCGCCGCACACGCCGCCGCAGCCGGTATATAATAGAGCCTGCGCCGCGGCCGCCGATTAAGCGATCGGCGTAAACCTCTGATACACACATACATATTTTTATACGCAGTGTTCTTGTACTCAAGGGTATTATAGCTTGAATTCTATAACGGTAGTACGTAATGGCATAAAGAATATACATCGAAATTATCAGCAACAACAGCAAACACGCCAACTTTTTCGATATGAAAAATTTCGAAAAATTAAAAATTGCGATAATATATTACAAAAGACCAAAATAAATTACCTTTGATATTGAAATTTGGTAAAATTCTTGAAAATGGGCAATGCAACGCCCACATTTAGAAGAAGAAGATTTGAAAGTTTTTAAGAACTAAATCAAAGGCCGTTGAAGATATGTATGTGTATTGTTGAAATTGGATATGAGGGTTGTACTTGCTCTAAGACATATAGTTTATGAAAAATAACAAAATCGGTCGACGAGCACGCCCCACTTACAGAAAATATCGATATCCAAGCTACGAAAAGGGGTAAAATGCGTTAATTCATTACCAAATATAGAAAAAGTGATAAAACTTCATTCGTGAGTTGAGAAAAATAAAAATTTGGTAAAATCTTGGAAAATAGGCTAGCATTGCTCACATTTACTTGCTTACTTAATTAGCGCTTAACCGTTTAAATTTAAATCGTATTTCACCTGGTTTTTCCAGCGGAGTGGGGCCGCCCTCTTCCTCTGCTTCCATGGGCGGGTTCTAATAAGAATACTTTCTTAGTGGCAGCATCATCTTTCCTTTGCATAACATGGCCTAGCCAGCGTATCCGCTGTGTTTTAATTCGCTGGACTATGTTAATGTGTGTGTAAAGCTCGTACAGCCCATGTTGTTGTTGTTGTTGTAGCTATAAGGACACTCCCCGAAGGCCTTAGGGCGTGTTATCGATGCTGATAGTCCTTTTCCAGATGCAGATCCGGTACGTTCCGATACCAAACCCGACCATCTCGGAACCATTTGTTATGACCGCATTGGTACTTCTAGGCCATTTCGCCCCCCCCCCCCCCACCAACATCCATGGGGAGTTCGGGGTCGCCAGAGCCTCGCTGTTAAAGTAACAGGATTCGCCGCGGGTTGGTGAACACCTTGAAAGGGTTGCGCTAAACAACCGCTTGAATCAATTCGGTATTTTAGTCACGACAGGCATACCTGCTATTCTAAGCCACCAAACCTAAAGGTGACAGGCGTTTGTGCCGATGTTGTTATTTGGACAGTTGGAGGACTTGTCTCTAATCCTTGGCTACGATTTTTAGTTTAGCTTTGTTGGTTGGGTATGAATCCACTTCGTCGTGCGTTCGTGTCTGTCACCGATTCAGGTGTAGTATGCACCGACATGCACTGGCATTATATCCGTAACACCCCCTAACGTTTGGTGATTTTTTTTTTGTTATTACAGCATCAACACAGTCATTGTGTTCAGCAGAATTAAACAAAGACTTTGCTATTGGTCGTGCTCTTTTGGAGAGGGTAAAAACAGGCATATGCTCCACGCATATCCATAGGTGTTAAGATTTGGTCCCGGCCATCGTGCTTTATTGAGTCCCACAAAAACAATAAAATTTCAAAGTTTTGTGTACTTCTGACGTCACTCACTCTTCATACAACAATGAGAACTGCTATACTATTTTTCCGAATGAGATTAGCGCTTATTAAATAATGCAACTGAATATGAAATGCACATATACATACATATGTATGTAAGCATTCATAATAAAAAAGCGTCAGAGCAAAACGTGTAGTAGTTGTTTGTTGGAAAATTGGCCAAAAACACTACGTTTCTAACACAGTTTAGTGGAACTAATTGCGATTGTTTCTGTGCCAAATAAAAAAACTAATTTAGTCGCGTGATAATATTCAGCTATGTTTTTATGACGGTATATTTATACATATCATTGGTTTGAAGGTATGTAGGTACCAATTTAACCACTGCGCGAGTGGCATCAGCACTTGGTTTACTTAAGAAAGTATAGAAAGAGTATACACAAATTGTTTGCTAATTCGCACTTATCCAGATACTTGTTCGGTAAGGAAATGGAAATATACATATATGTAGCACATACACCTATTCAGCTAAGCTCCAACGTTCAATGACACCTTTCTGCATATGCATACAAGTTTACAAGTAGACAGTATATATATGTATGTACCTAAAATGTACTTAAGACAATACGAGCTAAGTAAGTATGAAAACCCAAAAATAATATAAGCGCTTAACTTACCTATTTTGGACATGAACACGATTGCGATTTCGTATATGTAGGATTGTTTGTAAAGTTTCAACTGAATTCATTTAGGAATTACTTGTTATTAGATATTATAATATTAACACTAAACTTCTACCGAACCATTTGTCCGGCGGGATGTTGATCCGCGAAGCGCACAGTTAAGTTAATGTTGTGTGCTGCGTTGATGAGGATTTCCTGTTGTTCGACGAATATATCCTTTTTTTCTGTAGTCTTTTGTTTCAGACGCACATAAGCTTGCATGGATTGTATTTACAGAAACTGTAATTTATGGTATTTTCACACACTTCCTCCTCTATGTATATTTCGATGGTTTATTGCACATTGCGTATTTTTTGCATTTTCTCAATTTTTCGCTATACAATAGTGCGAAATTTTCCACGTCTTAAAATTGTCATTTTAATTATATTTCACTTGGCTAGTAAGTTTCAAATATTTAAAACAATCACGTTTCCAATAAATAAATTCACCAAACAATTATACAAATAGTAATAAAATAGCAATTAAACTCTTTGTGGCAAAAGTAAAGAAAATTAGGTTTGACTTTTTTCTACTGAATGCAAGGAAAATTTTTGTTACGCAGAAATGTCAAAAACTGACACTGCCAACTCCGAGTTGCCAGAGCAAAAAAAAGTAAGTTGCAATTATATAGCCAGTTGTGGTTTTGCTGAAAAATTTCTTAGACATGTGCCAAATTATAGACCATGGATCAAGTCAAGTTCGATGAAGTGATGAAATGAAAAAAAAAATCATGCTCGCCGTTAAATTTATTTTTTCATTTTATCACATCACTTTTTCATGTTAGGCGATTCGTGTTCTTTGAAATACTCGTTGTGAAAATCTAATAACGAGCACTGTGAGGAGTAAAAAAAATTGATATTTATGATATGGCCGGCGTGTGGGAGAGGAGTGGAAAAGAAGGAAAAGGAGAAGAAAAAGAACAAGGGAACGAAAGGGAGAGGGGTGAGGAGAGGGGGAAGACACTAGCGTAGATAGATACATATATATGTTGTAAGGTTAAGTACTGTGACCTATTAGTTTATTGAGCCCTCATTCTCTTCAAAACACCTCGTCCAAACCGAGTTCTCTGAGAAAATCCAAAAGGATTCTAGGCTTCAAAAACTATGTGACTACGTTCTAATTTTGTTGATAGTAGGATCCTAAGTCTTCCTCTCGCCATTACATCGCATTCCCGACAGAAGCTACTAGACCATATACCTAGTTTATGCTTGTGGCTCTTTAACCTGCAGTGAACTGTGAGTATGCCTGTTAAAATTCTAAGGCTGCTTTTTAGGAGGTTAATCATAGCTTTATAACGCTTTGATTTGTACCCTCCTATCCTCAACTTTCGCGATATTGTTGTTGACTGAGGCACCCTTCTTTTTGCCTGAACTCTTCTCTTATTGCGTGTGACGCTATCGGAATGATGGGCTCGGGTCCTATTGGCCTTTCAGCCGCCGCCGCCAACCTGGCAAGCTCACTATCATCCACTCCTCTGTGTCCAGGTACCCAGGCTAAACGGATGGTGTTATTGGCCCGTAGACTGTTTAACTTTTCTACGCACTCAATGAGTGTTGATGATTTAATCTTAACTGAAAATAGTGCCTTGATCGCAACCTGACTCTCGCTGAGTATAGCGATTCTCTCGTTTGTATATCCCCGCTGTAAATTTATATCTGCACACCGGCTTATGGCGAAAACTTCGGCTTAGAAGAGGCTCGGATATTTTCCGAGTGGTAGGAACATTTTGGTTTGGGGGCCGAAGCGCTTCAATTCTGGAGGTGGAACACTACAATTGTTCTCCAGCTCTAATTTGAAGCGCTTCTCAAACTTAATTAGCTTCCTCGTGTCATCACTGTGAAGTTGGATGAGTGGAATCTGCTCCTTCAGCTTCTCCATGTTCCGTGACTGTATCACTTTGCCTCTTCCACATCCGTCTTTATCTATGTTTACTAAGGTACTCCAGGCTGCCTGCTCAATTATTATGTGTAGAGTCGTTAACTTAAGCAGCACCTCTATTGCCGCCGTAGGGCATGTTCGCAATGCCCTTTGCATTATGTCGCAAGGGGTGCTCTCAAATCTGCCTCTTACAATTATAACAATATCATCCGTGTACCCTTAAAATGGGATTCCGTTTTCTGAGAGCTTCTGTAGAAGTTCATCAACTACCAGCCTCCACAGCAGGGGTGAGAGGACGCCCCTTGTGGAAATCCCTTATTTGTCTTGATCTCTACTGTACCGTCCCTACTCGAGGTTTCGTTAATCCTCGTACGCAGTAGAACGTTGTATCTCTCTTCTCTCGAGTTCCCCATTCACACTCTCGTGGGCCGTGTTGTCGAACGCCCCCTGTAAGTCCAAAAATACGCATAGCGCAACCTCCCCGCATTCGAACGTACTTTGGATATCTGTGGACAGCTGATGCAATGCAGTTTCTGTCCCGAAATTACCCAGACCGAATCCCGGAAGGATCACTAAAACCATCCAGAAATGATGCCGCCAGAAGGGTCCGCAGATGATCTCGAAATAGTCCCAAAATGTTCCGAAATGACCCTGACGGGATCCCGCAAGGATCCTGCATTGATCTCAGAAGGGTCTCCAAATGATCTAGAAATAGTCCAGAAAAAGTCGCGAAATGACTCCGAAGGGATCCCGGAAACCATCCAGAAATGATCCCGGAGGGACCCCGGAATACTTCTGAAAACTTTCCAGAAATGATGCCGGAACCCGAAATAGTCACGAAATGACCCTGACGGGTTCCACAAATGATCCCGGAAGGATACCGAGAATGTCCCGAAATAATCCCTACGGGATCCCAGATGGGTCCCGAAAACCATCCCGAAATGACCCCGGAAGGATCCCCGAAAGGCCCTGACATAGTCCCGAGAAAGTCCCAAAATAACCCCGACGGGATCCCGCATGGATCCCGAAAACTATACAGAGTTGATCCCGGATGAGTCCCAAAACGATCCCGCAATGACCCCGACGGGATCCTGGACGGATCCCGAAAACCATCCAAACGGGATAAAAAGTATCCTATGTCCTTCCCCTGGTTCTAAGCTAGCTCTCGCACCAATTTTCAGTGAAATCTGTACATCCGTTCTTGAGTTATAAAACCACTTTCTTTTATATATATAGATTTTTAACGGGTAAATTCAACGGTGAACAAGTAAGGAAGGCTAAGTTCGGTTATAACCAAACATTACATACTCAGCTGAAAGCTTTGGAGACAAAATAAGGGAAAATCACCATTTAGTAAAATGAACCTAGGGTAACCCTGGAATGTGTTTGTATGACATGGGTTTCAAATGGAAGGTATTAAAGAGTATTTTAAAAGGGAGTGCGCCATAGTTCTATAGGTGGACGCAATTTCAGGATATCGCCATAAAGGTGGACCAGGGGTGGCTCTAGAATGTGTGTTGTACGATATGGGTATCAAAGGAAAGGTGTTAATGAGTATTTAAAAGGGTGTGGGCCTTAGTTCTATAGGTGGACGCCTTTTCCAGATATCGCCATAAAGGTGGGCCAGAACGTGTTTATACGATATGGGTATCAAATGAAAGGTGTTAACGAGTATTTTAAAAGGGAGTGGGCCTTAGTTCTATAGGTGAACGCCTTTTCGAGATATCGCAATAAGGGTGGACCAGGGGTGATTCTAGAATGTGTTTGAACGATATGGGTATCAAATTAAAGGTATTAATGAGGATTTTAAAAGGGAGTGGCTCCTAGTTGTATATGTGAAGGCGTCTTCGAGATATCGACCGAAATGTTGACCAGGGACCCAGAACATCATCTGTCGGGTACCTGCCAAGATTCCAAGGGCTTTTGATTTCGCCTTGCAGAACTTTTTCATTTTCTTCTACTTAATATAGTAGGTGTCACATCCATTTTACAAAGTTTTTTCCAAAGTTATATTTTGCGTCAATAAACCAACCCAATTACCATGTTTTATCTCTTTTTTCATATTTGGTACAGAATTGTGGCATTTTTTCATTTTTCGTAATTTTCGATATCGAAAAAGTGGGCATGGTCATAGTCGGATTTCGGCCATTTTTTATACCAAGATAAAGTGAGTTCAGATAAGTACGTGAACTAAGTTTAGTAAAGATATATCGATTTTTGCTCAAGTTATCGTGTTAACGGCCGATCGGAAGGACAGACGGTCGACTGTATATAAAAACTGGACATGGTTTCAACCGATTTCGCCCATTTTAACAAAAAACAGTTATCGTGATAGAATCTATGCACCTACCACATTTCACAAGGCTTGGTAAATTTTTGTTCGAATTATGGCCTTAAAAGTATTCTAGACGAATTGAATGAAAAAGGGCGGAGCCACGCACATTTTGAAATTTTCTTTATATTTGTATTTTGTTGCACCATATCATTACTGGAAATGAATGTTGACATAATTTACTAATAAAGTTGACTTTAAAAAAAAATGTGTTTAAAAGCGGGCGATTTTGCTAATTTTTATTTTGCACACATATAGTAATAGGAGTAACGTGTCTGCCAAATTTCAGCATGATATCTTCAACGACTGCGAAATTACAGCTTGCAAAACTTTTAAATTATCTTCTTTTAAAAGTGGGCGGTGCCAAGCCCATTCTCCAAAATTTTACTAATTTTCTATTTTGTGTCATAAGGTCAACGCACCTACCAAGTTTCATCGCTTTATCCGTCTTTGGTAATGAATTATCGCACTTTTTCGGTTTTTCGAAATTTTCGATATCGAAAAAGTGGGCGTGGTTGTAGTTCGATTTCGTTCATTTTAAATAGCGATCTGAGATGAGCACCCATGAACCTACATACCAAATTTCATCAAGATACCTCAAAATTTACTCAAGTTATCGTGTTTACGGACGGACGGACAGACGGACGGACGGACGGACGGACGGAAATGGCTAAATGAATTTCTTTTTTCGCCCAGATCATTTTGATATATAGAAGTCTATATCTATCTCGATTAGTTTATGCCGTTACGGATTACCGTTATGCGAACAAAGTAAATATACTCTGTGAGTTCTGCTCAGCTGAGTATAAAAAATATTCGTTAAATGAAAACAAGTAAGGAAGGCTAAGTTCGGGTGTAACCGAACATTACATACTCAGTTGAGAGCTGTGGAGACAAAGTAAGGGAAAACCACGATGTTGTAAAAAGAACCTAGGGTAACCCTGGAATGTGTTTGTATGACATGTGTATCAAATGGAATGTATTAAAGAGTATTTTAAAAGGGAGTGGGCCATAGTTCTATAGGTGGACGCCTTTTCGGGATATCGCCATAAAGGTGGACCAGGGGTGATTCTAGAATTTCTTTGTACGATATGGGTATCAAATGAAACGTGTTAATGAGTATTTTAAAAAGGAGTGGGCCTTAGTTCTATAGGTGGACGCCTTTTCAAGATATCGCCATAAAGATGGATCAGAGGTGACCCTAGAATTTGTTTGTACGATATGGGTATCAAATGAAAGGTATTAATGAGTATTTTAAAAGGGAGTGGGCCTTAGTTCTATTGATGGACGCCTTTTCGAAATATCGCCATAAAGGTGGACCAGGGGTGACTCTAGAATTTGTTTGTACGATATGGGTATCAAATGAAAGGTGTTAATGATTATTTTAAAAGGGCGTGGGCCTTAGTTCATAGGTGGACGCCTTTTCAAGATATCACCATAAAGGTGGATCAGGGGTGACTCTAGAATTTGTTTGTACGATATGGGTATCAAATGAAAAGTATTAATGAGTATTTTAAAAGGGAGCGGGCCTTAGTTCTATAGATGGACGCTTTTTCGAGATATCGCCATAAAGGTGGACCAGGGGTGACTCTAGAACTTGTTTGTACGATATGGGTATCAAATGAAAAGTGTTAATGAGTATTTTAAAAGGGAGTGGGCTTTAGTTCTATTGATGGACGCCTTTTCGAAATATCGCCATAAAGGTGGACCAGGGGTGACTCTAGAATTTGTTTGTACGATATGGGTATCAAATGAAAGGTGTTAATGAGTATTTTAAAAGGGAGTGGGCCATAGTTCTATAGGTGGACGCCTTTTCGGGATATCGCCATAAAGGTGGACCAGGGGTGATTCTAGAATTTCTTTGTACGATATGGGTATCAAATGAAACGTGTTAATGAGTATTTTAAAAAGGAGTGGGCCTTAGTTCTATAGGTGGACGCCTTTTCAAGATATCGCCATAAAGGTGGATCAGAGGTGACCCTAGAATTTGTTTGTACGATATGGGTATCAAATGAAAGGTATTAATGAGTATTTTAAAAGGGAGTGGGCCTTAGTTCTATTGATGGACGCCTTTTCGAAATATCGCCATAAAGGTGGACCAGGGGTGACTCTAGAATTTGTTTGTACGATATGGGTATCAAATGAAAGGTGTTAATGAGTATTTTAAAAGGGTGTGGGCCTTAGTTCAATAGGTGGACGCCTTTTCAAGATATCACCATAAAGGTGGACCAGGGGTGACTCTAGAATTTGTTTGTACGATATGGGTATCAAATGAAAGGTGTTAATGAGTATTTTAAAAGGGCGTGGGCCTTAGTTCAATAGGTGGACGCCTTTTCAAGATATCACCATAAAGGTGGATCAGGGGTGACTCTAGAATTTGTTTGTACGATATGGGTATCAAATGAAAGGTATTAATGAGTATTTTAAAAGGAAGTAGGTCTTAGTTCTATAGATGGACGCCTTTTCGAGATATCGACATAAAGATGGACCAGGGGTGACTCTAGAATTTGTTTGTACGATATGAGTATCAAATGAAAGGTGTTATTCAGTATTTTAAGAGGGCGTGGGCCTTAGTTCTATATGTGGACGCCTTTTTGATATATGGGTATCAAATGAAAGGTGTTAATGAGTATTTTAAAATGGAGTGGGCCTTAGTTCTATAGGTGGACGCCTTTTCGGAATATCGTTATAAAAGTGGACCAGGGTTGACTCTAGAATGCGTTTGTACAATATGGGTATCAAACGAAAGGTGTTAATAAGTGTTTTAAGAGGGAGTGGGCCTTAGTTCTATGGGTGGACGCCTTTTCGGGATATCGCCATAAACGTGGACCAGGGGGTGACTCTAGAATGCGTTTGTACAATATGGGTATCAAATGAAAGGTTTTTAATGAGTATTTAAAAGGGCGTGGGCCTTAGTTCTATAGGTGGACGCCTTTTCGGGATATCGCCATAAAGGTGGGACCAGGGGTGACTCTAGAATTTGTTTGTACGATATGGGTATCAAATGAAAGGTGCTAATGAGTATTTAAAAGGGCGTGGACGTTAGTTCTATAGGTGGACGCCTTTTCAAGATATCGCCATAAAGGTGGATCAGGGGTGACTCTAGAATTTTTTTGTACGATATGGGTATCAAATGAAAGGTATTAATGAGTATTTTAAAAGGTAGTGGGCCTTAGTTCTATAGGTGGATGCCTTTTCGAGATATCGCCATAAAGGTGGGCCAGGGGTGACTCTAGAATTTTTTTGTACGATATGGGTATCAAATTAAAGGTATTAATGAGTATTTTAAAAGGGCGTGGGCCTTAGTTCTATAGGTGGACGCCTTTTCGAGATATCGCCATAAAGGTGGACCAGGGGTGACTCTAGAATGTGTTTGTACGATATGGGTATCAAATTAAAGGTATTAATGAGGGTTTTAAAAGGGAGCGGCCCTTAGTTGTGTATGTGAAGGCGTTTTCGAGATATCGACCAAAATGTGGACCAGTGGGATCCAGAACATCATCTGTCGGGTACCGCTAATTTATTTATATACGTAATACCACGAACAGTATTCCTTCCAAGATTCCAAGGGCTTTTGATTTCGCCCTGCAAAACTTTTTCATTTTCTTCTACTTAATATGGTAGGTGTCACACCCATTTTACCAAGTTTTTTTCTAAAGTTATATTTTGCGTCAATAGACCAATACAATTACCATGTTTCATCCCTTTTTTGTATTTGGTATATAATTATGGCATTTTTTTCATTTTTTGTAATTTTCGATATCGAAAAAGTGGGCGTGGTCATAGTCAATACAAAGTGAATTCAGATAAGTATATGAACTGAGTTTAGTAAAGATATATCGATTTTTGCTCAAGCTATCGTGTTAACGGCCGATCGGAAGGACAGACGGTCGACTGTGTATAAAAACTGGGCGTGGCTTCAATCGATTTCGCCCTTTTTCACAGAAAACAGTTATCGTCCTAGAATCTAAGCTTCTACCAAATTTCACAAGGATTGGTAAATTTTTGTCCGACTTATGGCATTAAAAGTATCCTAGACAAATTAAATGAAAAAGGGCGGAGCCACGCCCATTTTGAAATTTTCTTTTATTTTTGTATTTTGTTGCAACATATCATTACTGGAGTTGAATGTTGACATAATTTACTTATATATTGTAAAGATATTAACTTTTCTTTTAAAATTTGAATTTAAAAAAAAAATTTTTTAAAAGTGGGCGTGGTCGTTCTCCGATTTTGCTAATTTTTATTAAGTAGACATATAGTAATAAGAGTAACGTTCCTGCCAAATTTCATCATGATATCTTCAACGACTGCCAAATTACAGCTTGCAAAACTTCTAAATTACCTTCTTTTAAAAGTGGGCGGTGCCACGCCTATTGTCCAAAATTTTACTAGTTTTCTATTCTGCGTCATAAGATCAACTCACCTACCAAGTTTCATCGCTTAATCCTTATTTGGTAATGAATTATCGCACTTCTTCGATTTTTCGAAATTTTCGATATCGAAAAAGTGGGCGTGGTTATCGTCCGATATCGTTCATTTTAAATAGCGATCTGAGATGAGTACCCAGGAACCTACATACCAAATTTCATCAAGATACCTCAAAATTTACTGAAGTTATCGTGTTAACGGACAGACGGACGGACGGACGGACGGACATGGCTCAATCGAATTTTTTTTCGATACTGATGATTTTGATATATGGAAGTCTATATCTATCTCGATTCCTTTATACCTGTACAACCAACCGTTATCCAATCAAAGTTAATATACTCTGTGAGCTCTGCTCAACTGAGTATAAAAATGTGACAGTAAATATCACTTTTTTCTCAAACTGAATCGCATATCAGCTGGAGTTGTGAAAAATGCTTCACCACTTCATAGAACGTAAATTGACCCATTGATCCAAAGATATATGCATTGACCTTTGATAGAGGACGGTACCCACCACACACCGTCGGTCGCCGCTAACCATCAGATTAACAGCCTCAATCTGGTTTAAGGGCAAGTTAATGGTGACTTAACCAGAACCAGATAAAACAGCGGATCGAACCAGCCTTATGGAAATCAACGTAATGGGATTCAAGGGGTTGTGTAGCGCAATATATAGCTTCTCCAACCCAATTGTCAACCTCACCTTCGAGCGGCGAATCCCGTTTCACTAACAGACGAGGCTCTGGCGACCCCAAGGTCCTAATGGAACTTGGGGGTGGGGAGGGAGGGATGGCCTGAAGGTTCAATGTGGCCGTATAAATCGTTCCCGAGATGGTCGGGTCAGCACCTTAATGGTGCTGTGTTACCGGAGCGTATCGGATCTGTATCCGACAAAGGACCATCACATCGATAACACTCCTCAAAGCCTTCGGGGAGCAACCTTATCGCTACAACAACAACAACAACAAATCAATGTAATCGATTAATGGTGCCATACCATAACGCTAAAGCCATAACCATATCATACCCAGCCAATTGCTTTTGGTTTTTCGCCATATCCATAACCTCAAAATTGTTGAGTTGGAAAATTTATTAACTTTTTTTAGATTTTATTAATTGTTTTGGATATGGTTGGACTAAGGGACTAATTTTTTGTGGTATATGTTTGTAATTTTTTGCGTTTTCTATTTTTATGATATTTTCACGGTTTTTAGGTTAAGGCACCAATAACTGATGCCTAGTTGATATGGATAAGTAAAAATATGGTTATGACTATGGCGTTATGACTATTGCAACTTTAAGGCCGAATTAATGGTGACTTATAACCATAAAGCCATAACCAGACAAAACAGCTGATCGAACCAACCTTATGGAAATCAATGTAATCGATTAATGGTGCCATACCATAACGCTAACGCCATAGCCAATCAATTGGTTTTTGGTTTCTCGCCATATCCATAACCTAAAAATATTTGAGTTGGAGAATTTGATAACTTTTTTTAGATTTTCTTCATTGTTTTGGATACGTTATGACTAAGATACTTATTTTTTGTGGAATATGTTTGTAATTTTTTGCGTTTTCATCATTTTTATGAAATTTTCACCATTTTTAGGTTAAGGCACCATTAATCGATCACAGTGAGATGGTTATGGATATGGGTATGGTTACGACTATGGCCTTAGGGTTAAGGAAGTTTAATTTGGCTTTTAACTCGCGCTTTATGGTAAAAAATAAACAGTCTCATTTGGTTTGCCGAACGAGACGCTTAACTACCCTACAAGAATACTGACTATTATATGACTATCATCTGATTGTCAGCAATGTCAACCTAACGATCAGCGCCTCATACAAACTTTCTATCACAAACTTAAGGGGACTTGCGCAAATGTGATGTAAACAACTGTGTCCGTGTGAGTTTTTGTCTCCTTCTTATACACCAGTATCGCCTACTGATTAAGTATATAGCCGTACTGCTCACTCTCATTCCTTTTCCTCGATCAGTGCTGACACTCTAACTATAAAAAAGTGTCATAAATGATAGTTTACTGTAGATATCAGGTTTGACTGTTATACTATTATAAATGACAATTGTTATATTCCGCCAAAAATGAAACAATGTTTTTTGCTTTTTATTTACTTTATTTCATTACGTTTTTAATTTTGTACGTGATAAAGGCATACGCGTTTTTTTATTTGTTTAAAATAAATAGTTTTATAAGAATTCGACTTCAGAATGTTCTATTTAAATTCAGAAAATAACAAAACAACAGAATAGCGCTTTCCTCATGCGGAAACACATTTAAAAATGAATCACCACTAACCACTATTATTTTTCGCGTATCAATTTTTTGAGTGAGCTCCATACATTCCGACAGCTTTTGGTATTTTCTAATATTATTTTCGATTTTTTTTTCTTTTAGCATGGAGCTTTGAAATGCTCTCTTTTTAATTTTTTAAACTTATTTTTTATATGGTTTTCGTCGGTTGAAAATGGCGGAATTTAAAAAATAAAACAACCGTGATAATCATTTGATTGTCATATGACAGTCAGTAGTGACAACATGATTAAATCGGATAAACTGTTCTCGCATACATAAAATTCCGTTGAGAATTATGTATCTGTCTCACATGCATAATGGTATCTGCTGTATGTTCTTTTGTTCTGTACCAGGTGTCCGAAGCTTTCCCAGTTTGAGTCCTTTTTCATGATTATAGGCTGTTGTTGGGAACATGCGGACATGCGTGAGCGATCAAAGGAACATACATAAATTTAAGTATCAATGTTTACGTCATCGCAGGATCAGCATTGTCAATTACAAGTGTGAGTGTATTAGTAAAACTATCAGCATTTCTTGTAGGGTAACGATCCTTGTGTTGACCATATCGTCTGATAATAGTACTCTGAAGCTTAAGTTTTCGTGGGCGACTTTATTTGTCAACTGCACAAAAGCGATTGTCAAATTTGTTTGCGCCCTTTGCTTGCTTCTGACCAAAGAGAATTCATTACCAGGTGTTGGTATCCCAACAGCTGATTGCTTCTTCTTGATTATTTTGCATACAACGCCTCAAGACAAATCCATACCAGGTGGTGGCAAAGTCAAAAGGAAATTTTCATTGATTCCGATTAACTGACATGTTGTAGTACAAGGAGTTGTATGGAAAATAATCAAGAAGAAGCAATCAGCTGTTGGGATAACAACACCTGGTACTGAATTCGCCTTGCAACGCCTTGTGCAACAAAATGTCTGTTAATCGGAATCAATGAAAATTTTCTTTTGGCTTTACATTCTTTTGCACGGCGAATTGGTTGAATTCGTTTTGCCACCACCTAGTATGGATTCTCCTTGCCTTGTATAGATTCGTCCTGCTTCTGACACTTCCATTTCGGCATCCATATGGATCGGCCTCGATTTATAAAAATAGCCCTGGGTGCGTCCAACACTGGTTTGGGGATCAAAATTATATCCGTGTGGATACAACAACCAACTTTGATAATTTTTGAATTTGCACGAGAAATTTAAGATGCCGAATTGAATCCGAATGTTCTTGTGGCACACCAATCTGCCCCTTCAACACGGAAGGAGGAGGTTGGATGACCTAGGAGATTCAATGGGGTCGTATCAAATCTGTGCGGGGTCGGGATATGACCTTAATGGTGCTATTTTCCAAAGCTGACTGGATCAATTGCCGAAAGAGTAGCATCAGCATCGATAACGCTCCTGAAAAATTTCATTTCTTCAAACAATGAGTCTCTCATCCTTCTTTTCGTAACGAAAACTTTAACGAAAACCGCGTGTGCCATGCTTTTTTAGATTTATGCTGGCTTGGAATCATAAACGCCTTCGAAAGAGGATTTCATAACACTTATAGTACTCAAGAGAAAGCTCTCTAGAAGTAGCATTGCCCGCGGTGTGTATCGAAGGAATTTTAATCATGAGATATACAGACTTTACGCAGTTACGAACATAGCGGAACCCATAAGACACAAAAGCTTCGCTGGCTTTGTCACTTCATATATCATGTTCGACGACTGAGGAAGGGGTGAACATCCACTTAGCTTGAGGAAACGCGGGAACGAAGACTTGATCTCTCTTGGGGCTCGCATTTGGCGTAACATATCGCGAAGTAGGAATCACTGGGGTGACTTGCTTCACAATATCCAAAGGCTTAGGTCAATTCATGATAAATATGAGCTCACAGGTAAATGAGAGGAGATAGAGGGTTCCTGGAAAAAGGGACAGAGATAGTACTATAAGATTTGAGTATTATAAGAACAGTGTGGACAGCTGAGCGCAAACCGAGGTTCCCCCTTTCGATTAAAAATCGAGCGCTTGACATAGACCTGTAAGGCAGTGGCATCATTTCGTTGCCAAAGCTTGTATAAAGCGGTTTCCGATACTGTAGTCAAACCGAGTAGGAGCAATAGTCTTGCTAGGAAAAGATGCTGTATTCTCCTGCTCTCAAAGAATCTTTTTAGAACGGTCATACTCTTGTCAGTGTGTCTCGTGCAAGGGATGGTTGCATCGGACAGGTTGCTTTGGGCTTGATCCCAAAACCCGACGTCCACGTAACTTTTATAAATCGTTTATGGCTCCTTGCTATTCACGCCCAAGGGCGTCCCGTAGTCTAAGCCTTAGCGCCCCACTACCTTCCAGCAGCCCCGCTGCTCAGCAAGCCACAACAAGTACCCGCTGCTGCTCGCGCCCCACGGCGCCACCAACTCATACGGCTGCTCCCATTAATAACTACTATATCCGCAGTAGAGCCGGTAGCAATGCCGAGCATCAGTCCCTGCCGCCGTCTTCTTTCCCCTCCTTTCCGGCAGAAATCGTGTAGGTCTGGGAAACAGACTCTTAGTCCCTACCTCCTTTTGCACCGTTTGCCAGCACAGAATATATATGTTTGCAACATCCGCCCAATGCAGCTCCTGCCTTGGACGGTGCCACTTTCCTAGATGTTCTGGTCTTCGTGACGTCAACCAACGAAAGTGGGGAAAGCTTCTGACCGCCATTCACCTGGAAATGGCCAGAGCGATTCTTTTGCATGCAGTTCAAGCAGCTCACTACTGCCGGTCGCTTGCGGCCAAGTATCCTCTGGGTAGCGGATGTTTAGCGGTGAGCTAATGTGAGAAGGCGACAACCTGGCTAGGCCACTCTGACATAATCGGTTTAAGGGCTAGCCGGGGGAGATCTCATCGGCAGCGTCTGTACACCTCTAGGTGCGGCTGCAAGCGGGCGTCTGTCTTGGAGCAAGCGTCTCGCTATATAAACGTGCAAGTAATATTTACACCCCCGCTGAGCGGGTTGTGCGCTGGGCTTGGACCCGCCACGTAAAACCATACTCCAATTAAATATAACAACAAGCCTCGGATAAATACACTCTCTATTGATGACGACCATGGCAAACGTTTGAAGGACAATGAATTGAGGGCATGCACTTGGAACGTCCGCTTCCTGAATGGGATCGGTGCAGATGCCCGGCTGGTTGATGTCCTCGTCAAAGCAAAATCTGACATCACCGCCATCCAATAAATGCGTTGGACGAAGCAAGGAAGAAAGAAGATCAAAAATTGTGACATCTATTTGAGTGGCCATACGAATAAGCGCAGTTTCGGCGTCGGATTCGTGGTGGGAGAGAGACTTTGTCGCCAAGTGCTGGTGTTCACGCCTGTGGACGAGCGTCTCGCCGCTATCCGAATAAAAGCAAAATTTTTTAATATATCATTCATCTGCGCCCATTCGCCGACAGAGGAGAAAGACGATGAGGTGAAAGACACTTTTTATGAACAATTAGAACGCACATACGAGCGCTGCCCCCGTCATGATATAAAAGTCGTGCTTGGCGACTTTAACGCCAGGGTGGGCAAAGAAGGTGTTTTTGGCCCTACAGTCGGAAAGTTCAGCCTACACAATGAAACTTCTCCTAACGGACTGAGGCTAATTGACTTTGCCGGTGCTCGAAACATGGTCATATCCAGTACGAGGTTCATGCATAAAAAGATACATCAAGCTACATGGCTGTATCCTGATCGAAAAACTCGCAATCAGATCGATCACGTTGTGATAGATGGACGGCATGCCTCCAGTGTTTTAGATGTGCGCACGATCCGAGGACCTAACATCGACTCGGACCATTATCTCGTTGCAGCCAAAATACGCACCCGCCTCAACGCGGCTAAAACCAAGGAACAAAAAACACAAGGAAAGCTAGACGTCGAAAAGCTTTAATCACAACAGACTGCCAATGATTTCGCAACTCGACTCTCACACCTGCTCTCTGAGAGCACAACTCATCCTGAAGGAATACAGGAGCAGTAGGAGCATATCTCCAAAGCACTTCGTACTACTGCCGAGGAAAAAATTGGTTACCGGCGGCCACGAAAAAACAACTGGTACGATGAAGAATGCCGTGTTGCAACCGAAAGAAGACGCTGCCTACAGGGCTACATTAAAAGCGAGCGCGCCAAGAGGAGTGTGTGAACGCTATCGTGAGTTGAAAAGGGAAGCGAGACGCCTTTTCAGGAAGAAAAAAGCAGAAGCAGGAAGGCGTGAGTGCGAGGAGCTTGAGCTGCTAGTCACCAGAAATAACGCCCGAAAATTCTACCAAAAATACGGCGACAGACGGAAGGTTTTAAGACCGGGGCAAACTCCTGTAGGAATGAAAACGGCGACCTTGTAACTGATGTCCAGAGAGTGCTTAGATTATGGAGGGAATTATTCTCTGCTCTCCTAAATGGAGGCAGCAATTCACCGCGCAGAGATGAAGAATCCGATCCCGCAATCGATGATGATGGAATATATGTCCCCCCGCCCGATTATGACGAAGTTAGAATAGCAATAACCAGATTGAAAAAACAAGGCCGTGGGCGCTGATGGATTGCCTGCGGAGCTATTCAAGTACGGTGGCGAGGAGTTGGTAAGGCGGATGCAGCAGCTTCTTAGCAAAATATGGGCGGACGAGTGCATGCCTGACGGTTGGAATCCAAATGTTCTTTGCCCAGTCCACAAGAAGGGGGAT
The DNA here is from genome assembly GCF_040869045.1 of Eurosta solidaginis. NCBI lineage: Eukaryota > Metazoa > Arthropoda > Insecta > Diptera > Tephritidae > Eurosta > Eurosta solidaginis. The sequence goes on from NC_090323.1 coordinate 60,308,950, forward strand.
ACTGCAAAATGCACCAACTATCGTGGAATCAGCCTTCTTAATATCGCATATAAGGTCCTTTCAAGTGTATTGTGCGAAAGATTGAAGCCCACCGTGAACCGGCTGATTGGACCTTATCAGTGCGGCTTCAGACCTGGTAAATCTACCATCGATCAGATTTTCACAATGCGCCAAATCTTGGAAAAAACCCGTGAAAAGAGAATCGACACACATCACCTCTTCGTCGACTTTAAAGCCGCCTTCGACAGCACGAAAGGAGCTGCCTATATGCCGCTATGTCTGAATTTGGTTTCCCCGCAAAATTTATACGGCTGTGCAAAATGACGTTGAGCAACACCATCAGCTCAGTCAGAATTGGGAAGGACCTCTCCGAGCCGTTCGAAACTAAACGAGGTTTCAGACAGGGTGACACCCTATCGTGCGATTTCTTTAATTTGATGCTGGAGAAAATTATACTAGCTGCAGAACTTAACCGCACTGGAACAATATACTATAAAAGCGTGCAATTACTGGCATATGCTGATGACATTGATATCATCGGCCTAAACACCCGCGCTGTTAGTTCTGCTTACTCCAAACTGGAAAAAGAAGCGGTAAAGATGGGTTTGATGGTGAATGAGGACAAAACGAAGTACCTGCTGTCATCCAGCAAAGAGTCAGCGCATATGCGCCTTGGCAACCACGCTACTGTTGGCAGCCATAATTTCGAAATAGTAAAAGACTTCGTTTATTTGGGAACCAGCATCAACACCAGCAACAACATCAGCACTGAAATCCAGCGAAGAATCAATCTTGTCAATAAATGCTACTTTGGACTAGGTAGGCAATTGAAAAGTAAAGTCCTCTCTCGGCGAACGAAAATAATACTCTACAAGTCACTTATCGTACCCGTCCTGCAATATGGGGCAGAAGCATGGAACATGACAACAGCAGATGAAGCGGCTTTGGGAGTGGTCGAGAGAAAAGTTCTTCGAAAGATTTATGGACCTCTACGCGTTGGCGATGGCGAGTTCCGAAGAAGATTTAATGATGAGCTGTACGAGCTATACGCATACATCAACATAGTCCAGCGAATTAAAACGCAGCGGCTGCGCTGGCTAGGCCATGTTATGCGAATGAAAGATGATGCTCCGGCCAAGAAAGTGTTTCTATCGGAACCCGCCTATGGAAGCAGAGGTAGAGGGCGGCCCCACTCCGTTGGAAGGACCAGGTGGAAAACGATTTAAACTCGCTTGGTGTGACCAATTAGCGCCGGTTGGCGGAGCGAAGGAGCGACTGGCGCGCCTTGTTGGACGGCCATAACCCTTTAGACGGTTAAGCGCCAATTAAGTAAGTAAGTAATAAAATCCTCAAATCTCTTGCTGGCAGTACTTGGGGAAAAGATAAAGAAACTCTCATTACTACTTACAAAGCAATTGGCCAGCCGATTTCATGCTACGCGTCCCCTATATAGACGTCAAGCCTAAAAACTATTCACTGGAAGAAGCAACAGGCCTGCCAAAATACTGCTCTTAGAACCGCCACGGGCTGTCTTCTTATGCCCCCGAAACCCCATCTACATAATGAGGCGAGAATACTCCCCATCAGGGAGAGAAATGAGATGCTAACCAAACAGTTCCTGTTGAATACCCAGAAACCTGGGCATCCCAACAGGCATCTGATTGATGAGCCAACACCGCCCAGGGGCTTAGGAAGTAATCACCGTAAGCATAATGAAGAAATACGGTACCTGAGAACTCAGCCATATGAAGCCAAAAACACAAGCAGGTCCTCCATGAACTCCACAAACAGGCGTCGGACCTTTATGCCAGGAATTGCCCGGTGAATCCAGTACTCAACGAACAGTACCCAATACTTGCGGAAAAGGAACGCACACTCCCCAGGGAAACACCAGTCACTCTAGCTCAACTTCGATCTGGATAATGTAACAGGTTAAACTCTTACCTATTCAGAATCAACCCCGATATACAAAATGTATGCCCCGCTGGCAATGAGTCCCCACATGGCACCAACCACCTCTTAAATTGTAATGTGGAACCAACGCCTCTAACACCCCCCTCATTATGGTCCACACACCCCTGTCGAAACAGCAAGTTTCCTGGGACTCCCGTTAGAGGATATTGATGACAATTTGTGATCGGTCGCACCTATTGGATGGGGCGAAGCACTGCTGCAACAACAACAATAACAACAACAGTGGAGCTGCTCGATCATAATGGTCCCTATGGACGTTCGACTTAGAACCATTATCAGAATGATTCAACGATGTTTCTACATTACGACATACATGGAGTCGATCAAAGACTCCAACGGCATGGCAATAACGCAAGACCTGAAATGGTGTATAACTGATCCCTGTGATACCTAAGGGGAATGGTATGGATCCCGAACAAGTCGGAAGACGCTGTGCGCTTATTGCAGAGGTACTCGACTCTGTGGCAAAATATGGGAGCTATCTCCAAAATGAATATTTAGTACTGTTGTGAAGCTAATAGTCACCTATGCCTTCTTAGTTTGGTCGCCGCAGATCCAACAAAGAACAACAATAGCAAAACTAAGCAAACTAAATCAACTAGTTTGTGTGGCATAACGGGTGCGATGAGAACGTCGCCTGCTGATGCCTTTGTCTGAATGTCTCTCTCCCCTTTTCTATTAGAGAAAATATTAAATATATCTCTGAGCTTAAGCGCGGAAACATGACAGGACATTAGAAAGTAATATGATAACTTATAAGAAATATCGTATTGAAATTACGTTATGCAAAAGCCCCAGTCACTCAGTCACACTCAGAATCTTATGACATTTTAAGGTGTCCATTGTGGACAGTACTTTTTGGGAACGGAATCCATTTACTGACCCTGACTCAGCGGTCTGGCTCACGGATGCATCGGAATTCGATGCCAATGCGATACTACCCGGCAGAAATCCATGCAATGGAAGATTGCGGTAGAGAATGTCTACGATAATGATAAGCCTCTCATTATGTAAGGCAGCTTTAAGCGCCTTGCATTCACACAATTACTTCTAGGTTAGTGGACGGATCCTTTGGTGTCCAAAATGATCTCGGAGCCAAAGACAAGGTGTTGTTAGGATGGGTGCCCGGCCACTAGGGATACGAAGGTAATGAACGGTTAGCATTCTAGACATTGTAGTCTAAAATATCACCTAAGTAAGTTAAATCTATCCGATACACAAATCAGTCGGCTTTTTGAGCTGGACAAAGAAACAATCTCTGCGAAATCGTCGCTCTGGCAAGGCAGACTCTCCCAACTTGGTAGTTGGCGTGACTCTTTAATCATTTCGTGACATGGAGAAAAAAGTTCCAAGAGGTATATTAAAAGCCTTCTCATACAGCAATAGAGCGAAAGGTGAAGCACAATAGATCTAAATAAAAGTCACAGTCTATCGAGGCCTAATGATAATAATAATAATACTGCAGAGGTGTTTGATACTGACCGACGGAGCCGTCGAATATTTGAAAAAGCACTTGGGTGTGAACGGAAAGAGGCCACAAAATGATTTAAGAAACTATGGTGGAATGAAGCCCCAGGTATCCCGTTTGGTGTAACCATCTCTTGCATCTAACACATCGAATGGAGTTAGCCCATCTTCAATACATATGTAATATATATTTATCCGATGAATGCAGAAAATCCAATCTCTTGATCCAGGGTAGGTCCACAATTCATTGTAGGAGGACAGGTAGCTATCCAGCTGTATGAAGCTCCTATGAGGTTTAAGCTTCAGGGTGGAACTATGAAGTTACGTCGAGATAACTGGCCGTCATTCCGGTGCGTTAGAGTACAAAATTTCTTTTGAATGTATTTACTGGAGTTCTTGGCTGGCGAAAACCCTTGAACTGAACCCTCCTAGAGGGTACAGGCTGGAAAAAGGCATCACAGAAACACCGTTAGGGGAATGCTAGCTAATTTGAGGAATCAGCGTCATTAGTGCCTTAGTTCCTTAATAGGTCTGGCATATGGAAGTGGATCTTGAACGTGGTCTCAAGGTGGGGGCCGGACCAGTGGTGTTATGCGTTGCCGTGCCGATGGTCAGCCTGGCTGGGGGCTCTCTCAAATAGCCTAGTCGCTAACGGAGCCCTCTGGGAACCAGGCCACACCCAGTTGTAATTTTGGCCTTACCCCAGGTAGAGCGGATCTCTGCCTGTGGTGGACGATCCCGTTCTCCGCAAATCGTAGGTCTAAGAAATGGAAGATTTTAAAAATAAAAATAAGAATAATTGTAACGAGGCCGGAACTCGCAAAAAGCCGGAAAGAGTAACACCCATCAATCTGGGAGCTCGTGCGTTGCATGGCTCCTCTATCAGGCGCGGCGCGGCGCGGGTGGTGCGCAAAGGCTTCAGGCGACGCCAGAGTTTTGCACATCGCCCATTACTTCCTCTAGGGGAGCTTTGGGGCCACGACTGGACCTGCTGCCTCTGCTAGTAACCCTCTCGGTAGGCAGCATGCTACCGGGAGAGCTGCTAGCATGGGGGGCAGCCCGCCTGCTTGCCTCCGGCTGCGCCGACGGCGTACATCCAAAGGAAGGATAGGCCACCTCCCTTACAGATGCGCAGTAGGCATAGGCAAAAGGTTGGCAAACGCCCTAACCTGTTCTCCATGGCGTTGCCTTGGGACGTTGAGGAGTTACGGGCAAAAATTGAGTGGGCGAAAACCATCGTCCCTGATTTCAAGAAGTTTACTCCGGTGAATGAACAGGCTTCCGGTAAGCGCAACCGTTCGATGAAGGTTGCGCAGAATGCTCCTAAGAGGCTTAGAGTCAAAGGCCCATCCTTCGCAGAGGTTGCTTAAAGTAGCATTCTTCTGGGGGTCTTTGAATCTAATCCTGAGAAGAGCAGATTTTCAAAGAGAAATGGGACTGGATAAAGACCGAAATGGCCAGTTTTTCAGTCGACTTGGTAAGGGAGAACCCTGGACCTCCACCTGCTTACAAAGAGGTGCATTGGTACTAAGAGTAAGTCAAGTTGATGGCCTGCGATGACCAGAGGTCAGCCGACTTGTACAAAAAGGCGGTGGCTAGGTTGGGTGAGTTCTACCCTGGTGCGATTCTCAGGGCTGTCGACTTGAAGGACATCCCACCTAGGCCGAGAGCTAGGGTCTGGGTTCCATCCAAACCGGATGATCCGGAGAGAGCACCAAAACAAGAGGAGCCTATTCTAACTTCATATGATATTAGTTAATTACCCTCATGGGAAGTCAGTAACTAGTGATACAAAATTCTGGTTCAGAACTATACCTAGAGTGTCAAATAAGTATAGTTCGTTAATAGCTAGATTTTCAGTTATAAAATCGACAAAAAAAACTGCTACCAGCTTTATCGAGCTGCGGCTACATATGAGTATGCCTCTTTCTCAACACTATTTCACCAGTACGTAACTATCGAAAAAGTACCAAAAAGAAATGAGTATATAGTTAGGTGAAAAAGTTAAAGCAGCGGAGACAATTTCCACCGCCTAGGACATCGCCATGTTAAATTCGCCAGTTGAAAACATGTAAAAGAGATAGATGGCGAACTATTACTGGTTCAGAATGCAGTAGAAATGCACTTGTTTTGAACTATAGACTCTCATTACGGGGCAGTTTCTGTGACTTTTTGTTTCAATTCGGTATATTATTTTTCTTGGTTATGAGACATTTTTTGACTGGAATTGGGGGGAACCGTAAAGTAGCCATGCCTATCATTTATTTGTTAAACATTTTATTAAATTCAAATGGTATTACAGCACCTCAGTAATCTCTGTTGCTAATACAGTGGAGTCTGGGTATAGTGAACCCCGGTATAATGAACACCTCGATATAGTGAACGCCTAAAAATTTACATTGAGTACTCTAAATAGTGAACTATCGAAAACTCGAAGTAGTGAACAAAGTTTTAAACGCAACGGCAACTGTAAAAAAAAAAAACTTAAACAGAAATAAAATCGGGTATTCCCCCGAATTTGCTCATTTTATGTTTTTTACTGGAAAAGCTGCTGCTATGTATTTGGTGCCAGTCTTTATTTGTCTCTTGTCGGGTGCAAAACGCTTCTGAGTGACTGTGTACTGTTTTATGTGTTTTTAAAAGTGTTTATGTGCTAATAAATTAAGTGTTATCATGCCTGTGAGGAAATGCTTTCATTAAATCAAAAACTGGAAATTGCTCAAAAACTCGAGAAAGGTGCTAGTGTTTCATCCTTAGCAATGATTTATGGTGTGGCCAAATCAACAGTTTCGGGAATAAAAAAAATGCTCGTATTATTATATCCCACCAGGCAGTAGGAGCATCTAAGCGGAAGACCCTTAGAAAAGGCGAGTATCCCCGCATGGAGAAGATGTTATACAAGTGGTTTATAGCTCAACGAAACAAAAAATGTCAAGTTACTGGGAAAATGCTTAAGAAAAAAGCATTGAAGCTGCACGCTCACTTTAAGGAAAAAGAAGGTAGCATTCATGCCAGCCCCGGTTGGTTATCTGGATTTAAAACTCGTTTTGGAATGCGGCTTTTAAGTGTGTGGCGAGAAATTTTCATCGGATATCCAGGCAACTGATCCTTTCACCATTGCTTCGTCCCTCAGGTACATTTATAATGCAACTCCTGACATTTTTGCAGAGTATTTATTCGTTTTCAATTGATATTAGGTTCAAAAGTATTTACTACAGAAAGGATTACCAGCCAAAGCTATCCTTTTGCTTGATAACGCCCCTTGCCATCCACCAGAAGATGAACTTAAAACTGCTGATGGATTCATATTCGTGATTTATATGCCTCCAAATCTAAATGTCCTGCTTTTAGCTGTAGGAAAGGATGACATCACACAATTTCTAAAACATTTAACTTTAAACGATGCTGTATAATTTTTAATGCTTGCTTGAAATCAGCTGCAGGCAAATGTAATATTAAAATGTTGGAAGCCTTTATTAGAATGCTTAAATTCTACAGAAGCCAATGAAAGCTAGGATGAAGACGATGATATTCCTTTGGGCTTACTTCGTCAAAAAATATTGCAGGAAAAATGTAAAGAAGTTCAAGTTAATTTTATTCACCCTCTTGACGAGCACCTGTTAATTAAGTTTGTATGTGAACATTATTTGTTTTAGGAAACCTACACTGAACAAGATATTGAGAAGTGGAATTCAATCCAAGTTGACGAAGAAATTAATTTAGATAATTATGCCATTGATACTGAAGACTCTGGTAATGACAGCCATGGCGAAGGACGGATCGGAAATTCAATAAAAGCTACTGAAGCCAATAAAAGCTTCGATATAGCTATCGCATGGGCTGAAGCTAACACCATTGACTATGCTGGCATACTAGTCCTGAAAACTATACGCGAAAAAGCGGTCCAAGAGTCAATTTCCGAACACAAAAACATCTATTCGTAAATTCTTTCAGTAATATGTATGTATTTTTTCAAAATATTATTTTATACAAATAATCTGTCTTGTTTACATAAACAAACATGAATTTAAAGCTAATAAACCAAGTTAAAACAAGTAAGGAAGGTAATGTTCGAGTGTAACCGAACATTACATACTCAGTTGAGAGCTATGGTGACAACATAAGGGAAAATAACCATGTAGGAAAATGAACCGGGGGAAACCCTGGAAAGTGTTTGTATGACATGTGTATCAAATTAAAGGCACTAAAGAGTATTTCATGAGGGAGTGGGCCATAGTTCTATAGGTGGACGCCATTTAGGGATGTAGCCATAAAGGTGGATCAGGGTTGACTCTAGAATGCGTTTGTACGATATGCGCTATCAAATGAAAGGTGTTAATGAGTATTTTAAAAGGGAGTGGGCCTTAGTTCCATAGGTGGACGCCGTTTCGAGATATCGCCATAAAGGTGGGCCAGGGGTGACTCTAAAATTCCTTTGTGCAATATGGGTATCAAACGAAAGGAGTTAATGAGTATTTTAAAAAGGAGTGGGCCTTAGTTCTATAGGTGGGCGCCTTTTCGAGGTATCGCAATAAAGGTGGACCAGGGGTGACTCTAGACTTTGTTTGTACGATATGGGTTTCAAATGAAAGGTGTTAATGAGTATTTTTAAAAGGGAGTGGGCCTTCGTTCTATAGGTGTTGCCTTTTCGAGATATCGCCATAAAGGTGGACCAGGGGTGACTTTAGAATATGTTTGGGTATCAAATTAAAGGTATTAATGAGAGTTTTAAAAGGGAGTGGTGGTAGTTGTATATGTGAAGGCGTTTTCCAGATATCGACGAAAATGTGCACCAGGATGACCCTGAACATCATCTGTTGGATACCGCTAATTTATTTATAGATGTAATACCTGCCAAGAATTTAAGGGTTTTTTATTTCACCCTGCAGAACTTTTTCATTTTCTTCTACTTAATATGGTAGGTGTCACAACCATTTTATAAAGTTTTTTCTAAAGTTATATTTCGCGTCAATAAAACAATCCAATTACCTTACCATGTTTCATCCCTTTTTTCGTATTTGGTATAGAATTATGGCATTTTTTTCATTTTTCGTAATTTTCGATATCGAAAAAGTGGGCGTGATCATAGTCGGATTTCGTTCATTTTTCATACCAAGATAAAGTTAGTTTAAGTAAGCACATGAACTAAGTTCATTAAAGATATGCCGATTTTTGCTCAAGTTATCGTGTTAACGGCCATGCGGAAGGACAGACGGACGACTGTGTATAAAAACTGGGCGTGGCGTCAACCGATTTCGCCCATTTTCACAGAAAACAGTTAACGTCATAAAATCTATGCCCCTACCAAATTTCAAAAGGAGTGGTTAATTTTTGTTCGACTTATGGCGTTAAAAGTATCCTAGACAAATTAAATGAAAAAGGGCGGAGCCACTCCCATTTTGAAATATTCTTTTGTTTTTGTATTTTGTTGCACCATATCATTACTGGAGTTGAATGTTGACATAACTTACTTATATACTGTAAAGATATTAAACGTTTTGTTAAAATTTTTCTTAAAAAAAAAATTTTTTTTTTAAAAGTGGGCGTGGTCCTTCTCCGATTTTGCTAATTTTTATTAAGCGTACATATAGTAACAGGAGTAACGTCCCTGCCAAATTCCATCATGATATCTTCAACGACTGCCAAATTACAGCTTGCAAAAGTTTTAAATTACCTTCTTTTAAAAGTGGGCGGTGCGACGCCCATTGTCCAAAATTTTATTATTTTTCTATTCTGCGTCATAAGTTCAACTCATCTACCAAGTTTCGTCGCTTTATCTGTCTTTTGTAATGAATTATCGCACTTTTTCGGTTTTTCGAAATTTTCGATATCGAAAAAGTGGGCGTGGTTATAGTCCGATATAGTTCATTTTAAATAGCGATCTGAGATGAGTGCTCAGGAACCTACATACCAAATTTCATCAAGATAACTCAAAATTTACTCAAGTTATTGTGTTAACAGACGGACGGACGGACATGGCTCAATCAAATTTTTTTTCGATCCTGATTATTTTGATATATGGAAGTCTATATCTATCTCGATTCCTTTATATATGTACAACCAACCGTTATCCAATCAAACTTAATATACTCTGTGAGCTCTGCTCAACTGAGTATAAAAAAATGTTAACCTTAATATAGTGAACAACCTGGATACTGTGAACAGGCCTTGCAGAAATTATTTCACTATATCCAGACTCCAGTGTATATTGTGACGAATATTAGCAACACTAAGGGATATTATCATCTCTAAGCCGATACTAACCAGTCACTTGTATCTACATAAACGAATCAATCATTATGTCACACATATGTACGTACACGCAGCGGAGAGAAACGCACAAACACATGCATATATCTTATCTGAGATGCTCACAAAAATAGGCAATCATTTGTGCAATATCACTCACATATACACGCGCTTATGAGAAGCTATAACGGGCATCTGTAGTTATAGCTGGTAATTTTATAGCTGGTAACTAAGTTAAATTCTAGAAACGCCTAGAAGTATGCTAACGAGGAAATCGAAGAGTATAAAAGAGCGCAAGCTGAGCAATCATGGAATCAGTTTGATTTAGGCTCGCTATCTGTTGAGAAGTAGAAGTGATATTGTGAAAGTAGTCTAATAAAGACTATTTTGCTTTATTGGATATTGGAGTTATTTACTCAACAGTTTAGTGATTCGAACGTTAGCAGAAGGTTGCAAATAAGCGGAATTTTCCGAAATTCGTAACAATATGTATGTAAATTTGAACATTTAAGCATTTCAAAAGTTTTCAAATTCAATTTCCAATGCAACATTCGTGAAAATTTCTACATTCACTTTTAGTATGATTATTGAAACCCAAATTCCGACGACATATGTACATAGAATATGTTCCCCTTAAAATTGAGCTAGAGGTCAGTGTAATTTTTCGCTACTATCAGAAATTAATTTATTGGCTATTGTATGTTGGTGTTATAACTATTGACATAATATTTTAAGCGATGGTAGCGTGCTCCGCCTACCACACCGTATGCCCTGGGTTCACACCACGGACAAAGCAACATCAAAATTTTAGAAATAAGGTTTTTCAATTAAAAGAATTTGTAGGGAAAATCAAGAGAAGCACGACGCAAATTGGAAGAGAAGCTCGGCCTAAAATCTCTTCGGAGGTTATCGCGCTTTACATTAATTTATTTTTTTTAATATTTTAAGCAAATATTTAGTAACATGAAACCAAATATTCAACTTTTCCGACCTCAAACAATTAAAATTGTTTAAATAGGTTGTCTGAAAATTTTTCTACTTACTATTCCAAAAACAAAATACAATTTTTCAAATTTAGAAAATTTAAAAAATAACAATAATTATCATTGGAAAAAAATTATTGTTCTGGCCTTGAGCTCGAATCGAACCTTGAATCATTTATCAATAGGCCGATAAAAACAAAAACAATTGTTTAAATATATTTTTTTAAATACAAAAAAAGTTTCAGTGCACATACAATTTCGTACATGTATTGTGTTTCGCACTTCAATATAAAATATTTTGAGCAGCACTGAATATGAAAGTTCAAAGAAAAATCACTTCCTTATGAAGGCAGGCACGTCGGTATGATATTCAAATTGCCAACAAAACATTTTCAAAAATATTGTATTTCTGAAAAAAAATTTTGTTCAAAATGTATTCATTAAGGGGCCATCTAAATTCCTCAAATATTTAAAATAATTTTTATTTAAAATTTTTTATTTTTATTTTTAATTTTTTTCGATTTAAAAAAGTTTCAGTGTACAATGTGAAGCAAGAAGCAGCGCTCATATGTACTGTTTATCATAAAAGGCATCAACAGGATTAGGCAGCACAGTCACCTTCCAGTCTGTCCATGTATTGTTTTTGTTGTAACAGTCCCCCGACCCGGTCAATAGGATCAAATACAAGAAAATTGCATCAAAATTCTCTAACGAATGTCCAAGGAAACGCACTTATTTTCTTTCCAGATTACATTTGAATAGATGATTTCTGCTATGTGGGAACACGCCACGGGGACATACATTTAGATATACAGACTGAAACTGTGGCGAAGTTACGCGGATCTTGCTAGAAAGTGCGCTTCCGTTTTGAACCACAGAAACTTGGCTTGGGGAAGCAACTATATCATGCTGTTTTCTGCCGGGGTAAAATCTGGAGGGACAATGAAGATAACTTTATTTTGCAGCATAAATTCGGGGATTCAGCATAAACAATTTAAAGCTTTATGTAATAAAGTTTTTATTTACATTAAATTTTTGTTTTAATGAAATTGAAATCAAAACAAGTAAGGAAGGCTAAGTTCGGGTGTAACCGAGCATTGCATACTCAGCTGAGGGCTTTGGAGACAAAATAAGAGAAAATCACCATGTAGGAAAATGAACCCAGCGTAACCCTGGAATGTGTTTGTATCGCATTGGTATCAAATGGAAGGTAATAAAGAGTGCTTTAAAACCGAGTGGGTCATAGTTCTATAGGTGGAGGCTTTTTCGAGAAATCGCCATAAAGGTGGAACAGGGGTGACTCTAGAATGTGTTTGTACGAAATGGGTATCAAATGAAAGGTATTAATGAGTATTTTAAAAGGTAGTGAACCTTAATTGTATATGTGAAGGCGTTTTCGAGATATCGGACCAGGGTGACCCAGAACATCATCTGTCGTGTACCGCTAATTTATATATATATGTAATACCATGAAAAGTATTCCTGTCATGATTCCAAGGGTTTTGGATTTCGCCCTGCAGAATTTTTTCATTTTCTTCTACTTAATATTGTAGATGTCACACCCATTTTACAAAGTTTTTTCTAAAGTTATATTTTGCGTCAAAAAAACCAATCCAATCACCATGTATCATCCCTTTTTTCGTATTTGGTATAGAATTATGACATTTTTGTAATTTTTCGAAATTTTCGATACCGAAAAAGTGGGCGTGGTCATAGTCGGATTTCGCCCATTTGTAATGCCAAGATAAAGTGAGTTGAAATAAGTACGTGAACTAAGTTTAGTAAAGATATATTGATGTTTGGTCAAGTTATCGTGTTAACGGCCGAGCGGAATGACAGACGGTCGACTGTGTGTAAAACTGGGCACACAGAAAACAGAAAATATTTAACGTCATAGAAGCTATGACCTTACCAAATTTCACAAGGATTGGTAAATTTTTCTCCACTTATCGTTTTAAAAGTATTCTAGACAAATTAAAAGAAAAAGGGCGGATCCACGCCCATTTTGAAATTTTGTTTTAGTTTTGTATTTTGTTGCACCATATCACTACTGAAATTGAATGTTGACATAATTTACTTATATACTGTAAAGATATTCAATTTTTTGTTAAACATTGACTCTTAAAATTATTTTTTTTTAGTGGGCGTGTTCGTTATCCGGTTTTGCTTATTTTTTTTTTTTTTATTTATTTATTTTTTTTTTTGTCTGTTTATTCATTATTTTCTTATGATAGTTAGCAATTTTCATAAAATATTACTAAAATAATAACAATAAGAAAATAGTTAATGGCATTAGATGTTCATTTTAAGAACAGTGGAAATGTCATATCCTACATTTTGTAGTATAGATGCTTGTGGGGCGCATAGTGATAATAAAAGAACATATACTTATATAAAAAAGAGCAAAACAAAAAAAAGGAAATATCTTTAAGTGAGCTTAATATAACTATTGAATATAAAAAAAAACTGGAGGTGCAAAGTAAATACTTTCATATAATTAGTTATTACTATATTTTAAGGACAGCGAGAAATTACATTATAGGTCGCAGCAGTATTTCAATATCCTCATGATTGAAACCAAGAAGCTTCACTTCCCCCAGGAGCACAGTATGCCTTCTAAGCGCTTTTAACTCTGCAGGTAGTTTATTAAATTATTTACATGATATTGTGGTGTAGAAGTAACGAAAAGGAGTGGTGCGAAAGGTAGGCACGGTTATGTGAGAAGATTTGCTTCTTAGACTGTAGCGATTGTACATAGGGCTTTGTGTATACCCGCCTCTATTAAAGAAAATGTTTAAAACTTTAAAATAATATAAGTGACGTAAGGGAAGGATATTACGTTTATAGTAATAGGAGTAATGTTCCTGCTAAATTTCATCATGATATCTCCAACGACTGCCAAATTACAGCTTGCAAAACTTTTAAATTACCTTCTTTTAAAAGTGGGCGGTGCCACGCCCATTGTCCTAAATTTTACTAATTTTCTGTTCTACGTCATGAGCTCAACCCACCTACCAAGTTTCATCGCTTTATCCTTCCTTGGTAATGAATTATCGCAGTTTTTCGGTTTTTCGATATCGAAAAAGTGGGCGTGGTTATATTCCGATTTCGTTGATTTTAAATAGCGATCTCAGGTGAGTGCCCATGAAAGTACATACCAAATTTTATCAAGACACCTCAAAACTTACTCAAGTTATCGTGTTTACGGACGGACGGACGGACGGACGGACGGACGGACTTGGCTAAATGAATTTCTTTTTTCGCCCAGATCATTTTGATATATAGAAGTCTATATCTATCTCGATTAGTTTATGTCGTTACAGGGTACCGTTATGCGAACAAAAGAACAAAATTAATATGCTCTGTGAGCTCTGCTTAGCTGAGTATAACAAAAGTACAAAATGAGAGAACAGTGAGAATTTTAAATTTTATTAAATTTACTTGCCACTCATCGGTTTTACCTTGTAATATGTACTTGTATCATGGAACTTGTGGGCTCAAGTTTTGACTTTGACGGAAAAATGCGTAAGTGCAAATTATAAGTTAACCAACTCTAGCAATACGCACCTAAATCATGTGTCGAAGTCTTATGAAAAGTCCAAGTCTGATCTTAAAGTTCACGTAGCAGACGTGAAGACAACCGTATGAAGAATTCTTTCGGATTTACATAAACCCTGTAATTGCTTCAAAGCAAAAAAAAAAAAATTGCAAAGCATTTCATTGTTATATTATGAGGCTGTCAAAGTGTCAAAGCGATGCAACGCGACCAAAGCGTTTATGTAAATCCGCCTTTAGAGTAAATGACTACTCAGAGCAGTGCACGGACCTTTAAAAAGAGAATGTTGGTAGACGAAAAATTAAAATAGTAGTAGAAGTTGGTAGATTTTTTTTTTCAAGAAAACAATAGCTACACTTTATATTTGTACAGAACAATTCATATTTTATTGTAAAACAAATAAAGCACATTTCACGGAAATAACACTTACAAAAAAACATGTAACCAAAACAAAAAAATGCATGCAAATTTGTATATGCCTACATACATAGCTTATGCCTATATGGTAATTGCTTTCTTCCTGTATTCTGAGCTTGAAATACTGAGGAAACTTTACCGATACATCTAATACTATGTTCAAACATAAAAATAAATTGAGGCAATTTCGATTCAAATTGAGTGGTGTTCATACAACTCAATTTAGCTTACACAATAGTAATTTGATAGCTGGTTGGCTCATCTCTACAGCAACAACATACCTTTGTTTAGATTGCCAAAATGTGCGTGTTGGTATTAGGCGAATGGAATGGAATAAAAACATAAAATTTTGTAATTTTTGTGTGTTGTAAGAAAATGTGTTCAATGTTTTGGTATCATTTTGAGTTTACCATCTTCTTTTAACAATCCCTGCTCCAGTGAAATGGAAAAAACAAAATCAGCTGATGAGATGAGCCACCCACACAGTTGAGCCATGCGTAACTGACGTTTAAATTTACTCAACCTCAAGGTTGGATTTTTTTAAATTGTCAATTTATTATTAGAATTTATTATATGATAAATTGCGTAATAAATTGCCCAAATGGTATAAATTGGCAATTTGGTGTGTGTTTGTACATAGTATAACTACAAATACAATTTTCCAATATACCAGTATTTTTCTGCCACACTGGCATGTTATCGTTTACTTAAAACTTTTTTTATTTTCGTTCAAAATTATTCATAAAAAACTGATGAAAATAGCGCAGGAAAATATTTGCGAGTAGATGACTACTACATTTCTTTCATAAACAAATTTATTTCTAGTATTGAATTTGTGCAAAAATTGTTCCAAATAAAAACCAAATTTTCAATAAAAAAAAATGGCAGAAAAAAAACAAAAGAAGAATCTAGTGCCACATGTATATGTATATGCAGGGCCGTAGAGAGAAAATCCGGGCCCGGGACTAAACAGTTTACGGCAGTTTACATTTGATTAATATGAATTAATGACGTCTCATTCATTAATCATTATTGATGGATTACATCAAAAAAAATGTTTGCCACATCAACTAAATGATTGTTGGA
The DNA here is from genome assembly GCF_040869045.1 of Eurosta solidaginis. NCBI lineage: Eukaryota > Metazoa > Arthropoda > Insecta > Diptera > Tephritidae > Eurosta > Eurosta solidaginis. The sequence continues at coordinate 60,324,682 of NC_090323.1, forward strand.
CTAAGAGCTGAAAATAAAATTTACACAGAAATTTATCTACTATTTATACTATTTTATTGTAACGTAGAAACAAAATTCTCTTTTAACAGCCACATGTTGTTTCAAATAATCTTTTCTAGTTATTTGGTAACATTTTAATACATTTCTGATAAATTTAAGATGATTATAAATTTTAATTATTCAATATAGAAAGTTTGAATATCAAAGAGTGACTTTACTTCCTTTTTTCGCAGCAAAATTTTTATAATAATATCAAAACTTAACTGTCTTACCAAAACGGATTCAACACAAAGCGTGGCAAGTCCTGAAACTCGCTCTTGAGATGAACACGATCCATGAAAGTTTTTGATTCTTGAAAGGACGCTGAAGGAACGTCCTGCACTAGCTACAGTGACAGGTATAGTGCAAAAGATACGTAAATTAACACAAATGTTGGGGAAAATTGTATACATATTTTGAACATAGACGGCATTTAGCAATTCCAATAGTGACAGACCTTTTTCAAAATTTGCTCCGTAAATGTGTTTCAAGTGCATTATTTCGCATTCTAAGCTTTGAGAAATGTCCGAGTTGTATTTTTCGACAAATTTTGCTGCGCTCGCCCGAACCGTAGTTGCATCCATGTCTTCAAATTGCCACAAAAAGGAAAACGTCTCGCTCAAACTTCTCATAGCTGCTAATCGTTCAGTAATGCCAGTGATTACCGAATCAGCGATCACCAGGAATGTACTGTTTTTAAAATCAGACTCTGAATCATAATTAATCATCTCATTTAAATTATCTTCAGAACGTCTTTTGGGTTTCCTCTTTTGAATGTCCGGAAACTTTGACGAGATGTTCAATTGAATAGCAACTGTTTTGCATTCGTTTAAAATTGTTTCCCATTGGTTCCTAATCAACTCCAAATCAGATAATGAGGCATCAGGATGTCGGACCTCAACATCTATGGTGGCGGCTCTAGCTTGGAGGACCACGTTTCCTTCATTAATGGTATTCAGTATTTTGAACCAAATTGACAGCAAGATACATTCGAACTTGTTGATGTACTTGAGAATGCCGGTAGCATCTCCGTATGCTTGCGCAGTCAAATTTTGCTTTTGTCTGAAAGACTATGAAGAGAGCTCGGTACATTTTTTTTGAGGATATCCCATCGTTGTGGACTGCTGCTGAAGATAATAAAACATTTTTGTACAACTCGAAGAAAGTAATTGCAGCCCTGCAGCATCAACACCACATAAATTGAGACTGTGGGTTACACAAGTCGAGTAATCAGCATTCGAGTTTTTGTCGAGAATGCGACGTAGTGCTCCGTTGTAAGCTCCTTTCATATCGGCGCCGTTATCGTACCCTTGTGCACGACAATCTTTTAATGGGATTTCATGTTTACCTAGAGTATAGCAAATTAGATCAGCGATTTTCTGACCAGTTTTTTGGTTACAATTCACGAAAGCCGAAAACCGTTCCTGAATTGTAAAATCGGTTGCTTTCGAATTGAAATGAAGTTAGCGCAAAATGAATGTAGTCAACGTGACTAGCATCAGGCATAGCATCAACGAGAATAGCAAAATACTTGGCTTTCTTGTCTTGATCTAATATAGTTCCCCTCACGTGCTTTGCACAAATTACTATGAACTCGTTCTGAATGTTTGGGAAAAAATAGTGAACTTGTAAACGTTTGTGCCGCTGTTGTGAAATCCTAACTTTCTCCAAATTATCTCTAAGTATCGGATAATATTGGCTTATGAGATCTTAGATGCCCAAAAAATTACCATCATTTCGTTCACCAAGATATATACTTTCGCCTTTGAAAGCTAGGCCTCTTTCACCCAAAAATAAAATAGTGTCCAAAATTCTATATAAAATTTCTTTCCACTTTTGTGTTTCAGTGATTAGCTGTTCATTGATGAGTGTATCAATTGTAGCCTCCTTTTGAATTAGATTTTGTAAAGATCGCCATTGAATATAACATTTAATGTGATCTTGAGTATTTTCGTGTGATGGCAGTTTATCGTATAGCTGCTTCCATACCTGGAATATCGAATATCCACCAGGATAACAAATTTTAGGTCGATTTAAAGTATTGGTGCTTCACAGACGACATGGTAGGCAATGAAAAGCATTGCTACTGGTACTCCACACTAACCAGTCACGCTCCACTTTCTCTCCATATGGCAAGATTCTGTTTAACAACGAGGTAGGAAATGCCTCGTCATGACAATCACGTGGAAAAATAACAGGACACTTTTGATGACCTCGACGAATTATTTCGTTGACTTCTTCAGATCGCAAAAACTCATTATTCACGGTACCGATATCGAAGTCGTTTAAATAATATGGAAGACTTTTTGAAGATGAATCTTCATCAGTGTCATCACGAAAACCTTACGATTACGGATTCATGTAAACATACATTTTTGTTTGATGTTTTTGTTGTCAGCTTAGGCCCAGGCAATCATTTTGAATTTCGGCTTAAAATTTGCACATGGAACAACCAAAAACTCTCCTGAATTAAAAAAAAATGTCTTAGTACCTCTAAATCGCGGGCTCCCTGAAAAACCCCGGGCCGGGGAGAATACCCTCACCCCCCCCCCCCTCTCGTCGTGCCAGGGTAAATGTATATATATTTCTAGGAAAAGTAGACGGGATCGGTTAAACACTACGCCCACTTTTATATAATAGGTGTTTAAAAGGGTCGTAGAATATAAAAATAACCTATATCTTAGCGAAAAGTAGTTTTGTATCAATGATATTTCACTTACAAAGTTTTATTGTAAGAGGAAATTAGGAGACATTTTTTTTAATGGTCGCTGCCACGCCCCTATTCCGATCAAGCATTACAAAACATTTCTAGAGCCTCAAAAAAATCCCTCGTAACGAAATTCGAAAAATTAATTTATCTGAAATGAACTGTACAATTCATACTCATGCTGAGTATATAATATTCGGTTACACCCAAACTAAGACACCCTTATTTAGTTTTGTTTATTTTAACTAGCTGAACAAGCTCTTTAATTAGCTGAATTAGCTTTATACAAATAACAAGTCAAATGTATTTATTGATATTGTAGCGAAATGAAATGACGCATTTTGCTATACTTTTTCAAAACAAAATTTCTTTGCAATTGTTTTTTTATTTATAAGTACGTGGACGAATCCCAAATAAGGTCCATCACAAACCGGAAATCAAAAGTGGTCAGACTTTATTTCTATCACTTGGGATTAAAGGTCTAAAGACTTTCCAGCAAACGGCCTGTATTGATGTTAGCAAACGAGAATATTTATTTGAACTATAATGAAATTCTTCTGACGAAATATATATATACAATTAATTAGACTAGCTGAGCTGAAAGGCCGCGGTTAATGAATAAAACTTCCTTTTGGTTTGTTTTATATTCATAAATTTAAATTTTGGTCGATATTTCGACTTCAATCTGAAGTCATCATCAGGGACATATTTAAATTTATGAATATAAAACAAACCAAAAGGAAGTTTTATTCATTAACCGCGGCCTTTTAGCTCAACTAATCTAATTAATTGCAACATTCAAGGCTACTAAATTTTATCAAAATATATATATACAATATATATACGACACAACGCTTGCTTAGTTTTTACATACATTTTCAAATTTATGTATGTTTGTTTAATGGTGTGTTCAGTTTATACTTATATTTAAGAATTCATGAGCTTAACACCGGCTTATAATAATTGAATTTCAATAATTATGTTTTTTCTAAGAGAAACTGAAAAGAAAGAAACATTTACTGGCATATTGCGATGGACCATTTCGAAAACCGCCAACGTAATCATCATCAGGCAATTTTCGAATCCCGGTGAAACCTTTGATAACATTACAAAATTGCCTGATGATGATTACGTTGGCGGTTTTCGAAATGGTCCATCGCAATATGCCAGTAAATGTTTCTTTCTTTTCAGTTTCTCTTAGAAAAAACATAATAATTGAAATTCAACTATTATAAGCCGGTGTTAAGCTCATGAATTCTTAAATATAAGTATACATTTTCAAAGTTAAAATAACGCAAAGTAAAACTCAACAGTATACGTACAATATTGATTGTTATGTTTTACATAAGTTTACAAAGTTAAAATAACGCAACGTAAACCTTAACACCCTTTCTCAATCAATTAGTGGAAGTTTAAAACGCATTTTATGAAATCTGGTGGCGTCCAGTGCCTTGGCAAAAATATCAGCTAATTGATCTTTGGTTCCAATTGATTTAAGCTTAATTACTCCATGTTATCTCTAATGAAATGGCGTTTAATATCAATATGTTTAGATCTTTTCGATTCTATGTTAGTTGCCATTCCAATGAATCCTCTGTTGTCTTCATATATTACTGCAGGCTCATCCATAATTTGGTACAAGTCATTGAGTAATCCTCTTATCCAAATAGCTTCAGATACTGCTGCGCTCACAGCTACACATTCCGCCTCGCTTGATGGTGTAGAGCAGAGCCGGCCACACAAATACTAAAAAATTGCATAAGTGTGTGTAAAAATTGAGTGACAACTCCCCACAGTGTGCTAAAAGAAAATGTGGACTGTGAAGTTCGAAATTAAAAAGGAATCTGGTTATTTGATTTCAAGCTAATCCTAACAATACTTACTTATATTCATATAACTAAGAACGCGGAGGTCGAGCTAACCACATAAAACTTTTTTATAAAAGAAGGTATGGTGCATGATGTAATAAACCCAGATGTTCTACGTAGTGACAGCTCATTCTGAAAACTCCCACCTAATACGAATTATGTGAGAAAGGGGAAGAACAGAAGAAGCCGTTTTCTGAAATAGTATTAAATTTGATACTTTTTTGAATAAAAGCACTAAATCCTTGATGGTAGCGGAACTGGAATTTTTTTTTAATTTTTAGATTAAAATATAACTTATATTAATCTTAAAACTTAAAAATCTTTCTTTTTGTATATTTATATATTCACTACTACTCTGAATTGCTTCAACCGATTTGGATGAAATTTGGTGTATTATTTGTATATGTAATACTTCTATATTTCTAGTAAAATATGCTCACGATGAGTTTGAAGGAGACTGATAGTTAAATGCTTCATATCCGTAACAAGATTTGAAATATAAAATTGAATATGTTCCATCGGTTTTCTACAGGTATGCCATACCTTCATAGTTACTTTTAAAATCGACATAAGTAGTGTGTGCAATTCACACTGCACAACAATAACTAGCACTTTAAAATTTTTTTTTCATTGAACTCCTTTGTAAAAAATGTGGAAATTGCTGGATTTGGTATGGCACGTCGATTTACAGAAAAATTCGAAAAATATCTCTTGTTATTAGAGTTTAAACTCTGTCGCAAGGTTTTTCAGTGCGACCTTGAGTTAACTAGGGTTTAATATTGTCACTTTGGCCCTTTAAATGAGACGAACAATAAATCAGCAAGGTTAGCTTGAAACTAGTCCTCCGCCGAAGCTGCCCAGCCCTGCTCTAAAATGAGATCGAGAAGTTCAGTGACTTTTAATTTTTCAATTATTTTAGTTTAAAACTTTCGATTGTATTTAAGTTGTCCTTAAAAATAATATTTGCAATAATAGTAAAAACAGATACACAAACACACATTAAGTTATTACATTTCGGTATATGATTTTGTTGGAAAACATATTATAACAGACACACTAAAAGATCCATACGAAGTCATTAGTTGGTCATATACTAAAATTGATTATTTTCCTTTCCTCTCCCCACTATAAGTTTGCATTCAATTTACACACGACTGTGCTTCGTCATTTGCTTCGTCGTTACTTTCTGCTGTGATAGTTTCTGGTACCAATACTTCATATCCAGATGTGTTCTCCTCAGTTGTATTGTTTGGCATATATTTACATTACTCTATGCGAAGGATGCACTTTGCCTAGTAAAATTTTGTCTTTATATGTTGTACGCGAAACATATAAGTTTTCACCTAAGTCCGAATAACCACCAACCACAGCTCCTTCCGGTACATGTCCATTTGAATCGGCCACCCATTTATGTTTGAAATTATTTAGTAACTCGACGTTTTGACTAAACCATTACTGCTATGTGAAGCGTATGCGACACCTTTTGCCGGTGCATTGGCGGCAGGCAATAGATCTTGAAAATAGACACGTGCCACATATGTTGGATTACCATCTGGATCTGTTCCAGTTTGTATATCATCATATGGTTCAGATAGGGCTAGGTACATTTCTAGATCCATTTAATTCTAACTCGAAAAGTGGTGTCCACATCGGGATATTGGTATACATATCAGTCACATCAGAATCATATTGCTTATCCAACTCTGACCGTTCTCCGTAGGGTGCACTCGGTTACGTGTGCATGGTCGTCTACATTCTGGACAATATTTTAGATGATTTAATGCCACGAACAAGCAACGATTGAGAAATAAAAGACCACGAGTTATTGAATATATTCGATCGGTTTTCTTATAGTACTTAAAACAAATGGCAAATTCTAATGTTTTTGTTGAAAAAATAATAATTTTTTTGAGAATTGTCACTAGTTTGAGCAATAGAAAAGTCAACACAAAATAGAATTGGAGAAAAAAAGTGATGCTGTTACATTCTTTTCCAGGAAAATTGATTTGTATAGTTTTTACTACAATTTTTCCTCTGAATGGAAAAGTAGTTTCGCAAAGAGGCAAATTGAGTTTCAGAGTGGGAGTTCAAGATGGCGGATTAGAAAGAGAAGTTGCCACGTCAGTCACCTTGTAATTACATCATGGTATGGTGTTTCTTCAATGCAAAATTTACTTAAAAAATCACTTTTTCATCAAGAAAGAACTATAAAATAAAGTAACTGTAAAGATAGAAATATATATTTTCAAAACATAAAGTTATTCAATAAAAAAATATATAAAAATTAATAAAACTAAGTAGAACGTATAAAAAGTTACTTATATTAAATTGTCAATATTTATTAATAATTAATTAATATTATTAATTATTAATATTTAAATTGTCAATATTAATATGTATGTTCAAAGGAACTCAATAATACTAACTAAAACGTATTAAAAGTCACTTTAACATTGCAGCATATTGTTTTTATTATGTGCCCAAAAAGTAGCATGGACTTTTCCTTTTGCATTCACTGTTGATTTTAGTGAGTGACCAGCGAAAGCAAACGATCGTGATCGCACATCGTTAGTGTCTGCGTGAAAATACGAACTCAAATTGCACAATGTGCAACTTTTGGCCGGCTCTGGTGTAGAGACTGTAGTTTGTTTCTTTGATAACCATGAAACTGTGCAACCAAATACCTTGAAAATATAACCACTGACGGACTTCCTGTCAATCATATCACTAGCCCAATCAGCATCTGCATATCCAACTATTGGCATATCATCTAGCTTTTTATACTCAGTTGAGCAGAGCTCACAGAATATATTAACTTTGCTTGGATAACGGTTGGTTGTACAGGTATAAAGGAATCGAGATAGATATAGACTTCCATATATCAAAATCATCAGTATCGAAAAAAATTTGATTGAGCCATGTCCGTCCGTCCGTCCGTCCGTCCGTTAACACGATAACTTGAGTAAATTTTGAGGTATCTTGACCAAATTTGGTATGTACGTTCCTGGGCACTCATCTCAGATCGCTATTTAAAATGAACGATATCGGACTATAACCACGCCCACTTTTTCGATATCGAAAAATTCGAAAAACCGGAAAAATGCGATAATTCATTGCCAAAGGTGGTTAAAGCGATGAAGCTTGGTAGATGGGTTGACTTATGACGCAGAATAGAAAATTAGTAAGATTTTGGACAATGGGCGTGGCACCGCCCACTTTTACAAGAAGGTAATTTAAAAGTTTTGCAAGCTGTAATTTGGCAGTCGTTGAAGATATCATGATGAAATTTGGCAGGAACGTTACTACTATTACTATATATGTGCTAAATAAAAATTAGCAAAATTGGATGAAGAACACGCCCACTTTAAAAAAAAAAATTTTTTTAAAGTGAAATTTTTACAAAAAATTTAATATCTTTACAGTATATAAGTAATTTATGTCAACATTCAACTCCAATAATGATATGGTGCATGATTCAATTACTAGAGGTTTGTTCTTCAATGACGGCAGAGCTTTGACACTCCCAAATTGAAAAATCTGGACGGGTTGCTTTTACGAAGTAAGGAAAGCGGGGAATAATTCAATTCCCTTTAGCGAAAATTGTAGTAGAAAAGTACATTTAGTAGTATATTAGTAGTGATAAAAAATTTGTAAATGCCAACAGGTTTTGGAGGAAATAATTCATTTTCTACTAAATATTTCATGAATTTATAAAGAGCTATGTTGGTTTAGAATTTTATTCAAAAATACACTATCACAATTTGTTTCAAAAACCCCCTATATGAGCATAAGTTCAATGCATTTTGACATAAGAGGGAGTTAATGAAAAGCATTCTGAGGCGTTCTTCAATCTAATTCTAATATAGGGCGTTTTTGTGACAAATCATGAAATGGTAAGTTTTTGAAAAATATTTTGAGATAGGACTATATTGAAAAGGCAGCCGACATGGTCTGCCAAAAAAAATGTAAAAGAAAATGGCTTATTGTCTTAGAACTGTATATTCCAGTCTTGACTTTGACAGAAGAGTTCAGCTTTTATGTGGTCCTGCTACACAGGGAGTATTCACCTTTTTACTCTGAAATTTCGGAAAGCTCCTTTACGTTGAGTATTCATGGAAGTCTTCCGTTAATTTAGAATATTCGGAACACGTCCATTTCATACTACCTCACGGGGTCCGAATATATCAAATAAGTATATACTACATAATATTCCAAATATAAACCGATTCCCAAATTCTTAAATGGGGACGAATTTTCCGAACATACGGAATGAATAAGTTAACATGCTCAATGAGTACGTTTCATTATGGCATCTCCGATATTTACTAATTACATTTTTATACTCAGTTGAGCAGAGCTCACAGAGTATATTAAGTTTGATTGGATAACGGTTGGTTGTACATATATAAAGGAATCGAGATAGATATAGACTTCCATATATCAAAATAATCAGGATCGAAAAAAAATTTGATTGAGCCATGTCCGTCCGTCCGTCCGTCCGTCCGTCCGTCCGTTAACACGATAACTTGAGTAAATTTTGAGGTATCTTGATGAAATTTGGCATGTAGGTTCCTGAGCTCTCATCTCAGATCGCTATTTAAAATGAACGATATCGGACTATAACCACGCCCACTTTTTCGATATCGAAAAATTCGAAAAACCGGAAAAATGCGATAATTCATTGCCAAAGGTGGTTAAAGCGATGAAGCTTGGTAGATGGGTTGACTTATGACGCAGAATAGAAAATTAGTAAGATTTTGGACAATGGGCGTGGCACCGCCCACTTTTACAAGAAGGTAATTTAAAAGTTTTGCAAGCTGTAATTTGGCAGTCGTTGAAGATATCATGATGAAATTTGGCAGGAACGTTACTACTATTACTATATATGTGCTAAATAAAAATTAGCAAAATTGGATGAAGAACACGCCCACTTTTAAAAAAAAATTTTTTTTAATTCAAATTTTAACAAAAAATTTAATATCTTTACTGTATATAAGTAAATTAAGACAAAATTCAACTCCAGTAATGATATGATGCAACAAAATACAAAAATAAAAGAAAATTTCAAAATGGGCGTGGCTCCGCCCATTTTCATTTAGTTTGTCTAGAATACTTTTAATGCTATAAGTCGAACAAAAATTTACCAATCCTTCTCAAATTTGGTAGAAGCATAGACTCTGTGACGGTAACTGTTCTCTGTGAAAATGGGCGAAATCGGTGGAAGCCACGCCCAGTTTTTATACACAGTCCACCGTCTGTCCTTCCGCTCGGCCGTTAACACAATAACTTGAGCAAAAACCGATATATCTTTACTAAACTTAGCCCACATACTTATCTGAACTCCCTTTATCTTGGTATAAAAAATGGCCGAGATCCGACCATAACCACGCCCACTTTATCGATATCGAAAATTACGAAAAATGAAAAAAATGCCATAATTCTATATCAACTACGAAAAAAGGGATGAAACATGGTAACTGGATTGGCTTATTGACGCAAAATATAACTTTGGAAAAAACTTTGTAAAATGGGTGTGACACCTACCATATTAAGTAGAAGAAAATGAAAAAGTTCTACAAGGCGAAATCAACAGCCCTTGGAATCTTGGCAGGAATACTGTTAGTGGTATTGCATATATAAATAAATTAGCAGTACCCGACAGATGATTTTCTGGATCACCTGGTCCACATTTTGGTCGATATCGCGAGAACGCCTTCACATATACATCTAAGGGCCAGTCGCTTTTAAAACCCTCACTAATACTTTTAATTTGATATCCATATCGTACAAATACATTCTAGAGTCACCCTGGCCCACCCTAATGGCGATATCTCGAAAAGGCGTCCACCTATAGACCTAATGCCCACTCCCTCTTAAAATGCTCAGTAACATCTTTCGTTTGATACCCATATCGTACAAACATTCTAGAGTCACCCCTGGCCCACCCTAATGGCGATATCTCGAAAAGGTGTCCACCTATAGACCTAATGTCCACTCCCTCTTAAAATGCTCAGTAACACCTTTCGTTTGATACCCATATCGTACAAACATTCTAGAGTCACCCTGGCCCACCCTAATGGCGATATCTCGAAAAGGCGTCCACCTATAGACCTAATGCCCACTCCCTCTTAAAATGCTCAGTAACACCTTTCGTTTGATACCCATATCGTACAAACATTCTAGAGTCACCCCTGGCCCTCCCTAATGGCGATATCTCGAAAAGGCGTCCACCTATAGACCTAATGTCCACTCCCTCTTAAAATGCTCAGTAAAACCTTACGTTTGATACCCATATCGTACAAAAATTCTAGAGTCACCCCTGGCCCACCCTAATGGCGATATCTCGAAAAGGCGTCCACCTATATACCTAATGCCCACTCCCTCTTAAAATGCTCAGTAACACCTTTCGTTTGATACCCATATCGTACAAACATTCTAGAGTCACCCTGGCCCACCCTAATGGCGATATCTCGAAAAGGCGTCCACCTATAGACCTAATGCCCACTCCCTCTTAAAATGCTCAGTAACACCTTTCGTTTGATACCCATATCGTACAAACATTCTAGAGTCACCCCTGGCCCACCCTAATGGCGATATCTCGAAAAGGCGTCCACCTATAGACCTAATGCCCACTCCCTCTTAAAATGCTCAGTAACACCTTTCGTTTGATACCCATATCGTACAAACATTCTAGAGTCACCCCTGGCCCACCCTAATGGCGATATCTCGAAAAGGCGTCCACCTATAGACCTAATGTCCACTCCCTCTTAAAATGCTCAGTAACACCTTTCGTTTGATACCCATATCGTACAAACATTCTAGAGTCACCCCTGGCCCACCCTAATGACGATATCTCGAAAAGGCGTCCACCTATAGACCTCATGCCCACCCCCTCTTAAAATGCTCAGTAACACCTTTCGTTTGATACCCATATCGTACAAACATTCTAGAGTCACCCTGGCCCACCCTAATGGCGATATCTCGAAAAGGCGTCCACCTATAGACCTAATGCCCACTCCCTCTTAAAATGCTCAGTAACACCTTTAGTTTGATACCCATATCGTACAAACATTCTAGAGTCACCCTTGGTCCACCTTTATGGCGATATCTCGAAAACACCTTTCTTAAAATGCTCAGTAACACCTTTCATTTGATTCCCATATCGTACAACTAGAGACACCCCTGGTCCACCTTTATGGCGATATCTCGAAACGGCGTCCACCTATGGAACTAAGAATCACTCCTTTTCAAAATACTCATTAACAGCTTTCATTTGATACCCATATCGTACAAACATATTCTACAGTCACCCCTGGTCCACCTTTATGGCGATTTCTCGAAAAGGCGTGCACCTATAGAACTGAAGCCCATTCCCTTTTAAAATACTCATTATCACCTTTCATTTGATACCCATATCGTAACACATTCTAGAGTCAGCCCTGGTACACCTTTATGGCGATATCCCTAAATGGCGTCCATCCATAGAACTATGGCCTACTCTCTCTTAAAATACTCTTTAATACCTTCCATTTGATACACATGTCATACAACCGCATTCCAGGGTTACCCTAGGTTCATTTTCCTACATGGTGATTTTCCTTATTTTGTCTCCATAGCTCTCAACTGAGTATGTAATGTTCGGTTACACCCGAACTTAGCCTTCCTTACTTGTTATGTAAATCATTTACTAGTCGAGTTTTTGACGTTGAACGATGAATTTTGAAGTGGTTTAGGTTTCGTCTGTTCATAGGTTTACGAAAATGCACGATTCCTTGATGTCCGTACTTTTCAAAAAATTACCTATGTTCAGCCACACTAATAGATCATGGCATAGTTAATAAATTCATCATAAAATTAAAATAAATGTTCTAATGAATTATGCAGTTCAGTACTTATCGGGATTTGTAAACTGATTGCTTCCTTTTTCTATACTAATATTTTTCGAAAAATTGCAAAGAAACAACACAGTTAACGGATGTCAATTCGATTTGGGAGCAAAATGGCTGCAATTGTCAAAAAATTCGTCTGTCGAGCAAACCTCTTCTGATTGAATCATGGATATGGTGCAACAAAATACAAAAACAAAAGCAAATTTCAAAATGGGCGTGGCTCCGCCTTTTTCATTTGATTTGTCTAGGATCCATTTAATGCCATAAGTCGAACAAATATTTACCAATCCTTGTGAAATTTGGTAGGCGCTTAGATTCTAGGGCGATAACTGTTTTCTGTGAAAAAGGGCGAAATCGGTTGAAGCCACGCCCATTTTTATACACAGTAGATGGTCTGTCCTTCCGCTCGGCCGTTAACACGATAACTTGAGCAAAAATCGATATATCTTTACTAAACTCAGTTCACATAATTATCTAAACACACTTTGTATTGGTAAAAAAAATGGCCGAAATCCGACTATGACCACGCCCACTTTTTCGATTTCGAAAATTACGAAACATTAAAAAAATTCCATAATTCTATACCAAATACGAAAAAGGGATGAAACATGGTAATTGCATTGGTTTATTGACGCAAAATATAACTTTAGAAAAAAACTTTGTAGAATGGGTGTGACACCTACCATATTAAGTAGAAGAAAATGAAAAAGTTCTGCAGGGCGAAATCGAAAGCACTTGGAATCATGGCAGGAATACTGTTCGTGGTATTACATATATAAATAAATTAGCGGTACCCGACAGATGATGTTCTGGGTCACCCTGGTCCACATTTTGGTCGAAATCTCGAAAACGCCTTCACATATACAACTACCACAACTCCCTTTTAAAATTCTTATTAATACCTTTAATAGGACACCCATATTGTACAAACACATTATAGAGCCACCCCTGGTACACCTGTATGGCGATATCTCGAAAAGGCGTCCACCTATAGAACTAAGGCCCACTCCCTTTTAAAATACTCATTAACACCTTTCATTTGATACCCATATCGTACAAACAAATTCTAGAGTCACCCCTGGTCCACCCTTATATCGATATTTCGAAAAGGCGTCCACCCATAGAACTAAGGCCCACTCCCTTGTAAAATACTCATTAACACCTTTCGTTTGAAACCCATATTGTATAAACGCATTCTAGTGTCATCATCATATGCAACTAAGGATTACTCTCTTTTAAAATGCTCATTAACACCTTTCATTTGATACCCATATCGTACAAACGCATTCTAGAGTCACCCCTGGTCCATCTTTACGGCGATATCTCGAAAAGGCATCCATCTATAGAACTTAGGTCCACGCCCTTTTAAAATACTCATTAATACCTTTCATTTGATACCCATATCGTACAAACAAAGTCTAGAATCAGCCCTGATCCACCTTTATGGCTATATCCCTAAATGGCGTCCACCTATAGAACTATGGCCCACTCCCTCATAAAATACTCTTTAATGCCTTTCATTTGATACACATGTCATACAAAGACATTCCAGGGTTTCTCTCGGTTCATTTTCCTACATGGTTATTTTCCCTTATGTTGTCACCATAGCTCTCAACTGAGTATGTAATGTTCGGTTACACCCGAACTTAACCTTCCTTACTTGTTCTCTTTTGATTTGGTATCCAAGCCATTGCTTTACAACCAAACACGTGAATTTTCGATACATCAGGCTTCGTTCCACAGAATAATTCAGCAGGTGTAATATGACTATCTAATGACGTAGTTGGACTTCGATTAATAATATATACAGCTGATAAAGCTGCTTCGCCCCACATTCTCTTTGGTAGCTGAGACTCTATAAGCAGCGTGCAAACTTTTTCTACAAGAGTACGGTTAAATCGCTCTGCAAGTCCATTTTGCTGGGGCGAGTACGCCATTGTGCATTCTACCTGGATCCCCTTCAGTTTATACCATTTTTGTTGTTCGGATGAACAATACTCACAACCTTGATCCATAGTTACCCTTGCTATTGATTTGCCGAACATTGCTGTTACCATCGCCTCGTATTCCTTAAATACTTCAAATACTTGAGTCTTCTTCTTTATTAAGTAGTAAATCATGGCAAAATGAGTATAGTCGTCTATAAACGACGCGAAATATTTCGAGCCGTTGTAACCTATCGGATCAATTGGGCCGCAGACATCGGAAAGAATTCCTTCCAGAACTCTTTTCGATTTCACCCGAATACCATCAAACGGATCCCTACACTGTTTTCCTTTGAAGCAAGTTTCACAAAAATGTATATTTCCACTTTTCGCATCTATACCAGTCACCATATCATGTTTTATCAAGTCATTCAAACCTCCTTGTCCCAAATGTCCTAGTCTTTTATGCCATAACTCGATTTTGTACGTTGAATATGCTTGCCGTGGCGGCTTTTCACTTTAAATTCGTACAAATTACCATTGAGGTTCGCTGTTGCAATCACAATGCCATCTTTTTTAATAACAGCAACAAGTTTTTCAAATTTGACTTCAAGACCAGCGCTTGTAAGTTTTCGTACCGATAACAGATTGTCACGAAGCTCAGGAATATATAAGACATTCATCGTCGTAATGGGAATACCTTTGTTACTGATGCCATGAATATCTCCACAGCTCGTAGCCACAATCGTTTCGTCATCCTTTGCCACATTTATTATTGTAGGTGGGTTAAATTCTTGAATCTTATCAAAAAATAATTGAATTGCTTTTTTCTTTTACTGGAGAAAGCAGTTTTATCTGAGCTATATCCAACACCCCTAACGTTAAATTTAGTCTCCTCTGCTATCAAGCGTACCTTCGCAATGTTATAATCTAGCTTACCATCAAGATTTTCAAGAGCTGTTACCAGAGGATCAAACTTATCCGAAAGTGTGAGAAATAATTGGGCTAAAACATCTGCATCTGTCAACACTGCCCAGATAGATTGAGCTGGCGAACCAATCCTTCAAATTTTGCCAAATTTCCCGCCAATGATTCATCCCCGCGCATACGTAGCGTTGTGAGCTGCTTACGTATCAATAGTTGTGAGAGAACAGACTTCTTTGCGAAAGCTTCGTTGAGACTATTCCACATTAGCTTAGCGGATTTTTTCCCTTATGTAGCTGAGACAATCATTATGCACGAACGCCACCAGACGTTCCATAGCTTTCCTATCCAGTTTGAGAAATTCCGCTTTAGCCTCCTCCGCTGTTGGTGGATCGGCCGTTAAAACGTCCCCAAGATTCAGAGACTCCAGATGAATTTTAACTCGAAATTGCCATTCATCAAAACCAGTTCCTTTGAATTGAAGAATTTGATTTGAGGTATCCTTTGTATCGCCCATAACCTTAAGACTTTCCAGAAAACGGACTGTATTGATGTTAGCAAACGAGAATATTTATTTGAACTGTACTGAAATTTTTCTGACGAAATATATTTATACAATATATATACGACACAATGCTTGATCAGTTTTTACATACATTTTCAAAGTTAAAATAACGCAACGCAAAACTCAACAAGGTCAAATATGTGCATGATATTGAAATCAATTATTTTATTCTCTCCCCTCATCCTGGACAGAGACACAAGATTTCAAGGAAAGGCTTCATCGGTTTTTCAAATTTGGATGTTTTACTAATAAAATATAACGTCCTTCTGTGTTTAATACAATTTTGTCTAGTCTTTTATTATACATTTCATGATAATTAAATGGTATATTAACTTCGTCACGAATCTTAAAATTGTAATTCCTTAAAGGAAATTAGATAGGCCCACCATTTAGTATACCGAAATATGAAGATCTGAGTTGATTTAGCCATGTCCGCCCGTCCGTCTGTCTGTTTGTATGCAAATTAGTATCTAAATTTTTGAGATATCTTAATGAAATTTGGTGATCGGGTATATTTAGGTGTCCGCTTAGACATTTGTCGGAACCGGCCGGATCGTACTACTATAGCATATTTCCCCCATATAAGCGATTTTTCAGAAGAGACGATTTTTGACATATCTTCCTTAATTTATCATATTGAAGTTTCAAACTTCACCATATGCTTTCGTATATTGCTCATATTATTGTCTCAAAAAAAGGATGAGATCGGGGTGTGCCTGAATGCGAATGGGGAATATGTATTCCGATATGATTGACTTCCTTTCTATTAATTCAGATTTTAATTAACAATAATGACTTATGAACTAATAAGGAAGATGTAACAAATTATGTTTCGAGTAAATCAAACTTCAATGATGAAATTTAAAACTATACAACTATCGACTTGAAATGTTCGAATTCATGAATAAGTAGCACTGGATGCAAATTAGAAAATATGAATGATGATTGATGTTGCCGTATATAGCTATGTATATACATATATATGTGCATGTATATATATCGGAGTCACAGGGATGGAACCGGGAGTTTTGGAATTTGGGAAAAATGTAAAAAAGTAGATGGATTTAAATAAGATAGTTATCACGGCGTTGGCTTAGATGTGCTGACGCTGAATACTCCTATGTATCTGCTGGCCTTTGTCTTCTTCATGTGACGGCGTTGGTTTGCTCAGAATAATACTTCGTTGATTTGGTATGAATTAAGAGGGGACTGCCCTCATTGCTTTTAAATGTATGAAACAATTTATTTCAAGCTACTTTTAATTTATAATTTTATTTAATAATTTGGGGAAAATTTAAACAACGTGACAATGTTAAAGATATGCTTTTTTGTTGGCGGTTTCAGTGAAACTGGTATTGTTTTTGTAAATAGTCACATCCCTCTCTCTTTTGATGCAGATGAGAAATAGTACTTTTAAATAGAAACCTCAGGCAAAGCGTTCTTTCGGAGATAAGACGTGCCGTGATCGCTGGCGTGAAATATGTTATAAATAGTTTTGGAAGCGTGAGCGCTATACCTGTGAAATAATATATAGAGATTTTAAAGTCGATAGAGATGAATTGGGGAAGGGAAAGAAGGGGAAATATAAATGAATCTGAAAATAAAAATAAAAATAATAACCATATAAACATGAATAAGAGAGAGTAAGGGAAAGCTGATGGAATAAACAGAGGAAGGAATTAATAATAGTAAACAAAATAAGGAGAGTAGGAGGATGAAGAAACGGAAGATGAAGATGAAAGTTAACGAGAAAAGGTAAAGGAGAAAAAACTAAAGTTTCGAAGTTGAGGGAGAAATATAGGAAGAAGTGAGTGGCAGAAAGAGGAGGGAGAGGAAGACAAAGAAGTAGCTTGAGAGAGAGAGGTGAGATGGTGAGCTGTCGAGCTACGCAGACAACAGTGTTGGGAATACCCAACCAAGCTTCATACCCTTAATTTGAACGCATATGTCTTTTACCCGCGAGTGTAGTACTTCCCACCGCAGAAGTCATAATCCTGTTTCTTTAGCAGCCGAGGCTCTGGTGAGACCCTAAGCTCCTCATAAAACTAGGATGGAATGACCTAGAAGGTTTCATATGGTCATATTAAATTTCTGAAATGTTGTTGTAATGATAAAGATAGTCCGCGGGGGTGTTGAGGAGTGTTGATGGTCCTTTGCCGAATATAGATCCGGCACGTTCCAGAAACAAACTCCATTAACGTATAAGCCCGACTGTCTCGGGAATATCAACATTGATAACACTCTCCAAAACTTTCGCGGAGTGTCTTTATTGCTACAAGAACAAGAAAATCCACAAATAAAGAATCTCTAAACGCAGATCCTGCGGAAATGTAAATGATAATCTAAAGGGATCACCTGTTTATCTTTTTGAATTAATTTCGTACTTTCTTGCAGCAAATATGGATGAGTAATCGTTTCTCTGTCGACTTATTACCGATAGCGAAATTGTCGTCTTGTTTTGGTTTTGTTATCAGAATGTTATGCATGTTATCGCCGTGTCATCGGCTAGTTGTTGGTTTCTTATCACTGCTTGTTGCCGCCGGGTATCTGATTGGCAACAATCGATAGCAAAAAGATAACTTGTCGAAAAACATTCAGTTAAACTCCAATAACAAATCTATAATTTTCGATAATAGACCGATAGCTTTTTTTTAACGCCCCAATGCAATTTGTTATCAATTACAAATTAATATCTCGTCTTTAGTTGATGACAAACCGATAACTTGTCTAAAAGAAATGGATAACACGCGCCTTATCCGTCGATAACAAACCGATAAGTCATCGATAAAGTATATAATATCAAAGCGATAAAAATAAGTCGAAAGCGGGTTACAAAAAATTGGTTTGTAGACATTGTGAACTTGCTGCCGACATAGGGTCATATTCCGGTCAGCCGTCGATTATAAGAAGAAGTTAGATAGATTGTTGTGAGGCAGGCATGCTTAACCAACGAACCGATATCATTTCGTTACGATAATTAACGTTAATAAACGAAACAAAGTCATTTCGTTTATTAACGTTAATTATCGTAACGAAATGATATCGGTTCGTTGGTTAAGCATGCCTGTTGTGAGGCAATTCTCTACGACCTATAGGCCTATTTTGCCTCATTCTCTTCACAGCAACTCATCCATGCCAAGCTCCTGCGGAAATCCAGAGAGTGTATGAGTTTATTATCTAGTTTTAGCGATCGAAGCATCCTTAATATTCTTTTTACGGCGACATCACATTCGGGAAGAATGTGTTGTGTAGCAGAAACGACATGTGGCTATTAAGCCTGCAGTGATCTGTGAGTATGTCTTTTAAAATACTTAGGCTGGTTTTTGGGAGTTTATATATTTCATTTTGTGTTACATCCATCTATCGGCGCCTTTGCCTGCAAGAGTCCTGGAATTCCACGCCAGTATCGTTCTCAGATTTTCGATTATGGTGTGGGTTTCCATGTTGTTGTTCTTGTTGTAGCAGTGCTTCGCCTCATCCAATAGGTGTGAGCAATCACATATTGTTATCAATGTCCTCTAACGGGAGTCCGGCGTTTTTCCACAATACAATTAGAGAGATGGTTGGTGTCACATTGCAAGCAGGACATATATTTTGTATTTATTTATTTATTTATTATTATTATTACAGCTTTTATGCCTAGATTTACAACATAAAAAACTTATCACATGTAATATGAAATCTCTATCGTATCACAGTTGTGCGACACTATAAGTATAATTTATTTTTAAACATATTTAAGTCTTCACAGTTTCTAATTTCTACAGGAAGATCATTAAATCTTTTTAGACCTTTGACGCGAGTGAAGCAAGCAGAAGTAAAAACGACGATAATTAAATTTTGTGACTTCTTTATTTGCTTGTTCAAGTACAACTATGATTTTTACAATTTATGTATGTATGAAAAGGTAAATGTACATAGGTATAGTTAGGATGAGATTAAGGCAAAGCAAAAAGGAATTGGTTGACAAATCTGAAACCAATTCGATGTGAACAGCTTTCGATGAAAAACACACAAATATGGCAGCGTAAGTTTTGTAGGGTGGCTTGCCTCGTAAGCGATAAGATGTGAGAAATGGGCCGCAAAAATCCACTCCTGATACAAAAAATGGTCGTTGAGCCTTAACACGATCTGCAGGAAGGTCACCCATTATTTGACCGATAACCTTGGGCTTGTAATGAAAGCAGTGCGTACACTTGCGCACAACCTTGCGAACGATTTCGCGTCCATTCACGATCCAAATTCGTTGACGCAGTAACGAAAGCAATACTTTCGGTCCGGCATGAAGATTGCTACGGTGCAAATATTCAATATAAAGATGAGTAAATCTATGTGATTTGGGTAAAAGTGCGGGATGCTTACAATCATAGGGAACTTCAGCATTTTTCAGTCGTCCGCCGACTCTTAGAATAAATCTGACGTTGCCGTTTGTGCTTATTGGTTGTAGAAACGGTGAAAGACGTTGGAGATCCGATTTGAGAATACCGCCAGATTTAAGGCAATTTATCTCAGTGCCAAAATGAATTCGTTGTATATCAGATACTATTATCCAAAAGATATAATCCAATTCGGTGGCTGGAATGTGTATCACGGTTTTCGGGTTAATATGACGATTTGGAGGAAATTTGTTGAAGGTGCGATATACAAAGGAAACAATTCTTAAAATTTTGAAGAACGAAGAAGTGTTTTCAATTATGTTTTGAATAATGTCCACAGTACTACTACTTGTGTTGCATGTGAATGCGATTTTTCGCCTGCGCTCGAGATCTGTTTGTGTTTCAGTTTGATTTTCGACTGGAGGCCAGTTCTCCGCTTCCTTTTGCAAAAAACTTGGACCTGTAAACCATATAGTACTGGCAAGTTCTGACGCGCTGTGGCCGCGAGAAACAATGTCTGCTGGGTTGTCTTTTGTAGGGACATGTCTCCATTCAACTCCTACGGTATTGTCTTGTAACTCAGAAATACGATTGGCTACAAAGCAAGTCAAAGTGGAAGAATGCATTTTCAACCACTGTAAAACGATTTTGGAATCTGTCCAAAAATAAATGTGATTTACGTATTTCAAAACCTTACATTTTATTTTTGTCCATGTCCTACTGAGGAGCGCAGCTGCACATAACTCCAATCGAAGTATGGATATAGCCTTAATTGGTGCCACCTTTGACTTGGCGATGAGAAGAGTGGTTTTAAAAGTTCCGGCGAATGATTGGCGAATGTAAATGGCGCACCCATATGCGCGAGATGAGGCATCTGCGAACCCATGTATTTGACCACTGTCCTGAAGACACGTGAATACATAACGCGGAACTCGTATACCATTTATGTAATTTAAATCATTTTTTATTTGCAACCACATTGAGTACAGATCCTGTGTGAGTGGTTCATCCCAATCCATGTGTTGTATCCATAGCTCCTGAAGTAAAATCTTGCAACGAATTGTAATAGGACTTAGCAAACCCAAAACATTCATTGGATTCAAAGCTAAAGCAGATTTCGTCCCTCATAGGTTTCCATACCATACCCAACGCTTTGGTAACATTGTCATCACTTACCTTTATCTGAATTTCTTCTGCTGATTTTTCGATTAGTTGTGGGCAATTTGAAGTCCATTTCGCAAGCTGTAGACCAGCATGTGCCAGTAAAGTAGTAATTTCGTCTTGTATCTCTAGCAACTCCTTTACACTGTTGGCTCCAGTCAATAGGTCGTCAACGTAAAGATCCTCTCTCAACACTCTTGCTCCGACTGGATAGCGATTCCCATACGTCAGCAAGGTGGGCTCAACAGCGTATGGCTAAAAACGGTGCAGATGACATACCGTAGGTCACGGTGTTTTGTTGAAATAATTGCAAGGGAGCACTTGCAGTTTCTCTCCATAAGATTAGTTGGAAGTTTCGATCGTTTTCTTCAACAAGAAACTGTCGATACATTTTTACTATATCGGCTGTGAGTGCGTACCGATGCAGACGAAATGTTAATAAGGTTAAAATCAGTTCTTGCTGAATGGTTGGTCCAACCATTAAAATTTCATTTAATGCTTTATTCGACGAAGTACGCATTGAAGCGTCGAATACCACCCTTAGCTTTGTTGTGGTACTTTCGGGGCGTAGCACGCAATGGTGAGGTATAACGTAATGTAGGCTATCAAGCTGAGTATCTGAAACTGCTGTCATGTGACCTAAAGTTTGATACTCTGCCATGAATTCGCAGTACGACTGATGAAGCTTAGGATTGAGATAGAGGCGGCGTTCAAGTGCAAAAAATCTTTTACGCGCACCGTCAATGGAATTTCCAAGGGCTGCTGGAGATTCCTTAAATGGTAGGCGCACTTGCAATCGGCCGTCGGAGTGTACAAAAATATTAGATTGAAAATGTTCTTCACATGCTTTCTCTTCTTCGGATAGTTGCGGTGGCAGCGAAGTAATCTCTTCTACTTCCCAGAATTTGCGCAGTAATGACTCGACAGATTCCACTTCTCTCACCACATTGCACGTTAATGGCTGAGTTATTGGTTGTTCACATTGTCCGCCTACAACCCATCCTAGAGAAGTGTTGACTAAAAAAGGCAAACCGTTGCCTAGAGTTACCTTTTCTCCGCGCAAAATATCAAAGAAGACCTCACTGCTAATCAGTACATCGATTTTTTGAGGTTTGTAAAACAATGGATCAGCAAGATTAATTCCTTCGGGAATAGTCCAATTTTTTGAAAAAATATATTCGCTAGGCTGCATTGACGATATTTTCTTAGTTACCGCAAACTGTGTAGAACGTTCAAAAGTTGAAAAACGAGAGCGAAATGTGGCATATACTGCATGCTTTAACGTTGTTTGAACATCACCGATTCCGGAGATTTCCTGATTCGATGTTTGTCGCTTCAGTTGCAAGCGTTTAGCGGTTTCTTCAGTAATGAAGTTTACTTCGGAACAAGAGTCCAACAGAGCCCGAACGGGTTGGATAATCCCAAAACTGTCTTTCATTAGAATTATGGCTGTTGGGATAATAGCTCTTTTTTGTGATCGTATCACCATAGCGACTGGTGGATTTGACTAAGAAGACTGCTGAGCAGTGCTACGCTTTGCATCGGAACTCGGTGAAAATATATGTAAGTGTGTATGATGCATGCCTTTACAAACTCGACATTTAAATTTGGAAGGGCATTTTGCTACAGAGTGGCCTTTTCGCAAACAATTTATGCAAAGACCCGAACGCTTCACAAATTCAAATCTACTTGACACAGGAAGAGCTAAAAACGAGGTACAATTTCCCAATGTGTGTTCTGCTGTTTGACAATAAGCACACGTTGAATGAGAATTCACAAATGTATGTGAAGCCTTTTTTGAATGCAACCTTTGTTTCGAGTCACGATTATGCTCAGTAGACTCCGTGGGTTTTGCATGACTCTCTAAAAATTGGCATCTCCTATTTAAAATTTTATAACATGCTTCCCAAGTTGGAAGCGAGTCATAGTCTTGTTTTTCCTCATAGGATGCTTGAGAACCCTTGTCTACTTTTGAAAGAACGATGTGAATGAGAATAGAACTCAGAATTTCAGTTTCTGAACCCAACGATAATAGTGATGCACGTATAGCTGAAACCTTATCAATGATGAGACGTAACGAGTTAGAATCTGCATTCTGCATGGGTGAAATATTAAACAAAGTTGAAATGTAGTCGCGAAAGATTAAGGTGTTATTATCAAAGCGATCCTTCAAACGTTTTAGGGCTTTAGTGTAGTTGTCTTCAGTGATTTGAAACTGCTCCACAACTGACAATGCCTGACCTGAGAGGCAACCCAACAAATAATTGAATTTGTCAATTGTTGGAATTGTAGGGTCTTTGTCGACGAGGTTAGAAAACGTAAGCGAAAATCTTTTATACTCGGCATATTTGCCGTCAAATTTAGGCAATTTTTGAGCAGGGAGACGGGTATGATGTAATGTACTGAGTGTAGCCGATGTATTTAAAAAACTTGTTTCTGCTGCACTCGCACGACGAATGCTATTTAGCAATTGCATAATCTTTGCCTTTGCGGTAATATAACTCTCCTCGATATCACTCCTGGCACTGTCTGTTGGACTAAGTTTTTCAATTTGTCCCTGAATATGGCATTGTTGCTTAAAATAGGACTCAAGGATTTGAAGGTGACATTCTAAAATTTTGGGGTCCGTTGTTTCCCCTAACTTGTCTATTTTGGCCTTCATATTGCTAATATTCCGATTCATAGTGGATCGTTGCTGTTTGAGCGACGATAATTGTTCTTCGTCTTCTCCCGCCATCGTATTACAAGTTAAAGTGGACGCGCAAAGGCTTAATAATTGAATTGACCAGCAAAAACCAACAAGTGCGACTACAGTATAAGAAACTAACGGCGATTGAGATTCACTGCCAGATTTTTACCTTGTAAGCGACAGAAATGCTAAATAAGGGTACGAAAACACTGTAGCTGCGATTGACCTTCGATTGACTTTCCACGCTGATGCAGAAAACGTTACCAAACGAAGTTTTTGCAAAAAATTATTACGAGAGTATTGTATGTTGGGTGGGTGCTAATAATTAAACTATACCGTCTATTTTACTTTGAGCACAGTAATAAGCAAATCAATAATAATAATATGATTACTAATACATATGTTTGTATATTGGTAATATCTTACAATTTATATGTGCTTAATCTTACGCCCTTTGATTTGCTTAACACCAGACTTGATGCACGGTGTAAATGTTGCTTGTTGTTAGCTGCTCGCCCATGTACATAAGTACGTTTGTTGATTTTACCGCTTCAGTGAAATGTTTGGTCAAATTACAATTTGTTTAAAAATTCGATTTAATGACGTTGATCGTATGTTAAATCACGAAAACTATAAATTTTGACTTTTTCGGACACTTAATAAAAGTCCTGTCACGGTCGCCAATGACGCGAGTGAAGCAAGCGGAAGTAAAAACGACGATAATTAAATTTTGTGACTTCTTTATTTGCTTGTTCAAGTACAACTATGATTCTTACAATTTAACATTTCATGGCATGATACTGCTAGATTGCTCTCTAACTGTATGAAAATTGTACTCTCTTACTTGAGATGTATGAAAAGGTAAATGTACATAGGTATAGTTAGGATGCAAAAATATGATGTGTACATAGGTATAACCAGTATGCAAAGTATGATGTGTACTTAGGTATAACTAGTATGCAAAAGTATGATTGTGGTTACAATTATTGACCATTAGTATTAAATACATGATTTCGCTTAATGTACCACGCCCAACAACCTTTATAAAACAAGTTAAGCTGTCCTCTTTCCGTTGTAAAGAGCGGAAGTCTGAAGCTATTTTTATTTCTCGTATTAATATTGTGAACGTCTCTTTGATATACAATATTGTTGCTCAAATACTCCGGCAGATTACCCTTTTTAATATTAAAAATAAAAATCATCACAAAGAAAAGGATCCGCTGTTTTACACTAAGCCATTGCAATTCATTTAGCATTTCTCTTGTCGGAGTATCGTATTTTTTCTTAAGAATAAACCTCATCGCTTTATTTTGCATTTTTTGTAAACTGTCTATCACACTATCTGCCACTAAAAACAATATGGTAGGGCAGTAATTAAAATGAGGTTCCACGATTGTTCTATATACAAGAATTTTATGCTTTTTTGAAACAAATTTACATGATCTGTATAAAAAGCCTATCTTTTTTGCAATCTTTTGCTTCAAGTCGTTTACATGATCCTCGAATTTCACTTTATTATCAATAACTATACCTAGGTATTTTATTTTGACTAATTCCATAATTTTGCAGTTTCCGATTTTTAGTTCATTTGTATTACTAATAAGTGTTCTATTTAAGATAATATATTTGGTCTTATCAGCATTTATCTTTAATTTATTTTGGCACATCCAGAGATATACACTATCTAAATCTGATTGCATTTTTTCAATAGCTACATTGAGATTTTTATCGCTTATCATAATAAGGGTATCATCTGCAAACAATTTGATATCACAATGGTTTACTGCTTTGACTATGTCATTTATATATATTTTAAAAAGTATTGGTGCAAGTATCGATCCTTGTGGAAGGCCGATATTAACAGCTTCTTCACTTGATATAGAAATACCATTAATTAATGTTTGTTGACGTCGGTTGGAGAAATAACTTATAAACCAGTCCAGCGCTTTGTCTCTTATGCCGATACTATACAGTTTATCTATCATAATTTGGTGAGATACAGTTTCGAAAGCTCGTTTTAGGTCCAAAAATACCGCAATTACGTAGTTTCTTTCATTTAGTTGATTTTTCCACTCAAAAACAATTGAATTTAAAACCGTCTCACATGAGTGTTTTTTTTTTTTCGAAAACCTGATTGCTTCGAAGTTATAATTTTATTTAATTCAATGTATTCTTGCAGCTGCTCTTTTACAATTAATTCGATGATTTTCTCATCTGCTGGCAATGTATTTATTGGTCGCATTTCATTCGATTTTATGGTATTTTTGACTTTAAAACTGGCGTTACCGTAGTAAGTTTCCAACAATCTGGCATGGTAGCAGTTCTAAAGCTCTCATTAATTATATCAGCATGAAAGTACCATGTGTATTCAACTGAGCCTTTTACAACACCATCCATCAAAAGTTTCTTGCCACTTATCTTGTGTTTAAACTGTTTAACAACTTTTGTTACAGTATCAGCTGTCACTTCCGTGAACTCGAAGTATGTGTGTACATTATAATCATGGTTAAAGTTATTTCCCACTATTTCAATCTCGTTATTAATATTTTGTATACTGTTCACGAAAAATTGATTTAGTTTATTTGGTATGTCTCTTTCATCGCTGTATATTATGTTATTTATTTCCATTTTAGTTATCGGAGTTTTCTCTTTTTATACTCAGTTGAGCAGAGCTCACAGAGTATATTAAGTTTGATTGGATAACGGTTGGTTGTACATATATAAAGGAATCGAGATAGATATAGACTTCCATATATCAAAATAATCAGGATCGAAAAAAAATTTGATTGAGCCATGTCCGTCCGTCCGTCCGTCCGTCCGTCCGTTAACACGATAACTTGAGTAAATTTTGAGGTATCTTGATAAAATTGGGTATGTAGGTTCCTGAGCACTCATCTCAGATCGCTGTTTAAAATGAACGATATCGGACTATAACCACGCCCACTTTTTCGATATCGAAAATTTCGAAAAACCGAGAAAGTGCGATAATTCATTACAAAAGACCGCTAAAGCGACGAAACTTGGTAGATGAGTTGAACTTATGACGCAAAATAGAAAATTAGTAAAATTTTGGACAATGGGCGTGGCACCGCCCACTTTTAAAAGAAGGTAATTTAAAACTTTTGCAAGCTGTAATTTGGCAGTCGTTGAAGATATCATAATGAAATTTCGCAGGAACGTTAAAAAAAATAAAAAAAATAAATGTAAGGCGCGATAACCTCCGAAGAGATCTAAGGCCGAGCTTCTCTTCCAATTTGCGTCGTGCTCCTCTTGATTTTTCCCTACAAATTGGCCGGACGGGACCTACATGTTTTATGCCGACTCCGAACGGCATCTGCAAAGCAGATGAGTATTCACTGAGAGCTTTTCATGGCAGAAATACAATCGGAGCGCTTGCCAGACACTGCCGAGGGGCGACCCCGCTTAGAAAAATTTTCTTCTAATTGAAAAATCTTATTTCTAAAATTTTGATGTTGCTTTGCCCGGGAGTTGAACCCAGGGCATACGGTGTGATAGGCGGAGCACGCTACCATCACACCACGGTGGCCGCCAGGTCAGGTGGTCGCAGGAACGTTACTCTTAATAAAAATTAGCAAAATCGGGGAAGGACCACGCCCACTTTTCAAAAAAAAATTTTTTTTAAGTAAAATTTTAACAAAAAATTTAATATCTTTACAGTATATAAGTAAATTATGTCAAGATTCAACTCAAGTAATGATATGGTGCAACAAAATACAAAAATAAAAGATAATTTAAAAATGGGCGTGGCTCCGCCCTTTTTCATTAAATTTGTCTAGGTTACTTTTAACGCCATAAGTCGAACAAAAATTAACCAATCCTTTTGATATTTGGTAGGGGCATAGATTTTATGGCGTTAACTGTTTTCTGTGAAAATGGGCGAAATTGGTTGATGTGACGCCTAGTTTTTATACACAGTCGTCCGTCTGTCCTTCCGCATGGCCGTTAACACGATAACTGGAGCAAAAATCGATGTATCTTTACTAAACTCAGTTCACGTACTTATCTGAACTCACTTTATCTTGGTATGAAAAATGAACGAAATCCGACTGTGACCACGCCCACTTTTTCGATATCGAAAATTAAGAAAAATGAAAAAAATGCCATAATTCTATACCAAATACGAAAAAAGGGATGAAATATGGTAAGGTAATTGGATTGTTTTATTGACGCGAAATATATCTTTAGAAAAAACTTTATAAAATGGTTGTGACACCTACCATATTAACTAGAAGAAAATGAACAAGTTCTGCAGGGCGAAATAAAAAACCCTTAAAATCTTGGCAGGTATTGCATATATAAATAAATTAGCGGTATCCAACAGATGATGTTCTGGGTCACCGTGGTCCACATTTTGGTCGATATCTGGAAAACGCCTTCACATATACAACTACCACCACTCCCTTTTAAAACTCTCATTAATACCTTTAATTTGATACCCATATCGTACAAACTCATTCTAGAGTCACCCCTGATCCACCTTTATGGCGATATTTCGAAAAGGCGAACACCTATAGAACGAAGGCATACTCCCTTTTAAAAATACTCATTAACACCTTTCATTTGATACCCATATCGTACAAACAAAGTAAAGAGTCACCCCTGGCCCAGAAAGGCCCACTCCCTCTTAAAATACTCATTAACTCCTTTCGTTTGATACCCATATTGCACAAACGAATTCTAGAGTGACCCCTAGCCCACCTTTATGGCGATATCTCGAAACGGCGTCCACCTATGGAACTAAGGATTACTCCCTTTTAAAATACTCATTAACACCTTTCATTTGATACGCATATCGTACAAACGCATTCTAGAGTCACACCTGGTCCATCTTTAGAACCTATAGAACTAAGGCCCACTCCCTCTTAAAATACTTATTAACTCCTTTCGTTTGATACCCATATTGCACATACGAATCCTAGAGTCACCCTTGGTCCACCTTTATGGCGATAACTCGAAAAGGGGTCCACCTATAGAACTAAGCTCCACGCCCTTTTAAAATAATCATTAACACCTTTCATTTGATACCCATATCATACAAACAAATTCTAAAGTCACCCCTGGTCCACCTTTATGGCGATATCTCGAAAAGGCGAACACCTGTAAAACGAAGGCCCACTCCCTTTTAAAAATACTCATTAACACCTTTCATTTGATACCCATATCGTACAAACAAAGTCTAGAGTCACCCCTGGTCCACCTTTATTGCGATACCTCGAAAATGCGTTCACCTATAGAACTAAGGCCCACTCCCTCTTAAAATACTCATTAACTCCTTTCGCTTGATACCCATATTGCACAAACGAATTCTAGAGTCACCCCTGGCCCACCTTTATGGCGATATCTCGAAACGGCGTCCACCTATAGAACTAAGGCCCACTCCCTTTTAAAATACTCATTAACGCCTTTCGTTTGATGCCCATATTGTGCAAAAAAATTCTAGGGTCACCCCTGGTCCACCTTTATGGCGATATCTCGAAACGGCGTCCACCTATGGAACTAAGGATTACTCCCTTTTAAAATGCTCATTAACACCTTTCATTTGATACCCATATCGTACAAACGCATTCTAGAGTCACCCCTGGTCCATCTTTACGGCAATATCTCGAAAAGGCGTCCATCTATAGAACTTAGGTCCACGCCCTTTTAAAATACTCATTAATACCTTTCATTGGATACCCATATCGTACAAACGCATTCTAGAGTCAACCCTTATCCACCTTTATGGCTATATCCCTAAATGGCGTCCACCTATAGAACTATGGCCCATTCCCTCATAAAATACTCTTTAATGCCTTTCATTTGATACACATGTCATACAAACACATTCCAGGGTTTCTCTCGGTTCATTTTCCTACATGGTTATTTTCCCTTATGTTGTCACCATAGCTCTCAACTGAGTATGTAATGTTCGGTTACACCCGAACTTAACCTTCCTTACTTGTTTCTATTAGCCAAGATTTTACTTTCCAGGTACCTGTTTTTCTTAATCTTAATTAGTTTTTTGTATTGTCTGTTAAGGCTTTTGTACTGCCTCCAGTCACTACTCATTTGACTACGTTTATAGAGTCCATTTTTGCGTCTGTTTAGATCAGTTAACTCGCGATCATACCATTTATTTATTAGTTTCACTTCAATTTGTTTTTCAAACGTTAGAACTTTCACTGATTGAACCATAACATAATTTAAAGCTTTGATTTTATCTTCAAGTGATAAATTGTTTAATATACTCAAGTTATAGTATCTAAAGATATGAAGAAGGTTTTCCGCATTGTAGCACTCCCATGAAGTTATAGTATTTGTTACACGCATTTGGTACTCTTTCTCTGATTCTAAAATAAACCCAATTGTTTCATGGTCAGAGATTTTATTTTCTTCAAGCCTCATAGAGTTAATTTTATCACTATTTGAGTAAAGTAAATCAATTCTTGTTTGAGAAGTTTCTGTTATACGGGTATTTAAATCGATTTCCTGAGTCATACATACATTTTCCATAATGTCATTCAACTGATTTCGGATGGAAGTGTTCCTATTCATGTCTATATTGTAATCCCCCATAAGTAAGTTATTATCGCTTGGTTCAAACTTGTGTAGAACATTTTCACACAAGTAATTTATAAAATCACTGTCATTACTATTAGGTGAATGATATAAGAGTCCCAAACACCATTTTGTAACATTGGTTTTAATTTTAATAATTATACACCACATATTTTGGTCAAAGCTGTTGTTGTAAATCACTTTATACTCAATTGTTTCGTGAACATATATTAACACACCGCCTGTGTGACGGCTATGTGAATCACATCTTACGATCGTGTAGTTAATTAATTTCAATTCGGAATCTTCTATATCACTTGTTGTTCTTGATTCTGAGCACATCACAATAAATGGGGTTTTTTTTTATATATGAGCATTTCAACCTCATTTTTGTTAGCTATGATGCTACTTACATTTATGTATGTATGTCGGGGTTGATTCTGGATAGGTAAGAGTTTAACCTTTTACAGTATCCAGATCGAATTTGAGCTAGAGTGACGCGCGCTCCTTCACTGCTAGTTCTGGGTATTTTTCGTTGAGTACCGGATTTGCCGGGCAATTCCTGGCATAGAGATGCGACGCCTGTTTGTGGATATCACTGAGAATCTGCTTGCGCTTTTGTGCTTCATACGGCTGTGTTCTCAGGTGCCATATTTCCTCATAATGCTTAGGGAGATGAGCCCTTAAGCCCGTACCGGTTCTGAGGGCAGTATTTCGGCAGGCCTGTAGTTTCTTCCAGTGGGTGTTTTTAGGCTTGGCGACCATATCCGGGACGCGTAGCATGCAATCGGCCGGCCAATTGCTTTGTAAGTGGTGATGAATGTTTCTTTATCTTTACCCCAAGTACTGCCGGCAAGAGTTTTGAGGATTTTATTACGGCTCTGGATTTTCTGGTACAATTGCATGCTCTCCAAGATGTAGATCCTGATCCAACGTCACACCCAAGATTTTAGGGTGTAAGACAGTCTGTAGCGTGGATGTTCAATGTGGTCGACATTTGGCGCGTCCATGTAGTAAATAAGGTCGCCGATTATTTGGTCGGTGACAATGTCAGGTTTTGCTAAGCGAAGAAACTGGAAATATCAGGGATATAGCTGGTTATTTTGTTACAAAGCTCATCGATCGAGCGCCAAGATGCGTTCTGCCCTATAGGCCATTATTCAATTATATAAATGAGTTTTTATTATTTCTCAATTGTCATATACGGCTTTTAATTCGGTCACTAAAAAATTTAAATTAGGTCACGCAAGCCAATTGTTAAAAGCAGATGCAGAATTATACAATGCAATTGTTTCGATTCATTCGTTTCCGTTACAAAAGCGCTTAAAAACTCACAACAATGTAAATTTATAAAAACAATGCATTTCAGGAATTTGCAAGTCCTAAAAGTTTCATATAAAACCCTTTAATTTAAAATTTTATTATTCACAGCCCTAGCTTCTACCACTCAATATCAACTCACAAACTACTTCAGCTAAATTTTTTAACTCCTTCAACATGAAATTCGTTGCCCTCTTCTACATCGTGGTTGTATGCCTCTTCCTGGATCAGGCACAAGCTCAGTGTCCAAATACACCAAGTAAGTGTCTATTAATCGACCTTCATTGAACTCGTCATACATTTTTTTAAATATATTCTTCCACGACGTCCTAATTGCCAAAGCCCCATTGTTAGGGGTAACAGCGGTAGAGGCTGCCAAGCTGGCGTAAGGTGGGGTTTCGATGAACGACGTTGCGTTCGTTATCAATATCGTGGCTGAGCTGGCAATTCGAATCGTTTCTGCAACT
The DNA here is from genome assembly GCF_040869045.1 of Eurosta solidaginis. NCBI lineage: Eukaryota > Metazoa > Arthropoda > Insecta > Diptera > Tephritidae > Eurosta > Eurosta solidaginis. The sequence continues at coordinate 60,357,170 of NC_090323.1, forward strand.
TAGCAGCCTGTAGACGACCCTGTGAACGAAGTGGGTAGAGTAACAGCAATCGATACCTTCAAAATCAAGGCAACTCAATAGGGTATGTCACCACGGAAATTTTAATTACAAATATGTAAACACATGAGTACTTTTTTTTTAATAAATATTAATCAATATGCAAGCAATTATAAAATGTCTCCTTTATTTGGCTTTTAGTTATAATAAGCTTTTTAGCTTTGGGAATCAACGTGGTTGGGGTACTCACCATCCAGTTGTAAATGTATGCATAAAACTTCGATAGTTGAGGAATAAACTGGACCTATGTACGTATGCTTGCCAATATCAATGCACGTTTATTTCTTATTAACACGTGTAGTTTCTCAGAGATCATGTAACGACAGACTGTCTCCATACTGGCTTAAATGAGTGGCAGAGTGTATATGCGTCTATGTGTTTAGGTGTTTAGTGTCCAGGTCCGTGCCTTAGCCGCAATGTTGCAATTAACATTGTTACGTACGGGTTTTGGGTTGACGCGCCTACTGCCTATCTTCGCGAAGAGCTCCTCGGCCTTCAGCCCCTCAACTTTCCATGCCCGGTCTGCCACGGGGTACGCTTGCTTACGCGCGAGCTAGCTCGCCGGACCGTGGGTTCTTGTGGCACCACGGCATGACCGCACCATACAAAAATTCGTACCCCCCCTTGTTCCTTACCCGTTCGATGGGCACAACACTCAGAACTCCCGTTTGCATGCATAACTTACCATGACTCCTCCGGAGTTTGCAGCTGCCGATGGTGTTATTTGGCCAGCCCTCTTATTCCCTCCCTTCCATGGTCGGCAGTGGCCTTATGGTTGCCGGCCCCAATGCTCAACCTACAATTGTCTATCCCCTCATGTCACCCGTCCTTCCCCTCCCTGTCCGTCCGTCTGACCACATCACATCCGAAATCAAATACCACCAACCTAAATTGATTAGCAATTCATTGTAAATTTATTGACAAATTAATTCACATGTTTGTATTCACACCAACGTGTGGTCCTTATTTACTATGTATTTATTACATACTATATGAGCCTTACGATCGGCCCTCGTAACCCTATAAAGCTACAGTGCTTTTGTTAATAAAATGTGAAAAGAAAGAATTATGCAAAATTCGAAGCTACTCAAACGTGTCGCCTAGTCTCATCTTTCTGGCCCAGTTCGGCCCGACGATTGAAATTATCAAGGCTTAAAAGAAGTTGCCCAACGCGGCCAAAGAGAAGCGGTTTGAGAAACCGCAGGGTACTGAGCGTGTAATCCACGCCTGGGTTTTGGCAGCCTACCTCCTACAAGACGTCTTGCTCCGGTGAGCGCTAAAACTACGGGTGTATCCCTACAATTTCCCCCCGCCCTCTCTTCCTTTTACTTTAGGGGCGCCCCTGCACACTTGTTCACACGCATGAAACCGTGCGACTCACAAACGTTACTATGATGAATTCAGTCAAACTATTATTAAAATTTCTCTCCTTGAGGAGGAGAGGGAAACAAAAGGCATGCGCACTCTGATGTGCAGATAAAATTGTATAATGAAAGTTCAATGTATTGGCAAACTACAAGCTGTTCGCGTTGATCTCGCAACTATTTATGCACTCCAATGTGTTGTGATGCTGCGGGAGCAACAGCTGTGGCAAAGATCTATGCAGCTCCCCGCCGATCTGTGATGGTTTCCATGCAAAAAAACTTCAAGACACTCTCACCTGGTATATTTGCTAGCAATCTGCCCCGGCACTTCTCGTTTGTGCCGCGGGTACCGGGTAGTGACTTGCCTGTTGGCGACTTGTCTATCCAAAGGTGCGCTTTTTTTTTTTTAGTAAGTAGCGGATTGGTTAGGTGTCCAGTGCACTGAATATGCTGGGTCCAAAAAAAATTGCAGCTATTACAATTCGCTGCCGGCGGTGCCCACACTTGTTTGTGCCAATCAGCTTTACTAGCTTAATGCTGCCTGTCGTGTTGGCATACCAAAGTAGCTTCTCATTTAGAGCACGCGATGAAGCTTGCAAATTGACTTTGTTGCTTTTTCTTTTTTGTTAGTTTGTGATCTGATTTTTGATCACGTCTAACCTTCTTGAGTAATCACCGGAAAAAGGACAGAATTTTCGCGAAGCTCGTGGCAGCTATTGCCTTATTTGCAGAAATGTCAAAAACAGCTGAGTTGACTGCGTTCGCAACATGTAGTTCAAGGTTGTTGCATTAGCTTTAACATGTTTGCAGCCAGTGTTAGCAGAAAGGTCGTTGAAATAAACAGGGTGACCGCAACAGGGCGAGCGGTTTAGAGGCGTTTGCGGTAATGAAACGCTCGAAAAGCCGGTCTTTTTCGTCCGCTTGGGGCAGTGTTCCGATTATGTGCGGAGATCCTTCGCATGATACAAACCCACCGAACGGCCTTGTGCATCCCCGATCTCATACAGCGAATTGCCTCGCACCGCGAGAATCACTGACTTGAGGTACTTGGCAGCAAGCTTTGCGTTATAACCTTCCGCAGCGCTACTCAGTTTAAAATTCCTCCGGTAGACTGTTTGACCTACCCGGTATCTGATAGGACGCGATCTGGTGTTGTACGCTCGCTGTCCCTTCCTGTGCGCCTCTTCCAGTCCTTGAATTAGCCTGTTCCTTATCAATGAAAGTCGGTCAGATCCGGACAGCACCTCCACGCTGGCTTCGCCCACTGAATTTATTCTGCGCAGCACTTCATAGGCATTCCCATGCTGGATCATGATCTGTCCGAAGACGGCTTTGTAAGGCTCCACTCCAATGGTTTCGTGTGTGGCACTGCGCAGTGCGAAGGCAGCATGCGAGACGTGTCGATCCCACTCTCGTTGGTCTTCGCCCGATAAGTATGTCCGGATAATGGCAACTAATGACCGGTTCACGCGCTCTGAGGCATTGGCCTGCGGGGCATAAGGGACAGTTTTGATGTGCTTGACACCACAGCCTTGTAGAAAGTTCGCGAAACGCTCTGAGATGAATTGTCTGCCGTTATCCGAATGTATAAACTCCGGGACGCCGAATACGTGGAATATATCAATCTCTAAGCATTTAATCACCTCCTGCGCCGTAGCGTGTCTCATTGGCTTGAGAAAGACGAACTTGGTGAGATGGTCTAATGCCACGAACACATACGCATTTCCGAAACTCGAACGTGGATACGGTCCGCAGAAATCAACATATAGTCTTTGGAATGCCCTCTCCGTTTGAAAACGATCCAATATCGGTGGCCGTGACGTCACGTTCGGTGACTTCGAACACTTGCAAAGCTCACATTTGGAGACGAACTTTCTAACATCTCCAACCATGCCTGGCCAGAAATACCATGTTCTCAGCCTATAAAGCGTCTTTGTAATCCCTCCGTGACCTGCCGTTCTGTCGGAGTGCATCCCCGTAAGAAGGGCTTGTCTGAGGCCTTCCGGGACCCAAATTTTCCATAGGGATTCCTCTACCTCCTCGGTTCCCCTAGGAAGTACCCTTTTGTACACTACTCCGTCCGCTACTTTCATGTCCGGTAACCGGTCAGCGTTATCCTGGATGTTTTGCTTCAGAGACTCATACTCTGCACTCGAAAATTTTGCCGAATTAAAGTCCAGTATATTGTGTACCGTGTTCTCCACGATCTCTTCCATATGCATGCGGCTAAGCGCATCGGGAACCACATTCTGCACACCCTTACGGTGCTCTATCCGAAAATCGAACGATTGTAGCTTCAAGCTCCATCGGGCGAGACGACCTGCGAGGTCTTTCTGCCCCATTAGCCACTTGAGGCTCATATGGTCTGTGAGAATCGTGAATGGGAGGCCTTCCACATATGCGCGAAACTTCTGCACGCTAACGACTGCCGCAAGGCATTCCAACTCGGTAATGGTATAATTCCGTTGCGCGGAATTCAGCTTCTGGGACATGAAGGCGATGGGCCTTTCATTTCCCTCTTCGTCCTTCTGGAACAGTACGCCTCCGATGCCTTGAGTTGAGGCATCACACTGAATGAAGAACGGTTTGCTGAAGTCGGGGTTAACCAGAACATCTGTGGAGATCAGTGCTTGCTTCAGGTCTCCAAAGGCTTTTATGGCCTCGGCTGTCATCGCGAAAGCTCTCGCCTTCCGGAGGCAGTCTGTCATCGGCGCAGCGGTTGTGGCAAAATTAGGTATGAACCGCCTGTACCAGCCACACATACCAAGGAAGCGCCGGAGCTGCTTGATGGTGGTCGGTACAGGAAAGTCGATCATTGCTTGGATCTTCGCCGGGTCCGTCTTTAATTGACCTTGTCCCACAATGAAGCCTAGATACTTCAGCTCCTTCTGGCAGAATTTGGACTTTTCCAAATTTATCGTCAACCCCGCATTGGCAAGACACTCCGCAACCTCTGCCAAGTGTTCCAGGTGGGTATCCAAATCGGGCGAACAGATGAGCAAGTCATCTATGTAGACAAACACATGCTCTCGCAACCGAGAGGGGATGACCTTATCCATCAGTCTACACAGTCTCTGGCTGGCGTTGCACAGACCGAAAGGCATAACCTTAAACTGGTACAGTGGCCTGCCAGGGACTGTGAAAGCGGTTTTTTCCCGGGATGACCGCTCTAGAGGGATTTGCCAAAAGGCATCTTTCAAGTCAATTCCGGAAATGAAAAATGTTTCTCGCAACCGTGACAAGATCCCTTCTACATGCTGCGTCGGGTACGCATCCTTTTTCGTACGCTCATTCAATTTTCGCATGTCCGCACACAGGCGTTTCTTCCCCGGCTTCTCGACAAGTACGATGGGCGAACTCCAAGAGCTATCGCTCTCCTCTATCACATCGAGCTTCAACATTCGATCGATTTCATCATAGGCGTATTTCTGTTTCACCGGCGACATTGGGTAATGCCTCTGCTTTACCGGCACCGTATCGTCGAAAACTTCAATGACATGCTCCATAATGTGTGTTCTGCCCAGACCGAGATCTGCGAAAGATGGGAAGAGCTTTTTAACTCGCTCCAGTTTCCGGACCTCCGCCTCTGTGAGCTCGATTTGGTTGGCGTTTGTCACATCTAGCTCCGAGACTATTGTCGGGGCGACGCCAAACGCATCCCAAAAATCAATCCCCAGGTATAGTTCCTGTTGGAGACTTGGAACCAGATATAACACCATCTCTACTGTTTTGCCACGCCAGGTAATTAGAGCGTTAAATTTTCCCACTACTGCCTGAGGTCTTCCGTCCGCCGTACTCAAGCACCTGTTCAAGGATTGCACCTTGTGGTTTAATCGGGCTGCCCACGCATTCGAGCCTGATCCAAGACAACTTATCGAAGCCCCGCTGTCCAGCAAACCCTGTACCGGAATTCCCTCTATCTCTACATTTATGTATGGACGCTTGTCAATCGTATCGCGTATTACCGTCTCGGCAATAGCATTTCCTTCCCTTCTTAACTCCTTCCCTGACTTTCTAATTTTTAAAATTTTCTTCCAAGTCCTAGTATATGCTGCTCGGGGTGTATTTTCACCCGAACTATCGTCACGTCCGAAAATGCGTTTCCTGGCGATCTCATATCTGCGTTTTCTCTCCCCTAGCGAAAGTATAGGAGTCAATCTTGGCGCAGACTTCGACACGCCGGCACCGCTCAAAATCTTGTATTTTACGTCTCCGGGGTTAGACGACGCGGGTAGGGCCCCCCGGTCTTCCCACCCGTCTCGCGGTTTTCCTGTTTGTGTTCTTCGCACCATGAGCATTGCATGCCGGGCCTATTGCATTTGAAGCAGACCATCCGATGGAGTTTTCCATCACAGCTAGAGGTGCTCGTACCATTCTCTTCGACGACCGGCTTTTTGGACCCCGCGTCCTTTTGCTGACTCTGCCGAGAGAATTTATCTTTTGTCGGTCGATACAATGCCTCCACCATTTCATGTCCTTCTTCCGCAGGGTCGGTTTCCAACTCCTCCACGGTTTTCCTGCGAAAGGTTTTTTGCTCCACTTCCGAGAGATGTTTCTCGGCTCGACGGCATTCCGAACGCAGCTCCTCCAGCGTCTCTATCTTACATCCGAAACTAAGGTTTTTCATTCTGGGCCTGAGATTCCTCCTAATCAGATTCACCAGGCTTCGCTCTGGCATTCTGGTTGTCATCGTCAGCTCCATCCCCCTTACGGCCGCGTAGAATTCTTCAAACTTCTCATTGTAGTCCTGCCTGCGATCGTTCATGGCTTGACGGATCTCCTCGTCGCAGTCCGCTTTCCGGAAATGTTCCACGATAGCCGATCGAAATGATTGGTAATCTCCTACGGTGCCTCCAGAATGCTCCTCCAGGTACAACCAGTACCATTCGCAAGCCGGGCCATCCAAGAGCATGTGAAAATTTGCATACAGGTCTTGTGGAGAAACGTTATGTTTTCTTCGAAGCGTCTCGATTCGAAACAAAAACCGTTCCACATAAATCGACTTTGGTCCCCCATCAAACTTGAGGTTCCAATCCCGAATAACCTTAGTCGCATTCCTCTCATGCCGGTAGCCATGTTCACGTCCACGTTCCATTGGAGTGAGCCCTCGATGAGCCTCCAATCCGGTTTCGGGTCTCATCAAGCTACCCTCATCTTCTCCCTGACCAATGCTCTCAGAAATCCCACTCGAGTCGGCCCTCCCATTCCCTGTGGGAGTGCGAGTGCCTGTATCCCCCTTTTCCAGACTGGACAACCTGTCTGCTAGACCGTTCATATCTTTGCGTAACGTTTAACGACCTCTTTGATTGCATCCGTCGTTGACTGACTCACGTCCAATTGATGTTTGACGAACATGAGTTCAAATTTCCGCAGTAGCTCTTCGCCCACTGCACCCAACTGCATGGACTTCGGACTCGATGTACCTGCTTGACATTTATCGTCGCTCTCTTCGAGCGTCCCTGTTCCGTCCTCGTTCACGGAGTTGGGTCGCTGAGCGCCCTGTTCCGCTGGGACCTCATTCTCTTTCTTCTCTACGGCGCCATCGCTACGGAGTCCTTCTTTTGTTTTTTGAGGCTTCGTCATTGTGGAGTGATACGTTGTTTAAAGGTTTAATTCAGTTTAAAAGTTTAATTGCAAGTGGTTATGAAGTTTAACTATACGTAGTGATTTCAAAATCGAAGATGTGTGTTTTTGTATACATACATATGTAAGGTAATAATGCCTGTGTTAGGGCTGTACGATGCGGTATATGGGTGAAATATATGTGAAATTGTTATATGATTAAGTGGCTTGATTTCCGGATGTGACGTCTGTCCGCCTAACGTCGTTCGTCGATTGTCCTATCATAAAATAAGTGTCCATCTAAAATCTAAAACTCCCAGCATCGATACTACAGATTGATCAACTGTCTGTCTAGACTGGCTACCGATGAATATAGAAATTTAATTTATGTTGCTGTAGACACATTTAGTCTGCACTCCTACGTCAAACTAAGATACCTAAACAGCTCCCGCCCATCTACTTTGGTTCGCGACACTTTCGTCCGCTCTAATAAAGGCTAAACGAGCTACCTGCGAACCCCAAGGTAGTGTCTAAGACCTGACACAATTGCTCTGCTATGTATCAGCCAGGCAAGCTATCCGCTAACCGACGTTCTACCTTCCGTATCTTCCGATTGAGCATTGACACAATTGACGGACGATAACTCTTGCCCATCAAGCTATCAAATGCTGCTTAAAGTGTGTATAAATGGAGTTAATTGTGTAGTGTCCCCTCGATGTCCGTAGATTGTGTCTGTCTTCCAGGAGCACCGCTCGTCTTCGGGCCCCACACCTTGGGCGCCATTTTGTTACGTACGGGTCTTGGGTTGACGCGCCTACTGCCTATCTTCGCGAAGAGCTCCTCGCCTTCAGCCCCTCAACTTTCCATGCCCGGTCTGCCACGGGGTACGCTTGCTTACGCGCGAGCTAGCTCGCCGGACCGTGGGTTCTTGTGGCACCACGGCATGACCGCACCATACAAAAATTCGTACCCCCCCTTGTTCCTTACCCGTTCGATGGGCACAACACTCAGAACTCCCGTTTGCATGCATAACTTACCATGACTCCTCCGGAGTTTGCAGCTGCCGATGGTGTTATTTGGCCAGCCCTCTTATTCCCTCCCTTCCATGGTCGGCAGTGGCCTTATGGTTGCCGGCCCCAATGCTCAACCTACAATTGTCTATCCCCTCATGTCACCCGTCCTTCCCCCCCAGTCCGTCCGTCTGACCACATCACATCCGAAATCAAATACCACCAACCTAAATTGATTAGCAATTCATTGTAAATTTATTGACAAATTAATTCACATGTTTGTATTCACACCAACGTGTGGTCCTTATTTACTATGTATTTATTACATACTATATGAGCCTTACGATCGGCCCTCGTAACCCTATAAAGCTACAGTGCTTTTGTTAATAAAATGTGAAAAGAAAGAATTATGCAAAATTCGAAGCTACTCAAACGTGTCGCCTAGTCTCATCTTTCTGCCCAGTTCGGCCCGACGATTGAAATTATCAAGGCTTAAAAGAAGTTGCCCAACGCGGCCAAAGAGAAGCGGTTTGAGAAACCGCAGGGTACTGAGCGTGTAATCCACGCCTGGGTTTTGGCAGCCTACCTCCTACAAGACGTCTTGCTCCGGTGAGCGCTAAAACTACGGGTGTATCCCTACAATTTCCCCCCGCCCTCTCTTCCTTTTACTTTAGGGGTGCCCCTGCACACTTGTTCACACGCATGAAACCGTGCGACTCACAAACGTTACTATGATGAATTCAGTCAAACTATTATTAAAATTTCTCTCCTTGAGGAGGAGAGGGAAACAAAAGGCATGCGCACTCTGATGTGCAGATAAAATTGTATAATGAAAGTTCAATGTATTGGCAAACTACAAGCTGTTCGCGTTGATCTCGCAACTATTTATGCACTCCAATGTGTTGTGATGCTGCGGGAGCAACAGCTGTGGCAAAGATCTATGCAGCTCCCCGCCGATCTGTGATGGTTTCCATGCAAAAAAACTTCAAGACACTCTCACCTGGTATATTTGCTAGCAATCTGCCCCGGCACTTCTCGTTTGTGCCGCGGGTACCGGGTAGTGACTTGCCTGTTGGCGACTTGTCTATCCAAAGGTGCGCTTTTTTTTTTTTTAGTAAGTAGCGGATTGGTTAGGTGTCCAGTGCACTGAATATGCTGGGTCCAAAAAAAATTGCAGCTATTACAATTCGCTGCCGGCGGTGCCCACACTTGTTTGTGCCAATCAGCTTTACTAGCTTAATGCTGCCTGTCGTGTTGACATACCAAAGTAGCTTCTCATTTAGAGCACGCGATGAAGCTTGCAAATTGACTTTGTTGCTTTTTCTTTTTTGTTAGTTTGTGATCTGATTTTTGATCACGTCTAACCTTCTTGAGTAATCACCGGAAAAAGGACAGAATTTTCGCGAAGCTCGTGGCAGCAATTGCCTTATTTGCAGAAATGTCAAAAACAGCTGAGTTGACTGCGTTCGCAACATGTAGTTCAAGGTTGTTGCATTAGCTTTAACATGTTTGCAGCCAGTGTTAGCAGAAAGGTCGTTGAAATAAACAGGGTGACCGCAACAACATAATATTAACATAATAAAATTAACATTGACAACATTGTACCGATAGTGAATACAATGTTGCAGCGGAAATAAGATGTTGCGCTTGGCATCATGCTGGTATAATAAATAAAATGTCACCATGCTGCTAACAACTTAGCAACATTGATGAATGCCATGTACCTATGTGTTTGTTTTGTGCTGTATTATGTATGCGGATGTGTATTTGTGTAAGGCTATGAGCGTGTGAATGCATCAGTGTGAGCGGTCAAGGCACGAACCGAATGTATCTGTGTAGGTGTTCCTTTTATGGAGCGGTAAGCGTGTGAGTGTATGAGTGCCTGATTGTATAGATGGAAAATACGGGAAAGCCGAAAAGAATGTTTGGCATGTGATAGTAAAAATTGTCCGCTTCTGGATAACGTTCTTTGCCACGGCGGTGGCTATAAAAGGGCATCAAGCTAGGCAACGGGCAAACGTTTTCTTGTAACAGTGCCCAGTGCAAGTGAAGTGAAGAGTGAGAAAAAAAAACTAAAAAAGTGTAAAGTGCCAAGTTAGTAAGACCTTTTTAAAAGGTTTAAAAGTTTTTAGTGCGCGTGATTTTAAAACGGTAAGAAATCTCCGCGAAAAGTTTCAGTGCTTCAAGGACTACACGCGCCCTAATCCGGCAGTTTATTTGGATCCCGCCATCAATTTATGGTACCAGGTAAGTGTAACTTTTTGTGTTTCACCTCCCTCTCAAAATCTGGCATGCCCACTGGGAAGTTGGCTTCTATATAGCCAAGTTTCCAAGCAAGCCGAAAGTAAACTTGCATGCATAGCTCTACATCCCCATATATATGTATATAAGCATGTAGGTGAGGAAATAAAGCAGGCAAACAAGTAGGCATACGTTGGTAGAAAGGCATAAGTTTCTTAAATAATTTTTTTTCTATGTAAATAATAAGTTTTTTTCTTTTTTTTGGCAGACAAAACACAAGGATCTGTTAATATCAAGAATACAATTTTTCACCCGCGCATCAGACCGCAACAACAACAGCCACGGCACCGCGTACAACAAAATCTTTGGGAAACAACAAACGACACCAAATGGTCAAAACTGGCAACATTGAAGGCGGCAGCGGCAACCATCAATAAGAACAACGACACCAGGATTTTCTAAATACATATGTATTTTTCTATATTTTGTTATTTCTCACTAATAGATATTTTTTAATGCCTCTGAGGTTGGTAGGATTACACGCTCATACACAGAAATCTCATAGGAAAGTGGGGGGCAAAAGACGAAAGTTAGGTCTTGTTTGAGACATTTTTCTTTTACTTCTTTCTTTTTGCTCTTGGCATTACAAATTTTTCGAAACTCGCGTTTGTTTCAATTCCTTGGTTTTTGCACATTTTTCTCAACGTTATGTTCGTCTTTTCATTAATTCCTCTTCACACATAATCTTTACCATCTTTTTGGTACATCACCTTTCAACTGGCAGTAGCCACTAAGTGCAAACTGCGCAGTTTCGAAAGGTTTTCTTTTGCTTCCAGGTTACTTTTTTTTTTTTGTGAAAATATTTAAAAGTATTTATAGTTTTGGTGCTTGGAACCTTAGCCAATACACCCCCTTCCCAAATTTCATCACTGGCCCGAAAATTACCTTGCATTATCCGTGGGGTCACATAATGTGAAAGGCCTTCTCGAGGCTTTTCTCCGCGGTACTGGGAACTTCACACCACAATAGCTCGGACAGGAGCAGCTTTATACATTTTCTTTTACGTTTCTTTTTTAATTTTTTTACCACTCAGAAAAAAAAAAATCGACCAAAATTTCATTGCCACGTTTTTGCTTAATCGCCATCATTTTCACACTTCACATTTAATGAGCAGAACTAACTCAATGGCGGCCACCGTGGTGTGATGGTAGCGTGCTCCGCCTATCGCACCGCATGCCCCTGGTTCAACTCCCGGGCAAAGCAACATCAAAATTTTAGAAATAAGATTTTTCAATTAGAAGAAAATTTTTCTAAGCGGGGTCGCCCCTCGGCAGTGTCTGGCAAGCGCTCCGATTGTATTTCTGCCATGAAAAGCTCTCAGTGAAAACTCATCTGCCTTGCAGATGCCGTTCGGAGTCGGCATAAAACATGTAGGTCCCGTCCGGCCAATTTGTAGGGAAAAATCAAGAGGAGCACGACGCAAATTGGAAGAGAAGCTCGGCCTTAGATCTCTTCGGAGGTTATCGCGCCTTACATTTATTTTTTTTTAACTCAATGTCCAAGATCACAAGGGAGTGATCTGGCTGAGTATTGAGAAAAAAGTAGTGTGCCGCATAAATGTATGTGCATTGAGCATATATGCGTTGCGTGTTTTTTATCTTTACAGCTCGCGGACTCAACTTTATGCAGGCGCCTCCAACGGAGTGAGTAACACGGTGAGTGACAATATTGTATATTTGGAGAAGTAGATATGCACGTATGAATGTTTGTACATATATTGCGAGTCAATTCCTAGTCTTGCAAAATTAGAAGAGGAATTGGTGATGATAAAAGAAATCAGAATAATATATGTGCATGCATGAAAACTTCACAAACATACATTTGCACCTACATACCTTTTCTTTTCCTTTGATGACCTACTTCTGCTTTGTAGAAAATTTATTTCGGATTTGTTTTGATTATTGAGATAGGTCAGGAAATAGGGTTTCACCTTTTTCGCGTTTTTGTTTTTTTTTTGCTTTGGCTTGCCGACCTTACGAGCGTTTGAATATCTGCATATCTAGGATTTCGAATTGACCCCTAGTAGCAGCTGTATATTAGGGTGGGTCAGAAACCAAGTGGGATTTGTACTTTTAAGCAATTATAGGATTTCATATCTGCTTCTATAGCTAATTTATAATTGAAATTGAACTTGAATTACTTCTAGTTATAAGTTAACTTAGACTAAGTTTTTGGATTCTTTGTAAATTTTTTTATTTAAGCCAATCGATAGTAAGGATAGGATAAGGATACTAATGTATTAGGGAGAATTACTGAAAGATTAAACCTAGGCTATTTAAATTTTCTTGGAGTCATAGTTTATCTATACATATTTCTTTTCGTTATCTGTACTGATTTTCTTAAACATAGCTGAGCCTCTACTCGGAAATATCGGAATTGTTAATAAATTATAAGGTATGTATGGATGAAAACATAGGTTTTTCAATAATGCAGGGTTAAAGTTTTAGGTTTGGTGTTGGTGCTGCGCTTGCGCGTGGCAAGGTTAGGCGAAGTTGAGTAATAGGGAAAAATGACTTATTGACGGACGGACCGACTTATGTCAAGATTGGGGGCACTGTAAGTAGATAGGAGTCAGCACAGTGCCCACGGTGCGGTGCAAGTTGCGCTGCAGAGGGAGGGTAGACTCCACCTGACAGGACAGGCCTTCATCCTTTTCCCCCTCTTAACTTTCTCCTCACGTATGTTTCGATCTTTTTCAGCTTTCCCTTCTTTTTCTCATGATGCAGGTATTAACCCCTATTTTGTTCATGTGGCTGCGGGTGAGGACGGTGGTGAAATGCCCCGCCCAAGACGGCGAGCTAGCCCGGGCCCGCAAGCATACCTGCTTTCCGCCGCTCCTCGGCACCCAAACAGGCAGCCACGTAACAATGGCACCCAACGTTAATAGCCCGATCAGTTTTTTTTTTTCATTTTTGTTTTCAAATCACTTTTAAAATTGTATCTCCTTTCCCTTTCCAATCTCCCTTAACCTTTAAAGTTCCGTTTTTATTTCTTATTTAGCCTTATTGGTTTACAAAATTTTCATTCAGTTTCCTTTTATTTTTTTTTATTTCTCAACGCAATAGCAAAAAAAAGACCTTGTAATCCTTGGCAAATTTGCTTCTAGTTACAAAAAGTTTTTTTAGCTTTCCTTTTGCCTTAATTCCACAACGTAATAGCCAAATAACGTTCTTGTTTTTTTTTGCTTACCATTTTTCTGTTATGTTACTACTTTTTCCTTTTGTTTACCCTTCGTTAATTGTAGCGCTTCCTATCTCCACCTTTTTTTTTCTTGAAATCGCAACCCTAGCTTCCTCCTCCCGACTGAGGACACGGACCGTCATGATGGCAACGTCGTTTGGGTCCGCCTGGCCGATAAGTGTCATCATGACGAAAGGATAGGGGGATAAGCTGAGTAACCATGTCAGGGTTCCTTTGCTGAACTTCGACAGTTTGGCAAAGTGGTATCTGGCATGGCAGCCAGCTAGCAGACGGACGTTAGTAGCAGATCGTGGCGAGCTGCTGAAGCTGCCTTACCTGTGATCCCGCATGGACGGTAAGTGAGGCTTGCAGACGTCGCCACGATAGATAGGAGTAGGGGGGTGTGGCAGCCACACCTGGAAACAAGTTGATAGGTATGATGTGCCACACTTCCACGGACAGCAAGACGACTGACTAGACACATTATAGAGACGGACGTCATCGCCTTCACCGAACCTTCGCCAAGGCAGCACCAGAATCGCCAAAGCAAACATAAATTTTCCGTCCTTTTTTTCACAGAGGTTAATTTTGCACATTGGGTGTTAGGAAGTTTTTTTTATTTCGAAATTATTAGTATTTTGAAATATCCTAAAGTGCAACCATATTGTTTGAATGGTACTTTTGTTTTAGTACTTTCTTACCTACTATTAATTTTTTTTGATACTTTTTTCTCATTTTTTGTTTTCATCACTCATACAACTTGAATTGGAATTCTGTTTTACATACATATACATATATTCACGCAAACATATTAGAATCTAATTTTTGTTCTAATCATTTTAATGCTTTATTGTTTTTTTTTTGTTGTTACATATATTGACATAAGCTTCATTTCCTTCTTTTTTTTTTAATATTTTTTTTTTTTTCAAAAAAAAAACCGATCTGATTTTACCAATATTATTTTTTTGATATTTTAGTTGTTATTACCTTTTTTTTATACCATACTCAACCATAGTGTTTGGATTCAGCTTATCGCTTTTCTAAGTTATTTTGAAAACTTGTATTTTTCTTTGGTCGAATAGAGCAGTGGAAGCAATACCTGTTTTATCTAAATCTGTGAGTTTAGGATCACTTTCCTTGTATGTTATTGGGTTTGGGTAAATTTTAATAAGTTTTTTTTTACTAGGCATTTAAGACATATTAGTTTACTTTTCTTTATACACACATACATACATAATTTGAATTCTCCCTTATATACACACATACTCACGAACATACGAACGAAATTGCTTTTATATATATTAAGTTTTTATATTGTTTTTTTATATTATTTAATATCTAACATATTTATACTTATATTTTTTTTTTTTGGGTTTCCTTAAGTCCCTCTCATTTTGAGTTACATTTATTTTTATCCTTCTTGGTTCGATTAGTTTTCCTTAAGATAAACTATTTATTTCTGATAGCATCTCCTTTTTTTTGTTTTTCTCAAATTGCGGTTGAGTTTTACATTGGTCGGAATTTGGGGACCTTGTCCTTACGGTGTCTGGCTCTATCGCCGTAATCTTCTTGCGCGTCTTATTGCCGTTTTGTTTTGGTTTTCTCAGGCAGTGAATGTCTGAGAACGAGGAACGCGAAAACAGAGTTGTTGGGGGATTGGGGATCTTAGATCCTAATAGGCGCCTAACTAGGAGCCGTGCGCGAGCTCTAGAAAACCAGATCGCTGGTTCCGTGTTCAATCAAATCGACACTGGTATTCCCAGGACTGTTGACTTTGTGCCTACATATTACTTCAATAGGTGCGCGTCGTGGATTTTCGGATCGTTTGGCCCTGAACGTCCAGTTAGGGTCTCTTTCGCGAACGGAGTGTCATTTAACGAGACAGGGGACAGTTTGAACTTCTCGCAGAAAATCGATTTGGTGTGCCAAATGTCCGATAGCGAGAACGTGGGTGCACAGGGGGGCGATGTTCATTCGCGAAACGCACCAGCAATGGTTCACGGCGGCCTAAATGCTCCTCGCACCGACGCCAGTGAGCACGCAACCAATGTTGAACAGCTGAGCCGCATGATGGCGATGATGGCGCAACAACAATATTTGGCGGTGCAAATGGCGGGTGAAGGGCGGAGCATCAAGACCAACGTCGATCACCTTGGTGGTCGCGTGGCAGAGATGGAGGCATCCAGTCACGGGGTGGGACATCGGTCCGCTGTGGCATCCACGCAAGAGCCTCAGAACCGTAGGGGGGAAACTACTGCTCGTGGCGGTACGCCGAATACCAATCGGACTGCCGAGCGAGACGGTGGTAACCACCCAGGTGGAAAAAACTAGACTTAGAAAAGTGGCACATCAAATTCGATGGGACCAATAAAGGCATAAGCGTTGAAAGCTTCATCTTTCGGGTAGAGAGGATGCGCGAGCAGCATAATATTTCCTTCTTCCAGCTTTTCACGGACTTTCATTGTCTGGTTTCCGGCGGTGCCTTGAAGTGGTATTGGCAGGTCCTTGAAGACCATGCGGAGGAGCCGAACTTTGGCTACTTTGAGCTAAAGTCCGAGCTGCTGAGCCACTTCAAGACTGCCGAGTCCGACTATGAAATCATCCGTGAAATCATGGAGAGGAAACAGCTGCCCGCGGAAGCTTTCGACGACTTTTATACCGAAGTCCATAACATGACATTCCGTTTGCGGAAGAGAATCCCTGAGAGAGAATTGGTTGGCATAATTAGGGGAAATCTTAAACCGTACCTGGCCAACTTGACCTTCGCCATAAAAATGGACTCGTTGGCGGAGCTCAAGTCGGAATGCAAGAGAGCCGAAAAACTCATAAAAGAAAATAAGAGCAGGTCTAAAGTAGTCAGTGAGGTAGGCTTCGAGCTTCCAGAACTGTTAGAGGAAGCAAAAATAGAAGAATTTAATGGGAAACCTCAACACCAATCCCGACATCAATCTCAACATCAATCCCAACCTCAACATCAACACCCAAACACATCCCATCCCAATAGTGTTCGTCCTTCTGTCAATACGTCCGCGTCCAAGTCCACCGTCAATTCCTTTTGTGCTTCTCCCTTCCACTTAATGTTGTGTTTTTCGTGTGGTATGCCGGTGGATCACTTTGTGAGAAACCCGACAGAAGCACAAAAACCAAATAAATGTTCGTCCTCGTTCCACAATATGGTATGTTTTGCATGTGGAAGTGATATGTATTCAAATCCAAATCGGGAAACCCGAGACTGGCAGAGTTGACCGGGGACTCCAGCCAGGAGACACGCAACCCGGCAACCCATCAGTAACGATTTTGAGGAAGTAAAAGAAGGACAATGTAATTAGAGTAGAGGGAAGGGTGACCGGAAGGCAGGAAATGAAGAGCTTACACCAACGGAAATTAGAATATGAGGAAGCTAGGCGAAGAATATTTTGTGAGTCGATGAACAAGGACAGGAAGGAGAAGAGAAATTTCAAGAAAATAGAAAAGATGATGGAGAAAAGGAAATTTTGTAAGAGACTAAAGAATAAAATTGTTTCAACCATAATCACCGTGAAAGGTGATAACAGGTTTTTTGCTAAAACTAATATAGGAGGTCACGAGGTCCTGGCTCTCTTGGACTCAGGGGCGAGTGCCAGCTGCTTAGGCAAAGACTCAGCTGCACTCCTTCGGGGAAAGGAGGCCTTGATTGTGCCGATCAGGGGCCAAAACATCCGGACCGCGAACGGGGAGGAAACCGCCGTGGTAGGGGTCATAAAGTTACCAGTCGAGTGGGATAATACGACCAGGGAATTAGAATTTTTGATAGTTCCTGATATGCAACAGGAAGTATATTTGATAGATTTTTGGTAGGCTTTCGGTATGAGTGTTGTGAGTAAGGGTGTGGGTGGTAGTGTGAATGGTGCCAGTGTGGCGGAGCTCGTGCCCGCCGAGGGTGACTTGTCTTTCGACGCTGTACAGCACGTTTTAACGCCGGAGCAAAATAATAGGTTGGAGCGTGTAAAAGCCCAATTCCCGTCCTTCGCGGTATTAGGGTTAGGCCAAACAGATAAGGAGGAACACGTCATCGAGGTGGTTGACGAGAATCCTCCAGTAAAGCAGCGCCATTACCCGATTTCACCAGCTATTCAAAAACTCATATACGCATAGTTAGATCGAATGTTGGACATGGGATTCATCGAGGAGTCCAACAGCAGCTGGAATTCGCCGGTATCGCTGGTAATAAAAGGGACGAAAAACCGCTTGTGCCTTGACGCTCGCAAAGTCAACGAACGAACAATTAAGGATACCTACCCCTTACCCCACATTTATGGAATCCTCAGCCGACTACAAAATACACGATTTATTTCCGCGATAGATTTGAAGGACGCTTTCTGGCAGATTCCTCTGGAGAAGAAGTCAAGAGAAAAGACTGCTTTTACTGTCCCTGGCCGACCCCTATACCATTTCACGGTCATGCCTTTCGGGTTGTGCAATGCAGCACAACGAATATGTCGTCTCATGGACAAGGTCATTCCATCCGCTTTATGTGAATGTGTTTTTGTTTATCTTGACGATTTGTTAGTTTGTTCTGTAGATTTCGAGTCCCATATGTGTTTATTGGAAAAGTTCGCTCGGTATCTTCGCGAGGCTAAGTTAACAATTAACGTAGAAAAAAGCAAGTTTTGTTTTAAAGAAGTTCGCCACCGTGGTGTGATGGTAGCGTGCTCCGCCTACCTCACTTTATGCCCTAGGTTCACACCCCGGGCAAAGCAACATCAAAATTTTAGAAATAAGGTTTTTCAATTAGAAGAAAATTTTTCTAAGCGGGGTCGCCCCTCGGCAGTGTTTGGTAAGCGCTCCGGGTGTATTTCTGCCATGAAAAGCTCTCAGTGAAAACTCATCTGCCTTGCAGATGCCGTTCGGAGTCGGCATAAACCATGCAGGTCCCGTCCGGCCGATTTGTAGGGAAAATCAATAGGAGCACGACGCAAATTGGAAGAGAAGCTCGGCCTTAGATCTCTTCGGAGGTTATCGCGCCTTACATTTATTTTTTTTTTTATTTATTTAGGATACGTAGTCGGGGATGGTTGTATCAGAACGGACGCCAACAAAGTGGTAGCTGTGAGGGACTTTCCAGTTCCGAAAACCCCGAAGCAACTACGATGGTTCCTGGGTATATCGGGCTGGTACCGACGTTTCATACAGGACTATGCGACTATTGCAGCTCCGCTGCACGACTGCCTCAAGAAAGAAAAAATTAAGAAATTCTCTATGACTGACGAAGCGATAAAATCATTTGAAATTTTAAAGCAGAGTTTGGTTTCTGCACCGGTGCTCACACATCCTGACTTTAAGCGTCGTTTTTATATTCAATGTGATGCATCAACGGACGGTGTGGGTGGGGTTTTGTTTCAGTTGGACCATTACTAGAACGAAAGACCTATTGCCTACGTTTCGGCAAAACTAAATAAGGCGCAGAAAAATTACAGCATTACGGAACTTGTATGCTACGCCGCCATCGTGAGTGTTAAGTGATTCCGACCTTACGTGGAGGGAACCCCGTTCACCATCATAACTGATCATGTCAGCCTCAAATGGCTCATGAATCAGAAAGATCTTTCTGGGAGGTTGGCAAGGTGGATTTTGAAACTCCAGGGTTATGACTTCGATATTCAACATCGAAAAGGTGCCCAAAACGTGGTTCCCGACACACTCTCACGAATGCACATGGAGGAAACACTAACGAACGATAGAGCCATAGACGTGTGTCTCAAGTCACCGTGCTTCGAGTCGGAGGAGTATACGGAGTTGAAAAAGACGGTGACCGAGAACAAAGACAAGTTACCGGATCTGTGTTTATCGGACGGTTACGTTTACAAACGGACGCAATTCGACAGGGGGGACGATCTTCGAGCGGACCAGACCTGGAAGCTCTGGGTTCCGTCGGAATTGCGACCGGGGCTGGTAGAGTTGTCTCATAGCTCACCGTCCGCTGGTCATGGTGGCATCCACAAGACACTGTCCCGACTACGCCAAAAATATTATTGGCCAGGAATGGTCACCGACGTATGCGCCCATGTAAAAGACTGCGAAACCTGCAAAACTAACAAAACTCGAAACGTGTTTAAACAACCCATGATGGGAAAGCAAAAGCTCACAGAGCGACCTTTCCAACGTCTGTTCATTGATTTTATGCGTCCGTATCCGCGTACTGTAGATGGTAATGTATATGTCTTTGTTTGTCTTGATCATTTCTCGAAGTTTGTGTTTTTAAAACCGATGAGAAGGGCAACTTCAGCTGAAGTCATAAAATATTTAGAGATGGTTGTTTTCCACATATTCGGCGTGCCCGACAGTTTGTATCTGAGATCTTCAACAACTTTTTAGAAAAATATGGCACCAAACATATAAAAACTGCATTTTACTCGCCACAAAGTAACGCTGCGGAGAGGGTAAATAGATCTGTCTAGCAAATCATAAGATCCTTTATAAAGGACAATCAAAAGAATTGGGACAAGTGCGTTAGTGATGCCGCATTTGCGCTCCGCAGCGTAACACATTCTGCAATCAACATGTCGCCATATTTTGCCACTTTCGGTATGCCTATGATACAGCATGCTGCATCATATGAGCTATACCGAAAGCTGGCGGCGGTAAAGGGTGTTGATTGTGAGGTAGAGGCAACAAGCGATAGAATGCAAATGATTAGGAACAAGATTATGAAAGAGCTGAAGTTGGCCCATGATAGGAGTAAAAAGATATATGACACTAGAAGTAGAGATGTAAAGTTTCAGATTGGACAAGTGGTATATCGCCGAAACTTTAAGCAAAGTTCCCAGGTCGATAACTACAACGCCAAGCTAGCTCCAAAACAAGTAAAATGTATCGTACTTAATTCTATAGGTAATTCAATGTACGAGCTTGGCGATAGTAGTGGGGAAAAGATTGGCGTATACCATGCTAAAGACATTTTTGCAAAATAGTTTAATGTTTTTCGTAGTGCTAGTACTTTTGTTCTGTGTTATTTATTTATTTATCGACGTATTTTATTTATTTATTTATTGACGTATTGTATTCATTAATTTATTGACGTATGTGATTATATTATTAAAATTATTTATTTTTTTTTTACCTTTTTATTTATTTGATTATTTTTGCAGTTATTTTTTTTTTATTTTATTTATGTATTTATTTTACCTACTTGACTATTTGATCTGTGATATCTTTTTTTTTTATACATTTTTTTTTTGCCATCTGTGATATTTTATTTTATAAATTTTTTATATAATTGTTCAGCTAACTGTGATATATTTTTTTTTATTTATTTTTTTTTATCTGTGATATTTTATTTACTGTTAGATATGTAGAGTAGCATCTGTGATATAGGTTTAGGTAGTAGCATTAGCCCAGTGATTTAGTTTGTAAGTAAACAGAACAAAAGTTTAAAGGCGTGAAAAAAAAATAGGCCCGGCATTGGGTCGTGGGTCGAGGCCACACGTTGCACGCGGGAAATAATACTTAGCAGGCTGAGTTTGAATTCATTACGCCCACGCTCCATAGTGCAGGCACCATCCGCGGTTACGAGCTGTTACGTGGCTGACTGTTTGGGTGGTGAGGAGCGGCGGCAAGCAGGTATGCTTGCGGGCCCAGGCTAGCTCGTCGTCTTGGGCGGGGTATTGCACCACCGACCTCACCCGCAGCCACATGAACAAAAAGAGGGTTCATACCTGCATGTGTATAGAAAGGAGAGAAAAGGCTGAAAAAGATAGAAATAAACGTGAGGGGCAGAGTTAAGAGGAGAAAAAGATGGAGGCCTGTCCTGTCAGGTGGAGTCTACCCTCTCTCTGCAGTGCAACTTGCACCGCACCGTGGGCACTGTGCTGACTCCTATCTACTTACAGTGCCCCCAAACCTGACACTAGTCTGTCCGTCTGTCAATTGGTCATTTTTCTCTACCACTCACCTTCACCTTACCTTGCCACGCACAAGCGCAGCACCAACACCAAAATTCGACTTAGCCCTGCATTATTGAAAATATTAAAATTTCATCCAAACATAATTCTTATGATTTATTTACAAAATTTTTGGTTTCCAAATTACCAACTAATACCCTACTACCAGTTCAATAATTTCAATAAAACTTTAAAATCAAAATTTACTACAAAATAATTTGCCAAGAATTCCAAAAGGCTTAACTAGTATCAATTTTTAAAGCTTCTATTTACTCAAAGTAAACAAAAAATACTCAAATATAATACTGAACCTTATTACTAGCTAACAGTACAAATTCATGGGAATGCAGGAAGAAGTAAATACATTTCAAATTCCATACAATACAAGATACCTATGGCTAATAGACAAAGTGGCTGAACTCAAATAAAAAAATTAAACTTTTAGGGCCACCCTAATGCCATATTATTACCAGGAGCTAATTCTAAATCCTAAAATTACAAATTCAATTAAAATGAAACAAAATAAGAGGGCGAACAAAAAAAAAAATCCAAGTACCCTAATCTCTGACCTACCGCAACCGCTCAAGTAAACATAAGATCAAATATGTACAACGCAAAAGTAGGTCATCAAAGCAAAAGAATTTATATGTTTATGAAAACAAAAGGTATGTATGTAAGTACAAATGTACGTTTGTGACGTTTTTCATGCATGTACATATGTTCGTTGCAATCTGTTTTTATTTTTCTGATTTGCTAATTCCTGTTCTATTTTTGCAAGAGCAGGAATCTGTGCTAACACATGTACATACAACTAAACAGGTGTATTAGGAAAAATATTGTGCTCAATTTTTACTCACTCATATACTCGTACTCCAACGGCGCCGGTGCAGTTGAGTGGATGTGCTGAATTCCCTGAAATAGCAAGAGTCAGAAACACACATATGTACCTATGATCACACTCAAGGTAGCCACCCTCAAACACTCAGCGAAGATCACTCGCTGGTGATCTTTGATAATGAGTGCTTTGGTAGTATCAAAGCGGCCCGCGTGATGGTAAAACGCAAAAATTAAAAATCAAAAATGTGTAATCAAAAAAAAAATGTTCTTGGTGCTGAAAGCACACTGTGCATATACACCTTCCGGGTGTGATGTTAGGAAAAATATTGTGCTCAATTTTTACTCACTCATATACTCGTACTCCAACGGCGCCGGTGCAGTTGAGTGGATGTGCTGAATTCGCTGAAATAGCAAGAGTCAGAAACATACATATGTACCTATGATCACACTCAAGGTAGCCACCCTCAAACAATCAGCGAAGATCACTCGCTGGTGATCTTTGATAATGACTGCTTTGGTAGTATCAAAGCGGCCCGCGTGATGGTAAAACGCAAAAATTAAAAATCAAAAATGTGTAATCAAAAAAAAAATGTTCTTGATGCTGAAAGCACACTGTGCATATACACCTTCCGGGTGTGATGTTGCAATTGATTTTGCCAATAATAATAGAAGTAAGTACAAAAATAAAAAAAAAAAAAATAAAAAAATTCGAAAGTTTGAAAATCCGAATTTGGTGCTACCATAGGTAGCAGAAACCATATGCAAAAGAAAAATGTGTATATGGTAGAAAGTGGAGATATAAAAATACAAAGAAAAATTAAATGTCACACTGAAGTAGGAAAAAAAAACGAAAATGAAGAAACGAAGACAAAAAAGGTGATGGAGGCAGAAGTGCCACCATTAACTCCTGAAATATGGAGTTAAGTAAAACTCAGATTTTATATGCGCGAGAAAGAAATGCTCAGCCCCGGAAATGGAGTGTCCTGTTCCCTACCAAATTTATGCCCCCCTTATGACAGTATTTCCAGATACATACATGTACCGATCTATTTGATTAAAATAATACCATAACATAAATAACGCCGGAAGTGGCGGGACGTAGATATTGTTAGTGATTGGTTGTTTTGGTAGTTGTTAACACCTTTTTTGTTTTTGTAGCGATCGTTGCCTCGTTGTTGAGTGTGCTGTCGCAAAAATGTTGCAATTAAGTGTGGCCGCTGGTAAGAATTGTAGTCGCCAATAGAAAATAAGTGGTCGTGCTGGTATTTGGCGTTGCGCCGCCGATGAAAAATAAAAATATCTGGTTGTGGTATGTGTTTTGTGCCGTCTATATTAAAGTGGTGTAATGACTGTTGTTGGCGTTACGCCGCCAATACCAAAATGATGCTGATTTTTTTTTTTTGTTTTTTTTTTTTTGTTGGGCGGGATGTCGCCAATTTCAAAAAGACGATGTGTTTGTTGTTAGGCGGGATGCCGCCAATTTGGCCTTTAGGCCGTTGACTGAAACTTTCAATTGTGTGCCCAGTGGGTTCTTTCCAAAAGTGCCCTGGAAAAAATACAAAAACATTAATTTTGACGAATTTATAG
This sequence comes from Eurosta solidaginis, assembly GCF_040869045.1. NCBI lineage: Eukaryota > Metazoa > Arthropoda > Insecta > Diptera > Tephritidae > Eurosta > Eurosta solidaginis. Next base: position 60,380,987 of record NC_090323.1, read on the forward strand.
CCTGGTGAGAGTGAGAACATTTATTGTCTGCATGATTGTGTACTCACCGACATACATATGTCTGTATGTAGGCGTGCATACATGCATGCAAGTTTGCTATTGGCTTACTTGGAAAATTGGCTATATAGAAGCCAGTTTTCCAGTGGGGGCATGCCAAGTTGGAGGAAGATAAAAAAAAATCAAGGGCAAAGAAAACCATTAAACTCACCTGGAACTTCTGCTGCTGCGTCGGAAACTGCTTAGTGTTTGGCCGGAGATCCCTGGCCTTTATCCTTTACTGCCTTTCACGTTTCGCGAAAACTATTCGGCGCGTACCGTACCTAACATCACATTGAAAGGATTTTTTTTTATTTTTAATTTTTTTTTTTTTCACTCGATTAAAAGCGCGCACAACAAACTTATAACTTTGAAAAATTCTCGGGGAACAAACCTTTTATTAAACTACACTCACTCACACTGGGCACTGATAAAGTAATACTTTGTCCGTTGCCTAACGTTGTGCCCTTTTATAGCTACCGCCGTGGCAGGGAACGTTACTCAGAAACGGAAAATTCCTACCTATACATGCCAAACTTTCTTTTCGGCTTTCCTGTATTTTTCATCCATATGTTCATACAATCATGCACTCATACACTCACACGCTTACCGCTCCATAAAAGGAACACCTACACAGATACATTCGGTTCTTGCCTTGACCGCTCACACTGATGCATTCACACGCTCATAGCCTTGCACAAATACACATCCACATACATAATACAGCACAAAACAAACACATAGGTACATGGCATTCATCAATGTTGCTATGTTGTTAGCAGTATGGTGACATTTTATTTGTTATAATAGCATGATACCAAGCGCAACATATTATTTCCGCTGCAACATTGTGTTCACTATCGGTACAATGTTGTCAATGTTAATGTCATTATGTTAATATAATATTGATGGCAACATTGCGGCCAAGGCACGGACCTGGACACAAAACACATAGTCACATATACACGCAGCCACTCATTCAAGCCAGTATGGAGACAGGCTGTCGTTACAGGCTCGCAACGGCCGATGGTGCCTGCATTATAGAGCGTGTGCGTAAAAGGTTTTCAGCGCGGCCTGGCGAGTATCATTTCCCGCGTCCAACGTGTGGCCTCGACCCACGACTCAATGCCGGGCCTGTATCTACCGTAATGCCTGTATTTCATTTATCTACTGACTGAGTACTGGGCTATTTCTACTCCTTATACCATACTACAACTATCTCACAGATAAAAGGTAAAAAAAATAAGATAAAATTAATCTTTAAATATCACGGATAAAAATGTTGAAAATAAAAAAAATAGAAAAAAACAAGTAAGGAAGGTTAAGTTCGGGTGTAACCGAACATTACATACTCAGTTGAGAGCTATGGTGACAACATAAGGGAAAATAACCATGTAGGAAAATGAACCGAGAGAAACCCTGGAATGTCTTTGTATGACATGTGTATCAAATGAAAGGCATTAAAGAGTATTTTATGAGGGAGTGGGCCATAGTTCTATAGGTGGACGCCATTTAGGGATATAGCCATAAAGGTGGATCAGGGCTGATTCTAGACTTTGTTTGTACGATATGGGTATCAAATGAAAGGTATTAATGAGTATTTTAAAAGGGCGTGGACCTAAGTTCTATAGATGGATGCCTTTTCGAGATATCGCCGTAAAGATGGACCAGGGGTGACTCTAGAATGCGTTTGTACGATATGGGTATCAAATGAAAGGTGTTAATGAGCATTTTAAAAGAGAGTAATCCTTAGTTGCATATGATGATGACACTAGAATGCGTTTATACAATATGGGTTTCAAACGAAAGGTGTTAATGAGTATTTTACAAGGGAGTGGGCCTTAGTTCTATGGGTGGACGCCTTTTCGAAATATCGATATAAGGGTGGACCAGGGGTGACTCTAGAATTTGTTTGTACGATATGGGTATCAAATGAAAGGTGTTAATGAGTATTTTAAAAGGGAGTGGGCCTTAGTTCTATAGGTGGACGCCTTTTCGAGATATCGCCATACAGGTGTACCAGGGGTGGCTCTATAATGTGTTTGTACAATATGGGTGTCCTATTAAAGGTATTAATAAGAATTTTAAAAGGGAGTTGTGGTAGTTGTATATGTGAAGGCGTTTTCGAGATTTCGACCAAAATGTGGACCAGGGTGACCCAGAACATCATCTGTCGGGTACCGCTAATTTATTTATATATGTAATACCACGAACAGTATTCCTGCCATGATTCCAAGTGCTTTCGATTTCGCCCTGCAGAACTTTTTCATTTTCTTCTACTTAATATGGTAGGTGTCACACCCATTCTACAAAGTTTTTTTCTAAAGTTATATTTTGCGTCAATAAACCAATGCAATTACCATGTTTCATCCCTTTTTCGTATTTGGTATAGAATTATGGAATTTTTTTAATGTTTCGTAATTTTCGAAATCGAAAAAGTGGGCGTGGTCATAGTCGGATTTCGGCCATTTTTTTTACCAATACAAAGTGTGTTTAGATAATTATGTGAACTGAGTTTAGTAAAGATATATCGATTTTTGCTCAAGTTATCGTGTTAACGGCCGAGCGGAAGGACAGACCATCTACTGTGTATAAAAACTGGGCGTGGCTTCAACCGATTTCGCCCTTTTTCACAGAAAACAGTTATCGCCCTAGAATCTAAGCGCCTACCAAATTTCACAAGGATTGGTAAATATTTGTTCGACTTATGGCATTAAATGGATCCTAGACAAATCAAATGAAAAAGGCGGAGCCACGCCCATTTTGAAATTTGCTTTTGTTTTTGTATTTTGTTGCACCATATCCATGATTCAATCAGAAGAGGTTTGCTCGACAGACGAATTTTTTGACAATTGCAGCCATTTTGCTCCCAAATCGAATTGACATCCGTTAACTGTGTTGTTTCTTTGCAATTTTTCGAAAAATATTAGTATAGAAAAAGGAAGCAATCAGTTTACAAATCCCGATAAGTACTGAACTGCATAATTCATTAGAACATTTATTTTAATTTTATGATGAATTTATTAACTATGCCATGATCTATTAGTGTGGCTGAACATAGGTAATTTTTTGAAAAGTACGGACATCAAGGAATCGTGCATTTTCGTAAACCTATGAACAGACGAAACCTAAACCACTTCAAAATTCATCGTTCAACGTCAAAAACTCGACTAGTAAATGATTTACATAACAAGTAAGGAAGGCTAAGTTCGGGTGTAACCGAACATTACATACTCAGTTGAGAGCTATGGAGACAAAATAAGGAAAATCACCATGTAGGAAAATGAACCTAGGGTAACCCTGGAATGCGGTTGTATGACATGTGTATCAAATGGAAGGTATTAAAGAGTATTTTAAGAGAGAGTAGGCCATAGTTCTATGGATGGACGCCATTTAGGGATATCGCCATAAAGGTGTACCAGGGCTGACTCTAGAATGTGTTACGATATGGGTATCAAATGAAAGGTGATAATGAGTATTTTAAAAGGGAATGGGCTTCAGTTCTATAGGTGCACGCCTTTTCGAGAAATCGCCATAAAGGTGGACCAGGGGTGACTGTAGAATATGTTTGTACGATATGGGTATCAAATGAAAGCTGTTAATGAGTATTTTGAAAAGGAGTGATTCTTAGTTCCATAGGTGGACGCCGTTTCGAGATATCGCCATAAAGGTGGACCAGGGGTGTCTCTAGTTGTACGATATGGGAATCAAATGAAAGGTGTTACTGAGCATTTTAAGAAAGGTGTTTTCGAGATATCGCCATAAAGGTGGACCAAGGGTGACTCTAGAATGTTTGTACGATATGGGTATCAAACTAAAGGTGTTACTGAGCATTTTAAGAGGGAGTGGGCATTAGGTCTATAGGTGGACGCCTTTTCGAGATATCGCCATTAGGGTGGGCCAGGGTGACTCTAGAATGTTTGTACGATATGGGTATCAAACGAAAGGTGTTACTGAGCATTTTAAGAGGGGGTGGGCATGAGGTCTATAGGTGGACGCCTTTTCGAGATATCGTCATTAGGGTGGGCCAGGGGTGACTCTAGAATGTTTGTACGATATGGGTATCAAACGAAAGGTGTTACTGAGCATTTTAAGAGGGAGTGGACATTAGGTCTATAGGTGGACGCCTTTTCGAGATATCGCCATTAGGGTGGGCCAGGGGTGACTCTAGAATGTTTGTACGATATGGGTATCAAACGAAAGGTGTTACTGAGCATTTTAAGAGGGAGTGGGCATTAGGTCTATAGGTGGACGCCTTTTCGAGATATCGCCATTAGGGTGGGCCAGGGGTGACTCTAGAATGTTTGTACGATATGGGTATCAAACGAAAGGTGTTACTGAGCATTTTAAGAGGGAGTGGGCATTAGGTCTATAGGTGGACGCCTTTTCGAGATATCGCCATTAGGGTGGGCCAGGGTGACTCTAGAATGTTTGTACGATATGGGTATCAAACGAAAGGTGTTACTGAGCATTTTAAGAGGGAGTGGGCATTAGGTATATAGGTGGACGCCTTTTCGAGATATCGCCATTAGGGTGGGCCAGGGGTGACTCTAGAATTTTTGTACGATATGGGTATCAAACGAAAGGTTTTACTGAGCATTTTAAGAGGGAGTGGACATTAGGTCTATAGGTGGACGCCTTTTCGAGATATCGCCATTAGGGAGGGCCAGGGGTGACTCTAGAATGTTTGTACGATATGGGTATCAAACGAAAGGTGTTACTGAGCATTTTAAGAGGGAGTGGGCATTAGGTCTATAGGTGGACGCCTTTTCGAGATATCGCCATTAGGGTGGGCCAGGGTGACTCTAGAATGTTTGTACGATATGGGTATCAAACGAAAGGTGTTACTGAGCATTTTAAGAGGGAGTGGACATTAGGTCTATAGGTGGACACCTTTTCGAGATATCGCCATTAGGGTGGGCCAGGGGTGACTCTAGAATGTTTGTACGATATGGGTATCAAACGAAAGATGTTACTGAGCATTTTAAGAGGGAGTGGGCATTAGGTCTATAGGTGGACGCCTTTTCGAGATATCGCCATTAGGGTGGGCCAGGGTGACTCTAGAATGTATTTGTACGATATGGATATCAAATTAAAAGTATTAGTGAGGGTTTTAAAAGCGACTGGCCCTTAGATGTATATGTGAAGGCGTTCTCGCGATATCGACCAAAATGTGGACCAGGTGATCCAGAAAATCATCTGTCGGGTACTGCTAATTTATTTATATATGCAATACCACTAACAGTATTCCTGCCAAGATTCCAAGGGCTGTTGATTTCGCCTTGTAGAACTTTTTCATTTTCTTCTACTTAATATGGTAGGTGTCACACCCATTTTACAAAGTTTTTTCCAAAGTTATATTTTGCGTCAATAAGCCAATCCAGTTACCATGTTTCATCCCTTTTTTCGTAGTTGATATAGAATTATGGCATTTTTTTCATTTTTCGTAATTTTCGATATCGATAAAGTGGGCGTGGTTATGGTCGGATCTCGGCCATTTTTTATACCAAGATAAAGGGAGTTCAGATAAGTATGTGGGCTAAGTTTAGTAAAGATATATCGGTTTTTGCTCAAGTTATTGTGTTAACGGCCGAGCGGAAGGACAGACGGTGGACTGTGTATAAAAACTGGGCGTGGCTTCCACCGATTTCGCCCATTTTCACAGAGAACAGTTACCGTCACAGAGTCTATGCTTCTACCAAAATTGAGAAGGATTGGTAAATTTTTGTTCGACTTATAGCATTAAAAGTATTCTAGACAAACTAAATGAAAATGGGCGGAGCCACGCCCATTTTGAAATTTTCTTTTATTTTTGTATTTTGTTGCATCATATCATTACTGGAGTTGAATTTTGTCTTAATTTACTTATATACAGTAAAGATATTAAATTTTTTGTTAAAATTTGAATTAAAAAAAATTTTTTTTTAAAAGTGGGCGTGTTCTTCATCCAATTTTGCTAATTTTTATTTAGCACATATATAGTAATAGTAGTAACGTTCCTGCCAAATTTCATCATGATATCTTCAACGACTGCCAAATTACAGCTTGCAAAACTTTTAAATTACCTTCTTGTAAAAGTGGGCGGTGCCACGCCCATTGTCCAAAATCTTACTAATTTTCTATTCTGCGTCATAAGTCAACCCATCTACCAAGCTTCATCGCTTTAACCACCTTTGGCAATGAATTATCGCATTTTTCCGGTTTTTCGAATTTTTCGATATCGAAAAAGTGGGCGTGGTTATAGTCCGATATCGTTCATTTTAAATAGCGATCTGAGATGAGAGCTCAGGAACCTACATGCCAAATTTCATCAAGATACCTCAAAATTTACTCAAGTTATCATGTTAACGGACGGACGGACGGACGGACGGACGGACGGACGGACGGACGGACGGACATGGCTCAATCAAATTTTTTTTCGATCCTGATTATTTTGATATATGGAAGTCTATATCTATCTCGATTCCTTTATATATGTACAACCAACCGTTATCCAATCAAACTTAATATACTCTGTGAGCTCTGCTCAACTGAGTATAATAAATAAATAAAAGATCACAGATATAATCTAAAATCTAGATAGGATCTAAAATAAAATGTCACTGGTAATAGAAAAGATGAAATAAAAGAATAAAATAAAATAAAATATCACAGATAGCAGAACCATAAAAAAATCTAAAAAATAAAATATCACAGATGGCAAAAAAAACGTATAAAAAAAATATCACAGATCAAATAGTCAAGTAGGTAAAATAAATAAATAAATAAAAATAAAAAAAAATAAATAAATGCGAAAATAATCAAATAAATAAAAAGGTAAAAAAAAAATGAATAAAAATAACTTAATAATATAATCACATACGTCAATAAATTAATAAATACAATACGTCGATAAATAAATAAATAACATAGAACGAGAGCACTAGCACTACAAAAAACATTAAACTATTTTGCAAAAATGTCTTTAGCGTGGTATACGCCGATCTTTTTCCCATTGCTGTCGCCAAGCTCGTACATTGAATTACCTATAGAATTAAGTACGATACACTTTACTTGTTTCGGAGCTAGCTTGGCGTTGTAGTTATCGACCTGGGAACTTTGCTTAAAGTTTCGGCGATATACCACTTGTCCAATTTGAAACTTAACATCCCTACTCCTAGTGTCATATACCTTTTGGCTTCTTTCATGGGCCAACTTCAGCTCTTTCATAATTTTGTTCCTAATTAGTTGTAGTTTATCACCTGAGGCCTCTACCTCGCAATCCACATCCTTCACCGCTGCCAGCTTTCGGTATAGCTCATATGATGCAGCATGCTGTATCATAGGCATACCGAAAGTGGCGTAGTACGGCGACATGTTGATTGCTGCATGTGTAACGCTGCGGAGTGCAAATGCGGCATCACTGACGCATTTGTCCCAATTTTTCTGATTCTCTTTTATAAATGATCTAATGATCTGTAGGACAGATCGGTTTACCCTCTCCGCGGCGTTACCCTGAGGTGAATAAAAGGCCGTTTTCACATGTTTTGTGCCATATTTCTCTAAAAAGTTACCGAACATCTCAGAAACAAACTGCTTTCCGTTGTCCGAATGTACATATTCGGGCACGCCAAAAACATGAAAAACATCCTTTTCCAAAAACTTTACTACCTCAGCTGAAGTCGCCCTTTTCATGGGTTTTAAGAACACGAGTTTTGAAAAATGATCTAAACATACAAAGACATACACATTACCATCACTAGAACGTGGATAGGGACCCATAAAATCAATGAAAAGACGCTGGAAAGGTCGCTCTGTGAGCTTTTGCTTTCCCATCATGGGTTGTTTAAACACGTTTTGAGTTTTGTTAGTTTTGCAGGTTTCGCAGTCTTTTACATGGGCGCATACGTCGGTGACCATTCCTGGCCAATAATATTTTTGACGTAGTCGGGACAGTGTCTTGTGGATGCCACCATGACCATCACTGACGCATTTGTCCCAATTTTTCTGATTCTCTTTTATAAATGATCTAATGATCTGTAGGACAGATCGGTTTACCCTCTCCGCAGCGTTACCCTGAGGTGAATAAAAGGCCGTTTTCACATGTTTTGTGCCATATTTCTCCAAAAAGTTACCGAACATCTCAGAAACAAACTGCTTTCCGTTGTCCGAATGTACATATTCGGGCACGCCAAAAACATGAAAAACATCCTTTTCCAAAAACTTTACTACCTCAGCTGAAGTCGCCCTTTTCATGGGTTTTAAGAACACGAGTTTTGAAAAATGATCTAAACATACAAAGACATACACATTACCATCACTAGAACGTGGATAGGGACCCATAAAATCAATGAAAAGACGCTGGAAAGGTCGCTCTGTGAGCTTTTGCTTTCCCATCATGGGTTGTTTAAACACGTTTTGAGTTTTGTTAGTTTTGCAGGTTTCGCAGTCTTTTACATGGGCGCATACGTCGGTGACCATTCCTGGCCAATAATATTTTTGACGTAGTCGGGACAGTGTCTTGTGGATGACACCATGACCAGCGGACGGTGAGCTATGAGACGACTCTACCAGCCCCGATCGCAATTCCGACGGTACCCAGAGTTTCCAGGTCTGGTCCGCTAGAAGGTCATCCCCCTTGTCGAATTGCGTCCTTTTGTAAACGTAACCATCCGATAAACACAAATCCGGTAACTTGTCTTTGTTCTCAGTCACCGTCTTTTTCAACTCCGTATACTCCTCCGACTCGAAGCACGGTGACTCAAGACATACGTCGATGGCTCTGTCGTTAGTCTGTATTTCGTCCAAGTGCATTCGTGAGAGTGTGTCGGGAACCACGTTTTGCGCACCCTTTCGATGTTGGATATCGAAATCATAACCCTGGAGTTTCAAACTCCACCTTGCCAACCTCCCAGAAAGATCTTTCTGATTCATGAGCCATTTGAGGCTGGCATGATCAGTTATGATGGTGAACGGGGTTCCTTCCACATAAGGTCGGAATCTTTTAACACTCACGATCGCAGCATAGCATTCTAGTTCTGTTATGCTGTAGTTCTTCTGCGCTTTATTTCGTTTTGCCGAAACGTAGGAAATCGTTCTTTCGTTCTTGTCATCGTCCAGTTGAAACAAAACCCCTCCCAATCCGTCTGTTGATGCATCACATTGAATATAAAAACGACGCTTAAAGTCAGGATGTGTGAGCACCGGTGCAGAAACCAAACTCTGCTTTAAAATTTCAAATGATTTTATTGCTTCTTCCGTCATTGCAAACTTTTTGATTTTGTCTTTCTTGAGGCAGTCGTGCAGCGGGGCTGCAATAGTCGCATAGTCCTGTATGAAACGTCGGTACCAGCCCGACATACCCAGGAACCGTCGTTGTTGCTTCGGGGTTTTCGGAACTGGAAAGTCCCTCACAGCTACCACTTTGTTGGCGTCCGTCCTAATACATCCATCCCCGACTACGTACCCTAGATATCGAACTTCTTTGAAACAAAACTTGCTCTTTTCGACATTAATTGTCAACTTAGCCTCGCGAAGACCCCGAGCGACTTTTTCCAATAAACACATATGGGACTCGAAATCTACAGAACAAACTAACAAATCGTCAAGATAAATAAAAACACATTCACGTAAAGCGGCCGGAATGACATTGTCCATAAGGCGACACATTCGTTGTGCCGCATTGCACAACCCGAAAGGCATGACGGTAAATTGGTAAAGGGGTCGGCCAGGGACAGTAAAAGCAGTCTTTTCTCTTGACTTCTTCTCCAGAGGAATCTGCCAGAAGACATCCTTCAAATCTGTCGCGGAAATAAATCGTGTATTTTGTAGTCGGCTGAGGATTCCATCAATGTGGGGTAAGGGGTAGGCATCCTTAATTGTTCGTTCGTTGACTTTGCGAGCGTCAAGGCACAAGCGGTTTTTCGTCCCTCTTATTACCAGCGATACCGGCGAATTCCAGCTGCTGTTGAACTCCTCGATGACTCCCATGCCCAACATTCGATCTAACTCTGCGTATATGAGTTTTTGAATAGCTGGTGAAATCGGGTAATGGCGCTTCTTTACTGGCAGATTCTCGTCAACCACCTCGATGACGTGTTCCTCCTTATCTGTTTGGCCTAACCCTAATACCGCGAAGGACGGGAATTTGGCTTTTACACGCTCCAACCTATTATTTTGCTCCGGCGTTAAAACGTGCTGCACAGCATCGAAAGACAAGTCACCCTCGGCGGGCACGAGCTCCGCCACACTGGCACCATTCACACTACCACTCCCACCCTTACTCACAACACTCATACCGAGATCCTGCCAAAAATCTATCCCAAAATATACTTCCTGTTGTAGATCAGGAACTATCAAGATTTCTAATTCCCTGGTCGTATTATCCCACTCGACTGGTAACTTTATGACCCCTACCACGGCGGTTTCCTCCCCGTTCGCGGTTCGGATATTTTGACCCCTGATTGGCACAATCAAGGCCTCTTTACCGCACGGGAGTGCCGCTGAGCCTTTTCCTAAACAGCTGGCACTCGCCCCTGAGTCCAAGAGAGCTAAAACTTCCCTACCTCCTATCGCGGTTTTTGCAAAAAATCTATTGTCACCTTTTACAGTGACAATTGTCGCGACAATTTTGCTGCGCAACTTCTTAAAATATCTCCTTTTCTCCCTCATCTTATGAATCTTCTCAAAATTTCTCTTTTTCCTATTAGTACTTATGGTTTCACAAAATATCCTTCTTCTTGCTTCTTCATACTCTATCTTTCTTTGGTGTAAACTCTTTCCCTCGCGTTTTTCCACCGTTCCTTGTGGTTTCCTAACCTCCTCTCTCTGTTCTATTTCTTCTTTCTTCAAAATTTTTATTTCAGGTCTGTCGGGTTGCCTAACTCCTGGCTGGAGTCCCCGGTCAACTCCGCCAGCCTCGGGTTTCCCTGTTTGGGCTTAAACACGCAAAAGGACGAATCACTTCCACACGCAAAACAGACCATATGGTGGAACGAGGACGAACATTTATTTGGTTTTTGTGCTTCTGCCGGGTTTTTCACAAAGTGATCCACCGGCATACCGCACGAAAAACACAACATCAAGTGGAAGGGTGATGCACAAAAGGAATTGATGGTACAGTTGGACACGGAAGGACTAACAGAAGGACGAACACTATTGGGATTGGCTGTGGTTTGGTGTTGGGGTAAGGATTGGGATTGGTGTTGGGGTTTCCTATCAAAGGCTTCGACTTTTGTTGCCTCTCCTAACCTTGACTGCTCAAAATCGACCTCGTTAACTACCCTAGTCCTACTCTTATTCTCTTTAATTAGTTTTTCGGCTCTCTTGCATTCCGACTTGAGCTCCGCCAACGAGTCCATTTTTATGGCGAAGGTCAAGTTGGCCAGGTACGGTTTGAGGTTGCCCCTGATGATGCCAACCAACTCCCTCTCAGGGATCCTCTTCCGCAAACGGAATGTCATATTGTGGACTTCTGCATAAAAGTCATCAAAAGCTTCCGCGGGCAGCTGTTTCCTTTCCATGATTTCACGGATGATTTCATAGTCGGACTCGGCGGATTTGAAGTGGTTTAGCATTTCGGCTTTCAGCCCGAAATAGCCGAAATCGGGTTGGTCTGCGTGGTCCTCAAGGACCTGCCAATACCACTTCAAAGCACCGCCGGAAACCGGACTATGAAAGTCCGTGAAGAGCTGGAAGTAGGAAATATTATGCTGCTCGCGCATCCTCTCCACCCGAAAGATGAAGCTTTCGACGCTTATACCTTTACTGGTCCCATCGAATTTGATGTGCCACTTTTCAAGGTCGAGCTTTTTCCACCTGGGAGGATCGCTGGCATCTCGCCCGGTACTGTAACTGACCGTTGGCTCATTGACGCGCTCTGCGTTTCCCCCCCTCCGGCTCCGAGGCTCGGGCGTAGATGCCAAGGCGGACCGATGTACAGACGCTTGCGCAGTCGTTTCTATGTCTGCTACGCGGCCACCAAGGTTATCGACACTGGTCTTAATGCTCATCACCTCATTTGCCATTTGCGCCATCAAGTCGTTTTGTTACGCCATCATCGCCATCATTCGGCTCAGCTGTTCGACATTATTTGCATCTTGGGCGGTGTGGCTTTGAGGAGCATTAAGGCTAATGCCGACATTCGTTGATGGTGTGTTCTGCGCCGGAACATCACCCCCTGGGCACCTAGGTTTTCCTTGTCGACCATTTGGCACACCAAATTAATTTTTTGGGAGAAGTTTAGACTATTTTCGGACTCGTTTAACGACACCACGTTCGCGAAGGAGACCCTAATTGGACGCTCAGGGCCAAAATATGTGTATCTTAAGGATAAAGGAAATTCAAGTTTGAAACCAAAAAAAAAATATTTTTCTAGTATATATACTAAAAAAATTCAAGTATCGAATTTAATTAAAACCAAAATTAATTTCAACCCCTATATTTGCGGTAGAAATTGCCAGAAAAACAATAATAAAAGGAATATCTGACAATGTATGGATGTATAGGATAAATGTAGAAAATAAAATAATGCAACAAAAAAACTAAAAGCAAAAACACTATAAAAAATTGATAAACTCCAAAATTTCTAAAAATCAACGTGAGCACTTTTTGAAAATAATCTTAATGATTATGAAATAACCAACAACCAAAAAAAAATATAAATAAAATTAATAAAACTGAAAATTTAAAAGTATCGAACTTAATGGTTGAAACTAGGTTAACTGAACTTGAATATATATGTCTTGGTGTTTTTGGTGCTGCCTTGGCGAAGGTTCGGTGAAGGCACTATGTCCGTCCGTATCTAAACATCTAGTGTCAAGTCCGCCGTCATGCTGTCCGTGGAAGTGGGGCACATCACGATCATGGACTTATCCCTAAGAGTGGATGCCACACCTCCTCTCCTAACTATCGTGGCGACGACTGTAAACCTCACTTACCGGGAATTCTGGACTCCCGGTAAGGTAGCCTGGACAGCTCGCCACGATCTCCTACCTAAGTCCGTCACTAGCTAAGTGTCATACCAGGTACCACTTAGTCAAATTGCAGGAACCCGAAGAAGGAACCCTGGTATGAGCACGTCGCTAATCCCTATCTAATTGTCATGATGACACTTGTCGGGCAGGCTAGCCCAAACGACGTTGCCATCATGACGGTCCCTGTCCAGTCAAAAGACGGAAATAAGGATTAGGTTTGAAAGGAACATGGGATAAAAAACAAAAACAAGGAAATCTGGAATAAAAGTGGGAAGATTAAAGAATAGTGACAAATAGAATTACTTGAAAAAAATGTGGGAAATAAAAAGATTATCGGGCTATTATCGTTGGGCGCCATTGTTACGTGGCTGACTGTTTGGGTGGTGAGGAGCGGCGGCAAGCAGGTATGCTTGCGGGCCCAGGCTAGCTCGTCGTCTTGGGCGGGGTATTGCACCACCGACCTCACCCGCAGCCACATGAACAAAAAGAGGGTTCATACCTGCATGTGTATAGAAAGGAGAGAAAAAGCTGAAAAATATAGAAATAAACGTGAGGGGCAGAGTTAAGAGGGGAAAAAGATGGAGGCCTGTCCTGTCAGGTGGAGTCTACCCTCCCTCTGCAGTGCAACTTGCACCGCACCGTGGGCACTGTGCTGACTCCTATCTACTTACAGTGCCCCCAAACCTGACACTAGTCTGTCCGTCTGTCAATTGGTCATTTTTCTCTACCACTCACCTTCACCTTACCTTGCCACGCACAAGCGCAGTACCAACACCAAAATTCGACTTAGCCCTGCATTATTGAAAATATTAAAATTTCATCCAAACATAATTCTTATGATTTATTTACAAAATTTTTGGTTTCCAAATTACCAACTAATACCCTACTACCAGTTCAATAATTTCAATAAAACTTTAAAATCAAAATTTACTACAAAATAATTTGCCAAGAATTCCAAAAGGCTTAACTAGTATCAATTTTTAAAGCTTCTATTTACTCAAAGTAAACAAAAAATGCTCAAATATAATACTGAACCTTATTACTAGCTAACAGTACAAATTCATGGGAATGCAGGAAGAAGTAAATACATTTCAAATTCCATACAATACAAGATACCTATGGCTAATAGACAAAGTGTCTGAACTCAAATAAAAAAATTAAACTTTTAGGGCCACCCTAATGCCATATTATTACCAGGAGCTAATTCTAAATCCTAAAATTACAAATTCAATTAAAATGAAACAAAATAAGAGGGCGAACAAAAAAAAAAATCCAAGTACCCTAATCTCTGACCTACCGCAACCGCTCAAGTAAACATAAGATCAAATATGTACAACGCAAAAGTAGGTCATCAAAGCAAAAGAATTTATATGTTTATGAAAACAAAAGGTATGTATGTAAGTACAAATGTACGTTTGTGACGTTTTTCATGCATGTACATATGTTCGTTGCAATCTGTTTTTATTTTTCTGATTTGCTAATTCCTGTTCTATTTTTGCAAGAGCAGGAATCTGTGCTAACACATGTACATACAACTAAACAGGTGTATTAGGAAAAATATTGTGCTCAATTTTTACTCACTCATATACTCGTACTCCAACGGCGCCGGTGCAGTTGAGTGGATGTGCTGAATTCCCTGAAATAGCAAGAGTCAGAAACATACATATGTACCTATGATCACACTCAAGGTAGCCACCCTCAAACACTCAGCGAAGATCACTCGCTGGTGATCTTTGATAATGAGTGCTTTGGTAGTATCAAAGCGGCCCGCGTGATGGTAAAACGCAAAAATTAAAAATCAAAAATGTGTAATCAAAAAAAAAAATGTTCTTGGTGCTGAAAGCACACTGTGCATATACACCTTCCGGGTGTGATGTTGCAATTGATTTTGCCAATAATAATAGAAGTAAGTACAAAAATAAAAAAAAAAATGGCAAAAATTCGAAAGTGTGAAAATCCGAATTTAGCAGAAACCATATGCAAAAGAAAAATGTGTATATGGTAGAAAGTGGGGATATAAAAATACAAAGAAAAATTAAATGTCACACTGAAGTAGGAAAAAAAAAACGAAAATGAAGATACGAAGACAAAAAAGGTGATGGAGGCAGAAGTGCCACCATTAACTCCTGAAATATGGAGTTAAGTAAAACTCAGACTTTATATGCGCGAGGAAGAAATGCTCAGCCCCGGAAATGGAGTGTCCTGTTCCCTACCAAATTTATGCCCCCCTTATGACAGTATTTCCAGATACATACATGTACCGATCTATTTGATTAAAATAATACCATAACATAAATAACGCCGGAAAAGCTCGTCTCGCAGCCAGTGTTACTTACTTAATTGGCGCTTAACCGTCGCAGCCAGTGTTGGTTGTTGCTTTCATCACCAAAGTATATTGTTACTATTACCAATTGTGCCGTGTCGTTGTTGGGGTGCGTTGTTTGGTTCCAATTTTAGTTCATGGTGTTGGCTGTTCTTGTTGGTGGTAGCTGCTGATGCCTTCAATGTTGCCAGTTTTAACCATTTGGGAGTGTTGTAGTAGCGGGACGTAGATATTGTTAGTGATTGGTTGTTTTGGTAGTTGTTAACACCTTTTTTTTTTTTGTAGCGATCGTTGCGTCGTTGTTGAGTGTGCCGTCGCAAAAATGTTGCAATTAAGTGTGGCCGCTGGTAAGAATTGTAGTCGCCAATAGAAAATAAGTGGTCGTGCTGGTATTTGGCGTTGCGCCGCCGATGAAAAATAAAAATATGTGATTGTGGTATGTGTTTTGTGCCGTCTATATTAAAGTGGTGTAATGACTGTTGTTGGCGTTACGCCGCCAATACCAAAATGATGCTGAATTTTTTTGTTTTTTTTTTTTGTTGGGCGGGATGTCGCCAATTTCAAAAAGACGATGTGTTTGTTGTTGGGCGGGATGCCGCCAATTTATCCTTTAGGCCGCTGACTGAAACTTTCAATTGTGTGCCCAGTGGGTTCTTTCCAAAAGTGCCCTGGAAAAAATACAAAAACATTAATTTTGACGAATTTATAGCCTGGTGAGAGTGAGAACATTTATTGTCTGCATGATTGTGTACTCACCGACATACATATGTCTGTATGTAGGCGTGCATACATGCATGCAAGTTTGCTATTGGCTTACTTGGAAAATTGGCTATATAGAAGCCAGTTTTCCAGTGGGGGCATGCCAAGTTGGAGGAAGATAAAAAAAAATCAAGGGCAAAGAAAACCATTAAACTCACCTGGAACTTCTGCTGCTGCCTTGCGTCGGAAACTGCTTGGTGTTTGGCCGGAGATCCCTGGCCTTTATCCTTTACTGCCTTTCACGTTTCGCGAAAACTATTCGGCGCGCACCGTACCTAACATCACATTGAAAGGATTTTTTTTATTTTTTATTTATTTTTTTTTTTCACTCGATTAAAAGCGCGCACAACAAACTTATAACTTTGAAAAGTTCTCGGGGAACAAACCTTTTATTAAACTACACTCACTCACACTGGGCACTGATAAAGTAATACTTTGTCCGTTGCCTAACGTTGTGCCCTTTTATAGCTACCACCGTGGCAGGGAACGTTACTCAGAAACGGAAAATTCCTACCTATACATGCCAAACTTTCTTTTCGGCTTTCCCGTATTTTTCATTCATATGTTCATACAATCATGCACTCATACATTCACACGCTTACCGCTCCACAAAACGAACACCTACACAGATACACTTGGTTCGTGCCTTGACCACTCACACTGATGCATTCACACGCTCATAGCCTTGCACCAATACACATCCCCATACAGAATACCGAACAAAGCAAGCACATAGGTGCATGACATTCATCAATGTTGCTATGTTGTTAGCAGTATGGTGACATTTTATTTGTTATAACAGCATGATACCAAGCGCAACATATTATTTCCGCTGCAACATTGTGTTCACTATCGGTACAATGTTGTCAATGTTAATGTCATTATGTTAATATGATGTTGATGGCAACATTGCGGCCAAGGCACGGACCTGGACACAAAACACCTAAACACATAGTCACATATACACGCAGCCACTCATTCAAGCCAGTATGGAGACAGGCTGTCGTGCGATCTGGGCAAACCAAATTAGTAAAATAAGTAAGTTCAAAATTGCATAATTTCGACTTCCTTCTCCGACATCCACTGTCGGTATGGAAAAAAAAAATTTGACCAAAATACGCCTGTTTAGTTGTATGTACATGTGTTAGCACAGATTCCTGCTCTTGCAAAAATAGAACAGGAATTAGCAAAGCAGAAAAATAAAAACAGAGTGCAACGAACATATGTGCATGCATGGAAAACGTCACAAACGTACATTTGCACTTACATACATACCATT
Source organism: Eurosta solidaginis (assembly GCF_040869045.1). NCBI lineage: Eukaryota > Metazoa > Arthropoda > Insecta > Diptera > Tephritidae > Eurosta > Eurosta solidaginis. Next base: position 60,398,337 of record NC_090323.1, read on the forward strand.
TGTTTGCATATACACATGAATTCTTTTCCTTGATGACCTACTTTTGCTGTGTACATAATTGATCTTATGTTTATTTGAGCGGTTGCGGTAGGTCAGGGATTAGGGTACTTGAATTTTTTTTATTCGCCCTCTTATTTTATTTTATTTGAATTTGTATCTTTAGAATTTAGAATTAGCTCCTATTAATAATATCGCATTAGGGTGGCCCTAAAAGTTTAAATTTTTCTGTTTGAGGCCAGACACTTTGTCTATTAGTCGTAGGTATTTTTTTTATAGAATTGAATTTGGAATGTATCTACTGGTTCTTGCACTCTCATGAATTTTTAATGTTCGCCAGTAATAAAATTTAGCATTAAGTTTGAGCAATTTTTTTATTGTTACTTTGAGTAAACTTTTGAAACCCTTGGAAAATTATTTTGTAGTAAACTTTGAGTTTAAAGTTTTATTGAAATTATTGAACTGGTAGTAGGGTGTTAGTCGGCAATTTGTAAACCAAAAAGTTTGTAAATAAATTACAAGAATTATATTTGGATGAAATTTTAATACATTCATTATGCAGGGCTAAAGTTTTAAGTTGGTGTTGGTGCTGCGCTTGTGCGCGGAAAGGTTAGGTGGAGGTGAGTGTTTAGGGAAAATGACTGAGTGACAGGGGACAGACTCATGTCAGGCTTGGGGGCACTGTAAGGTAAACAGGAGTCAGCACAGTGCCCACGGTGCAGTGCAAGTTGCACTGCAGAGGGAGGGTAGACTCCACCTGACAGGACAGGCCTTCACCTTTTTCTGCCCCTCATGCTTTCCCCTCTATAACTTTGCCCCTCACGTCTATTTATATCTTCTTCAGCGTTTCTTTCATCCTTTTTTTCATCATGCAGGTATGAACCCCAATTTTGTTCATGTGGCTGCGGGTGAGGTCGGTGGTGCAATACCCCGACCAAGACGACGAGCTAGCCTGGGCCCGCAAGCATACCTGCTTGCCGCCGCTCCTCACCACCCAAACAGTCAGCCACGTAACAGAGCCTGTAACGACAGCCTGTCTCCATACTGGCTTAAATGAGTGGCAGAGTGTATATGCGTCTATGTGTTTAGGTGTTTTGTGTCCAGGTCCGTGCCTTAGCCGCAATGTTGCCATTAACATAATATTAACATAATAAAATTAACATTGACAACATTGTACCGATAGTGAACACAATGTTGCAGCGGAAATAAGATGTTGCGCTTGGCATCATGCTGGTATAATAAATAAAATGTCACCATGCTGCTAACAACTTAGCAACATTGATGAATGCCATGTACCTATGTGTTTGTTTTGTGCTGTATTATGTATGTGGATGTGTATTTGTGCAAGGCTATGAGCGTGTGAATGCATCAGTGTGAGCGGTCAAGGCAAGAACCGAATGTATCTGTGTAGGTGTTCCTTTTATGGAGCGGTAAGCGTGTGAGTGTATGAGTGCCTGATTGTATAGATGGAAAATACGGGAAAGCCGAAAAGAAAGTTTGGCATGTGATAGTAAAAATTTTCCGTTTCTGGATAACGTTCTGTGCCACGGCGGTGGCTATAAAAGGGCATCAAGCTAGGCAACGGGCAAACGTTTTCTTGTAACAGTGCCCAGTGCAAGTGAAGTGAAGAGTGAAAAAAAAAACTAAAAGAGTGTGAAGTGCCAAGTTAGTAAGACCTTTTTAAAAGTTTTAAAATTTTTTAGTGCGCGTGATTTTAAAACGGTAAGAAATTTCCGCGAAAAGTTTCAGTGCTTCAAGGACTACACGCGCCCTAATCCGGCAGTTTATTTGGATCCCGCCATCAAAATTTATGGTACCAGGTAAGTGTAACTTTTGGTGTTTCACCTCCCTTTCAAAATCTGGCATGCCCACTGGGAAGTTGGCTTCTATATAGCCAAGTTTCCAAGCAAGCCGAAAGTAAACTTGCATGCATAGCTCTACATCCCCATATATATGTATATAAGCATGTAGGTGAGGAAATAAAGCAGTAAAACAAGTAGGCATACGTTGGTAGAAAGGCATAAGTTTCTTAAATAATTTTTTTTCTATGTAAATAATAAGTTTTTTCTTTTTTTTGGCAGATCGCTTCAAATTGGCGGAAATTGCGCACTGGGCACTAGCATCGAAGCAAAGGTGGCTAAAACCCGGATTTGTTGGCGCAAAAAGACCCAAATTGGTGGCGATCAACACAACAAACAACCACAGCCACAACAACATTTTTAACTTTATTCAGCGTACCACAGCAACAACCACGACAACACTTTGAATTGCCAGCGTACATCATTTTTATGCGGACGCAAACCGCCCCAACAACACTCCTAATTGCCAACAAAGTGGCCTCAACAACCACAATATTTAAAACAAATTTTGGTCACACGGCAACTGCACAGTATCTTCAGCAGCCACACATAGAACGAGATAAATTGTAAAATATTTTTGATTGGTAGCAACGCAACGTCATCAGACACATGCACATATACAGCGGTTCAATCAAACGACAGCAGAAAACACAAGGATCTGTTAATATCAAGAATACAATATTTCACCCGCGCATCGGACCGCAACAACAACAGCCACGGCACCGCGTACAACAAAATCTTTGGGGAACAACAAACGACACCAAATGGTCAAAACTGGCAACATTGAAGGCGCCAGCGGCAACCATCAATAAGAACAACGACACCAGGATTTTCTAAAAACATATGTATTTTTCTATATTTTGTTATTTTTCACTAATAGATTTTTTTTAATGCCTGTGAGGCTAGTAGGATTACACGCTCATACACAGAAATCTCATAGGAAAGTGGGGGGCAAAAGACGAAAGTTAGGTTTTGTTTGAGACATTTTTCTTTTACTTCTTTCTTTTTGCTCTTGGCATTAAAAATTTTTCGAAACTCGCGTTTGTTTCAATTCCTTGGTTTTTGCACATTTTTCTCAACGTTTTGTTCGTCTTTTCATTAATTCCTCTTCACACATAATCCTTACCATCTTTTTGGTACATCACCTTTCAACTGGCAATAGCCACTAAGTGCAAATTGCGCAGTTTCGAAAGGTTTTCTTTTGCTTCCAGGTTACTTTTTTTTTTTTTGTGAAAATATTTAAAAGTATTTATAGTTTTGGTGCTTGGAACCTTAGCCAATACACCCCCTTCCCAAATTTCGGCACTAGCCCGAAAATTACCTTGCATTATCCGTGGGGTCACATAATGTGAAAGGCCTTCTCGAGGCTTTTCTCCGCGGTACTGGGAACTTCACGCCACAATAGCTCGGACAGGAGCAGCTTTATACATTTTCTTTTAGGTTTTTTTTTAAATTTTTTTACCACTCAGAAAAAAAAATCTACCAAAATTTCATTGCCACGTTTTTGCTTAATCGCCATCATTTTCACACTTCACATTTAATGAGCAGAACTAACTCAATGTCCAAGATCACAAGCGAGTGATCTGGCTGAGTATTGAGAAAAAAGTAGTGTGCCGGATAAATGTATGTGCATTGAGCATATATGCGTTGAGTGTTTTTCTCTTTACAGCTCGCGGACTCAACTTTATGCAGGCGCCTCCAACGGAGTGAGTAACACGGTGAGTGACAATATTGTACATTTGGAGAAGTAGATATCCACGTATGAATGTTTGTACATATATTGCCAGTCAATTCCTAGTCTTGCAAAATTAGAAGAGGAATTGGTGATGATAAAAGAAATCAGAATAATATATGTGCATGCATGAAAACTTCACAAACATACATTTGCACCTACATACTTTTTCTTTTTCTTTGATGACCTACTTCTGCTTTGTAGAAAATTTATTTCGGATTTGTTTTGATTATTGAGATAGGTCAGGAAATAGGTTTTCACCTTTTTCGCGTTTTTATGTTTTTTTTTTTTGCTTTGGCTTGCCGACCTTACGAGCGTTTGAATATCTGCATATCTAGGATTTCGAATTGACCCCTAGTAGCAGCTGTATATTAGGGTGGGTCAGAAACCAAGTGGGATTTGTACTTTTAAGCAATTATAGGATTTCATATCTGCTTCTATAGCTAATTTATAATTGAAATTGAACTTGAATTACTTCTAGTTATAAGTTAACTTAGACTAAGTTTTTGGATTCTTTGTAAATTTTTTTATTTAAGCCAATCGATAGTAAGGATAGGATAAGGATACTAATTTATTAGGGAGAATTACTGAAAGATTAAACCTAGGCTATTTAAATTTTCTTGGAGTCATAGTTTATCTATACATATTTCTTTTCGTTATCTGTACTGATTTTCTTAAACATAGCTGAGCCTCTACTCGGAAATATCGGAATTGTTAATAAATTATAAGGAATGTATGGATGAAAACATAGGTTTTTCAATAATGCAGGGCTAAAGTTTTAGGTTTGGTGTTGGTGCTGCGCTTGCGCGTGGCAAGGTTAGGCGAAGGTGATTAATAGGGAAAAATGACTTATTGTCGGACGGACTGTAAGTAGATAGGAGTCAGCACAGTGCCCACGGTGCGGTGCAAGTTGCGCTGTAGATGAAGGGTAGACTCCACCTGACAGGACAGGCCTTCATCCTTTTCCCCCTCTTAACTTTCCCCTCACGTATGTTTCGATCTTTTTCAGCTTTCCCTTCTTTTTCTCATCATTCAGGTATGAACCCCTATTTTCTTCATGTGGCTGCGGGTGAGGACGGTGGTGAAATGCCCCGCCCAAGACGACGAGCTAGCCTGGGCCCGCAAGCATACCTGTTTGCCGCCGCTCCTCGCCACCCAAACAATCAGCCACGTAACAATCATGCATACTCTATTACTCCCTCTATACTAATTCTGTATGCATATGGTTGTATTAATGCCGAATGCATACAAAAGCACTTAAAAAACATTGTAATAGGAATTTATTGTACATATATAATAATAATAATATAAGGACATTAGCCTTACGCCAAAATATAATAAGGTATTTTATGTGGTTGGCCCTTAAGTTGTAATTGACAGGCGCGTACAGGTGGCAACGCGCATGTCAAATACAACTGCGGCCCACATCACTGACATAAAAAATGATATACACACAATTATAAATGTCGAACTAAACCGAACAAGTGTGTGCGGACAAAAATATTAAATTAAATCAAACTAAGACTACAAACTAAGGATATTACTAAATAAATTAATATATTAACTATACTACAGCCACAAAAACTAAAACTAAATAAATAAAGTTAACTTAAGACTAAAAGTACGTGTTTTGGGTCTGGAGTGTGCAGTAGGGTGTGTACGTAAGTACGACTTTTTCGGAGGTTCCAAAATGGAACCTTACATGGCGACCGTGAGGCTGGAGCCTCGCCCTCTTTTCATTTTGACATCGTGCTGGATCGGACGTTTTTGCTTGGCAGAGTGGTGAGTGGAAACTTTTTTTTACTGGTGTGTGAAGTAAAGTGCGTGGTGTTCTACTTAAAATTTAATAAAATAAATAAATTTAATACAAATTTCTAAATCTACGATTCCTACAAATTTAATAATTTTCTAATTAAAATTTAACAATAAAAGTAAAATACATAATTTTCTAAATAAAATTCTACTAAACTACGATATAATTTCCTACATTAAAATTTAACAAATTACGACATATTTCGTTCTAATTAAAATTTAACAAATTACGACATATTTTCTTAAATAAAAATTCAACAAAATTACTCAAAATTTAACAAATCTGAAAAACCAACCGGCCTGTACATAACGGCACTCGCACCACGCCACGCATAACGGCACCCAAAAACATACATACACAATTCAACGTAATTTTCCACCACCACCAACTTTAACACGTAAAGCAACAACATCGGCGGCAGGAACAACTCCGGCAGCAGTAATATTGATGACATCAGCGGCAACCATCTTATAGCAGCAGCGACAATTAAAAATATATATATGTATGTATTTAAAATTCTTTTGCTTACAGTTTTTTTCTTTAGACATATATGTACGTATATAAAACATTTAATTCCCATTAAATGCAATGCATTCGCTTTTCATATAATATACTTGTTGCATTAGCATATAATATAAATTTCGGATTTTTGATATTACGGTGGTTTTCGAAAAAAACCAATTAATTTTTGATACATACGGTGGTTTTCGGAAAAAACCAACTAATTTTTTTTTTTTGATATATGCGGTGGTTCCGTTAAAAACCAATTAATTTTTTATTACATGCGGTGGTGAAAAACCAAATTTAGATTTTTTCAACAAAGCGGTGCGTCCGTGATTACATTTTGAGACTTTTACCAATTAATACACATACTTTTGAGCCATTTTAAAATCAATTACTTTTATAGATTTTTCATACAAGTTTACTGCAGTTTTAATTAATTCTTCCGATAAATAGTTAAATACTCCTTAAATGACTATGCACCTGCAAATCAGTTCCCTTTTATAAAATTTTTTTTTCTTCTCTCTTTTTCCTCCACAATTCAACTTCAAATATAAATTTAGACATTCAAATAAGTACTTCGTTAATTTCATAGTTTGAACTGAATTATTGGTGCTATTCTGACAAATACATATGTACCTTAGAAGTAGCAAGCAAGTGCAAAAAACTTCAGATTCAGAATCCGATTCCGATAAATCAGCCTCAAGCTACGAAAGTTTAGCTTCATCCTCGACAGAAGCAGTCACTCACCAGGAAAATAGATTTTCTTTGTCAACAGATTTTCCAGGCTTCGAAGATTCTTCCAGTAAAAATTTAACTTCTAATTTAGATTCAAATCTTAACGATTCAAATAGCGCAAAACTAATTTCAACTTCTTTTACTTCAAAATCAGATCTTAACGATCCAAATAGTACAAACGTGGCCTCACCTTCTGCTAATTCAGCTCCAGATTTTAACGATCAAATCATGGCAAAACTTGAGGAAAAGAAAATTTTTATTAACACATGTGCTAATTCTATTAGAGAAAACTACAGTGGTGATCCTCTAGCACTTGATTCTTTTATAGACAAAATTGTATTACTTGAACAATTCGCTACTGCAGGAGCGAACACTGAGGGAGGACGAATTAAGCGAGTAAGGGAACTTCCCTCACCAATAGCCATCTATCGTTTAAATTTAAATTACTCAGATTTCATTGAATTACAACTTAACGAGTCACAAAAATTTTGTTCTTTCCTAGTAGACACTCAAGCGGACATTTCTTTAATAAAGATATCATGTTTAGACAGAAATATTTCTTTAAATACGAACGACATTATTAACATTACCAGTGTCACTTCCAATTCAGTTTCCACTTTAGGTAAAATTACCGTAAATTTAGATTTTTCTAACTTTTCTATTAAACATACTTTACATGTAGTAAATGAGGACTTTAATATTCCATCCGATTGCATACTGGGTAAAGATTTCCTGAAAATTAACAAATGCATTATTAATTATGAAAGAAATAGTATTTCCTTTTGGGTAGGTAATGAAAAAGTCGCGATACCAATCCTACACGGAACAGAAGGCGACAGTTGTATCATTCCTCCAAGATGCGAAATATTCAGACTTTTTGATTTAGGAGATTCACCCGAACCACTTTTCGTGGACTCGCAGGAAATTGAAAAAGGTGTTTTCACAGCTAGGTGCATTGTTAATTCCAGTAACCCAATAATTAAAGACATCAACACCACGGATGATGTAAAGTATGTAAAAAGAAAAAGTATTCGGACAGAAAAACTTTCAAACTACAATTATACAATTAACAAGACAGAAACAGAAGACAAAAAAACTGACTTCAATTTTAAAAAATCAAATACCTCAACATGCTCATAGTAAATTAATTGACCTTTGCATAGATTATGCCGACATTTTCGCACTTGCCACGGACAAAAATACTTTAAATAACTTCTACGAGCAAAAATTAAGACTGACAGACAACGAACCGGTATATGTTAAAAACTATAGATTGCCATACTCTCAACGCGAAGAAATAAATCGCCAAGTAAATAAATTGTTAGACAATGATTTGATTGAACCCAGTTATTCGAATTACAATAGTCCTTTGATTGTAGTCCCAAAGAATGATACAAATGGTCAAAAAGCTTATCGTATATGCGTAGATTTTCGCGCAGTAAACAAAAAACTCATTGCTGATAAATTTCCACTAGCTAGAGTTGACGATATTTTAGACAATCTCGGTAGAGCAAAGTATTTTTCAACATTAGATCTTTTTTCAGGATTTCATCAAATCCCCTTGCATCGTGACTCTCGTGACATTACGTCTTTCAGCACTGACCGTTGCGCATTTAGATGGAAAGTGCTTCCATTCGGCTTAAATATAGCACCTATTTCATTCTCACGAATGATGACCATAGCTTTTTCGGGTATACCACCCAATGTCGCATTTTTGTACGTCGACGATATTATAGTCATAGGTTGTAGCGAAGCACAAAAGTTTTCGATACTTGTAGGTCTTTTAATCTCAAACTTAACCCAAATAAATGCAACTTTTACGACCAGAAGTTACATTTTTAGGTCACAAATGTTCAGCCAAAGGTTTGTTGCCAGACGACTCTAAAATAAACGCAATTAAAAAGTATACAAAACCGACTGACAAAGACGCGGTACGACGATTCGTCGCGTTTGCAAACTATTACAGACGGTTTATACCCAATTTTGCATCTCTGGCAGCGCCTCTAAACCGATTAAGCAGAAAAAGAGTTGAATTTGTATGGGATGTAGAGTGCGAAAGAGCATTTTTATCTTTGAAAGCAGCGTTACTTTCACCAAAATTACTTCAATATCCAGATTTTACTAAACAATTCACTATTACAGTTGATGCTTCCACAACTGGATGTGGCGCTATTTTGAGTCAAGAACAACAAGGTAGTGATTTACCAATTTGTTTCGCTTCTAAATCATTTAATAAAGCCGAACAGAAAAAACCCATTATAGAATTAGAGCTTTTAGCTATTTACTTTGCAATCAAGCAATTTCGACCATACGTTTATGGCACCCATTTCATTGTAAAATCAGACCATAGACCTCTAGTATACTTATTCAATATGAAAGACCCATCTTCAAAACTTTCAAGAATAAGACTGGAACTGTCTGAATATAACTTTACTATTGTATATATAAAAGGTAAATCAAACGTTTCTGCTGATGCACTATCGCGTATAACAATCGATGAGATTAAAGAAGCTAACAAACAAATTTTGGCAGTACAGACAAGAGCCATGACAAAAAAGGCAAACGACAAAAATTTACATAGGAAAACAGACAAAAACGACGAAAAACAAATTACTTTACATGTCTACGACAAATTTTCATTTAATTTTTCGAAAAAAGTTCCACGAATAAGATCCGCAATTACGTACGATAAAAATAATAAAACAACAAATTTAAGAATTTTTGCGCATATTAAACATAAGAAACTCGAGTTACTTAGTTTTGAGCTTGTTAACGAAATAATGACTTTAGAGAAATTACTTTCGAGGCTTGAATCAGAAGCGGGCAAACGCAAAATTAAGAAAATTGAATGGCCTAAAAACGATATTATGTTCGAACATTATACTATTACAAATTTCAAAAATATTGGAAATAAAATTTTAAAATCATTAGAAATTATACTAACCGATCCAGTGGAGACAATAACAGATGAAGATACAAAACTAAAACTTATGAAAATTTACCATAATGATCCCATTTCTGGTGGACATTGAGGAATGAAAAGACTTTACGCAAAATTGCGAACAAAATTTTATTGGAAGAACATGACTCGTGATATATCGAAATATATCAAAAGTTGTAAAGATTGTCTTTTAAACAAGGTTAAACCTAAAACAAAAGAAAAACTTGTTTTAACACCAACTCCTTGTAAACCATTCGATATACTAGTAATTGACACAATAGGACCCCTACCTGAGTCCAAATATGGTAATAATGAATGCCATAAAATCAGATTTAGGTACTGAATTTAAAAATGAATTACTTGAAGAACTAACTAAACTTCTAAATATTGAACATAATTATATTTAAGAATTCATGAGCTTAACATCGGCTTATAATAATTGAATTTCAATTATTATATTTTTTAAGAGAGAAAAACTGAATTAAGCATGAAAAAAAATACCAGCAGGATGGCCTAGTGGTTAAAGGCTACTGCAGTCTCACCATGTGATTCACGGTTCGAATCCCGGTGAAACCTTTGATAACATTACAAAATTGTCTGATGATGATTACGTTGGCGGTTTTCGAAATGGTCCATCGCAATATGCCAGTAAATGTTTCTTTCTTTTCAGTTTCTCTTAGAAAATATAATAATTGAAATTCAATTATTATAAGCCGGTGTTAAGTTCATGAATTCTTAAATATAAGTATAAACTGAACACACCATTAAACAAACATACATAAATATGTACAACTGAGCCTGAGTTTACAAAGCTTATAATTCGCAACGAAGAAGAACTTTACAAAAAAAACAAATCTACATGACACACAAATCAATATAGAGACAATAATGTCTCAATTGTGTTGTTAGTATAGAAATGAGAAAAACTGAATTAAGCATGAAAACAAATACCAGCAGGATGGCCTAGTGGTTAAAGGCTACTGCAGTCTCACCATGTGATTCACGGTTCGAATCCCGGTGAAACCTTTAATAACATTACAAAATTGTCTGATGATGATTACGTTGGCGGTTTTCGAAATGGTCCATCGCAATATGCCAGTAAATGTTTCTTTCCTTTCAGTTTCTCTTAGAAAATATAATAATTGAAATTCAATTATTATAAGCCGGTGTTAAGCTCATGAATTCTTAAATATAAGTATAAACTGAACACACCATTAAACAAACATACATAAATATGTACAACTGAGCCTGAGTTTACAAAGCTTATCCTTCGCAACGAAGAAGAACTTTACAAAAAAAACAAATCTACATGGCACACAAATCAATATAGAGACAATAATGTCTCAATTGTGTTGTTAGTATAGAAATGAGAAAAACTGAATTAAGCATGAAAACAAATACCAGCAGGATGGCCTAGTGGTTAAAGGCTACTGCAGTTTCACCATGTGATTCACGGTTCGAATCCCGGTGAAACCTTTGATAGCATTACAAAATTGCCTGATGATGATTACGTTGGCGGTTTTCGAAATGGTCCATCGCAATATGCCAGTAAATGTTTCTTTCTTTTCAGTTTCTCTTAGAAAATATAATAATTGAAATTCAATTATTATAAGCCGGTGTTAAGCTCATGAATTCTTAAATATAAGTATAAACTGAACACACCGTTAAACAAACATACATAAATATGTACAACTGAGCCTGAGTTTACAAAGCTTCTCATTCGCAACGAAGCAGAACTTTACAAAAAAAAACAAATCTACATGGCACACAAATCAATATAGAGACAAAAATGTCTCAATTGTGTTGTTAGTGTAGAAATGAGAAAAACTGAATTAAGCATGAAAACAAATACCAGCAGGATGGCCTAGTGGTTAAAGGCTACTGCAGTTTCACCATGTGATTCACGGTTCGAATCCCGGTGAAACCTTTGATAACATTACAAAATTGCCTGATGATGATTACGTTGGCGGTTTTCGAAATGGTCCATCGCAATATGCCAGTAAATGTTTCTTTCTTTTCAGTTTCTCTTAGAAAATATAATAATTGAAATTCAATTATTATAAGCCGGTGTTAAGCTCATGAATTCTTAAATATAAGTATAAACTGAACACACCATTATACAAACATACATAAATATTGAACATAAATTTTCAACTGCATACCATCACGAAACTGTTGGAACTATTGAACGTAATCATAGAGTTTTTAATGAATACTTACGTGCATATTTAAAAGATACTTTTTCTGATTGGGATGTTTATTTAAAATACTTTACTTTCCTACACAATACTACGAGTAGCACAGTTTTCGACAATCAGTTTTCTCCTTTCGAGTTGGTCTTTGGGAAAAAGGCAACTTTGCCTAATGAATTAACAAAAGAAAAAATTGACCCGATCTATAATGTCGAAAACTATGCCAAAGAAGTTAAGTTTAGGATGCAGAAAACGCACAAAATTGCACAAAATCTAATTAATAAAAATAAATTAAAAACTAAAAACCTGTATGATAAAACGGCACGTCCTTTATTTGTAAAAATCGGAGATAAAGTACTTTTACAGCCCAGCCAGCATTTTTTGAAAATTTTGATCAAAAAATATTTAAATATCATACCCCAAGATGATTAAAAACGTTCAAATTTAAAAGCATTTTCTGTTCGAAAATTAATGTATCGTCGGGAGAAAAATGTACCATAAATGTGATTATTCCTGAATAATCATTTATGATTCCTATTTCGAAACGTTTTTTTTTCATATTTGATATCATTGTAAAATTGAGCTTTAATAGTTTTAGAGTAATATTTGACTGCTTTTCGCAGTCATTTTCTGATCATATTCGTGAATATATTTCAATCGTTTTGGTTGAGATTTTTGAATCATTTTTGAATGCCATTATAATGCATTTATTCTTCATATCTCATTCAAAATATGATACTACATAATAATCTTATTTCTTAAGGGGAATAAAGCATATGAAAGTGAGCTATTCGAACCACAGCTAACTCGCAAATAAACTTGACCGATATACACCTGCGACTACAACATCCAACATCAGCATTATCGTCTGCATCTTAAAATACGGATACGGTACGGGATGTTGAAGCCGTATCCAGGTATGTCAAGATAGTTTCACTTACCTGGGGTTCAAATAGTTCAGAACCTATGTATTGTCCAATCATTATGTATTTTCTGGGAAGCTGAAGGGGAGAAATTGTTTGGGGAATCTTCGTTCACGAGCAGCATTACATTATCTTTGTCTTGAAGAATATCTTTTGCATAAATAATACAATTTTTATATATTTTTTCTTAGCTTCATGATTGAAAAAATATGTGTGTGTGAAAAAAATAAAATTTTTAATGAAAAGTAAAACTTCAACAAGTATAAAATTCATTATTCAGTCAACAAATATATTCATAAAATATTCAGAGAGCTGAATGAAAAATGATTATAAATTTTTGATCACCTAAAGTAAACACATTTGATTTAAATATGGTTCCAAAATGTGATTGAAAAACTATATTCAGTTTTTGGTCATCAAAGGTATGCATATTTGATTATTCTTTTTGTTGGTTTTTATGAAATATTAAAATTTAGTCATTAAAGGACTTCAAAAATGATTCCAAAAAGTGATCGAAAAATGCTTTTTAGTTTTTCATCATCAAAAGTATTCATATTTGATTATTTCTTTTGTTCAATTGTATGATAACTCAATATTTAGTCAGAAAGAGTAATCAAATTGTATTGATATGTAGGTAAATTCATAATTGAATCACCTAAATGCTGAGTGGGAGAAAGAACCACATCATAAACAAGAACATATTTATCAAGGTCCGTTTACAATAACCAAAATTAACGAACCCAATGTAACTATTTTCGATGAAGTTAAAAGCAAAGAAAAAGTGGTACATAAAAACCGCCTTAGTAAATTAAATTAACATTACCGTAATACCTTAATTGAACAAAATCCAAAATTTTTAGAAGTAATTTCATACTCGTCATTTTTAAATATCCACGAAGGCAACAAAAAAAATATATATAAAAACAAAACAAGAATATATATATAGAACACAAAATTTTGTATATCAAAACGAAAAATGTAATTCGAAATTATTCATAGTATAGTACAAGCGAAAAAAAAAAAACAAAGTAATATTTTATAAACAACAAAAAACCTTAAGTTGAATATATAAAATGTAAATATTGTACAAACAAAGATTCAAAATACCACAGTTTTAATTAACATATTTTAAATAGTCATAAAATTGCTCCGGATGAACGAATTTCAAAAAGGAAGGTACACCCTAATATTTTCGTTCATCCGAACCAATTAATAGAATACAAAAGAAGACACGTGTTTAATTTGCCAAATTCTTCTTTTGAAAAGGAAGGGTGATATAAGGAACATAAGCCTTACACCAATATATAATAAGGTATTATATGTGGTTGGCCCTTAAGTTGTATTTGACAGGCGCGTACAGGTGGCAACGCGCATGTCAAATACAACTGCGGCCCACATCACTGACATAAAAAATGATATACACACAATTATAAATGTCGAACTAAACCGAACAAGTGTGTGCGGACAAAAATATTAAATTAAATCAAACTAAGACTACAAACTAAGGATATTACTAAATAAATTAATATATTAACTATACTACAGCCACAAAAACTAAAACTAAATAAATAAAGTTAACTTAAGACTAAAAGTACGTGTTTTGGGTCTGGAGTGTGCAGTAGGGTGTGTACGTAAGTACGACTTTTTCGAAGGTTCCAAAATGGAACCTTACAATAATAATAACATTGATGTGATGAAAGATGGGGTAACTTGAAGCCATTAACTTGGATTATATGGACCCCAACTATTCATTCAAAACCCCACCATTCTGAAAATTGGCTTCACAACACTTCAACGGCGGTAAAGCATTCTGAGCCAAATGGTGGCCGGACGAATTTAGTACTCCATATACATATTTCAAGTTTATTGCTCAAAGTTACCCAACCTCTGATCAGTTCTTCATGTCCAGGAGTTCTTTACGAAAAAACATTTTTTTCAAGTACATACTACATTTTGTAAATACAAATAAATTTTTAAAGACAATAAAGAAAAATCAAAGAGTCCTCAAATTACATACGGGCAGACAAAATTCAGAAAAGTGTATTTTTACAAACCTACGATCATTGATACAGCATGCATAAAACTTTTTCCACTCGGGTAGCAATGAATTGTTCATACTTTTTCACTAGTACAGCGCGCATACTTTTTGTATAAATAAAGATGTTTAGAATTCAAAAAATATGAATCTTACGTACTTTTTCATGCATTTAGCATGCATTCATCCTGTATGCATACAATTTATTTCAACTGGGCAGTTTTCCGTGCTTTATGTGAATATAAGAGAAAGGCGATCTGAATCCTTTAAATATATCCTCAACCTACCAGTAGTTTAGCAAGACTTTTAGCTTAGGCAGCACTATATAATAGGGTAAGATATATCAGAGTTATGCTGAGCATAGCGATCTTATGGAGAACTACTTGTAACCGGTAGAAGTTACTATTAATATTAGTACACCGACTTCTTTCAAAATGATTTTTGCGGTAGTTTTAGTCAGCAGAAGTTCACTAGATATTGAAAGCATTAGCTAGAGTCCGTGCAAAGGATTGCTCTGGTTAGAATCGTTTGAATTCCTTTCATAATACCTTCTTTAGCGTTTAATGTGTAGTATATTAACACTTGGTATTATGTTTAGAACTCAATAGCATCCGCATATTGAACGATCAATCTAGGGATCTCATAGTGAAGGTGTTCAATATTTACCCAGTATATAAAGCAATAATTCAGTTTGAATTCAATAATGTTTAAATGGATAGACCGCGGGTGACTGGCGTCGCTCTTAATTGTCTTGAACTATTTTCGTTTCCCTGGCCAAATCAAATTGAAGATGGAGTAGCATGAAAGTCAAAATTTCGATGGCTACTTGCGGTATGGTGATGCAGAAGGCGAGGCTGTTGTGACCAATTCTAAGCTAGATCTCTTTCATTGATAATCATTTGCGTTTCAAGACGCTTTGCTTAGTGGCAGTCCTGAAGAGTGCCTGAACATTATTTCTTCGACAACTCTGAGGAGATCCACAGATTAGAATGAGATTCAAGGGATTAATGAACTTAACATATATGGCTCTATCATTTCACAACATTTCCAATACAATTGCCGACCTCATCTAGTCGGGAAGCATTCTGTTACAAGAATTTGCAGTCTACTCTCTGGCGAGCACAAGTTCCTTGTAGAAGGAGGGCGAAAGATACGTAAAAAGATTAAAAGAGTGAAGAGAAGGCGCGTAATATCTCCGAGGCAAATTAAGATCCAGCTTCTCTACCAAATTGCTTCGTGCTTATTTTTAAATTTTACAAGAATTGGCAGAATGACCTTACCTTATTTCTGTTAACCCCAAACGGCAACTGGAAGGCCAGTTTTTCGCTAAACGAATCGAGACAAATATTGACTTCCATATACTCGTATTAAAATGCTGAGGATGAAAAAAGGAATTGGTTCAGCCATGTCCGTCCATCTGTCCGTCCATTTGCACACGATAACTTGAGTAAATATTGAGAATAAACTATTGCAATTTGGTATATGGGTTCCTTGGCGCTCATCTCCCATCGCTATTAAAAATGGAGGAAATCGGATGGTAACCACGCCCACTTTTTACATATATAACATTTCGGAAAACACATAAAACCTGACTATTTAGTAAATAATTCATCTAGAATGTTACAATTTGATGTGTGCACTGATATTAAGATTTGATTGATTTTTTTTTTAATGGGCGCGGCACCGCCCACTTGTGGTAATATCAACTTAACAAATATTATTCATCAGAAAACAAAAACCGTTAAACCTATCATAACAAAATTCGACAGAGAGGTTGCCTTTACTATAAAGAATGCGTCGACGAAAAATTAGCGAAATCTGGTCATTTTTATATAAAAGATTTTTAAAAGGGTCGCGGAAGAATAAAATAAGCTATATCTTTGCTTTATATCAATGGTGTTTCATTTTCCAAGTGAAATTATAACAAGAAGGAAAAAATTTTAGTTTCTGAAAATGGGCGTAGCACCGCTCCTTTGTGACCTCACAATTTTCTATGTTTCGGGAGCCATAACTCGAAGAAAAATTAAAGGATCGTAACAAGATTGGGTACACATATTTTCCTTATAGCAGGAAATATTTCTAGGAAAAATGGAGGGGACCGGTTAAGGACCACGCCCACTTTTATATAAAAGATATTTAAAAGGGTCGTAGACTAGAATAATAAGCTATATCTTAGCGAAAAATAGTTTTGTATCAATGATATTTCACTTAACAAGTTTTATGTAAGAGGAATTAGGGAACATTTTTTTAATGGGCGTTTTAATGGACGGTGTCAATATTTCCATCAAGCATTACAAAATATTTCTAGAGCCCCAAAAAGACAATCTCTTTTAACAAAATTCGAAAGAGTAATTTATCTGAAATGATCTGTACAATTCAAACAAACGTTGAGTATATAATATTCGGTTACTCCGAAACTTATACACCAATACTTGTTTTTTGTTTGTTCTAATTAGCTGAACAAACAGATTTTGCTCTACCAAAAAAACAAATCAAATGTATTCATTGATATTTTTTTGCGAAATGATATGATGCATTTTGCTATACTTTTTCACAAAAAATTTCTTTGCAATTGTTTGTTTATTTATATTTGATCGATTCCCAAATAAGGTCCGTCACGAAAATCAAAAGTGGTCAAACTAACAAAATATAACGTCCTTTTGCTTTTAATAAAATTTTGTCTAGACTTCTTTTTAGCATTAAAAAATTATTATTTTTCTAGTCAGCAAACGTAGACTTGAAATTAAAAAAGCTTTCAGATGTTAAATAGGTCTGTTTACTAAAATTTTTACGGAAAGTTCGGGTAACATTTCTTATTGGTGTCTAAAATTTGTCAAGTCCATTACCTCTCTTCAATTAGTTGATCCATATATTTAGGCTAATAACTGTATGTCTGTTTAGTCAACGAAAAAAACTTTATATCTCGTCAGAAGAGGGCATTTTGCGCTTTCAGCAGTGCATAAATTGTTAATTGATTCTTAGAGATGTTACAGAAATCTTACAAAATATGACGAAAATTTTAATTGTTGTATCTCTTTTTTAATTTATATATACAAAGTATTATCTGAGGAAAATCTAAAATCAGTTCTGATTTCAACAAGATATGAATTTTTAGGTTTAATGTAGGTTTTATTGGTTATTGGTGTATTCAACAATTTCATATGAAGACATAAAAGAAAGCAATACAAACTAGCTTGGATTTTTCTTGTGGGGAAAGTTATATACCAGTATAAAAATAAATAAATGTAAGGCGCGATAACCTCCGAAGAGATCTAAGACCGAGCTTCTCTTCCAATTTGCGTCGTGCTCCTCTTGATTTTCCCTACAAATCGGCCGGACGGGACTAACATGTTTTATGCCGACTCCGAACGGCATCTGCAAGGCAGATGAGTTTTCACTGAGAGCTTTTCATGGCAGAAATACACCCGGAGCGCTTGCCAAACACTGCCGAGGGGCGACCCCGCTTAGAAAAATTTTCCTCTAATTGAAAAACCTTATTTCTAAAATTTTGATGTTGCTTTGCCCGGGGTGTGAACCCAGGGCATACGGTGTGGTAGGCGGAGCATGCTACCATCACACCACGGTGGCCGTACCAGAATACGTCTCGAAATTCTACGGGCATTGGGTCTTTATTTCAACTACTGGCTCTCATTTATGGAATGTAAAATCTCCCCTTAACTTCTTTAAGTTTTGCATACTTTCACAAGCATTAAAAAATTACTTTTATTTCTTGTCACGTCCGAACCTCATCATATATGGTCATATAGATGTACGTACTTACAATTAGGCTTTAAATATTGTAATATCCGCTCAGTCCACTGTTCATGTCTTCTTTTATGCAGGTTGAAATGCGTGCGAATGTCGCGCCCGTTACCAAGGACTTGCCCATATGTATTTGCAAAGTGTGTTATTGAGTTGACATGTGTACAATGAATGTATTTTTAATGAACAGTACAATGGGTACATCTAATTAGTTTTACCTGTTTTGAGACGTGTAAATAAAAAATACGATTTCAAGAATTTGAAATAACAAAAGTACCTCTACATTTAAGTTAAAGCTACTCAGGGCCAATCTTGTTATACTCAGCGTGCTTTGCAAACAGAATGTATTAAACGAATCGAGATAAATATTGACTTCCATATAGTCGTATCAAAATGCTGAGAATGAAAAAAGGAATTGATTTTGCCATGTCCCTCCATCTGTCCGTCCATTTGCACACGATAACTTGAATAAATATTGAGAATAACATATTGCAATTTGTTATAGGGGTTGCAGGAATTCGGATAGTAACCACGCCCACTTTTTACATATTGTTACGAATATTAGCAACACTAAGGGGTACTGTCATCTCTAAGCCGATGCTAAGCAGTGACTTGTATGCACATAACCAAATTAATCATTATGTCTTCAGATATGTACGTACACGCAGCGGAGAAGCAACGCCCAACAAGATGCATATATCTGAGATACTCCTGAAAGTATGCAATAATTGTGCAAGTATTACTCACAAACACACGCGCATGAGCTGTAACAGAAGCTATAAAAATTGTGTATCTGTAGTTATAGCTGAGAAATTTATAGCAGATAACCAACTAGTAGATTCTAGAAATGGAAGCATATAGAAGATGCGAACGAGAAATCATAGAGTATAAAAGGCAGCAACAGTAGAGGCACGACGATAAGTTTGATTTAAGCATTCCATCTGTCGAGTAGTAGCAGTGTTATTTTTGAAAGTACTTTAATAAAGGCCATTTTGCATTATTGAACAGTGGTGTTATTTATTCAACAGTTTAGAGATTCAAACGTTAGAAGAAGATTGCAAATAAGGGGAATTGCAATAAATTCGTTACAATATATAACATTTGGAAAACACATACAACCTGATTATTTAGTAAATAATTCATTTAGAATGTTAAAATTTGATGTGTGTGTTGATATTAGGACTGTTGATAAAAATTTAAAAAAAAAATTTTGAAAATGGGCGTAGCACCGCCCACTTGTGATAAAATCAATTTTACAAATACTATTAATCATAAATCAAAAACCGTTAAAGCTATCATAACAAAATTCGGCAGAGATTGTTACAATTTGTTGTGTGCACTGATATTAAATTTGATTGATTTTTTTTTTAATGGGCGCGGCACGGCCCACTTGTGGTAATATCAACTTAACAAATATTATTCATCAGAAAACAAAAACCGTTAAACCTATCATAACAAAATTCGACAGAGAGGTTGCCTTTACTATAAAGAATGCGTCGACGAAAAATTAGCGAAATCTGGTAATTTTTATATAAAAGATTTTTAAAAGGGTCGCGGAAGAATAAAATAAGCTATATCTTTGCTTTATATCAATGGTGTTTCATTTTCCAAGTGAAATTATAACAAGAAGGAAAAAAATTTAGTTTCTGAAAATGGGCGTAGCACCGCTCCTTTGTGACCTCACAATTTTCTATGTTTCGGGAGCCATAACTCGAAGAAAAATTAAAGGATCGTAACAAGATTGGGTACACATATTTTCCTTATAGCAGGAAATATTTCTAGGAAAAATGGAGGGGACCGGTTAAGGACCACGCCCACTTTTATATAAAAGATATTTAAAAGGGTCGTAGACTAGAATAATAAGCTATATCTTAGCGAAAAATAGTTTTGTATCAATGATATTTCACTTAACAAGTTTTATGTAAGAGGAATTAGGGAACATTTTTTTAATGGGCGTTTTAATGGACGGTGTCAATATTTCCATCAAGCATTACAAAATATTTCTAGAGCCCCAAAAAAACAATCTCTTTTAACAAAATTCGAAAGAGTAATTTATCTGAAATGATCTGTACAATTCAAACAAACGTTGAGTATATAATATTCGGTTACTCCGAAACTTATACACCAATACTTGTTTTTTGCTAATTAGCTGAACAAACAGATTTTGCTCTACCAAAAAAACAAATCAAATGTATTCATTGATATTTTCTTGCGAAATGATATGATGCATTTTGCTATACTTTTTCACAAAAAATTTCTTTGCAATTGTTTGTTTATTTATATTTGATCGATTCCCAAATAAGGTCCGTCACGAAAATCAAAAGTGGTCAAACTAACAAAATATAACGTCCTTTTGCTTTTAATAAAATTTTGTCTAGACTTTTTTTTAGCATTAAAAAATTATTATTTTTCTAGTCAGCAAACGTAGACTTGAAATTAAAAAAGCTTTCAGATGTTAAATAGGTCTGTTTACTAAAATTTTTACGGAAAGTTCGGGTAACATTTCTTATTGGTGTCTAAAATTTGTCAATTCCATTACCTCTCTTCAATTAGTTGATCCATATATTTAGGCTAATAACTGTATGTCTGTTTAGTCAACGAACAAAACTTTATATCTCGTCAGAAGAGGGCATTTTGCGCTTTCAGCAGTGCATAAATTGTTAATTGATTCTTAGAGATGTTACAGAAATCTTACAAAATATGACGAAAATTTTAATTGTTGTATCTCTTTTTTAATTTATATATACAAAGTATTATCTGAGGAAAATCTAAAATCAGTTCTGATTTCAACAAGATATGAATTTTTAGGTTTAATGTAGGTTTTATTGGTTATTGGTGTATTCAACAATTTCATATGAAGACATAAAAGAAAGCAATACAAACTAGCTTGGATTTTTCTTGTGGGGAAAGTTATATACCAGTATAAAAATAAATAAATGTAAGGCGCGATAACCTCCGAAGAGATCTAAGACCGAGCTTCTCTTCCAATTTGCGTCGTGCTCCTCTTGATTTTCCCTACAAATCGGCCGGACGGGACTAACATGTTTTATGCCGACTCCGAACGGCATCTGCAAGGCAGATGAGTTTTCACTGAGAGCTTTTCATGGCAGAAATACACCCGGAGCGCTTGCCAAACACTGCCGAGGGGCGACCCCGCTTAGAAAAATTTTCCTCTAATTGAAAAACCTTATTTCTAAAATTTTGATGATGCTTTGCCCGGGGTGTGAACCCAGGGCATACGGTGTGGTAGGCGGAGCATGCTACCATCACACCACGGTGGCCGTACCAGTATACGTCTCGAAATTCTACGGGCATTGGGTCTTTATTTCAACTACTGGCTCTCATTTATGGAATGTAAAATCTCCCCTTAACTTCTTTAAGTTTTGCATACTTTCACAAGCATTAAAAAATTACTTTTATTTCTTGTCACGTCCGAACCTCATCATATATGGTCATATAGATGTACGTACTTACAATTAGGCTTTAAATATTGTAATATCCGCTCAGTCCACTGTTCATGTCTTCTTTTATGCAGGTTGAAATGCGTGCGAATGTCGCGCCCGTTACCAAGGACTTGCCCATATGTATTTGCAAAGTGTGTTATTGAGTTGACATGTGTACAATGAATGTATTTTTAATGAACAGTACAATGGGTACATCTAATTAGTTTTACCTGTTTTGAGACGTGTAAATAAAAAATACGATTTCAAGAATTTGAAATAACAAAAGTACCTCTACATTTAAGTTAAAGCTACTCAGGGCCAATCTTGTTATACTCAGCGTGCTTTGCAAACAGAATGTATTAAACGAATCGAGATAAATATTGACTTCCATATAGTCGTATCAAAATGCTGAGAATGAAAAAAGGAATTGATTTTGCCATGTCCCTCCATCTGTCCGTCCATTTGCACACGATAACTTGAATAAATATTGAGAATAACATATTGCAATTTGTTATAGGGGTTCCTTTGCGCTCATCTCCCATCGCTATTAAAAATGAAGGAATTCGGATAGTAACCACGCCCACTTTTTACATATTGTTACGAATATTAGCAACACTAAGGGGTACTGTCATCTTTAAGCCGATGCTAAGCAGTGACTTGTATGCACATAACCAAATTAATCATTATGTCTTCAGATATGTACGTACACGCAGCGGAGAAGCAACGCCCAACAAGATGCATATATCTGAGATACTCCTGAAAGTATGCAATAATTGTGCAAGTATTACTCACAAACACACGCGCATGAGCTGTAACAGAAGCTATAAAAATTGTGTATCTGTAGTTATAGCTGAGAAATTTATAGCAGATAACCAACTAGTAGATTCTAGAAATGGAAGCATATAGAAGATGCGAACGAGAAATCATAGAGTATAAAAGGCAGCAACGGTAGAGGCACGACGATCAGTTTGATTTAAGCATTCCATCTGTCGAGTAGTAGCAGTGTTATTTTTGAAAGTACTTTAATAAAGGCCATTTTGCATTATTGAACAGTGGTGTTATTTATTCAACAGTTTAGAGATTCGAACGTTAGAAGAAGATTGCAAATAAGGGGAATTGCAATAAATTTGTTACAATATATAACATTTGGAAAACACATACAACCTGATTATTTAGTAAATAATTCATTTAGAATGTTAAAATTTGATGTGTGTGTTGATATTAGGACTGTTGATAAAAATTTAAAAAAAAAATTTTGAAAATGCGCGTAGCACCGCCCACTTGTGATAAAATCAATTTTACAAATACTATTAATCATAAATCAAAAACCGTTAAAGCTGTCATAACAAAATTCGGCAGAGAGGTTGCCTTTACTATACAGAATGCTTCGAAGAAAAATGAACGAAATCAATGAAGGACCACGCACATTTTTATATAAAAGATTTTTAAAAGTGTCGTGGACGAATAAAATAAGCTATATCTTTGCTTTACGTGATGTGATAATGTGATACCACAGGAGCATTTCGTTGTGCTATGTCACATCGGTACATAGCCACGTTACCTTACCTACAACTTTGGCTTCCAATTAAGGAAGTCAGCGAGCACAAATATCACATTGCATTCACAATTCAATTACATAAATTTATAGCGCCCAACGTGTGGGGCTAGCTAACGGTTTAACATTGAGTTTTATAAATAAGGAAATTTTGGAACTATGTAGCAAACCACATAGCGCTGTAGGCACTTTTGGAAAAACACCTTTAAGGATATATTGTTAGCAGTCACACACCTATTTTGGGGGATTGCCCCTAAATCCCAAAAAAAAAAAATTCCCAAACACAGAATCCCCAGGTAAAAAAAAAATTCCAAATACATAATCCCCAAATATAAAATTCCATAACCAAAATCCCCGCACTTTTTTTGGGGATAAATCCCCAAACCTTTTTTGAGGAAATATCAAAAAACCTCGAACACAAAATCACAAAAATTTTAATTAAATCATAAAGTAAAGTTCTGCCGCGTATATAAATATGTAAGTATAATGTATAATGTATTTATTTATTTATTTATTACGGCTTTCCTAAGCCTAACTTAAATCTATTTTGCATGTTTATAATTGTCTTCTGGACTATGCAATCTAGAATAGTTACATCTATGTCCTACCTTGAAGTACTATGGATGGGAGACTTCCAGATCATTCGAACAAAGTGTTGTGCTTGTGTAGTATGTAGGCATTTTACGCATGTTAATAAAGCGCCAAGGCAACGATGCCCTGAGTTAATCGAGTGATGCGTTTCAGTATGTGCTTCGGCAACCTTTTTTGTATGCGTACAAGAGCTTGGATGTCTTGGCCAGGGCATTTTTTAAGTAATACGAACGTGGCCAAATGGCCACGTAGTAGTTCGCCGTGGCCACGGAGTAATCATAATCTGGCCACAACTAAATTTCGAAAATGCGTGAACAACACTTAACTGAAATAATGTTAGAAATTTTCTGAACATACATGATTTCCCCAAAATGTCAAAAAATATATAACTTGCTAATTCTAATGAAGTTTTTTGGTGCTAATCGAAGAAATTTATCAACGAATGAATGATAGTTAAAGATGGGAAAGGGGTAAATACCCAAATGGTAAATACCCGGTAAATTGGTTATATATGGTAAAAATGGGTAAAGTCCCAAATATTTACCCAAAATAATGGTGAAAATAATCTTTTGGAAAATATGGGAAACAAACACACAAATTCAATCCAAAATGTACCCAATTTGTCCTATATTGGTGGGTAGTTATCCATTATACTATCGGTTGAATTAGTTTTAATCTGTAGTCCAGCGTTTTTCAAAAATATTTAGCCAATAATGCGTGCCGTTGCAAATATTTAAGTTTACCCAGTAAACATTTTAAGTCGAACAAGTAAGGAAGGTTAAGTTCGGGTGTAACCGAACATTACATACTCAGTTGAGAGCTATGGTGACAACATAAGGGAAAATAACCATGTAGGAAAATGAACCGAGAGAAACCCTGGAATGTGTTTGTATGACATGTGTATCAAATGAAAGGCATTAAAGAGTATTTTATGAGGGAGTGGGCCATAGTTCTATAGGTGGACGCCATTTAGGGATATAGCCATAAAGGTGGATCAGGGTTGACTCTAGAATGCGTTTGTACGATATGGGTATCAAACGAAAGGTATTAATGAGTATTTTAAAAGGGCGTGGACCTAAGTTCTATAGATGGACGCCTTTTCGAGATATCGCCGTAAAGATGGACCAGGGGTGACTCTAGAATGCATTTGTACGATATGGGTATCAAATGAAAGGTGTTAATGAGCATTTTAAAAGGGAGTAATCCTTAGTTCCATAGGTGGACGCCGTTTCGAGATATCGCCATAAAGGTGGACCAGGGGTGACCCTAGAATTTGTTTGCACAATATGGGCATCAAACGAAAGGTGTTAATGAGTATTTTAAAAGGGAGTGGGCCTTAGTTCTATAGGTGGACGCCGTTTCGAGATATCGCCATAAAGGTGGGCCAGGGGTGACTCTAGAATTCGTTTGTGCAATATGGGTATCAAGCGAAAGGAGTTAATGAGTATTTTAAGAGGGAGTGGGCCTTAGTTTTATAGGTGGACGCATTTTCGAGGTATCGCAATAAAGGTGGACCAGGGGTGACTCTAGACTTTGTTTGTACGATATGGGTATCAAATGAAAGGTGTTAATGAGTATTTTTAAAAGGGAGTGGGCCTTCGTTTTACAGGTGTTCGCCTTTTCGAGATATCGCCATAAAGGTGGACCAGGGGTGACTTTAGAATTTGTTTGTATGATATGGGTATCAAATAAAAGGTGTTAATGATTATTTTAAAAGGGCGTGGAGCTTAGTTCTATAGGTGGACCTCTTTTCGAGTTATCGCCATAAAGGTGGACCAAGGGTGACTCTAGAATTCGTATGTGCAATATGGGTATCAAACGAAAGGAGTTAATGAGTATTTTAAGAGGGAGTGGGCCTTAGTTCTATAGGTGGACGCCTTTTCGAGATATCGCCATAAAGATGGACCAGGTGTGACTCTAGAATGCGTTTGTACGATATGGGTATCAAATGAAAGGTGTTAATGAGTATTTTTAAAGAGAGTAATCCTTAGTTCCATAGGTGGACGCCGTTTCGAGATATCGCCATAAAGGTGGGCCAGGGGTGACTCTAGAATTCGTTTGTGCAATATGGGTATCAAACGAAAGGAGTTAATGAGTATTTTAAGAGGGAGTGGGCCTTTCTGGACCAGGGGTGACTCTTGACTTTGTTTGTACGATATGGGTATCAAATGAAAGGTGTTAATGAGTATTTTTAAAAGGGAGTGGGCCTTCGTTCTATAGGTGTTCGCCTTTTCGAAATATCGCCATAAAGGTGGTTCAGGGGTGACTCTAGAATGAGTTTGTACGATATGGGTATCAAATTAAAGGTATTAATGAGAGTTTTAAAAGGGAGTGGTGGTAGTTGTATATGTGAAGGCGTTTTCCAGATATCGACCAAAATGTGGACCAGGGTGACCCAGAACATCATCTGTTGGATACCGCTAATTTATTTATATATGTAATACCTGCCAAGATTTTAAGGGTTTTTTATTTCGCCCTGCAGAACATTTTCATTTTCTTCTAGTTAATATGGTAGGTGTCACAACCATTTTATAAAGTTTTTTCTAAAGTTATATTTCGCTTCAATAAAACAATCCAATTACCTTACCATATTTCATCCCTTTTTTCGTATTTGGTATAGAATTATGGCATTTTTTTCATTTTTCTTAATTTTCGATATCGAAAAAGTGGGCGTGGTCATAGTCGGATTTCGTTAATTTTTCATACCAAGATAAAGTGAGTTCAGATAAGTACGTGAACTGAGTTTAGTAAAGATACATCGATTTTTGCTCAAGTTATCGTGTTAACGGCCATGCGGAAGGACAGACGGACGACTGTGTATAAAAACTGGGCGTCACATAAACCGATTTCGTCCATTTTCACAGAAAACAGTTAACGCCATAAAATCTATGCCCCTACCAAATTTCAAAAGGATTGGTTAATTTTTGTTCGACTTATGGCGTTAAAAGTATCCTAGACAAATTAAATGAAAAAGGGCGGAGCCACGCCCATTTTTAAATATTCTTTTATTTTTGTATTTTGTTGCACCATATCATTACTGGAGTTGAATCTTGACATAATTTACTTATATACTGTAAAGATATTAAATTTTTTGTTATAATTTTACTTTAAAAAAATTTTTTTTTAAAAGTGGGCGTGGTCCTTCTCCGATTTTGCTAATTTTTATTAAGCGTACATATAGTAATAAGAGTAACGTTCCTGCCAAATTTCATTATGATATCTTCAACGACTGCAGCTTGCAAAAGTTTTAAATTACCTTCTTTTAAAAGTGGGCGGTGCCACGCCCATTGTCCAAAATTTTACTAATTTTCTATTTTGCGTCATAAGTTCAACTCATCTACCAAGTTTCGTCGCTTTATCGGTCTTTTGTAATG
This sequence comes from Eurosta solidaginis, assembly GCF_040869045.1. Lineage (NCBI taxonomy): Eukaryota > Metazoa > Arthropoda > Insecta > Diptera > Tephritidae > Eurosta > Eurosta solidaginis. Next base: position 60,425,793 of record NC_090323.1, read on the forward strand.
AATTATCGCACTTTTTCGGTTTTTCGAAATTTTCGATATCGAAAAAGTGGGCGTGGTTATAGTCCGATATCGTTCATTTTAAATAGCGATCTGAGATGAGTACTCAGGAAGCTACATACCAAATTTCATCAAGATACCTCAAAATTTACTCAAGTTATCGTGTTAACGGGCGGACATGGCTCAATCAAATTTTTTTTCGATCCTGATTATTTTGATATATGGAAGTCTATATCTATCTCGATTCCTTTATATATGTACAACTAACCGTTATCCAATCAAACCTAATATACTCTGTGAGCTCTGTCAACTGAGTATAAAAAGAGTCGGAAAAATATTGTAACGAATTTACTTGCAAATCCTCTTATTTGCCCTTCTGATAAGTTCGAATCACTAAACTGTTGAATAAATAACTCCAATATTGAATAATGGAAAATGGCCTTTATTAAAGTACTTCACAATAACACTTATACTTGCAACTAGCTTGCTTAACAACCAAACTGATTGATAGCTCAAATGAAACTCTACTATTGCCCGACAGATTGCGTGCTTAATCAATAACTGCTTGATGTGCTCATTTGGGAGGCCGAAACCAATGTATTTCCTTCTTGCAATGGTCGTCCTATATGAGCCTATTAACGTATATCATATCGTTTAAACATCTCACATTATACTCTACTGGAACTCTCCGGCGTCATTTTTAACTCTAATAAACTCTGATTATCTGACACCTATATGGCCTATTTATTAGGCATCGTCAGCGGTTATTGGGGTCATATACAGTTCGACACACCTGAACAGAGCGTGACAGCTTTGCGGTCACATTAAAAATGTCGAGAAGCGTCCATGAGCGGAAAAAAGTCGATGCTTATACAATAAAAGAATAGCAAGGGTAAAAATAATGTACAAATGTAATTCATTTTCAACTCGCTGTGACGAACATAAATAGTTGATAAATGATAATTTTTGCATGCTAGGTTAGGAGCTTTTAGGCCGTTAAATAAAAGGCAAAAATTAAATTTTCTTTCACCCACCTTTCAAACGCGTAGTTTCGACGCTTTTCTGATTCCTACATTGCCCACTTATTTTGGACTCGTTTCGGATTCTTAAATTATGAGCGCCGTGAGCCTGTTTGAGGGGTAGATTTGTTTGGGTAAATATGTGTCCCTTATAAATATTTTCTTACAGTTCTGGAGTTTAGTATGGTTCAAAAGCTTCAACAATGCTATCACCTTAGAGTCTTTTATGACTGCGATTTGATGAAATTATAAACAAACGAAAAATATTAAAATTAGTAAACTAGGCAGCTCCGGAATAAAAACTCTGAAATTTTTCTGCGACAATTTATTCTAAATAAATAATAATTCAACTAATACTTATTTCATTTCTATCTTATCCTCATGTGAGATTTATCACAACAATTTTCTCCCCTATGTTTTCCGCTCCGGATATATGTCAGAAATTCTTCCTAAAAGCCCTGAAGTAGTGTCATTTAAAGGCTCAAAATTAGCGGTATATGACGCCAATAAGGATCATATGTGATATCGGAAGGATGCCTGTATAAGACTTATGTTAGAGGCAAAATATAAGCATATAGCATTCGCTTCAGGCTACTAAATGAGTTCATAACGAGTGCAAACCATCCAAAGTTTGGACTCCTTTCAGACTAATTGTTGACTCCGAGTGTTTGCTGGATTGTTTGTTTAAAATCAAACGAACATTTTTTAATTTCAAATGACGTATAAATTTAATTGCTGAATTGTAATTCCAAGCAGCCTCGATTCAAACGATTTTTAAATACCCAAAAAAAGATACAAAAAAGGAATATTCCGGGTATTTTCCCGGTCTTTACCCATAAAAATGGTAAATACCCGGTAGAATCCCAGCTCTAATGATAGTTCATCAAATATACTGTCGATGAGGATTTATATGGAAAAGAACAAAGGTACTCACGACTTCGGTCACATATATAAATTCTAAAAATTCTGCACGTGCTCGAGGATTTTTGTCAACATATATTAAAAAATTTTTGGGCAAGTATATAATAAGTTGGATATGAAAAATAACTATTCCTGGGATTACTAGTTTTATTGCAAATGTTTTGGTATGAGTGAGTCACAACCACGGTTGCCACTGCATGTTTTTTTTTTGGACAAAAAATGGCAATATCCAAAAGCTGACCGGTATGGTCAGTCATGTCGAGGAGATATTTTACTTTTGGCCACTTAGTGAAAAATACTTAAAAAATGCCCTGGTCTTGGCGCTACATAGCAGTATAGTTTCGCTGCACTTCTATCGATGCTATGGAAGCCCGCCTGTCCAACACTAAATTGGTAGTGTTCTGCAATAATTGTACAATTTTTGTTTAAATTTATTGGAATGACATGATTTAATATCATTCGGTAGTTCATTATAGGATTTAAGACCTTTATAATACAGATTACATTTGTCTGCTTCAGTTTTATAAGCCGGCAGATTAAAATAATTTTTATTACGAGTATTTACAGAGTGCATATCTTTTACATATTTTATATTAGTCCTCAAATACGCTGGCAAAGTTCCTTCTATTATGTTTTTAATAAATTTTATGGTATAATAAAAAAGTTGCTGTCTAATGCTAAGCCAATTAATAGAGCATAGCATGTCTCTGATAGGTGTGTCATACCGTTTTTTGAGAATGAATCTCATAGCTCGGTTCTGTTGCTTTTGTAGCTTGTATATCTGAATATCTCGCAAGATGAAAAATATAGTTGGGCAATAAATAAAATCAGGTTCGATTATAGATCTGTAGACGATGATTTTATACCTTCTATTTAAATATTTGCAGGTTCGTTGTGTAAAATATAACTTTTTCGCTATTTTTCCTACCGTATAATCCACGTGCTCGTTGAAATTCAGCTTATCATCTATTTTTATTCCCAAGTATTTTATGGTGCTGACTTTTTCAATTAGTTCGTTATTTATATTTAAGTTTTGTAGCTCACTGTTTTGAAAATTGCGTCTAGATATAACCATAAATTTCGTTTTATTGACATTCACTTTTAGTCTGTTCACGCATAACCAACCATATACGCTGTTAAGATCTTCTTGCAGCTTAGCATATATTTCGGGAATATTGTTCCCACTTATCATCAGAAATGTATCATCAGCAAACAATTTTATTTCACATTGCTTAATGGAGCTAGTTATATCATTAATATATATATTGAACAGTATGGGTGCCAGCACAGACCCTTGAGGTAGACCAACAGGTACCTCCCTTTTATCCGATACGGACGTTCCAATCAATGTTTTTTGGTATCTGTTAATTAGGAAGTCTTGAAACCATTTTAGTTCTATACCAGAAACGCCAATGTAAGAAAGCTTTTTCAGCATTAAGTTTTGGTCGATCGTCTCGAATGCACGTTTTAAATCCAAAAACACAGCTAATATGTGTTTTTTCCTGCTTAAGTCTTCTTTCCAGTTAGCTACAATCAAATTCAAAGCACTTTCACAGGAATGTTTCATTCGAAAACCAGATTGTTGAGGATAATAATTACATTATCTTCTAAATATTTTACAAGCTGATTTTTTACCACTGTTTCCAAAATTTTTTCATCACATTGTAACGTGTTAATAGGTCTTATCTCCTCAGCTTTGATGGTATTTTTAACTTTTTCTAATGGCACTACTATAGAAGATTTCCATAAACTAGGAACGAGACCTTTATCTAAGCTCTCATTAACAAGTTGAGAATAGAAAAAACCTGTATAGGTTATGGAGTCTTTAACGACTCCTTCCGACACAAGTTTCTTCCCTCCAATTTTATTTTTAAACTTACTTACTATATCAACTATTTCTGAAGTGGATACTTTCTGAAACTTAAAAACATTAGGGCCATTTTGCTCATCTATAGTACCTTCATTACTAAAAGAAGTAGGAATATTCTTGCTAATCTCCAATATACTATCAATGAAATAGTTATTCGAAGACTGCGCTATTTCATTTTCCTCTGTGTAGAGTTGGTCGTTTATTTAAATTTTTTAATACCATTATTTTCTTTAGCCATGCTTATGGAATTTTTCAAGTTTTTCCACATAACCTTACTATCACCAGCACTATGGTTGATTTTGTTTTCCATGTACTTGGCTTTTTTTATCTTAACTAGCCGTTTATATTAGCGTTTCGCACTACAATATTCACTCCATTCTCCAGTGGATAGGCTGATCTTGTAAAAATTTAGCTTACGTTCATAAGTTTGACACTGACTTCTTTAGAGTATGTCAGGGTGGTCACTGCGCTTGATAGCGTATTATATAGGAATGTTGCCTTATTTTCGATGCTCAGATTTTCAAAGTCAATGTAGTTAAGCTGTCGTAATTCATTAACAAGGCTGTCGCTTGTACAATTTTCCCAGGAAATTATTGTTCTCTTCGTTCTCATCTGAAATAGTTTATGTAATTAGATTTTGATTTTAATCGTTTCATGATCTGAAATCTGAAACTCTTCTAATTTTAAACATGATATAGAGCTACTATCTGTAAATAACATGTCGATCAATGTATGTATCTTATCGCCCTTTCGTGTATAAAAATTTATTTTTTGCTCCATAGCAAAGGATCGAAATAAGTCAACTAACTGTTTACTATAAGTTGTGCTCTTGTAAAGGTTTATATTGAAATCACCCACAAAGATAATATTATCCTGTGTTACGCAGTTATTATTTAAAATGTCGTATAAGTACGTTATAAATTCTGCATCACTCGAGCTTGGTGAGTGATATATCAGAGCTATTTGATATTGGGGGAAAATATTTTTAACTTTTAGTATAATACACCAGATGTTCTTGTTTAATGTTCTCTTGTAACTTATTGAGTATTCAATTGTTTCATTTATATATATTGGCACACCGCCTGTGTGCCTGCTGTGGGAATGGCACCGTACAAGTTTATAAGTTTGTATCTGTAGCTCTTGATTCGTTATTTCTTCAGTCGAACAAATCTCCGAACAAAATATTAAATGTGGTTTATGTACATCTATCAGACGCTCTAGTTCAACTTTATTGGGGACGATACTGCTAATATTTAAATATATACAACTTAGCTCCTCTGGTATTCGTTGCTAAACTCGTGCCTTATTTCTTGGCTGCGAATATCTTTTATACGCAGGACAATCTTTGCTGAAAGCGTAATGACTAACATCGACGTCAATAACTTTTTTTTGAACAAGTTCGCTACAGTTTACACATTTAACAATGTTATGTATGACTATAAGCATAAAGTAAAATGATGGGGAATAACCTAACGGTACACGTTCTATTTGCATTGTGTTTTCATATCTTCTTTCTGTTCTAACCATGTCAATATTATATTGCTAATTTGACGACAACTTCTTATGTACATCAGTGGCACAGAGGCTTAGGTCTTCAACTACCGTGCAAAAGTCGTCGGTTCAATGCCAGATCACGGATTTAAATTTCATTTTCTATTTATTTAATTTTGGTTTATAAATTTATTATTAAAAACACTGTGAAAAAATATTAAAAAATTTAAATGAAAAACCTAGATCTGGTAGTGAACCGCCGATGGGAAAATACCGCAAAATTAGCATAATATCATTAATATAGCTATTGAATAGAAGGAAACTACGAAAGCAAACTGCAAATGTTCTCAAAGTAATTGAAAAAAGGAAAATTCAAAACGTTACAGATCTCCACCGCCTAAATATCTTCTTGGAGAAAAAATTCCGTTAAAGTATAATTTTTGTTTGTCAAATGAATTTCTATCGCCTTATTAACTGCAAAATGTATCGAATTAGTTACTTCTTGGCGATAGACGATAAAATTATCAGAAAACTGCTGGCAGGGTTTTATAATGTAATTTATACACAAAAATATATGTATGTACATATGTATTTATAATTTGTAAAAAAAAAATGTTCCGGTGTTTATGCAATGAATTTTGAATTTTTTTTTATGTAAATAATGTATTAATTGTGTTTATAAGTTATTGCCTTACGCTGTATTTTCTTTAATGTGCCCATTAAATATTTATGAAATCATCAATATTGAAGTGTTAATTTGGAAATAGAATAAACATAACTATCCTTTTTCTGTGTGAAAAACATTCAAAATAGGTTTAAAATCGCCGCGATTTTAAACCTAATTTGAATGTTTTCACACAGAAAATGGGGATTTGGTGTTGGGGATTTTGATTATTGGATTTAGATTTTGGGGATAAAGGGGGTAACCCCTGCAGTAAAAACCTTTTCATAGCGTTGTATCTCACTTGCCGACGTTGTTTTGATGGATTTCGTCAATTTTCCGCACGTGTAGATATAAGAGATTTTAGGCAGTCAATAGGTCTACGATGCTGGTTATTCATTGGGGATACCATGCCGAGAACTTATTTGGGCTACCCTAGTAATTTCACAGGCATGAGTTAATTATAGCAAACTACCATCTACTATAAAATAATTGCTCGTTTGTTTTACTATGCATTTGATAAGTCTCTATCCTGCGATGGTTCAACTTAGGAATACTATTCTAAACAATTCCAGAATTTTGCGAATTTGGCTAAGATCGGATTCTCCAAAACTGATTGCTATAAGGTATATTTTTCTTGGCAGAGACCTTCCTAATATTGATGTAGTCAATTGGCATAGAAGTCGATAGGTTTCTTAATCATTTGGCCCTAACAAATATAAATTTTTTTTGTCGGGAACTTGTGCGAAGCAAGATATGCTTTTACTTGCCGAATAGCGAAATTTGTATTCGATTATCAGTTTCAATAGCTTCTCTATACCTACTTTAATCTTATCTTTAGTGTTGTGCTAGTGTTTTTTTTTTACCTTTTTGTGGTTGTATGCCAAACCAGGAATGCTTATATATTATATCGAATAAATAAAATGCCTATATAACATAGCCCGCAACGGAATCAACCGTCAGGTTGTGCCCCTATAAGCCAATGTGCTATATGTGAAAAAAATTTAGTTAATACGGAGTCATGCTATGTGCTCAAATGCATGTACTTCATCTACCTTGTTTAGACGAGTGGATGGAAGGTAACCAAAATTGTTTCACTTGTTACCAACCGATTAGTCAACAGGAGCTGAAAGCCCGTAAGCGAAATTTGCCCATCTGATACCAAAACTGCGTCTACGACAGCTGCAGAGGCTACGCGAATGGTAACTAGAAACGTGGCCAAGATATTGAACCTAGGTTCAGCGTCAAAAAAAGGCGAAATACAGGAATTGCATAATTCCGATGCCAGTGTTATGCAATCATATGCTTTAGATGCTAGTAATAGCGGGAATCATGGTGAAGGTCCGCCTCAAAGACAAACTATGAATAGAAGAAGAGGGAGGCCAATTCGAAATTCACGGCAGAATAACAACATTTATTACAACCGTATTCAACAAATGATTGAACAATCAATAAACCAATTTATGTCCTCTATGAATATGCGGTCAGGTTCCAATCCTTGCCCGAGTTCAAGTCCCGACAATACGCAAAGCTTAGTAGCTACAATATATGAAGCCCCATCATCCATGGTATCATGGGTTTTGGTTAGGAAAACTGCGGACATAATGCAAAAACGGAACTTGCAATTCGATGGATCCTCGGAAGGCCTAGGCGTGGAAGAATTCATTTATATAGTCAAATCACTCACAGACGAAACTTTAGACAGCGATTTTACCGCCATGTGTAAGCACATTCGCATTTTATTTGTTGGTAAAGCACGGAATTGGTATTTGAGATACCAAAAGCAAGTGAACCGGGTTATCTGGTCAGACATCTGCAGTTCACTTCATTAACAGTATAAAGATTATAAATCCGACTTTATGAGCAGGGAGATGATACGATCTCGCAAACAAAAAGGCGGTGAATCCTTTTCTGCATTTTGCGAAGCAGTGGCTTCCTTTATCGATAAACAAGGTGTTAAAATTGACGAGGAAGGACGGTTAGAAATTTTAGGAAATTATTTGTTAACTGAGATTAGACAGAAACTTTTGTATCAGACCATTCATTCAGTTGGTCATTTACGAGGCTTAGTAAAAATAGGAAAGAATTTGAACTACGGACTTAATCGCCAACCGGAAGGTCGTAGCAAATCCAAATCGTCGCCAAGTATATGCTATTGATGAATCAGGCCACGAAGTCACAAGTGATTCTTCGCCGGATGTGGAATTGGCAGCTCTTCAGAGTGCGCAAACGAAATGCTGGAACTGTGAAGAGCTAGGGCATGTTTGGGAGAATTGCTTAGCGGATCGCTGTATTTTTTCCTACGGATGTGGCACTCCTAATGTATATAAGCCACAGTGTACAATTTGCCTCAGAAAGCGCTCGGAAAACCGACAGGCGGGTGCATCCTACAACAGCCGCATGCCCCCGGAACCATAAATAACTTTAATCTCAAGGCTACTCCGAGTAACCCAGAAAAATGTACGTGTTCGAAGTCCGGGCTACTCTACCTTAACTTTATTCCCTTTCATCTTCGTTCCTATACAGACAGACAGCAAAATTATACATTAGTAAGGAATCGAATTTTTCAGGATGAAAAACCTATAACTAGCAAACGTACCTTAAGGTTAAAAGCATTTTACGATAATGTTAAAAGAAGCCAAAAGTTAATCCTTTCTACCCTTTTTAGCAATCAGAATGACATGCGAACTTATGCAGAAGTATATTTCCTAAAATATAGCGAGCTTGGATTACTAGATACCGGAGCGAATATCAGTTGTATTGGTTCATCGCCTGCGACAGAAGATTTCTTAAGCTTTCCAGAGTTTAAAGCTATCAATTCTCATGCCAAAACGGCTAATGGTGAAAACCAAGAGATGATAGGAGTACTCGAGGTGATAATGAAATATAAAGCGGTCGAAAAGCTTACGAAACTCTATGTAATACCTTCAATTAAGCAGATACTGATATTAGGCCATGATTTTTGGAAAATGTTTGAATTTGCCCCAAATTTAATTAGCTCACTAGAGCGAAGACAGGATGTGGCTCAGTCTAGGGACGTCGAGGCATATCCTTTGAGTCCACAACAAATCCAACAATTGGAAGTTGTCAAACTTATGTTTCCCAACGCCAATGAGGGTTTAGGTCGCACACCCTGATACAACACCACATTGATATAGGCCATTCCAAACCCATTAAGCAACTTTTTACCCTGTAAGTCCAGCTGTAGAAAAACTTTTATATCAAGAAATATATCGTATGATAGCCCAAGATGTAATCGAACCTTCGGTAAGCCCTTGGAGTTCACCTATGCGTTTGGTTATCAAACCGAACAAAGTACGTCTATGTCTGGATGCTCGTCGGCTGAACAACGTGGCGAAAAAAGATGCGTATCCATTGCCATAGATGGTATTTTTTCCCGGCTCCCAAAAGCTAATATTATCTCCAAATCGATTTAAAAGGTGCGTATTGGCAAATCGAGCTTAGTCCCGAATCAAAGCAGTTAGCTGCATTTACAGATCCCGGCCTTCCAATTTACCAATTTAAAGTTGTGCCTTTCGGGCTTTGTAATACGCCGTCGACGATGTGTAGTCTTATGGATAGTATTATTCCTCCAGATCTCCGCAATTGTGTATTTGGCTATCTGGATGATTTATGCATTGTATCAGAAAAGTTTTCTTCCCATCTAGCAATACTAGTCAGATTGGCCGAACAATTTCGAAAAGCCAATCTAACTATTAACATTGAAAAAAGTCAATTTTGTGTTACTTCAGTTAATTATCTCTGCTAAGTCATTGGTAGTGGAGGTATACGCACAGATCCCTCGAAAGTATCTTGTATTTTAAACTGGCCACCACCCAGAAACCTGAAGCAAGTCAGAGGATTCCTCGGAGTTTGTGGATAGTACCACAGATTTATACCTAACGTTGCAGACCTCACTTGTCCCATAACAGAAACGCTGTCTACAAAGAAGAAATTTGTTTGGACCACTGAAGCGCAACAGGCCATGAATAAATTAAAAGAAGTTTTAACCTCTGCCCCAGTGTTAACTAATCCAAATTTTGGGAAAAGGTTCTATCTGCACTGCGATGCGAGTGATGTTGATATTGGGGCCGTATTAGTACAATTATTCGGTGAAAACGAAGAAAAGCCAATTGCGCATATGTCGAAAAAACTTAGTAGCGTAATTATAGCGTCACTGAGCGAGAATGTTTAGCAGTGATTACGGCAATTGAAAAATTCCGATGCTATCTGGAACTACAAGAGTCCGAGGTAGTTACCGATTATTCAAGTCTGCTTTGGGTCATGCGCCAACAGAATTTTTCGGGCAGACTCGCGCGTTGGATATTTCGTCTTCAACAATTTAAATTTTCAATCTCCCATCGAAAAGGGAAAGACCACATTGTCCCCGATTTCAAAATGGTAGACCAATTCGTATATATTCGTACGGAACCTGTCTCTGGAGAGGATATGCAAGAGAAGAACTCCTGGAAATTATGGGTTCCATAGAGACTTCGAAAAGGTATTCTTAACCAGGCTCATGACAGCTCTACATCTTCTCACGCGGGAATCCAAAAAATTATAGGAAAGTTACGTCGTTATCTTTTTTGGCCAGGGCTGGCAAAAGATGTCCGTAATTATGTCCGAACTTGTGAAATATGTAAAGAGAACAAAGCACCAAACTTCACTCTTAGGCCACCCATGGGTGCTCACAGCCCCACGTGTCTACCTTTTCAGAGGATATATGTCGATCTGCTGGGACCTTATCCTCGCAGTAAAAATGGGCATATAGGTTTGCTGATTGTTCTTGATCATTTTAGCAAATACCATTGGATTAACCCGTTAAAGAAGTTTACTTCAGTCGCAATTCAGAATTTTCTTCTGGAAAACATTTTTCATAGTTTTGGCGTACCAGAGATTATTGTCAGTGACAACGGAATGCAATTCAAAGCCAATGATTTTAATGCCTTCCTAACGGAATTGGGCACAAATCATGTCTATACGGCTCTGTACTCGCCGCAAAGCAATGCTGTGGAAAGAGTCAACCGGTCGCTGTTAACCGCAATTCGAACATACTTATAACAAGACCAGACAAAATGTGACGAACATCTTACAACCATTTAATTTCCTTAGCATTACTACGAAAAGGCATTCAATTGAATATTCGTAAAGCCTACGATCATAATGTAAAGCAATACAACTTGCGTTCGAAGGCAGTAAATTTTAAGAAAGGTAAAGAAGTTTATAGACGAAACTTTGTCCTTAGTAACTTTTATGCAAAATTAGGCCCGCAGTTCCTCAAATGCCGGATTCGCAAAAAAATTGGTAATTGCTATTAACAATTGGAAGACTTACAAGGAAAAGAAATTGGTACATATCATGCCAAGGATATCCGAGCCTAATTCCCTCTAATACTCCTATGAAGCTATCGTACTATTGGGTTTTGTAATGGTCGCCATCAAAGTTAATGTTAAACACTTTCATCGCATACATTTCGCGACAAAATAATTGTCGCATGCGATAAAATTAACTTCTAGTAGTTGATCTAACTTTTCCTATATCGCACTGAATGTACAATAAACTACAACTAACTTCAATAGAGATTTTCCAAAAAAATTAGTGAGAGTCAATTTCAGAAGCTATACAAAGGCTGATAATACTACATTTACCCTTTTGGAGAACCGCAAAGTCATCGATATAGCTTGCGAAGCAGAAGATTCTGTTGCCGACAATTTTTTTCATTTCATTTCTTTATTGAGTCAATGGTAACATAACCGACTGACTAGATTCCAGGTTTAATTAGAACTAAATTATTAATTTAAGTATAACTTATTGTGATAGATAGTAAGACTCAATGTATGCCTTGGAGAGAGACCTAGATATGGCAAAGTCAAGATCTAGACTCCTAGATAGGTGATTGAATTCTACAAGTCCTCTTAGAAGAGGAGCAAAGCTGAAGTAATTAGAACGCAACACTTCAATACGGAATGTATTGTGAAAGCGGAGGGCTCTGTTAGGGACATTGAAAGTTACCTGACCCAGAAGTTCAGAACAATCAATAGCACCAGATATTATATCAAAAATAAACATTAAGCTTTGAAGAGAACGCCTGACTTCAAGTGGCAAGACATTGATAAGCATGCATCTCGCGTTGTAGGGTGGCATGGGATTATCAAAGTGTAGAGGTTGAAGAGCAAACCGCATGAATTTCCGCTGAACTCTTTCAATTCTTAAAGAGTGTGAAGAGCATATCGGATTCCAAATGACTGAGGCATATTCTAACTTTGAACGTACTAAGGAATTATACAAAATCATTCTGGTATACGGGTCTTTGAAATCCTTCGCATATCGTCGTAAGAAAGCTAAGTTGGTATACGCTTTTGGTATAAGAAAGTTAACATGATTAGCAAAGGTAAAAGACGAATCAAAAATTACGCCAAGATCACGAAACTCATCAACTGAGGCAAGCGTTACGTTTGAGATCGAATACACGGACGGAAAGGATATTCATTGACTTAGTAAACGTTATGTGACAACATTTACTAATGTTGAGTCGCAGATTATTTTGTGAAACCCAATCGTTAATAGCATTCAGATCTTCCTGCAGACGAAAAGCATTAGAAATACTGGTGATCTTACGGAAGAGTTTTAAATCGGCTGCATAAAGTAAATAATTAGAATATTTTAGGCAAGAGCCAACATCATTAATAAAAATTATGAATAAAATAGGACCAAGGATGCTACCTTGTGGTACACCCGAAGTTGCTAAGAATTTGTAAGACTTAGTTTTCTCGATTTCAACAAAATATATCTTATTTTCTAGGTAAGACTTCAGCCACAACAGAAAACTTCAATGAAAGCCCATGTTTTCAAGTTTCCACAAAAGTAATTTATGCGAAACTGTGTCAAAAGCCTTGGGAAAATCTGTATATAGACATCCATCCTTGACACAAAACTGGGAAAAAACGGCTAGATTTGTGACAGTCGAACGCCCTGCAATAAAACCATGCTGACATGGATCGATTATTTTATTGATAGCGAACGACAACTTAACTACCTTTTCAAAAAGTTTGAAACAGGTCGCCAATTTAGATATTGGCCTATAATTCTTTACATCATTTTTATTGCCTGACTTGACAATTAGGGTGATGAACGCCAGCTTCCAGCGATCAATAAAAACTCCGGTCGAAAGCGAAGTATTGATAATATGGCGCAATGGAACACAAAGAGAAATACTACACTTTTTAAATAAAGAACAGGACAAACTATCTATGTCATTTTTCAGTGGGGACTGTAAGGAGGAGATACCCTTACCCAAAAGTTTAAAGGTTTTGGTGTATCAAAGGAATACCTGTTGTTAATATCATCCGCATCAACAAAAAATGTAGATTTGAAAAAATCAGCAAAAATGTTTACTGAAACAGCCAGGCTCTCTGGACTGGTATAGTTAAATTTCACACAGGTTGGGATGTTAGTACAAACTTTCTTAGACCGAACAAAGTTCCAAAAAGATTTAGGATTTGCTTTTAACTCATCCTCAAATCGGAAAATGTATTTACTGTATAAGAACTTATCAAAAACATTGAACTGAGTCATATAATAGGTATATTGATCTATAAAAGAAATGTCGAAAGTCGCTTTATATAATTTATGGTACTTATGCATATCAGACTTACAAATAGTAATGGTACATGATGCATATCAGACTTACAAATAGGAAACGTACATTCGGTCAAGTGAGTAATTAGATTCTCATCAACAAAAATAAGGTCCAGGATATTATTTAACTGGTTAACGAAGTGGTTAATCTGAATTAAATTAGCCCCAAAAAGGGTGTCTAAGAAATTGATCTCATGAGGATGATGGATATTAGTAGGCGTTAGGACATTATCATTAATAATTTTGGACCATAAAACCTTACTTAGATTGAAATCACCTAAAACGCAGAAATTACTATCAACATTGTTTTCGTAAAGGTCAAATATGTTATTAACACGAGAACAGTACAGCGAATCTGTGCTGCAAGGCGGAATGTAAGAGACGCAAATAAATAACTTGCCAGACGACCCCGTAATACAAACATAGAGCTGATCCAAGAGAGTGTCACTATTAGAGAGTGGAACAAGGGAGGAGAGAAGGGGCCGCCTTACAGCAATTAATACACCACCACCTCTAAGACGTCCCGTTTTGATGGGATCTCTATCCTTACGATAGGTGTGGAACAACCTTCGATCAAAAAATTCTGAGTCTGAAAAGTCATCATTGAGCCAAGTCTCGACAATAACGTAGACATCATAATTACACCGTGAAGTGGCTAAAAATACTTCTTTAGACTTCGTTCTCAATCCCGATATATTTTGATAATAAATGGTTATACTTTTATTAACTTTGCGATTATCACACTTAGCTAATGCTTGGCAGTTGGGCCCGAAAAGGTTCAATTTTGACATCTGATGGCCATAACGAGGAGTCCAGCAGCTTATTATATATTGAAGCCGAGACTCCATGTTTGAAATTACATCTAGATAACAATTTAGGATCAGCGTGTTTCTTAACCAATTTGAAGCAATGAATTAATGAGAATGAAATGTTTTAATTTTTCGAGACGTAGTCAACAATATCACGTGTGTTTACGGTTGGTTTAAACGACAACAAATGCAACCGTTTCAGACGAACAGCTAAATTAAAGTTAGCATTAGAGTTACTACCTACCACAATAGTGGGCGATTTGCTACGAATATTTTTATTATTATCACTAGATTTTGTAGCGACTGATACCTGATGGCCAGAATGTGCAATATCGGAATACATAGGTTTGTTAGTAACAGGTGTAGCAGAATTCTTACTAGCTATACTAGTTGATTCAGCAGTAGCAATCCCAGACGTCGACAGCAGGCTCGGGTCCGCGTTCGGAGCGTTAATCAGGGATGCACCTTAACGTTAAGCTAATCGTTTATCAAAAAATTTCCACCGTTTCCGTTGAAACACTTCGAAATATTATCGATAAAGAAATTATCAAGATAAATTGTATATCGTTTTTAACCGAAACGAAAAGCCTTCGTTAACGTTAAAAACGTTTACAAAAACGTGATACTTTATGTTTGAATTTTGCTGGCAATGCTATAGCCATATTGAAGCCATAAGGTGGTAACAGCGAGCGGACATACACACACAAACTCTATGTAATTTGTTTGTGTAGTTCGTTGGTGGTAATGTCAAAAATACTCTGAGAAATGTTCGTATTGTCAAAATTCATGAGAAAAGTTGCAATCAGCTTGGCTAATGCTTTCACCTTTAATGACTCCGCCATCAATCAGCTTTGCCAGCATAGTTTGAAATTAATAATCAACATAAACGATTTGATTTCGTTTTGATATGGCAGAAAACGAAACAAAATCATTTCGTTAATTTGACGTTCTTAACGTTAATAAACGAAACGAAATGACTTTGTTTCATTTATTAACGTTAATTATCGTAACGAAATGATATCGGTTCGTTGGTTAAGCATGCCTGGCGTTAATGGAATTCGTTTTTGTTGAAAAAAGTGATTTCGATGCATCATTACATGAGAACTAAATGTGGACAAATCCACAGTAGCACACTGAATAGATGATACAGTCGGGCTTTTATTCGCAATATTATCTGTTCGCGTTATAGTTATTGCAGCCGTGTCATCTATGGAACTAGTTTTACTTGATGACATTTCTTCATTAAGAGGGGCAGCCTGTTTTATTTTTGCAGCCGGATCAACTTGCGAGTTAGCTTTAAGAGTTCCCCTAGATTGCTTAGTATTTCCTTTGGCAGCTAAAAACTTGCCATTGACATTGTCATTGTTTTTAGGTATTAGATGCTTTGTTTTTGCAGACTTTGTTTTTTTATTACTGTCCACAGCATTTGCGAGAGTTGATTTGAGTTCATTAGTAAAGGCAGCAACAACACTGTGCAAATATTTTAGTTCAGCACTCAGCATAGAAATCGTATCCCACTCAGCATTTAGATGATTAAATTTTCAATTTCCCCATATATAAATACAATTTGATTACTCTATCTGACTAAATAATGAGTTATCATACAATTGAAGAAAAGAAATAATCAAATATGAATACTTTTGATGATCAAAAAATGCTCGGTCAAGTTTGTTTGCGAGTGACCTGTGATTCAAATAGCTTACTTCCGCATGCTTTCTTCCTCTGATGAAATAAGATTATTATGTAGTATCTTATTTTGAATGAGATATGAAGAATAAATGCATCATAATCGCATTCAAAAATGATTCAAAAATCTCAACTAAAACGATTGAAATATGTTCACGAATATGATCAGAAATTGACTGTAAAAAGTAGTCAAATATTACTCTAAAACAATTAAAGCTCAATTTTACAATGATATCAAATATAAATAAAAAACGTTTCGAAATATGAATCATAAATAATTATTTAAGAATAATCACATTTATGGTACATTTTTCTCCCGACGATACATTAATTTTCGAACAGAAAATGCTTTTAAATTTGAACGTTTTTAATCATCTTGGGGTGTGATATTTAAATATTTTTTGATCAAAATTTTCAAAAAATGCTGGCTGGGATCGTTCTTATCATCAATAGTTGAGTGTAGTGAACGAATTTCGTATGATAAAGAATCACACTTTTGTGATATTTGAGAGTTCTCGTATTTGAGAGCATCAACTGCTGAGAGTATACGACCATTTTCACAGCGTAGATCGACAATGCCTTTAATGATGCCGCTTAGATTATCATTGCACTCCATATTATCGGCAACGGTAGCGGGGAGAGCCATTGGTGGCGGAGTTCGAATAGACGTGCGACGCACAATCGAACATACTTTACAAAAGGACGATTTATTTGATCGGTGAGAAAATCAAGATCATCCACTGACATGTTGACACACTTCAGATGATAGAGGTCATTGCACTTAGCACTCAGCACATTCGGTTGGCCTCTCTCAACCCTTCGCACACACTCACACGGCATTACGAATAAATTGTTTTAATAATTTGGCAAAGTTTATTATTATATTATATTAATTTGGACATTTTGGACTTTAAACGTCCGACTTACCAATTTCCCAGGTATGTATAAATGAAAATAAAACAGAAAAGTGCCAGTTTGTTGCATTTACTTATGCACATAATTTTGTTACAGTGCATTATAGAAATTTCATCGGAAAGAAAGAACCACACCCGACACCAAAATCGTACATCCAAGACAGGAGTGGGTGTGGGTGTGGATGCATTTTTTTTCGAGATTGGAAATACCCAAAAGATTAGGAAGCATACAAAGGGGCAGCAGCATTGTGCTTCTTTTCCACCTAAAACCACCTAGGACGTGCATGACCTAAGAAATCTCCAAACATCATATGCACAGTCTGCATGTATGTACATCCAAAACCGCACATATGTGTTGTACTTTTCCCATCCATGAATAAATTTTACCTACCACTTCCTTTATTGTGCTTTTTTTAATCGTATCATTCAAGAACAGCTTTAACAGCTTTTCGAAAGGAATAATGTTTTATGAAATGAAGCACTTGAATAAATATTGTTACGAATTTACTGCAAATCCTCTTATTTGCAATCCTCTGCTAAGTTCGAATCACTAAACTGTTGAATAAATAACTCCAATATTGAACAATGGAAAAATGGCCTTTATTAAAGTACTTCACAATAACACTTATACTTTGCTACTCGCGTGCTTAATCAAACTGATTGATAGCTCAACTCAAACTGAATTACTTTTAACTCGCCTGCCCCGCTTTTATAGTTTACGCTGCATACTTCTAGGCTCTTCGATTTCCAGAAGTTACTAGTTAGTTTCGGCTACAAAATCGCCAGCCACAACTACGTGCACAAATTATTGCTCTCTCTTGTGACAACTCAGATAAGATATATGCATGTGTTTGTGCATTGCCGCTCCGTTGCTCGTATACGTACATATGTGTAGACGCAATTATTTATTCGTTTATGTAGATACATAATGATTGAATTATTGATGTGAATGTTTGTAGTTTACAGTCTCTCGCGCATTCATAGGCGTATAAGTAAATGCATCTGTGTGTGATATCTTTCGGCTGCCTTATATATGTGTATACATGATTTGATTATTGACGTAAATACTGCTTATCGTGGCCTTGGCATCGCCTTAGTGATGGTATAACTTAGTGATGTTAATATCCGTGACACTGCCCTCCACCTAAGTCTGATCGTCCCGATCAGACAAATCTCCCGATCTAAACGTTGCCAGCCTTTCCAAATGGACCACTTTCATTTTGGTTCGTGGTTTACCGATGGTTTGTATGCGGTACACTACATCGTTGATCCGTTTCACAACTTTGTATGGGCCTTCCCAATTACACTGCAATTTCGGGGACAAACTTTTTTTTGGTTGCGGGTTGTATAGCAGCACCAAATCTCCTTCCTGAAAACCTTCTGAATTAATTGCTTTATCATATCTGGCTTTCATCTTGTCACTCATAATCTTTGTTCGTTGCCTTATCAGATCATGTATTTCTCTTAGCTCTTCTTCCAAATCACTAGTGGATTTCCTGACATTTTTCTCCGCATTGGCATCTATCCCAAACTTCAAATCAGCTGGCAGTCTAAGGTCATTGCCAAAAATTACTTTTGCAGGGGTTTGGCCCGTTGTCTCATGCACTGCTGATCGGTAAGCCATCAAGAATAATGGTATGCGGGTATCCCATTCTTTATGGTACTTGTCCACTACTTTCCTTAAGTGCTCCTCCAATGTTCTATTGAATCGTTCTACCATACCATCGGATTGAGGATGCAATGCAGTTGTCCGTGTTTTTCGAATGCCCAATGACTTACACATTTCCTGGAACACAGCTGATTCGAAATTCCTGCCTTGGTCAGAATGTAACTCCATTGGTACACCATACCTTGCAACCCAATTGTACTTCTGCTACCGTTTCCGCTTCTTGATTTGGTATTGGGTATACCTCTGACCATTTGCTGAAATAATCCATAACTACCAGTACATATTTGTTTCCGCCGTTGCTAGTAGGAAATGGACCGGCGACATCCATAGCGATCCTTTCAAATGGCGCACCTGAGTTATATTGCTTCATCTGGCCATGACTTCATGTTCTGGGCCCTTTCGCTCTGCTGCAAACCTCGCAGTTCGCAATCCACTCAGTGACCGACTGACGGCAACCAACCCAATAGAATCTCTGTTTAATCTTCTCGAGCGTCTTCGTGATTCCAAGATGACCTCCGCTTGGACCATTATGCAGCTCGCTGAGCACATCAGGAATCCTCTTTCTGGGAACAACTATCAGTTTATTCTTGTATTTACCATCCTCACTCTCCCATACTCGATGAAGGCAACCGGATATCAATTCTAAACTGTTCCACTGTGCCCAATATGACTTCGCAATGGGACTCTCTGCTGACATCTCTTCTCTGTTTGGTCTTTCATTTCGTTCGAGCCCTTGCATAACACGTGACAGATCTGCATCTTCTAGCTGGCACTTTCTTAGCTGTTCCTTGTCCCATTCATCTGTACATGTTATAGTCGTTAGCCGGACGTCTACAATGTCTTCTTTAGCCTCGGCTTTTGAACAGTGCTTGCATTCCAAACTACATGGTCTTCGTAACATTGCATCGGCATTTCCATGGGTACTACCTTTTCGATGCTCAATGGAAAAGTTATAGCTTTGTAGTCGCTCGATCCACCGTGCCAATTGTCCTTCCGGATTACGGAACTGCAGTAGCCATTTTAAAGCTGCGTGATCTGTCCTGACACGGAATCGCTGGCCGTAGAGGTATTTGTGAAAATGTTTAACGCACTCTACCAATGCCAACAGCTCTCTCCGCGTAACGCAGTAGTTCCTCTCTGGTTTTCCAATCGAACGGCTGTAATATGCAACTACCTTCTCCCGTCCATCGACCAGTTGTGATAAAACGCCTCCTATAGCATATCCACTCGCATCTGTATCTAGAATAAATGTTGCTCCTGGAATCGGATATGCTAACATTGGGGCAGTGCACAAACGCTCCTTCAATGTTTGGAAAGCCACTTCTTGCTCCTTCTTCCATTCAAAAGCTTTATTTTTTCTTGTAAGCTCATGGAGGCTATGGGCTACGCTGGAAAAATTTTGTACAAATCGGCGGTAATATGTGCACAGCCCAAGGAAACTTCTTAATTCATGTAGGTTCTGTGGTCTTGGCCAATCCTTTACAGCCTCTATCTTTTCGTTCGCAGTGCAGATGCCCTCTGTCGTTACCTTGTGACCCAAATAATTTACTTCCTTTTTAAACAGCGCACACTTTTTGGGACTTAATTTCAGACCAGCGCCAGCTATTCTTTGGAAAACTTCCTCCAAGTTCTTAAGATGTTCATCGAAATTCTTGCCCAATACGATGATGTCGTCCAGGTACACCAAGCATGTTTTCCAATGTAGTCCTTTCAATACCTGATCCAAGAGTCTCACGAAAGTAGCTGGTGCATTACATAGTCCAAAGGGCATTACTGTAAATTGCCAAAGACCATCTCCGACGCTGAAGGCTGTTTTCTCTTTGTCTTCCTCCTTTACCTCCACTTGCCAGTAGCCGCTTTTCAAGTCCAGTGTGGAAAACCATTTCGTACCAGAGAGCGAGTCCAGAGTGTCGTCAATTCTTGGCAATGGGTAGCTATCCTTTTTCGTAACGTCATTCAACTTCCGGTAGTCCACGCAAAACCTCATTTTTCCATCCTTCTTCTTTACAAGTACTACCGGTGAGCTCCAGGGACTAGCTGATGGTTCGATGACGCCGCTGTCGCTCATTTCTTGTATAATTTGACTCACAACTTCCCGCTTCGCCAGTGGAACACTACGTGGAGCTTGACGGATCGGCCTCGCATCTCCAGTGTCAATTTGATGTTTCACAACGTTGGTGCGGCCTGGTTTAGAGCCATCCTGGTCAAATATTTTCGCGTACTTTAGGAGCAGTTGCTTTGCCTTACTCTGATATGCTTCCTCTAGCCCCTGCGTCCATGCCGTGATGTCATTTGAAAGATTAGTATTACTAGCTGAAACGTGTTCCTGGAGCTGTTCACAGTTAATAACTACTTCAGCCTCTTGGCATCTTCCCAAAATAGCTCCTTTAGTCAGTTTGAGTGGTGAATTGAACTCATTGAGTACTCTTACCGGAATACGTCCATCTTGTTTGTCATAGCCAGGGTTTTTCCTACAAGTATGTTCAGTGCTGATTTGTTTGCTGCTTCGACAACCCACAATTTGTTTGTCCCAAAATCCCCATCAACCTTTGCCCAGATGATTGCTTCGGATTTTGGTGGTATTCGCTGACTTTCTTCCACCAGCACTCATTTACTGCTGTAGCCTCTCTCGTAGCCGAAATTAAGTGGTACATCCATGTTCTTATATCGCATCGTCTTGCTTTGCATGTCGATCTTGATGCCCTGGTCGATTAAGAAGTCCACTCCAATTATGATTTCATCAACAATCTCTGCCACTATAAAATTGTGTACTACCGTGACGTTCCCAATTGCGACTTCACATGATACTTCTCCTAGAACCGTGCTGTCTTCTCCAGTGGCTGTACGCAATCTTGCTCCATGCAATGGTGTTATCTTCTTGTTGACTAAGTCCGCTCGAATGATGGAATGAGATGCACCCGTATCTACAGTCAGTAAACGTTCCTTTCCATCCACATGTCCTCCGACAGTAAGATTGTTTGACCTTCTTCCAATGTGTGAGATAGAGATTATAGGGCATTCAATTGAGGGAGCCAGCTGTCGCCCCTTGCGGCTGACTCGCTTTAGTTTAACGATTGAGTGGACTTGGAGATTTGCTCATCTCCTTCAGCTCTGCGTTTACGGCCACCCACATTGTTGGAGCTATTGGGACCGGTGCTGCAATGTCGTGCAATATGACCTGGGTTGCCGCACTTGAAACATTTAATAACTCCGGCATTTTTCTGTTGTGATCCCTTCTGTGCTTCCAAAATTGTGTCTACCCATTCTGGCCTTTCTACTTCTACACGATGAGCCTTATATGCTGGTTTACTCAATAGGGAGGCAGTTTCCTGAGTCAATGCATGTGATACCGTTTCAGCAAATGTCAGTTTTGGGTTCGCGTATGTAGCTCACTTCGTTTCCACGTCTCGTATGCCATTTATAAAACTCTGGATTTTTACCCTCTCGGTGTATTCCACGGGTGCGTCCGCATTTGCGAGATGAGCCAACCTTTCAATATCTGTTTTCTATGCTCGCTTCCATAACGTCGTTCTACAGCAGCCATCAATGCTTCATAATTGTTCCGCTCTCCTTCGGGAATCGTCTGTAGGATTTCGCCTGCTGGCCCTTTCAATGCCACGAACAGAGCTGCAACTTTATCTTCCACATTCCAGTTGTTCACTGCTGCGGTCTTCTCAAACTGTAGCTTAAAGACCTGGAAAGGAACAGAACCGTCAAAGGATGGTGTTTTTACCTTTGGATTACTCGCTGAAACTGCTGGACGATTTAGTTGTAACTGCTCGATACGTCCTCTCAAAGCATCCACCTCGGCCTCGATTTTATCCTGTCGACCACTGAAGCCTTCATGAAACTGGGTTAGTTTTTCTTCCATATGCGCTTCCAGTTTAGATGATATACGGGCTTCCTGCTCTTCTAGTTGTGTGGAGATCTGAGATGATATCTGTGCTGAAATTTGTGCTGACATTTCCGAAATACGCGTTTCTTGTGCTTCAATCTTTGATGTTATACGTGTCTCTTGCGATTCCAGCTGAGATGCCACTGTCGATGTTTGAGCAGTTATTGCAGCCAATATCATGTTCAAGTCTGTGCTCGTAACTGTCTGCGATGTTTCGTTTTTCTCTTCAATTTTTGTTGTTGTTTCGTCCCCATCAGGATAAAAGACAAACTCGTCCACATCAATTCCTTGCGACTCCATTACCTCTCGTAGCCGTGCTTGAAGTTCAATCTTATTGCCAGTTGTATTTAATCCACGGTTTTCCAACTCCTTTTTCAGTTGCTGGATCTTCAATTCACTGAACTTTGCCATGTCCAAGTTGTATTCCCAATCTTCGGAATTTATTCAACAATTCCTCTTCTGACACAAATTGTTACGAATTTACTGCAAATCCTCTTATTTGCAATCCTCTGCTAAGTTCGAATCACTAAACTGTTGAATAAATAACTCCAATATTGAACAATGGAAAAATGGCCTTTATTAAAGTACTTCACAATAACACTTATACTTTGCTACTCGCGTGCTTAATCAAACTGATTGATAGCTCAACTCAAACTGAATTACTTCTTACTCGCCTGCCCCGCTTTTATAGTTTACGCTCCATACTTCTAGGGTCTTCGATTTCCAGTAGTTACTAGTTAGTTTCGGCTACAAAATCGCCAGCCACAACTACGTGCACAAATTATTGCTCTCTCTTGTGACAACTCAGATAAGATATATGCATGTGTTTGTGCATTGCCGCTCCGCTGCTCGTATACGTACATATGTGTAGACGCAATTATTTATTCGTTTATGTAGATACATAATGATTGAATTATTGATGTGAATGTTTGTAGTTTACAGTCTCTCGCGCATACATAGGCGTATAAGTAAATGCATCTGTGTGTGACATCTTTCGGCTGCCTTATGTATATATGTGTATACATGATTTGATTATTGACGTAAATACTGCTTATCGTGGCCTTGGCATCGCCTTAGTGATGGTATAACTTAGTGATGTTAATATCCGTAACAATATTTATATTTATATTTAAGACTAGCGCGTGACCTTATTTAAAGGCTTCGAGTGACCTTATTATGCACGATCGAATAAAGAATGTAGTAAGTCAATCAGTGCGAAAAAGTCACAACCCTCTCTCTTTTGATACAAATGCGAAATAGTGCTTTTAAATAGAAACCTCAGACAAGGCGTTCTTTCGGAGATAAGACGTGCCGTGATCGGTGGCGTGAAATATGTTCTAAATAGTTTTGGAAGCGTGAGCGCTATACCTGTGAAATAATATATAGCGATTTTAATGTCGATAGAGATGAATTGGGGCAGGGGAAGAAGGGGAAATAGGAATGAATATGAAAATAAAAATAATAACAATATAAACAGGAATATGATAGTGAAAGGGAAAAGGTGATCGAATAAACAGAGAAAGGAATTAATAATAGTAACCAAAATAAGGAGAGTAGGAGGATGAAGAAACGGAAGACGAAGATGTAAGTTAAAAAGAAAATGCAAAGGAAGAAAACCTAAAGATTAGAAGTTGAGAGAGAAATGTAGGAAGAAGTGAGTGGTAGAAAGAGGAGGGGATAAAGACAAAGAAGTAGCTTGAGTGAGAGAGGAGAGGTGAGATGGAAATATGTCGAGCTATGCAGACAAAAATGTTGGGTATTCCCGACCAAGCTTCATACCCTTAATTTGAACGCATATGTCTTTTACCCGCGAGTATAGGCCTTCCCTCCGCAGAAGTCAGAAACCTGTTTCTTTAGCAGCCGAGGCTTTGGTGACCCTAAGTTCCTCATAAAACTAGGGCGGAAAGGCCTAGAATGTTTAATATGGTCATATTAAATCGTTTCTGTTGTAAATAAGGTCGCCGATGATTTGGTCGGTGACAATGTCAGATATCGCGTGGCGAAAAAACTGAAGAGATCAGGGAGATAACTGTTTATTTTATTAGAAAGCTCATCGATGCGTGGGCCTGGGTCTGTGGCCATTATTGTGCAGTCATTGGCGTAGGAAACGAAGGTGGCTCCTTCTGGTGGTGAAGGTAGCTTCGATATGTAGAAGTTAAACAGAAGTGGACAGATAGGAGGGATAGGAAACCATCCTGTGCTACCCCCTGTTTAGTTCTTCTGGGTTTAAATGTTATGTTCCTGAATTGCACCGATGCTTGCCGACCACACAGATAATTTGCAGTCCAGATTTGGAGGAAGGGAGAACCCTTCCAGGTCTTGCAGTAACGTGCCGTGTTTGACCTTATCAAACGCTTTTGATAGGTCTAACACAAAGAGTACTTTGGTGGGGTTTTTATTTAATCCGCAATTTATTTGCGTGTTAATGGCGTTCAGCGCGGTGGTAGTGCTATGTAGTTTTCGAAAGCCATGCTGATGATTAGCAAGACGCAAATTTGCAGTGAAATAAAAAAAACAGAATAGCTTCAAGTGTCTCGGCTACTGGCGATAGGAGATATATCGAACAATAATAATCTCCTATGTTAGCTGGTTTCTCAGGCTTTAATAGCGGAACCACCATAGCCATTTTTCGGGGATAGGGAAGGTGGACAGGGACAGGTTAAAGACATGCGCTAGACAATTAAATCCCTCTTTGCCTAGTTTTTTAAGCACCGCCATGGCTATGCCGCCTGAGCTTACTGCTTTAGATGGTTAAGCATGATGTATTTATGCTTGTGTGCGCGTCTATTGGCTCGCCATCTGACTTTGCCAACCGTATAATGCATTACATATTGCCGGCCAAAAGCGTTCGCGCTTTCACCTTTCGCCCGCTTGTGCTCATCCACTAGCAATCTGCTGCGTTGATTTATATCCCTTATTTGGGTGTCGCCGCGGTCCTGCTGTCTTATAAGGTCACGTTGTCTCGCTACAGTTGCCTCCGCTGGAAAATGTGGCCCGATTTCCGGGATTCTTCCGACGGGAATAAAACGAGCCTAAGCTGAATCAATGATCTTGCGGTAAGCACACTCCCCTTGACGGGCATCAGTCGGTATAGGAAGAGCAGCAAAACGATTGTAAGTATAAGTTTTGCAATCTTCCCACTTTCTTTTCATAAAGTTGATGAAAGTCGCTCGAGCGAAAGGAGTGTGGGTAGGTAGTCGGATGCCAATGTTACCATCGGCTGCCAGTTGGCGCAGTTTACTAGTCCTGCGCTCGCGATTGATATATCTGAGGAACTGTGAAACCTTCCTACCATACGAGTGCTTTTGTCATGCAGAACGTCGTTTCTTCTATTTGGTCCGCCAACATCTCGCCCCTGCTGTCCGCCTATAAGTTAGATCGTGGTGGGCATTAAAATCACCTAAGATAACGCGATTATCGCCAGTGAGTAGTGCTCTGATGTTAGGGCAGTGTCCACAGGGGCAACAGGTGACAGGAGGAATGTAGATATTGATGACTTCTAAATTTACATCGCCTGACCCGGCAGATATGCCTCGACGTTCCAGTACAATGTTCCTGCGACCGATGTTGGGATCAAATAGATTAAATAGGTGACAAACGCGAGACCTCCACCATTTCCGCACTCGCTATTTTTTCTGTGGACGTTATACCCAAAGCAGGTCTGCAAAGCAAATCTTGCCCTGAGTTTAGTCTCTTGGATCGCAGCAATGCGGATGTTATGCCGCTTCATAAAATCAACTATCTCCGTGACCTTCCCAGTTAACCCATTACAGTTTAACTGCAGTATTCCGAAGTGCAACGGGCGAGACGTCGTCAATATGGGGGTAAGTGACGGGTGACTACGCCTGAGTTGAGGGAGGCCAGGACGCAAGTGCTGTTATGGCCCTGGGATTAGACGTCCCTGGGTAAACATTGGAGTACCCGGTGTAGTTTGGTTTGCGGCCTGGCAGCATGGCGCGCTGAAGCCCGTTGGGGGGTTACCGTCGCTGAGACCAGAATATCTAGGAAAGTGCTACCATCCAAGGCAGGAGCTGCATTGGGCAGATAACGCAAACATATATATTCTGTGCTGGCAGACGGTGCAATAGGTGGTATGGACTAAGAGTCTGTTTCCCTGACCTACTCGAATGCTAGTGTCGGAAAGAGGGGAGGAGAAGACGTGGACAGGGGCTGATGCTTGGCAATGCTAGCCACTCTACTACAGAGATTGTAGGTAAGAGTAGGAGCGGCCATATGAGCTGGTGGCGTCGTGGGGCGTGAGCAGCAGCGGGTACTTGTTGTGGCTTCCTGACCAGCGCTGCTGCTAGAGGGAAGTCAGGGGGAGGCTCTATAGCGCAGGCTACGGGACGCCCTTGGGCGTGAACAGCAAGGAGCCACAAAACATCCAGAACATCCCGTCCGGTGCAACCATCCCTTACACGTGACACGCTGACAAGAGTGTGACCATTCTAAAAGGATCCTTTTACAGCCATTTCTCATTTAAGGAGATGTAGGCACAATCCCCCTGCAAGTGCTTTTTAAAATAGTGCCACCGCTTTCCGAGGGTTTCCAAAAAGGTCGATCAGTGCGACATCCAGCGACAACTATTGCCAAAGTAAAATCCTATTTATATATTTATAACTCTTTAAAGGCCCTGGAAAATTTACCATATTCATAACGCCCAATTCGTAATCATATTGTGACGAATATTAACATCACTAAGCGATACTAACATCACTAAGCCGATACTAAGCAGCCACTCGTATGTACGTAAGCAAATCAATCATCATGTACACACATACATACAAGGCAGCAGAGAGATACTCACAAACGCATGTCATCATCAGCCGAAGTAGTACTCACATATACACACGCATATGGCTACAAATTACCAATATACGTGTATATGGCTGGCAACCAAGCTTGAAGTTCACGAAATTACTAGACCTTAGGAGAAATGGGTGAACGAGGAAACCGAGAGTATAAAAGCAGCGCAAGCTTAGGCATAACTAAGCAGTTTGATTTAAACACACGATTAGTTGTGAAGTAAGAGTTATTGTGAAGTTCTCTCAAAGTAGTCTAATAAATACCATTTTGCATTATTGAATATTGGAGTTATTTATTCAACAGTTTAGCGATTCGAACGTTAGCAGAAGGTTTGTAATAAGCGGAATTTCCCTAAATTCTTTACAATATTTTCATTTAATCTTAGATAAATGTATATTGGCATCGCTTATTGGTGCCTTAATTTAAAAAATGTTATAACTTCATAAAATAGAAAATACGAAAAATTTCGAAACGAAAAATAAAATCCCCAAAATGTGAATAAATTCGTCAACGCAAAACTTATAGGTAATGGATATGGCAGAAAACGAAAACCCAATTGGTTGGCTATGTTATCGTTATGACTAAGGCGTTATTCAATGGCTTCAATAACCGAATAGATTGACTTCCATAGAATTCGTTAGATCAGCTGTTTTACATGCAGTTTGCCAGGGACTTAAAGTAGTCATTCCGCAATTTTGTTTTCATCTCGTGACCTATTCATACATGGGAACTTTAAAGTTGTGATCAAAGTTTGGCCTCACAGCTTAATTCATTTGGGTTGGCCAGAAAATAATTATGATTCAAAATTCTGTATTTAAAATTCTGTTTCCAAAATTCTGGATTCAAAATTCTAAGTTACAAAATACTGTATGTTAAAATGCCGTTTTCAATGTTTTTCATAATTCTGTATAAAAAAATTCTGGACAGTCAAAATTCTGTTTTTCAAAATGCTGTATTGAAAAACAAAAACAAACTTTAGCGAGACTTCTAGTGAAAATATATTTGTATTTCACCACAAACTAAAAAAATATGATCGCGTGTTCGAATCGAGCTCAAGGCCTAACAATAATTTTTTATCATTATTATTGTTATGATAAATTTTTTCTTAATTGAAAAAATTTTTAAATTAGAATAGAAGAAAGATTAATGAAGACAAACAAAAAACCGCTGTGATGGCTGAATGGTTATAGCAGCGGCGCCTAAACGTTGCCGATGAAGGAATTTAGCAGTTCCCGAAATGGATCTATACAACGAGCTTTGGCAGTTGTCTAAATTTTTTCTTTCTTCTATTCTAATTTAAAAATTTTTTCAATTAAGAAAAAATGTATCATAACAATAATAATGATAAAAAATTATTGTTAGGCCTTGAGCTCGCTTCGAACCCGCGATCTTAAAATCAGTAGGCCGATATAACAACAAAAATTGTTAATACATCCCAGAGGACGGGGAAAAAAGTGTCAATAAAATATGACACTATGACAGCATTGCTAACAAACAAGTCCAATTTTCACAGCCATTCTGCAACAGATGTCGCAGTGTTGTGAATATCAATTGGCACGAACCAGAATAGAAGTAGGATTAATGAAGACAAACAAAAAACCGCTGTGATGGCTGAATGGTTATAGCAGCGGCGCCTAAACGTTGCCGATGAAGGAATTTAGCAGTTCCCGAAATGGATCTATACAACGAGCTTTGGCAGTTGTCTAAATTTTTTCTTTCTTCTATTCTAATTTAAAAATTTTTTCAATTAAGAAAAAATGTATCATAACAATAATAATGATAAAAAATTATTGTTAGGCCTTGAGCTCGCTTCGAACCCGCGATCTTAAAATCAGTAGGCCGATATAACAACAAAAATTGTTAATACATCCCAGAGGACGGGGAAAAAAGTGTCAATAAAATATGACACTATGACAGCATTGCTAACAAACAAGTCCAATTTTCACAGCCATTCTGCAACAGATGTCGCAGTGTTGTGAATATCAATTGGCACGAACCAGAATAGAAGTAGGATTAATGAAGACAAACAAAAAACCGCTGTGATGGCTGAATGGTTATAGCAGCGGCGCCTAAACGTTGCCGATGAAGGAATTTAGCAGTTCCCGAAATGGATCTATACAACGAGCTTTGGCAGTTGTCTAAATTTTTTCTTTCTTCTATTCTAATTTAAAAATTTTTTCAATTAAGAAAAAATGTATCATAACAATAATAATGATAAAAAATTATTGTTAGGCCTTGAGCTCGCTTCGAACCCGCGATCTTAAAATCAGTAGGCCGATATAACAACAAAAATTGTTAATACATCCCAGAGGACGGGGAAAAAAGTGTCAATAAAATATGACACTATGACAGCATTGCTAACAAACAAGTCCAATTTTCACAGCCATTCTGCAACAGATGTCGCAGTGTTGTGAATATCAATTGGCACGAACCAGAATAGAAGTAGGATTAATGAAGACAAACAAAAAACCGCTGTGATGGCTGAATGGTTATAGCAGCGGCGCCTAAACGTTGCCGATGAAGTAATTTAGCAGTTCCCGAAATGGATCTATACAACGAGCTTTGGCAGTTGTCTAAATTTTTTCTTTCTTCTATTCTAATTTAAAAATTTTTTCAATTAAGAAAAAATTTATCATAACAATAATAATGATAAAAAATTATTGTTAGGCCTTGAGCTCGATTCGAACCCGCGATCTTAAAATCAGTAGGCCGATATAACAACAAAAATTGTTAATACATCCCAGAGCACGGGGAAAAGTGTCAATAAAATATGACACTATTGCAGCATTGCCAACAAACAAGTCCAATTTTCACAGCCATTCTGCAACAGATGTCGCAGTGTTGTGAATATCAATTGGCACGAACCAGAATAGAAGTAGGATTAATGAAGACAAACAAAAAACCGCTGTGATGGCTGAATGGTTATAGCAGCGGCGCCTAAACGTTGCCGATGAAGGAATTTAGCAGTTCCCGAAATGGATCTATACAACGAGCTTTGGCAGTTGTCTAAATTTTTTCTTTCTTCTATTCTAATTTAAAAATTTTTTCAATTAAGAAAAAATGTATCATAACAATAATAATGATAAAAAATTATTGTTAGGCCTTGAGCTCGCTTCGAACCCGCGATCTTAAAATCAGTAGGCCGATATAACAACAAAAATTGTTAATACATCCCAGAGGACGGGGAAAAAAGTGTCAATAAAATATGACACTATGACAGCATTGCTAACAAACAAGTCCAATTTTCACAGCCATTCTGCAACAGATGTCGCAGTGTTGTGAATATCAATTGGCACGAACCAGAATAGAAGTAGGATTAATGAAGACAAACAAAAAACCGCTGTGATGGCTGAATGGTTATAGCAGCGGCGCCTAAACGTTGCCGATGAAGTAATTTAGCAGTTCCCGAAATGGATCTATACAACGAGCTTTGGCAGTTGTCTAAATTTTTTCTTTCTTCTATTCTAATTTAAAAATTTTTTCAATTAAGAAAAAATTTATCATAACAATAATAATGATAAAAAATTATTGTTAGGCCTTGAGCTCGATTCGAACCCGCGATCTTAAAATCAGTAGGCCGATATAACAACAAAAATTGTTAATACATCCCAGAGCACGGGGAAAAGTGTCAATAAAATATGACACTATTGCAGCATTGCCAACAAACAAGTCCAATTTTCACAGCCATTCTGCAACAGATGTCGCAGTGTTGTGAATATCAATTGGCACGAACCAGAATAGAAGTAGGATTAATGAAGACAAACAAAAAACCGCTGTGATGGCTGAATGGTTATAGCAGCGGCGCCTAAACGTTGCCGATGAAGTAATTTAGCAGTTCCCGAAATGGATCTATACAACGAGCTTTGGCAGTTGTCTAAATTTTTTCTTTCTTCTATTCTAATTTAAAAATTTTTTCAATTAAGAAAAAATTTATCATAACAATAATAATGATAAAAAATTATTGTTAGGCCTTGAGCTCGCTTCGAACCCGCGATCTTAAAATCAGTAGGCCGATATAACAACAAAAATTGTTAATACATCCCAGAGGACGGGGAAAAAAGTGTCAATAAAATATGACACTATGACAGCATTGCTAACAAACAAGTCCAATTTTCACAGCCATTCTGCAACAGATGTCGCAGTGTTGTGAATATCAATTGGCACGAACCAGAATAGAAGTAGGATTAATGAAGACAAACAAAAAACCGCTGTGATGGCTGAATGGTTATAGCAGCGGCGCCTAAACGTTGCCGATGAAGGAATTTAGCAGTTCCCGAAATGGATCTATACAACGAGCTTTGGCAGTTGTCTAAATTTTTTCTTTCTTCTATTCTAATTTAAAAATTTTTTCAATTAAGAAAAAATGTATCATAACAATAATAATGATAAAAAATTATTGTTAGGCCTTGAGCTCGCTTCGAACCCGCGATCTTAAAATCAGTAGGCCGATATAACAACAAAAATTGTTAATACATCCCAGAGGACGGGGAAAAAAGTGTCAATAAAATATGACACTATGACAGCATTGCTAACAAACAAGTCCAATTTTCACAGCCATTCTGCAACAGATGTCGCAGTGTTGTGAATATCAATTGGCACGAACCAGAATAGAAGTAGGATTAATGAAGACAAACAAAAAACCGCTGTGATGGCTGAATGGTTATAGCAGCGGCGCCTAAACGTTGCCGATGAAGTAATTTAGCAGTTCCCGAAATGGATCTATACAACGAGCTTTGGCAGTTGTCTAAATTTTTTCTTTCTTCTATTCTAATTTAAAAATTTTTTCAATTAAGAAAAAATTTATCATAACAATAATAATGATAAAAAATTATTGTTAGGCCTTGAGCTCGATTCGAACCCGCGATCTTAAAATCAGTAGGCCGATATAACAACAAAAATTGTTAATACATCCCAGAGCACGGGGAAAAGTGTCAATAAAATATGACACTATTGCAGCATTGCCAACAAACAAGTCCAATTTTCACAGCCATTCTGCAACAGATGTCGCAGTGTTGTGAATATCAATTGGCACGAACCAGAATAGAAGTAGGATTAATGAAGACAAACAAAAAACCGCTGTGATGGCTGAATGGTTATAGCAGCGGCGCCTAAACGTTGCCGATGAAGGAATTTAGCAGTTCCCGAAATGGATCTATACAACGAGCTTTGGCAGTTGTATAAATTGTTTCTTTCTTCTATTCTAATTTAAAAATTTTTTCAATTAAGAAAAAATTTATCATAACAATAATAATGATATAACAACAAAAATTGTTAAAAAAATATGTATAAATTACTAAACAAAATATATGTATTTCGCCTTGTCATATCAGAATATGAAACTAATTTGCAGTTTAATGTACCCGTAAATAAATACTTGAGTGTTACCGTTAATTTACATTCTTTCATTTATATATATCATGTTGTTGTAAGCTTTGCAAAAATCACCAGACCTACGAAAAGAGTACATAAGAATAGAAACATAAAACCTAACTGTGAGTACTTTGTTTTTATTTTTGGTTTATAGAAAATGGAAATGCTTTGCTTAGAGAG
This sequence comes from Eurosta solidaginis, assembly GCF_040869045.1. Lineage (NCBI taxonomy): Eukaryota > Metazoa > Arthropoda > Insecta > Diptera > Tephritidae > Eurosta > Eurosta solidaginis. The sequence continues at coordinate 60,458,719 of NC_090323.1, forward strand.
TTCGCTTTCCCATTGATAGTAGCTGATCAGCGTGATTACTTGAAGGTTAAACATATAAAATAATTTAATTTTCTGTGTTCCCAATGAAATTAACACGACTTGTAATCAATATGGCAAACGTGTCTCTAGTTAAATCAAATAAAAGAAAGGATATGTTATGTGTTGACGGATTTTTTTACTATCTTGAGCGGTCCAGAAAAAAAAACATTTAATTGGGCCTGCTCCAAAAGAATACAATATAAATGTCGTTCCCGCGTTATCACAAATTTTAGTGAAAACCTGCATTATATCGTTAAGCATTCTGAATGTCACTCTCATGAACCTTTTGCCGATAGCTTTAACGTAGTAAAAGCAATTAATTTGGTGAAAAAGCTAGCGAAAAAAAGTTTCTTAAATACATGCAAAATAATCCAGAAATCCATTGTTGAAACACCGGCCCAGAGCAGCGATTACTTACCAAGAACCATAGCTCAAAAAAGAAAAAGAAACAGAATCAGAAGGTCAACGCCAATCCTTCCTGAGCCAAGAACGCTAGAAGAAATAGATATGCCATTGAGTTTGTATGTTTTGAAAAACGAACTTTTCATTTTATCTGAAAAACACGTTCAAAATGAATTAATAATAATGTGCGGCACTAAATCATCAATAGAATTACTTGATAAAAGCGACTGTTGGATTATGGATGGAACTTTCGACGTGGTTGCTTCTATAATGCGACAACTTTTCTCGATACATGGCTGTGTTGAAGGGCAAATAGCTCCCCTTGTTTTCTGTATAATGAGCAAAAATTCGCTTTTTAGCTGCAAAATGCTCTTTTATGAGCTTATAGAGATAGCTGAAGGACATGGAATACAATTACATCCAGAACGTATTATAAGTGATTTTGAATTGGGTATGATATCTGCGGCAAACAAATTTTTCCCAGAAGCGAGATTACAGGCATGCTTATTTCATTTTAACCAAATAATTTGGGGAAAAATACAAAAAGAAAGCTATAAATAATAACCTAAGTATAAATTTTTAAAACGGTGCAACTATCTACTTACAACCTAAAATTTTGTTTTACAGATTGGATCAGAAATATGGTACTGATACATGTTTTTCATTACAAATTAAAATGTTAAAGAGCCAGACTGTTGTTCCCCTCGGCGAAGTCTCTGAGTACTATAATCATTTGTATAATACTATTGATGACACGTATATGAGGAATATTTGCTCATGGTTCGAAAATAATTATATATACGGAGCCAAATCGCAACCGAAATATTCACCTAAATTTTGGTGTGTGCACGACGAGTCTAGAAGCAAACATTTTCCAAGAACACAAAACAATGTTAAAGCTTGGCATCGTCGCCTGAAGGTTATTGTTGGGAGACGAAATTGTGGGCTGTATAAACTCATAAATGATTTAAAAGGCGAGATTTTTATGCGAAAGCGCAGATTGACAGAGTTCAAAATGGACAAAACATAAAACGAAATTTGAAAACATTAAAAGCAAATAAAAAAGTTAAAAGAATAACGAAGAAACGATGTGATTTAAGTCCACTTTGTTTCCTAAAAAGAATTGCTAAAAATTTAATTGTTCAATAACTTCTTTTCTACATGCATACATACATACATACATATATTACCTATAAAGTAAATTGTTTTTGAATTACACATCTGATTCTTAAAAATCAGAATATGGGTGCCTTAAAATAAAAATAAATAAATGTAAGGCGCGATAACCTCCGAAGAGATCTAAGGCCGAGCTTCTCTTCCAATTTGCGTCGTGCTCCTCTTGATTTTTCCCTACAAATTGGCCGGACGGGACCTACATGTTTTATGCCGACTCCGAACGGCATCTGCAAGGCAGATGAGTTTTCACTGAGAGCTTTTCATGGCAGAAATACAATCGGAGCGCTTGCCAGACACTGCCGAGGGGCGACCCCGCTTAGAAAAATTTTCTTCTAATTGAAAAATCTTATTTCTAAAATTTTTGATGTTGCTTTGCCCGGGAGTTGAACCCAGGGCATACGGTGTGATAGGCGGAGCACGCTACCATCACACAACCAGAATTTTTGTCTAAAATTATTTGGAAACCAGAATTTTATTTTCCAGTATTATGACCCTTCGTCATTATGTCCATCCAGAATTTTATTCGAAATTATTAAGTCGCGCAGAATTTTTTTTAGTTTTGCCAGAATTTTGACCCAAAATTATTTTGAAATACAGACTTTAGCCACTATCCCAATTCATTTACATGCGTCACACTTTCATTGCATACAATAAAAAATATTTATTTATTCACAATTATTACAATTTATTTCTACATGATATAAGAAAAAATAGCATCACTTCGACTGCTGAACGGAATATCACCATATCTCAAGTGCTGTTTCGAAAACGCCCTATCAAAATGTTTCGAAATTAGGCTTTCAGCCGAGTTAGGTTGATATTCCAATCAACAATCAATTTATAATAACAATCTTCTCCTCATCGTGTTTGTTGTTATAAAGCTACGAGGTCCTGGTTTTGTTACATCTATATATATACGGTCCCACCACGAATCTTGTGCCACCGCACAAAGTCGTCCATTCTGAACGCCTGCTGTTCCAGATTTTCCATACCACTCATAACTTTCAGCAGAAATTATTATTTTGGTCAAATCATCATTACAGCGTTCTATTACAACGGACTTAGTTTGGAAAGGATGACGAGCGTGTTCATTCCATGCACTAATTTCCAGCGTTGAGCGCAGGTCTATAGCATCGCAAAGTTCTATTATTTTTACTTGTACATCATTCATGTCAAAGGATGTATCCACTCTAACCAAAGCTAAATCATAACAACTTGGTTTTGAAAATGGTTTATCATAACGTATTGCCACCACTTTGCGTCGTTGCCCTTCTTCTCTGTATATATGGGTTGCACCAGCTACAATGTCGAATTTGCTTTTATCAGGTGTATTATATACAAGTTAACATAGCAAACATTTAAGAACCAGAAATTCATTCTCTCACGCTGATACAAAGTATCCATATGCAAATATTGCAATTCTAAACGCGCAATCGCCAAAAGTGCTGACGGCATGTCTACACAAGATGCCTTAACGTGCAATCGCCAAAACTGCTGACTGCATGTCTGGACACCAGATATCTTAAATCAAGGCCATATTTTCTGAGCTGCGGCGCAACAACGAATATTCACCAAGCAGTGACGCGACAGCGAAGATCAGGGTATATAATTAAGCATATTTCCAAATTGTAATTCAGTTCTACTTTTGACATTAAATAAAAACATACGGCTTCCTGCCGTAGAAAAAAATATTTTTTTAAACAATTTAGTGCAGTCTAAATTAACTGGCGCCCAACGTCAAAGGGTCTAGTCGCGAAATAAAAAGTGCATAAGTCGATCCAAAAAGGCTCGCCGTTACCATCGGACAAAGGACCAAGAACTCACCCCCTTACCCACGCTTGAGGAAGGGGCAGCAAGCGAGTGTAATTCAAGTGGAATAGCCGATCTTTAGTACCCGGAAGGAAAAGAGAAGAAATCGAAAATCCATGCTTGCTGTCTTATCGTAAGAATATTTAAGTGAAATTATTTTTTAAAAAAAAAAAAAAAAAGGAAAATAGGTATTTTTACTTGTATAAAATTAAGAGTTTTAAGGAGATATTGCAAATAGGTTATTAACATTTGCATTTCAGAGTTTTTTTTTATCCCTAATTGCACTGAATAATAAAGAGCTCGTACAGCTCATAAATTAAATAGGCAATTAAAAATAACACAAATCCAACTCTGCGATTCACCTGAAAAGGGACCCTCCAGAGATTGTTAAAGTAAAACACATTAATAACTTAGAGCAAAAATGGCGCAAAATAATGTGCTACGACCACCCTTGTTGGGTAATGCAGGTGCACCTCCAGCAGGGGCACCAGTACAACCACAACCTCAGCTGCAACCAGCTGGCATTCCCCAATCGGTGAATGCCTCCCCTGAGTTTAGGAACCTTATTAAGGATCTAATAACTGAAATTCTTGTGACGGACGAGAATAACATAGTTAGGAGCGTACTTCATCCCACACAACAACCCTTAACGGACCAACTAATTGACGAACAATTTCGAAGTAACCTCTCAGACATGGACAAAGTGCCCGACGTCGTGAGATCCCTGCGCGAGTTCGGTGGCAACCCAGCAGAATTCAGTAGCTGGAAAAAAAGTGTAGAGCGAATCCTGAAGATTTATGAACCAAGTATAGGTTCACCTAAGTTCTTTGGCATTCTAAGCGTGATTCGCAACAAGATTGTAGGCAGTGCAGACGCTGCGCTCGAATCCTACAACACCCCCTTAAATTGGAAAGCAATTTCCCAGTGCCTCACAGCACACTATGCTGACAAGCGGGACTTAAGCACCCTGGAGTACCAGATGACTTGTTTGGTCCAAGGCAGGAAATTGGTACAGGAGTTCTACGCGGAGGTGTATTCCCACCTTTCGCTGATACTCAACAAAGTATCCTGCATGGATGTTGGCGGGGAGGCCATGCGTGTCCTCACGCGTACATACCGTGACAAGGCATTAGATACCTTTGTTCGAGGACTATCGGGTGACCTGTCCAGACTCCTCGGCATGAAGGAGCCGTCTGATTTGCCCGAAGCCTTGCATTTGTGCATTAAGCTGGAAAACCAGAACTTTAGAACTGCTCACGCTAACAGCCAGTACAATTTACCCAGAAGACCAATGCTACCTGCAGCATCATTTGGCACATACCAACAAAAGCCTACACTTCCACCAAGGAAATCACCCAATCAACCATTTTACCCGCACCTTGCGCATTTCCCCCAATCAATATCTCCATTTACCCGATTTCCCCAGCAACCTCAATACCATCAGCAACAACAGTATCAGCAACCTCAATACCAACAATATCAACGCCCATATCTACAGTACGCAAATACACCGAATACCCAAGGACCCATGCATTACGGTAATCCACCGCCAGGGCCATTACAACCAAAACCACCCACACCTATGGACGTGGACCAATCGATGCGAACAAAAAATATCAATTACACGAACAGGCCAGGATACAGCAACGTGGCATCGAAAAGACCACCCCCGGCGAACACAGGGCAATTCAATAGAAATGCTGCTCCTAAACTTCAAAGGATAGAACACATAGAACCATCACTTGACGCTGCCGTAGCCGAGGCACAGCAATACGAAGCAGGTACATACGGACGCGAGACTGACGAACTGAACGCAGAAGAAACACAATCCTGGGAAGACTACTATCGGGATTATTCGCGGTACGCACATGACAGCGAAAAAGAAGGCGAAGAGTTTTGCGACGTTCATTTTTTAGGCTGACGCACTCGACATTGCCCTACATCCAGTGCAAAACCGGCAATGGAGAGGTATTAAAATTCCTTATAGACACTGGCTCCAATAAAAACTACATACAGCCTTCATTGGCGAAAAACCCCTTACCACAACAAACATTTTTTACGCGAACTCTGTCGGAAGTAAAGTAAGAGTATCTCATCATATATTTTTGAATCTTTTCGGTTTGAACGAGGAACGCCTTAAGTTTTTCGTTTTGCCTTCATTGGTGTCATTCCACGGCATCATTGGGAATGGCAGCCTCAAACAATTGAACGCGGTAATTCATACCTCTAGGGATTACATGATTATTAAAAATGGTAAAAAAATCAGAATAAGGCAATTGTTATCAAAATCGGTAAATAATTTGGAAATAAAAACTGAGCACCTAACAGAAGAACAAAGGGGAGGGCTTCATGATCTCTGTAACCAGCACTCAAAACTTTTCGCAGAACCCGATGAAAAACTGACATATACCACTATAGTGGAGGCAGAAATTAGGACGACGACCGACAACCCTGTCTACTCGCGAAGTTATCCATACCCAATGTTCCTGAAATCAGAGGTCGAAAGACAAATTAATAAACTCCTGGAGGACGGCATCATAAGGCCATCACGATCACCCTATAATTCGCCTGTCTGGATAGTGGATAAAAAACCAGATTCCTTGGGCAACAAGCAATACAGACTGGTTATAGATTATCGGAAGATGAACTCTGTAACAATAGCAGACCGTTACCCTATTCCCGAAATTAACGAGGACCTTTCCCAACTGGGGAGCAATAAACTTTTCTCGGTCATTGACCTGAAGAGCGGCTTTCATCAAATTCCTTTAAAAAATTCAGATATAGAAAAGACCGCTTTCTCCATAAATAACGGGAAGTATGAGTTCACCAGGCTACCATTTGGCTTAAAGAATGCCCCTTCAATTTTCCAGAGAACGCTGGACGACATTTTACGAGACTACATAGGACATTGCTGCTACGTTTACATAGATGACATCATAATATTCAGCAAAACTGATGCGGATCACACAGCTCATCTAAAGAGTATTTTCGGCACACTCGAAGATGCGAACATGAAGGTACAACTGGATAAGTGCAAGTTCTTTCAAAAGGAGGTGAATTTCTGGGATTCATTGTAACGCCAGAAGGAATCAAAACAAATCCTTCAAAAATAGAGGCTATTCAAAATTTCCCAGTTCCACGGAACCTCAAAGAGCTCAGATCCTTTTTGGGTCTGTCGGGTTATTACCGGCGCTTCGTTAAAGATGTCGCGGGAAGACAGACCCATCACATTCATATCCAGGACCCTTTCAAAAACAGAAGAAAATTACGCAGCCAACGAGAAGGAAATGCTTGCCATTATATGGGCATTGAAATCTCTGCGTAACTATCTTTACGGTTCGGCAAAAGTCAAAATTTTCACAGACCACCAGTCCTTAACTTATGCTCTAAGCAACAAAAATAACAACAATAAAATGAAACGCTGGAAAGCTATACTTGAGGAATATGATTACGAATTGAATTACAAACCTGGCAAAATGAACGTAGTTGCGGATGGACTATCTAGACCACCGCAACAAGAACAGATAAATTCCCTAACAGCAACCCGTCATAGCGACGACAGCTCAGTTCAAACGTTGATACCCTATACAGACGCACCCATCAACGCATTCAAGAACCAACTTTTCATTTCCATAGGTGAAACCTCCTCATACCAGTTTCAAATAATTTTCCCAACCTATCATAGGCACACTGTGGTGGAGAGAGAATTCACGGAAGATAGTATTATTGCTTTATTAAAAAGATATTTGAATCCCTCGGTTACAAATTGCATAAAGACAGAAGACAGTATATTAGGAAGAATTCAAACCATTTACCAAACCCACTTCAGTAGATACAGGGTGCGCTTCACGCGAAATTTTGTGGAGGATATCCTTACCGAGTCTGAACAGGAAAGAGAAATTATCTGCGAACACAACAGAGCTCATCGCAACCCAACAGAAAATAAAGCTCAACTTTTGGAGAGATGCTATTTTCCCCAGATGAACGCGAAAATAAAAAAATTGCGAAGCAGTGTAGGATTTGCCTTGAAAATAAGTACGAGCGACACCCAGTGAACCCCATTCTAAAAGCCACTCCAATCCCCAATTACCCAGGACATATTGTTCACGTAGACCTGTATTATACCAGCAATAAAATAGCGTTAACAGCAATAGACAAATTCTCAAAATACGCCCAAGCAAAGATTGTAAAGTCCAGATCATCCGAAGATATAAAAACCCCTTTAAGAGATTTGTTGGAGATATTTGGATTTCCCGAAAACATTGTGATAGATAATGAAAAATCACTGAATTCGGCTCCCATAACCTTCATGCTGCAAACTCGATTTGGAATAGAAATATTCAGAACCCCACCATATAAAAGCACAGTGAACGGACAGATAGAGCGATTCCACTCCACCTTGTCGGAGTTATTGCGATGTACCAAAGCAGAAAATGTTCACTCCGATTTCCGCGATCTCCTTGATAGATCCCTATACAAATACAATTTCTCAATTCATTCCACTACTAAACGAAAGCCTATAGAATTATTTTTTGGACGGACAGTTGGACCGCATCCAGTCGACCTGGACAAAGAGGAAAACATACAAAACTTGAAAATTAAACAAGGGATTTAGAGGTCCACAATAAGAAAAGAACAGATTTCAGGACATACAGTGCCAATGACGTTGTTTATGTAAAATTAATAGGAATTAAATAAATAGGAATAGGAAATAAATTGTCACCCCGTTACAGGAAGGAGATGGTACTTGAGGACAAGGGAAATACAATTACGACTCAGTCGGGAAAGTCGGTGCATAAAAGCCATATTAAGGCCCAATAAAAAAAAAAAAACAAAAAAAAAAAAAATAAATAAATAAAAAATTTAAAAAGAGTAAACAAACTTTTCAAAAAGCAAAGAAACAAAAGAAGAAGGAAGAAGGAAGTTTTTGTCTTCTAAAAATTAATCAGTTAAAGGAATAAAAATAAAAAATACAAATTATAATAATAATAAAAAGGATAGTACAGGAAGGTTTAAGGAATGCTCTGATTATGCGGGTCTTATATGACCAAAGAAACATAATTACTAATAATAATAATGATAAATATTTAATATAGAGAAGTTTAAGTTCAATACAATTAATCTTCTTAAATTTAAGTCAAATCGAGAAGAATGCCATAGGCTCGCGATCTATTCTAGCAATAATTTAAGTCAAGTCGAGCTATATGCCATAGGCGTACGATTTTAGATATAAGCAATAATTGAGTGTTCATGGTCATAAAAAAAAATAAACCCCTTTTTCAGTCTCCTTGCCTGCATGGCACATGCGGATATCCAAATCCACGATTATTCATCATCCCACTTAATAACTATAGATAACGGCCTCTCAAAAATCAAAGATGGCACCCTCAACTTCATCCACATTATTAACACCCAAACATACAGAAACCTTTTGGAAAATATAACGGTGACCATAGGAAAAAATTTACCACCATCGAATCCTTTATATCCTACCCTGCAGCATGAGGCCCAACAAGCTATTGAGATGTTGGAACTCATTGAACCCATCCGAAATACTAAAACCCGAAGATCCCTAGATTTTCTCGGTACCGCTTGGAAGTACATAGCGGGAAGCCCCGACCATGATGACCTCAATATTATAAATTCTAACTTGGGAAAATTGATTATAAACAATAATAAACAAATTATTATAAATAATGTGTTGAAACACCAAGTAAATAAAATTACTGAAATTACTAATAGTTTGTTAAATGCTATAAAAAAGAAAAATGTCATAGCAAATGAGGTAGCAGTAAGCCTCCAAAATAAGCTAAGATTAATCAAAGAAGAAATCGTAAATGTTAAGTACGCCATACAATGGGCAAGAATTGGAATTGTAAGCCCAATAATATTAAATAAATTGGAAATTGGTTTAGCTATAGGAGAAATGAATAAAGAACATATGCCATTTGATACTGCCGAGGAGGCATTAGAACTAGCTGAAGTAAGTGTACTTAGAAATATTTCATCAATTTTATATATTGTAACGAATTTTCTTGCTAATCCTCTTATTTGCAATCCTCTGCTACGTTCGAATCACTAAACTGTTGAATAAATAACTCCAATATTGAATAATGGAAAAATGGCCTTTATTAAAGTACTTCACAATAACACTTATACTTTGCTACTCGCTGACTTAATAACCAAACTGATTGACAGCTCAAATGAAGCTCTACTATTCAAAATAATACTGCTATAGCTCGCTAGATAGCGCTTAATCCAAATCTCAAATCAAACTGAATTACTTCTTACTCGCTTGTGCCGCTTTTATAGTTTACGCTGCATACATCTAGGCTCTTCTATTTCCAGAACTTACCAACTATATTCGTGTGTGTATAGTTCTCATATAGTTTCTACTTGTTTACAATTGGCTACTTTTTAGCGCTTCTCAGCTGTACATATGTGAGTTTGTAGTTTACAGTCTCCCGCACACACATAAGCGTATAAGTAAATTCATCTGTGTGTGACATCTCATCTCTCGCTGCCTTGTATGCAAATGTTGCTCGTCGGAATGTGTACATATGTGTAGACGCAATCATTGATTCGATAATGTAGATACATAATGATTGAATTATTGATGTGAATTCACGTCACTGCTTAGCATCGGCCTGGAGATGGCAGCACTCCTTAGTTTTGCTAATATTCGTAACACTGCCCTCCACCTAAGTCTGATCGTCCCGATCAGACAAATCTCCCGATCTAACTGCCGCTAGCATCTCCAAATGTACCACTCTTCTAATTCGTGGTTTCCCAGTGGTTTGTATGCGGTAGATGGTATCACTGATCTTCACAACTTTGTACGGGCCTTTCCAACTGCACCGAAATTTGGCTGGAACACCTTTCCGCTGGTGAGGGTTGTTTAAGTGTACCAAATCTCCCTCCAAGAACCCTTCCGAATTATTGTTCTCATTGTCCCTGCGTTTGATCTTACTACTCATTATCCTTAGTCGTTCCCTCGCACTCTGTTGTTTGACCAATGGACTACTTCGCAGAGCTTGCGCTTGACGGATTGGCTTGACAGTATCGTTCCGCCGTTTCCCAAGAGAAGTGCGCGATGGCTTGAAACAACCCTTGCATGCTTCCTGCAAAATTCTTGCAGTCGTTTTAGTGCGTCCATTTGGGTTTGCCAATGCCGGTGTTTTTCTCGCAGGAACTTTTGATTTCGCTTTGTTTGGCCCATCCGTTTCATCAACCTTTACTTTTGACTTTCGTGGCCTTTGTCGACTTTTCTCCACAAGTACTCGATTACTGCTGAAACCTTTTTCCAAACTGAAGTTAATTGGCACATCCTGGTTCTTATAATGCATCACCCTTTTCTGCATATCGATCTTGATGTCATGGTCAACTAAGAAGTCCACTCCCAATATGACTTCATCAACGATCTCCGCCACAACGAATTTGTGTAGAACCATGACCTTCCCAATTAGGACTTCACATATTACTTCTCCCTGGACTTGGTTATATTCGCCTGTGACCGTACGCAACCTCGCTCCAGGTAATGACTTTACTCTCTTGTAGACCAAATCAGATCGAATCAAGGAATGAGATGCGCCCGTATCTACAGTCAGTACACGCTCCTTGCCATCCACATTCCCTCTGACGGTAAGACTGCTTGATTTCCTTCCAATTTGCGACACAGATATCACAGGACATTCAATAGCTGGGGCAAGTTTTCGTTCTTTATCTCTTACTCGCTCTTGCTCATCTCCTCCAGCTTTGCGTTTACGGCCACCCACATTGTTGGAACTATTAGGACCAAGATCGCAATGACGTGCAATGTGACCGGACTTCCCGCATTTGATAACTTTTTCACTCCGCTTTTGCGATCCTTTCAGCGCCTCCAATATTGCGTCTACCCACTCTGGCCTTTCTACTTCCACACGGCGTGCTTTGAAAACTGGCTTACACAGAAGCGACGCTGTTTCCTGAATCAGAGCTTGTGACACCGTTTCTGCGAATGTTGGCTTTGGGTTTGCGTATGTAGCCCGCTTCGTTTCCACATCTCGTATGCCATATATGAAGCTCTGGATTTTTACCCTTTCAGTGTATTCCACGGGTGCGTCCGCATTCGCTAAATGTGCTAGCCTTTCAATATTCGACGCAAACTCTTGCAATGTTTCACCAGGCTTCTGGAAGCGGTTCAGCAACTCCATTTGGTATATCTGTCTCCTATGCTCAGTTCCGTATCGTCTCTCTAGAGCGCCCATCAATGCTTCATAACAGTTCCGTTCGCCCTCTGGAATGGTTTGTAAAATCTCAGCTGTAGGCCCTTTCAACGCCATGAACAGTGCAGCAACTTTATCTTCCGCATTCCAGTTGTTCACTGCTGCGGTCTTCTCAAACTGAAGCTTGAAGACCTGGAAAGGAACAGAACCGTCAAAAGATGGAGTTTTTACCTTTGTTTTACTCGCTGAAGCAGCCGGCCGATTAAGTTGCAATTCCTGTATACGACCTCTCAACGCATCCACCTCTGCCTCGAATTTTTCTTCAAACTGCATTATTTTTTCGTCCATGCGCGCTTCGAGTTTTGATGATATACGCGCCTCTTGTGCTTCTAGTTGTACAGTTATGCGTGTCTCTTGTTCTTTCAGTTGGGTTGCCATATATGTCTTTTGTTCTTCCAGCTGTGATGACATATTTGTGGATATTTGTGATGACATTTCGGACATTTGTGCCGATATTGCAGCCAATATCATGTTCAGGTCTGTGTTCGCCATTGTCTGCGGTGTTTCATTTTTCTCTTCAATTTTTGTTGTCTCCTCGCCATCAAGATGAAAGACATGCTCTTCCACATCAATTCCTTCTGCTTCCATTGCTTCTCGTAGCCGTGCCTGAAGTTCGAGTTTAACGCCGCTTGTATTCAATCCACGGCTCTCCAACTCCTTCTTCAGTTGCGGGATCTTCAATTCACTTAACTTTGCCATGTCCTTGTTGTCCTCTAGAATTTATTCAACAATTCCTCTTCTGACACCAATTGTAACGAATTTTCTTGCTAATCCTCTTATTTGCAATCCTCTGCTACGTTCGAATCACTAAACTGTTGAATAAATAACTCCAATATTGAATAATGGAAAAATGGCCTTTATTAAAGTACTTCACAATAACACTTATACTTTGCTACTCGCTGACTTAATAACCAAACTGATTGACAGCTCAAATGAAGCTCTACTATTCAAAATAATACTGCTATAGCTCGCTAGATAGCGCTTAATCCAAATCTCAAATCAAACTGAATTACTTCTTACTCGCTTGTGCCGCTTTTATAGTTTACGCTGCATACATCTAGGCTCTTCTATTTCCAGAACTTACCAACTATATTCGTGTGTGTATAGTTCTCATATAGTTTCTACTTGTTTACAATTGTCTACTTTTTAGCGCTTCTCAGCTGTACATATGTGAGTTTGTAGTTTACAGTCTCCCGCACACACATAAGCGTATAAGTAAATTCATCTGTGTGTGACATCTCATCTCTCGCTGCCTTGTATGTAAATGTTGCTCGTCGGAATGTGTACATATGTGTAGACGCAATCATTGATTCGATAATGTAGATACATAATGATTGAATTATTGATGTGAATTCACGTCACTGCTTAGCATCGGCCTGGAGATGGCAGCACTCCTTAGTTTTGCTAATATTCGTAACAATATTGTTAAAATACCGTTAACCACCATGGATATATATGAAATTTTAATAATTAAAGCTGTTATAAGGAATAATATTATAATTGACCTAAAATATAATAATGTCATAAAAAATAAAGACCGTATATTCGGCATAACAAATGATTGTAGAAAGTATAAAAAAATAAGCATATGTAAGCAAAATGAGTTAATAGATTTAAGTAATGATTCTTGTATACCTAAGTTAATAAAAAGCCTCAACTCTTCGTGTCACTTCATCAACTGCCACCACATCCCAAAGGACGAGCTTGTTGCGCCCGGAATGCTTTTCCTAAACAACTACAACGGCAATATTACCACAAGCAGCGACGTGAGATACATGAATGGGACCTACATCGTAAATTTTAAAAATGAGACAATTGTAGTCAATGGGAGAACATATAGGAATTTCGAAGCACCCCCTTTAAGGATATTGCCAGCGATAGCACAACCAAATCCAATAGAAGAGAGCCTGACTAAACTTCTGTCATTAGAAGCGCTCAGTGAGCTACACATAAACAATACCATTGAAATCCAGTCACTCCAAACAGAAAGAGTAATAAACCGATTTTCTTCAGGGTTTACCCTTATATTAATTATTGTCCTGATGGTTAGTTTTGGCAAATATTGCTATAAAAGGCACAAAACAAGTAAGCCGTTAAAACAGCCATCGGAAACTACTGGACAGGCAGATCAAGAAGAAGAGGCTATGTCAGAAGTTCCCACACCCTCAACAAGAGCGTTTCAAATTTTTCAGACGCTTGGGGACAAGCGTTTTTAAGGAGGGAGGAGTTAACATAGCAAACATTTAAGAACCAGAAATTCATTCTCTCACGCTGATACAAAGTATCCATATGCAAATATTGCAATTCTAAACGCGCAATCGCCAAAAGTGCTGACGGCATGTCTACAAAAGATGCCTTAACGCGCAATCGCCAAAACTGCTGACTGCATGTCTGGACACCAGATATCTTGAATCAAGGCCATATTTTCTGAGCTGCGGCGCAACAACGAATATTCACCAAGCAGTGACGCGACAGCGAAGATCAGGGTATATAATTAAGCATATTTCCAAATTGTAATTCAGTTCTACTTTTGACATTAAATAAAAACATACGGCTTCCTGCCGTAGAAAAAAAATTTTTTTAAACAATTTAGTGCAGTCTAAATTAACTTACACAATGAGCTACTGTAAACACCCAATCAGCACTGACTATGGAACCAAACATACATATTCCCTATGTTTAAGTATTGCAACTGTATGTGGGCTGCGCTCTATAGTTGAATCTATGCCATCTATAATATGAAATTGCGCAGTACAGCTAAGCAGCACAAACAGCAACGCGAATTGATTTCGTAGAGTCATTTTATTTTAAATTAAAACCTTTTCTACCACTTTTAAAGTATGAAGTATACCGAGATAAATTTTGTGGGCTCTATTTATACCTAATTGAGTTGTGTAAATAAAAAGTAATATTTCAAGAATTTGAAATAACAAAAATACCTCTAAATTTAAGTTAAAACTACACAAGCTCCATCTTGTTATACTCAGCGAGCTTTGTACACAGAGTGTATTAACTTTGGTAACATAACGGGCATAAACGAATCGAGATAAATATAGACTTCTGTATATCAAAATGCTGAGGATGAAAAAAGGAATTGATTTAGCCATGTCCGTCCAATCTGTCGGTGCACACGATAACTTGAGTAAATATTGAGAATAAAATATTGCAGTTTGGTATATGGGTCCCTTGGCGCTCATTTCCCATCGCTACTAAAAATGAAGGAAATCGGATGGTAACCACGCCCACTTTTTACACATAAAACATTTTGGAAAACACATAGAACCTGATTATTTAGTAAATAATTAATCTAGAATGTTTAAATTTAATGTGTGCACTGATATTAAGATTCTTGATTTTACTTTTTTTAGAAAATGGGCGCGGCACCGCCCCTTTTATGACCAAACAATTTTCTAGGTTTCGGGAGCCATAACTCGAAGAAAAATTGAAGGATCGTAATGAGACTAGGTATATATATATACATATATATATATATATATATATATATATATATATATATATATATATATATATATATATATCTAGGAAAAGTAGGAAAGATCGGTTAAACACCACACCCACTTTTATATAATAAGTGTTTAAAAGGATCGTAGGATAGAAAAATAACCTATATCTTAGCTAAAAGTAGTTTTGTATCAATGATATTTCACTTACCAAGTTTTAGTGTAAGAGGAAATTAGGAGACATTTTTTTTAATGGTCGCTGCCACATCCCTATTCGGATTAAGCATTACAAAACATTTCTAGAGCCTCAAAAATCGCTCGTAACGAAATTCGAAAAAGTAATTTATCTGAAATGAGTGGGCAATTCACGCTGAGTATATAATATTCGGTTACACCCAAACTAAGACACCTTTACTGGTTTTTGTTTATTTTAATTAGCTGAACAAGCTCTTTAATTAGCTGAATTAGCTTTATACAAATAACAAGTCAAATGTATTTATTGATATTCTAGCGAAATGTAATGACGCATTTTGCTATTTTTTTTTTTTTCAAAACAAAATTTCTTTGCAATTGTTTTTTTATTTATAAGTACGTGGACGAATCCCAAATAAGGTCCATCACAAACCGGAAATCAAAAGTGGTCAGACTTTATTTCTATCACTTGGGATAAAAGGTCAAATATGTGTATGATATTGAAATCAATTATTTTATTCTTTCCCCTCATCCTGGACAGAGAAACAATATTTCAAGGAAAGGCTTCATCGGTTTTGCAAATTTGGATGTTTTACTAATAAAATATAACGTCCTTCTGTGTTTAATACAATTTTGTCTAGTCTTTTATTATACATTTCATGATAATTAAATGGTATATTAACTTCGTCACGAAACTCAAAATTGTAATTCCTTAAAGGAAATTAGATAGGCCCACCATTAAGTATACCGAAATTATCAGGATGAAGAGCTGAGTTGATTTAGCAATGTCCGCCCGTCCGTCTGTCTGTTTGTATGCAAATAAGTACCTCAATTTACGAGATATCTTGATAATATTTGGTGAGCGGGTATATTTAGGTGTCCGATTAAACATTTGTCGGAACCGGCCGGATCGGCCCACTATAGCATATATCCGCCATATAACCGATTTTTCAGAAAAGACGATTTTTGTCATATCTTCCTTAATTTATCATATTGAAGCTTCAAACTTCACCATATGCTTTCTTATATTGCTCATATTATTGTCTGAAAAAAAGGATGAGATCGGTCGTATATATAGCATATGTTGAACACGAGGGATGTGCCTGAATGCGAATGGCGAATTATACTCACGCAGGGTATGTATTCCGATATGATTGGTACAACTTCCTTTCTATTAATTCAGATTTTAATTAACAATAATGGCTTATGAACTAATAAGGGAGATGTAACAAATTATGTTTCGAGTAAATCAAACTTCAATGATGAAATTTAAAACTATACAACTATCGACTTGAAATGTTCGAATTCGTGAATAAGTAGCACTGAATGCAAATTAGAAAATATGAACGATGATTGATGTTGCCATATATAGCTATGTATATATGTATGTGCATGAGCGCACCTATGCATATAATACTTACTTACTTAATCGGCGCTTAACCGTCTAAATGGTTATGGCCGTCCAACAAGGCGCACCAGTCGCTCCTTCGCTCCACCAACCAGCGCCAATTGGTCACACCAAGGGAGTTTAAATCGTTTTCCACCTGGTCCTTCCAACGGAGTGGGGGCCGCCCTCTACCTCTGCTTCCATAGGCGGGTTCCGATAGAAACACTTTCTTGGCCGGAGCATCACCTTTCATTCGCATAACATGGCCTAGCCAGCGCAGCCACTGCGTTTTAATTCGCTGGACTATGTTGATGTCTGCGTATAGTTCGTACAGCTCATCATTAAATCTTCCTCGGTACTCGCCATCGCCAACGCGTAGAGGTCCATAAATCTTTCGAAGACATTTTCTCTCGTACACTCCCAAAGCCACTTCATCTGCTGTTGTCATGGTCCATGCTTCTGCCCCAAATAGCAGGACGGGTACGATAAGTGACTTGTAGAGTATGATTTTCGTTCGCCGAGAGAGGACTTTACTTTTCAATTGCCTACCCAGTCCAAAGTAGCATTTATTGGGCAGATTGATTCTTCGCTTGATTTCAGTGCTGATGTTGTTGCTGGTGTTGATGCTGGTTCCCAAATAAACGAAGTCTTTTACTATTTCGAAATTATGGCTGCCAACAGTAGCGTGGTTGCCAAGGCGCGTATGCGCTGACTCTTTGCTCGATGACAGCAGGTACTTCGTTTTGTCCTCATTCACCATCAAACCCATCTTTACCGCTTCTTTTTCCAGTTTGGAGTAAGCAGAACTAACAGCGCGGGTGTTTTTCTAAGTTCGTATCACTAAACCATTGAATAAATAACTCCAATATTGAATAATGCAAAATGGCCTTTATTAAAGTACTTCACAATAAACACTTAAACTGTGCAACGAATAGCTTGCTTAATAACCAAACTGATTGATAGCTCAAATGAAACTCTACTATTCAAATCAATACTGCTCTTGCTCGCTACATAGCGTCTTAGTCGAAATCTCAAATCAAACTGAATTCCAGCGCCTCTACAATTGTCGCCTTTTATACTCTTTGATTTCAAACTTCGCATCTTCTAGGCGCTTCCAGAATCTACTAGTCCAGCAACTCTCAAACTTCTCAGCTGTAACTAAAATTGCACAATTTTATAGTTTTTCTCATTGCATACTTATAGGAGTATCTCAGATATATGCATGTGTTTGTGCATTGACTCTCCGCTGCTCGTATACGTACATGGTACATATATGTAGACGCAGTTATTGCTTCGTTTATGTAGATACATAATGATTGAATTATTGATGTGCATTCACGTCACTGCTTAGCATCGGCTTAGAGACGATAGCATCGCTCAGTGCTGCTAATATTCGTTACAATATCAATGTCATCAGCATACGCCAATAATTGCACGCTTATATAGTATGTGGGCTTCTTTGTCGGCAGAATTATTCCAACAAATGATGGTTTCTAATGAAACGCTTTATCGCTGCCGAATCAAGGAAACACACTGTATAACTTTATATAAATATTTCTTGATTTTATTCGCGGATGAACCACAGTGTTTGCGATTTAGTTTTTACAAATTTATGATGAATGCGTGCGCTTGTCACGGCCGCTCGAACAAAGAACAAAGTAAGAAAGAGTATAAAACTCATTTTGACATTTATCATTGAATGACATGTGAATCGTGTCGCGAAGTAAAATGACTCTCATTGACTATTGTAAAAAGGCTAGTTAGTAAACCGCCACATACTCCCCCACCAGTGATCCACCGATCACGTTGAAAAAGTTACAAAACGATTGGGTTTTCTAATCAGTCTTCCTGATCGTGTTCTAACTTCTGTGGGTACACAGTTAACGTTATTGGATTTTTTGGCATGTTCAAATTTTTGACTAAGAGGTTCATTGTTTTCTTTAACATTATTTTTTACAATAAAATTTTGGTATTCGTTTCATTATTATCCTTATATGATACAGCTGCTTTTAAACGGTCACATGATACCGTTACCAATCTTCCATTTACCCGAATGTCGAAATTTTTTTCTTTTCGTTTAACAACTTCAAATGGGCCATCATATGGCTGTTTAAATGGTGCTCTAACGGAATCATCACGTAGGAATACATGTGTGCAATTCGAAAGTTCTTTTTGAATGAAACAATGGTTCACAAAGTGATTCGAAGTGACAATGGTTTTGATTTGGTTCATGACGTTTTTTAGATTTTTAACAAAATCTGTCGAGAGATCAGTAGTTTTGTCATCGAGAAAATCGCCCGGCAATCTTAAAGTTGTGCCGTATAACAATTCAGCTGGACAAGCTTGTAAATCATTTTTAATTGTCGTTCTTAATGCGAGCATGATTAAAGGTAACACGTCATACCAAGTTTCGTTTTGATGACACATGATTGATGCCTTCAGAGTTCTATGGAAACGTTCAATCAAGCCGTTGGCTTGTGGATGATAGGGAGTGGTACGGATGTGTTTACAACCAAGAAGACGATTCAATTCTTTGAATACATTCGATTCGAATTGTCGACCTTGATCGGTTGTGACATATAATGGTACGCCATAGTGTGAAATCCATCCACGAATGAGTGCATTGGCTACCGTTTCAGCTGTCATGTTTTCGATGGGGATTGTAACTGGCCAGCGTGAGAAACGATCAATGCATGTTAAGCAATAACGGAATCCCTTGGATAACGGCAAAGGTCCAATGATATCAATATTTATGTGTTTGAAACGACCGTCAGGTGCATTGAAATTAGCTAAAGCAGTTTTGTTATGTTTGTGAACTTTGCTTTTTTGGCAATTAACACATTCACTTGACCATTTAGAGACATCCGATTTGATGTTTGGCCATACATAACGTTCGGTTAATAAATTGACAGAAGCCCTTTTACCAGGATGCGAGATGTTGTGCACCAGATTGAAAATTCTCTTTCGCATGTTACCGACGATAAAGGGTCTGATTTGCTTAGAAGATGTGTCGCAATAAACGTGCAGATTAGAACCAGGAAGATAAATTTTGTTCAAATTTAAAGAACATGGGATTTTTCCTTCCAGAATGTCATTTAGTTCGTTGTCGTTTGTTTGAGAATTTGCTAGAAGTTCTAAGCTGATATCGTTAACTTTGATTTCTTCAATGCGCGACAATAAGTCTGCAACAACGTTATCTTTGCCGGAAATGTGACGAATGTCCGTTGTGAATTGACCAATGAAATCAAGTTGACGTGCTTGTCTGGGTGAAGCTTTGTCGGGATTTTTTCGAAAGGCAAATGTTAATGGTTTATGGTCAGTATACACAATGCAATTGCGTCCGTCGATCATAAATTTGTTGTGTTTGATTGCCTGAAAGATTGCCAAAAGTTCACGATCATAGGTGCTATAACGCTTTTGGGTATCGGTTAATCGTTTGGAATAGAAACTTAATGGTTGAAGTTGACCATTGTTGATTTGGTGAAGGGCTGCCCCTATTGCGTGATTACTAGCATCCACGTGTAATGCCAAAGTTGTATTGGGAATTGGGTGAGCTAACAGGACAGCGTTGGCGATATCAGCTTTACATTTTTCAAATGCTAAAGATGCATCGTCGTTCCAAGCAATTTGCGAATTATCTTTTTTTTTTGTTGCCTTTTATTAGCAGCTGAAGTTTGCCTTGGATTTGAGCAGCATTCGGTAGAAAGCGACGATATGAGTTAAGGATTGCCAAAAAACTACGGAGTTCGTGTGCTTTTTCAGGTTTTTTGAAATTTTTAATGACATCAACTTTTTCAGTTTTTGGTAAAATGCCATCTTTTGTGACGATGTGACTGAGAAAAGTGATTTTTTGTTGTCCAAATTCGCATTTGGCAAGGTTGATTTTAATGTTTTTTTCTTTAAGACGTTGTAAGACAATTTTCAAATGTTTTCGATGTTCGCTCATGTCATTTGAAGCTATGCAAATGTCATCGATGTAGACAACGACGAAATCAAGATCGTGAAAAATACTGTTCATGAAACGTTGAAAAGTTTGAGATGCGTTTCTGAGACCAAAAGTCATCACATTGAATTCAAATAAGCCGAAGGGTGTAATGATTGCAGTTTTCTCTTTGTCTTCTTCTGCTATTGAGATTTGATTGTATGCGCTAACGAGATCGATTTTTGAAAAAATTTGTTTGTTTGCAAATATGTGTGTTACATCTTGGATGTGAGGTAAGGGATATCGATCAGGAATTGTAACGGCATTTAAAGCACGATAATCACCGCATAAACGCCATGTGCCGCCTTTTTTGGGTACTATGTGCAATGGGCTTGCCCAAGGACTTTTACTTGGTTGACAAATTCCCGCTTTTAGCATTGCTTCGAACTCAACTTTAGCTAGTTTAAGTTTTTCAGGGTTTAAACGACGTGCTCGTGAAAAAGTGGGACGACCCGTTGTAATAATTTGATGTTTTACCGTACTAGGTTTCAAATTATCACGTTTATTGAAGGTTGGAGGCAGAGTGAGATCTGCAAGTTCATTTATTATTTCGCTGAAATCAGATTTGCAATGAACCGAAGAGACTCTTTGATAATGTGTAAGATGAGAATTGCATTTAGTTCGTAAATTTGTATGAACATCGATCAATTGTTTATTTTTTATATCAACCAGCAATCCGTATTCATCAAGAAAATCAGCGCCAAGAATGGGTTTGGACACATTTGCTATCAAAAATGTCCAAATGAAATCACGTCTTAGTCCTAAATTGACATTGCAAGTAATGCTACCGAAAGTTTCTATGGGTGTGCCGTTTGCGGCGAAAAGTTTATAGGAATTTGGTTTATTTAATTTATTGAATAAATTTTGTGGCAAAATTGATAAGTCTGCGCCAGTGTCGACTAAAAATTTACGATGATTTGATTGATCAGTGACGAAGAGACGGCGAGTGAGATTTGATTCCACTTCGTGTACCGTCGGTGGCGAAGTGGTTTTTAGTTTTCCGAATTATCGTTTGAACTGCCTTCAGGTTTTTTGAACCGGCAAGGTTGTTCACATTTGCGAGCAAGTGCCCCGAATTTGTAATGATAACGGCAATATGGATGTTTTCTATTTGATTTAGATCGAGAACGTCTGTTACTGTTGTTATTTCGGTTGGGACTTTTACTTCGACTTGCCCTAAAGTCATTAAACGATTTTGTGAGTTCATCAATTTGTGCTTTTAATTGTGACAAAGAAGGGTTTATTTCCGTTTTGATTTCGGAGATTTGTTTCGAAGAAGTTAATTCCACTACTTTATCGGCCAGAGTGGCGCATGTGTTCAAATTATCGTTAGAAATGGCTACAACCGCTCTCACATTTTAGGGCAGACGATCGATCCAAAGTGATTTTAATGCTTCATCACTCATAGAACTTCGTGCTAAATCACGCATTTTACGCAATAAATGCGATGGTTTGTCATCACCGAGTTCGATTTCTGTTAACAAAACTTTTAATTTCTTTTGATCAGATGCTGTATATTCATTAATTAAACGCGCTTTTAATGTTTCATATTTTGTGCCGTCGTCCGGCGGATTACGAATCAAATCAGAAACCATTGACAAATATTGAGGATCGAGTGCAGCAATGACATGATTATATTTAGCGTTATCTCTAGTGATTCCACCGTTGGTAAATTGAGCTTCCATTTGAATAAAAAATAAATCCGGTTCATTTTTTACGAACGTCGGTGCCCTTATTGTAATTCTACTAATTTCAGGTAAAGGAAAATTGCTAGCGGTACTTACGTTTGATGCTGATTGTCCATTTGAATTGTTCGATTCGTCCATCTTGAATATCATCCGAAAGCTCTGGTTGAAATCGTCAAGATACTGGTTATCTTCCACTTCGGCTTCTGTTGGGCACGTTTCCCAAATCAATTTTTTTGAATATTAATGTTTTTGTGTTGCAAACAATTTAATTTTGTTGCGCACAAGTGACGTAATGTGTGAATCAGCTGGTGAAATTTGTGCGTTTTTAATTTTTTGACTTTTGCAAAAAAGACGATTTTGATTGCACTTTTCTGATTAAATTCACTTTTGGTTTTGTGAAAATATCGATGCTTTAATGTTTTTGGTAAGTTTATTCCATTCCCGAGTCGATAAACGATGAGGGCAATGCGAATATGTATTTGCACCTTGTTCACTGTATTGTATTTGTTATATGTCGGGGTCACCAATGTGGGCTTCTTTGTCGGCAGAATTATTCCAACAAATGATGGTTTCTAATGAAACGCTTTATCGCTGCCGAATCAAGGAAACACACTGTATAACTTTATATAAATATTTCTTGATTTTATTCGCGGATGAACCACAGTGTTTGCGATTTAGTTTTTACAAATTTATGATGAATGCGTGCGCTTGTCACGGCCGCTCGAACAAAGAACAAAGTAAGAAAGAGTATAAAACTCATTTTGACATTTATCATTGAATGACATGTGAATCGTGTCGCGAAGTAAAATGACTCTCATTGACTATTGTAAAAAGGCTAGTTAGTAAACCGCCACATACTCCCCCACCAGTGATCCACCGATCACGTTGAAAAAGTTACAAAACGATTGGGTTTTCTAATCAGTCTTCCTGATCGTGTTCTAACTTCTGTGGGTACACAGTTAACGTTATTGGATTTTTTGGCATGTTCAAATTTTTGACTAAGAGGTTCATTGTTTTCTTTAACATTATTTTTTACAATAAAATTTTGGTATTCGTTTCATTATTATCCTTATATGATACAGCTGCTTTTAAACGGTCACATGATACCGTTACCAATCTTCCATTTACCCGAATGTCGAAATTTTTTTCTTTTCGTTTAACAACTTCAAATGGGCCATCATATGGCTGTTTAAATGGTGCTCTAACGGAATCATCACGTAGGAATACATGTGTGCAATTCGAAAGTTCTTTTTGAATGAAACAATGGTTCACAAAGTGATTCGAAGTGACAATGGTTTTGATTTGGTTCATGACGTTTTTTAGATTTTTAACAAAATCTGTCGAGAGATCAGTAGTTTTGTCATCGAGAAAATCGCCCGGCAATCTTAAAGTTGTGCCGTATAACAATTCAGCTGGACAAGCTTGTAAATCATTTTTAATTGTCGTTCTTAATGCGAGCATGATTAAAGGTAACACGTCATACCAAGTTTCGTTTTGATGACACATGATTGATGCCTTCAGAGTTCTATGGAAACGTTCAATCAAGCCGTTGGCTTGTGGATGATAGGGAGTGGTACGGATGTGTTTACAACCAAGAAGACGATTCAATTCTTTGAATACATTCGATTCGAATTGTCGACCTTGATCGGTTGTGACATATAATGGTACGCCATAGTGTGAAATCCATCCACGAATGAGTGCATTGGCTACCGTTTCAGCTGTCATGTTTTCGATGGGGATTGTAACTGGCCAGCGTGAGAAACGATCAATGCATGTTAAGCAATAACGGAATCCCTTGGATAACGGCAAAGGTCCAATGATATCAATATTTATGTGTTTGAAACGACCGTCAGGTGCATTGAAATTAGCTAAAGCAGTTTTGTTATGTTTGTGAACTTTGCTTTTTTGGCAATTAACACATTCACTTGACCATTTAGAGACATCCGATTTGATGTTTGGCCATACATAACGTTCGGTTAATAAATTGACAGAAGCCCTTTTACCAGGATGCGAGATGTTGTGCACCAGATTGAAAATTCTCTTTCGCATGTTACCGACGATAAAGGGTCTGATTTGCTTAGAAGATGTGTCGCAATAAACGTGCAGATTAGAACCAGGAAGATAAATTTTGTTCAAATTTAAAGAACATGGGATTTTTCCTTCCAGAATGTCATTTAGTTCGTTGTCGTTTGTTTGAGAATTTGCTAGAAGTTCTAAGCTGATATCGTTAACTTTGATTTCTTCAATGCGCGACAATAAGTCTGCAACAACGTTATCTTTGCCGGAAATGTGACGAATGTCCGTTGTGAATTGACCAATGAAATCAAGTTGACGTGCTTGTCTGGGTGAAGCTTTGTCGGGATTTTTTCGAAAGGCAAATGTTAATGGTTTATGGTCAGTATACACAATGCAATTGCGTCCGTCGATCATAAATTTGTTGTGTTTGATTGCCTGAAAGATTGCCAAAAGTTCACGATCATAGGTGCTATAACGCTTTTGGGTATCGGTTAATCGTTTGGAATAGAAACTTAATGGTTGAAGTTGACCATTGTTGATTTGGTGAAGGGCTGCCCCTATTGCGTGATTACTAGCATCCACGTGTAATGCCAAAGTTGTATTGGGAATTGGGTGAGCTAACAGGACAGCGTTGGCGATATCAGCTTTACATTTTTCAAATGCTAAAGATGCATCGTCGTTCCAAGCAATTTGCGAATTATCTTTTTTTTTTTGTTGCCTTTTATTAGCAGCTGAAGTTTGCCTTGGATTTGAGCAGCATTCGGTAGAAAGCGACGATATGAGTTAAGGATTGCCAAAAAACTACGGAGTTCGTGTGCTTTTTCAGGTTTTTTGAAATTTTTAATGACATCAACTTTTTCAGTTTTTGGTAAAATGCCATCTTTTGTGACGATGTGACTGAGAAAAGTGATTTTTTGTTGTCCAAATTCGCATTTGGCAAGGTTGATTTTAATGTTTTTTTCTTTAAGACGTTGTAAGACAATTTTCAAATGTTTTCGATGTTCGCTCATGTCATTTGAAGCTATGCAAATGTCATCGATGTAGACAACGACGAAATCAAGATCGTGAAAAATACTGTTCATGAAACGTTGAAAAGTTTGAGATGCGTTTCTGAGACCAAAAGTCATCACATTGAATTCAAATAAGCCGAAGGGTGTAATGATTGCAGTTTTCTCTTTGTCTTCTTCTGCTATTGAGATTTGATTGTATGCGCTAACGAGATCGATTTTTGAAAAAATTTGTTTGTTTGCAAATATGTGTGTTACATCTTGAATGTGAGGTAAGGGATATCGATCAGGAATTGTAACGGCATTTAAAGCACGATAATCACCGCATAAACGCCATGTGCCGCCTTTTTTGGGTACTATGTGCAATGGGCTTGCCCAAGGACTTTTACTTGGTTGACAAATTCCCGCTTTTAGCATTGCTTCGAACTCAACTTTAGCTAGTTTAAGTTTTTCAGGGTTTAAACGACGTGCTCGTGAAAAAGTGGGACGACCCGTTGTAATAATTTGATGTTTTACCGTACTAGGTTTCAAATTATCACGTTTATTGAAGGTTGGAGGCAGAGTGAGATCTGCAAGTTCATTTATTATTTCGCTGAAATCAGATTTGCAATGAACCGAAGAGACTCTTTGATAATGTGTAAGATGAGAATTGCATTTAGTTCGTAAATTTGTATGAACATCGATCAATTGTTTATTTTTTATATCAACCAGCAATCCGTATTCATCAAGAAAATCAGCGCCAAGAATGGGTTTGGACACATTTGCTATCAAAAATGTCCAAATGAAATCACGTCTTAGTCCTAAATTGACATTGCAAGTAATGCTACCGAAAGTTTCTATGGGTGTGCCGTTTGCGGCGAAAAGTTTATAGGAATTTGGTTTATTTAATTTATTGAATAAATTTTGTGGCAAAATTGATAAGTCTGCGCCAGTGTCGACTAAAAATTTACGATGATTTGATTGATCAGTGACGAAGAGACGGCGAGTGAGATTTGATTCCACTTCGTGTACCGTCGGTGGCGAAGTGGTTTTTAGTTTTCCGAATTATCGTTTGAACTGCCTTCAGGTTTTTTGAACCGGCAAGGTTGTTCACATTTGCGAGCAAGTGCCCCGAATTTGTAATGATAACGGCAATATGGATGTTTTCTATTTGATTTAGATCGAGAACGTCTGTTACTGTTGTTATTTCGGTTGGGACTTTTACTTCGACTTGCCCTAAAGTCATTAAACGATTTTGTGAGTTCATCAATTTGTGCTTTTAATTGTGACAAAGAAGGGTTTATTTCCGTTTTGATTTCGGAGATTTGTTTCGAAGAAGTTAATTCCACTACTTTATCGGCCAGAGTGGCGCATGTGTTCAAATTATCGTTAGAAATGGCTACAACCGCTCTCACATTTTAGGGCAGACGATCGATCCAAAGTGATTTTAATGCTTCATCACTCATAGAACTTCGTGCTAAATCACGCATTTTACGCAATAAATGCGATGGTTTGTCATCACCGAGTTCGATTTCTGTTAACAAAACTTTTAATTTCTTTTGATCAGATGCTGTATATTCATTAATTAAACGCGCTTTTAATGTTTCATATTTTGTGCCGTCGTCCGGCGGATTACGAATCAAATCAGAAACCATTGACAAATATTGAGGATCGAGTGCAGCAATGACATGATTATATTTAGCGTTATCTCTAGTGATTCCACCGTTGGTAAATTGAGCTTCCATTTGAATAAAAAATAAATCCGGTTCATTTTTTACGAACGTCGGTGCCCTTATTGTAATTCTACTAATTTCAGGTAAAGGAAAATTGCTAGCGGTACTTACGTTTGATGCTGATTGTCCATTTGAATTGTTCGATTCGTCCATCTTGAATATCATCCGAAAGCTCTGGTTGAAATCGTCAAGATACTGGTTATCTTCCACTTCGGCTTCTGTTGGGCACGTTTCCCAAATCAATTTTTTTGAATATTAATGTTTTTGTGTTGCAAACAATTTAATTTTGTTGCGCACAAGTGACGTAATGTGTGAATCAGCTGGTGAAATTTGTGCGTTTTTAATTTTTTGACTTTTGCAAAAAAGACGATTTTGATTGCACTTTTCTGATTAAATTCACTTTTGGTTTTGTGAAAATATCGATGCTTTAATGTTTTTGGTAAGTTTATTCCATTCCCGAGTCGATAAACGATGAGGGCAATGCGAATATGTATTTGCACCTTGTTCACTGTATTGTATTTGTTATATGTCGGGGTCACCAATGTGGGCTTCTTTGTCGGCAGAATTATTCCAACAAATGATGGTTTCTAATGAAACGCTTTATCGCTGCCGAATCAAGGAAACACACTGTATAACTTTATATAAATATTTCTTGATTTTATTCGCGGATGAACCACAGTGTTTGCGATTTAGTTTTTACAAATTTATGATGAATGCGTGCGCTTGTCACGGTCGCTCGAACAAAGAACAAAGTAAGAAAGAGTATAAAACTCATTTTGACATTTATCATTGAATGACATGTGAATCGTGTCGCGAAGTAAAATGACTCTCATTGACTATTGTAAAAAGGCTAGTTAGTAAACCGCCACAAGTATATTGTTCCAGTGCGGTTAAGTTCTGCAATTAGTATAATTTTCTCCAGCATCAAATTAAAGAAATCGCACTATAGGGGGTCACCCTGTCTGAAACCTCGTTTAGTTTCGAACGGCTCAGAGAGGTCCTTCCCAATTCTGACTGAGCTGACGGTGTTGCTCAACGTCATTTTGCACAGCCGTATAAGTTTTGCGGGGAAACCAAATTCAGTCATAGCGGCATATAGGCAGCTCTTTTCGTGCTGTCGAAGGCGGCTTTAAAGTCGACGAAGAGGTGATGTGTGTTGATTCTCTTTTCACGGTTTTTTTTTTTTCAAGATTTACCAGGTCTGAAGCCGCACTGATAAGGTCTAATCAGCCGGTTCACGGTGAGCTTCAATCTTTCGCACAATACACTTTAAAGGACCTTATATGCGATATTAAGAAGGCTGATTCCACGATAGTTGGTGCATTTTGCAGTATCACCCTTCTTGTGGACTGGGCAAAGAACACTTAGATTCCAACCGTCGGACATGCCCTCGTCCGCCCATATTTTGCTAAGAAGCTGCTGCATGCGACTTACCAACTCCTCGCCGCCATACTTGAATAGCTCCGCGGGCAATCCATCAGCGCCCACGGCCTTGTTGTTTTTCAATCTGGTTATTGCTATTCTAACTTCGTCATAGTCGGGCGGGGGGACATATATTCCATCATCATCGATTGCGGGATCGGGTTCTTCATCTCTGCGCGGTGAATTGCTGCCTCCATTTAGGAGAGCAGAGAAGTATTCCCTCCATAATCTAAGCACTCTCTGGACATCAGTTACAAGGTGGCCGTTTTCATTCCTACAGGTCACGCAAGCCAATTGTTAAAACCAGATGCAGAATTTTACAATGCAATTGTTTTGATTCATTCGTTTCCGTTACAAAAGCGCTTAAAAACTCACAACAATGTAAATTTATAAAAACAATGCATTTCAGGAAATTGCAAGTCCTAAAAGTTTCATATAAAACCCTTTAATTTAAAATAAATGATTATTCTCAGCCCAAGCTTCTACCACATATCAACTCACAAAATACTTCAGCTAAATTTTTTGACTCCTTCAACATGGAATTCGTTGCCCTCTTCTACATCGTGGTTGTATACCTCTTCCTGGATCAGGCACAAGCTCAGTGTCCAAATACACCAAGTAAGTAACTACTAATCGACCTTCATTAAACTCGTTATACATTTTTTTAATATATTCTTCCACGACGTCCTAATTGCCAAAGGCCCATTGTTAAGGGTAATAGCGGTAGAGGCTGCCAAGCTGGCGTATGGTGGGGTTTCGATGGACGACGTTGCGTTTGTTATCAATATCGTGGCTGTGCTGGCAATTCGAATCGTTTCTGCAACTTAGCAGCCTGTAGATGAACCTGTGAATGAAGTGGGTAGAGTAACAGCAATCGATACCTTCAAAATCAGGGGAGCTCAATAGGGTATGTCACCACGGAAATTTTAATTACAAATATGTAAACACATGAGTACTTTTTATACTCAGTTGAGCAGAGCTCACAGAGTATATTAACTTTGATTGCATAACGGTTGGTTGTACAGGTATAAAGGAATCGAGATAGATATAGACTTCCATATATCAAAATCATCAGTATCGAAAAAAAATTCGATTTAGCCATGTCCGTCCGTCCGTCCGTCCGTCTGTCCGTTAACACGAAAACTTGAGTAAATTTTGAGGTATCTTGATGAAATTTGGTACGTAGGTTGCTGGGCACCCACCTCAGATCGCTATTTAAAATCAACGATATCGGACAATAACCACGCCCACTTTTTCCATATCGAAAATTTCGAAAAATCCAAAAAGTGCGATAATTCATTACCAAATACGCATTAAGCGATGAAACTTGGTAGGTGAGTTGAACTTATGACGCAGAATAGAAAACTAGTAAAATTTTGGACAATGGGCGTGGCACCGCCCACTTTTAAATGAAGGTAATTTAGAAGTTTTGGAAGCTGTAATTTGGCAGTCGTTTGAAGATATCATGATGAAATTTGGCAGGAACGTTACCCTTATTACTTTATGTCTGCTCAATAAAAATGAGCAAAATCGGAGAACGACCACGCCCACTTTTTAAAAAAAAATTTTTTTAAATTCAAATTTTAAAAGAAAAGTTAATATCTTTACAGCATATAAGTAAATTATGCCAACATTCAACTCCAGTAATGATATGGTGCAACAAAATACAAAAAAAAAGAAAATTTCAAAATGGGCGTGGCTCCGCCCTTTTTCATTTAATTTGTCTAGGATGCTTGTAATGCCATAAGTCGAACAAAAATTAACCAATCCTTGTGAAATTTGGTAGAGGCTTAGCTTCTGGGACGGTAACTGTTTTCTGTGAAAAAGGGCGAAATCGGTTTGAAGCCACGCCCAGTTTTTATACACAGTCGACCGTCTGTCCTTCCGCTCGGCCGTTAACACGATAACTTGAGCAAAAATCGATATATCTTTACTAAACTCAGTTCACGTACTTATCTGAACTCACTTTGTATTGGTATAAAAAATTGCCGAAATCCGACTATGACCACGTCCACTTTTTCGATATCGAAAATTACGAAAAATGCCATAATTATATACCAAATACGAAAAAATGGATGAAACATGGTAATTGTATTGGTCTATTGACGCAAAATATAACTTTACAAAAAAACTTGGAAAAATGGGTGTGACACCTACCATATTAAGTAGAAGAAAATGAAAAAGTTTTGCAGGGCGGAATCAAAAGCCCTTGGAATCTTGAAAGGAATACTGTACGTAGTATTACATATATAAATAAACTAGCGGTACCCGACAGATGATGTTCTGGATCACCCTGGTCCACATTTTGGTAGATATCTCGAAAACGCCTTCACATATACAACTAAGGGCCACTCCCTTTTAAAACCCTCATTAATACCTTTAATTTGGTACCCATATCGTACAAACACATTCTAGAGTCACCCCTGGTCCACGTTTATGGCGATATCTCGAAAAGGCGTTCACATATAGAACTAAGGCCCACTCCTTTTTAAAATACTCATTAACACCTTTCATTTGATACCCATATCGTACAAACAAATTCTAGAGTCACCCCAGGCCCACCTTTATGGCGATATCTCGAAAAGGCATCCACCTATAGAACTAAGGCCCACTCCCTTTTAAAATATTCATTAACACCTTTCATTTGATATCCATATCGTACACAAAAGTTCTAGAGTCACCCCTGGCCCACCTTTATGGCGATATCTCGAAAAGGCATCCACCTATAGAACTAAGGCCCACTGCCTTTTAAAATACTCATTAACACCTTTCATTTGATACCCATATCGTACAAACAAATTCTAGAGTCGCCCCTGGTCCACCTTTATGTCGATATCTCGAAAAGGCATCCACCTATAGAACTAAGGCCCACGCCCTTTTAAAATACTCATTAACACCTTTCATTTGATACACATATCGTACAAACAAATTGTAGAGTCACCCCTGGTCCACCTTTATGGTGATATCTCGAAAAGGCGTCCACCTATAGAACTAAGGCCCACACCCTTTTAAAATACTCATTAACACCTTTCATTTGATATCCATATCGTACACAAAAGTTCTAGAGTCACCCCTGGCCCACCTTTATGGCGATATCTCGAAAAGGCATCCACCTATAGAACTAAGGCCCACTGCCTTTTAAAATACTCATTAACACCTTTCATTTGATACCCATATCGTACAAACAAATTCTAGACTCACCCCTGGTCCACCTTTATGGCGATATCTCGAAAAGGCGTCCACCTAGAGAACTAAGGCACACACCCTTTTAAAATACTCATTAGCACCTTTCATTTGATACCCATATTGTACAAACGCATTCTAGAGTCACCCCTGGTCCACGTTTATGGCGATATCCCGAAAAGGCGTCCACCCATAGAACAAAGGCCCACTCCCTTTTAAAACACTTATTACACTTTTGGTTTGACACCCATATTGTACAAACGCATTCTAGAGTCAACCCAGGTCCACTTTTATAACGATATTCGGAAAAGGCGTCCACCTATAGAACTAAGGCCCACTCCCTTTTAAAATACTCATTAACACCTTTCATTTGATACCCATATAGTACAAACAAATTCTAGAGTCGCCCCTGGTCCACGTTTATGACGATATCTCGAAAAGGCGTCCACATATAGAACTAAGGCCCACGCCCTCTTAAAATACTCATTAACACCTTTCATTTGATACTCATATCGTACAAACACATTCTAGAGTCACTCCTGGTCCATCTTTATGGCGATATCTCGAAAAGGCGTCCATCTATAGAACTTAGGCCCACACTCTTTTAAAATACTCATTAATACCTTTTATTTGATACCCATATCGTACAAAATAAATTCTAGAGTCACCCCTGATCCACCTTTATGGCTATATCTCGAAAAGACGTCCACCTATAGAACTTAGGCCCACTCCCTTTTAAAATTATCATTAACACATTTCATTTGATACCCATATCGTACAAACAAATTCTCGAGTCAGGCCTGGTCCACCTTTATGGCGATATTCCTAAATGGCGTCCATCTATAGAACTAAGGCCCACTTCCTCTTAAAATACTCTTTAATACATTCCATTTGATACACATGTCATACAAACACATTCAAGGGTTACCCTAGGTTCCTTTTACAACATGGTGATTTCCCTTACTTTGTCTCCACAGCTCTCAACTGAGTATATAATGTTCGGTTACACCCGAACTTAGCCTTCCTTACTTGTTTTAAATAAATATTAATCGATCTGCAAGCAGTTATAACATGTCTCCTTTATTTGGCTTTTAGTTATAATAAGCTTTTTAGCTTTGGGAATCAACTTGGTTGGGGTACTCACGATCCAGTTGTAAATGTATGCATAAAACATCGATAGTTGAGGAATAAACTGGACGTATGTACGTATGCTTGCCAGTATCAATGCACGTTTATTTCTTATTAACACGTGTAGTTTCTCAGAGATGATGCATACTCTATTACTCCCTCTATTCTAATTCTGTATGCATATGGTTGGATTAATGCCGAATGCATACAAAAGCACTTAAAAAACATTGTAATAGGAATTTATTGTACATATATAATAACAATAACAATAACGTTTATGTGGTGGAAGGTTGGGTAACTTGAAGCCATTGTAGGGTTTGTTTATAATTTTAACTTTACAATATTTTACTTTGTAATTTTGTTATTTTTTAAATGTATTCATGTATTTTTAATTTTCAATTTTGAATTTTGTTTACTTCAAAAATTTTCTTTCTTGTGAAAATTCGGTTAATGTACAACCGATTTTTAAGCGTTAGTAAAATATATTAACAATTTTTGTTGTTATATCGGCCTACTGATTTTTTTAAAGATCGCGGGTTCGAATCGAGCTCAAGGCCTAACAATAATTTTTTATCATTATTATTGTTATGATAAATTTTTTCTTAATTGAAAAAATTTTTTTAAATTAGAATAGAAGAAAGAAAAATTTTAGACAACTGCCAAAGCTCGTTGTATAGATCCATTTCGGGAACTGCTAAATTCCTTCATCGGCAACGTTTAGGCGCCGCTGCTATAACCATTCAGCCACCACAGCGATTTTTTGTTTGTCTTCATTAATCCTACTTCCATTCTGGTTCGTGCCAATTGATATTCACAACACTGCGACATCTGTTGCAGAATAGCTGTGAAAATTGGACTTGTTTGTTGGCAATGCTGCCATAGTGTCATATTTTATTGACAATTTTTTCCCCGTGCTCTGGGATGTATTAACAATTTTTGTTGTTATATCGGCCTACTGATTTTTTTAAGATCGCGGGTTCCAATCAAGCTCAAGGCCTAACAATAATTTTTTATCATTATTATTGTTATGATAATTTTTTTCTTAATTGAAAAAATTTTTTTAAATTAGAATAGAAGAAAGAAAAAATTTTAGACAACTGCCAAAGCTCGTTGTATAGATCCATTTCGGGAACTGCTAAATTCCTTCATCGGCACCGTTTAGGCGCCGCTGCTATAACCATTCAGCCACCACAGCGGTTTTTTGTTTGTCTCCATTAATCCTACTTACATTCTGGTTCGTGCCAATTGATATTCACAACACTGCGACATCTGTTGCAGAATAGCTGTGAAAATTGGACTTGTTTGTTGGCAATGCTGCCATAGTGTCATATTTTATTGACACTTTTTCCCCGTGCTCTGGGATGTATTAACAATTTTTGTTGTTATATCGGCCTACTGATTTTTTGAAGATCGCGGGTTCGAATCGAGCTCAAGGCCTAACAATAATTTTTTATCATTATTATTGTTATGATAAATTTTTTCTTAATTGAAAAAATTTTTTTAAATTAGAATAGAAGAAAGAAAAAATTTTAGACAACTGCCAAAGCTCGTTGTATAGATCCATTTCGGGAACTGCTAAATTCCTTCATCGGCAACGTTTAGGCGCCGCTGCTATAACCATTCAGCCACCACAGCGGTTTTTTGTTTGTCTTCATTAATCCTACTTCCATTCTGGTTCGTGCCAATTGATATTCACAACACTGCGACATCTGTTGCAGAATAGCTGTGAAAATTGGACTTGTTTGTTGGCAATGCTGCCATAGTGTCATATTTTATTGACACTTTTTTCCCCGTGCTCTGGGATGTATTAACAATTTTTGTTGTTATATCGGCCTACTGATTTTTTTAAGATCGCGGGTTCGAACCGAGCTCAAGGCCTAACAATAATTTTTTATCATTATTATTGTTATGATAAATTTTTTCTTAATTGAAAAAATTTTTTTAAATTAGAATAGAAGAAAGAAAAAATTTTAGACAACCGCCAAAGCTCGCTGTATAGATCCATTTCGGGAACTGCTAAATTCCTTCATCGGCAACGTTTAGGCGCCGCTGCTATAACCATTCAGCCACCACAGCGGTTTTTTGTTTGTCTTCATTAATCCTACTTCCATTCTGGTTCGTGCCAATTGATATTCACAACACTGCGACATCTGTTGCAGAATAGCTGTGAAAATTGGACTTGTTTGTTGGCAATGCTGCCATAGTGTCATATTTTATTGACACTTTTTTCTCCGTGCTCTGGGATGTATTAACAATTTTTGTTGTTATATCGGCCTACTGATTTTTTTAACATCGCGGGTTCGAATCGAGCTCAAGGCCTAACAATAATTTTTTATCATTATTATTGTTATGATAAATTTTTTCTTAATTGAAAAATTTTTTTTAAATTAGAATAGAAGAAAGAAAAAATTTTAGACAACTGCCAAAGCTCGTTGTATAGATCCATTTCGGGAACTGCTAAATTCCTTCATCCAATTGTTAATACATCCCAGAGCACGGGGAAAAAAGTGTCAATAAAATATGACACTATGGCAGCATTGCCAACAACAGATGTCGCAGTGTTGTGAATATCAATTGGCACGAACCAGAATGGAAGTAGGATTAATGAAGACAAACAACAAACCGCTGTGGTGGCTGAATGGTTATAGCAGCGGCGCCTAAACGTTGCCGATGAAGGAATTTAGCAGTTCCCGAAATGGATCTATACAACGAGCTTTGGCAGTTGTCTAAAATTTTTTCTTTCTTCTATTCTAATTTAAAAAAATTTTTTCAATTAAGAAAAAATTTATCATAACAATAATAATGATAAAAAATTATTGTTAGGCCTTGAGCTCGATTCGAACCCGCGATCTTAAAAAAATCAGTAGGCCGATATAACAACAAAAATTGTTAATACATCCCAGAGCACGGGGAAAAAAGTGTCAATAAAATATGACACTATGGCAGCATTGCCAACAAACAAGTCCAATTTTCACAGCTATTCTGCAACAGATGTCGCAGTGTTGTGAATATCAATTGGCACGAACCAGAATGGAAGTAGGATTAATGAAGACAAACAAAAAACCGCTGTGGTGGCTGAATGGTTATAGCAGCGGCGCCTAAACGTTGCCGATGAAGGAATTTAGCAGTTCCCGAAATGGATCTATACAACGAGCTTTGGCAGTTGTCTAAAATTTTTTCTTTCTTCTATTCTAATTTAAAAAAATTTTTTCAATTAAGAAAAAATTTATCATAACAATAATAATGATACAAAATTATTGTTAGGCCTTGAGCTCGATTCGAACCCGCGATCTTAAAAAAATCAGTAGGCCGATATAACAACAAAAATTGTTAATACATCCCAGAGCACGGGGAAAAAAGTGTCAATAAAATATGACACTATGGCAGCATTGCCAACAAACAAGTCCAATTTTCACAGCTATTCTGCAACAGATGTCGCAGTGTTGTGAATATCAATTGGCACGAACCAGAATGGAAGTAGGATTAATGAAGACAAACAAAAAACCGCTGTGGTGGCTGAATGGTTATAGCAGCGGCGCCTAAACGTTGCCGATGAAGGAATTTAGCAGTTCCCGAAATGGATCTATACAACGAGCTTTGGCAGTTGTCTAAAATTTTTTCTTTCTTCTATTCTAATTTAAAAAAATTTTTTCAATTAAGAAAAAATTTATCATAACAATAATAATGATAAAAAATTATTGTTAGGCCTTGAGCTCGATTCGAACCCGCGATCTTAAAATATATTAATTTTTACATTAAAATAGTTCCTTTATTTATATCAATATTGGAACTGCAATTGGCGATCCCGCCTTTGTCGAGTGCAGTAATTATTTTTGAATGTGGGATAATCGTATCCATATCGGTCATCGGATATAATTTCTTGGCATTATAACGGTTTAACATACGACTAATATTACAACAGATGCAGTTGCAGATACATAGAAGAGCTAATATTACAGCAAAATTCTAGATGCAGTTGCAGATACATAGAAGAGCTAATATTACAACAAAATTCTAGATGCAGTTGCAGATACATTGAGGAGCTTATATTACAACAAATTTTATGACGATATACAAACATTTCATTCACAATTGGTCACTACGATTATTGTTCTCAACGCTATTAGCTGTGTGCGTCTTCGTACATACCGTCTATGTTGCTGCGCCTAGAATTGAGATAGAGCTGATTTCATAGCAATAACGACCATTGATTATATCAACCTTAACAACCTCTGATGTTATCAATGACACTTCCGTCACTTTCGCTACCGTTATTGTTAATAAAGTAAGAATTACACAACGTAAATGATACTTCTGATACACTACTAGCAACAATTTCATCTTCCTGCATCTCAAAAATAATTTCATATTGGTGAGATCAATTCTTCATATTTACATATATATTTCTTTAACTATTAAATATCCTATTTTTGTGTTTGGTTTCGAATCTTGTTATTTTTGAATTGTTCTTTTCTGGTTAAGATACTAAATCTCGAGTAATTAAGTCAATTTATTTACATTCAATTGGTAACTTATATAGGACTATTTACATTCCATAAGGTAGTAGCAAAATTGAAAAATTTTAAATTGTGAACTCTTCCTTCAATTCAGTATAATATTTATTTAATATAAATTATATAACTGTTTTACTGATTTAGATTAATTTTGTTTTATTGGTTTTCTAACAGGGAAGGACTTTTTGTCATCCCTTGTCAAATTTGCTATTTTATTCTCTAACTTTCTTTTTCAAAACGGTTAATATGTTTCACTCCCCACACAACAATACACACAACATACAAACTACACTCACAAACAATTTAAATGACTCACTAATTGATTTACCGAATGAGAATTTTTCTGATCATATTTCGAATCCTTACGAAAATATAAGATCAAATGAAATTTCCGCAACATCAATTAAACTTCCACAATTTTGGACTAGTTATCCAGAAGTTTGGTTTATCCATGCAGAAACACAATTTAGTACTAAAAATATAACGCAAGAAAACACAAAATATGAACATATTATTACCGCGCTTCCACAGGAAGTAATTTTAACGGTTTTAGATTTTATTCAAAATTTTATCGATCATTGATTTTACTTGCCGGTTCAAATTTCAGTGAAACTATTCTTAAAAAGATTTGGATAAGAAAACTTCCCAAAAATTTAAGTGCGATTTTAGCTAGTTCCAATTCAACTAATATCAATGAATTGACAAAACTCGCTGATAATATTTGGGAAGTCATAAATAAAAATGAAGTATATTCGGTTAACGCAGTTTCGAATTCAGTAGCGCAAAATTCTGTTGTTGAAAATTTGGTAAAAACTACTTCTTTGATGTTTGAAAATTTTCAGAAACTTTCTTTAGAATTATCTGAAATAAAAACTCAAGTTTATCAAAATCAATCTAGATCTCGGTCGAATTCCAGAAATTATTTTAGAAATTCATTTAGACGTCGTTCCAATTCGCGTAATAATCCAAATTGGCTGTGTAGATTTCACTACAAGTTTGGAAGTAATGCTCGAAATTGTGAACAACCGTGTTCTTATAATAAAAATAATGATTCAAGAAACTAAATTCAACCGTTGTTGCAGCGACGAACAACGGTAATTTGGAATTTTCAACTCGTCGCTTGTTCATTTTTGATAAAGATAATAAACTACATTTTTTGATCGATAGTGGAGCAGAAATTTCAGTGTTACCATTGTGTAAATTTCCACATTTCTGCACAAACTTTCCAAAGATTCATTAACGAAATAGTCAGTAGGGGGACTCATGTAACCGTATAAATGCCTTATAAAGTGTGTAAACGTATAAATTTATCTAGTTTACGCACGAGCTGTCACATTTTGTATGAAAAATCATTTACACAACGCGGTAAACTCAAAGGAATGCAACCTTGCAGATATTACAGACGGCATTTTCATCAAAAATCTCCAACATCAGCAAGTAAAGGCGTTTTAGTTTTGATTTTTAACTTAATCTTGATATTTTTTAATTTGTATAACAATCAAAAAATGTTTGTTTGGCAATAATACAGCTGATAAACAATTAAGTTTATCAAGAGCATTTCTAGGTGCGTTCATATAACAGCGTGTGTAAATGGATATAATTTTACACCTTATAAGTTTATATGCTTTCATGAGTCCCCCTAGTGACTTAGATTTTGTATATTCTTATATCGACGACTTACTTATTGCAAGTAAAGACGAAGAACAACATTTAAAACATTTCCGTATACTTTTTCAACGCCTTTCAGAGTACGGTTTAAACATTAAACCAAGTAAATGTACTTTTGGCGTATCAAGTATAGACTTTTTAGGACATAATATTTCTGGTACAGGTATTCGACCTTCTGACGAAAAGCTAGCAGCTATTCCCAATTTCGAACGTCCGAAATCAGCTAAGCAAGCCCAAAAATTTATAGGCATGGTAAATTATTACCATAGATATATTCCAAAATTAGCAGAATTTACGAACAAAATTTATAATCTAATTAACAGAACAAATAGGAAACGTGACAAAACTTTAATATGGGACGATATATCGAGTGAAGCTTTTGAATGCATTAAGGATAAATTTGCATCTACGATATTGTTAAATCATTTAAACAAAGATGCCAAATTATCTTTAACAGTAGATGCATCTAATACGGCTATTGGTGGTGTTATACAACAAACGTATAATAACAAATTTGAACCTCTTGCATTCTTTTCTAAAAAACTTTCTCCAACCGAAATTAAGTACAGCGCATATGATAGGTAACTATTGGCAATTTATTTAAATATAAAACATTTTCGATATCTTTTGGAAGGACGACAATTTACAGTTTTTACGGACCATAAACCTTTGACCACTGCTTTAAATTCAAAAACAGAACGAAGTCCTAGACAAACGAGACACTTGGAATTTATAGCACAATTTACTGATGATATACAATACATTAAAGGAGAATCCAATGTTGTAGCAGATACGCTATCTAGAGCTTTCGAGGTTAATGCAATACACAATACAGAGCTGAATTTCAAAATTTTACAAAGCGAACAACAAAATGACAGTGATTTAAACGAACTAATATCTAAAATACAATTTTTAAATTTGAAGTTAATTAATATACCTATATTAAATTTCAATATTTGGTGTGAAGTTTTTGGAGATACACCTAGACCATTTGTACCGAGTAAATTACGGAAGACGGTATTTGACATGCTGCATGGAATTGCACATCCTGGTACAAGAGCTACACGACGACTCATAATTAAAAAATATGTTTGGCCTAACATGACTAAAGATATTAATAGTTGGTCAAAAGAGTGTCTAAACTGTCAAAAATCCAAAGTTTATCGTCACACAAAGTCTCCTGTTGTCAAAATTCCCATTCCTAAGAATAGATTTGAGCATATACATCTAGATATAGTTGGACCGTTACCTATTTCGAAAGGCCACCTTTTTATTTTAACAATAATTGATAGATTTACTCGTTGGCCAGAGGCATATGCTCTAAAAGATATTTCAGCGTCAACAATTGCGAACAAATTTTTCAAAGAATATATATCTTGTTTTGGAGTTCCATTGAAAATAACCACCGACCAAGGTAGCCAATTCACATCAAAATTGTTTTTAGAGTTAACCAAATTACTCGGTAGTCATCATATTACTACTTCGGCTTATCACCCTCAAGGAAATGGTATGGTTGAAAGGTTTCATAGGCAGCTAAAAGTTACTATAATGGCTAGAGATGGATCAAACAATTGGTATGACGAGTTACCTGTCATACTAGTGCCCTTTGGGTTACGAGGGTGCGTTACAAGGTCGGTTCCACCGATGGTACGCCCTCCCTGCTTATCGGACACCCCGCAGGTTTACCCACATTTCCGGTGAGTAAGACGGGATTTACACCCCTTATTACTCATCGGAAAGGTAATGCACGAGCAGCCTTCTCGGGTAGGAAGGAAACCCGTCCCAACGCCAGTGGAGTGGCGGATTTCCCCACTACCCTGGCAGACTACCCGAGCCAATATAAATACATTGTAGGGGCTCCCTTTGGGTCGACGGGGGGTAAAGTTACAAGGTTGGCTCTGCCGATGGTACTTCCCCCAGGCCTATTCGGCAGCCGTACCCATATTCCAGGGACTCCCTTTGTGTCGAGGGGGGTAAAGTTACAAGGTCGGTTCTGCCGATGGTACTTCCCCCCCCCCCCCCCGTGGCCTATTGGGCAACCCTAATATTTTGTTATCATCTCCTCTGAGTAAGACGGGACTCACCCCCCCCCCCCCCCCCCCATTTTACTCAGAGGAATGGTAATGCACGGATACACGGCTCAGGTAAGTGGGGAACACTTCCCAACGCCTGCGGCGGGACAAACTCCCCTACTACCCTAGCCGAATACCCGAGCCAATATATTGTAGTTAGTTAGCCTCATACTAATAGACACTTCGCCGTAGGTGCAGCATCATCGCCATCCCGATCCTTGGACATCCCATCCCGAAGTCTAGCCACCACCGTCGTCATAGCTATTTGGTGAGAGCCACCGTCACTCAGTACTCTCTCTTCGGGCGTGATCCTAACTACCGCCGTCATTACTACCGCCGTT
Source organism: Eurosta solidaginis (assembly GCF_040869045.1). Classification (NCBI taxonomy): domain Eukaryota; kingdom Metazoa; phylum Arthropoda; class Insecta; order Diptera; family Tephritidae; genus Eurosta; species Eurosta solidaginis. Next base: position 60,500,182 of record NC_090323.1, read on the forward strand.
AGCACCACTTAGCGAGAGCCATTGTCGTCTCCACCATCTCGGCCACCGCTAGCTAGCACTCTATCTCTCTCTGCGGAGAGCCGTCGTCCTTGGGTTACACTATATTGTCAGCGATACTACCTAGTGAACATCTCTCCCTCTCTCTCTCTCCTGGATTCAATGTTGTGGATATTTTAGCCTGAGAGCCGCGTGTGTGTGTGTGTTCGGAATCAAAACACTAATTTACTGTGTATTTATTTAGGTGGGGGAAGTGGGACCTCCATCCGACTCTGGATTGACTTGAGCATACCTCAGCCTTTAACCAAAAACACCTCATAAATTGTAAATCAATGATACTATTAAAACTATTCCAATTGACAGATTAAAACCAGCAATAATTGAAACAACAGATACAAACAACACTAACAATACACTTAAAAAGAGAGTTACTTTTAATTTGTTTGATGTTGATTTTTCTTGAAGGGGGAGTATTGTAGGGTTTGTTTATAATTTTAACTTTACAATATTTTACTTTGTAATTTTGTTATTTTTTAAATGTATTCATGTATTTTTATACCTTTCATGAAAATGAAATGGTATATTAATTTCGTCACGAAACCGAAAATTGTAAGTCCTTAAAGGAAAATAGATAGACCCACCATTAAGTATACCGAAATATTCAGGTTGAAGAGCTGAGTTGATTTAGCCATGTCCGTCTGTCCGTCTGTCCGTCTGTCTGTTTGTATGCAAACTAGTCCCTCAATTTTTGAGATATCTTGATAAAATTTGGTGAGCAGGTGTATTTGGGTGTCCGATTAGACATTTGTCGGAACCGACCGGATCGGACCACTATAGCATATATCCTCCATACAACCGATTTTTCAGAAAAAGAGGATTTTTGTAATATCTTACCCAATTTAACAGATTGAAGCTTCAAACTTCACCATATACTTTCGTATATTGCACATATTGTTGCCTGAAAAAATTTATGAGATCGGTCGTATATATAGTATATATCCCCCACAACCGATTGTTCAGATAAGGAACTTTTCGTAATTACTGCCCTATTTTAAGAGCTAGAGGCTTCAAATTTCAGCGAATGCTTACGTATATAGCATATATTGTTGTCCGAAAAAATCATAAAGATCGGTGGTATATATAGTATATATATGGTGGTATATATAGTATATATATATATATATTTTCGCAAATTTTAGCCCCATTTTAACAGCTAGAAGCTTCAAATTTCACCGAATATTTACTTATATAGCATATATTGTTGTATGAAAAAATCATAGAGATCGGTTGTATATATAGTATATATCTCATACAACCGATTGTTCAGATAAGAAACTTTTCGCAATTTCTACCCCATTTTAACAGCTATAAGCTTCAAATTTCACCGATTGCTTACGTATATAGCATATATTGTTGTCTGAAAAAATCATAGAGATCGGTTGTATATATAGTATATATCTCATACAACCGATTGTTCAGATAAGAAACTTTTCGCAATTTCTACCCCATTTTAACAGCTAGAAGCTTCAAATTTCACCAACTGCTTACGTGCATAGCATATATTGATGTCTGAAAAAATCATTGAGATCGGTGGTATACATAGTATATATCTCATACAACCGATTGTTCAGATAAGAAACTTTGCGCAATTTCTGCCCCGTTTTAACAGTTAGAAGCTTCAAATTTCACAAAATGCTTTCGTATATAGCATATATTGTTGTCTGAAAAAATCATAGAGATCCGTGGTATATATATTATATACTTCATATAAACTCTCATATTGACCCCTTTTTTACGGCTAGAAGCTTCAAGATTCATCAAATTTCATCAAATAGTTAGGTTTACGTCATATATTTTTGAAATACGTGATTCGTAGCCATAGTTTTTACATGCAGACCACAAAAAACGTGAAGCTTTGCATCCTCACACAGATTACCTACCTATTTTTATACCTTTCATGAAAATGAAATGGTATATTAATTTCGTCACGAAACCGAAAATTGTAAGTCCTTAAAGGAAAATAGATAGACCCACCATTAAGTATACCGAAATAATCAGGTTGAAGAGCTGAGTTGATTTAGCCATGTCCGTCTGCCCGTCTGTCCGTCTGTCTGTTTGTATGCAAACTAGTCCCTCAATTTTTGAGATATCTTGATAAAATTTGGTGAGCAGGTGTATTTGGGTGTCCGATTAGTCATTTGTCGGAACCGACCGGATCGGACCACTATAGCATAAATCCTCCATACAACCGATTTTTCAGAAAAAGAGGATTTTTGTAATATCTTACCCAATTTAACAGATTGAAGCTTCAAACTTCACCATATACTTTCGTATATTGCACATATTGTTGCCTGAAAAAATTTATGAGATCGGTCGTATATATAGTATATATCCCCCACAACCGATTGTTCAGATAAGGAACTTTTCGTAATTACTGCCCTATTTTAAGAGCTAGAGGCTTCAAATTTCAGCGAATGCTTACGTATATAGCATATATTGTGTTACGTAACTGCTTGTGTTGGGAGAGGAGGAGTGGCGGCTCGGCATGGTTGTAGCCCGGCTGAGGCTCGTCGGCTTAGGGGCGCGGTTCTTGCCACGTCTCTTTCCCACAGTTACATAGCAAAAAGGGTTCATGCCTAGATGTGCGTGTTTGTGCAAAAGAAAGGAAAAGAGATAGGAAGGCAAAAGCGGGAGAAATGCCCAGTCCTTGTCAGGTGTGGAGCCTTCCCACCCCTTCTGTTCACAAAAGGGTGAACAGCCTTGGACTCCTCTATGGCTCCGTCATCCGAGTGGAGTCCCCTATTTCCTGACATCGTCCGTCACTAAGTCTTCAGTCCCTGTCCATCACTCCTACACTTATCTCAACTCACCTGCAACACTTGCCACTTGATTTTGTAGTTGCCTAGAGTAATCCCGCGTTACCGGTCTTTCACGAGTAAAAAGACCCAGACCTCGTTTCGGTATTGCTCCCTTTTTCTTGGAATTCTCCATAGACCAATAAGGGATTGGTTTGTAAGGGGACCCGCTTTACTAAGACCCGCGAAATAAAAATCAATTTAAGAAAAAAAAAACTCAGCTTAATGACTTCTATACATATGTATGTATGTATAGAAAAATGAACCAAAAAAAAATGTAATATATCAAATATAAAGATTCACTAACTTAATAATCTATCTTTTAATAAATAATTAAATATTCAGAAAGAGAAAAAAAAAATAAAAATCCTAAAAATTTACGAGCGTATATGTAAATGTATCAGGGATATCCAAAAATACACTTAAAATTCCTTAGGTGTAAACTCAAAAAGAAAGTTCAGAGGAATAAATTTTAAGGGTGAAAAGTGTGCATTAATCCAAAGAAAAAAAACTTCAGCTTCAAGGCGTGCATTCAATGTATCTGTGTATTAAAATTTTAAACAAAAGTAATAATAAGATAATGAAAATTCACAAATTTTACGTGGATACAACTATGCACCAAAAAATGTCAAAATCCTCTGAATATAAACAAGGGAATAAGCAAAAGAAACTTGAAGAAAAACGAAGAAAAAAAAAAAAAAAATAATAATAATAATAATGGGACTAAACGTGTCTATGGAAAAATGCGTGTAAAGAAACTCTTACAAAAATTCAAATAAAGTCTCCAAATAAAATTTTTATAGGTAAGAAAAAAAATTCAGTAAAGAAAACAATAAAAGAAAAAAAAAGTGTAAATCAAATTTTTATAAGTATGTTAAAAATAAAAAAAAAAAAATAAAAAAAGAGGGTGTATTCATAAAATAAAACCAAAAGTTTAAAATTTCAACAATAAAATTGTGTGAATTCAATGTGTGAGTGTATGTGTGTTAAAAATTCAAACTAAAATAATGTTTTGATAAAAAAGATTAAAAGTAATAAAAATAAATGAATTCGAATTTTGGTGTGTATATTAAGTTTGCATATATATATATATAAAATTTTCAGATATATAAAAAATGTATACCTTTTTTATTTCAAAAAAATATAAAAAGTGGCAAAATTAAATAAGTGCAAACTGTACAGCCTAAGCTAACCAAAAAAAACTTTAATACTTTGAAACGAAATTGTAAACGAACGAAAATGTAATTTTTTTCTAATTAAATATGTTCAACTGTTGGTGCATGATGGTGTTGTCCTCGCCTTAATGGCTCTGCTGGTGAGTAGAGTGCCGTAAGAATTTCTACTGTCCAAATCAATGTCAAATAATCCCCTCGTCTGGCTATGGAAGTGTGACACTACGCGTTTTAATTACTGGCTCAAAACGTGGCTGCCGCTATTCCCCCCTTACCCTATCAAATTATTTACCCCCGGACAAGCATCCAAAAACCTCACAGGTATATCGTGCTGGACCGCATACCTGGCAGTTTGTGTTTGCTTGCAACAAACAAATTTTGCATTAAATATTATCTTCCAAGCACTAGCAAAGATTACGGATTCCACTTTTACAAACGTTGAAGTTCATAAAAGGAACCCCGAAATCTTGCCAGCGCTCCCCCCTAAATTTTGTCAATCATGCACTAATCGCTCAGTGTTAACAATAAGTTATGTTGCATTCATGCCCCTAACTCTGTCCGAAAAGATGGAAATGAAAGATAAAAGGAAGAAATAGCATAGTAAAAAGTTACGCAAACAACTAGGATAAAGATAAGTTAGTACAAAGAAATTTAATTTTAAAAAAAATGCGAGAGATGAAATATATTTAGTGGGCTATTCGTTGGGCGCCATTGTTACGTAACTGCTTGTGTTGGGAGAGGAGGAGTGGCGGCTCGGCATGGTTGTAGCCCGGCTGAGGCTCGTCGGCTTAGGGGCGCGGTTCTTGCCACGTCTCCTTCCCACAGTTACATAGCAAAAAGGGTTCATGCCTAGATGTACGTGTTTGTGCAAAAGAAAGGAAAAGAGATAGGAAGGCAAAAGCGGGAGAAATGCCCAGTCCTTGTCAGGTGTGGAGCCTTCCCACCCCTTCTGTTCACAAAAGGGTGAACAGCCTTGGACTCCTCTATGGCTCCGTCATCCGAGTGGAGTCCCCTATTTCCTGACATCGTCCGTCACTAAGTCTTCAGTCCCTGTCCATCACTCCTACACTTATCTCAACTCACCTGCAACACTTGCCACAGGGGCAACACCTGCACCAACAAGGAAAGAAACTTTAGCCTGACATACCTGTGGTCATTGCTCTATAGACTCAACCCATATAAATAAATATCCTGAGGATTTCTCTAAAAATTTACAATAATTTCTTTATTCACAATTTTATTGTCTTAAATTATCAAAGAAAATCAAACATGTAACTATTAATAGGTACTACTATTAAAACTTAAAATTTAATAAATTTAAACTTTAAAGTGATTTTAATCAATTTCCCAGTTTCAATTATCTTCAAAATTTTATACAAAAAGTATTCAGGCTACACTAATACTAAATTTATTTTCTTTTCATTATTATTATTAATCTATTGATATATATATTTTTCTTCGAAAAAAGTTTATTAAATTCGTTAACAAATTTCATACTAATGTAATTTATTTTATTTCAAAATCTCTATATGCCTTATTCTCCCAACAAAAGAAAAACCTCTAAAATTGGTACGCCCTAACGCCTATTCAGATATTTTCCTTGCACTTGCTCTAAGACAAGCTTTCGCAAAAACCCTATTAACTTCTTAAAATATGTACATTCGTGTGTACACGCATATCTATTGAAAACAAGAAAAATGTGTTTATAAGTATGTTAATTGTTGTTCAAACTCACCTCCCATTGTCAACCGGGTTTGGTACCAAATGCGGCGTATAGCTGAAAGTGGAGGACAAAAAAAAACATACAAAGCTACAAAGCAAAATTAGTATACTTATTTGATCAGTTAGTAGGGCTTTGGCCGTGTGACCGCGATCAAGGGCAATATTTGCCTTGATTTCAAAATTAACCGCGTGGCGTGAACAAACAAATTAAAAAGTAAAAAAAAAAACGCGTATTCGATTACGTGAACTTTGTGCAAAAAAAAAAAAAATTGAACAAAATGGTAAGTTTGTTACTACTGTCGGGCAGTAGTTACGCAACTAAAAAAAAATGTAGTTATTAAGAAAGTTTTAAAGAAAGAAATCAAAGTTGATTTTATCGAAGTTATGTGTTTTTACACATAACCCCAAGCATGTGTCAACTATAAACAAAATGAAAAAGTATAAGAAAATTCAAAGGTGCAAAATATTACGAGTTTCTCCTTTCCCACGAGTTGAGGAGAATTATGAAAAGTTGTAAGTTCAAAAAAAAAAAATTTCAAAAAAAATCAAATTCAGTAAAAAAAACCAAAAATCGAAAATATGTATATAATGTGTTTGCCTTCTAATAAGATTAGAAGGATTATTTCAAATTGAAATTCGAAGAGAAAAAAAAAATTTATAATGCCAAAAAAAAAAAATTCATTAATTCAAAAAAAAAATTCTCAATTTGTATTGGATTCACAAAAATGTGTGTATAAAAATAAGGTAAAAAAAAATGTTTAAGTCTAAAAATTAAAAAAAAAAATTTTTATTATTTTTTTTTCGAGGAAATAATATGAAAATTGTGGTGCTCCCTAATGGTGTGATTCGTTTTGGCTATTTTTAAGTGTTGTGAGAGCCGCTGATTGATTTTGTATGTGAAGATTACTGAGAGCCGCTGTGGTGGGTTCTCCGTGATGTGCTCTGTCTGTCTCCTTTTGGATGCTGATGGAAGGTTGCCGGCGAAAATGTGTGGTGTGTATTCTGATGTTTCGTGTAACTAGCTATGTGTTACCAAATGCTGCTGGCGCTAGGTTGCTTTCGCCTTGTAAACCAAGTCAAATGCGAATGTTAGGTGTTGCGTGTTCGTGGAAAGTTGAGTTAATGTTGACGTGTTTAGTCAACAATGTTGCCTCACATGTGTTGTGGAAATGGGTACGTGGGCGTGTATTGGTGTAATTTTGTCTTACCAAATTAGTGTTTGTGCATGCGAATGATGAATTCCGTTTGTGTAGGTGTGATTCTGGGTTGGCGCAATCTGTTGGAAAAGATCGTTGTGTTGTGTTTCGTGTACCTCTGTGAATTTGTCGCTTTATTGCTACCCCCTTAAAAACGTTTTATGGGCTTTTCTCCGGTCTGGTGGATGACGTCCTCTACCCACTATCTTCTCCTTATGCTTTAAACCTCCTGGGCAGTTTTAATCTTTCTTAAAATTCGTCCAAGTCGCGGCCTACGACTGCTTCTCGTTCCTGGAAAAAATGGAAGAACACACACAACGTTAACACTAAAAAGCATAAGCACACAAACACATAGTCGGTTCATAACTGCAAGAATATGCAAATAAGACAATGCAACACAACAAAAAAAAACAAAACATACGATTTCACATACATTTTTTTTTTTTTTTTTATAAAAAGTTTCGATTTTTAATTCACTTTTTATTCAAAAGTAACCACGCACTAGAAATTTTATTTTTTTGTAATTCTTGCATTTATTTCACTGCGTTAAAATTATCAAGCCTGCACAACATTATAAAAAAAAAATTTTCAAAAAAGGGAATCAAAACGGAATTTTTATTTCAACTAAATCGAAGGAATTTTGGTTTTCCTTAAATTTCCGAAGTTGAAGACTTTAATAAAAAAATTTTTTTATTCACAAACAAAAAAAGAATTCTATCATAAAAACTAAAAATTACAACTATTAAAATTAATGCAAAACAAATAGGAATGAAAATTGATAACCTATTAAAATTGTTGTGCAGCCTTAAAATTCACATTTCACAAGAAAGAATTTCTCACTTCACAGAAAAAAAAAATCCCTAAAAAAATTGCATTTTACTTACCGAAAAAAAATCAGCAATATGAGGGCAAAAGGAAACTGATATCCAACCGGGATGTGTTTCTTCCTGGTTCCAGGATTTTGATGGTCCTGGGGAAAATTCCCAGGGACTTAAGCGTTCACTCACACTTCACTTAACGCGCGACACTTTTCGTGGAACCCGCACTTGCTAAAATAAAACTTTATATTTCAAACTTTATTTTTCAGCACTGTACACTTTTAAAATAACTTAAATTTGTTTTACTGCCTTTGACAAAGCAAACGCTAAGACCGCAACTTGCGATTTTCGTGAAACCGAATACTAAGCGGACCCCCTTATATACCAAAATGTATCTTGCGGCACTTATCTTTGTCACCGTACAGCAAAGCCTTTCTGCCCCTGTTTAGCTGAATGTCATAGCGGGCATGTATGTACGTATACGCATCCCTCTAGTTATCTAACTACGACATGCATGCATTTACTTTAGTGTGTGAAGTGCTGAAAGGGGAAAGATCGTTACTGCCGTTGTATAGCTATCTGTGCATATACCCACTTGCACGTGATTGGAAATTATTTTAGGGAAATCACAAGGGCTGCCGTTACAGGCTCGCATCCGCCGATGGTGCCTGCACTATGGAGCGCGTGCGTAAAAGAATTCATAACGAAGCCTTGGGATAGCTTTTTGTATCAAGGGCTCACGTGTGGCATCGACCCACTTCCTAAGCCGGGCTTCTTCACATTCAGCCTGCTAAGACTTACGCTTCACAATGCTATCTAACACATTTAACGTATATGGTACAAATTTTAACATTAATCTACATAATCTCGAATGCACTGTCACCGAGTCAAAATCTATCACTGGGTTAAACACTACTATACTAGTATCACAGGCTTTAATACTAAATCTATATCACAGGGTTTTCTCTTAAATCTATATCACAGGTAATAAACAAAAGGGTAATCGTAGTCAATAAAGGTTTGTATAATAAACAAAAAAAAAGGAACATAAATAAGTAACTAAATAAATAAATAAATAAATAAATAAATAAAGAAAATAAACAAAAAAGTAAATAAATAAAAGGAATAAATAAAAAAAAAATAATTAAATAAAAAAAAAATTGTAAATAATTAAAATAAAGGTAGTCAGGTATCTATGTTAATTCGTCATTAGGAGTCACTATATCGCAGATCGTCTAACAGAGTACCTACAACAACCATAATGACAAGATCACAACATTTAATACCTAGAACAAAGGCTACACTTAACATGGAACTATGATGCGAATAAGTCCTTGGCGTGGTATACTCCAATCTTCTTTCCACTGCCATCACCGAGTTCATACATAGAATTCCCTACTGCTCTCAGCACAATGCACTTAACCTGCTTGGGTGCTAGCTTGGCGTTAAAATTGTCAATTTTAGAGCTTTGCTTAAAGTTACGTCGGTACACCGTTTGTCCAACTTTGAATACTACATCCTTCGCTCTAGTATCGTAGGTCTTTCTGCTTTTTTCATGCGCTAGTTTTAATTATCATTAATACCATATCTTATTTCTGAGCATCTGGAGCTTATCTGCTTTCGACGCTACTTCGCAATCTGCATCTTTCAGTGCACTTAACTTCCGACATAGTTCGTATGATGCTCCGTGTTGCATCATTGGTACACCAAATACTGCTGTATAGGGAGACGTATCAATAGCGGTATGTACGACGCTGCGTAACGCGAAAGCGGCATCGCTCACATACTTATCCCAATCCTTTTGATTGTCCTTGATGTAAGATCGTACTATTTGCAAGACTGATCGGTTCACTCTTTCAGCCGCGTTTGCTTGTGGCGAGTAGAAAGCTGTTCGGATGTGAACTGTTCCATATTTTTCGAGGAATGTTGTAAACAGTTCCGACGTAAATTGTTTACCGTTATCTGAATGTACGTATTCAGGAACTCCAAAAACATGAAATATATCTTTTTCTAAATACTTAATAACTTCTGCCGAAGTGGCTTTTCGCATCGGTTTGAGGAAGACAAACTTAGAGAAATGATCTACACACACAAACACATAAACATTACCATCACGAGTACGTGGGTAAGGACCCATAAAATCGACGAACAAACGTTGAAAAGGGCGTTCAGTGATACGTTGGTTTCCCATTTTGGGCTTGTTGAAGGCATTTTGCGTCTTGTTGCCTTTACATATTTCGCATGATTTCAGATATGTCTGAACATCTGTGACTATACCTGGCCAATAATACTTATCTCGGATACGCGATAGGGTCTTATGTATACCTCCGTGACCAGCCGAAGGTGATGCATGGGATGCTTCGATCAGACCCCTGCGCAGCTCGGTTGGGACCCAGAGTTTCCAGGCATGGTCTTCCTGTAACTCGTCTCCTCTGTTGAACTGTGAGCGTTTGTATACGTATCCGTCCGATTCGCAAAGTTCTGGCAGTCGGTCTTTATTTTCAGTCACTGTTTTCCGTAGTTCTATGTATTCGTCCGACTGAAAGTATGGTGAGTTGAGGTCAATGTCTAGTACCCTGTCGCCAGTCGTGATTTCGTCCATATTCATTCGCGATAAAGCATCAGGCACTATGTTTTGTGTACCTTTACGGTGTTCTATATTGAAATTATACCCTTGCAGTTTCAAACTCCATCTTGCAAGTCGACCCGTCAGATCCTTCTGGTTCATAAGCCACTTCAGGCTTGCATGATCCGTTATCACCGTAAAAGGTAAACCCTCCACATAGGGCCGGAACCTCTTTATACTAATTACAGCCGCGTAACACTCTAACTCTGTAATACTATAATTTCGTTGTGCCTTATTGAGTTTTGCGGATACATAAGCAATTGGTCTTTCGTTACCTTCGTCGTCTAGTTGGAAGAGAACTCCGCCAACTCCGTGAGTTGATGCGTCACATTGTATGTAGAAGTGTCTGTCGAAGTCAGGATGTATTAGTACTGGTGCTGATATCAGTTTCTGTTTCAATGTTTCGAAGGCCATCTTGGCGTCTTCTGTCATCGTGAATTTCTTTATGTTTTCTTTTGTTAGTCGGTCATGTAGAGGTGCTGCAATAGTGGCATAGTCTTGTATAAAACGTCTATACCATCCTGTCATTCCAAGGAACCTTCTAAGCTCTTTTGGGGTTCGTGGTTCGGGGAAGTCGCGCATGGCGGCTATTTTGCTATCATCCGTGCGTATGCATCCATCCCCAACCACGTACCCGAGATAACGTACCTCTTTAAAGCAGAATTTGCTCTTTTCAACGTTGATCGTCAATTTTGCATCCCTAAGACATTTGGCAACTACAGACAACAAATATAAGTGGGACGAAAAATCATCGGAACAAACAAGTAAATCGTCTAGGTAAACAAATACAGATTCTCTAAGGGAAGCGGGTATGACTTTATCCATCAGTCGGCACATGCGTTGTGCCGCATTGCACAGACCGAATGGCATGACTGTAAAATGATATAATGGTCTACCAGGTACAGTGAAAGCAGTTTTCTCCCTGGACTTTCGCTCTAAAGGTATCTGCCAAAACGCATCTTTCAAATCAATGGCCGATATGTACCTGGTATTTTGCAGGCGACTTAGGATTCCATCTATGTTTGGGAGGGGGTAGGCATCCTTAATGGTGCGCTCATTTACCTTGCGTGCGTCGAGACATAGACGATTCTTCGTACCCTTAACGACAAGTGAGACTGGAGAATTCCAGCAACTATTGCTTTCTTCAATAACCCCCATCGCTAACATCCTATCTAACTCACTATAAACTAATTTTTGTATCGCCGGAGAAATCGGATAATGTCGCTGTTTTACGGGAAGATTTTCATCCGTCACTTCAATAATATGCTCCTCTACATCAGTTTTCCCTAATCCAAGTACTGCGAATGAAGGAAATTGTGCTTTCACGCATTCCAAAGCTACTTTTTCCTCATCACTCAAAACATGCTGCACTGCATCGAATGTCAGGTAACCTTCAGCGGGTGCGATCTCTGAAACAACAGAACCTTTTGACTTTACTATGGGGCCCCTGCTAACGACACTCAGCTGAAAGGCTTGCCAAAAATCGATCCCTAGATAGACCTCCTGCTGTAAACCAGGCACTATAAGGAACTCTAGCTCTCTAGTGGCATTGTCCCATAATACTGGAAGAGTCACTACTCCTACTACCTCAGTTTCGCCACCATTGGCTGTCTTGACGTTCTGTCCTTGGATCGGCACAATCAGACTTTCCTTTCCTTCAAGTAACTTATTGGCATTTTTCCCTAAGCAGCTAGCCCCGGCCCCGGAATCTAAGAGCGCGAGCACCTCGCGTCCTCCGATCTCAGTTTTCGCGAAGAACCTATTGTCACCTTTAACTGACACAATCGTTGAAATTATTTTCTGTCTAATCCGCCTAAACTTTTTCTGTCTTTCCCGCATTTTCATAATTTTCTTGAAATTTTTCTCTTTCTTTTTAACATTCAGCTCTTCACAAAATATTCGCCTACGCGCCTCTTCATATCTTAATTTTCTCTCATGTAAACTTATACCACCTGACCCACGTTTCTTTTCAAACACATTTTTCTTTTCTGTATCCCAATTTCCCTTCAGTATGCTAACTAATCCGCCGGGCGATCTCGAGTCTGGACAGAGTGCCCGGACATCTCTGCCAGTGCCCTGTTTCCCGCTTCGGGCTTAAACACACAAAACGAGGAATCTCCTCCACACGCAAAACATTTCATCAAATGGAAGGAGGACTTACACTTTGTGTCTTTCCCTGCTTCTGCCGGATTCTTTATGTAGAAATCCACCGGCATTCCACAGGAAAAACATAACATTAAGTGGAATGGGGAAGGACAAAACATTTGGCTTTGGACTGGACTAACACCTTTACTGTGGACATTGGAGGACGAACTTACAACAGGCTTAGGGGAATGTGTTGGAATGGTGGGCTTAGGCGGTTCTCGGGGAACAGAGGCAACTGTCAGATTCCTATTGATGGGCCTCTCTGCTTGACTCCTATTGCCCTTGCTGAACGCTTCCACGGTCAACTCCTCTTCCTGACTCTCTGACCACAAACTCCTGTTAGTACCTAACTCGCTTACTGGTTTTACTCTAGACCTATTCTCCTTCATTAGCTTCTCTGCCCGTTTGCATTCTAACTTTAACTCCGCTAATGTGTCTGTTTTCGCCGCGAAAGTTAAGTTTGCCAAATATGGCTTAAGATTTCCCTTTATTATTTTAACTAACTCATTTTCTGGGATTCTCTGTCTAAGGCGGAACGTGAGATCGTGGACGTCGGCGTAGTACTCGTCGAAACTCTCCTGGGGTTGCTGCTTTCTTTCCATAATCTCACGTATTACCTCGTAGTCTGATTCTGCCGACTTAAACTGAGCCAATATCTCCCTCTTTAACCCGAAATAATCAAACGACTCGTCATCAGCGTGGTCCTCCAGTATTTGCCAATACCACTTGAGAGCAGGCCCTGTCACTAAGCAATGAAAATCCGAAAAAAGTTGTTCAAAGGACATCTGATACTGGACTCGCATCCTTTCCAGTCGGAAGACAAAACTCTCTACCGTCATACCCCTAGCGGAACCATCAAATTTCAGGTGCCATTTATCCAATTCTGAAAAAATCATAAAGATCGGTGGTATATATAGTATATATATGGTGGTATATATAGTATATATATATAGTATATATATATATATTTTCGCCAATTTTAGCCCCATTTTAACAGCTAGAAGCTTCAAATTTCACCGAATATTTACTTATATAGCATATATTGTTGTATGAAAAAATCATAGAGATCGGTTGTATATATAGTATATATCTCATACAACCGATTGTTCAGATAAGAAACTTTTCGCAATTTCTACCCCATTTTAACAGCTATAAGCTTCAAATTTCACCGATTGCTTACGTATATAGCATATATTGTTGTCTGAAAAAATCATAGAGATCGGTTGTATATATAGTATATATCTCATACAACCGATTGTTCAGATAAGAAACTTTTCGCAATTTCTACCCCATTTTAACAGCTAGAAGCTTCAAATTTCACCAACTGCTTACGTGTATAGCATATATTGATGTCTGAAAAAATCATTGAGATCGGTGGTATACATAGTATATATCTCATACAACCGATTGTTCAGATAAGAAACTTTGCGCAATTTCTGCCCCGTTTTAACAGTTAGAAGCTTCAAATTTCACAAAATGCTTTCGTATATAGCATATATTGTTGTCTGAAAAAATCATAGAGATCGGTGGTATATATAGTATATATCTCATACAACCGATTGTTCAGATAAGAAACTTTGCGCAATTTCTGCCCCGTTTTAACAGTTAGAAGCTTCAAATTTCACAAAATGCTTTCGTATATAGCATATATTGTTGTCTGAAAAAATCATAGAGATCGGTGGTATATATATTATATACTTCATATAAACTCTCATATTGACCCCTTTTTTACGGCTAGAAGCTTCAAGATTCATCAAATTTCATCAAATAGTTAGGTTTACGTCATATATTTTTGAAATACGTGATTCGTAGCCATAGTTTTTACATGCAGACCACAAAAAACGTGAAGCTTTGCATCCTCACACAGATTACCTACCTATTTTTATACCTTTCATGAAAATGAAATGGTATATTAATTTCGTCACGAAACCGAAAATTGTAAGTCCTTAAAGGAAAATAGATAGACCCACCATTAAGTATACCGAAATAATCAGGTTGAAGAGCTGAGTTGATTTAGCCATGTCCGTCTGTCCGTCTGTCCGTCTGTCTGTTTGTATGCAAACTAGTCCCTCAATTTTTGAGATATCTTGATAAAATTTGGTGAGCAGGTGTATTTGGGTGTCCGATTAGACATTTGTCGGAACCGACCGGATCGGACCACTATAGCATATATCCTCCATACAACCGATTTTTCAGAAAAAGAGGATTTTTGTAATATCTTACCCAATTTAACAGATTGAAGCTTCAAACTTCACCATATACTTTCTTATATTGCACATATTGTTGCCTGAAAAAATTTATGAGATCGGTCGTATATATAGTATATATCCCCCACAACCGATTGTTCAGATAAGGAACTTTTCGTAATTACTGCCCTATTTTAAGAGCTAGAGGCTTCAAATTTCAGCGAATGCTTACGTATATAGCATATATTGTTGTCTGAAAAAATCATAAAGATCGGTGGTATATATAGTATATATATGGTGGTATATATAGTATATATATATAGTATATATATATATATTTTCGCAAATTTTAGCCCCATTTTAACAGCTAGAAGCTTCACATTTCACCGAATATTTACTTATATAGCATATATTGTTGTATGAAAAAATCATAGAGATCGGTTGTATATATAGTATATATCTCATACAACCGATTGTTCAGATAAGAAACTTTTCGCAATTTCTACCCCATTTTAACAGCTATAAGCTTCAAATTTCACCGATTGCTTACGTATATAGCATATATTGTTGTCTGAAAAAATCATAGAGATCGGTTGTATATATAGTATATATCTCATACAACCGATTGTTCAGATAAGAAACTTTTCGCAATTTCTACCCCATTTTAACAGCTAGAAGCTTCAAATTTCACCAACTGCTTACGTGTATAGCATATATTGATGTCTGAAAAAATCATTGAGATCGGTGGTATACATAGTATATATCTCATACAACCGATTGTTCAGATAAGAAACTTTGCGCAATTTCTGCCCCGCTTTAACAGTTAGAAGCTTCAAATTTCACAAAATGCTTTCGTATATAGCATGTATTGTTGTCTGAAAAAATCATAGAGATCGGTGGTATATATATTATATACTTCATATAAACTGTCATATTGACCCCTTTTTTACGGCTAGAAGCTTCAAGATTCATCAGATTTCATCAAATAGTTAGGTTTACGTCATATATTTTTGAAATACGTGATTCGTAGCCATAGTTTTTACATGCAGACCACAAAAAACGTGAAGCTTTGCATCCTCACACAGATTACCTACCTATTTTTATACCTTTCATGAAAATGAAATGGTATATTAATTTCGTCACGAAACCGAAAATTGTAAGTCCTTAAAGGAAAATAGATAGACCCACCATTAAGTATACCGAAATAATCAGGTTGAAGAGCTGAGTTGATTTAGCCATGTCCGTCTGTCCGTCTGTCTGTTTGTATGCAAACTAGTCCTTCAATTTTTGAGATATCTTGATAAAATTTGGTGAGCAGGTGTATTTGGGTGTCCGATTAGACATTTGTCGGAACCGACCGGATCGGACCACTATAGCATATATCCTCCATACAACCGATTTTTCAGAAAAAGAGGATTTTTGTAATATCTTACCCAATTTAAGAGATTGAAGCTTCAAACTTCACCATATACTTTCGTATATTGCACATATTGTTGCCTGAAAAAATTTATGAGATCGGTCGTATATATAGTATATATCCCCCACAACCGATTGTTCAGATAAGGAACTTTTCGTAATTACTGCCCTATTTTAAGAGCTAGAGGCTTCAAATTTCAGCGAATGCTTACGTATATAGCATATATTGTTGTCTGAAAAAATCATAAATATCGGTGGTATATATAGTATATATATGGTGGTATATGTAGTATATATATATAGTATATATATATATATTTTCGCAAATTTTAGCCCCATTTTAACAGCTAGAAGCTTCAAATTTCACCGAATTTTTACTTATATAGCATATATTGTTGTATGAAAAAATCATAGAGATCGGTGGTATATATATTATATACTTCATATAAACTGTCATATTGACCCCTTTTTTACGGCTAGAAGCTTCAAGATTCATCAAATTTCATCAAATAGTTAGGTTTACGTCATATATTTTTGAAATACGTGATTCGTAGTGTTGAAATAATAACTTGGAGTTTTAAGTTCAATATTACCTATTGAGAACATATTTCTAATAATTAGAATGAATAAGACATATTACATATATTGATGAGTTAACTATATGTACACATGAATTTTATCTTTTAGTCCTCATTAAATCGTTGAACTAAGAAGTGCTTTTCTTTTATTGTACCGGACATTCACGCAAGTATACAAATCCCCTTCCAAATTCCTACCAACAAAGGTTATGGTCCCAGATCGCGTGTGAAGTTATTTAAAATTTAATAATTAATCGGGTTTTACAAAATAAAATTTTAAAAATGAATTCGAGTTTGCAAATCGAAAAACTGTGCGATAATAACTATGATGTGTGGTGCATGCAAATGCGCAGCATATTGGTTAATATGGACCAATGGCGCATCGTTAATGAAGATTGTAAGCGCAGTGATGAAAATGCAGAAAAGTGGGATCAAGATGATCAAAAAGCGCTAGCTAATATTATTTTATGCGTAAAACCGACGCAACTCAGCAATATTAAGGCTTGTAAAACTTCAGTGGAAGCATGGAAGAGGCTTCGAGATGTTCATGTGCCGAGGGGACCTTTACAAAAAGTCTCGCTTTATAAAAAGTTGCTTGGTTGCAGTATGTCTGCTGGTCAAAGCATGTCAACTTATCTAAATTCGTTTGTCGAAGTCGTAGATAAATTAGCCGAAGTGAACATCGAGTTAAACGAAGAGCTAAAAGTCATAATACTATTATCTAGTTTGCCGTCCGAGTACGAAAACTTCATGGTAGCTATCGAGACTCGTGATGAATTGCCGAGTTTCAGCACTTTAAAAGTAAAGCTGTTAGAAGAGGGTGCTAGAAGGGAACAACAAGCAGATCAAAAAGCTCCTGCGCAAGCTGTTTATACAAGTGTAAGAGAATCAGCGCATAATGGTAATAAAATAAATACAAAAGCAAAAAGTCATGTAAAGTCAAATGAGTTCAAGGGTAAATGCTTTAGTTGTGGCATGCGTGGCCATACGGCTTCACAATGCAAAAGAAAGGGCAAACAACAATATGATCGTGAAGATAAACAAAGTTCTAAAATTAACGAGGTTTCTTACGCTGTATATGCTGCTGCTGTGGGGGATGAACGAAGTAAATACAATTGGTGTGTCGACAGTGGTGCAACGACACATATGTGTTGCGACAAGAATATGTTCGTGTCATTCATCGAAAAACGAGAAAAAGTTATGTTAGCAGCAGATAATTTCACTTACTCACAAGGTATAGGTACGGTCAAAATAAAAACAAATGAATGTGAAATAGAGCTACGTGATGTATTGTTTGTGCCTTCACTGAAAATGAACTTTTATTCTGTTAACAAAGCTCTGCAGCATAAACATACAGTGGTATTCAAAAACTATGTTGTGGAAGTAAAAAATTCCCTAGGGTTAACATTGATTAGAGCTAGATTACAAAATGATTTGTTTATATTCAATGCACAAGTACAAGGTTCAAAAATGTATTTAAATAATTTAAAGTGGCATAATCGATATGGTCATATAAACTTCGAAAGTTTAAAGAAAATTGCCGACAAAGGTTTAGTGCGAGGTATGGACACAAAAGATGTGAAAACAAAAACAAATTGTGACACATGCAACAAAGCAAAATTAAGTGCAATGCCTTTTCCAAAAAAATTTGAAATTGAGTCAAAAGAAATATTAGAGCTTGTGCATACAGATGTATGTGGACCCATAAACGTAAAATCAGTAGGTGGTGCACGATACTTTCTCACATTTATTGACGATTTCTCGAGAATGATTTTTGTTTATTGTATTAAAGAAAAGAGCGAAGTATTTGAAAAGTTTCAATTATTCAAAAATATGGTCGAATGTCAAACTCAGAAGAAAATTAAAAAGCTCCGAAGTGACAATGGTACGGAGTACATAAACAATAAATTTACCGATTTTTTAAATGAGTGCGGAATTAAAAGGCAGTTAACTGTGCCATATACTCCCCAGCAAAATGGAGTGGCAGAGAGAGTTAACCGCACAATTGTAGAAATGGCTAGAAGTTTGCTGGTGCATGCAAATATAGAACAAGAATTGTGGGGTGAAGCTATACACACAGCTGTATATTTACGTAATCGCGCACCTACAAAATTACTTAGAGATTGCACTCCTTATGAGATTTGGTACAACAAAAAGCCGTCGGTAAAACATTTCAGGGTTTTGGTTCGCGCGCATTCGCGTTAAATAAAACGCAGCGTGGTAAATTCAGCGCAAAGGGCAAAGAGTATTTGTTCGTCGGATATTCTGAGGTTGCAAAAGCTTATCGCTTGTATGATAAGGAAACGAGGCAAATTTGTGTAAGACGTGACGTAAAATTTTTAGAAGATGAAGTCAACTTAGCTGTGCCCGAAGGTGACACCAAAAACAGAGATGAAAATGACATTGCTACAATTTTTGTAAAAATCGACGATCGTAAACATGTTGAAGAAGAGCGGAAAGAAGATGAAGAGTTTGAAAGTTGCACCGAAGACGAAACAGAGGTAGAAGAGGCAAATGTAGGCAATGTTGCAGAGAATGGAATCGTTTCGGATGAAATGCAAATAATTGGTGAGTCTCATAGAAATGGAAACGAATCACGTCGCGGTCGAGGTAGGCAAAAAATTATTCACACTGGTCAAGTAGGGCGTCCCAAAAAAGAGTATCAGATGCTAAATTATCTACAATATGGTGAAGATGTAGACACGCCTCGATCGGTCAAAGAAGCATTGTCAAGCGAATACTCCTTTGAGTGGAAGAAATCAATGGAAGAAGAATATTCGGCGCTTCTTGCTAACAACACTTGGTCAGCAGTAGATCTGCCTGATGGTCAAAAAGCGATTGGATCGAAGTGGGTTTTTCGAATAAAACGTGATTCAGATGGCAATATTCAAAAGTTCAAGTCGAGACTAGTAGCAAAAGGCTGCAGTCAGCAGCTGGGTTTAAATTACTGGGAAACTTTTTCGCCTGTAATACGATATGAAACAATTCGTATGCTACTTGCTATTGCCGTTGAGAAAGAGCTTCACTTACATCAGATCGATATTTCCAATGCATATCTCAATAGTAAGCTTACGGAAGAAATTTACCTTAAACAACCAGAAGAATTTGTAGACAATAAAAATCCTAATAAAGTTTTAAAGCTAAATAAAGCCATTTACGGCTTAAAGCAGTCTGGGCGACACTGGAATAGTACTCTTGATGTAGCATTGAAAGATATGGGTTTCAGCCCATGCAAAAGCGAACCGTGTTTGTATGTCAAACAATACAATGGCAGTTATAGTTACATCGCCGTTTATGTCGACGATCTTATCTTAGCATGTCCAAGCGAGAAAGAGATTGCGAGCATTAAAAAATCATTATCGTCTAAATTTCAACTACACGATAGCGGGGCAATGACATTTTTTCTTGGCTTCGAAATAGAACGTCAGGGTAAGACAGGTGCGATTTCTATGTGTCAGAAGAACTATATAAACGAGTTATTGAGTATGTATGGTGTGACATCATGTCGTCCGGTAAGCACACCTCTAGATCCTGGTTTTCAAGTAAGCTGCAGAAATGACAAGTGCACTAAAATAGACGCAACAAGCTATCAATCGTTAATTGGATCTTTAATGTACTTGGCCATTTCAACGCGGCCAGACATTATGCACGCAGTAAGTTTATTAGCACAAAGAAACCAAGAACCCCACACCGAACATGAGGCTGGTGCAAAACATGTCCTACGATACTTATCAAAAACCATCAATTTAAAGTTACACTACTGCAAAAATGGTAAACCGGTAGAAGGCTATGCGGATGCGGATTGGGCGAGTAACGATTTAGATAGGAAGTCATACACCGGTTATTCGTTCTTTTTGGCGGGTAGCGCCTTTTCCTGGCAAGCAAAGAAGCAAGATGTAGTCGCATTGAGCAGCACAGAGGCTGAGTACATCGCTTTAAGTACGGCAGCAAAAGAGGCTGTATATCTGCGGCGCTTACTTAAAGAAGTTGGTTTTATTCACGTCATCGGTCCTGTTAAGTTAAAAGGCGACAACATGAGCGCAATTCAAATTTCAAAGAACCCTGTGTTCCACAAGCGAACCAAGCACATAGATTTGAAATATCATTATATCCGAGAAGTTGTCGAACAAAAAATAATAGAATTAGAGTACGTCTCCACAAATGAAAATGTTTCTGATATTTTTACAAAAAATCTGCAAAAACAGAAACATGTAAAATTTGTTCAAATGCTTGGTCTTAAAAATTAACTGAAGAAATATTTAACTTAAGAAAGAGTGTTGAAATAATAACTTGGAGTTTTAAGTTCAATATTTCCTATTGAGAACATATTTCTAATAATTAGAATGAATAAGACATATTACATATATTGATGAGTTAACTATATGTACACATGAATTTTATCTTTTAGTCCTCATTAAATCGTTGAACTAAGAAGTGCTTTTCTTTTATTGTACCGGACATTCACGCAAGTATACAAATCCCCTTCCAAATTCCTACCAACACGTAGCCATATTTTTTACATGCAGACCACAAAAAACGTGAAGCTTTGCATCCTCACACAGATTACCTACCTATTTTTATACCTTTCATGAAAATGAAATGGTATATTAATTTCGTCACGAAACCGAAAATTGTAAGTCCTTAAAGGAAAATAGATAGACCCACCATTAAGTATACCGAAATAATCAGGTTGAAGAGCTGAGTTGATTTAGCCATGTCCGTCTGTCCGTCTGTCTGTTTGTATGCAAAGTAGTCCCTCAATTTTTGAGATATCTTGATAAAATTTGGTGAGCAGGTGTATTTGGGTGTCCGATTAGACATTTGTCGGAACCGACCGGATCGGACCACTATAGCATATATCCTCCATACAACCGATTTTTCAGAAAAAGAGGATTTTTGTAATATCTTACCCAATTTAACAGATTGAAGCTTCAAACTTCACCATATACTTTCGTATATTGCACATATTGTTGCCTGAAAAAATTTATGAGATCGGTCGTATATATAGTATATATCCCCCACAACCGATTGTTCAGATAAGGAACTTTTCGTAATTACTGCCCTATTTTAAGAGCTAGAGGCTTCAAATTTCAGCGAATGCTTACGTATATAGCATATATCGTTGTCTGAAAAAATCATAAAGATCGGTGGTATATATAGTATATATATGGTGGTATATATAGTATATATATATAGTATATATATATATATATTTTCGCAAATTTTAGCCCCATTTTAACAGCTAGAAACTTCAAATTTCACCGAATATTTACTTATATAGCATATATTGTTGTATGAAAAAATCATAGAGATCGGTTGTATATATAGTATATATCTCATACAACCGATTGTTCAGATAAGAAACTTTTCGCAATTTCTACCCCATTTTAACAGCTATAAGCTTCAAATTTCACCGATTGCTTACGTATATAGCATATATTGTTGTCTGAAAAAATCATAGAGATCGGTTGTATATATAGTATATATCTCATACAACCGATTGTTCAGATAAGAAACTTTTCGCAATTTCTACCCCATTTTAACAGCTATAAGCTTCAAATTTCACTGATTGCTTACGTATATAGCATATATTGTTGTCTGAAAAAATCATAGAGATCGGTTGTATATATAGTATATATCTCATACAACCGATTGTTCAGATAAGAAACTTTTCGCAATTTCTACCCCATTTTAACAGCTAGAAGCTTCAAATTTCACCAACTGCTTACGTGTATAGCATATATTGATGTCTGAAAAAATCATTGAGATCGGTGGTATACATAGTATATATCTCATACAACCGATTGTTCAGATAAGAAACTTTGCGCAATTTCTGCCCCGTTTTAACAGTTAGAAGTTTTAAATTTCACAAAATGCTTTCGTATATAGCATATATTGTTGTCTGAAAAAATCATAGAGATCGGTGGTATATACATTATATACTTCATATAAACTGTCATATTGACCCCTTTTTTACGGCTAGAAGCTTCAAGATTCATCAAATTTCATCAAATAGTTAGGTTTACGTCAATTTTTTTTGAAATACGTGATTCGTAGCCATAGTTTTTACATGCAGACCACAAAAAACGTGAAGCTTTGCATCCTCACACAGATTACCTACCTATTTTTATACCTTTCATGAAAATGAAATGGTATATTAATTTCGTCACGAAACCGAAAATTGTAAGTCCTTAAAGGAAAATAGATAGACCCACCATTAAGTATACCGAAATAATCAGGTTGAAGAGCTGAGTTGATTTAGCCATGTCCGTCTGTCCGTCTGTCCGTCTGTCTGTTTGTATGCAAACTAGTCCCTCAATTTTTGAGATATCTTGATAAACTTTGGTGAGCAGGTGTATTTGGGTGTCCTATTAGACATTTGTCGGAACCGACCGGATCGGACCACTATAGCATATATCCTCCATACAACCGATTTTTCAGAAAAAGAGGATTTTTGTAATATCTTACCCAATTTAACAGATTGAAGCTTCAAACTTTACCATATACTTTCGTATATTGCACATATTGTTGCCTGAAAAAATTTATGAGATCGGTCGTATATATAGTATATATCCCCCACAACCGATTGTTCAGATAAGGAACTTTTCGTAATTACTGCCCTATTTTAAGAGCTAGAGGCTTCAAATTTCAGCGAATGCTTACGTATATAGCATATATTGTTGTCTGAAAAAATCATAAAGATCGGTGGTATATATAGTATATATATGGTGGTATATATAGTATATATATATATATTTTCGCAAATTTTAGCCCCATTTTAACAGCTAGAAGCTTCAAATTTCACCGAATATTTACTTATATAGCATATGTTGTTGTATGAAAAAATCATAGAGATCGGTTGTATATATAGTATATATCTCATACAACCGATTGTTCAGATAAGAAACTTTTCGCAATTTCTACCCCATTTTAACAGCTATAAGCTTCAAATTTCACCGATTGCTTACGTATATAGCATATATTGTTGTCTGAAAAAATCATAGAGATCGGTTGTATTTATAGTATATATCTCATACAACCGATTGTTCAGATAAGAAACTTTTCGCAATTTCTACCCCATTTTAAGAGCTATAAGCTTCAAATTTCACCGATTGCTTACGTATATAGCATATATTGTTGTCTGAAAAAATCATAGAGATCGGTTGTATATATAGTACATATCTCATACAACCGATTGTTCAGATAAGAAACTTTTCGCAATTTCTACCCCATTTTAACAGCTAGAAGCTTCAAATTTCACCAACTGCTTACGTGCATAGCATATATTGATGTCTGAAAAAATCATTGAGATCGGTGGTATACATAGTATATATCTCATACAACCGATTGTTCAGATAAGAAACTTTGCGCAATTTCTGCCCCGTTTTAACAGTTAGAAGCTTCAAATTTCACAAAATGCTTTCGTATATAGCATATATTGTTGTCTGAAAAAATCATAGAGATCGGTGGTATATATATTATATACTTCATATAAACTGTCATATTGACCCCTTTTTTACGGCTAGAAGCTTCAAGATTCATCAAATTTCATCAAATAGTTAGGTTTACGTCATATATTTTTGAAATACGTGATTCGTAGCCATAGTTTTTACATGCAGACCACAAAAAACGTGAAGCTTTGCATCCTCACACAGATTACCTACCTATTTTTATACTTTCCATGAAAATGAAATGGTATATTAATTTCGTCACGAAACCGAAAATTTTAAGTCCTTAAAGGAAAATAGATAGACCCACCATTAAGTATACCGAAATAATCAGGTTGAAGAGCTGAGTTGATTTAGCCATGTCCGTCTGTCCGTCTGTCCGTCTGTCTGTTTGTATGCAAACTAGTCCCTCAATTTTTGAGATATCTTGATAAAATTTGGTGAGCAGGTGTATTTGGGTGTCCGATTAGACATTTGTCGGAACCGACCGGATCGGACCACTATAGCATATATCCTCCATACAACCGATTTTTCAGAAAAAGAGGATTTTTGTAATATCTTACCCAATTTAACAGATTGAAGCTTCAAACTTCACCATATACTTTCGTATATTGCACATATTGTTGCCTGAAAAAATTTATGAGATTGGTCGTATATATAGTATATATCCCCCACAACCGATTGTTCAGATAAGGAACTTTTCGTAATTACTGCCCTATTTTAAGAGCTAGAGGCTTCAAATTTCAGCGAATGCTTACGTATATAGCATATATTGTTGTCTGAAAAAATCATAAAGATCGGTGGTATATATAGTATATATATGGTGGTATATATAGTATATATATATAGTATATATATATATATATATTTTCGCAAATTTTAGCCCCATTTTAACAGCTAGAAGCTTCAAATTTCACCGAATATTTACTTATATAGCATATATTGTTGTATGAAAAAATCATAGAGATCGGATGTATATATAGTATATATCTCATACAACCGATTGTTCAGATAAGAAACTTTTCGCAATTTCTACCCCATTTTAACAGCTATAAGCTTCAAATTTCACCGATTGCTTACGTATATAGCATATATTGTTGTCTGAAAAAATCATAGAGATCGGTTGTATATATAGTATATATCTCATACAACCGATGGTTCAGATAAGAAACTTTTCGCAATTTCTACCCCATTTTAACAGCTATAAGCTTCAAATTTCACCGATTGCTTACGTATATAGCATATATTGTTGTCTGAAAAAATCATAGAGATCGGTTGTATATATAGTATATATCTCATACAACCGATGGTTCAGATAAGAAACTTTTCGCAATTTCTACCCCATTTTAACAGCTATAAGCTTCAAATTTCACCGATTGCTTACGTATATAGCATATATTGTTGTCTGAAAAAATCATAGAGATCGGTTGTATATATAGTATATATCTCATACAACCGATGGTTCAGATAAGAAACTTTTCGCAATTTCTACCCCATTTTAACAGCTATAAGCTTCAAATTTCACCGATTGCTTACGTATATAGCATATATTGTTGTCTGAAAAAATCATAGAGATCGGTTGTATATATAGTATATATCTCATACAACCGATGGTTCAGATAAGAAACTTTTCGCAATTTCTACCCCATTTTAACAGCTATAAGCTTCACATTTCACCGATTGCTTACGTATATAGCATATATTGTTGTCTGAAAAAATCATAGAGATCGGTTGTATATATAGTATATATCTCATACAACCGATGGTTCAGATAAGAAACTTTTCGCAATTTCTACCCCATTTTAACAGCTATAAGCTTCAAATTTCACCGATTGCTTACGTATATAGCATATATTGTTGTCTGAAAAAATCATAGAGATCGGTTGTATATATAGTATATATCTCATACAACCGATGGTTCAGATAAGAAACTTTTCGCAATTTCTACCCCATTTTAACAGCTATAAGCTTCAAATTTCACCGATTGCTTACGTATATAGCATATATTGTTGTCTGAAAAAATCATAGAGATCGGTTGTATATATAGTATATATCTCATACAACCGATTGTTCAGATAAGAAACTTTTCGCAATTTCTACCCCATTTTAACAGCTAGAAGCTTCAAATTTCACCAACTGCTTACGTGTATAGCATATATTGATGTCTGAAAAAATCATTGAGATCGGTGGTATACATAGTATATATCTCATACAACCGATTGTTCAGATAAGAAACTTTGCGCAATTTCTGCCCCGTTTTAACAGTTAGAAGCTTCAAATTTCACAAAATGCTTTCGTATATAGCATATATTGTTGTCTGAAAAAATCATAGAGATCGGTGGTATATATATTATATACTTCATATAAACTGTCATATTGACCCCTTTTTTACGGCTAGAAGCTTCAAGATTCATCAGATTTCATCAAATAGTTAGGTTTACGTCATATATTTTTGAAATAAGTGATTCGTAGCCATAGTTTTTACATGCAGACCACAAAAAACGTGAAGCTTTGCATCCTCACACAGATTACCTACCTATTTTTATACCTTCCATGAAAATGAAATGGTATATTAATTTCGTCACGAAACCGAAAATTTTAAGTCCTTAAAGGAAAATAGATAGACCCACCATTAAGTATACCGAAATAATCAGGTTGAAGAGCTGAGTTGATTTAGCCATGTCCGTCTGTCCGTCTGTCCGTCTGTCTGTTTGTATGCAAACTAGTCCCTCAATTTTTGAGATATCTTGATAAAATTTGGTGAGCAGGTGTACTTGGGTGTCCGATTAGACATTTGTCGGAACCGGCCGGATCGGACCACCATAGCATATATCCTCCATACAACCGATTTTTCAGAAAAAGAGGATTTTTGTAATATCTTACCCAATTTAACAGATTGAAGCTTCAAACTTCACCATATACTTTCGTATATTGCACATATTGTTGCCTGAAAAAATTTATGAGATCGGTCGTATATATAGTATATATCCCCCACAACCGATTGTTCAGATAAGGAACTTTTCGTAATTACTGCCCTATTTTAAGAGCTAGAGGCTTCAAATTTCAGCGAATGCTTACGTATATAGCATATATTGTTGTCTGAAAAAATCATAAATATCGGTGGTATATATAGTATATATATGGTGGTATATGTAGTATATATATATAGTATATATATATATATTTTCGCAAATTTTAGCCCCATTTTAACAGCTAGAAGTTTCAAATTTCACCGAATATTTACTTATATAGCATATATTGTTGTATGAAAAAATCATAGAGATCGGTTGTATATATAGTATATATCTCATACAACCGATTGTTCAGATAAGAAACTTTTCGCAATTTCTACCCCATTTTAACAGCTATAAGCTTCAAATTTCACCGATTGCTTACGTATATAGCATATATTGTTGTCTGAAAAAATCATAGAGATCGGTTGTATATATAGTATATATCTCATACAACCGATTGTTCAGATAAGAAACTTTTCGCAATTTCTACCCCATTTTAACAGCTAGAAGCTTCAAATTTCACCAACTGCTTACGTGTATAGCATATATTGATGTCTGAAAAAATCATTGAGATCGGTGGTATACATAGTATATATCTCATACAACCGATTGTTCAGATAAGAAACTTTGCGCAATTTCTGCCCCGTTTTAACAGTTAGAAGCTTCAAATTTCACAAAATGCTTTCGTATATAGCATATATTGTTGTCTGAAAAAATCATAGAGATCGGTGGTATATATATTATATACTTCATATAAACTGTCATATTGACCCCTTTTTTACGGCTAGAAGCTTCAAGATTCATCAAATTTCATCAAATAGTTAGGTTTACGTCATATATTTTTGAAATACGTGATTCGTAGCCATTTTTTTACATGCAGACCACAAAAAACGTGAAGCTTTGCATCCTCACACAGATTACCTACCTATTTTTATTACTTTCTTGAAAATGAAATGGTATATTAATTTTTCACGAAACCGAAAATTGTAAGTCCTTAAAGGAAAATAGATAGACCCACCATTAAGTATACCGAAATAATCAGGTTGAAGAGCTGAGTTGATTTAGCCATGTCCGTCTGTCCGTCTGTCTGTTTGTATGCAAACTAGTCCCTCAATTTTTGAGATATCTTGATAAAATTTGGTGAGCAGGTGTATTTGGGTGTCCGATTAGACATTTGTCGGAACCGACCGGATCGGACCACTATAGCATATATCCTCCATACAACCGATTTTTCAGAAAAAGAGGATTTTTGTAATATCTTACCCAATTTAACAGATTGAAGCTTCAAACTTCACCATATACTTTCTTATATTGCACATATTGTTACCTGAAAAAATTTATGAGATCGGTCGTATATATAGTATATATCCCCCACAACCGATTGTTCAGATAAGGAACTTTTCGTAATTACTGCCCTATTTTAAGAGCTAGAGGCTTCAAATTTCAGCGAATGCTTACGTATATAGCATATATTGTTGTCTGAAAAAATCATAAAGATCGGTGGTATATATAGTATATATATGGTGGTATATATAGTATATATATATAGTATATATATATATATATTTTCGCAAATTTTAGCCCCATTTTAACAGCTAGAAGCTTCACATTTCACCGAATATTTACTTATATAGCATATATTGTTGTATGAAAAAATCATAGAGATCGGTTGTATATATAGTATATATCTCATACAACCGATTGTTCAGATAAGAAACTTTTCGCAATTTCTACCCCATTTTAACAGCTATAAGCTTCAAATTTCACCGATTGCTTACGTATATAGCATATATTGTTGTCTGAAAAAATCATAGAGATCGGTTGTATATATAGTATATATCTCATACAACCGATGGTTCAGATAAGAAACTTTTCGCAATTTCTACCCCATTTTAACAGCTATAAGCTTCAAATTTCACTGATTGCTTACGTATATAGCATATATTGTTGTCTGAAAAAATCATAGAGATCGGTTGTATATATAGTATATATCTCATACAACCGATTTTTCAGATAAGAAACTTCGCAATTTCTACCCCATTTTAACAGCTAGAAGCTTCAAATTTCACCAACTGCTTACGTGTATAGCATATATTGATGTCTGAAAAAATCATTGAGATCGGTGGTATACATAGTATATATCTCATACAACCGATTGTTCAGATAAGAAACTTTGCGCAATTTCTGCCCCGCTTTAACAGTTAGAAGCTTCAAATTTCACAAAATGCTTTCGTATATAGCATATATTGTTGTCTGAAAAAATCATAGAGATCGGTGGTATATATATTATATACTTCATATAAACTGTCATATTGACCCCTTTTTTACGGCTAGAAGCTTCAAGATTCATCAGATTTCATCAAATAGTTAGGTTTACGTCATATATTTTTGAAATACGTGATTCGTAGCCATAGTTTTTACATGCAGACCACAAAAAACGTGAAGCTTTGCATCCTCACACAGATTACCTACCTATTTTTATACCTTTCATGAAAATGAAATGGTATATTAATTTCGTCACGAAACCGAAAATTGTAAGTCCTTAAAGGAAAATAGATAGACCCACCATTAAGTATACCGAAATAATCAGGTTGAAGAGCTGAGTTGATTTAGCCATGTCCGTCTGTCCGTCTGTCTGTTTGTATGCAAACTAGTCCTTCAATTTTTGAGATATCTTGATAAAATTTGGTGAGCAGGTGTATTTGGGTGTCCGATTAGACATTTGTCGGAACCGACCGGATCGGACCACTATAGCATATATCCTCCATACAACCGATTTTTCAGAAAAAGAGGATTTTTGTAATATCTTACCCAATTTAACAGATTGAAGCTTCAAACTTCACCATATACTTTCGTATATTGCACATATTGTTGCCTGAAAAAATGTATGAGATCGGTCGTATATATAGTATATATCCCCCACAACCGATTGTTCAGATAAGGAACTTTTCGTAATTACTGCCCTACTTTAAGAGCTAGAGGCTTCAAATTTCAGCGAATGCTTACGTATATAGCATATATTGTTGTCTGAAAAAATCATAAATATCGGTGGTATATATAGTATATATATGGTGGTATATGTAGTATATATATATAGTATATATATATATATTTTCGCAAATTTTAGCCCCATTTTAACAGCTAGAAGCTTCAAATTTCACCGAATATTTACTTATATAGCATATATTGTTGTATGAAAAAATCATAGAGATCGGTTGTATATATAGTATATATCTCATACAACCGATTGTTCAGATAAGAAACTTTTCGCAATTTCTACCCCATTTTAACAGCTATAAGTTTCAAATTTCACCGATTGCTTACGTATATAGCATATATTGTTGTCTGAAAAAATCATAGAGATCGGTTGTATATATAGTATATATCTCATACAACCGATTGTTCAGATAAGAAACTTTTCGCAATTTCTACCCCATTTTAACAGCTATAAGCTTCAAATTTCACTGATTGCTTACGTATATAGCATATATTGTTGTCTGAAAAAATCATAGAGATCGGTTGTATATATAGTATATATCTCATACAACCGATTGTTCAGATAAGAAACTTTTCGCAATTTCTACCCCATTTTAACAGCTAGAAGCTTCAAATTTCACCAACTGCTTACGTGTATAGCATATATTGATGTCTGAAAAAATCATTGAGATCGGTGGTATACATAGTATATATCTCATACAACCGATTCTTCAGATAAGAAACTTTGCGCAATTTCTGCCCCGTTTTAACAGTTAGAAGCTTCAAATTTCACAAAATGCTTTCGTATATAGCATATATTGTTGTCTGAAAAAATCATAGAGATCGGTGGTATATATATTATATACTTCATATAAACTGTCATATTGACCCCTTTTTTACGGCTAGAAGCTTCAAGATTCATCAAATTTCATCAAATAGTTAGGTTTACGTCATATATTTTTGAAATACGTGATTCGTAGTGTTGAAATAATAACTTGGAGTTTTAAGTTCAATATTTCCTATTGAGAACATATTTCTAATAATTAGAATGAATAAGACATATTACATATATTGATGAGTTAACTATATGTACACATGAATTTTATCTTTTAGTCCTCATTAAATCGTTGAACTAAGAAGTGCTTTTCTTTTATTGTACCGGACATTCACGCAAGTATACAAATCCCCTTCCAAATTCCTACCAACAAAGGTTATGGTCCCAGATCGCGTGTGAAGTTATTTAAAATTTAATAATTAATCGGGTTTTACAAAATAAAATTTTTAAAATGAATTCGAGTTTGCAAATCGAAAAACTGAGCGATAATAACTATGATGTGTGGTGCATGCAAATGCGCAGCATATTGGTTAATATGGACCAATGGCGCATCGTTAATGAAGATTGTAAGCGCAGTGATGAAAATGCAGAAAAGTGGGATCAAGATGATCAAAAAGCGCTAGCTAATATTATTTTATGCGTAAAACCGACGCAACTCAGCAATATTAAGGCTTGTAAAACTTCAGTGGAAGCATGGAAGAGGCTTCGAGATGTTCATGTGCTGAGGGGACCTTTACAAAAAGTCTCGCTTTATAAAAAGTTGCTTGGTTGCAGTATGTCTGCTGGTCAAAGCATGTCAACTTATCTAAATTCGTTTGTCGAAGTCGTAGATAAATTAGCCGAAGTGAACATCGAGTTAAACGAAGAGCTAAAAGTCATAATACTATTATCTAGTTTGCCGTCCGAGTACGAAAACTTCGTGGTAGCTATCGAGACTCGTGATGAATTGCCGAGTTTCAGTACTTTAAAAGTAAAGCTGTTAGAAGAGGGTGCTAGAAGGGAACAACAAGCAGATCAAAAAGCTCCTGCGCAAGCTGTTTATACAAGTGTAAGAGAATCAGCGCATAATGGTAATAAAATAAATACAAAAGCAAAAAGTCATGTAAAGTCAAATGAGTTCAAGGGTAAATGCTTTAGTTGTGGCATGCGTGGCCATACGGCTTCACAATGCAAAAGAAAGGGCAAACAACAATATGATCGTGAAGATAAACAAAGTTCTAAAATTAACGAGGTTTCTTACGCTGTATATGCTGCTGCTGTGGGGGATGAACGAAGTAAATACAATTGGTGTGTCGACAGTGGTGCAACGACACATATGTGTTGCGACAAGAATATGTTCGGGTCATTCATCGAAAAACGAGAAAAAGTTATTTTAGCAGCAGATAATTTCACTTACTCACAAGGTATAGGTACGGTCAAAATAAAAACAAATGAATGTGAAATAGAGCTACGTGATGTATTGTTTGTGCCTTCACTGAAAATGAACTTTTATTCTGTTAACAAAGCTCTGCAGCATAAACATACAGTGGTATTCAAAAACTATGTTGTGGGAGTAAAAAATTCCATAGGGTTAACATTGATTAGAGCTAGATTACAAAATGATTTGTTTATATTCAATGCACAAGTACAAGGTTCAAAAATTTATTTAAATAATTTAAAGTGGCATAATCGATATGGTCATATAAACTTCGAAAGTTTAAAGAAAATTGCCGACAAAGGTTTAGTGCGAGGTATGGACACAAAAGATGTGAAAACAAAAACAAATTGTGACACATGCAACAAAGCAAAATTAAGTGCAATGCCTTTTCCAAAAAAATTTGAAATTGAGTCAAAAGAAATATTAGAGCTTGTGCATACAGATGTATGTGGACCCATAAACGTAAAATCAGTAGGTGGTGCACGATACTTTCTCACATTTATTGACGATTTCTCGAGAATGATTTTTGTTTATTGTATTAAAGAAAAGAGCGAAGTATTTGAAAAGTTTCAATTATTCAAAAATATGGTCGAATGTCAAACTCAGAAGAAAATTAAAAAGCTCCGAAGTGACAATGGTACGGAGTACATAAACAATAAATTTACCGATTTTTTAAATGAGTGCGGAATTAAAAGGCAGTTAACTGTGCCATATACTCCCCAGCAAAATGGAGTGGCAGAGAGAGTTAACCGCACAATTGTAGAAATGGCTAGAAGTTTGCTGGTGCATGCAAATATAGAACAAGAATTGTGGGGTGAAGCTATACACACTGCTGTATATTTACGTAATCGCGCACCTACAAAATTACTTAGAGATTGCACTCCTTATGAGATTTGGTACAACAAAAAGCCGTCGGTAAAACATTTCAGGGTTTTGGTTCGCGCGCATTCGCGTTAAATAAAACGCAGCGTGGTAAATTCAGCGCAAAGGGCAAAGAGTATTTGTTCGTCGGATATTCTGAGGTTGCAAAAGCTTATCGCTTGTATGATAAGGAAACGAGGCAAATTTGTGTAAGACGTGACGT
The DNA here is from genome assembly GCF_040869045.1 of Eurosta solidaginis. Classification (NCBI taxonomy): domain Eukaryota; kingdom Metazoa; phylum Arthropoda; class Insecta; order Diptera; family Tephritidae; genus Eurosta; species Eurosta solidaginis. Next base: position 60,533,667 of record NC_090323.1, read on the forward strand.
AAAATTTTTAGAAGATGAAGTCAACTTAGCTGTGCCCGAAGGTGACACCAAAAACAGAGATGAAAATGACATTGCTACAATTTTTGTAAAAATCGACGATCGTAAACATGTTGAAGAAGAGCGGAAAGAAGATGAAGAGTTTGAAAGTTGCACCGAAGACGAAACAGAGGTAGAAGAGGCAAATGTAGGCAATGTTGCAGAGAATGGAATCGTTTCGGATGAAATGCAAATAATTGGTGAGTCTCATAGAAATGGAAACGAATCACGTCGCGGTCGAGGTAGGCAAAAAATTATTCACACTGGTCAAGTAGGGCGTCCCAAAAAAGAGTATCAGATGCTAAATTATCTACAATATGGTGAAGATGTAGACACGCCTCGATCGGTCAAAGAAGCATTGTCAAGCGAATACTCCTTTGAGTGGAAGAAATCAATGGAAGAAGAATATTCGGCGCTTCTTGCTAACAACACTTGGTCAGCAGTAGATCTGCCTGATGGTCAAAAAGCGATTGGATCGAAGTGGGTTTTTCGAATAAAACGTGATTCAGATGGCAATATTCAAAAGTTCAAGTCGAGACTAGTAGCAAAAGGCTGCAGTCAGCAGCTGGGTTTAAATTACTGGGAAACTTTTTCGCCTGTAATACGATATGAAACAATTCGTATGCTACTTGCTATTGCCGTTGAGAAAGAGCTTCACTTACATCAGATCGATATTTCCAATGCATATCTCAATAGTAAGCTTACGGAAGAAATTTACCTTAAACAACCAGAAGAATTTGTAGACAATAAAAATCCTAATAAAGTTTTAAAGCTAAATAAAGCCATTTACGGCTTAAAGCAGTCTGGGCGACACTGGAATAGTACTCTTGATGTAGCATTGAAAGATATGGGTTTCAGCCCATGCAAAAGCGAACCGTGTTTGTATGTCAAACAATACAATGGCAGTTATAGTTACATCGCCGTTTATGTCGACGATCTTATCTTAGCATGTCCAAGCGAGAAAGAGATTGCGAGCATTAAAAAATCATTATCGTCTAAATTTCAACTACACGATAGCGGGGCAATGACATTTTTTCTTGGCTTCGAAATAGAACGTCAGGGTAAGACAGGTGCGATTTCTATGTGTCAGAAGAACTATATAAACGAGTTATTGAGTATGTATGGTGTGACATCATGTCGTCCGGTAAGCACACCTCTAGATCCTGGTTTTCAAGTAAGCTGCAGAAATGACAAGTGCACTAAAATAGACGCAACAAGCTATCAATCGTTAATTGGATCTTTAATGTACTTGGCCATTTCAACGCGGCCAGACATTATGCACGCAGTAAGTTTATTAGCACAAAGAAACCAAGAACCCCACACCGAACATGAGGCTGGTGCAAAACATGTCCTACGATACTTATCAAAAACCATCAATTTAAAGTTATACTACTGCAAAAATGGTAAACCGGTAGAAGGCTATGCGGATGCGGATTGGGCGAGTAACGATTTAGATAGGAAGTCATACACCGGTTATTCGTTCTTTTTGGCGGGTAGCGCCTTTTCCTGGCAAGCAAAGAAGCAAGATGTAGTCGCATTGAGCAGCACAGAGGCTGAGTACATCGCTTTAAGTACGGCAGCAAAAGAGGCTGTATATCTGCGGCGCTTACTTAAAGAAGTTGGTTTTATTCACGACATCGGTCCTGTTAAGTTAAAAGGCGACAACATGAGCGCAATTCAAATTTCAAAGAACCCTGTGTTCCACAAGCGAACCAAGCACAAAGATTTGAAATATCATTATATCCGAGAAGTTGTCGAACAAAAAATAATAGAATTAGAGTACGTCTCCACAAATGAAAATGTTTCTGATATTTTTACAAAAAATCTGCAAAAACAGAAACATGTAAAATTTGTTCAAATGCTTGGTCTTAAAAATTAACTGAAGAAATATTTAACTTAAGAAAGAGTGTTGAAATAATAACTTGGAGTTTTAAGTTCAATATTTCCTATTGAGAACATATTTCTAATAATTAGAATGAATAAGACATATTACATATATTGATGAGTTAACTATATGTACACATGAATTTTATCTTTTAGTCCTCATTAAATCGTTGAACTAAGAAGTGCTTTTCTTTTATTGTACCGGACATTCACGCAAGTATACAAATCCCTTTCCAAATTCCTACCAACACGTAGCCATATTTTTTACATGCAGACCACAAAAAACGTGAAGCTTTGCATCCTCACACAGATTACCTACCTATTTTTATACCTTTCATGAAAATGAAATGGTATATTAATTTCGTCACGAAACCGAAAATTGTAAGTCCTTAAAGGAAAATAGATAGACCCACCATTAAGTATACCGAAATAATCAGGTTGAAGAGCTGAGTTGATTTAGCCATGTCCGTCTGTCCGTCTGTCCGTCTGTCTGTTTGTATGCAAACTAGTCCCTCAATTTTTGAGATATCTTGATAAAATTTGGTGAGCAGGTGTATTTGGGTGTCCGATTAGACATTTGTCGGAACCGACCGGATCGGACCACTATAGCATATATCCTCCATACAACCGATTTTTCAGAAAAAGAGGATTTTTGTAATATCTTACCCAATTTAACAGATTGAAGCTTCAAACTTCACCATATACTTTCGTATATTGCACATATTGTTGCCTGAAAAAATTTATGAGATCGGTCGTATATATAGTATATATCCCCCTCAACCGATTGTTCAGATAAGGAAATTTTCGTAATTACTGCCCTATTTTAAGAGCTAGAGGCTTCAAATTTCAGCGAATGCTTACGTATATAGCATATATTGTTGTCTGAAAAAATCATAAAGATCGGTGGTATATATAGTATATATATGGTGGTATATATAGTATATATATATAGTATATATATATATATATTCGCAAATTTTAGCCCCATTTTAACAGCTAGAAGCTTCACATTTCACCGAATATTTACTTATATAGCATATATTGTTGAATGAAAAAATCATAGAGATCGGTTGTATATATAGTATATATCTCATACAACCGATTGTTCAGATAAGAAACTTTTCGCAATTTCTACCCCATTTTAACAGCTATAAGCTTCAAATTTCACCGATTGCTTACGTATATAGCATATATTGTTGTCTGAAAAAATCATAGAGATCGGTTGTATATATAGTATATATCTCATACAACCGATTTTTCAGATAAGAAACTTTTCGCAATTTCTACCCCATTTTAACAGCTATAAGCTTCAAATTTCACTGATTGCTTACGTATATAGCATATATTGTTGTCTGAAAAAATCATAGAGATCGGTTGTATATATAGTATATATCTCATACAACCGATTGTTCAGATAAGAAACTTTTCGCAATTTCTGCCCCGCTTTAACAGTTAGAAGCTTCAAATTTCACAAAATGCTTTCGTATATAGCATATATTGTTGTCTGAAAAAATCATAGAGATCGGTGGTATATATATTATATACTTCATATAAACTGTCATATTGACCCCTTTTTTACGGCTAGAAGCTTCAAGATTCATCAGATTTCATCAAATAGTTAGGTTTACGTCATATATTTTTGAAATACGTGATTCGTAGCCATAGTTTTTACATGCAGACCACAAAAAACGTGAAGCTTTGCATCCTCACACAGATTACCTACCTATTTTTATACCTTTCATGAAAATGAAATGGTATATTAATTTCGTCACGAAACCGAAAATTGTAAGTCCTTAAAGGAAAATAGATAGACCCACCATTAAGTATACCGAAATAATCAGGTTGAAGAGCTGAGTTGATTTAGCCATGTCCGTCTGTCCGTCTGTCTGTTTGTATGCAAACTAGTCCCTCAATTTTTGAGATATCTTGATAAAATTTGGTGAGCAGGTGTATTTGGGTGTCCGATTAGACATTTGTCGGAACCGACCGGATCGGACCACTATAGCATATATCCTCCATACAATCGATTTTTCAGAAAAAGAGGATTTTTGTAATATCTTACCCAATTTAACAGATTGAAGCTTCAAACTTCACCATATACTTTCGTATATTGCACATATTGTTGCCTGAAAAAATTTATGAGATCGGTCGTATATATAGTATATATCCCCCACAACCGATTGTTCAGATAAGGAACTTTTCGTAATTACTGCCCTATTTTAAGAGCTAGAGGCTTCAAATTTCAGCGAATGCTTACGTATATAGCATATATTGTTGTCTGAAAAAATCATAAAGATCGGTGGTATATATAGTATATATATGGTGGTATATATAGTATATATATATAGTATATATATATATATATTTTCGCAAATTTTAGCCCCATTTTAACAGCTAGAAGCTTCAAATTTCACCGAATATTTACTTATATAGCATATATTGTTGTATGAAAAAATCATAGAGATCGGTTGTATATATAGTATATATCTCATACAACCGATTGTTCAGATAAGAAACTTTTCGCAATTTCTACCCCATTTTAACAGCTATAAGCTTCAAATTTCACCGATTGCTTACGTATATAGCATATATTGTTGTCTGAAAAAATCATAGAGATCGGTTGTATATATAGTATATATCTCATACAACCGATTGTTCAGATAAGAAACTTTTCGCAATTTCTACCCCATTTTAACAGCTATAAGCTTCAAATTTCACTGATTGCTTACGTATATAGCATATATTGTTGTCTGAAAAAATCATAGAGATCGGTTGTATATATAGTATATATCTCATACAACCGATTGTTCAGATAAGAAACTTTTCGCAATTTCTACCCCATTTTAACAGCTAGAAGCTTCAAATTTCACCAACTGCTTACGTGTATAGCATATATTGATGTCTGAAAAAATCATTGAGATCGGTGGTATACATAGTATATATCTCATACAACCGATTGTTCAGATAAGAAACTTTGCGCAATTTCTGCCCCGTTTTAACAGTTAGAAGTTTTAAATTTCACAAAATGCTTTCGTATATAGCATATATTGTTGTCTGAAAAAATCATAGAGATCGGTGGTATATACATTATATACTTCATATAAACTGTCATATTGACCCCTTTTTTACGGCTAGAAGCTTCAAGATTCATCAAATTTCATCAAATAGTTAGGTTTACGTCAATTTTTTTTGAAATACGTGATTCGTAGCCATAGTTTTTACATGCAGACCACAAAAAACGTGAAGCTTTGCATCCTCACACAGATTACCTACCTATTTTTATACCTTTCATGAAAATGAAATGGTATATTAATTTCGTCACGAAACCGAAAATTGTAAGTCCTTAAAGGAAAATAGATAGACCCACCATTAAGTATACCGAAATAATCAGGTTGAAGAGCTGAGTTGATTTAGCCATGTCCGTCTGTCCGTCTGTCCGTCTGTCTGTTTGTATGCAAACTAGTCCCTCAATTTTTGAGATATCTTGATAAAATTTGGTGAGCAGGTGTATTTGGGTGTCCGATTAGACATTTGTCGGAACCGACCGGATCGGACCACTATAGCATATATCCTCCATACAACCGATTTTTCAGAAAAAGAGGATTTTTGTAATATCTTACCCAATTTAACAGATTGAAGCTTCAAACTTCACCATATACTTTCGTATATTGCACATATTGTTGCCTGAAAAAATTTATGAGATCGGTCGTATATATAGTATATATCCCCCTCAACCGATTGTTCAGATAAGGAAATTTTCGTAATTACTGCCCTATTTTAAGAGCTAGAGGCTTCAAATTTCAGCGAATGCTTACGTATATAGCATATATTGTTGTCTGAAAAAATCATAAAGATCGGTGGTATATATAGTATATATATGGTGGTATATATAGTATATATATATAGTATATATATATATATATTCGCAAATTTTAGCCCCATTTTAACAGCTAGAAGCTTCACATTTCACCGAATATTTACTTATATAGCATATATTGTTGAATGAAAAAATCATAGAGATCGGTTGTATATATAGTATATATCTCATACAACCGATTGTTCAGATAAGAAACTTTTCGCAATTTCTACCCCATTTTAACAGCTATAAGCTTCAAATTTCACCGATTGCTTACGTATATAGCATATATTGTTGTCTGAAAAAATCATAGAGATCGGTTGTATATATAGTATATATCTCATACAACCGATTTTTCAGATAAGAAACTTTTCGCAATTTCTACCCCATTTTAACAGCTATAAGCTTCAAATTTCACTGATTGCTTACGTATATAGCATATATTGTTGTCTGAAAAAATCATAGAGATCGGTTGTATATATAGTATATATCTCATACAACCGATTGTTCAGATAAGAAACTTTTCGCAATTTCTGCCCCGCTTTAACAGTTAGAAGCTTCAAATTTCACAAAATGCTTTCGTATATAGCATATATTGTTGTCTGAAAAAATCATAGAGATCGGTGGTATATATATTATATACTTCATATAAACTGTCATATTGACCCCTTTTTTACGGCTAGAAGCTTCAAGATTCATCAGATTTCATCAAATAGTTAGGTTTACGTCATATATTTTTGAAATACGTGATTCGTAGCCATAGTTTTTACATGCAGACCACAAAAAACGTGAAGCTTTGCATCCTCACACAGATTACCTACCTATTTTTATACCTTTCATGAAAATGAAATGGTATATTAATTTCGTCACGAAACCGAAAATTGTAAGTCCTTAAAGGAAAATAGATAGACCCACCATTAAGTATACCGAAATAATCAGGTTGAAGAGCTGAGTTGATTTAGCCATGTCCGTCTGTCCGTCTGTCTGTTTGTATGCAAACTAGTCCCTCAATTTTTGAGATATCTTGATAAAATTTGGTGAGCAGGTGTATTTGGGTGTCCGATTAGACATTTGTCGGAACCGACCGGATCGGACCACTATAGCATATATCCTCCATACAATCGATTTTTCAGAAAAAGAGGATTTTTGTAATATCTTACCCAATTTAACAGATTGAAGCTTCAAACTTCACCATATACTTTCGTATATTGCACATATTGTTGCCTGAAAAAATTTATGAGATCGGTCGTATATATAGTATATATCCCCCACAACCGATTGTTCAGATAAGGAACTTTTCGTAATTACTGCCCTATTTTAAGAGCTAGAGGCTTCAAATTTCAGCGAATGCTTACGTATATAGCATATATTGTTGTCTGAAAAAATCATAAAGATCGGTGGTATATATAGTATATATATGGTGGTATATATAGTATATATATATAGTATATATATATATATATTTTCGCAAATTTTAGCCCCATTTTAACAGCTAGAAGCTTCAAATTTCACCGAATATTTACTTATATAGCATATATTGTTGTATGAAAAAATCATAGAGATCGGTTGTATATATAGTATATATCTCATACAACCGATTGTTCAGATAAGAAACTTTTCGCAATTTCTACCCCATTTTAACAGCTATAAGCTTCAAATTTCACCGATTGCTTACGTATATAGCATATATTGTTGTCTGAAAAAATCATAGAGATCGGTTGTATATATAGTATATATCTCATACAACCGATTGTTCAGATAAGAAACTTTTCGCAATTTCTACCCCATTTTAACAGCTATAAGCTTCAAATTTCACTGATTGCTTACGTATATAGCATATATTGTTGTCTGAAAAAATCATAGAGATCGGTTGTATATATAGTATATATCTCATACAACCGATTGTTCAGATAAGAAACTTTTCGCAATTTCTACCCCATTTTAACAGCTAGAAGCTTCAAATTTCACCAACTGCTTACGTGTATAGCATATATTGATGTCTGAAAAAATCATTGAGATCGGTGGTATACATAGTATATATCTCATACAACCGATTGTTCAGATAAGAAACTTTGCGCAATTTCTGCCCCGTTTTAACAGTTAGAAGTTTTAAATTTCACAAAATGCTTTCGTATATAGCATATATTGTTGTCTGAAAAAATCATAGAGATCGGTGGTATATACATTATATACTTCATATAAACTGTCATATTGACCCCTTTTTTACGGCTAGAAGCTTCAAGATTCATCAAATTTCATCAAATAGTTAGGTTTACGTCAATTTTTTTTGAAATACGTGATTCGTAGCCATAGTTTTTACATGCAGACCACAAAAAACGTGAAGCTTTGCATCCTCACACAGATTACCTACCTATTTTTATACCTTTCATGAAAATGAAATGGTATATTAATTTCGTCACGAAACCGAAAATTGTAAGTCCTTAAAGGAAAATAGATAGACCCACCATTAAGTATACCGAAATAATCAGGTTGAAGAGCTGAGTTGATTTAGCCATGTCCGTCTGTCCGTCTGTCCGTCTGTCTGTTTGTATGCAAACTAGTCCCTCACTTTTTGAGATATCTTGATAAAATTTGGTGAGCAGGTGTATTTGGGTGTCCTATTAGACATTTGTCGGAACCGACCGGATCGGACCACTATAGCATATATCCTCCATACAACCGATTTTTCAGAAAAAGAGGATTTTTGTAATATCTTACCCAATTTAACAGATTGAAGCTTCAAACTTTACCATATACTTTCGTATATTGCACATATTGTTGCCTGAAAAAATTTATGAGATCGGTCGTATATATAGTATATATCCCCCACAACCGATTGTTCAGATAAGGAACTTTTCGTAATTACTGCCCTATTTTAAGAGCTAGAGGCTTCAAATTTCAGCGAATGCTTACGTATATAGCATATATTGTTGTCTGAAAAAATCATAAAGATCGGTGGTATATATAGTATATATATGGTGGTATATATAGTATATATATATAGTATATATATATATATTTTCGCAAATTTTAGCCCCATTTTAACAGCTAGAAGCTTCAAATTTCACCGAATATTTACTTATATAGCATATGTTGTTGTATGAAAAAATCATAGAGATCGGTTGTATATATAGTATATATCTCATACAACCGATTGTTCAGATAAGAAACTTTTCGCAATTTCTACCCCATTTTAACAGCTATAAGCTTCAAATTTCACCGATTGCTTACGTATATAGCATATATTGTTGTCTGAAAAAATCATAGAGATCGGTTGTATTTATAGTATATATCTCATACAACCGATTGTTCAGATAAGAAACTTTTCGCAATTTCTACCCCATTTTAAGAGCTATAAGCTTCAAATTTCACCGATTGCTTATAGTATATATCTCATACAACCGATTGTTCAGATAAGAAACTTTTCGCAATTTCTACCCCATTTTAACAGCTAGAAGCTTCAAATTTCACCAACTGCTTACGTGTATAGCATATATTGATGTCTGAAAAAATCATTGAGATCGGTGGTATACATAGTATATATCTCATACAACCGATTGTTCAGATAAGAAACTTTGCGCAATTTCTGCCCCGTTTTAACAGTTAGAAGTTTTAAATTTCACAAAATGCTTTCGTATATAGCATATATTGTTGTCTGAAAAAATCATAGAGATCGGTGGTATATACATTATATACTTCATATAAACTGTCATATTGACCCCTTTTTTACGGCTAGAAGCTTCAAGATTCATCAAATTTCATCAAATAGTTAGGTTTACGTCAATTTTTTTTGAAATACGTGATTCGTAGCCATATTTTTTACATGCAGACCACAAAAAACGTGAAGCTTTGCATCCTCACACAGATTACCTACCTATTTTTATACCTTTCATGAAAATGAAATGGTATATTAATTTCGTCACGAAACCGAAAATTGTAAGTCCTTAAAGGAAAATAGATAGACCCACCATTAAGTATACCGAAATAATCAGGTTGAAGAGCTGAGTTGATTTAGCCATGTCCGTCTGTCCGTCTGTCCGTCTGTCTGTTTGTATGCAAACTAGTCCCTCAATTTTTGAGATATCTTGATAAAATTTGGTGAGCAGGTGTATTTGGGTGTCCGATTAGACATTTGTCGGAACCGACCGGATCGGACCACTATAGCATATATCCTCCATACAACCGATTTTTCAGAAAAAGAGGATTTTTTGTAATATCTTACCCAATTTAACAGATTGAAGCTTCAAACTTCACCATATACTTTCGTATATTGCACATATTGTTGCCTGAAAAAATTTATGAGATCGGTCGTATATATAGTATATATCCCCCACAACCGATTGTTCAGATAAGGAACTTTTCGTAATTACTGCCCTATTTTAAGAGCTAGAGGCTTCAAATTTCAGCGAATGCTTACGTATATAGCATATATTGTTGTCTGAAAAAATCATAAAGATCGGTGGTATATATAGTATATATATGGTGGTATATATAGTATATATATATATATATTTTCGCAAATTTTAGCCCCATTTTAACAGCTAGAAGCTTCAAATTTCACCGAATATTTACTTATATAGCATATATTGTTGTATGAGAAAATCATAGAGATCGGTGGTATATATAGTATATATCTCATACAACCGATTGTTCAGATAAGAAACTTTTCGCAATTTCTACCCCATTTTAACAGCTATAAGCTTCAAATTTCACTGATTGCTTACGTATATAGCATATATTGTTGTCTGAAAAAATCATAGAGATCGGTTGTATATATAGTATATATCTCATACAACCGATTGTTCAGATAAGAAACTTTTCGCAATTTCTACCCCATTTTAACAGCTAGAAGGTTGAAATTTCACAAACTGCTTACGTGTATAGCATATATTGATGTCTGAAAAAATCATTGAGATCGGTGGTATACATAGTATATATCTCATACAACCGATTGTTCAGATAAGAAACTTTGCGCAATTTCTGCCCCGTTTTAACAGTTAGAAGCTTCAAATTTAACAAAATGCTTTCGTATATAGCATATATTGTTGTCTGAAAAAATCATAGAGATCGGTGGTATATATATTATATACTTCATATAAACTGTCATATTGACCCCTTTTTTACGGCTAGAAGCTTCAAGATTCATCAAATTTCATCAAATAGTTAGGTTTACGTCATATATTTTTGAAATACGTGATTCGTAGCCATATTTTTTACATGCAGACCACAAAAAACGTGAAGCTTTGCATCCTCACACAGATTACCTACCTATTTTTATACCTTTCATGAAAATGAAATGGTATATTAATTTCGTCACGAAACCGAAAATTGTAAGTCCTTAAAGGAAAATAGATAGACCCACCATTAAGTATACCGAAATAATCAGGTTGAAGAGCTGAGTTGATTTAGCCATGTCCGTCTGTCCGTCTGTCCGTCTGTCTGTTTGTATGCAAACTAGTCCCTCAATTTTTGAGATATCTTGATAAAATTTGGTGAGCAGGTGTACTTGGGTGTCCGATTAGACACTTGTCGGAACCGACCGGATCGGACCACTATAGCATATATCCTCCATACAACCGATTTTTCAGAAAAAGAGGATTTTTGTAATATCTTATCCAATTTAACAGATTGAAGCTTCAAACTTCACCATATTCTTTCGTATATTGCACATATTGTTGCCTGAAAAAATTTATGAGATCGGTCGTATATATAGTATATATCCCCCACAACCGATTGTTCAGATAAGGAACTTTTCGTAATTACTGCCCTATTTTAAGAGCTAGAGGCTTCAAATTTCAGCGAATGCTTACGTATATAGCATATATTGTTGTCTGAAAAAATCATAAAGATCGGTGGTATATATAGTATATATATGGTGGTATATATAGTATATATATATATATATTTTCGCAAATTTTAGCCCCATTTTAACAGCTAGAAGCTTCAAATTTCACCGAATATTTACTTATATAGCATATATTGTTGTATGAAAAAATCATAGAGATCGGTTGTATATATAGTATATATCTCATACAACCGATTGTTCAGATAAGAAACTTTTCGCAATTTCTACCCTATTTTAACAGCTATAAGCTTCTAATTTCACCGATTGCTTACGTATATAGCATATATTGTTGTCTGAAAAAATCATAGAGATCGGTTGTATATATAGTATATATCTCATACAACCGATTGTTCAGATAAGAAACTTTTCGCAATTTCTACCCCATTTTAACAGCTATAAGCTTCAAATTTCACTGACTGCTTACGTATATAGCATATATTGTTGTCTGAAAAAATCATAGAGATCGGTTGTATATATAGTATATATCTCATACAACCGATTGTTCAGATAAGAAACTTTTCGCAATTTCTACCCCATTTTAACAGCTAGAAGCTTCAAATTTCACCAACTGCTTACGTGTATAGCATATATTGATGTCTGAAAAAATCATTGAGATCGGTGGTATACATAGTATATATCTCATACAACCGATTGTTCAGATAAGAAACTTTGCGCAATTTCTGCCCCGTTTTAACAGTTAGAAGCTTCAAATTTCACAAAATGCTTTCGTATATAGCATATATTGTTGTCTGAAAAAATCATAGAGATCGGTGGTATATATATTATATACTTCATATAAACTGTCATATTGACCCCTTTTTTACGGCTAGAAGCTTCAAGATTCATCAAATTTCATCAAATAGTTAGGTTTACGTCATATATTTTTGAAATACGTGATTCGTAGTGTTGAAATAATAACTTGGAGTTTTAAGTTCAATATTTCCTATTGAGAACATATTTCTAATAATTAGAATGAATAAGACATATTACATATATTGATGAGTTAACTATATGTACACATGAATTTTATCTTTTAGTCCTCATTAAATCGTTGAACTAAGAAGTGCTTTTCTTTTATTGTACCGGACATTCACGCAAGTATACAAATCCCCTTCCAAATTCCTACCAACAAAGGTTATGGTCCCAGATCGCGTGTGAAGTTATTTAAAATTTAATAATTAATCGGGTTTTACAAAATAAAATTTTAAAAATGAATTCGAGTTTGCAAATCGAAAAACTGAGCGATAATAACTATGATGTGTGGTGCATGCAAATGCGCAGCATATTGGTTAATATGGACCAATGGCGCATCGTTAATGAAGATTGTAAGCGCAGTGATGAAAATGCAGAAAAGTGGGATCAAGATGATCAAAAAGCGCTAGCTAATATTATTTTATGCGTAAAACCGACGCAACTCAGCAATATTAAGGCTTGTAAAACTTCAGTGGAAGCATGGAAGAGGCTTCGAGATGTTCATGTGCCGAGGGGACCTTTACAAAAAGTCTCGCTTTATAAAAAGTTGCTTGGTTGCAGTATGTCTGCTGGTCAAAGCATATCAACTTATCTAAATTCGTTTGTCGAAGTCGTAGATAAATTAGCCGAAGTGAACATCGAGTTAAACGAAGAGCTAAAAGTCATAATACTATTATCTAGTTTGCCGTCCGAGTACGAAAACTTCATGGTAGCTTTCGAGACTCGTGATGAATTGCCGAGTTTCAGCACTTTAAAAGTAAAGCTGTTAGAAGAGGGTGCTAGAAGGGAACAACAAGCAGATCAAAAAGCTCCTGCGCAAGCTGTTTATACAAGTGTAAGAGAATCAGCGCATAATGGTAATAAAATAAATACAAAAGCAAAAAGTCATGTAAAGTCAAATGAGTTCAAGGGTAAATGCTTTAGTTGTGGCATGCGTGGCCATACGGCTTCACAATGCAAAAGAAAGGGCAAACAACAATATGATCGTGAAGATAAACAAAGTTCTAAAATTAACAAGGTTTCTTACGCTGTATATGCTGCTGCTGTGGGGGATGAACGAAGTAAATACAATTGGTGTGTCGACAGTGGTGCAACGACACATATGTGTTGCGACAAGAATATGTTCGTGTCATTCATCGAAAAACGAGAAAAAGTTATGTTAGCAGCAGATAATTTCACTTACTCACAAGGTATAGGTACGGTCAAAATAAAAACAAATGAATGTGAAATAGAGCTACGTGATGTATTGTTTGTGCCTTCACTGAAAATGAACTTTTATTCTGTTAACAAAGCTCTGCAGCATAAACATACAGTGGTATTCAAAAACTATGTTGTGGAAGTAAAAAATTCCCTAGGGTTAACATTGATTAGAGCTAGATTACAAAATGATTTGTTTATATTCAATGCACAAGTACAAGGTTCAAAAATTTATTTAAATAATTTAAAGTGGCATAATCGATATGGTTTAGTGCGAGGTATGGACACAAAAGATGTGAAAACAAAAACAAATTGTGACACATGCAACAAAGCAAAATTAAGTGCAATGCCTTTTCCAAAAAAATTTGAAATTGAGTCAAAAGAAATATTAGAGCTTGTGCATACAGATGTATGTGGACCCATAAACGTAAAATCAGTAGGTGGTGCACGATACTTTCTCACATTTATTGACGATTTCTCGAGAATGATTTTTGTTTATTGTATTAAAGGAAAGAGCGAAGTATTTGAAAAGTTTCAATTATTTAAAAATATGGTCGAATGTCAAACTCAGAAGAAAATTAAAAAGCTCCGAAGTGACAATGGTACGGAGTACATAAACAATAAATTTACCGATTTTTTAAATGAGTGCGGAATTAAAAGGCAGTTAACTGTGCCATATACTCCCCAGCAAAATGGAGTGGCAGAGAGAGTTAACCGCACAATTGTAGAAATGGCTAGAAGTTTGCTGGTGCATGCAAATATAGAACAAGAATTGTGGGGTGAAGCTATACACACAGCTGTATATTTACGTAATCGCGCACCTACAAAATTACTTAGAGATTGCACTCCTTATGAGATTTGGTACAACAAAAAGCCGTCGGTAAAACATTTCAGGGTTTTGGTTCGCGCGCATTCGCGTTAAATAAAACGCAGCGTGGTAAATTCAGCGCAAAGGGCAAAGAGTATTTGTTCGTCGGATATTCTGAGGTTGCAAAAGCTTATCGCTTGTATGATAAGGAAACGAGGCAAATTTGTGTAAGACGTGACGTAAAATTTTTAGAAGATGAAGTCAACTTAGCTGTGCCCGAAGGTGACACCAAAAACAGAGATGAAAATGACATTGCTACAATTTTTGTAAAAATCGACGATCGTAAACATGTTGAAGAAGAGCGGAAAGAAGATGAAGAGTTTGAAAGTTGCACCGAAGACGAAACAGAGGTAGAAGAGGCAAATGTAGGCAATGTTGCAGAGAATGGAATCGTTTCGGATGAAATGCAAATAATTGGTGAGTCTCATAGAAATGGAAACGAATCACGTCGCGGTCGAGGTAGGCAAAAAATTATTCACACTGGTCAAGTAGGGCGTCCCAAAAAAGAGTATCAGATGCTAAATTATCTACAATATGGTGAAGATGTAGACACGCCTCGATCGGTCAAAGAAGCATTGTCAAGCGAATACTCCTTTGAGTGGAAGAAATCAATGGAAGAAGAATATTCGGCGCTTCTTGCTAACAACACTTGGTCAGCAGTAGATCTGCCTGATGGTCAAAAAGCGATTGGATCGAAGTGGGTTTTTCGAATAAAACGTGATTCAGATGGCAATATTCAAAAGTTCAAGTCGAGACTAGTAGCAAAAGGCTGCAGTCAGCAGCTGGGTTTAAATTACTGGGAAACTTTTTCGCCTGTAATACGATATGAAACAATTCGTATGCTACTTGCTATTGCCGTTGAGAAAGAGCTTCACTTACATCAGATCGATATTTCCAATGCATATCTCAATAGTAAGCTTACGGAAGAAATTTACCTTAAACAACCAGAAGAATTTGTAGACAATAAAAATCCTAATAAATTTTTAAAGCTAAATAAAGCCATTTACGGCTTAAAGCAGTCTGGGCGACACTGGAATAGTACTCTTGATGTAGCATTGAAAGATATGGGTTTCAGCCCATGCAAAAGCGAACCGTGTTTGTATGTCAAACAATACAATGGCAGTTATAGTTACATCGCCGTTTATGTCGACGATCTTATCTTAGCATGTCCAAGCGAGAAAGAGATTGCGAGCATTAAAAAATCATTATCGTCTAAATTTCAACTACACGATAGCGGGGCAATGACATTTTTTCTTGGCTTCGAAATAGAACGTCAGGGTAAGACAGGTGCGATTTCTATGTGTCAGAAGAACTATATAAACGAGTTATTGAGTATGTATGGTGTGACATCATGTCGTCCGGTAAGCACACCTCTAGATCCTGGTTTTCAAGTAAGCTGCAGAAATGACAAGTGCACTAAAATAGACGCAACAAGCTATCAATCGTTAATTGGATCTTTAATGTACTTGGCCATTTCAACGCGGCCAGACATTATGCACGCAGTAAGTTTATTAGCACAAAGAAACCAAGAACCCCACACCGAACATGAGGCTGGTGCAAAACATGTCCTACGATACTTATCAAAAACCATCAATTTAAAGTTACACTACTGCAAAAATGGTAAACCGGTAGAAGGCTATGCGGATGCGGATTGGGCGAGTAACGATTTAGATAGGAAGTCATACACCGGTTATTCGTTCTTTTTGGCGGGTAGCGCCTTTTCCTGGCAAGCAAAGAAGCAAGATGTAGTCGCATTGAGCAGCACAGAGGCTGAGTACATCGCTTTAAGTACGGCAGCAAAAGAGGCTGTATATCTGCGGCGCTTACTTAAAGAAGTTGGTTTTATTCACGACATCGGTCCTGTTAAGTTAAAAGGCGACAACATGAGCGCAATTCAAATTTCAAAGAACCCTGTGTTCCACAAGCGAACCAAGCACATAGATTTGAAATATCATTATATCCGAGAAGTTGTCGAACAAAAAATAATAGAATTAGAGTACGTCTCCACAAATGAAAATGTTTCTGATATTTTTACAAAAAATCTGCAAAAACAGAAACATGTAAAATTTGTTCAAATGCTTGGTCTTAAAAATTAACTGAAGAAATATTTAACTTAAGAAAGAGTGTTGAAATAATAACTTGGAGTTTTAAGTTCAATATTTCCTATTGAGAACATATTTCTAATAATTAGAATGAATAAGACATATTACATATATTGATGAGTTAACTATATGTACACATGAATTTTATCTTTTAGTCCTCATTAAATCGTTGAACTAAGAAGTGCTTTTCTTTTATTGTACCGGACATTCACGCAAGTATACAAATCCCCTTCCAAATTCCTACCAACACGTAGCCATATTTTTTACATGCAGACCACAAAAAACGTGAAGCTTTGCATCCTCACACAGATTACCTACCTATTTTTATACCTTTCATGAAAATGAAATGGTATATTAATTTCGTCACGAAACCGAAAATTGTAAGTCCTTAAAGGAAAATAGATAGACCCACCATTAAGTATACCGAAATAATCAGGTTGAAGAGCTGAGTTGATTTAGCCATGTCCGTCTGTCCGTCTGTCCGTCTGTCCGTCTGTCTGTTTGTATGCAAACTAGTCCCTCAATTTTTGAGATATCTTGATAAAATTTGGTGAGCAGGTTTATTTGGGTGTCCGATTAGACATTTGTCGGAACCGACCGGATCGGACCACTATAGCATATATCCTCCATACAATCGATTTTTCAGAAAAAGAGGATTTTTGTAATATCTTACCCAATTTAACAGATTGAAGCTTCAAACTTCACCATATACTTTCGTATATTGCACATATTGTTGCCTGAAAAAATTTATGAGATCGGTCGTATATATAGTATATATCCCCCACAACCGATTGTTCAGATAAGGAACTTTTCGTAATTACTGCCCTATTTTAAGAGCTAGAGGCTTCAAATTTCAGCGAATGCTTACGTATATAGCATATATTGTTGTCTGAAAAAATCATAAAGATCGGTGGTATATATAGTATATATATGGTGGTATATATAGTATATATATATAGTATATATATATATATATTTTCGCAAATTTTAGCCCCATTTTAACAGCTAGAAGCTTCAAATTTCACCGAATATTTACTTATATAGCATATATTGTTGTATGAAAAAATCATAGAGATCGGTTGTATATATAGTATATATCTCATACAACCGATTGTTCAGATAAGAAACTTTTCGCAATTTCTACCCCATTTTAACAGCTATAAGCTTCAAATTTCACCGATTGCTTACGTATATAGCATATATTGTTGTCTGAAAAAATCATAGAGATCGGTTGTATATATAGTATATATCTCATACAACCGATTGTTCAGATAAGAAACTTTTCGCAATTTCTACCCCATTTTAACAGCTATAAGCTTCAAATTTCACTGATTGCTTACGTAATAGCATATATTGTTGTCTGAAAAAATCATAGAGATCGGTTGTATATATAGTATATATCTCATACAACCGATTGTTCAGATAAGAAACTTTTCGCAATTTCTACCCCATTTTAACAGCTATAAGCTTCAAATTTCACTGATTGCTTACGTAATAGCATATATTGTTGTCTGAAAAAATCATTGAGATCGGTGGTATACATAGTATATATCTCATACAACCGATTGTTCAGATAAGAAACTTTGCGCAATTTCTGCCCCGTTTTAACAGTTAGAAGTTTTAAATTTCACAAAATGCTTTCGTATATAGCATATATTGTTGTCTGAAAAAATCATAGAGATCGGTGGTATATACATTATATACTTCATATAAACTGTCATATTGACCCCTTTTTTACGGCTAGAAGCTTCAAGATTCATCAAATTTCATCAAATAGTTAGGTTTACGTCAATTTTTTTTGAAATACGTGATTCGTAGCCATAGTTTTTACATGCAGACCACAAAAAACGTGAAGCTTTGCATCCTCACACAGATTACCTACCTATTTTTATACCTTTCATGAAAATGAAATGGTATATTAATTTCGTCACGAAACCGAAAATTGTAAGTCCTTAAAGGAAAATAGATAGACCCACCATTAAGTATACCGAAATAATCAGGTTGAAGAGCTGAGTTGATTTAGCCATGTCCGTCTGTCCGTCTGTCCGTCTGTCTGTTTGTATGCAAACTAGTCCCTCAATTTTTGAGATATCTTGATAAAATTTGGTGAGCAGGTGTATTTGGGTGTCCTATTAGACATTTGTCGGAACCGACCGGATCGGACCACTATAGCATATATCCTCCATACAACCGATTTTTCAGAAAAAGAGGTTTTTTGTAATATCTTACCCAATTTAACAGATTGAAGCTTCAAACTTCACCATATACTTTCGTATATTGCACATATTGTTGCCTGAAAAAATTTATGAGATCGGTGGTATATATAGTATATACCCCCACAACCGATTGTTCAGATAAGGAACTTTTCGTAATTACTGCCCTATTTTAAGAGCTAGAGGCTTCAAATTTCAGCGAATGCTTACGTATATAGCATATATTGTTGTCTGAAAAAATCATAAAGATCGGTGGTATATATAGTATATATATGGTGGTATATATAGTATATATATATAGTATATATATATATATTTTCGCAAATTTTAGCCCCATTTTAACAGCTAGAAGCTTCAAATTTCACCGAATATTTACTTATATAGCATATGTTGTTGTATGAAAAAATCATAGAGATCGGTTGTATATATAGTATATATCTCATACAACCGATTGTTCAGATAAGAAACTTTTCGCAATTTCTACCCCATTTTAACAGCTATAAGCTTCAAATTTCACCGATTGCTTACGTATATAGCATATATTGTTGTCTGAAAAAATCATAGAGATCGGTTGTATTTATAGTATATATCTCATACAACCGATTGTTCAGATAAGAAACTTTTCGCAATTTCTACCCCATTTTAAGAGCTATAAGCTTCAAATTTCACCGATTGCTTACGTATATAGCATATATTGTTGTCTGAAAAAATCATAGAGATCGGTTGTATATATAGTATATATCTCATACAACCGATTGTTCAGATAAGAAACTTTTCGCAATTTCTACCCCATTTTAACAGCTAGAAGCTTCAAATTTCACCAACTGCTTACGTGCATAGCATATATTGATGTCTGAAAAAATCATTGAGATCGGTGGTATACATAGTATATATCTCATACAACCGATTGTTCAGATAAGAAACTTTGCGCAATTTCTGCCCCGTTTTAACAGTTAGAAGCTTCAAATTTCACAAAATGCTTTCGTATATAGCATATATTGTTGTCTGAAAAAATCATAGAGATCGGTGGTATATATATTATATACTTCATATAAACTGTCATATTGACCCCTTTTTTACGGCTAGAAGCTTCAAGATTCATCAAATTTCATCAAATAGTTAGGTTTACGTCATATATTTTTGAAATACGTGATTCGTAGCCATAGTTTTTACATTCAGACCACAAAAAACGTGAAGCTTTGCATCCTCACACAGATTACCTACCTATTTTTATACCTTCCATGAAAATGAAATGGTATATTAATTTCGTCACGAAACCGAAAATTGTAAGTCCTTAAAGGAAAATAGATAGACCCACCATTAAGTATACCGAAATAATCAGGTTGAAGAGCTGAGTTGATTTAGCCATGTCCGTCTGTCCGTCTGTCCGTCTGTCTGTTTGTATGCAAACTAGTCCCTCAATTTTTGAGATATCTTGATAAAATTTGGTGAGCAGGTGTATTTGGGTGTCCGATTAGACATTTGTCGGAATCGACCGGATCGGACCACTATAGCATATATCCTCCATACAACCGATTTTTCAGAAAAAGAGGATTTTTGTAATATCTTACCCAATTTAACAGATTGAAGCTTCAAACTTCACCATATACTTTCGTATATTGCACATATTGTTGCCTGAAAAAATTTATGAGATTGGTCGTATATATAGTATATATCCCCCACAACCGATTGTTCAGATAAGGAACTTTTCGTAATTACTGCCCTATTTTAAGAGCTAGAGGCTTCAAATTTCAGCGAATGCTTACGTATATAGCATATATTGTTGTCTGAAAAAATCATAAAGATCGGTGGTATATATAGTATATATATGGTGGTATATATAGTATATATATATAGTATATATATATATATATATTTTCGCAAATTTTAGCCCCATTTTAACAGCTAGAAGCTTCAAATTTCACCGAATATTTACTTATATAGCATATATTGTTGTATGAAAAAATCATAGAGATCGGATGTATATATAGTATATATCTCATACAACCGATTGTTCAGATAAGAAACTTTTCGCAATTTCTACCCCATTTTAACAGCTATAAGCTTCAAATTTCACCGATTGCTTACGTATATAGCATATATTGTTGTCTGAAAAAATCATAGAGATCGGTTATATATATAGTATATATCTCATACAACCGATGGTTCAGATAAAAAACTTTTCGCAATTTCTACCCCATTTTAACAGCTATAAGCTTCAAATTTCACCGATTGCTTACGTATATAGCATATATTGTTGTCTGAAAAAATCATAGAGATCGGTTGTATATATAGTATATATCTCATACAACCGATGGTTCAGATAAGAAACTTTTCGCAATTTCTACCCCATTTTAACAGCTATAAGCTTCAAATTTCACCGATTGCTTACGTATATAGCATATATTGTTGTCTGAAAAAATCATAGAGATCGGTTGTATATATAGTATATATCTCATACAACCGATGGTTCAGATAAGAAACTTTTCGCAATTTCTACCCCATTTTAACAGCTATAAGCTTCAAATTTCACCGATTGCTTACGTATATAGCATATATTGTTGTCTGAAAAAATCATAGAGATCGGTTGTATATATAGTATATATCTCATACAACCGATGGTTCAGATAAGAAACTTTTCGCAATTTCTACCCCATTTTAACAGCTATAAGCTTCAAATTTCACCGATTGCTTACGTATATAGCATATATTGTTGTCTGAAAAAATCATAGAGATCGGTTATATATATAGTATATATCTCATACAACCGATGGTTCAGATAAGAAACTTTTCGCAATTTCTACCCCATTTTAACAGCTAGAAGCTTCAAATTTCACCGAATATTTACTTATATAGCATATATTGTTGTATGAAAAAATCATAGAGATCGGTTGTATATATAGTATATATCTCATACAACCGATTGTTCAGATAAGAAACTTTTCGCAATTTCTACCCCCATTTTAACAGCTATAAGCTTCAAATTTCACTGATTGCTTACGTATATAGCATATATTGTTGTCTGAAAAAATCATAGAGATCGGCTGTATATATAGTATATATCTCATACAACCGATTGTTCAGATAAGAAACTTTTCGCAATTTCTACCCCATTTTAACAGCTAGAAGGTTGAAATTTCACAAACTGCTTACGTGTATAGCATATATTGATGTCTGAAAAAATCATTGAGATCGGTGGTATACATAGTATATATCTCATACAACCGATTGTTCAGATAAGAAACTTTGCGCAATTTCTGCCCCGTTTTAACAGTTAGAAGTTTCAAATTTAACAAAATGCTTTCGTATATAGCATATATTGTTGTCTGAAAAAATCATAGAGATCGGTGGTATATATATTATATACTTCATATAAACTGTCATATTGACCCCTTTTTTACGGCTAGAAGCTTCAAGATTCATCAAATTTCATCAAATAGTTAGGTTTACGTCATATATTTTTGAAATACGTGATTCGTAGCCATATTTTTTACATGCAGACCACAAAAAACGTGAAGCTTTGCATCCTCACACAGATTACCTACCTATTTTTATACCTTTCATGAAAATGAAATGGTATATTAATTTCGTCACGAAACCGAAAATTGTAAGTCCTTAAAGGAAAATAGATAGACCCACCATTAAGTATACCGAAATAATCAGGTTGAAGAGCTGAGTTGATTTAGCCATGTCCGTCTGTCCGTCTGTCCGTCTGTCCGTCTGTCTGTTTGTATGCAAACTAGTCCCTCAATTTTTGAGATATCTTGATAAAATTTGGTGAGCAGGTGTATGGGTGTCCGATTAGACATTTGTCGGAACCGACCGGATCGGACCACTATAGCATATATCCTCCATACAACCGATTTTTCAGAAAAAGAGGATTTTTGTAATATCTTACCCAATTTAACAGATTGAAGCTTCAAACTTCACCATATACTTTCGTATATTGCACATATTGTTGCCTGAAAAAATTTATGAGATCGGTCGTATATATAGTATATATCCCCCACAACCGATTGTTCAGATAAGGAACTTTTCGTAATTACTGCCCTATTTTAAGAGCTAGAGGCTTCAAATTTCAGCGAATGCTTACTTATATAGCATATATTGTTGTCTGAAAAAATCATAAAGATCGGTGGTATATATAGTATATATATGGTGGTATATATAGTATATATATATAGTATATATATATATATTTTCGCAAATTTTAGCCCCATTTTAACAGCTAGAAGCTTCAAATTTCACCGAATATTTACTTATATAGCATATATTGTTGTATGAAAAAATCATAGAGATCGGTTGTATATATAGTATATATCTCATACAACCGATTGTTCAGATAAGAAACTTTTCGCAATTTCTACCCCATTTTAACAGCTATAAGCTTCAAATTTCACTGATTGCTTACGTATATAGCATATATTGTTGTCTGAAAAAATCATAGAGATCGGTTGTATATATAGTATATATCTCATACAACCGATTGTTCAGATAAGAAACTTTTCGCAATTTCTACCCCATTTTAACAGCTAGAAGGTTGAAATTTCACAAACTGCTTACGTGTATAGCATATATTGATGTCTGAAAAAATCATTGAGATCGGTGGTATACATAGTATATATCTCATACAACCGATTGTTCAGATAAGAAACTTTGCGCAATTTCTGCCCCGTTTTAACAGTTAGAAGCTTCAAAATTAACAAAATGCTTTCGTATATAGCATATATTGTTGTCTGAAAAAATCATAGAGATCGGTGGTATATATATTATATACTTCATATAAACTGTCATATTGACCCCTTTTTTACGGCTAGAAGCTTCAAGATTCATCAAATTTCATCAAATAGTTAGGTTTACGTCATATATTTTTGAAATACGTGATTCGTAGCCATATTTTTTACATGCAGACCACAAAAAACGTGAAGCTTTGCATCCTCACACAGATTACCTACCTATTTTTATACCTTTCATGAAAATGAAATGGTATATTAATTTCGTCACGAAACCGAAAATTGTAAGTCCTTAAAGGAAAATAGATAGACCCACCATTAAGTATACCGAAATAATCAGGTTGAAGAGCTGAGTTGATTTAGCCATGTCCGTCTGTCCGTCTGTCCGTCTGTCTGTTTGTATGCAAACTAGTCCCTCAATTTTTGAGATATCTTGATAAAATTTGGTGAGCAGGTGTATTTGGGTGTCCGATTAGACATTTGTCGGAACCGACCGGATCGGACCACTATAGCATATATCCTCCATACAACCGATTTTTCAGAAAAAGAGGATTTTTGTAATATCTTATCCAATTTAACAGATTGAAGCTTCAAACTTCACCATATACTTTCGTATATTTCACATATTGTTGCCTGAAAAAATTTATGAAATCGGTCGTATATATAGTATATATCCCCCACAACCGATTGTTCAGATAAGGAACTTTTCGTAATTACTGCCCTATTTTAAGAGCTAGAGGCTTCAAATTTCAGCGAATGCTTACGTATATAGCATATATTGTTGTCTGAAAAAATCATAAAGATCGGTGGTATATATAGTATATATATGGTGGTATATATAGTATATATATATATATTTTCGCAAATTTTAGCCCCATTTTAACAGCTAGAAGCTTAAAATTTCACCGAATATTTACTTATATAGCATATATTGTTGTATGAAAAAATCATAGAGATCGGTTGTATATATAGTATATATCTCATACAACCGATTGTTCAGATAAGAAACTTTTCGCAATTTCTACCCCATTTTAACAGCTATAAGCTTCAAATTTCACCGATTGCTTACGTATATAGCATATATTGTTGTCTGAAAAAATCATAGAGATCGGTTGTATATATAGTATATATCTCATACAACCGATGGTTCAGATAAGAAACTTTTCGCAATTTCTATCCCATTTTAACAGCTATAAGCTTCAAATTTCACTGATTGCTTACGTATATAGCATATATTGTTGTCTGAAAAAATCATAGAGATCGGTTGTATATATAGTATATATCTCATACAACCGATTGTTCAGATAAGAAAATTTTCGCAATTTCTACCCCATTTTAACAGCTAGAAGCTTCAAATTTCACCAACTGATTACGTGTATAGCATATATTGATGTCTGAAAATATCATTGAGATCGGTGGTATACATAGTATATATCTCATACAACCGATTGTTCAGATAAGAAACTTTGCGCAATTTCTGCCCCGTTTTAACAGTTAGAAGCTTCAAATTTCACAAAATGCTTTCGTATATAGCATATATTGTTGTCTGAAAAAATCATAGAGATCGGTGGTATATATATTATATACTTCATATAAACTGTTATACTGACCCCTTTTTTACGGCTAGAAGCTTCAAGATTCATCAGATTTCATCAAATAGTTAGGTTTACGTCATATATTTTTGAAATACGTGATTCGTAGCCATAGTTTTTACATGCAGACCACAAAAAACGTGAAGCTTTGCATCCTCACACAGATTACCTACCTATTTTTATACCTTTCATGAAAATGAAATGGTATATTAATTTCGTCACGAAACCGAAAATTGTAAGTCCTTAAAGGAAAATAGATAGACCCACCATTAAGTATACCGAAATAATCAGGTTGAAGAGCTGAGTTGATTTAGCCATGTCCGTCTGTCCGTCTGTCCGTCTGTCTGTTTGTATGCAAACTAGTCCCTCAATTTTTGAGATATCTTGATAAAATTTGGTGAGCAGGTGTATTTGGGTGTCCGATTAGACATTTGTCGGAACCGACCGGATCGGACCACTATAGCATATATCCTCCATACAACCGATTTTTCAGAAAAAGAGGATTTTTGTAATATCTTACCCAATTTAACAGATTGAAGCTTCAAACTTCACCATATACTTTCGTATATTGCACATATTGTTGCCTGAAAAAATTTATGAGATCGGTCGTATATATAGTATATATCCCCCACAACCGATTGTTCAGATAAGGAACTTTTCGTAATTACTGCCCTATTTTAAGAGCTAGAGGCTTCAAATTTCAGCGAATGCTTACGTATATAGCATATATTGTTGTCTGAAAAAATCATAAAGATCGGTGGTATATATAGTATATATATGGTGGTATATATAGTATATATATATAGCATATACATATATATATATTTTCGCAAATTTTAGCCCCATTTTAACAGCTAGAAGCTTCAAATTTCACCGAATATTTATTTATATAGCATATATTGTTGTATGAAAAAATCATAGAGATCGGTTGTATATATAGTATATATCTCATACAACCGATTGTTCAGATAAGAAACTTTTCGCAATTTCTACCCCATTTTAACAGCTAGAAACTTCAAATTTCACCAACTGCTTACGTGTATAGCATATATTGATGTCTGAAAAAATCATTGAGATCGGTGGTATACATAGTATATATCTCATACAACCGATTGTTCAGATAAGAAACTTTGCGCAATTTCTGCCCCGTTTTAACAGTTAGAAGCTTCAAATTTCACAAAATGCTTTCGTATATAGCATATATTGTTGTCTGAAAAAATCATAGAGATCGGTGGTATATATATTATATACTTCATATAAACTGTCATATTGACCCCTTTTTTACGGCTAGAAGCTTCAAGATTCATCAAATTTCATCAAATAGTTAGGTTTAAGTCATATATTTTTGAAATACGTGATTCGTAGCCATAGTTTTTACATGCAGACCACAAAAAACGTGAAACTTTGCATCCTCACACAGATTACCTACCTATTTTTATACCTTTCATGAAAATGAAATGGTATATTAATTTCGTCACGAAACCGAAAATTGTAAGTCCTTAAAGGAAAATAGATAGACCCACCATTAAGTATACCGAAATAATCAGGTTGAAGAGCTGAGTTGATTTAGCCATGTCCGTCTGTCCGTCTGTCCGTCTGTCTGTTTGTATGCAAACTAGTCCCTCAATTTTTGAGATATCTTGATAAAATTTGGTGAGCAGGTGTATTTGGGTGTCCGATTAGACATTTGTCGGAACCGACCGGATCGGACCACTATAGCATATATCCTCCATACAACCGATTTTTCAGAAAAAGAGGATTTTTGTAATATCTTACCCAATTTAACAGATTGAAGCTTCAAACTTCACCATATACTTTCGTATATTGCACATATTGTTGCCTGAAAAAATTTATGAGATCGGTCGTATATATAGTATATATCCCCCACAACCGATTGTTCAGATAAGGAACTTTTCGTAATTACTGCCCTATTTTAAGAGCTAGAGGCTTCAAATTTCAGCGAATGCTTACGTATATAGCATATATTGTTGTCTGAAAAAATCATAAAGATCGGTGGTATATATAGTATATATATGGTGGTATATATAGTATATATATATATATTTTCGCAAATTTTAGCCCCATTTTAACAGCTAGAAGCTTCAAATTTCACCGAATATTTACTTATATAGCATATATTGTTGTATGAAAAAATCATAGAGATCGGTTGTATATATAGTATATATCTCATACAACCGATTGTTCAGATAAGAAACTTTTCGCAATTTCTACCCCATTTTAACAGCTATAAGCTTCAAATTTCACCGATTGCTTACGTATATAGCATATATTGTTGTCTGAAAAAATCATAGAGATCGGTTGTATATATAGTATATATCTCATACAACCGATTGTTCAGATAAGAAACTTTTCGCAATTTCTACCCCATTTTAACAGCTATAAGCTTCAAATTTCGTTGATTGCTTACGTATATAGCATATATTGTTGTCTGAAAAAATCATAGAGATCGGTTGTATATATAGTATATATCTCATACAACCGATTGTTCAGATAAGAAACTTTTCGCAATTTCTACCCCGTTTTAACAGCTAGAAGCTTCAAATTTCACCAACTGCTTACGTGTATAGCATATATTGATGTCTGAAAAAATCATTGAGATCGGTGGTATACATAGTATATATCTCATACAACCGATTGTTCAGATAAGAAACTTTGCGCAATTTCTGCCCCGTTTTAACAGTTAGAAGCTTCAAATTTCACAAAATGCTTTCGTATATAGCATATATTGTTGTCTGAAAAAATCATAGAGATCGGTGGTATATATATTATATACTTCATATAAACTGTCATATTGACCCCTTTTTTACGGCTAGAAGCTTCAAGATTCATCATATTTCATCAAATAGTTAGGTTTACGTCATATATTTTTGAAATACGTGATTCGTAGCCATAGTTTTTACATGCAGACCACAAAAAACGTGAAGCTTTGCATCCTCACACAGATTACCTACCTATTTTTATATCTTTCATGAAAATGAAATGGTATATTAATTTCGTCACGAAACCGAAAATTGTAAGTCCTTAAAGGAAAATAGATAGACCCACCATTAAGTATATCGAAATAATCAGGTTGAAGAGCTGAGTTGATTTAGCCATGTCCGTCTGTCCGTCTGTCCGTCTGTCTGTTTGTATGCAAACTAGTCCCTCAATTTTTGAGATATCTTGATAAAATTTGGTGAGCAAGTGTATTTGGGTGTCCGATTAGACATTTGTCGGAACCGACCGGATCGGACCACTATAGCATATATCCTCCATAAAACAGATTTTTCAGAAAAAGAGGATTTTTGTAATATCTTACCCAATTTAACAGATTGAAGCTTCAAACTTCACCATATACTTTCGTATATTGCACATATTGTTGCCTGAAAAAATTTATGAGATCGGTCGTATATATAGTATATATCCCCCACAACCGATTGTTCAGATAAGGAACTTTTCGTAATTACTGCCCTATTTTAAGAGCTAGAGGCTTCAAATTTCAGCGAATGCTTACGTATATAGCATATATTGTTGTCTGAAAAAATCATAAAGATCGGTGGTATATATAGTATATATATGGTGGTATATATAGTATATATATATAGTATATATATATATATATTTTCGCAAATTTTAGCCCCATTTTAACAGCTAGAAGCTTCAAATTTCACCGAATATTTACTTATATAGCACATAATGTTGTATGAAAAAATCATAGAGATCGGTTGTATATATAGTATATATCTCATACAGCCGATTGTTCAGATAAAAAACTTTTCGCAATTTCTACCCCATTTTAACAGCTATAAGCTTCAAATTTCACCGATTGCTTACGTATATAGCATATATTGTTGTCTGAAAAAATCATAGAGATCGGTTGTATATATAGTATATTCTCATACAACCGATTGTTCAGATAAGAAACTTTTCGCAATTTCTATCCCATTTTAACAGCTATAAGCTTCAAATTTCACTGATTGTTTACGTATATAGCATATATTGTTGTCTGAAAAAATCATAGAGATCGGTTGTATATATAGTATATATCTCATACAACCGATTGTTCAGATAAGAAACTTTTCGCAATTTCTACCCCATTTTAACAGCTAGAAGCTTCAAATTTCACCAACTGCTTACGTGTATAGCATATATTGATGTCTGAAAAAATCATTGAGATCGGTGGTATACATAGTATATATCTCATACAACCGATTGTTCAGATAAGAAACTTTGCGCAATTTCTGCCCCGTTTTAACAGTTAGAAGCTTCAAATTTCACAAAATGCTTTCGTATATAGCATATATTGTTGTCTGAAAAAATCATAGAGATCGGTGGTATATATATTATATACTTCATATAAACTGTCATATTGACCCCTTTTTTACGGCTAGAAGCTTCAAGATTCATCAAATTTCATCAAATAGTTAGGTTTACGTCATATATTTTTGAAATACGTGATTCGTAGCCATAGTTTTTACATGCAGACCACAAAAAACGTGAAGCTTTGCATCCTCACACAGATTACCTACCTATTTTTTATTTTATATTTATCTTAAAAATCGTTTAGATATGTTCAAATTTCACCAAATGCTTACGTGTATGGCATATATTGTTGTCTGAGAAAATCATAGATACCGGTGGTATATATAGTATATATCCCATACAACCGATTGTTCAGATAAGAAACTTTGCGCAATTTCTTCCCCATTTTAACAGCTATAAGCTTCAAATTTCACCGATTGCTTACGTATATAGCATATATTGTTTTCTGAAAAAATCATAGAGATCGGTTGTATATATAGTATATATCTCATACAACCGATTGTTCAGATAAGAAACTTTTCGCAATTTCTACCCCATTTTAACAGCTATAAGCTTCAAATTTCACCGATTGCTTACGTATATAGCATATATTGTTGTCTGAAAAAATCATAGAGATCGGTTGTATATATAGTATATATCTCATACAACCGATTGTTCAGATAAGAAACTTTTCGCAATTTCTACCCCATTTTAACAGCTATAAGCTTCAAATTTCACCGATTGCTTACGTATATAGCATATATTGTTGTCTGAAAAAATCATAGAGATCGGTTGTATATATAGTATATATCTCATACAACCGATTGTTCAGATAAGAAACTTTTCGCAATTTCTACCCCATTTTAACAGCTATAAGCTTCAAATTTCACCGATTGCTTACGTATATAGCATATATTGTTGTCTGAAAAAATCATAGAGATCGGTTGTATATATAGTATATATCTCATACAACCGATTGTTCAGATAAGAAACTTTTCGCAATTTCTACCCCATTTTAACAGCTATAAGCTTCAAATTTCACCGATTGCTTACGTATATAGCATATATTGTTGTCTGAAAAAATCATAGAGATCGGTTGTATATATAGTATATATCTCATACAACCGATTGTTCAGATAAGAAACTTTTCGCAATTTCTACCCCATTTTAACAGCTATAAGCTTCAAATATCACTGATTGCTTACGTATATAGCATATATTGTTGTCTGAAAAAATCATAGAGATCGGTTGTATATATAGTATATATCTCATACAACCGATTGTTCAGATAAGAAACTTTTCGCAATTTCTACCCCATTTTAACAGCTAGAAGCTTCAAATTTCACCAACTGCTTACGTGTATAGCATATATTGATGTCTGAAAAAATCATTGAGATCGGTGGTATACATAGTATATATCTCATACAACCGATTGTTTAGATAAGAAACTTTGCGCAATTTCTGCCCCGTTTTAACAGTTAGAAGCTTCAAATTTCACAAAATGCTTTCGTATATAGCATATATTGTTGTCTGAAAAAATCATAGAGATCGGTGGTATATATATTATATACTTCATATAAACTGTCATATTGACCCTTTTTTATGGCTAGAAGCTTCAAGATTCATCAAATTTCATCAAATAGTTAGGTTTACGTCATATATTTTTGAAATACGTGATTCGTAGCCATAGTTTTTACATGCAGACCACAAAAAACGTGAAGCTTTGCATCCTCACACAGATTACCTACCTATTTTTTATTTTATATTTATCTTAAAAATCGTTTAGATATGTTCAAATTTCACCAAATGCTTACGTGTATAGCATATATTGTTGTCTGAGAAAATTATAGATACCGGTGGTATATATAGTATATATCCCATACAACCGATTGTTCAGATAAGAAACTTTGCGCAATTTCTTCCCCATTTTAGCAGTTATAAGCTTCAAATTTCACCGATTGCTTACGTATATAGTATGTATTGTTGTGTCAAAAAATTATAGAGATCGGTGATATATATAATATATATATGATGGTATATATAGTATATATATATAGTATATATATATTTTGTTTACGATTTCGGCCCCATTTTAACAGCTAGAAGCTTCAAATTTCACCAACTGGTTACGTGTATAGCATATATTGATGCCTGAAAAATCATTGAGATCGGTGGTACACATAGTATATATCTCATACAACCGATTGTTCAGATAAGAAACTTTGCGCAATTTCTGCCCCGTTTTAACAGTTAGAAGCTTCAAATTTCACAAAATGCTTACGTATATAGCATATATTGTTGTCTGAAAAAATCATAGAGATCGGTCGTATATATATTATATACTTCATATAAACTGTCATTTTGACCCCTTTTTTACGGCTAGAATTTTCAAAATTCATCAAATTTCATCAAATAGTTACGTTTTCGTCATATATTTTTGAAATACGTGATTCGTAGTCATAGTTTTTACACGCAGACCACAAAAAACCTGAAACTTTGCATCCTCACACAAAGTACCTACCTGTTTTTTATTTTATATTTATCTTAAAAATCGTTAAGGTATGTAGATCTGTTCACTATATATTTCTTATCTTATACATCCGATTATTCGGAGATTACGAACGGGATAAGATTATTGTTCAGCCCCATTCATGAAAGGTATGAAGTCTTCGGCACAGCCGAAGACAGTCCCGTTCTTACTTGTTAATTTTCAATTTTGAATTTTGTTTACTTCAAAAATTTTCTTTCTTGTGAAAATTCGATTAACGTACAACCGATTTTTAAGCGTTAATAAAATATATTAATTTTTACATTAAAATAGTTCCTTTATTTATATCAATATTGGAACTACAGCCATTAAATTGGATTATATGAACAACAACTATGCATTCAAACCCCACCATTCTGAAAATTGGCTTCACAACAGTTCAACGGCGGTAAAGCATTCTGAGCCAAATGGTGGGCGGACGGAATTAGTACTCCATATACATATTTCAAGTTTATTGCTCCAAGTTACCCAACCTCTGATCAGTTTTTCATGTGTAAGAGTTCTTTACGAAAAAACATTTTTTTCAAGTACACACTACATTTTGTAAATACAAATAAATTTTTAAAGACAATAAAGAGAAATCAAGGAGTCCTCAAATTGTATACGGGCAGACAAAATTCATAAAAGTGTATTTTTACAAACCTAGAAAAGAAGGAACAAATTTTAATTTTTGAAAATGGGCGTGGCACCGCCCCTTTTGTGACTGAACAATTTTCTATGTTTCATGAGCCATAACTCGAAGAAAAATTAAAGGATCGTAACAAGATTGGGTACACATATTCTCCTTATAGCAGGAAATATTTCTAGGAAAAATGGATGGGACCGATTAAAGACCACGCCCACTTGTATATACAAGATATTTAAAAGGGTCGTAGACTAGAATAGTAACCTATATCTTAGAGAAAAATAGATTTGTATCAATGATATTTCACTTAACAAGTTTAATTGTAAGAGGAAATTAGGGGACATTTTTTTTAATGGGCGGTGCCACTATTTCCATCAAGCATTACAAAATTTTTCTAGAGACTCAAAAAAAAAACAATCTCTCTTAACAAAAGTCGAAAGAGTATTTTATCTGAAATGATCTGTACAATTCAAACAAACGCTGAGTATATAATATTCGGTTGCTCCGAAACTTATACACCGAAATGAAATGACGCATTTTGCTATACTTTTTCACAAAAAATTTCTTTGCAATTGTTTGTTTATTTATATGTGGGCAATTCCCAAATAAGGTCCGCCACGAAAATCAAAAGTGGTCAGACTAACAAAATATAACGTCCTTTACTTTTAATAAAATTTTGTCTATACTTTTTTTTCTTTTTAAAAAATTATTATTTACCTAGTCAGCAAACCTAGACTTGAAATTAAAAAAGCTTTCAAATGTTAAATAGGTCTGTTTACTAAAATTTTTACGGAAAGTTCGGGTAACATTTCTTATTGGTGTCTAAAATTTCTCAAGTCCATTACCTCTCTTCAATTAGTTGATCCATATATTTAGGCCTATAACTATATGTCGGTTTAGCCAACGAACAAAACTTTATATCTTGTCAGAAAGAGGGCATTTTGCGTTTTCAGCAGTGCATAAATTGTTAATTGATTCTTAGAGATGTTACAGAAATCTTACAAAATATGACGAAAATTTTAATTGTTGTATCTCTTTTTTAATTTATATATACAAAGTATTATCTGAGGAAAATCTAAAATCAGTTCTGATTTCAATAAGATATGAATTTTTAGGTTTAATATATGTTTTATTGGTTATTGGTGTATTCAACAGTTTAAAAATACAAACTAGCTTGCGTTTTTCTTGTGGGGAAAGTTATATACCAGTATACGTCTCGAAATTCTACGGGCCTTGGGTCTTTATTTCAACTACTGGCTCTCATTTATGGAATGTAAAGTCTCCACTTAGCTTCTTTAAGTTTTGCATACTTTCACAAGAATTAAAAAATTACTTTTATTATTGTCACGTCCGAACCTCGTCATATATGGTCATATAGATGTACGTACTTACAATTAGGCTTTAAATATTGTAATATCCGCTCAGTCCACTGTTCATGTCTTCTTTTATGCAGGTTGAAACGCGTGCGAATGTCGCGCCCGTTTCCAATGACTTGCCCATATGTATTTGCAAAGTGTGTTATTGAGTTGACATGTGTACAATGAATGTATTTTTAATGAACAGTACAATGGGTACACCTAATTAGTTTTATCTGTTTTGAGACGTGTAAATAAAAAATACAATTTCAAGAATTTGAAATAACAAAAGCACCTCTACATTTAAGTTAAAGCTACTTAGGGCCAATCTTGTTATACTCAGCGTGCTTTGCAAACAGAGTGTATTAAACGAATCGAGATAAATATTGACTTCCATATAGTCGTATCAAAATGCTGAGGATGAAAAAAGGAATTGATTTTGCCATGTCCCTCCATCTGTCCGTCCATTTGCACACGATAACTTGAATAAATATTGAGAATAACATATTGCAATTTGGTATAGGGGTTCCTTGGCGCTCATCTCCCATCGCTTTTAAAAATGAAGGAATTCGGATAGAAACCACGCCCACTTTTTACATATTTTTACGAATATTAGCAACACTAAGGGGTACTGTCATCTCTAAGCCGATGCTAAGCAGTGACTTGTATGTACATAACCAAATTAATCATTATGTCTTCACATATGTACGTACACGCAGCGGAGAAGCACCGCACAACAACATGCATATATCTGAGATACTCCTGAAAGTATGCAATAATTGTGCAAGTATTACTCACAAACACACGCGCATGAGCTGTAACAGAAGCTATAAAAATTGTGCATCTGTAGTTATAGCTGAGAAATTTATAGCAGATAAGCAACTAGTAGATTCTGGAAATGGATCATATAGAAGATGCGAACGAGAAATCATAGAGTATAAAAGGCAGCAACAGTAGAGGCGCGACGATCAGTTTGATTTAAGCACTCCATCTGTCGAGTAGTAGCAGTGTTATTTTTGAAAGTACTTTAATAAAGGCCATTTTGCATTATTGAACAGTGGTGTTATTTATTCAACATTTTAGTGATTCGAACGTTAGAAGAAGATTGCAAATAAGGGGAATTGCAATAAATTCGTTACAATATATAACATTTGGAAAACACATAAAACCTGATTATTTAGTAAATAATTCATTTAGAATGTTAAAATTTTATGTGTGTGTTGATATTAGGACTGTTGATAAAAATTTAAAAAAATTTTTTTTAAATGGGCGTGGCTACGCCCACTTGTGATAAAATCAATTTTACAAATACTATTAATCATAAATCAAAAACCTTTAAGGCTATCATAACAAAATTCGACAGAGAGGTTGCCTTTACTGTACAGAATGCTTCGAAGAAAAATGAACGAAATCAATGAAGGACCACGAACATTTTTATATAAAAGATTTTTAAAAGTGTTGTGGACGAATAAAATAAGCTATATCTTTGCTTTAGATCAATGGTGTTTCATTTTCCAGGTGAAATTATAACAAGAAAAAGGAAACATTTTTAATTTTTAAAAAAGGGCGTGGCACCGCCCCTTTTATGACCATACAATTTTCAATGTGACGTAGAACAACGTGATGTGATAATGTGATACCACAGGAGCATTTCGTTGTGCTATGTCACATCGGTACATAGCCACGTTACCTTACCTACAACTTTGGCTTCCAATTAAGGAAGTCAGCGAGCACAAATATCACAATGCATTCACAATCCCATTATATAAATTAATGGCGCCGGGAAGTTACTCAAAAATCGATTGCAAGATTCCCCTCGTTTTTCAAGGATTTGTTGTTATCTCACTTAGAACGCCACCTAGCGGAATTTAATTTTTTGTAAATTGTATTGTCACTGGGTCTCGAACTATGTGCATCTACACCGGGTTCTGACCCATGGCCCAAGTTTCAAGTATGTAGCTCATCGGCAAGTTACTCCAAAATCGATCGCAAGATTCCCCTCGTTTTTCAGGGATTTGTAGTTATATCAATTAGCACGCAACCTAGCGGAACTTTGTTTTCGATAAATTGTATGCTCAACGGGTCTCGAACTATGTGCTAAGTTACAAGTCTCTAGATAACCGGGAAGTTAGTTAAAAATGGATTGAAAAATTCCCAAATTAAAATTAATTTTCCTAATATCTCGATCCATGCGCTACCTAGCGGACATTTTTTGATAAAGTATTGCATTGTCACCGGGTTCTGATCCACGGCCCAAGTTTCAAGTCTCTAGCTAACCGGAAGGTAGGTAGGTAGGTTGAACTGGCCGGTCCATGAGGACCTCACATAGACTGATTGAGTCCGTAGTGTTACCAGAAGTTTGTTTTAACGACCAAACTGAAAAACCCTATCAAAAACCAGGACCTATGTTATAAAATAACTCCGTCCTCTTGGCAAATACTAGAAGCTTCCTAGGACTTAAGCCACTTGCTGCTTCTAGATCTGACAGCTGTATCACTCCTAATAGCTGGAGTCTTATCCTGGCAAGTGCAGGGCACGGGCACAGAACGTGCTCGATCGTTTCCTCCTCCAACCCGCACTTCCTACACCTGCTATCACTGACCAAGCCTAATTTAAAGGCATGTGACGCCAGAAGGAAGTGTCCAGTCAGAATACCCGTCATGAGTCTACAGTCCTCTCTTTTTAATGATAGAAGCAACTGTGTTAGTCTAAGGTTGTAAGACCTACACATAATCTTCGACACTTTACAGCCCCGCGCTTGAACCCACGCCTTTTCTGCTTGGTCGATCATGTGCACCTCTCGCCTTCGCTTAATCTCGCCCAATCTAATTGGGAGGTCTACGGAGTCGTCCGCTTTTTCATTCCCATCTATTCCCATATGCCCTGGGACCCAATATAGATGTATGCTTCTCCCTGTCCCGATTCTCTCCAGAGACTGCTTACACTCGTAACACGCATTTAGATGCTGTGCTATGCGAGATTATTGCCTTAATTGCTGCTTGACTGTCAATATAAAAGTTAACATGGTTGCAGCTTAAGCTATTCTCTTCCAGGGTTTCTACTGTTTTGGTTACGGCTAATATGTCCGCTTGGAAAGCGCTACAGTAATCCGGCAGCCTGTAGGATCTGCTTAATTCCGGATCAGCGCAGTATACCGCAGACCCTACTCCTTCCACTATTTTGGAACCATCGGTGTACACATGTATCGCCTCGTCCGCCATTTGCGCACCCTTGCGCCAACCGTCCACCTCTATTGTGGTCTTAAGATCTCCCTCAAAGTGCAGGTAGGGAATCATGTAGTCTGTTCGTCTTGTCACTGAGGACGCTATACTACTATGGCCATATGGTCGGCGCTCAAGCTGCCCCGAAGCATCGAGCCTGGTTGCGGTCGTTAACGCTTTATTCTTTGCTACCAGGTCTACAGGTGGAATGTGCAGAATGGCATACAGTGCAGCCGTCGGGGTTGTTTTCAGAGCTCCCGTAATGCAAAGCATCGATAGTCTGCATACCCCCTCTAATTTTTTGAGGTATGTTGTTTTTTGTGTGGCTTTCCACCAAACAAGAACTCCATAGTATAGAATAGGGCTTACAATCGCTGTAAAAACCCAATGAGAAAGAGAGGGCGATAGGCCCCACGTACACCCCAGCATTCTTTTACATGCATAGAGTGCCGTTGAGGCCTTCTTGACCCTCTCCTCCACGTTGAGCTTCCATGACAGCTTACTGTCTAGGATGATTCCTAGATATTTTGTGCAAGGTTTCTCCTGTAAGGTCACCGCTCCTAACTTAGGCCTGGTCCAATTTGGGACCTTGTACCTCTTTGTAAACAAGACCATATCCGTCTTCTCCGCATTGACTTTCAGCCCGACATTAGAGGCCCAGGTATGAATATCCCGAAGCGCCCGATCCATCAAAGAACTAATCGTTGGAAGGCATTTTCCACTTATGACAATTGCAACGTCATCTGCGTAAGCCGTAAGTTTTACGGGTCCCTCATCGAATTGCCTGAGCAGTTGGTTGATGACCAGCGTCCACAGCAGAGGTGATAGCACCCCTCCCTGCGGCGCGCCCCTGTCCACTTATTTCGTGGCCTCGTACAATCCCCATTGCGATGTAATCTTTCTGCAATTTAACATGCAGCCGATCCATCTGATTAAGGCAGGATGTACTTTAATGTAATTAAGACCATCCATAATCGCCCATTTTGCAACAATAATAATGTAGCTAACCGGGAAGTTACTTAAAAATCGATCGCAAGATTCCCTGTGTTTTTTCAGGGATTTTCGTTTATCTCGATTCGTCTGTCACCTGGCGGCATTTTGTTTTCCGCGAATTGTAGTGCCATCGACTCGCAAACTATGTGCTAAGTTGCAAGTCTCTGGATCACCGAGAAGTTAGTTAAAAGTCGATCGCAAAATTTCCATTTTAAAATTAATTTTCTGTATATCTCGATCCGTGCACCACCTAACGGATTTTTTTTTCACTTGCATTATAATGTCTCTCAGATCTGAACTATGCACTAAGTATCAAGTGTCTAGCTCAACGGGAAGTTACCGAAAAAGACTTTTCCGCGACTTAATATAAAGGTAAAATAAAAATAAAAAAAAAACTTCTATAAAGTATTGAATTATTAAGGCCTAACGTAAAAGCCATTTCCAGACACATTGGTTTTCGTTGTTGTGCAAACACAAGAACCATCGCTTAAAAAAAACAAAAGACCTCCTACAGCAACATCGCATAACAACTACAACGATGGGAAGGACTTTCAACGATGCAGCTGAACGCGAATTTGTAAGCATGTAAGTTGTATATTTTCTATATAATTCTTTCGTTATAATATTTTATTCAGCCGATCCATATCGCCATAAATATGTACGTATGACGGCAGACATTTTCTTTGCCTAAAGTAAATTTTCCATAATTTTGATATTTTAAATTTTCGTTAATGCTAATTGGTAATGTTCATGAATCCTTTGTTTTAGCTATAAACTCACTAGCACGGTCTCAAAACCTTCAGTTTTGTAATTTAATTTTAATTTATCTTAAATTTTCATATTGTTGCAAAATTGGAAATCGAGCATAATGCCCACCTATGATCCTTATGTATTCAATCATAGTTGGCTGCGGGCTTTGATATACCATTTCTTGTAGTGCGTGTCCATACATACATACATAATATTTAAAAATTCATGAGCTTAACACCGGCTTATAATAATTGAATTTCAATTATTATTTTTTTTAAGAGAAACTGAAAAGAAAAAACATTTACTGGCATATTGCGATGGAACCATTTCGAAAACCTCCAACGTAATCATCATCAGGCAATTGTGTAATGTTATCAAAGGTTTCACCGGGATTCGAACCGTGAATCACATGGTGAAACTGCAGTTGCCTTTAACCACTACCTGCTGGTATTTGTTTTCATGCTTAATTCAGTTTTTCTCATTTCTACACTAACAACACAATTGAGACATTTGTGTGCCATGTAGATTTGTTTTTGTAAAGTTCTTCTTTGTTGCGAATGAGAAGCTTTGTAAACTCGGGCTCAGTTTTACATATTTATTTATGTTTGTTTAATGATGTGTTCAGTTTATACTTATGTATATTTAAGAATTCATAAGCTTAAAACCGGCTTATAATAATTGAATTTCAATTATTATTTTTTCTAAGAGAAACTGAAAAGAAAGAAACATTTACTGGCATATTGCGATGGAACCATTTCGAAAACCGCCAAATAATCATCATCAAACAATTTTGTAATGTTATCAAGGGTTTCACCGGCATTCCAACCGTGAATCACATGGTGAAACTGCAGTTGCCTTTAATCACTAGGCTATCCTGCTGGTATTTGTTTTCATGCTTAATTCAGTTTTTCTCATTTTACACTAACAACACAACTGAGACATTTTGTCTCTATATTAATTTGCGTGCCATGTAGATTTGTTTTTGTAAAGTTCTTCTTCGTTGCGAGTGAGAAGCTTTGTAAACTCCGGCTCAGTTTTACATATTTATGTATGTTTGTTTAATGGTGTGTTCAGTTTATACCTATATTTAAGAATTCATGAGCTTAACACCGGCTTATAATAATTGAATTTCAATTATTATTTTTTCTAAGAGAAACTGAAAAGAAAGAAACATTTACTGGCATATTGCGATGGAACCATTTCGAAAACCGCCAACGTAATCATCATCAGGCAATTTTGTAATGTTATCAAAGGTTTCACCGGGATTCGAACCGTGAATAACATGGTGAAACTGCAGTTACCTTTAACCACTAGACTATCCTGCTGGTATTTGTTTTCATGCTTAATTCAGTTTTTCTCATTTCTACACTAACAACACAATTGAGACGTTTTGTCTCTATATTAATTTGTGTGCCATGTAGATTTGTTTTTGTATAGTTCTTCTTCGTTGCGAATGAGAAGCTTTGTAAACTCGGGCTCAGTTTTACATATTTATGTATGTTTGTTTAAGGGTGTGTTCAGTTTATACTTATATTTAAGAATTCATGAGCTTAACACCGGCCTATAATAATTGAATTTCAATTATTATTTTTTCTAGGAGAAACTGAAAAGAAAGAAACATTTAATGGCATATTGCGATGGAACCATATCGAAAACCGCCAACGTAATCAACATCAGGCAATTTTGTAATGTTATAAAAGGTTTCATCGGGATTCGAACCGTGAATCACATGGTGAAACTGCAGTTGCCTTTAACCACTAGGCTATCCTGCTGGTATTTTTTTTCATGCTTAATTCAGTTTTTCTCATTTCTACACTAACAACACAATTGAGACATTTTGTCTCTATATTAATTTGTGTGCCATGTAGATTTGTTTTTGTAAAGTTCTTCTTCGTTGCGAATGAGAAATTTTGTAAATTTGGGCTCAGTTTTACATATTTATGTATGTTTGTTTAATGGTGGGTTCAGTTTATACTTATATTTAAGAATTCATGAGCTTAACACCGGCTTATAATAATTGAATTTCAATTATTATTTTTTCTAAGAGAAACTGAAAAGAAAGAAACATTTACTGGCATATTGCGATGGAACCATTTCGAAAACCGCCAACGTAATCATCATCAGACAATTTTGTAATGTTATCAAAGGCAACTGCAGTTTCACCATGTGATTCACGGTTCGAATCCCGGTGAAACCTTTGATAACATTACAAAATTGCCTGATGATGATTACGTTGGTGGTTTTCGAAATGGTTCCATCGCAATATGCCAGTAAATGTTTCTTTCTTTTCAGTTTCTCTTAGAAAAAATAATAATTGAAATTAAATTATTATAAGCCGGTGTTAAGCTCGTGAATTCTTAAATATAAGTATAAACTGAACACACCATTAAACAAACATATATATATACATACATAATTACAAACGTACGTTTGTCGATTTGGTGACAGCTAATCAGTTACATAAAACATAAAAGCAGTGAAAACATAAATTGAAAAAAAAGCGAAAATAAACAAGTAAAGGTGTCTAAGTTCGGGTGCAGCCGAACATTATATACTCAGCGTGAGCTTCAATTGCACATTCCATTTCAGATAAATTACTTTTCTACTTAACACGTGGCACCGCCCGTTTAAAAAAACATGTCTCCCCCTTTTCCTCTTACAATAAAACTTGATAAGTGAAATATCATTGATTCAAAACCATTTTTTGCTAAGTTATAAGTTATAATTCTAGTATTGTTCTAGTCTACGACCCTTTTAAACCTCTTAAACCTGTTTTATATCTAAGTTGCCGAGGTCTTTAACCGAATAAGGAAAATATATGTACCCAGTGATATGTGTACCAGTGGGTATCTTCCAATACAATTTTAGATTGAAGATCATGGTAGGGTAGGGTGAAGAACGCAAGAGTCGAATGTCACCATAGACCTTGCGCCCTAATGCACACTCGTAAGGTGAAGTTTCAAATATTCTTAAATAGATTTTTTTGAATGATAATTATTCAAGGCTTGATATTTGTTTGGTTTAGTTCGTGGAGGTTGCTTCCTTTATCGTTTCTGTGCGGAGTTCTATAAATTAAAGTTTGTGTAATTGAGGTTGAGGATCGGCAAAAACCTACCCCACGTCGAAAGAGCTAAGGCACGAGAGAGCTCCATCCGCCAAGACCCCTGCAACCTTTTGTAGTCGAGAATGCTACGAGTTAAGTTCCGTCTTTCGACACTAGATTGCATTCACCTACATTAAACTAAATGCTCCTGTGATATCACATTTTCACATCACGTTGTGCTACGGCACATGGTACATAGCCACGTTACCATACCTTGATCTTTGGCTTCCAAATAAGGGGCCAGCGAGCACAAATATCACATTGCATTCACAATTCCATTACAACCTGTTCATCTTTTTGGATTGATTTCGTACTTTCTTGCAACCAATATGGACGAGTCATCGTTTCTCTGTCGACTTATTACCGATGGCGAAATTGTCGTCCTGTTTTGGCTTTGTTATCAGCATGTTATGCATGTTATCGTCGAGTCATCGGCTAGTTGTTGGTTTCTTATCACTGCTGGTTATCGCCGGGTTATTGAATTTATGTTTAGGGTTTAAAAGGATAACTTGTCGAAAACCATTCGAACTGATAGCTTTTTTTAACGCCCCAATGCAATTTGTTATCAATTACAAATTGATATCTCTTATTTAGTTGATTACGAACCGATAACTCGACTAAAAGAAATGGATAACACGCGCCTAACCCGTCGATAACAAACCGATAAGTCATCTATAAAGTATATAATCGATATCAAAGCGATAAAAATAAGTCGAAAGCGGGTTGCAAAAAATTTATATACGGTTTTCGGTTTGGAGAAATTGTGAACTTGCTGCCGACATAGGGTCATATTCCAGTCAGCCGTCGATTATAAGAAGAAGGGAAGTTAGATAGATTATTGTGAGGTAATGAACTACGACTTATAGACCTATTTTACCCTCATTCTCTTCACAGCAACTCATCCATGCCAAGCTCCCTGCGGAAATCCAGAGAGTGTATGAGTTTACTATCTAGTTTTAGCGATCGAAGCATCCTTAGTATTCTTTTTTCGGCGACATCACATTCGAGAAGAATGTGTTCTGTAGCAGAAACGACAGAGGTTATTGGACCATATTTAATTTCTTTTATTTTATTTATTTATTTAAGTCAATGGTTTACAAACCTTACGCACTAAGAAATAATAATTAAAAAGTTTATGAATAGTACAAGCATAGTATTTGTTTGAATTCATTACGATTAGCAAATATATCTAAACTTATTTCTTTACATAGCAAGTTAAACTCAGTTAATATTCTGATAATAGGTTTATTCTGAGCATACTTTGTTTTGCAATGGTCAACTGCAAATAAATCATTATGACGCAGACATCGTATTGAAACATTTAGTCTTATGCAATGTAATAAATATGTACAGTCTATAGCTCCATTTAAG
The DNA here is from genome assembly GCF_040869045.1 of Eurosta solidaginis. Lineage (NCBI taxonomy): Eukaryota > Metazoa > Arthropoda > Insecta > Diptera > Tephritidae > Eurosta > Eurosta solidaginis. Next base: position 60,577,233 of record NC_090323.1, read on the forward strand.
ACAACATGAAGAACTACTAAACTGGAAATCAGTCTTCTACTAGCAAGAGTATGCAAATTAATCAATTTGCAACGAAAAACATAAGATGGGATAGGTAAATCAAACCTAATACCGGACAAGGCGAATTAAAAAAATTTGTTGAACCCTTTCAATTCTATTAGTATGTACTTCATAAAACGGATTCTAGATTATGGAAGCGTATTCCAATTTAGATCTTACAAATGTATTAAAAAGTGATTTTTTAGTGTATGGATCCTTAAATTCACCCTAACGAATAAAGCCTAACGAGGAATACGCCTTAGGTATGCCATAATTCAAATGTTCAGTAAATGTAAAATTTGAGTCAAATACAGCACCAATTTCAAATAAATACATACATACATACAATGTCTTTGATTTTATTACTGGATCTAAGGACAGTATCAGAAATAGAATACGAAGTCTGAAGTGGTGACCTAATTTTACAGAAGGCAACCGAACAACATTTATCAATATTAATAGTCAATCACTAATGTTTCAAAATCAGAGAGAGTTTTTATTTTTTTGAATATCTTTAAGTCATTGGCATAAAGCAGATGATCACACTCTGTAAAGCACTTTGAACAATCATGATTAAAATGACAAAAAATAGGGGACCAAGAATACTTTCTTGAGGAACCCCAGAGGTTGCTCTATATGAGAATGATTTTACACCATCAACAACCACAAGTTAACTCTGTTTGTTAGGTATGATTTCACCCAGGCTAAAAAATATGAGTGAAATCCAAATAACTGTGGTTTGTGAATTAATAAGGTATGAGATACTCTATCAAATGCTTTAGATAAATCCGTATATATGGAATCGACTTGCAGACCATCTGCAAACGCTGAGATGCAGTAATTGAAAAAAAACAGCTAGATTAGTAACTATAGATCGCGGATGAGCTAGCTAGGGAAGGCACCAACCTGCAAACAATAACCTCCGCGGGTTGGGCCAGCCCTGCTCTAAACACTTGCACACACTGCCTGCGATCTCTTTTCACGGATCAGGCAAACGCCAGATGGGCCAAGGAACCTACATGTAGTATATCCAAGCAAATGTGGCCTAAGCTGGCAGACTGCTCGAGCCAATATAAATACATTGTAGGGGCTCCCTTTGGGTCGACGGGGGGTAAAGTTACAAGGTCGGTTCTGCCGATGGTACTTCCCCCCCGCGGCCTATTGGGCAACCCTAATATTTTGTTATCATCTCCTCTGAGTAAGACAGGACTCACCCCCCCCCCCCCCTATTACTCAGAGGAAGGGTAATGCACGGATACACGGCTCAGGTAAGAGGGGAACTCTTCCCAACGCCTGCGGCGGGACAAACTCCCCTACTACCCTAGCCGAATACCCGAGCCAATATATTGTAGTTAGTTAGCCTCATACTAACAGACACTTCGCCGTAGGTACAGCATCATCGCCATCCCGATCCTTGGACATCCCATCCCGAAGTCTAGCCACCACCGTCGTCATAGCTATTTGGTGAGAGCCACCGTCACTCAGTACTCTCTCTTCGGGCGTGATCCTAACTACCGCCGCCATTACTACCGCCGTTAGCACCCCTTAGCGAGAGCCATTGTCGTCTCCACCATCTCGGCCACCGCTAGCTAGCACTCTATCTCTCTCTGCGGAGAGCCGTCGTCCTTGGGTTACACTATATTGTCAGCGACACTACCTAGTGAACATCGCTCTCTCTCTCTCTCTCCTGGATTCAAGGTTGTGGATATTTTAGCCTGAGAGCCGCGTGTGTGTGTGTGTGTTCGGACTCAAAACACTAATTTACTGTGTATTTATTTAGGTGGGGGAAGTGGGACCTCCATCCGACTCTGGTTTGACTTGAGCATACCTCAGCCTTTGACCAAACCCACCTCATAAATTGGAAATCAATGATACTATTAAAACTATTCCAATTGACAGATTAAATCCAGCAATAATTGAAACAACAGATACAAACAACACTAACAATACACTTAAAAAGAGAGTTACTTTTAATTTGTTTGATGTTGATTTTTCTTGAAGGGGGAGTATTGTAGGGTTTGTTTATAATTTTAACTTTACAATATCTTACTTTGTAATTTTGTTATTTTTTAAATGTATTCATGTATTTTTTATTTTCAATTTTGAATTTTGTTTACTTCAAAAATTTCTTTCCTGTGAAAATTCGATTAATGTACAACCGATTTTTAAGCGTTAATAAAATATATTAATTTTTACATTAAAATAGTTCCTTTATTTATATCAATATTGGAACTACAGCCATTAAATTGGATTATATGAACCACAACTATGCATTCAAACCCCACCATTCTGAAAATTGGCTTCACAACAGTTCAACGGCGGTAAAGCATTCTGAGCCAAATGGTGAGCGGACGGAATTAGTACTCCATATACATATTTCAAGTTTATTGCTCCAAGTTACCCAACTTCTGATCAGTTTTTCATGTGCAAGAGTTCTTTACGAAAAAACATTTTTTTCAAGTACACACTACATTTTGTAAATACAAATAAATTTTTAAAGACAATAAAGAGAAATCAAGGAGTCCTCAAATTGTATACGGGCAGACAAAATTCATAAGTGTATTTTTACAAACCTAGAAAAGAAGGAACAAATTTTAATTTTTGAAAATGGGCGTGGCACCGCCCCTTTTGTGACTTAACAATTTTCTATGTTTCGTGAGCCATAACTCGAAGAAAAATTAAAGGATCGTAACAAGATTGGGTACACATATTTTCCTTATAGCAGGAAATATTTCTAGGAAAAATGGATGGGACCGATTGAAGACCACGCCCACTTGTATATACAAGATATTTAAAAGGGTCGTAGACTAGAATAGTAAGCTATATCTTAGAGAAAAATAGATTTGTATCAATGATATTTCACTTAACAAGTTTAATTGTAAGAGGAAATTAGGGGACATTTTTTTTAATCGGCGGTGCCACTATTTCCATCAAGCATTACAAAATATTTCTAGAGCCTCAAAAAAAAAACAATCTCTCTTAACAAAAGTCGAAAGAGTATTTTATCTGAAATGATCTGTACAATTCAAACAAACGCTGAGTATATAATATTCGGTTGCTCCGAAACTTATACACCGAAATGAAATGACGCATTTTGCTATACTTTTTCACAAAAAATTTCTTTGCAATTGTTTGTTTATTTATATGTGGGCAATTCCCAAATAAGGTCCGCCACGAAAATCAAAAGTGGTCAGACTAACAAAATATAACGTCCTTTGCTTTTAATAAAATTTTGTCTATACTTTTTTTTAGCATTAAAAAATTATTATTTACCTAGTCAGCAAACTTAGACTTGAAATTAAAAAAGCTATCAAATGTTAAATAGGTCTGTTTACTAAAATTTTTACGGAAAGTTCGGGTAACATTTCTTATTGGTGTCTAAAATTTCTCAAGTCCATTACCTCTCTTCAATTAGTTGATACATATATTTAGGCCTATAACTGTATGTCGGTTTAGCCAACGAACAAAACTTTATATCCTGTCAGAAAGAGGGCTTTTTGCGCTTTCAGCAGTGCATAAATTGTTAATTGATTCTTAGAGATGTTACAGAAATCTTACAAAATATGACGAAAATTTTAATTGTTGTATCTCTTTTTTAATTTATATATACAAAGTATTATCTGAGGAAAATCTAAAATCAGTTCTGATTTCAATAAGATATGAATTTTTAGGTTTAATGTATGTTTTATTGGTTATTGGTGTATTCAACAGTTTAAAAATACAAACTAGCTTGCGTTTTTCTTGTGGGGAAAGTTATATACCAGTATACGTCTCGAAATTCTACGGGCCTTGGGTCTTTATTTCAACTACTGGCTCTCATTTATGGAATGTAAAGTTTCCCCTTAGCTTCTTTAAGTTTTGCATACTTTCACAAGAATTAAAAAATTACTTTTATTCTTGTCACGTCCGAACCTGTTGTTGTTGTTGTTGTTGTAGCGATTAGGTTACTCCCCGAAGGCTTTGGGGAGTGTTATCGATGTGATGGTCCTTTGTCGGATACAGATCCGATACGCTCCGGTAACACAGCACCATTAAAGTGCTGGCCCGACCATCTCGGGAACGATTTATATGGCCACATTAAACCTTCAGGCCATCCCTCCCTCCCCACCCCCAAGTTCCATGAGGAGCTTGGGGTCGCCAGAGCCTCGTCTGTTAGTGAAACGGGATTCGCCACTCGAAGGTGAGGTTGACAATTGGGTTGGAGAAGCTATATATTGCGCTACACAACCCCTTGAATCCCACGTCCGAACCTCATCATATATGGTCATATAGATGTACGTACTTACAATTAGGCTTTAAATATTGTAATATCCGCTCAGTCCACTGTTCATGTCTTCTTTTATGCAGGTTGAAATGCGTGCGAATGTCGCGCCCGTTACCAAAGACTTGCCCATATGTATTTGCAAAGTGTGTTATTGAGTTGACATGTGTACAATGAATGTATTTTTAATGAACAGTACAATGGGTACACCTAATTAGTTTTATCTGTTTTGAGACGTGTAAATAAAAAATACAATTTCAAGAATTTGAAATAACAAAAGCACCTCTACATTTAAGTTAAAGCTACTTAGGGCCAATCTTGTTATACTCAGCGTGCTTTGCAAACAGAGTGTATTAAACGAATCGAGATAAATATTGACTTCCATATATGTAGTCGTATCAAAATGCTGAGGATGAAAAAAGGAATTGATTTTGCCATGTCCCTCCATCTGTCCGTCCATTTGCACACGATAACTTGAATAAATATTGAGAATAACATATTGCAATTTGGTATAGGGGTTCCGTGGCGCTCATCTCCCATCGCTTTTAAAAATGAAGGAATTCGGATAGAAACCACGCCCACTTTTTACATATTTTTACGAATATTAGCAACACTAAGGGGTACTGTCATCTCTAAGCCGATTCTAAGCAGTGACTTGTATGTACATAACCAAATTAATCATTATGTCTTCACATATGTACGCACACGCAGCGGAGAAGCACCGCACAACAACATGCATATATTTGAGACACTCCTGAAAGTATGCAATAATTGTGCAAGTATTACTCACAAACACACGCGCATGAGCTGTAACAGAAGCTATAAAAATTGTGCATCTGTAGTTATAGCTGAGAAATTTATAGCAGATAACCAACTAGTAGATTCTGGAAATGGATCATATAGGAGATGCGAACGAGAAATCATAGAGTATAAAAGGCAGCAACAGTAGAGGCGCGACGATCAGTTTGATTTAAGCACTCCATCTGTCGAGTAGTAGCAGTGTTATTTTTGAAAGTACTTTAATAAAGGCCATTTTGCATTATTGAACAGTGGTGTTATTTATTCAACATTTTAGTGATTCGAACGTTAGAAGAAGATTGCAAATAAGGGGAATTGCAATAAATTCTTTACAATATATAACATTTGGAAAACACATAAAACCTGATTATTTAGTAAATAATTCATTTAGAATGTTAAAATTTGATGTGTGTGTTGATATTAGGACTGTTGATAAAAATTTTTAAAAAAATTTTTTAAATGGGCGTGGCTACGCCCACTTGTGATAAAATCAATTTTACAAATACTTTTAATCATAAATCAAAAACCTTTAAGGCTATCATAACAAAATTCGACAGAGAGGTTGCCTTTACTATACAGAATGCTTCGAAGAAAAATGAACGAAATCAATGAAGGACCACGCACATTTTTATATAAAAGATTTTTAAAAGTGTTGTGGACGAATAAAATAAGCTATATCTTTGCTTTATATCAATGGTGTTTCATTTTCCAGGTGAAATTATAACAATAAAAAGGAAACAATTTTAATTTTTAAAAAAGGGCGTGGCACCGCCTTTTTTATGACCATAAAATTTTCAATGTGACGTAGAACAACGTGATGTGATAATGTGATACCACAGGAGCATTTCGTTGTGCTATGTCACATCGGTACATAGCCACGTTACCTTACCTACAACTTTGGCTTCCAATTAAGGAAGTCAGCGAGCACAAATATCACAATGCATTCACAATTCCATTATATAAATTAATGGCGCCCAACGTGTGGGGCTAGCTAACGGTTTAACATTGAGTTTTATAAATAAGGAAATTTTGGAACTATGTAGCAAACCACATAGCGCTGTAGGCACTTTTGGAAAAACACCTTTAAGAATATATCGTTAGCAGTCACACACCTATTTTGGTGCTGCAGTAAAAACCTTTTCATAGTGTTGTATCTCACTTCCCGACGTAGTTTTGATGGATTTCTTCAATTTTCCGCATGTGTAGATATAAGAGATTTTAGGCAGTCAATAGGTCTACGATGCTGGTTATTCATTGGGGATACCATGCCGAGAACTTATTTGGGCTACCCTAGTAATTACACAAGCATGAGTTAATTATAGCAAACTACCATCTACTATAAAATAATGATACTAGCACCATAATTACTCGTTTGTTTTCCTATGCATTTGATAAGTCTCTATCCTGCGATGGTTCAACTTAGGAATACTATTCTATACAATTCCAGAATTTTGCGAATTTGGCTAAGATCGGATTCCCCAAAACTGATTGCTATAAAGTATATTTTTCTTGGCAGATACCTTCATAATATTGATGTAGTCAATTGGCATAGAAGTCGATAGGTTTCTTAATCATTTGACCCTAACAAATATCAAGTTTTTTTTGTCGGGAACTTGTGCGAAGCAAGATATGCTTTTACTTGCCGAATAGCGAAATTTGTATTCGATTATCAGTTTCAATAGCTTCTCTATACCTACTTTAATCTTATCTTTAGTGTTGTGCTAGTGTTTTTTTTTTACCTTTTTGTGGTTGTATGCCAAACCAGGAATGCTTATATATTATATCGAATAAATAAAATGCCTATATAACATAGCCCGCAACGGAATCAACCGTCAGGTTCTGCCCCTATAAGCCAATGTGCTATATGTGAAAAAAATTTAGTTAATATGGAGCCATGCTATGTGCTCAAATGCATGTATTTCATCTACCTTGTTTAGACGAGTGGATGGAGGGTAACCAAAATTGTTTCACTTGTTACCAACCGATTAGTCAACAGGAGCTGAAAGCCCGTAAGCGAAATTTGCCCATCTGATACCAAAACTGCGTCTACGACAGCTGCAGAGGCTACGCGAATGGTAACTAGAAACGTGGCCAAGATATTGAACCTAGGTTCAGCGTCAAAAACAGGCGAAATACAGGAATTGCATAATTCCGATGCCAGTGTTATGCAATCATATGCTTTAGATGCTAGTAATAGCGGGAATCATGGTGAAGGTCCGCCTCAAAGACAAACTATGAATAGAAGAAGAGGGAGGCCAATTCGAAATTCACGGCAGAATAACAACATTTATTACAACCGTATTCAACAAATGATTGAACAATCAATAAACCAATTTATGTCCTCTATGAATATGCGGTCAGGTTCCAATCCTTGCCCGAGTTCAAGTCCCGACAATACGCAAGGCTTAGTAGCTACAATATATGAAGCCCCATCATCCATGGTATCATCGGTTTTAGTTAGGAAAACTGCGGACATAATGCAAAAACGGAACTTGCAATTCGATGGATCCTCGGAAGACCTAGGCGTGGAAGAATTCATTTATATAGTCAAATCACTCACAGACGAAATTTGCGACAGCGATTTTACCGCCATGTGTAAGCACATACGCATTTTATTTGTTGGTAAAGCACGGAATTGGTATTTGAGATACCATAAGCAAGTGAACCGGGTTATCTGGTCGGACATCTGCAGTTCACTTCACCAACAGTATAAAGATTATAGATCCGACTGTATGAGCAGGGAGATGATACTATCTCGCAAACAAAAAGTGGGTGAATCCTTTTCTGCATTTTACGAAGCAGTGGTTTCCTTTATCGATAAACAAGGCGTTAAAATTGACGAGGAAGGGACGTTAGAAATTTTAGGAAATTATTTGTTAACTGAGATTAGACAGAAACTTTTGTATCAGACCATTCATTCAGTTGGTCATTTACGAGGCTTAGTAAAAATGGGAAAGAATTTGAATTACGGACTTAATCGCCAACCGGATGGTCGTAGCAAATCCAAATCGTCGCCAAATCGCCGCCAAGTATATACTATTGATGAATCAGGTCACGAAGTCACAGATGATATTTCACTGGATGTGGAATTAGCAGCTTTTCAGAGTGCGCAAACGAAATTCTGGAACTGTGAAGAGCTAGGGCATGTTTGGGAGAATTGCTTAGCGGATCGCTGTATTTTTTGCTACGGATGTGGCACTCCTAATGTATATAAGCCACAGTGTACAATTTGCATCAGGAAGCGCTCGGAAAACCGACAGGCGGGTGCATCCTACAACAGCCGCATGCCCCCGAAACCATAAATAACTTTAATCTCAAGGCAACTCCGAGTAACCCAGAATAATTTACGTCTTCGAAGTCCGGGCTACTCGACCTTAACTTTATTCCCTTTCATCTTCGTTCCTATACAGACAGACTACAAAATTATACATTAGTAAGGAATCGAATTTTTCAGGATGAAAAACCTGTGATTAGCAAACGTACTTTAAGATTAAAAGCATTTTACGACAATGTTAAAAGAAGCCAAAAGTTAATCCTTTCTACCCTTTTTAGCAATCACAATGACATGCGAACTTATGCAGAAGTATATTTTCTAAAATATAGCGAGCTTGGATTACTAGATACCGGAGCGAATATCGTTGTGTTGGTTCATCGCCTGCCACAGAAGATTTCTTAAACTTTCCAGAGTTTAAAGCTATCAATTCTCATGCCAAACGGCTAATGGAGAAAACCAAGAGATCGTAGGAGTACTCGAGGTGATAATGAAATATAAAGCTGTCGAAAAGCGTATGAAACTCTATGTAATACCTTCAATTAAGCAGATACTCATATTAGGCCATGATTTTTGGAAAATTTTTGAATTTGCCCCAAATATAATTAGCTCACTAGAGCGAAGGCAGGATGTGGCTCAGTCTAGGGACATCGACGCATATCCTTTGAGTCCACAACAAATCCAACAATTGGAAGTTGTCAAACTTATGTTTCCCAACGCCAATGAGGGTTTAGGTCGTACACCCTGATACAACACCACATAGATATAGGTCATTCCAAACCCATTAAGCAACGTTTTTAACCTGTAAGTCCAGCTTTAGAAAAACTTTTATATCAAGAAATAGATCGTACAAAAAAGATGCGTATCCATTGCCCAGCATAAATGTTATTTTTTCTCGGCTCCCAAAAGCTAATATTATCTCCAAATCGATTTGAAAGGCGCGTATTGGCAAATCGAACTTAGTCCCGAATCAAAGCAGTTAACTGCATTTACGGTTCCCGGCCTTCTACTTTACCAATTTAAAGTTGTGCCTTTAGGGCTTTGTAATGCGCCGCTGACGATGTGTAGTCTTATGGATAGTATTATTCTAGTAAGATTGGCCGAACAATTTCGAAAAGCCAATCTAACTAACATTTCAAAAAGTCAATTTTGTGTTACCTCGGTTAATTATCTCGGCTAAGTCATTGGTAGTGGAGGTATACGCACAGATCCCTCAAAAGTATCTTGTATTTTAAACTGGCCACCACCCAGAAACCTTAAGCAAGTCAGAGGATTCCTCGGAGTTTGTGGATGGTACCGCAGATTTATACCTAACTTTGCAGACCTCACTTGTCCCATAACAAAAACGCTGTCTACAAAGAAGAAATTTGTTTGAACCACTGCAGCGCAACAGGCCATGAATAAATTAAAAGTAGATTTAACCTCTGCCCCAGTGTTAACTAATCCCAATTTTGGGAAAAGGTTCTATCTGCACTGCGATGCGAGTGATGTTCGTATTGGGGCCGTATTAGTACAATTATCCGGTGAAAACGAAGAAAAGCCAATTGCGTATATGTCGAAAAAACTTAGTCGCGCGCAATGTAATTATAGCGTCACTGAGCGAGAATGGTTAGCAATGATTACGGCAATTGAAAAATTCCTATGCTAAATCCCAAAATTCTTTTACAAGGGCTATTGTTAAACTTTTTTAGTCAAAATTCAACAAAACTATGTCTGTAATAAAGGAAAAATTGCCTTCTATTTTTTGGTCCATTTATATAAAGGTAGTCCTTAAAATTTTTGTATCACCTTTTTATTTTCAATTTTTTATACTGCCTACAAAAGGCAATTGCAACTTTGATTAGTAATTTAAGTAATTCCTAAGTGAAAATTTGTATCTTTATTTATTTGTTCAAAATAGCAAGATTTAAGAGAATTAGTGGAATTTTCGCTGACTACACTAGCGAAAACACAATTCCACCTCGCATCATAACAAGAGAATTCCACCTCGTTTGCCAGCTACTTAATTTGCACAGCTGAAAATCGTGGTGAAATTCGCATACGCCTGAAAGTCTAAAAGAATCGTGGTGAAAGTCTCGTACGCCTAAATGTATGCAAGGACGTGCATTGAGTTGGGCCTTCAACGAGGTGAAATTCTACAATGCCTGCAACACTCAGAAGGCTAGCCATGAAGGTATGACCTAATCTTCTAAATCGTTCGACTTGTGTGTTACGTAGCTCATATTTTTTGATCAAACATTGCACTGTCACCGAGTTTTAAACTATATTTCAGGTTTCAAGTCTCTAGATATCCAGGAAGTTAATTAAAAGTCGATTGCAAGATTCCCAATTTAAAATTAGTTTTCTCAATATCTCGATCCATGCGCCCACTAGCGGATTTTTTTGATAAAATATTGCATTATCACGGGGTTCTGACCCATGGCCCAAATTTCAAGTCTCCAGCTCATCGGCATGTTACTCAAAAACCGATCGCAAGATTCCCCTCGTTTTTCAGGGATTTGTAGTTATCTCACTAAGCGCGCCACCTAGCGGAATTTTGTTTTTGTGTAAATTGTATTGTCAACGGGTCTCGAACTATGTGCTAAGTTACAAGTCTCTAGGTAACCGGGAAGTTAGTTAAAAATGGATTTGAAAGATTCCCAAATTAAAATTAATTTTCCTAATATCTCTATCCATGCGCCACCTAGCGGAATTTTTTTGACAAAATATGGCATTGTCACCGGGTTCTGACGCATGGCCCAAGCTTCAAGTATCTAGCTCATCGGCAAGTTACTCAAAAATCGATCGCAAGATTCCCATCGTTTTCCAGGGATTTGTAGTTATCTCAATTAGCACGCCACCTAGCGGAACTTTGTTTTCTATAAATTGTATTGTCACCGGGTTCTCGAAATATGTGCTAAGTTACGAGTCTCTAGGTAACCGGGAAGTTAGTTAAAAATGGACTGAAAAGTCCCAAATTAAAATTCATTTTCCTAATATCGCGGTCCTTGCGCCACCTAGCGGAATTTTTTTGATAAAATTTAGTATTGTCACCGGGTTCTGAATTACTGCTCAATTTTCATATCTCCAGATCACCGGGAAGTTACTCAAAAATCGATTGCAAGATTCCCCTCGTTTTTCAAGGATTTGTTGTTATCTCACTTAGAACGTCACCTAGCGGAATTTAATTTTTTGTAAATTGTATTGTCACTGGGTCTCGAACTATGTGCATCTACACCGGGTTCTGACCCATGGCCCAAGTTTCAAGTATGTAGCTCATCGGCAAGTTACTCAAAAATCGATCGCAAGATTCCCCTCGTTTTTCAGGGATTTGTAGTTATATCAATTAGCACGCCACCTAGCGGAACTTTGTTTTCTATAAATTGTATGCTCAACGGGTCTCGAACTATGTGCTAAGTTACAAGTCTCTAGATAACCGGGAAGTTAGTTAAAAATGGATTGAAAAATTCCCAAATTAAAATTAATTTTCCTAATATCTCGATCCATGCGCCACCTAGCGGACATTTTTTGATAAAGTATTGCATTGTCACCGGTTCTGATCCACGGCCCAAGTTTCAAGTCTCTAGCTAACCGGGAGGTAGGTAGGTAGGTTGAACTGGCCGGTCCATGAGGACCTCACATAGACTGATTGAGTCCGTAGTGTTACCAGAAGTTTGTTTTAACGACCAAACTGAAAAACCCTATCAAAAACCAGGACCTATGTTATAAAATAACTCCGTCCTCTTGGCAAATACTAGAAGCTTCCTAGGACTTAAGCCACTTGCTGCTTCTAGATCTGACAGCTGTATCACTCCTAATAGCTGGAGTCTTAGCCTGGCAAGTGCAGGGCACGAGCACAGAACGTGCTCGATCGTTTCCTCCTCCAACCCGCACTTCCTACACCTGCTATCACTGACCAAGCCTAATTTAAAGGCATGTGACGCCAGAAGGCAGTGTCCAGTCAGAATACCCGTCATGAGTCTACAGTCCTCTCTTTTTAATGATAGAAGCAACTGTGTTAGTCTAAGGTTGTAAGACCTACACATAATTTTCGACACTTTACAGCCCCGCGCTTGAACCCACGCCTTTTCTGCTTGGTCGATCATGTGCACCTCTCGCCTTCGCTTAATCTCGCCCAATCTAATTGGGACGTCTACGGAGCAAGCTTCAAGGGATGCGCCCTTTTTAGCTAATTCGTCCGCTTTTTCATTCCCATCTATTCCCATATGCCCTGGGACCCAATATAGATGTATGCTTCTCCCTGTCCCGATTCTCTCCAGAGACTGCTTACACTCTAACACGCATTTAGATGCTGTGCTATGCGAGATTATTGCCTTAATTGCTGCTTGACTGTCAATATAAAAGTTAACACGGTTGCAGCTTAAGCTATTCTCTTCCAGGGTTTCTACTGCTTTGGTTACGGCTAATATTTCCGATTGGAAAACGCTACAGTAATCCGGCAGCCTGTAGGATCTGCTTAATTCCGGATCAGCGCAGTATACCGCAGACCCTACTCCTTCCACTATTTTGGAACCATCGGTGTACACATGTATCGCCTCGTCCGCCATTTGCGCACCCTTGCGCCAACCGTCCACCTCTATTGTGGCCTTAAGATCTCCCTCAAAGTGCAGGTAGGGAATCATGTAGTCTGTTCGTCTTGTCACTGAGGACGCTATACTACTATTGCCATATGGTCGGCGCTCAAGCTGCCCCGAAGCATCGAGCCTGGTTGCGGTCGTTAACGCTTTGTTCTTTGCTACCAGGTCTACAGGTGGAATGTGCAGAATGGCATACAGTGCAGCCGTCGGGGTTGTTTTCAGGGCTCCCGTAATGCAAAGCATCGATAGTCTGCATACCCCCTCTAATTTTTTGAGGTATGTTGTTTTTTGTGTGGCTTTCCACCAAACAAGAACTCCATAGTATAGAATAGGGCTTACAATCGCTGTAAAAACCCAATGAGAAAGAGAGGGCGATAGGCCCCACGTACACCCCAGCATTCTTTTACATGCATAGAGTGCCGTTGAGGCCTTCTTGACCCTCTCCTCCACGTTGAGCTTCCATGACAGCTTACTGTCTAGGATGATTCCTAGATATTTTGTGCAAGGTTTCTCCTGTAAGGTCACCGCTCCTAACTTAGGCCTGGTCCAATTTGGGACCTTGTACCTCTTTGTAAACAAGACCATATCCGTCTTCTCCGCATTGACTTTCAGCCCGACATTAGATGCCCAGGTATGAATATCCCGAAGCGCCCGATCCATCAAAGAACTAATCGTTGGAAGGCATTTTCCACTTATGACAATTGCAACGTCATCTGCGTAAGCCGTAAGTTTTACGGGTCCCTCATCGAATTGCCTGAGCAGTTGGTTGATGACCAGTGTCCACAGCAGAGGTGATAGCACCCCTTCCTGCGGCGTGCCCCTGTCCACTGATTTCGTGGCCTCGTACAATCCCCATTGGGATGTAATCTTTCTGCAATTTAACATGCAGCCGATCCATCTGATTAAGGCAGGATGTACTTTAATGTAATTAAGACCATCCATAATCGCCCATTTTGCAACAATAATAATGTAGCTAACCGGGAAGTTACTTAAAAATCGATCGCAAAATTCCCTGTGTTTTTTCAGGGATTTTCGTTTATCTCGATTCGTCTGTCACCTGGCGGCATTTTGTTTTCCGCGAATTGTAGTGCCATCAAATCGCAAACTATGTGCTAAGTTGCACGTCTCTGGATCACCGAGAAGTTAGTTAAAAGTCGATCGCAAAATTTCCATTTTAAAATTAATTTTCTGTATATCTCGATCCGTGCACCACCTAACGGATTTTTTTTTCACTTGCATTATAATGTCTCTCAGATCTGAACTATGCACTAAGTATCAAGTGTCTAGCTCAACGGGAAGTTACCGAAAAAGACTTTTCCGCGACTTAATATAAAGGTAAAATAAAAATAAAAAAAAACTTCTACAAAGTATTGAATTATTAAGGCCTAAAAGCCATTTCCAGACACATTGGTTTTCGTTGTTGTGCAAACACAAGAACCATCGCTTAAAAAAAACAAAAGACCTCCTACAGTAACATCGCATAACAACTACAACGATGGGAAGGACTTTCAACGATGCAGCTGAACGCGAATTTGTAAGCATGTAAGTTGTATATTTTCTATATAATTCTTTTGTTATAATATTTTATTCAGCCGATCCATATCGCCATAAATATGTACGTATGACGGCAGACATTTTCTTTGCCTAAAGTAAATTTTCCATAATTTTGACATTTTAAATTTTCGTTAATGATAATTGGTAATGTTCATGAATCCTTTGTTTTAGCTATAAACTCACTAGCACGGTCTCAAAACCTTCAGTTTTGTAATTTAATTTTAATTTATCTTAAATTTTCATTTTGGTGCAAAATTGGAAATCGAGCATAATGCCCACCTATGATCCTTATGTATTCATTCATAGTTGGCTGCGGGCTTTGATATACCATTTCTTGTAGTGCGCGTCCATACATACATACATAATATTTAAGAATTCATGAGCTTAACACCGGCTTATAATAATTGAATTTCAATTATTATTTTTTCTAAGAGAAACTGAAAAGAAAAAACATTTACTGGCATATTGCGATGGAACCATTTCGAAAACCGCCAACGTAATCATCATCAGGCAATTGTGTAATGTTATCAAAGGTTTCACCGGGATTCGAACCGTGAATCACATGGTAAAACTGCAGTTGCCTTTAACCAATACCTGCTGGTATTTGTTTTCATGCTTAATTCAGTTTTTCTCATTTCTACACTAACAACACAATTGAGACATTTTGTCTCTATATTAATTTGTGTGCCATGTAGATTTGTTTTTGTAAAGTTCTTCTTCGTTGCGAATGAGAAGTTTTGTAAACTCGGGCTCAGTTTTACATATTTATATATGTTTGTTTAATGGTGGGTTCAGTTTATACTTATATTTAAGAATTCATGAGCTTAACACCGGCTTATAATAATTGAATTTCAATTATTATTTTTTCTAAGAGAAACTGAAAAGAAAGAAACATTTACTGGCATATTGCGACGAAACCATTTCGAAAACCGCCAACGTAATTATCATCAGACAATTTTGTAATGTTATCAAAGGCAACTGCAGTTTCACCATGTGATTCACGGTTCGAATCCCGGTGAAACCTTTGATAACATTACAAAATTGCCTGATGATGATTACGTTGGTGGTTTTCGAAATGGTTCCATCGCAATATGCCAGTAAATGTTTCTTTCTTTTCAGTTTCTCTTAGAAAAAATAATAATTGAAATTAAATTATTATAAGCCGGTGTTAAGCTCGTGAATTCTTAAATATAAGTATAAACTGAACACACTATTAAACAAACATACATATATACATACATAATTACAAACGTACGTTTGTCGATTTGGTGACAGCTAATCAGTTACATAAAACATAAAAGCAGTGAAAACATAAATTGAAAAAAAAGCGAAAAGAAACAAGTAAAGGTGTCTAAGTTCGGGTGCAGCCGAACATTATATACATTATTTCCTCTTACAATAAAACTTTATAAGTGAAATATCATTGATTCAAAACCATTTTTTGCTAAGTTATAAGTTATAATTCTAGTATTGTTCTAGTCTACGACCCTTTTAAACCTCTTAAACTTGTTTTATATCTAAGTTGCCGAGGTCTTTAACCGAATAAGGAAAATATATGTACCCAGTGATATGTGTACCAGTGGGTATCTTCCAATACAATTTTAGATTGAAGATCATGGTAGGGTAGGGTGAAGAACGCAAGAGTGGAATGTCACCATAGACCTTGCGCCCTAATGCACACTCGTAAGGTGAAGTTTCAAATATTCTCAAATAGATTTTTTTGAATGATAATTATTCAAGGCTTGATATTTTTTTGGTTTAGTTCGTGGAGGTTGCTTCCTTTATCGTTTCTGTGCGGAGTTCTATAAATTAAAGTTTGTGTAATTGAGGTTGAGGATCGGCAAAAACCTACCCCACGTCGAAAGAGCTAAGGCACGAGAGAGCTCCATCCGCCAAGACCCCTGCAACCTTTTGTAGTCGAGAATGCTACGAGTTAAGTTCCGTCTTTCGACACTAGAGTGCATTCACCTACATTAAACTAAATGCTCCTGTGATATCACATTTTCACATCACGTTGTGCTACGGCACATGGTACATAGCCACGTTACCTTACCTACATCTTTGGCTTCCAAATAAGGGGCCAGCGAGCACAAATATCACATTGCATTCACAATTCCATTACAACCTGTTCATCTTTTTGAATTGATTTCGTACTTTCTTGCAACCAATATGGACGAGTCATCGTTTCTCTGTCGACTTATTACCGATAGCGAAATTGTCGTCCTGTTTTGGCTTTGTTATCAGCATGTTATGCATGTTATCGTCGAGTCATCGGCTAGTTGTTGGTTTCTTATCACTGCTGGTTATCGCCGGGTTATTGAATTTATGTTTAGGGTTTAAAAGGATAACTTGTCGAAAACCATTCGAACTGATAGCTTTTTTTAACGCCCCAATGCAATTTGTTATCAATTACAAATTGATATCTCTTATTTAGTTGATTACGAACCGATAACTCGACTAAAAGAAATGGATAACACGCGCCTAACCCGTCGATAACAAACCGATAAGTCATCTATAAAGTATATAATCGATATCAAAGCGATAAAAATAAGTCGAAAGCGGGTTGCAAAAAATTTATATACGGTTTTCGGTTTGGAGACATTGTGAACTTGCTGCCGACATAGGGTCATATTCCAGTCAGCCGTAGATTATAAGAAGAAGGGAAGTTAGATAGATTATTGTGAGGTAATGAACTACGACTTATAGACCTATTTTACCCTCATTCTCTTCACAGCAACTCATCCATGCCAAGCTCCCTGCGGAAATCCAGAGAGTGTATGAGTTTACTATCTAGTTTTAGCGATCGAAGCATCCTTAGTATTCTTTTTTCGGCGACTTCACATTCGAGAAGAATGTGTTCTGTAGCAGAAACGACAGAGGTTATTGGACCATATTTAATTTTTTTTATTTTATTTATTTATTTAAGTCAATGGTTTACAAACCTTACGCACTAAGAAATAATAATTAAAAAGTTTATGAATAGTACAAGCATAGTATTTGTTTGAATTCATTACGATTAGCAAATATATCTAAACTTATTTCTTTACATAGCAAGTTAAACTCAGTTAATATTCTGATAATAGTTTCATTCTGAGCATACTTTGTTTTGCAATGGTCAACTGCAAATAAATCATTATGACGCAGACATCGTATTGAAACATTTAGTCTTATGCAATGTAATAAATATGTACAGTCTATAGCTCCATTTAAGACAACATGAAGAACTACTAAACTGAAAATCAGTCTTCTACTAGCAAGAGTATGCAAATTAATCAATTTGCAACGAAAAACATAAGATGGGATAGGTAAATCAAACCTAATACCGGACAAGGCGAATTAAAAAAATTTGTTGAACCCTTTCAATTCTATTAGTATGTACTTCATAAAACGGATTCTAGATTATGGAAGCGTATTCCAATTTAGATCTTACAAATGTATTAAAAAGTGATTTTTAGTGTATGGATCCTTAAATTCACCCTAACGAATAAAGCCTAACGAGGAATACGCCTTAGGTATGCCATAATTCAAATGTTCAGTAAATGTAAAATTTGAGTCAAATACAGCACCAATTTCAAATAAATACATACATACATACAATGTCTTTGATTTTATTACTGGATCTAAGGACAGTATCAGAAATAGAATACGAAGTCTGAAGTGGTGACCTAATTTTACAGAAGGCAACCGAACAACATTTATCAATATTAATAGTCAATCACTAATGTTTCAAAATCAGAGAGAGTTTTTATTTTTTTGAATATCTTTAAGTCATTGGCATAAAGCAGATGATCACACTCTGTAAAGCACTTTGAATAATCATGATTAAAATGACAAAAAATAGGGGACCAAGAATACTTTCTTGAGGAACCCCAGAGGTTGCTCTATATGAGAATGATTTTACACCATCAACAACCACAAGTTAACTCTGTTTGTTAGGTATGATTTGACCCAGGCTAAAAAATATGAGTGAAATCCAAATAACTGTGGTTTGTGAATTAATAAGGTATGAGATACTCTATCAAATGCTTTAGATAAATCCGTATATATGGAATCGACTTGCAGACCATCTGCAAACGCTGAGATGCAGTAATTGAAAAAAAACAGCTAGATTAGTAACTATAGATCGCGGATGAGCTAGCTAGGGAAGGCACCAACCTGCAAACAATAACCTCCGCGGGTTGGGCCAGCCCTGCTCTAAACACTTGCACACACTGCCTGCGATCTCTTTTCACGGATCAGGCAAACGCCAGATGGGCCAAGGAACCTACATGTAGTATATCCAAGCAAATGTGGCCTAAGCTGGAAGAAAAGAGATCGCAATCGGTGATATTGTTAAACCGTATCTCTATAAGCCCACTAGTGGGCCTTCTTACAGGTCACTGTCTCATGGGCACCCACGGTGCCTATATAGGCCTGCAGACAAATGACTTCTGCCGCAGCTGTAGGGAAGAGGAGGAGATAGAAAGCGTAGAGCACTATCTGTGCCACTGTCCCGCACTGTCAAAAGCCAGGTATCAATGCCTCCGCAGACACTCCTTTGGGTGCCTTGCGGAGCTTGAATCTATAAACACAAACGACATCCCGCGCTGGTTTAGCCTCACTGGGGTCTAAACTTTCTTCTTCTTCGAAAGTAGGGTAACAGGAAATAGGGGCCCCCGCTTGGTAGCACAGCGGCCTACGTGAGTCTCCGCTCGGACAGCGGAGGCAGCCACTTTAACCTAACCTAACCTAACTATAGATCGACCTGGTATAAAACCATGTTGGGACAGCGATATGTATGGTTTGATAGCAAATGATAGCGTTAAGCTGATGATCTTTTCGAACAATTTGGCAGTATTAGTTATTTTAGAAATTGGTCGATAGTTCGATGCATCATTTTTACTTCCAGATTTAAAAACTGGAATTACCGATATAACTTTCCACTCATCCTAAAAGTTTCCTGATCTGAGGGACAAATTAAATGGGAATAGTATTGGTTCCACCAAAGATGAAGTGCATTGCTTGAGAAAGAATGCAAATAATTGATGCACATCTACTTGCTTAGAACATTAAAATTTTTTATGGCGTTGATGATGTCCTCCTCGTTAACACTAAAGGACCAAAGTCAAGCGAAGATGGAATAAACTGAACACTCGAGACATCATCCAGTATGCCGTCATCAACAAAATTAGATCTAAAAATCCGGCAAACAGATTTACGCTTTCAAAAATAGTATTTGCATTCTTATCATTGTATGATATTGAAGCCGGAATAATCGAAGACGAACGTTTAGAGTTAATAAAACTCCAAAATGCCTTGGGATTGGATTTAATAAGTATTACTTTCGAATTCTAATAAATAGCTTTTATATAGACATTTGTTTAGACAGTTATACTCTACCATATTGTTACGAATATTAGCAACACTAAGGGGTATTGCCATCTCTAAGCCGATGCTAAGCAGTGACTGTATGCACATCAATAATTCAATCATTATGTCTACACTAGGCCGGGTCGATTTGTGGGGAGGCAAAAAAAAGCGCCCATTGCTCTGTGAAAATCATATTCAAGGGATCAAAATAAGAAACTTTGCCGAAGGAACAATACCTCTAAAACGAATTCTGATGTCCCAACTTCGGGTCGTAGGGGCAAATTTTGAAAAATCCCACTTTGAAATGCCTACGTTTTTTCTTTTTGGAGTTTATTTTTCTCTTTAGAAATTTATTTAGTCAGAACATATGTAAATGAAAAAATGAATTTAACTTAGTAATAGAAAAGAGATTAAAAAAATATTATAAATTAGCGTTTTTACACCCCCTTTTAAAACCAAGGCATCATTGTGATGCATTTGCAAATGAAAGGTATCACTGTGACACACTTGCAGATCGTAAAATTGCTTGTGTTGTTTTTTTAAGCCACCACAAGACACAGCAGGTAGAATTGAAATTTCCTCTACCCAAAAGTTCGACCCAAAGGGGAGAGGGGGGGGGGGGGGGGGGTGCATCAGAATTCGTTTTAGAGGTATGGTTCCTTCGGCAAAGTTTCTTATTTTGATCCCTAGAATACGATTTGCACAGAGCAGTGATCGATTTTTAAATCGACCGCCCTAGTCTACACATATGTACGTACACGCAGCGGAAAAGCAACTAACAAACACATGCAGATATCTTATCTGAGATATGCAATTATAATTGTGGAAGTGTCGCTCACAAACACACGCGCATATGATAGCTATACACGTACATCTGTAGTTATACTTATAGCAGATAACCAACTAGTAGATTCTAGAACAGAAGCGCCTAGAAGATGCAACGAGGAAATAAAAGAGTATAAAAGGCAGCAACAGTAGGAGCGCTACAATCAATTTGAATTTAGTACGCTATCTGTCGGACAATAGTAGTGTTATTGTACTTTAATAAAGGCCATTTTGCATTATTGAAAAGTGGAGTTATTTATTCAACAGTTTAGTGATTCGAACGTTAGTAGAAGATTTTAAATAAGCGGAATTGCAGTAAATTCGTTACAATATGTTTCTCATACATTACTTTATGGTGCAAATTACTAGAATTTTTATAAAGCTTGTTGAATTTACTGCGTAGATTCTTAAGCTTTTTTAATTGTCTATTATGCCATGGAATTTTATAAGCACCTCGTGAAAAACGGGCAATTTTACTCGTAAATATATCAAAACATTCAGTAAGACTACTGTTATGTTTGCGGATAAGAGAAAATCGAAATATAGGTTGCAGTGCCCAGTTAGCGGCACCAGATAGAATTTACTCCCAATTGAAACGGCAGCAGGTTGAATTCTGTTCTTTATTCAAAAGTCGTTTTCTTTTATACAAAATTTCTATGAGCTAAAATACTTACTTACAGTTATACTTACAAGCTAATTATAACACACATATACATTCCATTCAGTTCCCTGGGAACTGCAATCTAAGCATAATTAAAATTGGCTGCGGAATGTGCAACGCAAGCATAAATGAAACATGTTAATAATTTGTCTACAGGTAAAGGCTTGTCGCGAGCAAGCTCTAAACAGTGGCATACCAAGGCTCAGGTTATCATATGATGCACGGTGTACAAAATATATGTTTGTACAAATGAATGAATTTGTCAATAGAATCTCATGCCATACCAAAGCGAGCCAAAATATACGTATGTACAATTGTATGAATATGTATGTAAGAGTGAATATATTTTAAGACATTCCAAAACGGGTTGAAATATATGTTTGTACAAATGAATGAATAACTTAATGAGTGAATGCTACACCATCCGCCTTTGAAAGAGTAGACATATATAATTTTGTACACGAATTATCTATGGCTACTCAAGTTAGGTTAATGGTTTTGAATCCGTTTGTGGGTGTTTGTTGGGTTTTTTGTTTTTTTGAGTGTGACATTTAGCTTGATTTCCAAAGAATAGTTTACATTTGTTTTTTTTCTCTTTTGTTTTGTTTTATTATTGTATTTTTCTTTTGCATACAATAGAAGTTTTCTTTGTGTTTATAAAGTTAAAGTGCTCTTATTCTATGAGTTTAAGTATATTTTTATGTATTACAATTTTCTTATTTTTCTTAGTTTGATTTATGTTTTCTATGTTTCTATTTTCTACATTGTTTTTATCGATCTTTTCTAACTTATAGGGAATTAATGTAAAATTATTGTTTTCATCGATATTTACTACTCTAAGGATCCTTTATACCTACTATCTAACTTATGCCCTGATTCATTTTTTACTAAAACTAAATTTCCTAAATTTATTTCTTTATGTTGTGTTTTTCTATCATAACTCATTTCTTTTTTTTCCTTAGCCTATTTTACTAATTTATATGCTCTATCTTGCGCTATTTGTAACCTATACTTAATTTCTTTGTCGTAAGCCTCATAATTGTATAATGGGCTTACTGTGTTTTCTCTTAAAAATTCGTAAGCCTGGGGTTTTTGGCAAATACTAGTTCGTATGGACAATAATTATGAACTGTAAATGGGGTAGTATTGTAAGAATACGCAAAATATTTAAGATATTCATCCCAATCGTTTTTGTCAATTTATATTGTAACGAATTTACTTGCAATTTCCCTTATTTGCAATCTTCTACTAAGGTTCGAATCACTAAACTGTTGAATAAATAACTCCAATATTGAATAATGGAGAAATGGCCTTTATTAAAGTACTTCACAATAACACTTATACTTTGCAACTAGCTTGCTTAATAACCAAAAACTTGCCCGACTTACTGCGCCTCTACCGTTGGTGCTTTTATACTCTGGGATTTCCTCGTTGCATCTTCTAGGCGCTTCCAGAATTTACTTAGTTACTACCATATAATTATAACTGCAGATGCACGTGTATAGCTTCTCAAATGCGCGTGTATTTGTGAGCGACACTTCCACAATTACAGTTGCCTACTTTTGGGAGCATCTCAGGTAAGATATCTGCATGTGTTTGTGCATCTCCTCCCCGCTGCGTGTACGTACATATGTGGAGACATAATGATTGAATTATTGATGTGCGTACAAATCACTGTTTAGCATCGGCTTATGGCAATACCCCTTAGTGTTGCTAATATTCGTAACATCTAAACGTCGCTAGCATCTCCAAATGTACCACTCTTCTACTCCGTGTTTTCCCAATCATACCACTTCTCCTTGGATTTTGTTATACTCGCCTGTGACCGTACGCAACCTTGCTCCAGGTAATGGCTTTACTGTCCTGTTGACCAAATCAAATCGGATCAAGGAATGAGATGCGCCCGTATCGACAGTCAGTACACGTTCTTTGCCATCCACATTTCCTCTGACGTTAAGACTATTCGATTTTCTTCCAATTTGCGAGACAGGTATCACAAGACATTTAACAGCTGGAGCTAGCTCTCGATTTTTACATCTGGCACGCTGTTGCTCATCTCCTCCCGTTCTGCCTTTGCGACCACCCACATTGTTGGAACTGTTAGGGTTGGTGTTGCAATAACGCGCAATATGCCCTGGCTTTCCACACTTTAAGCATTTGACTGCATCATTATTCTTCTGCTGCATACCCTTCAATGCTTCCAATATTGCGTCTACCCAGTCTGGCCTTTCCACTTCCACGCGATGTGCTTTGTACGCTGGCTTACTCAAAAGTGAGGCTGTTTCCTGAGTGAGTGCATGCGATACCGTTTCAGCAAATGTTAGTTTTGGATTCGCATATGTAGCCCGCTTCGTTTCCACATCTCGTATGCCATTTATGAAACTCGGGGTTTTTACCCAGTCAGTGTATTCCACGGGTGCGTCCGCATTTGCAAGGTGAGCCAATCTTTCAATATCTGAAGCAAACTCCTGCAATGTCTCATTTGCTTTTTGGTAGCGTTTTTGCAACTCAATTTGGAATATCTGTTTTCTATGCTCGCTTCCATAACGTCGTTCTGCAGCAGCCATCAATGCTTCATAGTTGTTCCGCTCTCTTTCGGGAATCGTCTTTAGGATTTCGGCTGCTGGCCCCTTCAATGCCACGAAGAGTGCAGCAACTTTATCCTCCGCATTCCAGGTGTTCACTGCAGCGGTCTTCTCAAACTGTAGCTTGAAGACCTGGAAAGGAACAGAACCATGAAAGGATGGTGTTTTTACCTTTGGATAACTCGCTGTCTGCGGTGGTTCTTCCATTTTTGTTTTTTCGTCGCCATCAAGATGAAAGACATACTCTTCCACTAATTCCATTGCCTCTCGTAGTCGTGCCTGAAGTTCGAGTTTATTGCCGGTTGTATTCAATCCACGGCTGTCCAACTCCTTCTTCAGTTGCTGGATCTTCAATTCACTGAACTTTGCCATGTCCTTGTTGTCCTCTGGAATTTATTCAACAATTCCTCTTCTGACACCACGCGACAGATAGCGTGCTTAACTGAAACTGCTTACTGCACCTCTACCGTTGGTGCTTTTATACTCTGTGATTTCCTCGTTGCACCTTCTAGGCGCTTCCAGAATTTACTTAGTTACTGCCATATAATTATAACTACATATGCACTTGTATAGCTTCGCAGATGCGCTTGTGTTTGTGAGCTACACTTCCACAATTACAATTGCATACTTTTGGGAGCATCTCAGATAAGATATCTGCAGGTGTTTGTGCATCTCTTCTCCACTGCGTGTACGTACATATGTGTAGACATAATGATTGAATTATTGATGTGCGTACAAATCACTGTTTAGCATCGGCTTGATAATTCTTCAAACTAGAGTTCGCCCCCCAGTGGTTGAAATTCAACCACAGGAAAGTAAAGGACAGGAAAGGAAAGGAAAGCAAAGAAAAGAAAACAAAGGAAAGGAAAATAAAAGAATAGAACTGAAAGGAAAGGAAAGCAAAGGAAAGAAAAGAAATGGACTTGATACATGATCAGCTATGTATTTTTGTTTAATTTTTATTGTGTACAAAGCAACTCCTCGGCCATGCTAACGACTCAGCATAGTACACAAAAAGCAAGTACATACACACAGCGTGTCTATAGTATGAATAAGTGCATGTGTAGTGGTGTGACTTTTATGTAAAATTGTTTATATTAAAATGAATTTTCAAATTTTTTTTATTTATGGATAACAGTGCAGCTCAAAATTTCCTATCAATACATATATAATTTGTATACCTTAGAATTATAGTTTAGCAGAAAACGGTTCCACATTTTTTCATCTTGTCTATTTATATATAAGATAAGCTATTTTTATATTCGCTTCCCATATCCGTTATAATTGTCTTCCTGCAACCATAAACTAGGATAAGATTTTCGAATATCGCTTTGGCTGTTGTTTTTGCGTGTTTGCTGGGTGTTGGTATTGCAACCAAATACTTATTCAAGTCACATACTATAGTAGCTGCATATTCATTTTCATTTTGCGACCTGGGAAAATGGCCTATCGTATCTATTTGTACTGTGTCGAACGCTGTTGTGGGTGTTTCGGTTATAATCATAGGCTCTTTCAAATTTTTAATTATTTTATTTTTATTACAATGAGCACATTATTTGATATATTTTCTGATATCATTTTTCATTCCTTTCCAATAGTATTTTTGTTTTATTTTACTTGTCATGCGATTTATCCCTAGGTGGCCACCAAAAACAGGATCGTCATGAAATTTGTGAAGAATTTCTTTAATTTTTCCATTATTTGTCACATGCATAACTTCTGGAGTTAGTGCTGTAATTAAATTTTTGAGAACTTTGTTACCAATTTCTTTAAATGTGTCTACCCGGGTATAATTATCTTTAAACAATTGTCTCCTAAGTACAACTGTATTTTTCTAATTCCTAAATTGTTGGCTTCTTTCATAAGCCTGGCAAAGAATTAACCTAAGTCAATCTTCGCTCAACAATTAGATTTTTTATATTAATTTCGCTACAAATTTTCTTTCCTTTTTTGAAACGTAATTTCGGAGGATCGAAAACGAGCTGGACTAGTCTTTTTACTTCAAATTTATTTAGCGCTACAAATATTATTGGGTTCTCTTTGTGACTTTTTATTTCTTTATTTTTACTACTGCATTGTTTATTGTTATGATTTTTGTTAGTTTCCGACCTAGTCGTAACTTTTAATATTTTACATGCTTCTACCGATATTTGTTTTAGTTCTTTAATATCTATGCGTGATAATGCGTCGGCTACATAGTTTTCTTTACCTGCGATATACTCCACCTCGAAATCATATTCTTCCAGATCTAATCGGATTCGAGTTAACTTTGATGACGGATTTTTCATCGAAAATAGGAATGTTAAGTGTCTGTGGTCTGTTTTGACCAAAAATTTTCTACCGTAAACGTATGGTCTAAAAAATGTTATGGCCCAATGAATGGCCGTTAATTCTTTCTCAATTGCTTTATTAATTTCTCCATTAGTAAATGATCTTGATGCATAGGCAATTGGCAATTGTTTTCCTTCATACTCTTGGCTTATTAATGCTCCGCAAGCATATCCACTTGCGTCAGTTGTTATACAAAAAGTTTTATTGAAGTCGGGATATTGTAAGATATTAGGGCTTATTAACGCAGCTTTCAAATAGTCAAAGGATTTTTTGCAATGCTCTGTCCAGTCGAAAACTACATTTTTCTTGCAAAGTCTTGTTATTATTCTAGAACATTCTGCAAAATTTGGGATAAATATTCGACGAAGGTGTGTTGGTTTTAGGTCTTGGGTAATTTTTAACTGTTTCGAATTTACTGGGATCTGGCAAAATTCCTTTGCTTGTGCATTTATGACCAAGACAATTTACTTCTTGGTTGAAAAATAAACATTTATCAGGATGTAATTTTAAATTATATTTTATACAAGTTGCGAAAACATCTCGTAAAGTTTTAATCATATGATTTTCGGAGCATCCTAATACGACTAAATCGTCCATGTATAGGAATGCTTGTGAAGGTTTTAAGCCTGCAAATGCTAATGTCATCATTCTTTGGAATGAGTTCGGTGCTACTTTAAGGCCATAGGGTAATCTTTTAAAACGATTTGACTCTTTGCTGAGTTCAATCTGGTGAAATCCAGACATTAAATCTAAGCATGAAAAATATTTAGCTCTTCCTAACTGATCTAGTATGTCATCAATTCTTGGTAAAGGGAATTTATCTGCGGTTAATTTTTTATTTAATTGTCTGTAATCTACAACCATTCTCCATCTTTTTTCTTGGTTATTCGGTAGTAATTTTTCGGTACTAATAAAATTGGACTATTGAATTCTGAAATTGAAGGTTCTATTATGTCATCTTTAACTAATTTGTTTACTTGTTTATTAATTTCACTCTTATTAGCTTCTGGTATTCTATAACTTTTTACGTAGACTGGGTTATTGTCTTTCATATGAAGTTTTTGTTTGTAAAAATTATTAGTGGTAATTGGTTCTCTTTCCAATGAAAAATGTCAATGAATTCCGCACATAATGCATTAAGTGCTTTATTTGCAAATTTTGGAAATTTTTCATTCAATCTTTCTAATTTTTCCTTATTGTTGGCCTCATTTTCGAGTTTTTTATTTTTAACTATTGTATAATCATTCAAATTTTCTGTGCGAATATTAAAATCTTGAAGTGTTGCATTTTTATCTGTTGTATTTATAATTCTAACGAATGTTTGTTGTGAATCTGCTAGTGTGTTTGCAATAAAAATACCTTCAGACAATTTTTGTTGTGGGATTAGTAAATCTGAATTGTTATTTTCTATGTGAATTTGTCGAACTACTTCTGATCGTGCGGGAATTGAAATACTATTAAATGTTGGTTTGTTAGTCATCTGAAATATTGTTTTCTGGGTAGTCATATGGTCTTAGTATTAGAGTGTCACCTTCTGTTTGATAATCTAAAATGCAATTATATTTTTTAATGAAATCTAATCCCAATATTCCATCGCATGGGATTGGGAAATTGTCTTCTACTACGTGAAATTTGTGTCTAATTAGTAGGTAATCATCTTTTAAGTCCACTTTAACCGTGCCAATAGTGCTTGTTATCTCTTACATCTGTTTTTTGAGAATTATTTATCGTGACATTACTGTCAATTTGATCTTTTTTTATTATTGAAATATCCGCTCCCGTATCAATTAGGAGGGTTGATATGGAATCATTCAGAGTTGTTCTGGAAGATATGTAGCTATTAAGGTGTAAATGGAAAATATATATTTTTTTATATATTGAGGTGGAGTTTGTTGGTTTTCCTGTTGTATTACATTTCGGACATTTCTGGTGTTATTGCGGGTATTTCCTCGCGATCCGAAATTTCGACCAGATCTTTGGTTATTTTGTCTGTTATTATTATTATCGTTATTATTGAAAGAAGGCCTATAATTTTCTCTATAATTATTGTTTTGGTAACTCCTGCGGAAGTTACCTCGGAAATTGGAATTTTGTTGGCGAATATGTAAAATTGAATTTGTATTTCCAGTTAATTCTGTGCAACTGTTAGTAAATTTTGATATAGCTTCGTTCATTGTTGTGAACGTTCCAGCTTGCATAATTGTTTTTACTTTATCGCTGGAGCAGTTTTTACACATAGCTTTCACAGCTGATTGTGTAGCATACTTGGTTGCTAACTCTGGTGTTAGTCCGTCAGATATGTATGTTCCTTCCAACGATTTTGTGAGCTTTTCAATTTCAGCAGTGTATTGATTTGCAGTTCTACCGCGCTGTTGGATATTCAAGACTTTTGCTGCCAGAACTTCAACTGATTCACCCTTAGTTGCTGTTTTTAATTTTTGTTTTATTGCCCCAATTGAGCTTTCAGTGCTTATAAGGTTTCTGGCTGTTCCTTTCAGCTTGGTTTTTATCATCGAAACCGCTACAGCTTCATGGGTATCCTTAATTTGTTCTAAGATATCCAAAGCATCCAAAAAGCTACTCAAGTTTTCAGCCTTACCATCGAATTCTGGCAAAACTGATGAAGCAGTCTTTAAAAATTCGACTATTGTTTGTGACATTTTGTTGCTTTCAGTTTGTGAGGTTTTATTAAAAATTTAAATTTTTAGGGTTTCCCCTAGATTTGGTTGAGTTTCAGGTAATAAGCTAGCAAAATCAATTTCTATCTCCCCTTCAAATGACGTTGGGACTAATGCCTCAATGTTAAATCTACCTAAAGAGGATACTAATTTATCTCTAACACCGGAAAAAATTTGTTGTGCTTCTAGTTGATGGCTGGCAGTTAATTTGCTATGTACTTCTTGTATAGCTTTGCCTATATTATTCAATGACAGTAATATTATCGTGAAGCGTTTTAAAATGGTTATTCTTTGTATGCTTATATTTTTATTAATACATTTATAAGCTTTTTCTGCTAAAAATTTTTCTTGAGAATAGTTTCCCATTTGCCCATCGAGGTAAAAAATATATATATATTTTTTTTTTGGTTTAGACTTTGTCTAGACCATCTGCTCGGCTCATGTAGTTTTTCTTTAAAAATTTGTTATGAGTTGAGTATAATTTTAGAAATAAGTTAACTCAAGTGCAGGCCGTTAAAATTATCAACAAGATTTTCATAAAGTCTAATGCCTCACTATGGTTAATGACTTGAATAGAATTAATTACGTTTGCATTGGGTTCTTCTACTTTTGGACTCTTTGCCTCCCATTTTGAAATAATAATTGTTAAATATTTATTTATTTATGTCCTGTAAGGTTATACGTTATCAGCATGCGTCTGGTTTCCTCGATTCTAGTAGTAGGATTAATGACATCCTCCACATTTGGTTCCCTAGTCATACCAATATCTTTCCAAAAGCCTTTTAGCCATTGTAACTCCTTTTCTAAATCTTTTTTTTTTCTATTTTATTCTCAAGCGTAGTGATTGGGTTTTTGTTGGGCATTATTATTTAAAAAAATTTTCCTTTAAAAGAAATTCTTTATACTTCTTTTAATTCCCTAATTTTATTTTTTAGACGTATCCTTTCCTCTGTGTTTGTTGCCAAATTAAGTTCTTTATACAATATGGCTACAGCCTTTCTTATGTTAAATCTTTTCCCTCCTCTTTTTCTTTTATTTTTAGTGGGTTTCGGAATCTTTGGTTCCTCAATTTTTTGTTGTTTTATTCTACGCCTATATTCTTCTATGGTAATTGCCTTAGGGCCTTGTTTAATTATTTCTGCTTCTTTTTCTTTTTCTAATTTATTTACTTCTTCCTCAATTGATTTACAACAATGCATGAATTATGTGACAAATTCTTTTTGATTATTGATTTCGTTCACTGAAAAAGTTAGTGTGAGAAGAAAGAAATCTTAATTTTATTAGCAAAAATCTACTTTTTGCCCGTAAACTGGCAGCCGTTAGGTTTCCATATGCTTTTAAAATAAACTACCTAGATAATTACATACATAATCTGCTATCTCCGTTTGTCTTCTTGATGTGTGTCTACAGCCTAAGGTCTATTCCATGTCTTCTTCCACTCCTCTATGCCTTACGCTTCAATTCCATGT
This sequence comes from Eurosta solidaginis, assembly GCF_040869045.1. Classification (NCBI taxonomy): domain Eukaryota; kingdom Metazoa; phylum Arthropoda; class Insecta; order Diptera; family Tephritidae; genus Eurosta; species Eurosta solidaginis. The sequence goes on from NC_090323.1 coordinate 60,607,631, forward strand.
GTTCATAATAATCTGCTATCTTCTTAATGTATGTTTGCAGGCCAAGGCCTATTCCACTCCTCTATGCCTTACGCTTCAATTCCATGTGTTCATAATAATCTGCTATCTTCTTGATGTGTGTCTCTTTATCGGTAATTCCTCGAAATTTTTTTTTATTGTTATATCACCGTAATTTTGATATTTTGTCCTGTTTCAAATTTTGCAGGATTTTTTAGAGGAAGTCTGCCTATATTTCAAGCAGCAGACGAGGGAAGCTGTCTATTTAATTCAGCAGTTCTAAAGGATAATAAGGAAATGGCAGGATCGCCATGTAATGTTTGCGGATAAGAGAAAATCGAAATCTAGGTTGCAGTGCCCAGTTGGCGGCACCAGATAGAATTTACTGCCAATTGAAACGGCGGCAGGGTGAATTCTGTTCTTTATTCAAAAGAGTTTTTATTTTATACAAAATTTCTATGAGCTAAAATACTTACTTACACTAATACTTACAAACTAAGTATAACACACATATACATTCAACTCAGTTCTCTGGGAAGTGCATTCTAAGCATAATTAAAATTTGCTGTGGAATGTGCAACGCAAGCATAAATGAATCATGTTAATAATTTGTCTACAGGTAAAGGCTTGTCGCGAGCAAGCTCTAAACAGTGGCATACCAAGGCTCAGGTTACCATATGATGCATGGTGTACAAAATATATGTTTGTACAAATGAATGAATGTGTCAATAGAATCTCATGCCATACCAAAGCGAGCCAAAATATACGTATGTACAATTGTATGAATATGTATGTAAGAGTCAATATATTTTAAGACATTCCAAAACGGGTTGAAATATATGTTTGTACAAATGAAGGAATAACTTAATGAGTGAATGCTACACTACGATCCGCGAATACGGTTAACCATTCCTCAGATAGGATAAGATTATTAATTACATTGAAATCACAACGCGAATAATTAAATTTAGGAGAAGTATCTCCGCGATGGCTAGAATATTTGTAAAATTCTAGTTCCATAATAAATGGAATATGGTGCTTATCAATGGCCGATATGGGATCCAGAAACTTATGTATATTAAACTTTAAATCAGGGCTAATAAAGATTGAGTCCAAAATTCTATTAAGGTCATTCGCGAAGTGATTTATTTGAATAAGTTGTAGACTAAATAAATCAGCAATAAAATATATTTCACTCGCACTGTTTACATTGCTAGGAATGAGCGTATTATCATCTATATGATTAGACCACACTAATCTATTTAGGTTAAAATCACCCAGACCACACAATGGGCATTTACATTGGGTATATTTAAATTTAGGATATTATCTAAATGATCAAAACATAAACCATCAGTACTATGTGCCTACTATGTGCATTTGGCTATTAAGCCTGCAGTGCTTTGTGAGTATGCCTTTTAAAATTCTTGGGCTGCTTTTTGGGAGGTTAAGCATGGCTATATATCATTTTGTGTTACATCCATCTATCGGCGCCTTTGCCTGCAAGAGTCCTGGATTTCCACGCCAGTATCGTTCTCTGAGGCGGCCCTCCTACTGCCTGAATTTTTCTCCTATGGTGTGAGACCCCGTCGAAAAGATATTTCTGAGTTGTTATTATCTCCCAAAAAATTACTAATTGTCATCTACGGCTTTTATTTAGGTCACTAAAAAATTTAATTTATGTCAGGCAAGTTTATTAAGTAAATAAAAGAAATGTTTAAAACATTAATACTTTTCAAGTACTTTAAAGCAGATGCAGAACTTTACAATGCAATCGTTCCAATTCATTCAATTGTGTCACAAAAGCGCTTAAAAACTCACAACTATGTAAAATTATAAAAACAATGAATTTCAAGAATTCTCAACTCCTAAAAGTTTCATATAAACCCCTTTAATTTACACTAAATTATTACAACAATTATTAAACAGCCCAAGCTTCTACCACTCAATATCAACTCACAAACTACTTCAGCTAAATTTTTTAGCTCCTTCAACATGAAATTCGATGCCCTCTTCTACATCGTGGTTGTATGCCCCTTCCTAGATCAGGCACAATCTCAGTATCCAAATACACCAAGTAAGTAACTGCTAATCGATCCTCATGAAACTCGTTATACATTTTTTTAATATCTTTTTCTAGAACGTCCTAATTGCCAAAGCCCCATTGTTAGGGGTAATAGCGGTAGAGGCTGCCAAGCTGGCGCAAGGTGGGGTTTCGATGGACGACGTTGCGTTCGTTATCAATATCGTGGCTGTGCTGGCAATTCGAATCGTTTCTGCAACTTAGCAGCCTGTAGACGAACGTGTGAACGTAACAACAATCGATACCTTCAAAAGCAGGGGAACTCAATAGGATATAGGATGTAATAAATATTAATCGATCTGCAAACAATTATAAAATGTATCCTTTATTTGGCTATTAGCAAAGATTTTAAAAATTATAAGATGGTACATTGTAGACTTGTAAAACTTTGTGGAATTTGTAGGACGGCTGCGCTAGGAATTCACCATACTTTTTGCTATGCTGTCCGCCTCAACAAAGTTGATTTTTGAAGGCTGTTTTACTCTGTAATCATTGCTGTAATTTATTTTGTTTTTGGAAAAATTACCTATTTGAAATAAGCTGCCTGAAAAATATTGGCATAACAGCTTAAGTTAAATCAACAATGGAAAATCTTGGAAAATTTGAGCAGATGTGACAATTTCCCGCGTTTTTGAACGAAATATTGTCAATCTATTGATCATTACTAGGAAATTAGCTACATTCCATCAACTAAGCAGCACTTTAGCAATACTACTGTTATTATTTGGCTGCTCAAACACAACCATATTAATTGTGCATTAAATCTAAATTATAAAAGTCAATAACAGAGTTATCGGTAAATATTTGTGTTCACAAGGGAATAAAAGCCTAAGTCCTTTTTTAGAGCGATGGTGAATAACCTACAGCGGCTCAAGGACGAGGTAACTTCGCTTTGTTTGTGTATACAACGAACGTAGAAGATAGGCTGTTATTCCTCAATGTTGCATACCTTCCTCGCACTTGATTTTGTTTTACAGATTTAACCCACAGAGCAGAGATCTGCAATGAGTAGCTGTAAACTGAACGCGACATAGGCAAAGTCACAATAAAACATGATTTTAAGTTAGTTAGCACTGTTTGGCACAATTTTATATGTGCTCTCTGTCAAAAATGCTTCAACTAACTTATGGCGTTATTATGTATAACGCAAAGCGACGCGAAGAGTCACTTTCACCCAAGTGAAACCAAATTCGTATCATATAAGAGCATTCATTCACTTCGGTGACTCTCAGTGATTGTAGGTGATTGTCTTACGTTTTTTCGTATTATATAGTGACGCAAAGTGTCACGAACACTCATTTTTGCTGTCAAAATATTCACTTGCTTTTGGGTCGCGTTTGCTTCATTCACTTCGATTTTCATTGTGGTTTTTTTTATAATTTTTGAGTAAAAATCTTAGCATTTCGGGAAAAAAAAGATTGACATTGGACATAAAGGTTATATTTAGAGCTTCGTTCAATGTATATTTCGTCAAAACATTTTACAGGAATAAAATAAACATAAGTGAAACCTATACAAATTATAGCCAGGGACCAGAACAGTTATTCCTTTTGTAATAAAAGTCCTTCAGAGAAAATGTTGGTATGGCCTAGAAGGTTCAATGTGGTCGTATTAAATCGTTCCCGACATGGTCGAGCTTGTACTTTAATGATGCTTCTTGCCGGAACATACCGGATATTTATCCGGTAAAGGACCATCAACATCGATAACACTCCCTGAAACCTTCGGGGAGTTTCTTTATCGCTACCACAACAACAACGGTTGGTTATGGTTTTTCGATAACAAGTTTCTAGTGCTAGAAGCAAAGGTAACGTTTTACAAGACCACCTAATTTTTAACTAAAATTATCAAAGGTGGTATCAAAAGACGCGTCTCGACCTCCGTTTTAAGAATCCGAATAATCTGTCTCGTCGACAAGCAACGATACAATTCAGGTACGCAACATCTAAGCACAAAAGAATTAGGCAAGGGGTATCACAGAGTGGTATCCTATCCTCGCTTCTTTTTAAATTCTATATATCGAAGCCCCTGACTGCACGATAATGGCTGCAGGTCCCGGGCCATCCATCGATGAGATAGGTAATAAAATAGACAACTATCTCCTGATATCTCCAGTTTTTTGGCTTGGCGAACCCTGACATTGTCACCGACTAAATCATCGGCGACTTTATAACATGGATGTGCCAAATGTCGACCATATTGAACATCCACGTCGATGGCGTCACGTTACCGTCTGTCTTACGCCCTATCCTAGGTGTGACGTTCTATCAGCACTTAAATTTTGGAGAGCATGCAACCGCAATTATTCCTAAAATCCATAGCCGTAATAAAATCCAGGCCTGCCAAAATACTGCCCTCAGAACCGCCACGGGCTGTCCTCTTATGTCCCCAGAACACCATTTACATAATGAGGCGGGAATACTCCCCATCAGGAAGGGAAATGAGATGCTAACCAAACAGTTCCTGTTGAATACCCAGAAACCTGGGCATCCCAACAGACATCTGATTGATGAACCAACACCGCCCAGGGGCTTAAGGAGTCATCTCCGTAAGCATTATGAGGAAAAGCAGCACCTGAGAACACAGCCGTATGAAGCCAAAAAACACAAGCAGGTCCTCAGTGAACTCCACAAACAGGCGTCGGAATTTTATGCCAGGAATTGCCCGGTGAATCCAGTACTCAAAGAACAATACCCAAAACTTTCAGAAGAGGAACGCACACTACCCAGGGAAACGCGAGTCACTCTAGCTCAACTTCGATCTGGATACTGTAACAGGTTAAACTATTACCTATTCAGAATCAACCCCGACATACAAAACATATGTCCATCTTGTAACGTGTCCCTACATGACACCAACCATCTCTTCAACTGTATTGTGGAACCAAGTCCTCTAACACTCCTCTAATTATGATCCACCCCTGTTGAGACAGCAAGTTTCCCTGGACTTCCGTTAGAGGATATTGGTGAAAATTTGTGATCGGTCGCACCTATTGATTGGGGCGAAGCACTGCTACGACAACAACAACATCAGTTCACAGCCCCGTTTGCCTATGCAAAGTATTCGTTTTTTCCGATAGTGCAAAGAAGAACATCTTTGATTGCTAAAACAATGTTGTGGTTTTAGAAGCTATTTGTCAAGACTGTATTATCGAAGAATTACAAGTTACGCGGTGGTGACGCCCTATTTTCCTGAAGTGTCCACATGGTTAAAACCCAACAGGAACTACATGCTAAGCATTTCGTTGCAGTTTTTAATTTAGAGATCAGATATACTGCAACCTTATCCCTGTGCTTTCAAGAGTAAGAGTCTTTTGCGTTACCATACATCACCTTAAGTCTAAAAAAAAAAAAACGTTACAGTATTAGTTTAATAAAACAAAGAAGCTTTATAAAGAGCTGTTACACTTTCAGTTAGCCTAATATCTAGTCTGATTAAAAATGATGTAACCACGTCAGCTCTTGAACTATTTCACAACTTACAAAACACATCTCCCACTTACCCGCAATCACAGATCTCATCAAATGCCAACATAATATTTTCCAAATTTTCCAATACCAAACGTTTTCCTACATACAGTTGGAAGGACGTTTTTGTCATAGTACTTGGCGAAAATGCGATTGCTATCATTGTCCATGATGCACATGCCTTTGATGACATTCAATGTCGGCTCCTGTACCTCTATGCCAGAAATTGCCCTGCGAACCCCGTTCTTAAATTGAAATAACCCAAACTCACAGAGAAGGAAAGCAGAAGGGAGACGCGAGTCACTTTAGCTCAACTTCAATCTGGATACCTGTTACATGTTAAATTCTTATCCAGAATCAACCCCGACATACAATTTGAAGGAACATTGAAGCAATTTTATAATGAAGTTCGAACAAAAGATCTTGAAACAAAATTTGGTTGAAGGAGGCTAAAGTGATACACTCAGGCATATGTTTGTTTTCTTTTATAAATTTATTTTTACATGTTCACAAAAAGTCAATAATAACAATAATAAACACTTCACATAAAAATATTACCAAACAATATTAATAATCTATTGATTTATTGCTTTACACTGTTTTCTCCATAGATGAAGTTTTTTCCATTGTTTACAATTGTTTGTAACATTTGTCAGGTGTTTCCCTGTAATATTTCCAGCTCGTTAAAACGATGTTATTCCGAAAAAATGGCTATACTGGCTACGTATTGGGCTTGACAGTCTCAGTGAATACGCAGTGAATACGTAGTGACACGTAAGAGAACGAACGCGAATACGTAAGAAGTTATATAATACGAATGCTGGGTGAATGTGAGTGAATGCGACGCAAACATTCACGGTGACATACATAATAAGGGCCTTAGTCACATTTTATTTCGATTATAAATATGCCCCAATATATTCGAATCATGATATAAAAAATCGTGTACTCATACTCAGTCAGGGTTATTTAAACGTAGCGATTCGTATCAGTAATTTGGTTGAGAGTCTTTTTCATCCTAACACCGCGTTAGCGTTGAACGCGAAAGATCTGACAACTGAAGATGTTGATATCCGAAGTCAAGCCACTTTTGGCAAACACATACCATATGTTTTCTCGAAAATCTGTATATTCATTTGTATGCATGCATGTATTTAATGTTTTGTTGTTGCAGGAACACGTGAACATGTGTATGCACATATATACAAATTCATTTGAATGAGTTGAACAAAGGATGGGGCGCATTCCAAAAGCACAACTGCTGGCGAAGTTGATTAGTGACAATTTCTTGGATCGCACAGTTGCAACTTAACGAGAAATTAGTGAGCATAAAAATTTTCCGCTCTATTCACTCAACGTTTTTATCGATTGGTTGTTGACAGTTGGCTCAACGTATCGTTTTAAAAGCACAATTTCTTTCACACAGCTGATAACTGATTATTAGCAAGATCAATTAATTGATGGAACAAAAACAATGATCAGATTGATTTTAATAATATAATACACTCAGACATTAACAAAACAGGAGGTCTTCCAAAAGAACAAGAAATATTTGTTGGTGCTAAATTTATTTTGAGATCTACCGTTGACGTTGCTAAGGGACTTGTAAATGGAGCAATAGGTCACATCACTGAAATTATATGGCCATATTACAGACGTGCTCAACTATACCATAACGATATACCATCGGTTCGTAGACTTTGGTAACGATGGCGTTCACATAATACAGCCTAAATCAGTTCAATTTCCTTTTAAATTTAATCACGGCACAGCTGAAAGAAGAATGCTCCCGATTGTCTTGTCGTGCGCTTCAACTGTGCACAAAATGCAGGGAACTACTGTAGATCATGGTGTTATTTATCCAGGCTGCAAGTTATTTGCTGCTGGTCAAGCTTATGTGGCTTTAAGCCGAGTTAGGTCTTTAGCAGGTCTTCGAATCGAAGAACTTAACTGTTCAAAGTTGACTTCGAAGAAACCTTGTAATATTGATGCATTAAAAGAAATTAATAGGATGAGATACGTTACAAATAACTAAGTAAAGATTACATAACTAATTTAAACAATATTTACCCTACTAAATTTAAGAAAAAGCTTTTCTAAGAACAAGCTTTTATTAAATAAAATTAAAGAAAAAAAATTTTTTTTAAATAAGCTTTTATCATTGGTTAATAAAATTAACTAAAAAGTAAAAAATAAAATTAAAGAAAAAAAACTTTTTTAAAAATAAGCTTTTATTATTGGTTAATAAAATTAATTAAAAAGTAAAAAATAAATTGACTGTAAAGAAATATAACACTTTATAAGTTCATTGTAACCTTTAACGATAATTAGGCTTCTTCGTCTGCGACAAAAAAATTCCATATTTTGCATAATTATATATTTTTAACATTAAAACTTTACACCTAAATTATTAAATCTTACAGTTTATATCATAGTCCTAATTGTTCTAATAAAAGCGTGTTAAATTTTGATGGTATAATTAAGAACATTTAGGACCTCCTTTTCTTGCTATCACAATGTAACACGCTTTTATTAGATCAATTAGGACTATGATATAAACTGTAATATTTAATAATATAGGTGTAAAGTTTTAATGTTAAGAATATATAATTATGTACAATATGGAATTTTTTTGTCGCAGACGAAGAAGCCTAATTATCGTTAAAGGTTACAATGAGCTTATAAGGTGTTATATTTCTTTACAGTCAATTTATTTTTTACTTTTTAATTAATTTTATTAACCAATAATAAAAACATATTTTTAAAGTTTTTTTTTTTCTTAAATTTTTTTACTTTCCTATTTATACATGTGGTAATTAATCTGTTGCATGTCAAAACATTTTTGAGATTGGAGAACATTGTTTTTTGGACTTTTGGCATCCTAAAAGTAAAAAAAGTTACACTGTGCCTCTGGTGCAAAATCTATAAATTGTTACAGCTCAATATAAATTTTTTCCTAAATCAATAATTTTTGGTATCTGGCTCATACAGATCGATATCTGAACAATTTTGGAAAAACGATCGGTGGTGCTCTCCGTCTCCTTGCGCCATCCTCCCTCCTTCACTTGTTTTTATTAGCACGCTTTTATTAGCTTTACCTGTATGTTAGTTTGTAACTCTTCATTGGCTTCAACGCGCCTGCTGCCTTATTAACATGCTTTTATAATTAGCTTCATCTTATTTGTAACCCCGACAGGGTAATATCGAGACCCTTCCAGGATAATTTCTGGATGGTTTTCGGGATCCGTCCGGGATCCCGTCGGGGTAATTTCGGGACTATTTCCGGATCATTTTGGGACTCTTCCGGGGTCATTACAGTATAGTTTTCGGGATCCTTCCGGGATCCAGTCGGCGTTATTTTGGGACTTTTTCAGGACTATTCCGGGATTATTTCTGGACTATTTCGGGATAATTTGGGAACCTTTCCGGCATCATTTCTTGATGGGTTTCGGGATCCGCCCGGCATCCAGTCGGGGTAATTTCGGGAATTTTCTGGACTGTTTCGGGGTCATTTGCGTACCCTTCAGAGTCCATTCTGGATGGTTTCCGTGATCCGTCCGGGATCCCGTCGGGGGCATATCGGAACTTTTTCTGCACTATTTTGGTATCATTTGAGGATCCTTCCGGGATCATTTCAGGATCTTTTTCGGGATCCCGGCGGGCTAATTTTGGGTCTTTTTCTAGACTATTTCAGGAAAATTTTGGGACTCTTCTTCGGCATAGCTTTCAGTATCCGTCTGCGATGCCGTCGAGATATTTTGAGACATTTACGGGACTATTTTGGGATCATTTCTGGATGGTTTTCGGGATCCCGTCTTGGTCATTTCGGGACTTTTACGCGACTATTTCGGGATTATTTTGGGTAATTTCGGGACTATTCCGGGACCATTTCTGGATGGTCGAGATCCCATCGGGGTCATTTCGGGACTTTTTTGGGACTATTTCGGGATCTTTTCTGGATAGTATTCGGGATCCGTCCGGGGTCCCGTCAGGGTCATTTTGAGACCTTTTCGGGATCATTTGGGGATCCTTCCGGGATCATTTCTGGATGGTTTTCGTGATTCGTCCGGGATCATATCAGGGTAATTTCGGGACTGTTTTGGGACTATTTCGGGATCATTTTTTGGATAGTTTTTGGGATCCGTCTGGGATCCCATCAGGTTTATTTTGGGACCTTTTCGGGACTATTTTGGGGTCGTTCGGGACCCCTCCCGGATAATTTCTGTAAGATTTTTGCGATTTGTCCGGGAATCCCATCAGGGTCATTTCGGGATCAATTTGTGACCCTTCTGGGATCATTTCTGGATAGTTTTGGGATCCGTCCGGCATCACACCAGAGTCATTTTGGGACCTTTTCGGGACTATTTCGGGATTTTTGGGGATCCTTCCGGGATAATTGCTGGATGGTTTTCGGGATTCGTCCGGGATCCCGTCGGGGTTATTTCGGGACTTGTTCTGGACGATATCAGGGTTATTTCGGGACTTTATCGGGATATTTATAGATGGTTTTTTTGGATCCCGTCAGAGTTATCTCGGGACTATATCAGAATAATTTAGGGACCCTTCCGGCATCATTTCTGGATGGTTTTCGGGATCCGTCGGGACGTTTCGGGACTTTTTCGGGATAAATTTTGGATGGTTTTCGGAATCCGTCCGTGACCCCGTGGGAACTTTTTCAGGACTCTTTTGGGATCATTTTAATACCCATCAGGGGCGATTTCTGTGTGGTTCTTTGAACCAGTCTAGAATCGCATCGTTGTCATTTCGGGACTTTTTGGGACTATTCCGGAACCATTTGGAGACCCTTCCCAGAGCAATTCTCGTTTTCGGGATCCGTCCACGATACCGGCGGGGTAATTTGTGACTTTCGATCATTTGGGGGCCTATTAGGTTATCAGCTATTTTTTTACTATGCCACAAATAAAATACATTAGACAGACATTTTTTTTTAAACAGATAACTTAATGAGCAGGATAACGTGAATAGCCCATATGTTTTATTTTCTCCTTTCGGACGGAGCCGCGGGTAAAGGATAGTAATAATAATAAGGTTAAGATTTTATGTAGCCCATTACTCGGATATTACGAATTGCATAAAATTATTCCTCGGCTACATTCATGAAGGGTATGAAGTCTTAGGAACAGCCGCAGACAGTCTCGGCCTTTCTTCTTCTTTTTTTTAGTGCAAATGTAGACTTCTGCGCACATTTTTTTACGAAAATATGTGCAATCTAAAACAAAATCATTTTCTTTGCTGAACACAAAAAGTTTAAGATTTAGGCTCAAACTTTTGACAGTGTGTTTAAATTAGCTTCATTAAATACAAATGAGTAAATTAATTGTATTGTAACAAACTTTGAATAGGGCACTACTACTTGCAGCGTTACACAACTTGTTTATACTTTTCAATTTTTATATTTGTTATAATTGTATTCGATTAGTTTAGTGCTCATAGATTTTAAATAATTTGTAAAACGCTTTTTCTGAAATAAATGTCAGTTAGAAAAAAGAAATCGTAACAATTGGTGTCGAAGTGGGATACTCAAAATAATTTTATTCTTATGAAAATGGCAAAGTTGAGTGAGCTTAAGATTCCCCAACTTAAGAAGGAATCGGAAGAACGTGGTTTATCTACTTCTGGAAATAAAATAGAATTACAAGCACGATTGCGTGAAGCTATGGAGTCGGAGAACATTAGTGTGGACAAATATGTGTTCAAGCTGGAAAAGGAGGCGATCCCCACTGGAACTGAGGAAAAAGCAGAAGCTGTGAGTTCTTCAACAGGTATGGACGTGAATATGATTATGAATGCAATATCACAAATTTCGTCAAAGATGTCTCAGTTGACTTCTCAAATATCATCGGAGGTATCGTTGCAGATAAATTCGCAGCTGGATACTCGCATTTCGCAAATGTTTTCCCAGCTAGAAGCACAGAAGTTGCATGTAACATCACAACTGCAAACGCGAGATGCACAAATTGTACAATTACAAGAGAAAGCATGAAGTATTGAAGCTGAAGTAGATGCAATGAAAACTCGTATCGGTGAGGTACAATCAACTCATCCCAATTTTTATTCAGTGGATTCAAGGTAAAGCCTCCAAATTTCGACGGTAGTGTGCCTTTCACAATCTTTAAGCTTCAGTTCGAGACAACAACAACAGCAAATCGTTGGAGTACCGCAGACAAGGCGCTGCATTGGTTGTTTCACTTACAGGTTCTACTCACTTACAGTACTGCAGTCTGTTCCAGAAGTCGAGCTGGGTAATTACGACGCTTTAATGGCGGCAGTAGAAAGGCGCTATGGTAGTGACCATAGGCAACAAGTATTCCACATGGAACTAACTAACTGCTTCCAAAAAGTAGGTGAAACTCTGCAGGAGTACGCAACAAAGATCGAGCGGCTAGCGCACTTAGCGTACACTAAGGAATCTGCAGAGTTCATAGAGAAGATGAAGTGTCAAGCATTCGTGAGAGGTATACTAGATTCCGACACGAAACGAGCAGCGTACTCAACACCGAAAGGAACGTTTGCTGAAACAGTATCTTTTACACTGACGCAAGAGACAGCAGCTCTTTTGAGCAAGCCAGCACACAAAGTTCATCAGATTGAAATTGAAAAGTCCAACTCCTTGTAGGCAACCATAAAAGATGTAATACAAGAGACCTTATCTAAGTTTAACCGGCGCAGCAGTGCGGATATCAAGTGCTATAACTGCGGGATGACTGGCCATATTGCCCGAAATTCAACACGAGGCCAATCCAAGGTGAGCTTTGGTGAAAGAAGACAAAGCGGTGGAACTAATAATGGGGATATACCAAAACAGCAGCCGTTAAACTAAAACGAACCACCTCAAAGGAGCTTGAGTTGGTTCCCACAACAGAATGCTCCATAGTTCCCGTTTCGAATATTGGACGGGAAAGCAATAACTTGTCGGTGAGGGGAACTGTCAGTGGTCGATGCATGGTACTTACTTTGGACACAGGTGCAACGAATTCAATCATCCGGTCAAATATGGTAAAGGGTATTGTAGAACCATTAGTTGGGTTCAAGCTCCGAACTGCTACAGGTGAGGAAGCTGCAATTTCCGGTAGGGTAGTTTGCAATATTATTATTGTAGCTTTGTCAGTTTATCACACATTTTTAGTAGCTGAAATTGTGGATGAACTTATAATTGGCGTAGATTTTATGCTGCATCATGGTTTTATATTGCTATTGTGTCAAAATATTGAGATACCTCTTATAACCGGGTGTGCGCACAGTGTTCAGGCACGGAAGGTCAGCTTAAGTCATCGTCAACGGATTCCCCCAAAGTCCGAAGCAGTTGTATGGACTAATGTGGAAGGAAGCTGCGGAGTGGGCGAAGTTTGCGTTATTGGAGCTGCTGAAGGAAACAAAAGTGTAGCCATTGCAAGAACGCTGGTGCATACTGGAAACGGTATTCGGGTTCCGGTAAGATTACTAAATAATTTTAATTCAGCAGTTATATTGAATAAGGGGATTGTAATTGGGAAATGCCAGCCTGTGGAAGCCATAGTGAATTGCGAGAGCCCTCAAACAGGATTCGACGGATTCCAGGAAGCAAGCGGAGAGTCTTCTAGCTTTTTAAAGACTTGGCTGCTTGGTTTGAAAGAAAACGATAGGGTAAAAGCTAAGGGATTGTTGGAAAAATACCGCAGCATATTCGCTGTGGGCAGTGGGAAACCTGGTAGAACTGCCATTGTGAAGCATCGAATAGATACAGGAGATTCAAAACCAATTCGCCAAGCTCCACGTAGAGTTCCACTAGCAAAACGTGAAGAAGCAAAACAGATTATACAGGACATGCAGGAAAATGGAGGAATTGAGCCATCAGTAAGTCCCTGGAGTTCACCTGTTGTGTTGGTTAAAAAGAAAATGGTAGCACTCGGTTTTGTGTTGATTACCGGAAACTTAACGAGGTCACGAAAAAGGACAGCTACCCTTTACCACGGATAGATGATACTCTCGACACATTATCCGGCGCAAAATGGTTTTCAACACTGGATCTAAAAAGCGGTTACTGGCAGGTGGATATTGAGGATTGCGACCGTGAGAAGACAGCATTCAGCATTGGTGAAGGGTTGTGGCAGTTTTCCGTGATGCCATTTAGTTTATGCAATGCCCCAGCAACCTTTGAGCGCCTGATGGAGAACGTGCTGAAAGGACTCCATTGGAAAACATGCTTAGTCTATTTGGATGATATCATCGTTATGGGTAAAAATTTCAATGACCATTTGGAAAAGTTTGAAGAAGTTTTTCAGCGCATAGCATCCGCAGGACTACGATTAAATCCCAGGAAATGCTCATTTTTCCAGTCAGAGGTCACGTATCTTGGACATAAGGTGACAACTGAAGGTGTTCAGACAGATCAGGATAAGATACAGTCAGTAAAAGATTGGCCCCGACCGGAAAACTTTCACGAAGTTCGAAGTATTCTAGGACTGTGTACGTACTACTGACGTTTTGTAGCTGGATTCGCCAATGTTGCTCGAAGTCTTCACAATCTCACTAAGAAAAATTGAACCTTTGTTTGGCACAAGGAACAAGAGGAAGTATTCCAGCGACTGAAAGAACTACTTTGTACCGCGCCTATGCTAGCTTATCCGGTGCAGGGAGAAATGTTCGTTTTGGATACAGACGCTAGCGCATTGCTGATCTGTCCCGTCTTCTCATTAATTATCAAAATGTTCGTGGTTTACGATCAAAACTTGTTCCATTCTTCCTTAATTCTTTCAACTTTTCTGCACAAGTTGTAGCTTTTACGGAGACCTGGCTAAAGCCTGATAATTACAATTCTGAGGTTTTTTCAAATAAATATGCTGTTTATCGGCGTGATCGCATCTCTAGAGCGGGAGGTGTCCTTATTGCTGTTGAATCTAACCTATCGTCTGAGTTGATTTCGCTGGACAATATCTCCCATATCGAATTCATAGCAGTTAGGCTTTCATTCGATAGCTATAGCGTAATTGTTTGCTGTTCGTATATACCACCTCGTTCGGATATGGATGTTTATGCTAGTCATAGCTCGGCCATCTGTGATTTGCATTCGCAGTTGGGAGATAACGATCGACTTGTTGTTGTTGGTGACTTTAACTTGCCAACAGTTAGTTGGGTTAATATAAGTGATTCAAACTTTTTAACTCCCACTGCTCAACATGAGTTTCTCAATTGCTTGTTAGACTCATCTCTTTTACAGATTAACAATGTTCCAAATAGTGGAAATAAAATGCTGGATTTAGTATTTGTGGATGGCTCGGTGGGTACTGCCCTTACGCAAATACCACCTTTATCCCTTCCAGAAGACCCTCTTCACCCTACGCTAGAGATATCACTTGATATCAGCCTACCCCGTAGGATTCAAGTACAGTCTCGTCCCCGATCTAGATGCTTCTACAAAGCGAATTTCATTATGCTTCCCATAATTGGTCGGATCTCTATGCTTGCACTGATGTCGATTCGGCTATCTCTATATTTTACAGTACGCTTGATAGCTTCTTTGATACCTGCATTCCTACTCGCTATACCCTATGTTCGAATAAGCCCCCTTGGTTTTCAAGGCAACTTATCAGACTTAATAACATCAAATCTAGGCTTTATAAGAGGTTCAAGAAATCTGGAGCATCTGCTGACCTCTCTAAATATCTAATAGCTCGTTCTAAATTTCACCGTCTTAATCAGCTTTGTTATAAAAATTACTTGAGTTGTTGTAAAGCCCATTTTTTTAGAAACCCAAAAAAGTTTTACAGTTTCGTAAATTCAAAGCGGAAAACTTCTGGGTATCCTTCCTCATTAACCTTTGGAGGTAAAAAAGCTTGCACTGATGACGACGTTGCTGAACTATTTTCTGAGTTCTTTAAGTCCACGTATTCATCCAGTGGTTTTCATTCTGGTCAATATCCCTATCGCTTAGATAGCTCGAATTACATTAGGAATCCTGCTATTGATGGTAATATTGTTCTTCAGAGTCTTCAATCTTTGAAGCCCACCTTTTCTCCGGGACCGGACGGTGTTCCTAGCTGCGTGCGTATGAGCCTATTTTAAAATTATTTGAGCTATCTCTGGGATCTGCGTCATTCCCGGCACTTTGGAAACAGTCTTTTATTATACCCCTGCATAAAAAAGGTAGTAGGTCAAAAGTTGAAAACTACAGGGGTATTGCTAAACTTTCAGTCATTCCTAAAGTCTTTGAACAGATTGTCACCAATCAACTGCAATATCAGTGTTCTAGTCTTTTATCTCCATGCCAACACGGTTTTATTCGTCAAAGGTCAACCACTACAAATTTGCTTGTATTCACCTCTATAGTTATGGAAGGATTTTTAGCGAACAAGCAAACGGATGTCATCTACACGGACTTCAGCAAAGCATTTGATACCGTCAACCACGAGTTGCTTATTCATAAGCTTGATTTACTGGGCTTTCCGTTTCACCTATTAATGTGGCTGAAAAGCTATCTTTCTAACCGGACCCAAAAAGTCCTGTTCAAGTGCAATCTGTCGGAATCGTTCGGAGTTTCCTCTGGCGTACCCCAGGGAAGTCATCTAGGCCCTTTGCTCTTTGCCCTTTTCATTAATGACTTGCCACAGACAATATTATATTCCCATACTATAATGTATGCGGATGATGTAAAACTTTGCTACACTTACTGTCCTACCGATTTGAGTTCCTTGGATCTTCTTCAGGCCGACTTGGACTCGTTCCAATGTTGGTGCACAACAAATTTATTAGCTTTAAATTGCTCTAAATGTAAGCATATGACATTTCACCGAGTGAAGCCAGCATTGAAATCTTATGTAATAGATGGTACGCCTTTGGAGCGTATATCTATTGCAAATGATCTAGGTGTCCTTTTTGATCCGAAATTGAATTTTAACATGCATATTTCATCTATAGCCAACAAAGCGTTGGGTTTACTTGGATTTGTTAAAAGATGGGCTAAAGAGTTCGATGATCCGTACCTCACTAAGGTTCTTTACACATCGCTGGTTCGTCCAATACTCGAGTATTGCTCATGCGTTTGGTCCCCTGTTTCTCAAAAGCATATAAAGCGTCTTGAGTCAGTTCAAAAGCAATTTTTGATATTTGCATTGCGCGGCCTTAATTGGGACTCAAGTCTCCACCTTCCTCCATACAGAAGTAGACTTCTTCTTATTAACTTACCCACTCTGGAAAATCGGAGAATATTACTGGGGGTATTGTTCATCCATAAGCTCATTATTGGAGAAATTGATTCCGCGGACCTCCTCAGCCGCTTGTTTTTTGCGGTTCCCCCTAGAGTATCGAGACACTACGTTCCTTTCTATTTATCCCTTTGTCGACGAAACTTTGCTAAAAATAATCCTCTTCTTATCTGGTGCGCGCACTACAATGACTTGTATAGCTGCATCAGTATTGAATGTACTTTTGCCACTATACGTAATGCAATACTTGCCTATCTAATTTAAGAGATACAAGCTAATTTAATTTGCCGGCATTTTATTCCTTCGATAAAAAACAGGAACTATCTCGCTTAAGGATGGAGGAACATTTATCAACATGTCTCATTAAGAAGGAACAAGACAGTACTGTGTTGATTGGAATCTGGTGCATTCCAACAACGTAAAAAACATGCTTTTTCAAGAGTCACTGACCGGAATCGTATGCATTCCGGCAGTATAATCTTATGGGTCAGGCATCGAGCTGATTGGAATCCGGTGCATTCCAACAACACAGGTCATGTTACTTTTTTATGCCTTGTGATGGCGTATCCTCATTACACTACTCTTAGCACTGCCGGATTCCCATGACATGCTGATTGGAATCTTGTTGCATTCCAACAGGGAGATTGGAATCCACTGCATTCCGAAGTCATGCTGAGCGGAATCTGATGCATTCCGCCAGTATAAGATTTCGGCATAAGATCTTATTTCTGCTCATATTTCTTATTATTATTATATTCTGAAATTAAATAGTAATGTTCATTAATATTTCTTTGTTTGTAATATAACATTGTTGAAAGCTCGATATATCTTAAATTTTATCTTTTGAGTTGTATATTTATATATCTTTTATATTATGCAGTCGACCATAGTTTGTCGTCGACTTT
Organism: Eurosta solidaginis; assembly: GCF_040869045.1. NCBI lineage: Eukaryota > Metazoa > Arthropoda > Insecta > Diptera > Tephritidae > Eurosta > Eurosta solidaginis. Next base: position 60,625,284 of record NC_090323.1, read on the forward strand.
AAATAATAAATAAATAAATAAATAAATATGGGATAGGAGGAGTATTATCCCAGATAATAAATGGTCAAGAAAAAGTGATCGCGTATTATAGCAGGGTCCTTGGAAAGGCAGAAATGAATTATTGTGTGACTAGACGGGAACTGCTAGCTGTGGTGGACTGTGTAAAACATTTCCACAAATGCCTTTATGGACAAAGATTTCATCTTAGAACGGATCACGCAGCATTGAGATGGCTACTCCAGTTTAAGCAACCAGAGGGACAAGTTGCACGTTGGATTGAAAGGCTGCAAAATTATGAATTTGATATTGAGCATCGTAATGGGGAACAACATGGAAATGCTGATGCGCTATCGCGACGACCGTGTGCCATAGAGTGTAGGCATTGTTCCAAAGTTGAAAGGTCCGAAGGCAAAATAGACATAAGGCTAATGCAAATACAACCCGATGATGAATGGACTTTCATCGCAATAAGAAATAGTCAACTGAGTGATGTGGACATAGGAAAAATGATGGAAGCCAAAGAAGCTGGAGATAGATCATCTAAAACTGCAATTGCACCACAAAGTTCTGCGGCTAAGGCATATTGGGCCCAGTGGAATAGCCTTAAAATAATTGATGGAGTTCTTCATCGCGTATGGGAAAGTGAAGACGGAAAACATACTCGTAATCTCACCATAGTTCAAAAATCCAGAGTTAAAACCGTATTAGAGGAATTCCACAACGGGTCTAGTGGAGGTCATTTGGGTGTGACTAAAACCCTGGAGAAAATTAAGCAGCGATTTTACTGGGTAAACTGTAGAAAATCAGTTGAAGAATGGATTCGAAACTGCGCACGGTGTATGGTAGCGAAGGGTCCACACAGCAGAAGTGGAGGTAAATTACAACAATACAATGCGGGGGCACCGTTTGAGCGAGTGGCAATGGATGCTGCAGGTCCGTTTCCAGTTAGTGACTGTGGCAACAAATATGTATTAGTCGTTATGGATTACTTCAGTAAATGGCCGGAAGTTTACGCGTTACCAAACCAGGAGGCAAAATCCATTGCAGAGGTTTTCGTGCAAAACTGGGTAGCCAGGTTTGGAATGCCAATTGAGATGCATTCAGACCAAGGAAGAAACTTTGAGAGCGCAGTATTCAGTGAGATGTGTTGTTTGTTGGGAATTAAGAAAACGCGCAAAACACCTCTGCACCCACAGTCAGATGGAATGGTTGAAAGATTTAACCGTACTTTTGAAGAACACTAGCGAAAGGTAGTGGGGACGTGTCAACAAAATTGGGACAAACACATCAAAATATTCCTATTGGCTTATCGCTCCGCTGTGCACGAGACTACCGGACAATCGCCTGCAAGAACCCTTTTTGGTAGCGATTTGAGGCTTCCGTGTGATTTAGTATTTGGGAAAGGTGTTGCCCCTGCAATGGGAGATAACAGTTATTGGGAAATGGTGCAGAGTGAAATGGATGAGTTGCATCGTAATGTGAGGGAACATATGCGGATAAAGAGTGACAAGATGAAAGATCGATTTGATAGAGCTGTAAATTCAGATGGGTTCAAAGAAGGTGACTTGGTACTACTGTATAATCCACAGAGAAAGAAAGGCATTTCTCCAAAACTGCAAGCATCGTGGGAAGGTCCATATAAGGTTATTAAAAGATTGAACGACGTTGTGTATCGTATAAAGCGAAGCCAGCCCGCACAAAGAAAAGCCAAAGTAGTTCATTTGGAAAGATTGGCCCCATATGGATCGAAGAATTGTATATCTAATCGGGACGATCAGACTTAAGTGGAGAGCAGTGTAACAAACTTTGAATAGGGCACTACTACTTGCAGCATTAAACAACTTGTTTATACTTTTCAATTTTTATACTTGTTATAATTGTATTCGATTAGTTTAGTGCTCATAGATTTTAAATAATTTGTAAAACGCTTTTTCTGAAATAAATGTCAGTTAGAAAATAGAAATCGTAACAGTATATTCCGATCAGTTCTCTTTTTAAATAAAATTTATCATAACAGGCTTTTCTGATCTAAGTCCAGCGTGCAAATAAAACTAAATTATTCCACTATTTTCCCAACGTTTCGCTAATCTTTGTTAGCATCTTCAGGGGGGTATTTATTTTAAAAAATCCCTGCCAACAAACAGAAGTTAAAATTAACAGATAGTTAAATAAGTAAAAATTTAACAAGAAACACTTACACTATTGCATTTCGTATCGAAAACATGAACATAAAACACGAACATAAAACAACAACAAAAACATTAAGTCACTTATTATTAATGAATGTTGCTATGAAAACCAGAACTTTTGGATCAGTTACATTCGCATAAATTTGCCGAGGTCCGTCGCGTTCATTAGTCCTAAACACTCTCACCGCACAAAGTTGTCTACCCACGATGCCCGGTGCTCCACTCTGTATTATTTCACTGCAACTTTTAGCACAATACATATTTTTCCCCATTTTGGTTCCGGAAGCCTTACATTTCTTTGAGTCTACTATAATTACTTCACTTTTTATGAGTTCAACACGATCTAAGGTTTTTTTTCTCAATGCAATAGTTTCCATGGTTGTGCCCAATAAAAGTTCATTTTTGCAAAGTGATATTGGCTCCATTCCATCATTTTCGTTAAAGGGTTGTTTCAGTTCAATTCCCGCTATATCCTCATTGCTTACTTCATCTTTTGATTTAGGTTGAAGAAATATTTCTTCCACTTCGCTACTTGGTCGGCAGTCAGTTTCTGAATTAGCTGCAGCAACTATATCAGCTGCAACCTTGATTAATTCTTTAATTGCATGTTTCACGCAATATGAAGCTGTGATCACTATTTTCATACCAACTAATGAGCCAGGGCATTTATACTTTCCTTGAACAACTACTGCTACCAAATAACGCCGATTGTCAGTACTTGAAGCTTGACCAGTACTTGAAGTTTGGCCATTATAAAGTCGGAATTGCGAATTTACATTGGTCATAAGATAGCTAAGGACGACAACCAGGATAGCGATATGACTGTGTAAGTTCATTTTAGTTTCTGCCTCTCCGCTGCTTGCAAGAAGTATAAAATAACTAAAGCAAGACAAGTTTTGTGGGCGCTATTTATACACATTGTCAAAGCTTGATTAAATTTTCGTGTGCAAATGCACGGTTAGAAATCTGAGCCCAAATTTTTAACCATTCACCGGTTTAAACACTTTTTTAAACATTTTGCTACTAAATTGGAAACCTCTCAATTTACTACAGTATTTTTATTTACACCTTTATATTAAGTCGCTTTCATGTTTGTCCCCTCATTTCCATACGAATTTTTGACCTACGGAAAAGTCTTTTTCGGTAACTTCCTGTTGAGCTAGACACTTGATACTTAGAGCATAGTTCAGATTTGGGAGACATTACAATACAAAAATCCGCTAGGTGACGCATGGATCAAGATATACAGAAAATTTATTTTAAAATAGAAATTTGCCATCGATTTTTAACTAACTTCTCGGCGATCCAGAGACTTGAAACTTAGCACATAGTTTGCGAGTCGATGGCACTACAATTCGTGGAAAACAAAATGCCGCCAGGTGGCAGACGAATCGAGATAAACGAAAATCCCTGCAAGGAATCGTGCGATCGATTTTTAAGTAACTCCCCGATGAGCTAAAGATCTGAAACTTGGGCCGTGAGTCAGAACCCGGTGACAATGCAATATTTGATCAAAAAGATTTCGCTAGGTAGCGCATGGATCGAGATATTAAGAAAATTAGTTTTGATTTGGGAATCTTTCAATCCATTTTTAACTAACTTCCCGGTGACCTATAGACCTGAAACTTGGCACACAGTTCGAGGCTTGGTGACAATACAACTTACAGAAAACCAAATTCCACTAGGTGGCGCACTAAGTGAGATAACTACAAATCCTTGAAAAACGAGGGTAATCTTGCAATCGATTTTTTAGTAACTTCCCGGTGAGCTGGAGATATGAAACGTGAGCCGTAAGTCAGAACTCGATGACAATGCATTATTTTATCAAAAAAAATTCGCTAGGTGGCGGATGGATCGAGATATTAAGAAAATAATTTTTGATTTGGGAATTTTTCAATCCATTTTTAACTAACTTCCCGGTTACCTAGATACTTGAAACTTGGCACTTAGTTAGAGGCCTAGTGGCAATACAACTTATAGAAAACAAATTTCCGCTAGATGGCGCGCTAGTCAATATAACTGCAAATCCTTGAAAAACGAGGGGAATTTTGTAATCGATTTTTAAGTAACTTCCCGGTGAGCTAGAGACTTGAAACTTGGGCCGTGAGTCAGAACCCAAAATTCCAAATGTCTTTTTGTAGGCAGCACTAAAAAAGTGAAAATAAAAAGATGATAAAAAAATTTAAGGACTACCTTTATATAAATGGACAAAAAAATAGAAGGCAATTTTTCCTTTATACAGACATAATCTTGTTGAATTTTGACTAAAAAACTTTACCAATAGCTCTTGTAAAAGAATTTTGGATTTAAAATTATAAAGGTAGAGCGCGTGCTTAAATTTTAAATAACCAATTAGTTAATCCCAAGTACATGGTTTGCTTTAAATAGAAAGATTGCGCTCCACCCTTATAGTCTTAAATCCCAAAATTCTTTTACAAGAGCTATTGTTAAAGTTTTTTAGTCAAAATTCAACAAGATTATGTCTGTATAAAGGAAAACTTACCTTCTATTTTTTGGTCCATTTATATAAAGGTAGTCCCTAAAATTTTTGTGTCATCTTTTTATTTTAATTTTTTTTCGATTTCAATTTAAAACTTGCTTAAACAATAAGTTTAAAATATTAAAATTGTTTTAGAACAAAACCAAAAAAGTTTCAAAAAATTCAAAAATACAAAATTGTAGTCACTTTTGGGTTTGAAACTTTAATAAAAACGTCTGGTTTTAAAACTTTTCCTAAAACTTTAAAATTGGTTCTCAAATATGAAAAATAACAAAAGTGCTGCTTTTTCAAAAACTTTGTTATACATATAAGGTGTAATGAAATGATTTCTTACACAGTAGGTAGGTGGATCAACGCTGTCGGAAAAATCTCTATTTCAAAACTGGTGCGTTTCTGGTACATTAGGAGCCTCTACTAGAGTATAATAAAAGACTAGACAAAATTGTATTAAACACAAAAGGACATTATATTTTATTAGTAAAACATCCAAATATGCAAATCCGATGAAACCTTTCCTTGAAATCATGTTTCTCTGTCCAGGATGAGGGGAAAGAATAAAATAATTGATTTCAGTATCATACACATATTTGACCTTTAATCCCAAGTTATAGAAATAAAGTCTGACCACATTTGAGTTCCGGTTTGTGATGGACCTTATTTGGGATTCGTCCACGTACTTATAAATAAAAAAACAGTTGCCAAGAAATTTTGTTTTGAAAAAACATCGCAAAATGCGTCATTTCATTTCGCTAGAATATCAATAAATACATTTGATTTGTTATTTTGGTAGAGCTAATTCAGCTAACTAAAGAGCTTGTTCAGCTAATTAAAATAAACAAAAATAAGTAAGGGTGTCTTAGTTTTGGTGTAACCGAATATTATATACTCAGCGTGAGTTTGAATTGTACAGTTCATTTCAGATAAATTACTTTTTCGAATTTTGTTACGAGGGATTTATTTTTTTCTATTGAGGCTCTTGAAATGTTTGATCGAAATAGGGGCGTGGCACCACCCATTAAAAAAATTTCTCCTAATTTCCTCTTACAATAAAACTTGATCAGTAAAATATCATTGATACAAAACTACTTTTCGCTAAGATATAGGTTATTTTTCTATCCTACGACCCTTTTAAACACCTATTATATAAAAGTGGGCGTGGTTTTTAACCGATCCAGTCTACTTTTCCTAGAAATATATATATATACCTGATCTCATTACGATCCTTTAATTTTTCTTCGAATTATGGCTCCCGAAACAGAAAATTCTTTGATCCGATTTTCTTCATTTTTAGTAGCGATGGGAGATAAGCGCCAAGGAACCCATATACCAAATTGCAATATTTTATTCTCAATATTTACTCAAATTATCGTGTGGAAATGGACGGACAGATGGACGGACATGGCTAAATCAATTCCTTTTTTCATCCTCAGCGTTTTGATATGTGGAAGTCGATTCGTTTACGCCCGTTATGTTACCAAAGTTAATACACTCTGTATGCAAAGCACGCTGAGTATAATAAGATTGACCCTGAGTATCTTTAACTTAAATTTAAAGGTACTTTTGTTATTTAAAATTCTTGAAATCTTATATTTTATGTACACGTCTCAAAACAGATAAAACTAATTAGGTGTACCCATTGTAGTGTTCATTAAAAATACATTATTGTACACATGTCAACTCAATAACACACTTTGCAAATACATATGGGCAAGTCCTTGGTAAGGGGGCGCGACATTCGCACGCATTTCAATCTGCATAAAAGAAGACATGAACAGTGGACTGAGCAGATATTACAATATTTAAAGCCCAATTGTAAGTATGTATATATATATGGCCATATATATGATGAGGTTCGGACCCGACAAGAAAGAGAAGTATTTTTTTAATTCTTGTGAAAGTATGCAAAACTTAAAGAAGCTAAGGGGAGATTTTACATTCCATAAATGAGAGACAGTAGCTGAAATTAAGACCCAATGACCGTAGAATTTCGAGACGTATACTGGTATATAACTTTTCCTCTGTTTATTCTTCGATACATTTTTAGGTCGTCAAATGTTAGTTTTATGGAAGAAATAGAACAAGGTTAGGTTAGGTTGAACTGGCGGGTTCATGAGGCCCTCACATAGACTGAATACGTCCGTAGTGTTACCAGAAGTTTGTTTTAACGACCAAACTGAAAAACCCTATCAAAAACCAGGACCTATGCTATAAAATAACTCCGTCCTCTTGGCAAATACTAAAAGCTCCCTAGGAATAAAGGCACTTTCTGCTTCTAGATCTGACAGCTGTATCACTCCAGGGCACGAGCACAGAACGTGCTCGATCATGTCCTCCTCCAGCCCGCACTTCCTACATCTGCTATCACTGACCAAGCCTAATTTAAAGGTATGTGACGCCAGAAGGCAGTGTCCAGTCAGAATACCCGTCATGAGTCCACAGTCCTCTCTTTTTAATAATAGAATCAACTTTGTTAGTCTAAGGTTGTAACCCCTACACACAATCTTCGACATTTTACAGCCCCGCGCTTGAGCCCACGCCTTTCCTTCTTGGTCGATCATGTGCACCTCTCGCCTTCGCTTAATCTCGCCCAGTCTAATTGGGACGTGTACGGAGCAAGCTTCAAGGGATGCGCCCTTTTTAGCTAGTTCGTCCGCTTTTTCATTCCCATCTATTCCCATATGCCCTGGGACCCAATATAGATGTATGCTTCTCCCTGTCCCGATTCTCTCCAGGACTGCTTACACTCTAAGACGCATTTAGATGCTGTGCTATGCGAGATTATTGCCTTAATTGCTGCTTGACTGTCAATATATATCCAGGGTTTCTCCTGCTTTGGTTACGGCTACTATTTTCGCTTGGAAAACGCTACAGTAATCCGGCAGCCTGTAGGATCTGTTTATTTCCGGATCAGCACAGTACACCGCAGACCCTACTCCTTCCACTACTTTGGAATCATCTGTGTATACATGTATAGCCTCGTCCGCCATTTGAGCACCCTTGCGCCAACCGTCCACCTCTATTGTGGCCTTCAGATCGCGCTCGAAGGTCAGATAGGCACTCAAGCTGCCCCGAGGCACCAAGCCTGGTTGCAGTTGCTAACGCTATGTTCTTTGCTACCAGGTCTACAGGTGGAATGAGCAGAATGGCATACAGTTGTCGGGGTTGTTTTCAGGGCTCCCGTAATGCTAAGCATTGATAGTCTGCATACCCCCTGTAATTTTTTGAGGTATGTTGTTTTTTGTGTGGCTTTCCACCAAACAAGAACTCCATAGTATAGAATAAGGCTTACAATCGCTGTAAAACCCAATGAGAAAGAGAGGGCGATAAGCCCCACGTACATCCCAGCATTCTTTTACATGCATAAAGTTCCGTTGAAGCCTTCTTCACCCTCTCCTCCCCGTTGAGCTTCCATAACATCTTACTGTCTAGAATGATTCCTAGATATTTTGTGCAAGGTTTCTCCTGTAGGGTCACCCCTCCTAACTTAGGCCTGATCCAATTTGGAAAGACCATATCCATCTTATCCGCGTTGAATTTCAACCCGACATTCGATGTCCAGGTATGAATATCACGAAGCGCCCGATCCATCAAAGAACTAATCGTTGGAAGGCACTTTCCACTTATGACAATTGCAACGTCATCCGCGTAAGCCGTAAGTTTTACGGGTCCCTCATCGAATCGCCTGAGCAGTTTGTTGATGACCAGCGTTCACAGCAGAGGTGATAGCATCCCTCCCTGCGGAGTTCCCCTGTCCACTGATTTCGTGGCCTCGTACAATCCCCATTGTGATGTAATCTTCCTACAATTTAACATGCAGCCGAGCCATCTCGTTAAGGCTGGATGTACTTTAATGTAATTAAGACCATCCATAATCGCCCGTTTAGAAACATTATTGAAAGCCCCAGCATTGTGCAAGAACACTCCTAGAGCATATTCCTTATATTCCAGTGCTTTCTCTACGCTTATTACCACCCTATGCAATGCGGTGTCTACCGACTTGCCTTTGGTGTACGCATGCTGTGTTGTGGAGAGCAGCCTTTCATCCACGTTGGACTTTATGTACACATCTATCAGCATCTCAAAGGTTTTGAGCAGAAATGATGTTAAGCTAATGGGTCTATAGTCTTTGGGATACACGTGACCGATCTTCCCCGCTTTTGGTAGGAAAGCTACACGAGCAGTTCTCCAAGAGTGAGGTACATGATTCAGTCTTATGCACTCATCGAATATTATTTTAAGCCATCCCACGACCGCCCTACTCGAAACTTGTAGCATGGCCGGCAATATACCATCTGGGCCCAGCGATTTAAACTTAGAAAATGTCTTCACTGCACATTCGATCTTGGTATCGGTCACCAAGCCCAGCACTACCAGCTCCGTGATCGAAGTGTGAGTTGTTGTTGTTGTAGCAATGCTCGCCCCACCTAATAGCCGCGACCGATCACAAATTGTCATCATTATCCTCTAACGGGAGTTCAAGGAAACTTGCCGTTTTAACAGGGGTGGACCATAAGGAAAGGGGTGTTAGAGGCGTTGATTCCACATTACAATTAAAGAGATGGTTGGTGTCGTGTGGGGACACATTGCAAGCGGGGCATACATTTTGTATGTCGGGGTTGATTCTGGATAGGTAAGAGTTTAACCTGTTACAGTATCCAGAACGAAGTTGAGCAAGAGTGACACGCGTTTCCCTGGGGAGTATGCGTTCCTCTTCCGCGAGTTTTGGATACTTTTCTTTAAGTACTGGATTCACCGGGCAATTCCCGGCATAAAGGTCCGACGCCTGTTTATGGAGTTCACCAAGGACCTGCTTGTGTTTTTTCGCTTCATACGGCTGGGTTCTCAGGTGCCGTATTTCCTCAAAAGGCTTACGGAGATGACTCCTTAAGCCCCTAGGCGGTGCTGGTTCATCAATCAGATGTCTGTTGGGATGCCCAGGTTTCTGGGTATTCAACAGGAACTGTTTGGTCAGCATCTCATTTCTCTCCCTGATGGGGAGTATTCTCGCCTCATTATGCAGGTGGTGTTCTGGGGACATAAGAAGACAGCCCGTGGCGATTGTGAGAGCAGTATTTTGGCAGGCCTGTAGTTTCTTCCAGTGGGTAATTTTTAGGCTTGGCGACCATATGGGTGACGCGTAGCACGTAATCGGCTGGCTAATTGCTTTGTATGTAGTCATGAGCGTTTCTTTATCTTTTCCCCTGGTACTGCCAGCGAGGGATTTGAGGATTTTGTTACGGCTCTGAATTCTCGGAACAATTGCGGCTGCGTGCTCACCAAAATGTAGATCCTGATCAAACGTCACACCCAATACTTTGGGGTGAAGGACAGTCGGTAGCGTAGTGCCATCGACGTGGATGTTCAAAATGGTCGACATTTGGGACGTCCATGTTGTAAATAAGGTCGCGGAAGATTTAGTCGGTGATAATGCCATGTTTCGCGAGGCGAAAAAACTGGAGAGATCAGGGTAGCCGCTTATTTTATTGCATAGCGCATCGATCTTTGGGCCTGGGCCTGTGGCCATTATTGTGCAGTCATCGGCGTAGGAAACGATTGTGACTCCTGCCGGTGGTGAAGGTAGCTTAGATATGTAGAAATTGAACAAAAGTGGGGATAGGACACCACCCTGTGGCACCCCTTCTTTAATTTTCCTTGGTTTTGATGTTTCGTTTCTAAATTGCACAGATGCCTGCCGACCACCCAGATAATTTGCGGTCCACCTTTTAAGACATGGGGGAAGGGTAAACCCTTCCAGGTCTTGCAGTAACGAGCCATGGTTGACCGTATCAAAAGCTTTTGATAGGTCTAGCGCTACGAGTACTGTTCTATGGTGGGGGTATTGATTTAAACCGCAATTTATCTGAGTGCCAATGGCATTTAGCGCGGTGGTAGCGCTATGGAGTTTTCTGAAGCCATGCTGATGAGGGACTAGCTGCAAATTTGCTTGGAAATAAGGGAGCAAACTGGCTTCAAGCGCCTTTGCCAATGGCGATAGGAGAGATATCGGACGATACGACTCACCTATGTTAGATGGTTTCCCAGGCTTTAGTAGCGGGACCACCTTGGCCATTTTCCATTTCTCGGGTAAGACAAAGGTGGAAAGAGACAGGTTGAAGACATGCGCTAAAAATTTGAAACCCTCTTCCCTAGGCTTTTATACATCGGCATGGCTATGTCGTCTGGGCCCACTGCTTTGGATGGTTTAGCGCGACCAATGGCGCCCTCAACCTCTTTAGCGGTGATGGTGATTGGTGACGCGCTGAATTTGTGTTTATGTGCGTGTCTATTGGCTCTCCGTCTATCTTTGTCGACCGTAGGATGCATTATGTATTGTCGGCAGAAAGTGCTCGCGCATTTTTCGCATCCGACAGCACTTTGTCGCCAAAGGCGATGGAAACTTTGTCTTTGTGCTTAGTCGGATTCGATAGGGACTTTACGGTGGACCAAAGTTTACCCACACCGGTAGAGAGATTACAACCTCTTAGGTGCTCCTCCCATTTCGCCCGCTTGTGTTCGTCCACAAGCAATCTCATGCGTTGGTTTATATCCCTTATTTGGGGGTCGCCTGGATCAAGCTGTCTTATAAGGTCACGTTCTCTCGCTAAGTTTGCGGCCTCCGCCGGGAAGTGGGGCCGGATTTCGGGAATTCTCCCGGCGGGAATGAAACGTGCCGAGGCGGATTCAATGACCTTACGGAAGGCACGCTCCCCTTGGCGGGCATCAGTCGGGATAGGGAGGGCAGCAAAGCGGTTGTCTGTAAAAGATTTATATTCTTCCCACTTTCCTTTTTTGAAGTTTATAAAAGTGCATTTTTCGGTGACGATGAAGTCGGCGGTACGCTCGAGCGAAATAAGTATGGGCAGGTGGTTGGATGCCAATGTTACCATCGGCTGCCAGTTGACGCAGTTTACGAGTTCTGCGCTCACGATTGAGATATCTAGCGAGCTGTGACAGCTTCCTACCATACGTGTGGGGGCTTCTCCGTTTATTGTGCAGAACGTCGTTTCTTCTATATGATCCGCCAACATCTCACCCCTACTGTCCGCCCGCAAGTTTGAATACCATAGATCATGATGGGCATTGAAATCGCCTAAGATAATGCGATTGTTGCCAGTGAGTAAGGCCCTGATATTAGGGCGGTATCCACTGGGGCAACAGGTGGCAGGAGGGATGTAGATGTTGATGATTTCTATGTTTGCATCGCCTGACCGGACAGATAGGCCTTGACGTTCTAAGACATTGTCCCTGCGGTCGATGCCAGGATCAAATATATAATATTGCACAGAGTGGTGTATGATAAACGCGTGGCCGCCTCCATTTCCGCTCTCGCGGTCTTTCCTGTGGACATTATACCCAGAGCAGGTCTGCAATGCAGATCTTGGTGTGAGTTTAGTCCTTGAATCGCAGCAATGCGGATGTTGTGCCGCTTCATGAAATCGACTATCTCCGTAATCTTCCCAGTTAGTCCATTACAGTTTAACTGCAGAATTCTGAAATGCATAAGAGGAGACGCCGCCACTTTGGGGGGTAAGTGACGGGTGACTACGCCTGGGTTCTGAAAGGCCAGGACGCAATTGCTGTTGTGGCCCTGGGACTGGGCGTCCTGGGCAAGCATTGGGGTACCCGTACGATTTGGGTTTGCGACCTGGCAACATGGCGTGATGAAACCCGTCGGGGGGTTGTCGTCGCGGAGACCAGAACATCTAGGAAAGTGGCACCACCCAAGGCAGGAGCTGCATTGGGCGGATGTCGCAAACCTATATATTCTGTGCTGGCAGACGGTGCAAACGGAGGTAGCGACTAAGAGTCTGTTACCCTGACCTGCACGATTGCTGCCGGAAATGAGGGGGGGAGAAGACAGGGGCAGGGGCTGATGCTCAGCATTGCTACCAACTCTACTACGAAGGTAGTAGTTATGAGTGGTATCAGCTGTTTGAGTTGTTGGCGCCTTGGGGCGCGAGCAGCAGCGGGTACTTGTTGTGGCTTGCTGAGCAGCGGGGTACATAGAACCAACTGCCTTGGGAAGTGCTGTCTGTTGGCTCTTCTAAACCATCTCACGATGGGAAATTGTGTATCGAGAAACACCTCAAGGGATTCATCACTATTACGTGACTATTCCTCGTTCTCTTTCTTTATTAGTCCCTGGACTATGTTTTCCCTTGCTAGGACTTTTCTCAACCGTGCTCTTTCGCTGGTGCAATCTATGTCCGTACAGAAAGTTTTCCATAAGATTACCTTCGCTCTGGAAATTTCACGCTTGTAGATCCTCAGTAGATCCCTGTACTCGTCCCGACACGCTTCGCTTTCCGCGGTCTTTGCTAGCTTAAACATTTCTTTTACCTATCTTCTTAGAAGAATCACTTATTGCTCCACCATGGCGGCTTTGCTTTTCCGCAGAATCTTCTTAGAGGGCAAGCTTCGTTATACGCAGTCATAAGCGTCCTTGAATTCATTGGACTCCTCCAGTTCTTCTACATTGGCAACCTCTTTGGGTTGTCCCTGTTTCGTTTCTACCTGTTTCTAGAATTTAGTCCAGTTTGTTGACCTAGGGTTTCTAAAGGTTCCTCCCTTCTATACCCTCTTTAGGGGCATGCTAAAGCTGATATACGCATGGTCGGAGAAGGATGGTCTATCAAGAACCATCCAATCATACCTTGATATATCACGTTCGGAACTCAGTGTAATATCCAAAACATTGCTGGATGTTGGACCAATGTATTTAAGGACATTTCCCCTGTTGACTATCTGTAAATTGGTTTGCAGGATGTAACAAAATAGAGATTCGCCTCTCTCGTTCGTATCTGCTACTCCCCACGCATTGTGGTGCGCATTTGCATCCGCGCCTATGACCAACCGCCCTTTGCGCCCTTCGTCCTGTACTAGCCCCTTGCACTCCTTCGGTTGAACCTCCGCAGCTTATTCCTTTGCTCAACGGCTACCACTACGAGGTCCTCAGTAGTGTAATTAGGCAGCATATATGAATGCAGCTGTTTCCTTACCATTACTACAGCTCGTACCCGTCCTTCCGTTTGGTATAGTAAACGCCAAATCCGCACGCGCACGAACCCTCCTCAAAGGTTAGGAGGAGTTCGCTCGACGCCACTTTACTGTGTTGGCGGTTTATCTGTAGGACTCGCAGCACTATTGGGCTGTTTGTCCCCCTCCAGCACCTTCGTCGTGACGTTGTCGTCCTCCCCTGGCCCTTTTGGTTTAGAGTGTTCGAAGCCCCCCTCAGCCTCTTGTAACTGTTGTGCCGGGTGTTTCTCTGTGCGACTCACAGCACCATCTGGCTGTTGGTCCTCTTCTAACACCTTCGTGGTGACGTCGGCTACCCCCACCTGTCTTTATTCCCTTAGCCTTGTGAGGTCTTTATCGACTTCGCCCACTTCCTGCGTTTTATAATTTTTATCCTGGGGACTTCTTTTCCTGAGTCGCATATAAATTTTGCCTGTACCAAAGGACATTTTTCCAAGCTGCGTGTACAATATATCCTCCGCCTGCTTGTTTATTTGGAAGATGTTGAACTAACCTTCCTCCGTAGGCCTAGATACAGTAAGTACCTTCCAATCCTGTGTCGGTATGTTCGAATTCTGATTCTGCAGAAGTCGCAGTGTATCCTCCGACCTCATCACGCATGGTATCCATACCTTAACTTTTGGTACCGTGGGGATTTGCGCTTTCTGCACCACCTCAAACCGCGCGTTTGTGCCTTGCCTTTGGAGGTTTGGAACCACTTCATCCAGCCACCGCAAGCTCGCGATGTTGTCACACGCTATCATCTTCACACCATTTTTTTTTAAGCAGATCTTCAGAACTGATTTTAGATTTTCCTCCGATAATGCTCTGTATATATAAATTAAAAAAGAGATACAACAATTTAAATTTTCGTCATATTTTGTAAAACTTCCCTAACATCTCCAAGAATCAATTAACAATTTATGCACTGCTGACAGCGCAAAATGCCCTCTTTCTGACAAGACATAAAGTTTTTGTTTGGCTAAACAGACATATAGTTATAGGCCAATATATGGATCAACTAATGGAAGAGAGGTAATGGACTTTTTAATCACCAATAAGAAATTTTACCCGAACTTTCCGGAAAAAATTTAGTAAACAGACCTATTTAACATCTAAAAGCTTTTTTAATTTCAAGTCGACGTTTGCTTACTAGGAAAATAATGAGGATAAGGGCAGGATCAATTTATAAAACCTCCGCTTTCCAAAGTTTTTTTAATGCTAAATAAAAGACTAAACAAAATTTTATTAAAAGCAAAAGAACGTTATATTTTGTTAGTCTGAACACTTTTGATTTCCGGTTTGTGTTGGACCTTTTTTGGGATTAGCCCACATAAATAAACAAACAATTGCAAAGAAATTTTGTTTTGAAAAAACATAGCAAAATGCGTCATTTCATTTCGCTAGAATATCAATACATACCTTTGATTTTTTATTTTGGTAGAGCAAAATCTGTTTGTACAGCTAATTAGAACAAACAAAAAACAAGTATGGGTGTATAAGTTTCAGAGTAACCGAATATTATATACTCAGCGTTGGTTTGAATTGTACAGCTCATTTCAGATAAATAACTCTTTCGAAGTTTGTTAAGAAATATTTTTTTTTTGAGGCTCTAGAAATATTTTGTAGTGCTTGATCGAAATAGTGGCACCGCCCGTTAAAACGCCCATTAAAAAAATGTCCCCTAATTTCCTCTTACAATAAAACTTGTTAAGTGAAATATCATTGATACAAATCTATTTTTCGCTAAGATATAGCTTATTATTCTTTTAAACATCTTTCATATAAAAGTGGGCGTGGTCTTTAACCGACCCCATCCATTTTTCCTACAAATATTTCTTGCTATAAGAAAATATGTGTACCCAATCTTGTTACGATCCTTTGATTTTTCTTCGAAAATTGTTTGGTCGCAAAGGGGCGGTACCACGCCCATTTTCAAAAATTTAAAATTTTTCCTTCTTGCTATAATTTCAATTGGAAAATGAAACACCATTGATATAAACAAATATATAACTTATTTTATTCGTCCACGACCCTTTTAAAAATCGTTTATATAAAAATTGGCGCGGTCCTTCACCGATTTCGTTAACTTTTCGTCGAAGCATTTCTTATAGTAAAGGCAACGTCTCTGCCGAATTTTGTTATGATAGGTTTAACGGTTTTCGTTTTCTGATGAATAATATTTGTTAAGTTGATATTGCCACAAGTGGGCGGTGCCGCGCCTATTTAAAAAAAAAAAATTAAGAATCTTAATATCAGTGCACATCAGTTTCTAAAATGTTATATATTTAAAAAGTGGGCGTGGTTACCACCCGATTTCCTTAATTTTTAATAGCGATGAGAGATGAGCGCCAAGGAACCCATATACCAAGTTGCAATATTTTATTCTCAATATTTACTAAAGTTATTGTGTGCAAATGGACGGACAAATGGACGGACATGGCTGAATCAATTCCTTTTTTCATCCTCCACATTTTCATACGAGTATATCGAAGTCAATATTTATCTCGATACGTTTAGCGAAAAACTGATTGGCCTTCTAGTTGCCGTTTGGGGTTAACAGAAACTAAGTAATTTCATTATGTCAATTCTTTTAAAATTTAAAAGAAGCACGAAACAATTTGGTATAGAAGCTCGATCTTAATTTCCCTCGGAGATATTACGCGCCTTCTCTTCTTACTTTTAATCTTTTTACGTATCTTTCACCCTCTTCCTACAAGGAACTTGTGCTCGCCAGAGAGTGGACTGCTAAATATGACAAATTCTTGTAACAGGATGCTTCCCGACTAGATGGGGTCTGCAATTGTATTGGAAAAGTTGTGAAAAGTTAGGGCCATATATGTTAAGTTCATTAATCCCTTGAATCTCATTCTAATCTGTGGATCTCCTCAGAATTGCCGAAGAAATAATGTTCAGGTACTCTTTAGGACTCCCACTGAGCAAAACATCTTGAAACGCAAATGATCAGCAATGAAAGAATTGGTCACAACAGTCTCGCCTTCTGCATGACCATACCGCAAGTAGCCAGCGGAATTTCCACTTTCATGCTACTCTATCTTCAATTTAATTTGGCCAGGGAGACGAAAATAGTACAAGACAATTGAGAGCGACGCCAGTCACACGCGCTCTAACCATTTAAACATTGTTGAATTCAAACTGAATTATTGCTTAATATACTGGGTAAATATTGAACACCTTCACTGTGAGATCCCTAAATTAATCGGTCAATCTGCGGATGCTATTGAGTTCTAAACATAATACCAAGTGTTAATATATTACGCATTCAACGCTAGAGAAGGCATTGTGAAAGCAATTCAAACGATTCTAACCACAGCAATCCGTTGCACGGACTCTAGCTAATCCTTTCAATGTCTAATGAGGTTCTGCTTACTAAACTACCGAGAAAATTATTCATTTGAAAGAAGTCGGTGTACTAATATTAATAGTAACTTCTACCGGTTACAAGTAGTTCTCCACAAGATCGCTATGCTTAGCATAACTCTGATATATCTTACCCTATTATATAGCGCTGCCTAAGCTAAAAGTCTTGCAACTACTCGTAGGTTAAGGATAAATTAAAAGGATTCAGATCCTTTCTCTTATATTCACATAAAGCATAGAAAACTGCCCAATTAAATTAAATTGTATGCATACAGGATGAATACATGCTAAATGCATGGAAAAGTACGTAAGATTTATATTTTTTGAATTCTAAACATATTTATTTATACAAAAAGTATGCGCGCTGTATTGTTGAAGAAGTATGAACAATGGCTACCCGAGTGAAAAAAGTTTTATGCATGCATGAAGTATGCATGCTGTATCAATGATCGTAGATATGTAAAAATACACTTTTCTGAATTTTGTCTGCCCGTATATAATTTGGGGACCCTTTGATTTTTCTTTATTGCCTTTAAAAATTTATTTGTGTTTACAAAGAGTAGTATGTACTTTAAAAAATGTTTTTTTTTTCGTAAAGAACTCTTGGACATGAAGAACTGATCAGAGGTTGGGTAACTTAGAGCAATAAGCTTGAAATATATGGAGTACTAATTACGACCGCCCAGTGTTTGGCTCAGAATGCTTTACCGCCGTTGAAGTGGTGTGA
Organism: Eurosta solidaginis; assembly: GCF_040869045.1. Taxonomy (NCBI): domain Eukaryota; kingdom Metazoa; phylum Arthropoda; class Insecta; order Diptera; family Tephritidae; genus Eurosta; species Eurosta solidaginis. The sequence continues at coordinate 60,643,096 of NC_090323.1, forward strand.
AGCCAATTTTCAGAATGGTGGGGTTTTGAATGAATAGTTGGGGTTCATATAATCCAAGTTAATGGCTTCAAGTTACCCAATCCTCCATCACATCAATGTTATTGTTATTATTATTATATATGTACAATAAATTCCTATTACAATGTTTTTTAAATGCTTTTGTATGCATTCGGCATTGATACAACCATATGCATACAGAATTAGTATAAAGGGAGTAATAGAGTATGCATGATCTCTGATCTCGTGTAGTTTACGTGTTAAAAAGAAATAAACGTGCATTGATACTGGAATATATACATAGATCCAATTCATGCCTCAACTATCGATGTTTCATGCATACATTTACAACTGGATGGTGAGTACCCTAACCAAGATGATTCCCAAAGCTAAAAAGCTTATTATAACTAAAAGCCAAATAAATGAGACATTTTATAATTGCTTGCAAATCGATTAATATTTATTAAAAAAATAGTACGCATGTGTTTACATATTTGTATTTAAAATTTCCGTGGTCACATATCCTATTGAGTTCCCCTGCTTATGAAGGTATCGATTGCTGTTACTCTACCCACTTCGTTCACAGGTTCGTCTACAGGCTGCTAAGTTGCAGAAACGATTCGAATTGCCAGCACAGCCACGATATTGATAACGAACGCAACGTCGTCCATCGAAACCCCACCTTGCGCCAGCTTGGCAGCCTCTACCGCTATTACCCCTAACAATGGGGCTTTGGCAATTAGGACGTTCTAGAAAAAGATATTAAAAAAATGTATAACGAGTTTCATGAGGATCGATTAGCAGTTACTTACTTGGTGTATTTGGATACTGAGATTGTGCCTGATCTAGGAAGGGGCATACAACCACGATGTAGAAGAGGGCATCGAATTTCATGTTGAAGGAGCTAAAAAATTTAGCTGAAGTAGTTTGTGAGTTGATATTGAGTGGTAGAAGCTTGGGCTGTTTAATAATTGTTGTAATAATTTAGTGTAAATTAAAGGGGTTTATATGAAACTTCTAGGAGTTGAGAATTCTTTAAATTCATTGTTTTTATAATTTTATATTGTTGTGAGTTTTTCAGCGCTTTTGTAACGCCAGCGAATGAATCGGAACAATTGCATTGTAAAGTTCTGCATCTGCTTTTAACAATTGGCTAGCGTGATCTAATTTAAAATTTTTAGTGACCGAACTAAAAGCCGTATATGACAATTGAGAAATAATAACAGCTCATTTTATAATTGAATAATGGCCAATAGGGCCAGAGCGCATCTTGGCGCACGACCGATGAGCTTTGTAACAAAATAACCAGCTATCTCCCTGATCTCTCCAGTTTCTTCGCCTAGCGAAACCTGACATTGTTACCGACCAAATCATCGGCGACCATATTTACAACATTGACGCGCCAAATGTCGACCACATTGAACATCCACGCTACCGACTGTCTAACACCCCAAAATCTTGTGGGTGACGTCCGATCATGATGTACATCTTGGAGAGCATGCAATTGTACAGAAAATCCAGAGCCGTAATAAAATCCTCAAAACACTTATCTCAGAAACACTTATCTCCACTTACAAAGCAATTGGCCGGCCGATTGCATGCTACGCGTCCCCGATATGGTCGCCAAGCCTAAAGGTTACTCACTGGAAGAAAACACAGGCCTGCCAAAATACTGCCCTCAGAACCGGTACGGGCTTAAGTGGTCATCTCCGTAGCATTATGAGGAAATATGGCACCTGAGAACACAGCCATATGAAGCAAAAAGGCACAAGCAGGTTCTCAGTGATATCCCCAAACAGGCGTCGCATCTCTATGCCAGGAATTGCACGGCAAGCCGGTGCTCAACGAAAAATACCCAGAACTAGCAGAGAAGGATCGCCCTTCCCTAGGGAAGCGTCCTGCTTGCAATGTGTCCCCACATGACACCAATCATCTCTTTAAAGATGAACAGGTGATCCCTTTAGATTATCATTTACATTTCCGCAGGATTTTCGTTTTGAGATTCTTTATTTGTGGATTTTCTTGTTCTTGTAGCAATAAAGACACTCCGCGAGAGTTTTGGGGAGTGTTATCAATGTTGATAATCCGGAGATAGTCGTGCTTGTATGTTAATGGTGATTTTTCCGGAACATACCGGCTCTGTATCCGGCAAAGGACCATCAACGTCGATAACACTCCTCATAACCATCGTGGACTGTCTTTATCACTACAACAACATCTCAGAAACGATTTAATATGACCATATTAAAACTTCTAGGCAATTCCGTCCTAGAGTTATGAGGAGCTTAGGGTTTCATTATAGTCTCGGCTGCTAGAGAAACAGGATTCTGACTTCTGCGGTGGGAAGGACTACACTCGCGGGTAAAAGACATGTGCGTTCAAATTAAGGGTATGAAGCTTGCCGGGTATACCCAACATTGTTGTCTGCGTAGCTCGACAGCTCTTCATCTCACCTCCTCTCTCACTCAAGCTACTTCTTTGTCTTCCTCTCCCTCCTTTTTCTGCCCCTCACTTCGTCCTATATTTCCCTCTCAACTTCGAATCTTTAGTTTTTCCTACTTTACCTTTTCTCTTTAACTTTCATCTTCGTCTTCTGTTTTTCACCCTCCTACTCTCCTTATTTTGGTTACTATTAGTAATTCCTTCCTCTGTTTATTCGATCACTTTTTTCCTTCCCTCTCATATTCGTGTTTATATTGTTATTATTTTTATTTTATTATTACTACCTTTATATTATTACTACCTTAATATTATTATACCTTTATATTAAGTCCCTTTCATGTTTGTCCCCTCATTTCCATACGATTTTTTGACCCAAGGAAAAGTCTATTTCGGTAACTTCCCGTTGAGCTAGACACTTGATACCTAGAAGGTAGTTCAGATCTGGGGGACATTACAATGCAAGTGAAAAAAAATCCGCTAGGTGGCGCACGGATTGAGATATAAAGAAAATTAATTTTAAATGGAAATTTTGCGATCGACTTTTAACTAACTTCTCGGTGATCCAGAGACTTGAAGCTTAGCAAATAGTTTGCGAGTCGATGGCACTACAATTCGAGGAAAACAAAATGCCGCCACGTGGTAGACGAATCGAGATAAACGATTTTTAAGTAACTCCCCGGTCAGCTAGAGACTTGAAACTTGGGCCATGAGTCAGAACCCGGTGACAATGCAACATTTCATCAAAAAAATTTCGCTAGGGGGCGCATGGACCGAGATATTAAGAAAATAATTTTGATTTGGGAATTTTTCAATCCATTTTTAACTAACTCCCCGGTGACCTAGTGAGATAACTATAAATCCTTGAAAAACGAGGGAAATCTTGCAATCGACTTTGGAGTAACATCCCGGTGAGCTGGAGATATAAAACTTGAGCCGTAAGTCAGAACCCGGTGACAATTCAACATTTGATCAAAAAAATTCCGCTAGGTGGAGCATGAATCAAGGTATTAGGAAAATTATTTTAATTTGGGAATCTTTGAAACCATTTTTAACAAACTTCCTGGTTACCTAGAGACTTATAACTTAGCACATAGTTCGAGACCGGTGGCAATACAATTTATAGAAAACAAAGTTCCGATAGGTGGCGTGCTAATTGAGATAACTACAAATCTCTGAAAAACGAGGGAAATCTTGCGATCGATTTTTGAGTAACTTGCCGGTGAGCTAGAGACTTGAAACTTGGGCCGTGAGGTTCTGACCCGGTGACAATGCAACATTTGATCAAAAAAATTTCGCTAGGTGGCGCATGGATCGATATATTAGGAATTTTTTTTTTAATTTGGGAATCTTTCAATCCATTTTTAACTAACTTCCCGGTTACCTAGATACTTGAAACGTGGCACTTAATTAGAGGCCTGGTGACAATACAACTTATAGAAAACAAAGTTCCGCTAGGTGGCGCTAGTCAAGATAACTGCAAATCGAGTTTCGAGTGACTTCCCGATGAGCTAGAGACATGAAACTTGGGCCGTAATAGCAATATTTTATCAAAAAAAATTCGCTAGGTGGCGCATGCATGGAGATATTGAGAAAACTAGTTTTAAATTGGGAATCTTGCAATCGATTTTTAACTAACTTCCTGGATATCTAGAGACTTGAAACCTGAAATATAGTTTAAAACTCGGTGACAATGCAATGGTTGATCAAAAAATTTGAGATACGTAACGCACAATTCGAACTATTTAGAAGGTTAGGCCATACCTTCATGGCTAGCAGGCGTTGTAGAATTCAACCTCGTTGAAGACCCAACTCAATGCACGTCCTTGCATACTTTTAGGCGTACGCGTCTTTCACCACTATTCTTTTAGACTTTCAGGCATATGCGAATTTCACCACGATTTTCAGCTGTGCAAATTAAGTAGCTGACAAACGAGGTGGAATTCTTTTGTTATGATGCGAGGTGGAATTCTGTTGTTTTCGCCAGTGTCGTCAGCGAAAATTCCACAAATTCCCTTAAATCTTGCTATTTTCAACAAAAAAAAATAAAGATAAGAATTTTCACTTAGGAATTACTTAAATTACTAATCAAAGTTGCAATTGCCTTTTTGTAGGCAGTACTAAAAAATTGAAAATAAAAAGATGATAAAAAAATTTTAAAAATTTTGGTGCATTTATATAAAGGTAGTCCTTAAAATTTTTTTATCATCTGTTTATTTGTAGTTAAATGAACAGGTTACACTTTATTTATTTACACAAAAAAAAATGTGGCAAAATAGCCGCCTAAACTGTTAACAATTACCAGATGAACTGTTGAACCAACGAATTAATAATAGTTGATTGAACAGAAATTTTGAAAATTCAACAGTGAAACTGTTGAACTGTGGGCAAACGATAAGCATCCGTTGTTTTAACAAATAAATCCTTTGGATGTGATTTACCTGTGAAATCTGTTGTCTCAACCCCTAATTTGGCTAATATTACAGTATTTTTTCTCTTAGTGTACCTCAGGAGGTCATAATGACCATTTTAGATTTTATTCAAAATCCACCAGAAATAAATAAATATTCTGCATTAAAACAAATTTTGATTGAAAGACATTCCTTATGTGAGAATGCGAAGTTAGATAAAGTGTTGTCCGATTCTGAAATGCGTGATCGTAAACCTTCGAAATTTTACCGATCTTTAGTTCTATTTTCTGGTTCTAATTTTAGCCAAGAAACTTTAAAGAAACTTTGAATGTGAAAATTACCCAAAAACTTGAATGTAATTTTAACAAGTTCGAATCTCAATGGTATAAATGATTTAACTAAATTAGCTGATAACGTTTGGGAAGTTATCAGTAAAAATGAAATTACTTACTTAATTGGCGCTTAACCGTCTAAACGGTTATGGCCGTCCAACAAGGCGCGCCAGTCGCTATCTCTGCATAGGCGGGTTCCGATAGAAACACTTTATTGGCCGGAGCTTCATCTTTCATTCGCATAACATGGCCTAGCCAGCGCACAGTGTTTCGTGTAGAACAAGCTAGCTGGACAAAATTATTTTATGAGATTTTCCGTTTCATATGCAGTCATTTATTACAACTATTTCAGGCATATGTTCTTTTTTTATTTTTTTTTCCAAAATTTTACTTCATATGCATACATTTGCTTATTTCATATACAGTAACTAATGTGAATAAGTGACATAGATCTAAAAAAATTTAAAGGACTTAAGAATATTACTTTATTTTACTTAAATTGAATGGACTACAAATCTCAATACTCTAAAAAATTCCGAAAAAAAAATTAAAATTTTTTATGAAAATTCGTCGAATTTTTCAAATATTTTTTAAATATAATTTAGTTTTTGTTATAGATCGTGACAAATTTTCTTATGGGAAATTAGTTAAAATAAATTTGCGAAAGCGAAGATTGTAAGAATTGTCCAAAAAGGGGTGTCTACTTATTTATGTGAGTGACTGTACATATGTACATACATATTTTGTATTTACTTGAGTATTTATCCTGACACTACAATTTTTACAAAATTATTTTATAGTACCAGTCAGGAATGTAAAAGTGAATTACAATAATAATAACAACAATGTAAATAATTAAATTAATTATGTGAAAATAACTTATTACAAAAACTTAAAAGTAAAGTATAATACAAAGTAGAAAAGACAATAGATTTAAATTAAATAAAACCTGATCCAACAAAAAGTTATAGGGTAGGTTATCTTTGATAATTATGTTATTATTCGCTGTCATCACTTTCATTCGATGAGTCACTTGTGGAATAGTCATGAGCATCAGCAACACTACTGTGAAAGCTTGAAACAACGGGGGTATTTATTGACTCCTCAACATTATCGGGGGACAGTAAATTTAAGACTTCTGAAGTCAGACTTTTAAATTTTTTCTTAGGTATCTCCCTAAAACTGTTAACTAAAGGATCCGATGTTATAAGCAACATATTCATAAGATCTCTATTCGTGGCTTCACGCGACTGCTTTTGTGTGTTATCATCCCTGAATCGTCTCAAATCTTTGTTGCGGGCTTCCTGTGCTTCCTCAGAAAGTTGACCAATAGGTAAAATTGCTGATTTTATAATATCAGTATTATGCACTAAGATTTTATGAACTGTAAAAGGCATATTAAACCATGGATAGAGATCTATGTATAGTTTTTTAGTCTCGACCGCAAATTTTTCAAATCTTTGGATATTTATATTGTACCCAGATGCTAATGCGCGAAGGAGAGTGTCGAATCTTTTGATGAGCGTTACATCCAATCCCGTAATCTCAGCACTAGCCTCAGAATTTTCGAAAAACCTACGAGCAGTGTTGCCGTCATTGGTATTGCCGAAACCTGGTTTTGATTTCTCTACTATCAATCCAAGTACACTTTTAAATTTATTCTGGATTTCGTTGGAACGTAGCTTTACACTCTCTTTATCTGCCTCATTCCTAAGCTGCCACTTTTTTACTTCGAGGCGATAACTTATATGAAGCAAGCATTCAAAACATCTTATCCATGCATGGAGAGTAGACAAACCAAAATCAAGATTATCTCCGTTAGGCGTAAAGTCCCGTAACTCATTATTCATATCTTTTGGAGTGGCACCACAAATATAACACTTTTGTGCGGAAGAAGTTTCAGTCAAAGCATTGCAAACTTTTCCGTCAATCATTGTTAGAAGCATATTGTGATTTACGGAAACTTCGTGTTCTTCGAGCATGTACTTTGTTGGCAACAACGCATTTATCTCCTCTAAAACTTTGTTCGTTTCAAAAACAATAAAATCTTTTGTTTCTTTAGAAAAAATAAATTTAATTGGACGACAATACATGGTAGAAGAAGGTCGAAGATTCTGCCAAACAATGTTACCTTTTTCATCCTGTAATTGAAGAGCAACGAAGGAAAATATAAACAAAAATTTATCAGTATCAGAACTGCATGTAAACTTTTGCTTATATGTGCTATGGTCAGAGCTTCCATCGCAACCCCACTTGCTGATTAAAGTATACGTCAAGTTTGTAGGTAATAAACTAACAAAAACTTCTTGATTTGCTAAAACTAAACGCTCAACAGTTTTATCTAATACGGACTGGACTTTAATTTCCGCACGTGTTTCACCCACATCAATTTCATTTGGATAGCATTCTTCCTTAGCTTTTCTTAGACTATAAAATGATGGGTAAACCTTATGGCCTGCCTTGATGCTCCACTTCCGAGTCGTTTTGTACCCATGAGTCGTCGACTTGCTATCTACGTAGTATGCTAAAGCTTCTACATTGCTCAAGCATCTTGCATCTGGCTCACATGTCATCTTTTTGCCGGATATTTGAGTGGTTTCCTGTGATTTTTTTATAATGTTAGCAACATTTCTGTTGCCGGGTATACGCGTTGATACTTCTGCCGCATAAAGTAACTCACCAGGACTTCTAGATTGCAAGAGGTCACCACTCGACGCCGTTTGGTTTTTTCACTGCAGCTAACAAAGTCCTTCATTCGTCTTCCGGGGCCGGAATAAGTGGTTGGTTGGCCTGATGACAACTTTGAATCCACCGTTATTGTAAATGTGAAGTTTGGACCCGAAAGCCACTCCGAGTTTTTATTCAAAAATCGCTCCTTATGTCTTCCAGAAGTGTTCCACTTTTGATCCAGCTTCGACGAATATGCCGATATTTGTAAGCTTAAACTTTTTATCGAATACTCGGCTGCTTCGCTTAAATCGTACTTAAGTACAACAAAACTCCACAATTCTTTATATCTGGATTCCTTCGAATGTTGAATCCAAATGTCAAAAAACTCCGTTCTTGGTACGGGTATAACTAAACTGCTTTGTGTTGTTGATTTTCCGACAGGGTGAATAGTTGATGATTGTTGTGCTGCCATCTTAAGTGTCGTTGATCGTTCTGATTTGTTATCAGTTGCGCAGTATTTATATTACATTCAGGTATTGGCGTAGATGCTACCAAATGGGGTTGTTTTGTGTAGCGTTCCTGTGTGGTTATACCTGCATTAGGATTGCTTTGTATGTACCTGTTTTTATGCCTTGGTGACTGGTGCGGTAGGTTGTGGCAGGTTGAAGTCAGTGATCTTCGCCTTTTTGCTTTTGGTGTGCTCTTGTTAACCTTGCGCGTTTATTTTTGTGTGTTTCAGCTTTAAAGGTTCAAATATCTCGTCGGAGCTGGTACGTACATACATCCTATTTTATATGTAGAGATAACTAAATCTACAAAAAAAAAATTAAAAATAGATGTGCAAAGAATTCGCAATGGTTTTTTCTTTGGACTATTAGAGAATACTTCCGACTATAACATATGTAAAATTTAGCCCGGACGTCGGCGGATGTATGTAACTTGTTTGTCCCTAAAGTTAAAAATATAGAGAAAAAATACCTTTTCTTTTTAATAACGGAATGTTAAATATATTGAAAATGCTCTAATTGCGAAAGAATTACTATTAAAAAATTTTACTTATCGTAGAGCTTAGAATCCATCAAAAAAATTATATAAAAGTGTTCACTTAAAAGAAATATGAAGCTTAATATTCAACAAGAATTTTGCAAATTAATCAATGCATTTTACGGCCACTCCTGCCTTCTTACTTCAATTACTCAATATATATGAGAAAAAATATCAAAAAAAAGCAAAAATCCCGTTATTTTGTTTGTTTTCTTTCATTTCTCATTAAACTTTTCTTGGAATAAGAACTTTGTTTTTGTCCAGCTAGCTTGTTCTACACGAAACACTGTGCAGCGCAGCCGCTGCGTTTTAATTCGCTGGACTATGTTGATGTCTGCGTATAGCTCGTACAGCTCATCATTAAATCTTCTTCGGTACTTGTTTCGTTCGCCGAGAGAGGACTTTACTTTTAAATTGCCTACCTAGTCCAAAGTAGCATTTATTGGCAAGATTGATTCTTCGCTGGATTTCAGTGCTGATGTTGTTGCTAGTGTTGATGCTGGTTCCCAAATAAACGAAGTCTTTTACTATTTCGAAATTATGGCTGCCAACAGTAGCGTGGTTGCCAAAGCGAGTATGCGCTGACTCTTTGCTCGATGACAGCAGGTACTTCGTTTTTTTCTCATTCACCATCAAACCCATCTTTACCGCTTCTTTTTCCAGTTTGGAGTAAGCAGAACTAACAGCGCGGGTGTTTAAGCCGATGATATCAATTCATCAGCATATGCCAGTAATTCCGCGCTTTTATAGAATATTGTTCCAGTGCGGTTAAGTTCTGCAGCTAGTATAATTTTCTCCAGCATCAAATTAAAGAAATCGCACATTAGGGGGTCACCCTGTCTGAAAACTCGTTTAGTTTCGAACGGCTCGGAGAGGTCCTTCCCAATTCTGACTGAGCTGATGGTGTTGCTCAACGTCATTTTGCACAGTCGTATAAGTTTTTCGGGGAAACCAAATTCAGACAAAGCGGCATATACGCAGCTCCTTTTCTTGCTGTCGAAGGCGGCTTTAAAGTCGATGAAGAGGTGATGTGTGTAGATTCTCTTTTCACAGGTTTTTTCCAAGATTTGGCGTATTGTGAAAATCTGGTCGATGGTAGATTTACCAGGTCTGAAGCCGCACTTATAAGGTCCAGTCAGCCGGTTCACGGTGGGCTTCAATCTTTCGTACAATACACTTGAAAGGACCTTATATGCGATATTAAGAAGGCTGATTCCACGATAGTTTGTGCATTTTACAGTATCCCCCTTCTTGTGGACTGGGCAAAGAACACTTAAATTCCAACCGTTCGGCATGCACTCGTCCGCCCATATTTTGCTAAGAAGCTACTGCATGCGCCTTACCAACTCCTCGCCGCCGTACTTGAATAGCTCGGCAGGCAATCCATCAGCGCCCACGGCCTTGTTGTTTTTCAATCTGGTTATTGCTATTCTAACTTCGTCATAATCGGGCGAGGGGATATATTCCAACATCTTCGATTGCGGGATCGGGTTCTTCATCTCTGCGCGGTGAATTGCTGCCTCCATTTAGGAGAGCAGAGAAGTGTTCCCTCCATAATCTACTAGGTCGCCGTTCAGAGACTAGTTACAGAAGGTAATCTTCCTTTCTCAAAGCTCATACGTTTAGACCCAATCAAATTTAAGGTAGCTAAAACTGAATTTGATTTTCTTGTAAAAACTGGAATTTGTAGACCATCAAATTCCTCTGTAGCATCACCACTTCATTTAGTACTACAAAAAGAGACTACCCTTCAAAAAACGCGAGTACTCCATATATAGTTTAAGGAATACTCCTTTAGGAGTATAGGAGTGTTCAAAACTAATCTGTATTCATACAAAAAATGTGCTCCAATTATCATTGTGATGTCCTAGGAGAGGAGTAGGTGATCCCACTCTCGCTTTGTTTGTGAGTATTCTATAGAGTACATACGTGAGAGTACTTTCCAAAGTACTTTCACTGTAGTACTCCATGGAGCACCCACAGAGGATCATATGCCAAAGTACTAAAGGGCAATTGTGTCGGAAAGAATTATCGGAGTGAATTTAAAGATCGCGGGTTCGAATCGAGCTCAAGGCCTAACAATAATTTTTTATCATTATTATTGTTATGATAAATTTTTCTTAATTGAAAAAATTTTTAAATTAGAATAGAAGAAAGAAAAAATTTTAGACAACTGCCAATTTAATTTAAAATGAAAGTAAATGAAGAGGGGCAATACAACTTTTATATTTTATACCACGAATATTATTATATTATTTAGCATTTGCGTGAATAAAGAAACTAATATTTCTCTACACTATAGTATGTATACATAAAACCAGTGCGCGGTTGCATTTTATCAGAGTTGCTGTAGTAAAGTTTTATTATCAGTTATTTGTATGCAATATTTTACTTTTGGCAACTCTGTTCGATCGTCATTGTGTCGTGATCACGGTCGTTAAAAAGCAAGCAATGATCGGCTGATGGTGGACCGCAAATGCATTGCAAAGGATTATTGTTAGAGTACTCCAACATGAAGAAAATGGAACACGTAATCCGATACTTTTGGAGGGTAATGATTGGCGTCCCTGTGGAGATTTTACATGCCAACCTAATATAAACGCACGCAAGTCATTTTCTGTCAAAAATGTCTCTTGCACATACAACTTGTATGAGAGCAACTCAAATTGAATTTGCTGCGTGAAAACCTAACTCGATTTCTAATTTTTGTTCTGCGTGACATTTAGATTTGACGTTTGCACACATGCTTTACATTGTCGCAACGCATGCTTATTTGGGTTAGGGCAAAAAACGCCGGTTGTTTGCGTGCGCTAAAAAAACGCAGTGCGGTTTTATTAGGTTGGCATGTTAGAAGACTTAATACTGTTACTGTTCCTTAATAATGTTACCCCTTCAAAAAACGCGAGTACTCCATAAATAGTGTAAGGAATACTCCTTTAGGAGTATAGGAGTGTTCCAAAACTAATCTGTATTCATACAAAAAATGTGCTCCAATTAACATTGCGATGTCCTAGGAGAGGAGTAGGTGATCCCACTCTCGCTTTGTTTGTGAGTATTCTATAGAGTACATACGTGAGAGTACTTTCCAAAGTACTTTCACTGTAGTACTCCATGGAGCACCCACAGACGATCATATGCCAAAGTACTAAAGGGCAATTGTGTCGGAAAGAATTATCGGAGTGAATTTAAAGATCGCGGGTTCGAATCGAGCTCAAGGCCTAACAATAATTTTTTATCATTATTATTGTTATGATAAATTTTTCTTAATTGAAAAAATTTTTAAATTAGAATAGAAGAAAGAAAAAATTTTAGACAACTGCCAATTTAATTTAAAATGAAAGTAAATGAAGAGGGGCAATACAACTTTTATAATTTATACCACGAATATTCTTATATTATTTAGCATTTGCGTGAATAAAGAAACTAATATTTCTCTATACTATAGTATGTATACATAAAAGCAGTGCGCGGTTGCATTTTATCAGAGCTGCTATAGTAAAGTTTTATTATCAGTTATTTCCCTACAAGACAGGTACCCGTTACCTAATCGATTACTTAATCGTTACCAATAACTTGGTCACCAATTATCGTCTTAATGATTTTTACATTGCTGTCGTGAAAAAGGTAACCCATGCGCTCTCTCAAAATAGTGTACGTGTGACTCGCTTTCTCGCTCTTACCTATTGTGTTTTCGACATTCCTTCTCGCTCGATGTTATTTACATTTTTAAGTTACTTCATTAGGTATGTTTTCGTTATCGCTAACCAAAACATATACAACAACAACAACACAGGTAACTGGCCTATCGGTTACCCGTACCGGTTACCTTCTGTCAATTCGCTTTTTATATGAATGAAACGCGTCCCTTTTGTTTAAATAATATTTAATTATGAATAAATTATGTATACAATGGTTTTTACAAATAATTTCCTTAATTTTCTAGTAAAACTTACATATGTGCATATTTATATGTACAAACTACATATGTAAAGACATAAACTCATTCGTGGTCGTGCCCTTTCTGAAACTATTTTGAGTTTCGAAGCTCACACTGATGGTGCTCAATTTTTTCTGCGCGGGTGGTGTTAGTATCAGTTTGCATAGATATGAGTGTTGTAGATATAATACCGGAATATATGCAGCCCCATTGCGTGTTATCAACGTCGATTTGCAGATGATGTTGAGCCTTTGAACTTGACCCTTTCCCATAATATGCGTGGTAGGGCCTTATATGTGATACTAAAAAGGCCGAGGGACAGTTGTCGCAGTTTTCTTGTAGTTTGAGCAAATGTACGTTCTTCTTACAGCCACAGCTGGAATATTGCTATGCCCACATCGTCAAATCGAATTACCTAGAATGAAAAAGAAACGAATATCAGTAAGGATAGATAATAAGTTTTTAATATAACCGGAAGTGCTTAATAAATACAAGATACTCAAGGGGATTTCAGATAACCAGAATCAGGACCTGTAAAGTAAATTCAAGTGAACTTCCACCATGCCAAGGCATCTTCCGGTAGCGGGGGTACCCGAAGATTATAACAAGGGATAATTGATAGATGTTGGGGTAATAGATAGTAAATTAGGCGTGCTACAAAAACAAAAATGAATAAATGCAGATGACTGTTTAATCCATTATGCGAAGTTTTTTGAATGGATGTGCAAATTGAAACGGGCAAAGTACTGCTAAAACTGCTTTCCCCCAGTAACCCGGGAACGAATTGATATGACTACGTCTATTTTTCTTTAGCAGCAGTGCCGAGCACAAATTCCCTTTTGGACAGGAAAGTAAACGTTTGGTTGTCTGCAAGTTTATCATATGCCAGTACAGAACATACTAGTTTGCTGGATCTGAGCAGTACATCTAATTTTCCCAGATTTTCTGGGTTCAGCTAGGGTATCCTCCTGAATCGTGCATGTGTACCCTGCTGCCTTGCCTGGCCGCTCACCCAACAACACCAGGCACGACGGAACTTGCCTTGCGACACCCAAAGTGCACTCACGCTTCTCATGGCTCCAGCGGGTTAGTGGGCTTAGAGTATACCCGTGGTAGCTATGCCTGTCGTAAGAGGCGACTAAAATACCAAATTGATTCAAGGGGTTTTGTAGCGCAATCCTTTCAATGGGTTGACAGCGCAATATATAGCCTCTCCAACCCAACTGTCAATGTCACCTACCCGTGGCGAATCCTGTCTCTTTAACAGCCGAGGCTCTGGCGACCTCATGTTCCTTATGGATCTACATTTGAAGGCGCTTAGTTAGCTGACATCGCTTACTTAACCGGTAGATTCTAAAGTAAAAACCAAAACACAAAATATAGGTTAGGTTGAAGTTGCCGGTTCATGAGGATCTCACATAGACTGAATGAGTCCGTAGTGTTACCAGAAGTTTGTTTTAACGACCAAGCTTCCTAGGACTTAAGCCACTTGCTGCTTCTAGATCTGACAGCTTTATCACTCCTAATAGCTGGAGCCTTAGCCTGGCAAGCGCAGGGCACGATATTTCTCAGGGGGCCCGGTATTTCTCGGGGGGCCCGCGATTTAGAGGTACTAAGACATTTTTTTTAATTCAGGAGAGTCTTTAGTTGTTCCATGTGGAAATTTTAAGCCGAATTTCAAAAGCAACGAATATTGATAATGATTTTTTACCTGGTCCCTCGAACAGTGAGGAGACAATAAAAATATCAAACAAAAATATATGTGAATCCGAAATCGTAAAGTTTTCGTGGTAACACTGATGAAGGTTCATCTTCAAAAAGCCTTCCAACAATACCACCAACTCTGTATCAATATTTTACTTTTGGCAACTCTGTTCCATCGTCATTGTGTCGTGATCACGGTCGTTAAAAAGCAAGCAATGATCGGCTGATGGTGGACCGCAAATGCATTGCAAAGGATTATTGTTAGAGTACTCCAACATTAAGAAAATAGAACACGTAATCCGATACTTTTGGAGGGTAATGATTGGCGTCCCTGTGGAGATTTTACATGCCAACCAAATATAAACGCACGCAAGTCATTTTCTGTCAAAAATGTCTCTTGCACATGCAACTTGTATGAGAGCAACTCAAATTGAATTTGCTGCGTGAAAACCTAACTCGATTTCTAATTTTTGTTCTGCGTGACATTTAGATTTGACGTTTGCACACATGCTTTACATTGTCGCAACGCATGCTTATTTGGGTTAGGGCAAAAAACGCCGGTTGTTTGCGTGCGCTAAAAAAACGCAGTGCGGTTTTATTAGGTTGGCATGTTAGAAGACTTAATACTGTTACTGTTCCTTAATAATGTTACCCCTTCAAAAAACGCGAGTACTCCATAAATAGTGTAAGGAATACTCCTTTAGGAGTATAGGAGTGTTCCAAAACTAATCTGTATTCATACAAAAAATGTGCTCCAATTAACATTGCGATGTCCTAGGAGAGGAGTAGGTGATCCCACTCTCGCTTTGTTTGTGAGTATTCTATAGAGTACATACGTGAGAGTACTTTCCAAAGTACTTTCACTGTAGTACTCCATGGAGCACCCACAGAGGATCATATGCCAAAGTACTAAAGGGCAATTGTGTCGGAAAGAATTATCGGAGTGAATTTAAAGATCGCGGGTTCGAATCGAGCTCAAGGCCTAACAATAATTTTTTATCATTATTATTGTTATGATAAATTTTTCTTAATTGAAAAAATTTTTAAATTAGAATAGAAGAAAGAAAAAATTTTAGACAACTGCCAATTTAATTTAAAATGAAAGTAAATGAAGAGGGGCAATACAACTTTTATATTTTATACCACGAATATTATTATATTATTTAGCATTTGCGTGAATAAAGAAACTAATATTTCTCTATACTATAGTATGTATACATAAAACCAGTGCGCGGTTGCATTTTATCAGAGTTGTCATAGTAAAATTTTATTATCAGTTATTTGTATGCAAAATTTTACTTTTGGCAACTCTGTTCGATCGTCATCGTGTCGTGATCACGGTCGTTAAAAAACGAGCAATGATCGGCTGATGGTGGTTCGCAAACGCATTGCAAAGGAGTATTGTTAGAGTACTCCAACATGAAGAAAATGGAACACGTAATCCAACAATTTTTGCAGGGACTGTTCAGGATTTTAATAGGAATCTAAGAAATAAAAAGGTATTTTCAAAGTTAGATCTCGTTAGAGCGTATCACCAAATACCAATGGCAGAAGAAGATATTTATAAAACACCGATCACTACTCCTTTTGGTATGTTTGAGTTCATTCGAATGCCTTTCGGCTTGAGGAACTCAGCACAAACTTTTCAAAGATTCATCAATGAAGTTGTAGGTGAATTAGATTTTGTTTTCACGTACATTGATGATCTTTTAGTTGCAAGTGAGAGTGAAGAGCAACATTTTAAAGATCTACGTATACTTTTTGAACGTTTGTCTGAATATGGTTTGAATGTTAAACCAAATAAATGAATTTTTGGTGTTACTAGAATTGATTTTCTAGGGCATAGTATTTCTGAGTTAGGAATACGTCCATCTGAAGATAGAATAAAAGCTATTCGAGATTTTGTACAACCAAAATCCATTAAACAAACACAAAAGTTTATTGGTATGGTTAAATATTACCATAGAAATATTTCACAATTAGCAGAATTTACTGGAGTTATATATGTTTTAATTAATAAATCAAGTAAAAACCGAGACAAAATTTTAACAATAAATCTGAGCCTCTCGCATTTTATTCGAAGAAACTTTCTTCAGCTGAAATGAAATATAGTGCTTTTCATAGGGAACTATTAACAATTTATCTTAATATTAAATATTTTCCATATCTATTAGAAGGACGAGAATTCACTGTGTTTACTGATCATAAGCACTTAATTTTCGCTCTCAATTCAAAAACTGAACGAAGTCCACGACAAACCCGACATCTAGAATTTATTGCTCAATTTACAAGTGATATTCGGCATATTACTGGACAAGCAAGTGTGGTAGCTGATACTTTATCTAGGACATTTGAAATAGAAGCAACTCAAAATTCAGAACTCAATTTTAAAATTTTAGAAAAGGAACAGCAACAAGATAATGAACTAAACAATCCTTTCAAAATTTTAAATTAATTAAAATTCCTCTTTTAAATTTCAATATATGGTGTGAATCATCCGGACATTGTCCTAGACCGTTCGTTCCAAAAAACTTACGCAAAATACTATTTGATAAGTTACATGGGATAGTGCAACCGGGTACTAAAGGTACTCGTCGTCTTATTATTAAAAATTAATTTTTGGCCAAACATGAATAAAGAAATCAATAAATGGTCAAAAGAATGTATTAATTTTTAAAATATTTTAAATTTATCGGCATACAAAGTCACCAGTTAGTAAAATTTCAATACCTAACAAAAGATTCGAACATATTCATTTAGATATTGTAGGACCTTTACCTATTTCAAAGGGGCATCGCTATATTTTCACTATTATCGATAGGTTCACACGTTGGCCAAAAGCCTACAGATTAATGGAAATTTCTGCAGAAACAATTGCAAATAAATTTTTACGTGAATATATACCTCGGTTTGGTGTACCTATAGAAATAACTACTGATCAGGGTGCTCAATTTACTTCAAAACTGTTTACAGAATTAACAAAGTTAGTAGGCAGTCATCAAATTACAACGTCAGCTTATCATCCTCAAGCGAATGGCATGGTAGAGCTATTTCATAGACAATTGAAATCTTCTTTAATGGCTACAAATGGAACCACAGATTGGTATGGTGAGCTACCTCTGATACTGTTAGGTCCGCGATCAGCATTCAAAGAAGACATTTCAGCTACACCGGCTGAAATGGTTCTTGGACAAAATTTACGATTGCCCGGTGAACTTATTGTTCCAACATCTGAAAATTCATCGTCAAATGAAATTTAGGGTAAATTACGTAAAAATTTATAAATGTTCATTCGAGTTTAAAACATAAAGAAAAAAATTTTGACAACTGCCAAAGCTCGTTGTATAGATCCATTTCGGGAACTGCTAAATTCCTTCATCGGCAACGTTTAGGCCCCGCTGCTATAACCATTCAGCTATCACAGCGGTTTGTTTGTCTTCATTATTTCTACTTCTACCCTGTTTCTTGCCAATTGATATTCACAGCACTGCGACATCTGTTGCAGAATGGATGTGAAAATTGGACTTGTTTCATGGCAATTATGCCATAGTGTCATATTTATTGACACTTTTTCCCCAGGCTCTGTGATGTATTAACAATTTTTGTTGTTTCAATTAAGAAAAAATTTATAATAACAATAATAATGATAAAATAATTATTGTTAGGCCTTCAGCTCGATTCGAACCCGCGATCTTTTGAATTTACAGTATTAAAAAACGAAGTCTTTACACTTTTTCTTGCGTTTCGCCTCCAGCTGAAATTGCTGCAGTTTTATTTCTATTATTGCCTGCTCGTTTTTTATTTTATTTATGCAATTAAATATGTTAGGGTATGTCCCAAACGCACTTCGAATAACGTTGTGCTACCTTTCGATGGAATTATTTGTACGGACTTCACCCAATTTGGTGACATTATACATATTCCATAATTCCATTGAATATAACGCCTTCTTTCGAAGTTACTGTGTTCCATGCTGAAAACAAATTCAGAAGTAAAATTTAAGAAGTCAAAATTCAGAAAGTAATCAGACAGCAAAAAAACAAAAAAATTTGCGCAAAATTTTTTGTTTTTTTGCTGTTTAATTACCTTCTATATTTTTAATTCTGAAATTTTACTTCTGAAATTTGACTTCTGAATTTGGACTTCTGATATTTGACTTCCGAATTTTGACTTCTGAAATTTGATTTCTGAATTTTTGTTTCTGAGTTTTGACTTCTGAATTTTGGCTTGCTGAAAAAAGGGTTCTGACTAATGTTTCCTGTAAATATGTGTTTCTGAATTTTTGTTGTCTGAATTTATGGGGAAACCGTTCGCCAGATATATCAATCGTGAGCGCAGGACTCGTAAACTGCGTTAACTGGCAGCCGATGGCATTGGCATCCGACCACCTGCCAATACTTATTTCGCTCGAGTGGGATGAATACAAATCCTTTACAGACAGCCGCTTCGCTGCCCTCCCCATCCCGACTGATGCTCGCCGGCTCGCTTTATTTCCGCCGGAAGAATTCCCGAAATTCAGCCTCATTATCCGGCGGAGGCCGCAAATATAGCGAGAGAACGTGACCTTATAAGACACCCCCAGCGGGTTAGGGGTCAGAATATACCCGCGGTAGGTATGCCTGTCGTAAGAGGCGACTAAAATAGCAGATTCAAGGGGCTGTGTAGTGCAACGCTTTCAGGTTGCCAGCGCAATATATAGCTTCTCCAAACCCAATTGTCAACCTCACCTATCAGCGGCGAATCCTGTTTCACTAACATGCGAGGCTCTGGCGACCCCAAGCTCCTCTTGGAACTTGGGGGTGGGGAGGGAGGGATGGCCTGAAGGTTTAATGTGGCCATATTAATCGTTCCCGAGATGCTCGGGCTAGCACCTTAATGGTGCTGTGTTACCGGAGCGTACCGAATCTGTATCCAACAATTGACCATCACATCGATAACACTCCCCAAAGCCTTCGGAGAGAAACCTTATCGCTACAACAACAACAACCTTATAAGACAGATCGATCCCGGCGACCCTCAAATAAGGGATATAAACCAACACATTAGATTGCTTGTGGATGAACACAAGCGGGCGAAATGGGAGGAGCATCTAAGTAGTTGTAACCTCTCTGCCGGTGTGGGTAAGCTTTGGTCCACCGTAAAGTCCCTATCGAATCCGTCCAAGCACAACGACAAAATTTCCATCGCCTTTGGCGATAAAGTGCTGTCGGATGCGAAAAAATGTGCGAGCGCTTTTTGCCGACAATATATAATGCATTCTACGGTTGACGAAGTTAGAGGGAGGGTCAACAGACACGAACATAAACATAAATTGAGCGCGTCCCCAATTACCATCACCGCCAAAGAGGTTGAGGATGCCATCGTTCAAGCTAAACCATCTAAAGCAGTTGTCCCAGACGGCATAGCCATGCCGATGGTTATAAGCCTAGGAAAAGAGGGTTTCAAATATCTAGCACATGTCTTCAACCTGTCTGTGTCCACCTTTGTTATCCCCGATAAACGGAAAATGGTCAAGGTGGTCCCGCTACTAACGCCTGGGAAACCAGCTAACATAGGAGAGTCAAAAAATAAACGGCTACCTCCCTGATCTCTCCAATTTTTTCACCTTGCTAAACCTTACATTATCACCGACTAAATCATCGGCGACCTTATTTACAACACGGACGTCCGAAATGTCGACCATTTTGAACATCTACGTCAATGGCACTACGCTACCGACTGTCTTACATCCCAAATTCTTGGGTGTGACGTTCGATCAGGATCTACATTTTGGTGAGCATGCAGCCGCAATTGTACCGAAACCCCAGAGCCGTGATGAAATCCTCAAATCTTTCGCTGGCAGTACTTGGGGAAAAGATAAAGAAACGCGCATTGCCACTTACAAAGCAATTGGCCAGCCGATTGCATGCTACGCGTCCCCGATATGATCGCCAAGCCAAAATACTACGCTCAGAACCTCCACGAATTGTCTTCTTATGTCCCCAGAACCCCATCTACATAATAGGACGAGAATACTCCCCATCAGGGAGAAAATGAAATGTTAACCAAGCAGTGCCTGTTGAATACCCAGAAACCTGGGCATCCCAACAGACACCCGAATGGTGAGCCAACACCTCCCAGGTGCTTAAGGAGTCATCTCCGTAAGCATTATGAGGAAATACGGCACCTGAGAACACCGCCGTATGAACATCTATGTCAGGAATTGCCCGGTGAATCCTGTACTCAATGAACAATACCCCAAACTTGCAGAGGAGGAACGCACACTCACTAGGGAAACGCGAGTCACTCTAGCTCAACTTCGATCTGGATACTGTAACAGGTTAAACTCTTACCTATCCAGAATCAGCCCCGACATACAAAAGGTATGCCCTGACTCCCCACATGGCACCAACCATCTCTTCAATTGTAATATGGAAGCAACGTCTCTAACACCCCTCTCATTATGGTTCACCCCTGTTGAAACAGCAAGTTTCCTTGGACTCCCGTTAGAGGATATTGATGGCAATTTGTGATAGGTCTCACCTATTGATGGGGCGAAGCACTGCTACAACAACAACAAGATAGTAATATGATAACTTATAAGAAACCTCGTATTGCAACTACGTTATGCAAAGGCCACTACACTCAGAATCTTACGACATTTTAAGGTGTCAATTGTGGACAGTACTTTTTGGGAACGGAATCTATTTACTTACCCTGACTCGGCGGTCTGGCTCACGGAAGGATAGAGATTCGATGCCAATGCGATGCTACCCGGCAGAAATCCATGCAATGGAAGATTGAGGTTGAGAATGTCATCATTATGTAAGGCAGCCTTAAGCGCCTTGCAGTCGCATAATTACTTCTAAGCTAGTGGACTAATGCATTGGAGTCCTAAATGATCTGGGAGCCAAAGACAAGATGTTGTTAGGATGAGTGCCCGGCCACTAGGGATATGAAGGCAATGAACGGTTAGCATTCTGGACACTGTAGTCTAAAATATCACCTAAGTAAGTTAAATCTATCCGATATACAAATCAGTTGGTTTTTTGAGCTGGACAATGAAACAATCTCTGCGAAATCGTTGGTCTGGCAAGGCAGACTCTCCCAACTTGGTAGTTGGCGTGACTCGTAATCATTTTTTATTTCGTGATATGGAGAAAAAAGCTTCAAGAGGTATATTAAAGCCTTCTCATGCAGCACTAGAGTGAATAAGTCAAGCACAGTAGATCTAAAGAAAATTCGCAGTATATCGAGGCCTAATGATAATAATAATAATACTGCAGTGGTGTTTGATACTGACCGACAGAGCTGTCGAATATTTGAAAAAGCACTTGGGTGTGAACAGAAAGAGGCCACAAAATAATAATAATAATAGTTGCACGTTGTGGCAGCGCACTGCCCTCAAGTGGCCCAATGACACCAGGCTAATCCTGTTCATTATTATTATTTTTATTTATTAATTTTATTACATATTTATAAATTTTTTTTTTTGTATGGCCGAGTCATTGATGGGCAGTGGTTTGTCAAGCGTCGAGATCTAAAACTGCTCAGCTACAGAAGACATATAATCAGCTGACGGTAAAACTTAAATTAATAGAATATTACTTACTTACTTAATTGGCGCTTAACCGTCTAAACGGTTATGGCCGTCCAACAAGGCGCGCCAGTCGCTCCTTCGCTCCGCCAACCGGCGCCAATTGGTCACACCAAGGGAGTTTAAATCGTTTTCCACCTGGTCCTTCCAACGGAGTGGGGGCCGCCCTCTACCTCTGCTTCCATAGGCGGGTTCCGATAGAAACACTTTCTTGGCCGGAGCATCATCTTTCATTCGCATAACATGGCCTAGCCAGCGCAGCCGCTGCGTTTTAATTCGCTGGACTATGTTGATGTCTGCGTATAGCTCGTACAGCTCATCATTAAATCTTCTTCGGTACTCGCCATCGCCAACGCGTAGAGGTCCATAAATCTTTCGAAGAACTTTTCTCTCGAACACTCCAAAGCCGCTTCATCTGCTGTTGTTAATAGAATATAGAAACACAAATATACTGCATTAACGATTAAGAGAGATAAGGACAGTATTTTTTATAGAAGAAAGGGAGTCCGACATATCAAATGTGTTTGAGTGAGAGTTGTAATCTTGGCACAAACACCGGAAAGGTTCGTTAAGTTCGAAATTCGTTCTACATTGTTTTAAAAGAAGAGGTTTTTAGTGTCTCGTAGTGCGACAGGGAACACTAAAGTTCACTTCGTTCAGAAGAAATGGGTTTGAAATCGATCCATTCAGTAGTTTTGTCTTAAATATTACGCCAAGCATTTCTCTACGACTAGCAAAAGTTTGAAGATTGATAAGTTTTAATCGAAATGAAGAGTCCTATTGAAAATTCCTTAAGGCAAATAGTAAAAACTGTTTTTGTATTGATTTGAGCCTGTCAGTATGGACTTGAAATCGCGGATTCCAGACTATTGAGCCATACTCTAATATCGGTCTAACCAATGTTGTGAAAAGGGTTTTCGTCGCTAAACTCTTTTGACCACCTTTTCACCAGGCATGCTTAACCAACGAACCGATATCAATTCGTTACGATAATCAACGTTAATAAACGAAACGAAATGACTTCGTTTCGTTTATTAACGTTAATTATCGTAACGAAATGATATCGGTTCGTTGGTTAAGCATGCCTGCTTTTCACAAATGCTAAAACACCTTTAACTCTTATATGAGTGTTGAAGCTAAGTTTGCAGTTCATTGTAACTCCAAAGTCTACAAAAAACATTAACACTTTCAAGGTTTTGGTTGTTAATTGTGTAAGAAGCTGGTTGTAAACTCCTACACGAAAAACATATAACATTTCAGAAGATTTAGCGGCATGTGGTTCACATTGCACCAAGCAGCTGAGCAATTTAAATCCGTCTGAAGTAAAGAACGTTCTTCAATCGACGCGTAAGTCTTAAAAAGTTTTACATCATCAGCATACATCAAGATTTTAGAATATTTTATAGTTGTAGAGATATCGTTTATAAATAGCAACAAGTACGGAAGGCTAAGTTCGGGTGTAACCGAACATTACATACTCAGCTGAGAGCTTTGGAGACAAAATAAGGGAAAATCACCACGTAGGAAAATGAACCTAGGGTAACCCTGGTATGTGTTTGTATGACATATGTATCAAATGAAAGGTATTAAAGAGTATTTTATGAGGGAGTGGGCCATAGTTCTATAGATGGACGCCATTTAGGGATATCGCCATTAAGGTGGACCAGGGCTGACTCTAGAATTTGTTTGTACGATATGGGTATCAAATGAAAGGTGTTATTGAGTATTTTAAAAGGCAGTGGGCCTTAGTTCTATGGGTGGGCACCTTTTCGAGATATCGCCATAAAGGTGGACAAGGGGTGACTCTAGAATTTGTTTGTACGACATGGCTATCAAATGGAAGGTATTAAAGAGTATTTTAAAAGGGAGTCGGCCATAGTTGTATATGTGAAGGCGTTTTCGATGTCGACCAAATGTGGACCAGGGTGACCCAGAACATCATCTGTCGGGTACCGCTAATTTATTTATATATGTAATACCACGAACAGTATTTCTGCCAAGATTCCAAGGGCTTTTGATTGCGCCCTGCAGAACTTTTTCATTTTTTTCTACTTAATATGGTAGGTGTCACACCCATTTTACAAAGTTTTTTCTAAAGTTATTTTTTGCGTCAATAAACCAATCCAATTACCATGTTTCATCCCTTTTTTCATATTTGGTATAGAATTATGGCATTTTTTTCATTTTTCGTAATTTTCGATTTCGAAAAAGTGGGCGCGGTTACAGTCGGATTTCGGCCATTTTTTGTACCAAGATAAAGTGAGTTCAGATAAGTACGCGAACTGAGTTTAGTAAAGATATATCGATTTTTGCTCAAGTTATCGTTTTAACGGCCGAGCGGAAGGACAGACGGTCCACTGTGTATAAAAACTGGGCGTGGTTTCAACCGATTTCGCCCATTTTCACTGAAAACAGTTACCGTCATAGAGTCTATGCCTCTACCAAATTTCAGAAGGATTGGTAAAATTTTTGTTCGACTATTGGCATTAAAAGTATTCTAGACAAACTAAATGAAAAAGGGCGGAACCACGCCCATTTTGAAATTTTCCTTTACTTTTGTATTTTGTTGCACCATATCATTACTGGAGTTGAATGTTGACATAATTTACTTTTATATAGTAAAGATATTCAATTTTTGTTAAAATTTGACTTTAAAAAAATTTTTTTTTTAAAGTGGGCGTGTTCTTGATCCGATTTTTCTGATTTTTATTTAGCACATATATAGTAATAGTAGTAACGTTCCTGCCAAATTTCATCATGATATCCTCAATGACTGCCAAATTACAGCTTGCAAAACTTTTAAATTGCCTTCTTTTAAAAGTGGGCGGCCATTGTCCAAAATTTTACTAATTTTCTATTCTGCGTCATAAGGTCAACCCATCTAGCAAGTTTCTTCGCTTTATCCGTCTTTGGCAATGAATTATCGCATTTTTTCCGTTTTTCGAAATTTTCGATATCGAAAAAGTGGGCGTGGTTATAGTCCGATATCGTTCATTTTAAATAGCGATCTGAGATGAGTGCCCAGGAACCTACATACCAAATTTCATCAAGATACCTCAAAATTTACTCAAGTTATCGTGCTAACGGACAGACGGACGGACGGACACGGCTCAATCAAATTTTTTTTTGATACTGATGATTTTGATATATGGAAGTCTATATCTATCTCGATCTAATCTCGATTCCTATATACCTGTACAACCTACCGTTATCCAATCAAAGTTAATATACTCTGTGAGCTCTGCTCAACTGAGTATAAAAACAGAATCGGGCCAAGATGGCTGCCCTGAGGAACACCAGAGGTGACACTAATGATACTCGAAAACATATTTTTAAAGATCACTCTTTGCGTGCGGCCACAGAGACAGGAGGAAATCCAACGAGTGAGACTAGGTTGAAACCCAAGCATGTCGAGTTTATATACAAGTAAAGAGTGGCATACTTTATCGAATGCTTCACTAAAATCGGTGTAAATAACGTCGGTGTGAAGATTTTCTCTGAACCCGTTCGAAATGTGAGTTGTGAACTCAAGTGAATTAGTTATGGTTGATTTGCCCTTACAAAACCCATGCTGAGAACTTGAAATTAATGTTGAAATCGAAAATGTTAGGTGATTTGTAACGATTGCTTCAAACAACTTTGGAATAACGGACAGTCTAGCTATGCCACGGTAGTTTTCAATGGACGACTTAATGCCACTTTTATAGAGGGATGAGAAAGGATTCCTTCCATGCCGTCGGGAAAATTGCATACTTTAAAGATAGGTTGAACAGATCAGTAAGAGGTTTGTAGATGAATTCTGCACATTTTTTAAGAAAGCATGTGGGAATTAAGTCAGGGCCGTATGTAAAAGATTCTTTTAGGGTCTTTAAGTACAATAAAACATCTCCAGGTAATACGTGTGGAACAGGGATTGAATTACATGACTGTAGTTCATAAGGATATTTCCCAGGTGGCAAAGCAATATCGCCGGAATAATTAGATTTGAAAAATAGAGCGAAGAAATTCTAATAATTTTCTTCTTAATTTTACAGACGTAAGCTTTATAGCACTTTTTATCAAGTTCAAAATACTTACATATGACGCAAAATAGCATAACGAACGTAATCGGAATGTAAGCCAGTCTTCTTATATAATTTGAAGTAACGATCTGATCCACGTCCGCATTATGTTGAGGCCAAGTTATTTTAGAAAGTTCTTCATTCAATTTTTTGAAATTGGCTCTCGAAAAATCAAAACGACTGGTATAAACACCTGATTTAGTTATGCATCCATAAAGGTTGCCCATGATTTAAGAAACTATGGTGTAATGAAGCCCTAGGTACCTTTGGTATCGTTTGCTGTAACCATCTCTTGCATCTAACACATCGACCGGAGTTGGCACATCTTCAATATGTAATAGATGTATCCGAAGGATGCAGAAAATCCAATCTCTTGATCCAGGGTAGGTCCCAAATTCATTGTAGGAGGACAGGTCGCTGTCTAGTTGCAAGAAGCTCCTATGAGGTTTAAGCTTCAGGGTGGGACTATGAAGTTATGTTCAGATAACTGGCCGTCACTCCGGTGCGTTAGAGTACAAGATTTCTTTTGAATGTAGTTACTGGAGTTCTTCTTAGAGTATCTTTTGGGGTTCTTGACTTTACTAGCGCTTAAACTATCTATTTTTAGGCAATACTTACCAAAAACTTTTAATTTCGTTCTACAAAGAAAAGAAACTCATTTAATTTCACATAAAATTTGTAACATTTTCTTTATTTATGTAATTATTGAACGTTTGATTAAAATTCTTATTATTTGTTTGCTTGGCTTGTTGATAAGAGTTTTATTAAACCGATTTGCTTTTATTTTGTTATATTGTTGTCCTTATGATGCCTAAATATTTTTGAATGCTTTGCATATATCTACTTTTAAGATTTATAATAGTTTAAGTTTAAAAATAAAGAAAAGAATTAAAAACACAAATAGTTCATTTATGGATGCATGACTTTTCGCTTTCGAAATAAAAAACAAATAATAATTGTGTGGTAGTTGCGGTAAATAGTTTAGGAACAAAAGTAGTCAATTTCGCAATGCACTGCGCTCTACATAGCAGAGAGTAAAGATAATTTGATTTAATCACTAACAATCATAACTCATAATAATAGTTAAATAAAAAAACAAAAAACTAAAAAAACAATTCACAAGTAATAATTTTTTTGTTGTGCATGTGTGGAACATTATGATTTTATTTATTTAATTAGAGAGATTTGCTCATATTAAAAATCCAAACAAATATTACTAAGCTTTCAAAGTGCGCCTTAAACATTCCACACAATTAAGATTAAACAAGGCGAATTCAGTACCGGTGTTGTTATCCCAACAGCTGATTGCTTCTTCTTGATAATTTTCCATACAACTCCTTGTACTTTATTATGTCAGTTAATCGAGTCAATGAACATTTTCTTTTGAATTGACATTCTTCTGTGCGGCGAATTGGTTGAATTCGCTTTGCCACCACCTGGTATGGATTCGCCTTGATATAGTGCCTTGTACTTTAATATGTCAGTTAATCGAAATCAATTAAAATTTTCTTTTGACTTGACATTCTTCTGTGCGACGAATTGGTTGAATTCGCTTTGCCACCACCTGGTATGGATTCGCCTTGGGATTAAACAACATACAGAGTGTATGTACCTAAAAAGTGAATAAAAATGGAATAGCAACAAGAAGGCAATTCTTAGCCCCGGTTTTTCAGTACAAGTTCAACTCAGCTTGTCAGTTAAACTACGCTTAAAATTATTCTGCAGTTTTTCAGTCCACTTCAACTGAAGTTTAAGCTGAGCTTAAGCGGCCGATCTGGAAGAGTTAAACTCTAATTAATCTATCGGTAATTTGCGTTCGTTCGAAATGTCGTCGAATATACCCAACAAGCATTTAGGCTTGAGTACGTTTAGAGCTCATGTTGATAACTAAGCATACTTTTAAAATCTCGAGTTTCGAAACAGTGGCTCAACTCGAGAATCATAGCGTACTCAGCAAAAGAGGGAATTTTTAATAAAGCAAAAAATTTAATTCCCATCTTGTGGTTCTCTAACTGGACCCAAATTTAAGATTCTATATTACCGTATTTTCACGAAACTAAAATGAAATATATATAATTTAAAAAATAAATAAATGTGAGGCGCGATAACCTCCGAAGAGATTATAGGCCGAGATCCCCTCCAATTTGCGTCGTGCTCCTTTTAATTTTTCCAACAAAATGGCGGGACGGGGCCTACTTGTTTTATTCCGACTCCGAAAAAACAACTCCACGCAAATGAGTTTTCACTGAGAGCTTTTGATGGCAGAAATACACTCGGAGTGCTTGCCAAACATCCCGCTTAGAAAAATTTTGTACTAATTGAAAAACCTTGTTTTTAGAACTTTGATGTTGCTTTGCCCGTGTCGTGAACCCATGATCTTCGGTGTGGTAGACCGAGCACGCTACCATCACACCACGGCGGCCACCTATATAATTTATTTTTGATTAATTACAATTCATTATGCTATCAACCAGGCGTTTATTTCTCCAATAAACAACTGTTGGATTTGGTGGTACCACCTTGGAGATTGTTTTCAACTCCACCTCGATACGATATGCAATGTAGGATATCAACTGTATAAATGTGTTGAATATTCATTTGAGAACTGTACATTTCTCAAAATCTCCCGAAATTAGGATAATAACTGGAAAATAATAATGACGTTGGAGATCAACTCGAAAACGTTTAATTTTACAAAATTTCTCGAAGCTTGGATAGTGGTTGGAGAATGAAATTGAATATCAACTCAAGAACTATCTGGTTTAAGAATAATTAAATAATGATATTGGATATCACTTCCGGAACTAGATATATATTTCGCTGGAGAACTTTTTTTCATGTTTGTTGGGTAAACAAAATCCAGCTGTTGCTGTATCTCCAAATTATCTAGATATTAAAAAAACCAATCTTGCCGCACAAAAAAGCATACCCCAAAGACGGCCTTAAACTATGACTAGAGTTTAAGCAAACTTAGTTTAAGCTTAGCTTAACCAAACCGGGCCTTAGGGATCAATTACAAAGCGAACAGCGGGGCATTCATATGGCTGATTGGGCATCTGCCTTTACACCAGTATGAAGTATGAATGTTGGAGATTCGAGTTCAATACTCAGCTCCCGAGAAGCTAGCTGATTAAAAAGTGAAATTCAGAAACATGACCTAGTAACCATCGCCGTTTGTAAACTTTGAAAAGAAACGAACATAGTGGATATGTGATAACTTCAGCATAGACGTCAAAATAACAAAAATAATCGATCACCTGATTTTTATAGTGACTATCGTGGCCTTATCCTATATCTTTCTATCACCCGCTGTGAACACTGATTCAGATCCCGATAAATATTTAGCATGCAAGTGCAACAACGTTGTGAACCGGATATTCATCTGGATCAATTTCAGATCCACAGGGTTACTCTGCTTTGTCCAACAGTGACAGCTGATATCGTAGCACTTGCTTCCCGCGTTCCAATGGACAGTGGGCCAGATCCCGATGAAAATTTAACATGCAAATGCAATAACAAATTGATCCATATGGATCACATTGTTGTTGTATTTATATGTCACATTTCATCTGGATCCCTGTTCATTAGAACGCGAGGACAGACACATGCACTAGCTTGCCCGATATTCACCACCTTTATTTAACCCCATACCCCATAGATTTTTACTTTAAGGCCCGGTTTTTCAGTAGTTGGTTAAGCTAAGCTTAAACTAAGTTTGCTTAAACTCAGATCAAATTTAAACTCCAGTTAAACTACTGAGCAGTTTTTCAGTCACAGTTTACGGCCGCCTTTGGGGTAGGCTTTTTTTGCGGCAACACTGTTTTTTTATTATCTATATAATTTGAGAAGCTGGATTTTGTTTACCCAACAAATATGGAAAAAATATTTCTCCAGTTCCATGCTCTAATTATATCATAAACCCAATAGTTATCAAGTTGCTATCCAAGTTCATTCTACAATTACTATCCAACCGTTGAGAAATTTTGTAAAGTGTATAGTTCTCAAGTTTGACCTCCAACGTCATTCCCAAATTATTTTCCGACCTTTGAGAGATTTTGAGAAATACACAGCTTTCAAATACATATCCAACACATTTCTCCAGATTATATCCTACTTTGGATATCGAGTTCAGGTGTGGAAAGAAATCTTCCCCGAGGTAGTATCGCCTAAGCCAACAGCTCTTTTTGTGAGAAATAAACAAGTGGTTGATAGCAGTAAAGAAGCGCCATTAATTAAAAATAAGTTATTCATATCTTATTTTATTTTCGTAAAAGTACTGTAGCATTGTAATCTTACATTTGAGTCTAGTGAGAGAACCACACATAAATAAAAGTTGGGAACTATATTTTTTTTCAACTTAAGTAATAGCATTTTTTTTTGCTTTATAAAATTTTCCTTTTTTGCTCAGAACGTTATGATTCTCAAGTTGAGTCACTGTTTCGAAACAACTTTTGAGATTTTAGGAGTATGCCTTGTTATCAACATGCAATGTAGTGGTACTTAAGCCAAAATGCGTGTTGGGTATATTCGACGCCATTGCCAACGAACGCAAATAACTGATAGGTTAACTAGAGTTTAACCCTGTCAGATCGGCCGCTTAAGCTCAGCTTAAACTTCAGTTAAAATAGACTGAAAAACTGCAGAATATGTTTAAGCGTAGTTTAACTGACAAACTGCATTGAACTTGTACTGAAAAACGAGGCCTAAGACTGACAGAAAATTATTAAGACCGTAAAATAATTGCATTATATTTTTTTTTAAACTATGCCAGAAGAACGATATATTTTTGACTTGCGTATCTACATCAAAATATGAAAAATACAAAAATCACAGCAAAAAGTACAATTTTTATTTGCACATCATAGCTTCTGACAGAAGTAAAATCATTGATATCAGCCTACGGACGATTGTTTGTGGGTTAAAAACGCGTCTTTGGACGTGTTTTCACCGCGGATCTCTAGCTTTTTACGTGCAAAATCCCATCTAATTTTATATAGAAAATGTATCGCATTTGTGGCATGCTTTAAATTAGTCCAAGCTATTTGTATAAGCGGATTTGTATAAACGCTTTGGCCACGTTGTTTCGCTTTGATGATTTGCCAGCGTTATATGATAAAAACTAAACGTCTTGCCCCTTTTTTCGCATTGAAGCTAACGGAGTTGATGCAAATCCGACTTAAATATTTCCACTTTGCTTATAAGGGTGGTCCAAAAAGTAGGATAAGACCAAATATCAAATAAAATAACATAGTGAACAAGTTATGTTCATTTTTGACGTCGAAAAATTTTGAGCCGAAATTTGTCTATAGTAAATTTGAATGTAAACAAGTCCCAGAAGTGTTTAACATCCCCTTCATAGCAAAAATACAATAAAGTTCACTTTCGAAGTTCGAAATTGTGGCGACCGGCGTGGTCTGGAGGTTCTCGCCTACCACACCGAATGCCCTGGGATCAAGTCTCAGGAAAAACAATACGAAAGTACTTTAGAAAAAATTTTGTAAGCAAGGTAGCTATCGGCAGCGGTTTGGCAGACACTTCGAGCGTATTTTACACAGCTACACAACAAAGTTGGCGGAAATTATAGTTTTTTTCCGAACTTCGAAAGCTAAAAAAATCTGTTTCATTATTTGTTTGAGTTTGGAGAGATACGAGAGATGGAGAGAAGATCGGAGGTAGATAAAGAAAGAAGAAAGGACAGGAAGAAACCGATAGGACGGGATTTGAAAGGGAAGAGCGAAGGAAAGAGGTAGATAAAAAGGCGAAAATATATATATATATAAAATGTTTATAGGGACAAGAAAGATAAAGAAAGTTATAACAATTTTGCTTAGCTATGTTAA
Organism: Eurosta solidaginis; assembly: GCF_040869045.1. Lineage (NCBI taxonomy): Eukaryota > Metazoa > Arthropoda > Insecta > Diptera > Tephritidae > Eurosta > Eurosta solidaginis. Next base: position 60,675,107 of record NC_090323.1, read on the forward strand.
GAATCGCAGGCCTTTTTTAAAGTATTCACTATAAAATAGTAAATAATTGTTGTAATAATTACTTACATACTATGTACGTACTTGTACACATATAATAATATAATTAATAATAGAAATTGGCAATTTATGCACACACATTTATATATAAACTACTACATATATTTAAGTACTATTGAGCCTTGATTGAATATTTATGTAGGTGAAGGTATGTACGGATCATATTTAATAATAGGAATTGTATTTTGACGCACAATGGGATATTTTGAGAAAAAACAAATTCAAGCTGCATTTGATGATTGAGAAATATTTGTCAATATATAGTAATTCGAATGGCTATGGGTATACAATTTCTTTTCCTTCTTTTGCTTTTTCTAATTGCTTACTTTGAATTTGTGTCAGAAGGTGACTATATTAGGCGCATTTAAATAAATGAGTAAATTTATCGGAAACTTATTTAAGAATCTCATTTATTTTCATAATAAAAGATGAAAAATCTTTGTAGCGCAGCTTATTTGAATGATGCCCACTATTAATTTAATAAAGAAAGGTATAGAGCATCATGTGAAAAAATAAGTGGCGGGCACAATAAAACTTATTGTACAGAACCACCAAATTGATGCAGAATTGACATCAAGAGGGGTATCAAAAGACGCGTTTTGGATCCAGGAACGCAAATCCGAAAGCGGAGGTCGAAAATGATGGGTCTACCAAGAGATATTTGCAAAAGAAATTGAAAATTTGTATTTGGTTGTTGTAATTTTGATGAGTTTGTCGTACCCACAAATAAAAAATTGTGAACATAAGTGTTTTGCGCGGATATTGTTTGGGTCTCCAAACCGGTGTTGGACCCACCCAGGGTAATTTTTTATAAGGGCAGCCGAAGGCCTTCGGGGAGCAACCTTACCGCTGCAACAACAACAACAAGGCCGCGAATGCAGAAAGGTATTCTGCGCAAAAATACTATGGATCCCACTCCGGTTTCGGAGCACTCCGGGTTCATTTTGCGGGTTTTCGTAAATATTTTTTTAACAAGCTAACACACACCTCTTTCGATATTTTTGGACGCGTATTAGCAGTGTCATGTTGTCATATAGAACTACCCTCTCATGTTAAATTTAAACAAAAAATAGAAGTTAAATTGCGGTTTGTGGTAAAAATTAATAAACAACGGGATCCGTGTGTGTTTAATGTTGCAACAGTTGCGGGTTGTTCCATTGAGTGGATCGTGGTATGAAGATGGATAGCTCATTAAAGTTTCTGGTTGTAGTGCAAATGAAAATTTAGTGAATTGTGTCCGACTGTGCGCGCAACAAACTGAAGATATTAGGGAGA